>NC_090317.1:100106749-101356749 GCF_039906515.1 Pseudorca crassidens
GCACGTTGTAGCATGTGTCAGTACTTCATTCATTTATTTTACTTAGTAATATTCCATTGTATGGACATATCACATTCTACTTATCAGTTTATAGACGTTTTTGGTTGTTTCTACTTTTTGGCTCTTATGAATAATTCTCCTATGAACATTTATATGTAAGTTTTTGTGTGGACATATATTTTCATTTTTCTTGGGTGTCTACCTAGAAGTGGAATTGCTGGGTCATGTGCTTAACTCTACGAGGGTGAGGGTGGAACCCTATGAGGGTTCCAATTTCTCCATATCCTCATCAATATTTACTATTATCTTTTTTTTTTAAATTATAACCATCCTAGTGGGTATGAAGTAGTGTCTCATTGTGGTTTTGATTTACATTTCCCTAATGATTAGTGATGTTGAGCATCTTTCCATGTGCTCATTGGTCATTTGTATGTCTTCTTTGGAGAAATGTCTATTTAGATCCTTTGACCATCTTTAATTGGAGTGTTTGGGGATGATTCTTACACAGAGGAAAATAAAAATATGAAACTTAAGAGGACGCATAGTTAACTGAAAAAACTGTACAACTTCAAAGTTGAGAATTCTGTTTTATTTGGCGGACTTTCTGAGGACTTCAAGCCCGGGAGGCTGCCTCTCGGGCAGCTCTGAGGGACTGCTCGGGAAGAGGATGGGTAGGAACCAGGATGTGTAGGAGTTTTTGCAACAAAAAACAGGTACTTAGAACATCAAAAGATTAGTGTTAATGAAAGAAAACCTGACATCTCAACTTAATGAATTTAGCCCTTTTCTTTGTATGGGAAGATGCAAGAGTCTGGGTTCACGGAAATCATTCCTTTGGTATGCACCCTAACCATCTAGGGCCAGTATCCGGTTCTTTCCCATCCTAAGTCCCCTCAGGGCTCACCGTCAGGGCAGTGGTAGTGCCTAATGGCTTGACTGCCTCAGCACCCTTTGTTTGTTGATATGGCAGGCAACATGTTTCATTCACACATGATTCGCTTTTAATTCTCTCTCACAGTGGCAAGGCCAATATACACATAGGTTTGGGGATATCAGGCATCAGTATAACACAATAAAGATAAAATAATGCAGAAAAAATCTAAATGAAGTATAATTGTGATATATTTTTATCACATATATTTAAAGTGATATGTTTTGGAAAACAAGTTAAATCCAGTCTTGCAAGACTGCACACTTACCTCAAGCATTAACAGCACTCCACTTATTTGACTTTGTTTCAGCTAAAAACCAAGGAACTGTTAAATTGCCAACAGGCGTTCATTTTGTCAGAGTAGAGATTAAAGCATTCAAGAGAAGTTAAAGAAATTCTTTTCTACTGGGTGGGCTATTATTAGGCAAATTGTACTTTGCTTTTAAATGTTTCTAATAAAGAGTCTTTGTATGATCATCCCCCAAACACGAGCCTATCCCATATCCAGGAGTTGTTTGGCTTCATATAACCTTATTATGAAAACATTAAAACCTATGTGTCATCTAAAACTATCTCTAAGATTAACAATATCTGTAGTAGAAGAGACAATTTAACTTTTCTTTCTTAGTATGAACCTCCAAGAAAAAAAACCTAGATAGTTGTCTACATTGGACTGCTCAGTAGAGAGCTCTGGCCACACAACACAAGGGATTTTTATGGTAACGAAGAATAATTCCACTACATAATATGCAACAAGCCAAATGATGCAACTGGAAGTCCCACGGGGCCTGATGGTGTTCCACCACTTCACGGTGAGTGAAACGGAGCAGGACTCTATGGGGCCCCTCCCAGTACAAGTCCTTTCCCCCATTTCTTGTTTATAGGAAATAGGTTTCATTCAGCCTCCTAGACCTTCCCTGAGTTCCAAAGGGCAGATTCAAACAGTTATTAATCCGGGAAGTGAGGGAATGCAGAAACAAAGGAGGAGCCATCAAGAAACTATAGTGCAATGATTAAAGCAGAATCCTGGTTCCTGCTGAAGGAATATACATAACAATATCTTTGAGTTCTTCTGCAGGAACTAAGGCTCCCACCCAGGTGGAGGATGGTAACTTCAGGCTGAGCACAAGATTCCTGGAGCACCGCCCTGTTACCTCATTACCAACCAGTCAGAAGAAAGTCATACACCCTGCAACCCTCCCCTCAAATTTTGCCTATAAAAACTTCTCCCCGAAAACCATCAGAGTTCGGGGTTTTTTTGAGCACAAGCCACCCGTTCTCCTTGCCTGGCGCGGCAATAAACCTTTCTCTGATCCAGACTCTGACATTTTGGTTTCTTTGGCCTCACTGTGCGTCGGGCACACAAAATTACATTCGGTAACAGGAGTATTCTCCAGGTCACTTACAGTTCCTGTTAGTAACTCTGCAAAAACACTCCCACTACCTGTCTGCTTACTACTCTTGGCTGCTGTGGTTAATTCAGTATCCTCTGCAGCCTAATGTCTTTCCTTTAACATCTAGGCCATTTAGGTTTCCCTTGATGCCACACTGACAAAGGAATCAGCAAATATCCTCTCCCATTCTGCTCATAACTCCAGCTTTTTCAGTGGAACCAACAATCCTTTCAATAAAGTGTCTGATTAGAGATTTTTGTCTCCCAAAGCTTCTCTACTTATGGTATGATTGCTAGGGGAACCACTGACCGAAGTTCCCACCCTGGCCAGGAAAGATAGTAACCACTTGCATGAGTTATCTTACAGCAGGAGGTCCTGGTAAGGAATACGGAACTAACAAGCTACCACCAACCGGAAGAATTCGGGAAAGGTCAAAAGGAGAGAGGAAATGCCAGTCCATAAGTCCTACCAACCTCCCAGTATGCTTCTCGCAGGAATCCATCTTGGATGAGCGATGCACGCACCACCAGGAAGGACCCTGAGTCAGAATGATTGGCCAGAGACAACCCGGAAACTAACCCCATTACCATAAAACCCGAGACTGTGAGCCACGTGGCAGAGCAGTCCTCCTGGGTTCCCTTACCCTCCTGCTCTCCGCCCAGGCGCCCCTTCCCAATAAAGTCTCTTGCTTTCTCAGCACGTGTGTCTCCTCAGACAATTCATTTCCGAGTGTTAGACAAGAGCCCACTCTCGGGCCCTGGAAGGGGTCCCCCTTCCTGCAACATAACTGCTTCTGAAAACTAAAGAAATTCACTCTGGAATAAGGTCAGGGTAAACCTCTCCCTTTTCTTTCTAAGAACTTAGAATTGAAGACTGTCAACCAAGAGGGTCAGACCTGGCTTCAAGCTCTAGATCTTCCTGTTACTGGCTGTGATGCTGTAGGCAAGCTTATTTGATAGGTTCTGGGATTCAAATTTCAGAATCTAATTAAGCAGAAAGAGAATTGTAAATGAATATGAAAAGCTCACAGAATGAGCTTTGGAAGAGTCGGAGGAACAGTCTCTATGCTGAACTTCTTGATAACACTCCCAGGGCACATGGCAGAGCTGCCCTCTTCCACCACCTAGGCTAGCAACACAGCTGCCCCACACACTGACTTTCTATTGGGTCCAAAAAGTTCATTCGGGTTTTTCCATAAGATGGCATAGCGAAACCCGAACAAACTTTTTGGCCAGCCCAATATCTTCTATCTTGACATTTATAATAGAGAAGTGTTTATTATTGTGCAGTATAGTTTGCATTACAAAATACAGCTCTATTTGACAACATTAAAAAAAATAAAACTAACAGAGAGCCTGCCACATCTTCTGTCTTTAATAGCCTGTGAAGATGGACATGTAGAATTGATTGGGGGCACAGTGGAATAAATATTGGATGAGACACCAGGAAATCCAAATTCCATACCCAGATTTGCCAACTCATTCGCTGTGTGAGCTGGGGCAAGGCGCTGAACCTCTCTGACCTCAATAACCTCATCCCCAAAATGAAACAATTGGCCCAAACAGTTACTAAAACTGGTTCTTAAATCCAGTAATCCTAGCAGATTCAGTTAACTCTCTGAAGATTATAAAAGTAGATCTCTTATTCATATTTAATTTTTAATGAAATTAGTTTTCTCATGATTTTTTAAATTATACACTCTCACTTTTAAAAGCTAGAAAACTATAAATAAAAAATAAACTACTTGTAATTCCCACTACCTTACATTTTATCTTTCTGGTCTTCTTTCTTAGTAAGTTCCCATTCTCTTTCCCATCCATTACAACATTAATTTACCTTAGAATGCCCAAGGTGAGGTATTATTTTTTAATTGCATTTCTAGTATAAAAATCCTGGATTTTGTAATGTCCAGTATGAACTGTTAAATCTGAGAGAAAAAAAGTTAAATCATTTATGCTATGTGTTTATGTAATGGAGCAGGACTTTGTGGGGCCCTCCTGGGCACAAAAGCCTTTCCCTGTCCCCCTTTCTTATTTGCAGGATAAAGGCTTCAGCCCCTAGACATCCCTGAGTTCCAAAGAGCAGATTCAAACAGTTGCTAATCAGGGAAGTGAGGGAATACAGGAACAAAGGAGGAACAATCAAGAAATGACAGTGCAGGATCCTGGCTCCTGCTGAAGGGATATATCAATACCTAATACCTTTAAGTTCTTCTGCAGGAACTATGGCCCCCAGCCAGGTGGAGGATGGTAACTTCAGGCTGAGCACAAGAGTCCTGGAGCACCGCCCTGTTACCCCAGCACCAACTAATGAGAAGAAAGTCACACACCCTGCAGCCTCATCCAAAATTTTGCCTATAAAACTTTTCCCAAAAACCATTGGGGAGTTTGGATTTTTTTGAGCACGAGCCACCCGTTCTCCTTGCATGGCCCTGCAATAAACTTTCTCTGCTCCAAACTTCAACGTTTCAGTTTGTTTGGCCTCAGTATGTGTTGGGCACATGCACTTGCATTCAGTAACATTTGCATCTAGATTTGAAACTTCTATTTCAATTATAGTAAATACTTTTTTAAAATTTTATTTATTTATTTTGGCTGCACCAGGACTTAGTTGTGGCATGTGGAATCTTTAGTTGTGGCATGTGGGCTCAGTTGTGGCAGGCGGGCTTCTTAGTTGCGGCATGCAAACTCTTAGCTGAGGCATGCATGTGGGCTCTAGTTCCCTGACCAGGGATCAAACCCGAGCCCCCTGCATTGGGAGTGCGCAGTCTTGCCCACTGGGCCACCAGGGAAGTCCCAGTAAATACTTTAGTATAAGGCTGTAAAGGCATTATTTGAACAACCCAATGTCAATTTTCTTTCTTTCTTTTTTTTTTTTTGGCCACACTGCATGGCTTGTGGGATTTTAGTTCCCTGACCAGCAATGGAACCCAGGCCCTTGGCCGTGAGAGTGCAGAGTTCTAACTACTGGACCACCAGGGAATTCCCTCAATTTTCTATATACTTAGAGAGTAATGCTCTGAAAAGTCAAATTGAGAAAGTTTGTCCATTTATCACATAAGGATGAAAATAGGACTGGAGAAGTGAGATGGGGGGAGAGTTATTGTTCAAGTAGAAAATTGGTACTATTCTTTAAAGCATAATTAAATATGAAATGGAAAGATTAAACATTGGAGTAATATGTTTAGCTTTGTCCTCAAGAAAGACCTCTGTGATATATTTGAAAAAGAGCTTCCCCTTCCACCTCCCCAGCACTATATGTTTCTGTGCTGAAATCTTACCATTCCGTTAGGCGTCAAAGCATACTTAATCTTTAGAAGTCCTCTATATAAAGATGCAACTACCTGTTGGAAGGAAGAGCAGGTTTGTAGCAACTAATAAGTTAGAGAACACGATTACAGTGTCGACTGAAAAAAAAATGCACAACCTAAAAGTTGAGAATTATGTTTTATTCAGTGGACATATTGAGGACTTAAGCCCAGGAGACAGCCTCTCTGGCAGCTCTGAGGGACTGTTCTGAAGAGGTAAGGGTGGAGCCAGGATGTATAGGATTTGCAATGAAATCCAAGTAGTAGGAACATCAAAAGAATGGTGTTAATGAAAGAAAACCAGTCATCTCAAGTGAATGAAGTTAGCCCTTTTCTTTGTATGGGAAGATGCAAGAGACTGGGCTCCTTGAAATCATTCCTTTGATAGGCACCTTGGCTACCTAGGGCCAGTATCCAGTTCTTTCCCATCCTGAGTCCCCTCAGAGTGCACCCTTGTGGGTGGCAGAATTTTTCCCGTTTATTCTCAGTTAACGTGGCTATTCTCACCCCTTGCTTAAGGCCCATATTGTAGTGGAGTGACATCCAACACAAGCAAACAAACAAAACACGTGCAGAAACCCCACACGTCTGATTCTAAAAAGCATTGTAAAGCCGCAAAGGCATTTCCTGATGTCTCTTCACGAAGCAGTAAAGAAGAACTAAGCTTCACCAGGGAGCAAGACTTCCCCAAAGTCCTTTTTGAAGGCGTGAGTCTGCTAGTTCCTTTGTGGTTGATTTCCTCATGCTCTCTCCTCACATAAATCTCCCAGGTGCCTTTCTCTCACAGATCGCCAGCCTTTCCAGACTATTCTCATCTTCTGGGAGTAGCTCTATACCCTTTCATGCGTAAATTAACTTAGTGTTTTCACTTTTTCCAATTCTTCTCTCCACGTCATACTCTAGCATCAGTGCTCCAACAACCCAGGATTCTCAAAAGGAGAAAGTAGGGAAAAGACTGGAAATACGCATACATTACTAAAATTGCTTCCCGTCAGAGCTAAAGGCAACACTGCAAAGTTTTTGTGGAAAATTGTCTGTTCAGTCCTGTCTTCTCTCCCTCCTATGCTCATTCAGCCCAATTAGGGAAAAGCAGGCTTATTACAAAGGATTTCTCTCTCCCTCTAAACTAGGACATTCAGGCTGTGCCCTTTGAATACTGAAGAAATTGTGGAATTCTAGCTCTCTTGCCTAGTATTCCAAATCCCCCAACTTGTTGAGAAAGATAGCATCTGTTCTAAATGTGGGACAGTCCATAAGTACTTGCTGTCAATATTTTTACAAAAAAATTGACCTGAAATGTCTCTCTTATATTCTGCTCTAGACTGCAAGCTCCTCGAGGGCACTGTTGTGTTTATTTTACGACTTAGTGGCACTTTATATATAGTAGGTGCTCAATTAATATTATTACAAGTATGTGTCCAATGATCAAAAAATAAGAAATACAATGATAAAAATGAACTTATTTACAAGACAGATTCACAGTCTTAGAGAATGAACTTATGGTTGCGGCAGGGGGGAAAGGTTGGGGGGAGGGTTAGATCGGGAGTTTGGGATTGACATGTACACACTAATATATATAAAATAGATAAGCAATAAGGACCTACTGTAAAAAAATTTTTTTTAATAAAAACAATTATTTACTCCTTAAAAAAAAGAAATAGATAAATCATTTGAATATAATTTTGTAATTTTATATTTCTTCCTTCCAGAATCCAAATGCCCAATACCCTAAAGTATTGTTTATCTGTACAGCCTTTTCCAGCTCTGTTAAATCCATAGACGCGTTAGTCATGGAACTTATCATCAAAGCCCAAGAATTCATCCATAACCCTGTAAAGGCTTTTCTGATCTCCTGTGGAAAATGCTGCTAAAAACAGACACCTACAATTTTTTATTTTTTGTGAGGAGGAAGAAAGAAGTTTAACATCCATCATCCTGGGAATCTTTTTACTTCTGTTTTTTTTTGTACTTGGTTCTAACATGATTTTAAGGATAAAATGTTTGGATAGAATGCTCATTTAATATAATTCATGTATGCATAAGACAAGTCTCTGACCATATTCCATAGTCCAAATATCCTCATTATACTTTAATATAGAAAGAGCAAACAGCTTGCATGAATGTTTACTCTGCAAGCAAATACCCAAGATAAGCACTGCACTCAGTCGCTCATCATATGTTTTCTGGCCTTAGGAGTCTCTATTGGGCACTAAATTGTAGAGCTTGGTATATTAGCTGAAATAAAATACCCCCAGACTTCAAACTTTAAAACAAGATCTGCCCTTTATAAGAACACATTGAGAAAGGAAGAGGCAGGGGCTAGGTACCTCCATATATCCCAATTCCTTAGCAAATCAAAAGTACAGACTTTCTTTTATTCCAGAGTATACTCAATGTCTTAACTTGGATTTCCCTGAAAGTCGTTCTCTGTGAGTGGTTTCCAGTTTTCAAAGTGCTCCCATCACTTAGGCATATTTTGGGTTTTAGGTACATTCTTAAATCCTACATCATCTTTCTTCATCTCAGTGATTCCTCATAGTTTCTGGAGGTACAAAGGGTTCACTTTCTTGTTTTCTGGCACATTTATACATTTATTTATACTTTAATATATTTTTTGCATTTTCTGGGAACAGGATACAGGACAAGGGAGGCTTGTCTTATGTGCTCAGTCTACTATCATAAACTGAAATTGCTCCCCTCTCCACTAATCCTGTGATGGTGAACTACACAAGCACTAAAATCTCCATTTTGAGTTTATTACCATCTCTACAAAGAACTACTGATGGAGTGCATCTCAGTTCTGGAAACCTGACCAGAGTTTCCTCTTCTACATCAAAACACGAGAGAGCTCATGGTCTTCCAATATGCATTCTCCACTTCCTCCTTGTAACAGAATCCCTAAATTATAGGTGGGCATATGGCCACCCAGTTAGAAACTGCATGTCCTCGCCTCCCTTGTAACTAGGTGTGGCCATATGAGTAAATTCTGGCCAAAGAGATATAGTGGAAGCAATTATGTGTTGGTAAATATTTAATCACCAGCTCTTGGGTGTAAGGGAGGAGAAACCCAGATTTGTAGCATTTGCTGATTTCTATGTTGTGAATACTCCCACCATATCTGATTGAAAGCTACAATGTCACTGAACGCACTTTGGAAATGATTTGCAATAGCATTATATTGTATTCTCACTGTATGGATTCATAGATGCAAATAACATCAATTACATAGAGAATTGTAAAGTGCAGTAAAGTAACTGAGAAGAGACAAGCTTTGAGTATTTACTTTTTCAATACAATTTGTTTAATGGTAAATTTATATATTTAATTTTTTACAATGGCTATGTTTAACAACTGGCTAACAAAATTCTTGAAAATTTAACAATTGCCTCTTGTGAGCTTGTGCAAGCTGGTGCGAGGCAGCTCTGGTACACCATTAAGTGGAAGTACAGCTGACCCTTGTACAACACGGGGGTTAGGGACGCTGACCCTCTGCGCAGTTGAAAATTCAAGTATTACTTAGAGTTGGCCCTCCGTATCCGTGGTTCCACATTCAAAGGCTCAACCAACAGCAGATCGTATAGTACTATAGTACTTACTACTGAAAAAAATCCACGAGTAAGTGGACCTATGCAGTTCAAACTGTGCTGCTCAAGGATTAACTGTAATGTGTGAGATCTCTGGCACATTCTTAGAAGGAAGCTTCTTGCATTCCACTCCCCCTTTTCCAGTTTTTGTAGTCCAGAGCACAGATCAAGTAGTGGTGAGCCAATTTTAACCAAAGAGGTGAAGACAACATCCTTGAGGATTGGTATAGCAAAAAGAGAGAAGAAAGCTGGGTCCCTGGATGACTTTTATTTATTTAAATTTTTTTAAATTAATTAATTTATTTTATTTATTTTTGGCTGTGTTGGGTCTTCGTTGCTGCACGTGGGCTTTGTCTAGTTGTGTCAAGCAGGGGCTACTCTTCACTGCGGTGCGTGGGCTTCTCACTGCGGTGGCTTCTCTTGTTGCGGAGCACGGGCTCTAGGCGTGTGGGCTTCAGTAGTTGTGGCACAAGGGCTCAGTAGTTGTGGTGCAAGGGCTTAGTTGCTCTGCGGCATGTGAGATCTTCCCGGACCAGGGCTCGAACCCATGTTCCCTGCATTGGCAGGCGGATTCTTAACCACTGCACCACCAGGGAAGTCCCTGGATGACCTTTAAAAGCAGTTTCCCTATTCCTCAGTCTACCTTCCATGTCAGACTTTTCTGTGAGAGAAAAATAAACTGTGTATCTTTTAAAAAATCATTTTTGTCTGATCTCTGCTAAAGCAGCCAAACAAACTAACATGGAGTTTGCTACCAGGAACAGGGCTGACGTAACAGAATCTGAAATACGTGCTATTTGCACATTTTGGGCAGCAGGCAGTGAGGAAACACATCATGTGGGCTGGATAGATGGTGACCCTTACTATGTCATAGCAAACATCTGGTAAACCTATTGTCAGTGCATTTGAAAGGAAGGCCATTTGCCTACTGAACTTGTAACTCATGGGGAAGTGGTTACAAAAGTCATTTGGTTGGCATATCTTGGCTTCTTTTAGCAAAGTACTACAGTTAAGAACTAAACACAGGCAAGAATTAACCAGTTTGCAAACAAAAACGGAATGGAATACAGTTATATGAACGGATGCTTTCAGCCTGTAGCCGACAATCTAAATTGATTGAGAATCTGACAATTTAAGGTTTTGCACGTTTGGAAAAACCAATTGCTTCCACACTCCCAACACCACAAAGAAGACTGTGGCTCCCAGCCTTTCTCCAGAGCATCTCACATGATTGTTCTTGGCCAGGCCATAGGAGTCAGACCAGCAGGAAAATTCAGATTAACATGTTTTACCTTCTCTGCTCATTGTTTTAGGTGCCTTCAAGATAGCCAGCATTGTACTGAGGAAGAAGAAACGTAATTGAGGAAGAGGACAAGAGTTGAGCACAGAAGTTAGTAAATAAAGTGTTGGCAAACTTAAAACTACTTGTCCCTGTTTATTTTTACACGGAATTGATTGAAATCAAATAAACTAGTAGTTTTCTAACTTTTTGGTGGAATTATAATGCCAAAACCTATTTAAACCCTAAGACAACCCCTAGTCCCTCAAATCTGTACCAGTAGGAATTAGGCTATAAAAAACTGCACAACCCCCAGGAAGGGTACACTTCCCAATACGTTCCAAATGTGGCATTCCAGTAACAAGAGAGTTACTTCCAGAGTAGAACCCAGTGGCACTCCACTGACAGGAAAGAACTTTTCACAATTGCTGTACAGCAGAATCTGATAACTGCCGTGGACAGTAAGTATCATGTGTTTCCCATTCTTCCCTTTTCCAAAAGAAGAGCTTTAAGTATGGTTATCCTATCCCTCCTCAGCACGGTGTATTAGATGATGAGAAGGCTGATGATTTGTCTTTAAGTTCATAGGTCGCCAGACCATGAGAAGTCACATCCAAACATGAAAGTCAGAACTGTGCATCACCAGGAGACGCTGGGTTCTGAGTCAGGTAAAGTAACTGCCTGGCCCTTTGGATTGTTTCCATAGGGGAAATTGGTATTCATGGATTTTTGGTGACCAGAGAGTGGACTGTGGCTTTGAGTGCTAAATGTCCCCGATATTCATTCTTTCTTCTTCTTTTTAGTACTAGAAACCTCTACTTTTAAGCTGGGTAGGTAGCCACCCAGCTAAAGACTACATTTCCCAGATGCCCTGCAGCTAGGTGTGGCTACCATGTTCTGGCGTGCAACTCTTGGGTCACGTCCCTAAAAGGAAGATGCCTGGCTTCTACTTCCTTTTCTTTTTCTTTTCTTTTCTTTTTTTTGTGATGACGATGAGCTTCCTTAGGCTCCAAGGATGAGGAAAATATCCTAGGGGCTGGCAAAGCAACAAGAAGAAAGGAATGATAACCTTTTGGTAACTTTGCTGACCAGAGCTTCTTTATTCTTTTGTTCTGTCAGCTTAGACTTTCATATGGAAAAGAAATAAAACTTCCTTCTTGTTAAAGCCATTGTTGTTTAGTCTCTGCTAAAACAGCCAAACCGGTATACACAGACTGCTTTCTTAATAATTCCAGTTGTCTCAAATAAGACACTAATTATAATGCCTTTGCTAGAAACCCTCCTCCTCTTTCAAAATTAGCTGCTTATAAGTTACCAACCTATTGAAACATGTAAACCAACACAGTTTTTCTCTTGAAAGTCATGTAGTCTCATATTGCTTCTCAAAATATGTTTTAATTGTTGGCGGATATAATTATGGTGAAAATTATTTTATATGTTGCTGAAGGTTTTCAAACAGTATGCTATCTCTTCAATTCAGCCTGAGAAATTTTTATTGACCTATCTTCTAGCTTACTGATTCCTTCCTCAGCCGTGTCCAGTCCACTAATGAGCCCATCAAAGGAATTTCTCATTTCCGTTAGTGTTTTTCATTTCTAACCTTTTTTCTCTTAAAACTTCCACCCCTCTACTAAATTACCCGTCTGCTCTTCTATGTTGTCTATTTTGTCCATTTAGAGGCCTTAACATATTAATCATAGTTATTTTAAATCCACCGTCTGATAATTCAGATAAGTGTGGTTCTGACATTTGTTTTGTGCCTTCAGACTGTGACTTTTATTGCCTTTTAACGTAGCTGGAGTTTTCTATTGAAAGCCAGACATGATATATCAGATAATAGAAACTGCGGTAAGTAGACCTTTAGTGTGAGGTTTCATGTTAATCTGGCTAGGAGTTGGGCTATGTTATTTTGTTTGTTTGTTTCTGGCCATGCCGCGTGGCATGCGGGATCTTAGTTCCCTGACCAGGGACAGAACCCGTGCCCCCTGAAGTGGAAGTGTGGAGTCTTAACCACTGGACCGCCCGGGAAGTCCCTGTGCTATGTTTAATATTTGCTGTAGCTACAGGTGCCAGAGGCTTCACATTCCTCTAGTGTCTTGGTTTGCGCCTCCCCTGTTGACTTTGGGCTAACCTAAGTACTCCTCCTCCGAGAGGGTCTTCATTGCATTTTGCTGCTCTTTTGATGGGCTTGTGCCCCTGGGCTGTGACTTTCACAAGCATTTCTTAGCCTTAGTTTTCCCTTTTTTGGTGAGAAAGGAAGGTTAGAGGGGAGTAGAGTAGGGGAAAGTGCCCTTCCTCAAAGTGGGATAAGTCTCTGGTAAAGTCATTTCTCCCTGGAGAGTAGGCGTGTCACGGAGAATACTCTGGGCACAGTTCACAATGGTTAACTCTTCCTTTCTCACTGTCAGAACTACCAGGGGATCTTTTCCAGCTCTTTTTTGCCATGAGAACCTGGAGGGGATTTTAGAGGTAATTCCCAAGAAAGTACTGCCACCCCCGACCCAACAAGACTGCATCCCCCAAGAGTTTTTCCCTCTCAACCTAGTTCATACTCAGCCTCCAGCAATTCCTCAAAATCACTATGAAAGTGTTCCTACCAGTTTATGGCTCTAATCACTTCGCCAGGTAAACAGGTCTCAGCTGTGACTCCTTGAATGTGCCTCTCTCTCCAGGTGGTGGTTTGCCCTGAAACCTCCGTTCTCTGATGGGTCCAAGAAAAATCACTGCTTTTTCAGTTCAGCTTTTTCTTGTCATAAGGATGAGAGTGACAACTTCCAAGCTCTTTACATGTTGAAGCTGAAACCAGCAGTCCAACAGTCCACTATCTTCACTTTTTTTTTTTTTTTTTGCCGTACGCGGGCCTCTCACCATTGTGGCCTCTCCCGTTGCGGAGCACAGGCTCCGGATGCGCAGGCTCAGCGGCCATGGCTCACGGGCCCAGCCACTCCGCAGCATGTGGGATCTTCCCGGACCGGGGCACGAACCCGTATCCCCTGCATCGGCAGGCGGACTCTCAACCACTGCGCCACCAGGGAAGCCCTATCTTCACTTTTAATAGTATGTTTAAGTGTTATATGGAAATTGCAAATTAGTTTTTTTATTTGAAACTTGGATGTGGCCAAAATGATTCTTCACTCCAATAGTAGGGAAAAATCTCAGTCCCCAGAGGATCCAAGATGTTCCAGTTTTCTCAGAATAAGCAGCCTGTGTTAATATCTCAGTCCGCTGTTGACTTGTACGGCTTCACTGCCATGGACTCATTCGTTCAATATTCCCATCACAGCCATATGCCGTTAGCACTCTTGGTTTCTCTTTCTGTGTCTAGCAAATGATCGAGCTCTATTTCCACCCACCTGCTCTCCTGTGCTCTGAGAGTGGGGATATTTGCACTAAAGAGAACCTGTCAGTGCTAATTAGGGAGGAAAGCCTATGTGGCAACGTGTAGGTTTAAAAGACAAGAAAAATCCCCCCACGGAGATTCTGAGGAACACTTTGGAGACACTGACAAGTTAATAAAAAGCTTGATTCAGTGATATTTTTAACACACTGGCATGGAAAGTACCATTGGAAATAAAGTGACTTTCAAGGGACAGATTGTTTCATTGAACTGAGGGAAGAGCTATTCTTGCCCTTAAATCTCGTCTGTTTCATGGCTCCTGAAGTGACGCATCAAAGAACAACTGGTGAGGGAGTTGTGGCCTCAGGTCCCACAACCTGACAACAGCTTCTGTGTGGCACTCGGGAGTGTCACTATTAGAGAAACTCACTCATCCAGAGAAAGCAGGCTGAGTGTTCTGCTTTTATTCTTTTCCAAACCTGTATTCACATAGAGCGAACTTGGAGAGGGGGAAAGGGAAGAGAACGAGCCATGCTGACACAGGTAGATCTGTGTGTGATCGGGATGGGGGCAAACAGTCAGGGGAAAATCTGTGGTCACAGCTTTCAGCATACTAGGCTAGCGGTTGTTTGTTTCGGATGTGTGAAGGATCACTGGATTTACGAGAAGTTCTCTTCCTTTTCTCCTACGAAAATAGTAGGAAGTTATTACTGTCTGCCTGAGCTTCACCAGTATAACAAGTTGCTGAATAAATCAGGCACATGATAGCCAAGCAATTCAATGATGAGTCCGTATGTCATTACGTGGCTGGCGAGATGAGGATAAAGTTATTGAAGAAAGGACAAAAGACCTCAAGACGCATAGTAGCTACTAGGGTTAGCAATACAACCTGGAGTAAAAGAACCATTCCAGCTACTAGGTGGCTTATATCCATTCGTATTTATGACTACCAACTACTGACATTTCAAATCATCTCATGTAAGTAATCTAAGAGAAACCACTTAGTCAAGCTGTAAGCATTTATGCTTGTTTTCATGAAGTAGATATCATGATTTACCATACCATGGTCTTGAATTTCAGTAAATGACTCAAAAAAAAAACCAGCAATGTGGTCGATTGATAACAAAAATGGCTCCAATTCTTCCCCTCCCATATCTATACCCTTTGCATTATATTTCAGCTCCTCCCACCAAGAGGTGGAGTCCTTTCCCCCACCTTTTGAATGTGGGCCAAACTGTGCCTTACTTTGGCCAACACAATGCAGAAGAAATAATACGGTTCCAATTCCGAGCCTGGGTGGCAAGAAACCTTGCACACTTCTGCTTTCTCTCTTGGACTCTTTCCTTTGTGTGAGAATAAGTCCAGGCTAGCCTGATGGAAGATGAGAGGCCACGATGAGCAGAGTGTAGTCATCCCAGCTGAGACGATCCTAGACCAGCAAGCCACCAGCTGACTTGCCATCTAAACAGAGATGTACGAATGATCCAGGCTGAAATAAGCTGAGCCCAGCCCAAATCAGCAAAACCCAGCTCACCCAGTCAACAGACTTCTGCTTTTCTATGTATGGGAAGATGCAAGAGTGTGGGCTTAATGAAATTATTCCTTTGATATGCACCTTAACTATCCCAGGGCCAGTACCCTGTTTTTCTCCATCCTGAATCCCCTCAGGGTGCACCATTGGGAGTTGATTGCAATGGCTGAAGGCTTGATGGCTTCAACATCCTTTGTTTATTGATATGGAGGCAACATTCTTTGTCCACAGTGCCTCCCCTTGGTCATACATTTGACCAACATTTGAGAGGCATTTCATGACCAATTTTGTCCCATGGCACTAGGAAGGCTCCTTCCTAGATCAGGCAAAGATTCTGCTGATAAGACACACAATGTGCTAATTTTTGGATCAGGCCCTATTGATAATCTAAAATTATCTGGATTTGCCTTTCTTACTGGTCTATTATGATCCAGGAAATGTTTTTTCTTGTTGCTTCTTCCCATACCTAGAGTTGCACTATTACGATTATTCTATGTGTGTGTGTGTGTGTGCATGTGTGTCTGTGTGTGTATGTAGATAGATAGATAGATTGCCTCAACATGTTTAACCATCATTAATTTTGTTGGAGGCCCGGTTACACATTTGGTAATGTAAGAGACAACATTCTTATAAAATAGACAGGATATAAGTAATACAGCTAGTAATGTTAATAAAGTCATAGTACAGCAGAGAGAGGCACCAGGCATAAATAATTTGAAAATAAAAAGAGAGAACAAAGTGGAACAATGATTAGTATAAGTAGTTGTTATCTAGTCACAATAAGCTATCAAGACCACAGGGGAGCCAGCTGGAGAAGCCAAATTCTGGAGGGAGCAGGCAGACACAAAAAGATAAATGTTTCACCTTTGTTTACAAAAGCTATGCTTTATCAACTTGTTGTAGGTCATAGTTAGCATAAGAGAAAAGTTTTTCTGGAAAACAAAGATTAACAGCCAGTATTTTTCAGAGAAATAGTCATAAAGTTTTATAAATATTTATCAGAACATTCAGTCCCCTGTAATTAATTTCTGTTGATCTGGATGAAGTCATCAGGTTTTCCATTAGAGTTTTGTTATTTCTTACCCAGTACAGTGGTATGATCTAAAAGTTAACAGAAACTTATATTTGTCAAAAAGTCTCTTTTTTTAATCTTCTTGAAGATTTTCATTTTATAAAAGCATCAGAGTAAAACAATGATTATCTATAAATGGCGAAAGATTTAAAATAGCATGGTCAAAAAATAAATTAATTAATTAAAAAAATAAATAAATAAAATAGCATGGTCAAAGATCTGATTACAATGCCATTGACAAGAAACTTGGATAGTTCTGTGACATACAACACTTTAAGATAATAACTAGAATTATGACTGATAACATTACACCAGGACATATCAGACTTTCAGGAATTCCATATAACTTCAGGAATATCTATATTCATGACATTTCCCCATACAATATAACCTAAGAAGGTTTATCTCCGATTACTTGACAATGCTTCTAAAGTAATTTAACATACCAAATAAGCCTAATTAGTTTAACATTCCTCTCTGAGAGCCTCAGGGTTTCTTCAAGTATGAAAAGAACTTCAGTTAGAATTTGGGAAGTTTGTCAAACATATCAAAAAGGTTTCAAAGCACTCGGTCAAATAGGATCATAGGTCACGGTAAAACAATACTCATTCACTTAACCAAAATGACAAAAGATTTCAAAAGCAAATATAGATCACTTAAAAGCAAAGAAACTCACACAACCTGCTATCAAAAGCAGTATTCCAAGAAAACTTTGCTCTCATACGAGAGAGGAACCAAATCCAGTCCTACACCAGCCTACTTTTAATAACAAAATCCATTTACCTAATTAAATTTAATCTAATCCCAGCTGACCATGCACAAAACTCCTTTTTTTCAGGACTCCCTTCCACAACTTTCTGTATTCATATTAGTTTGCCCTTATTTTTCCATCCAGAAACAACTACTCTGTTTAATTAATATTTCCTGAGGGGCAGATTTATATGCCCTGTCTTGTAATATCAAGCACGGGAAGCATTCCCCAGTGAAACATATCTACCCCACAATATAATTAGGCAAAAGAGATGTAACCATCTTATATAAAGCCTATTTAAATATACCAGTTTATATAAGCTTTCATCTCAATTCTATCAACTTACATACGTTTAAGTTTTGTTTCTATTCGGACCCCATCAGGAACCTTTGTTCTTACAAGGAGTCCAGAAACCTTTCTTTTTATCCTGACCATTTAATACTTGGAATCCCCAATGAGGGTTGAGCCACAGGACTCAGGCCTTTTGTTAATTTTTTTAAAACTTGATTAATTGGCCTAACTGTTGCCCCAAGCAATTGCTGGTCAGGTATCTCAGTGTAATTGTCTTGCAGTCTTTTAAAAAAAAAAAAATATATATATATATATATATATATATATATATATATATAACTGAGGTAAATAGAGGTAAATAGAGGTAAATAGAGCAGACTTGTTTGGGGCCCTTTAATGTTGGGAACCAATAAGGGGTCCCTTCGGCCCATCCAACCTTAGGTAATGTTGTATCAAAACCTTTTGTTTTAATCCCATTAATGCCTGTTTTACTTATCCCATTTTTAAATAACCATCTAAAGATTTCTTTATCCTCTTGGGATGAGTCCCTTTAAAATTTCTACCTTGTTGGGAAGAAGTCTCTAGAATTTCCTTCAGTTTTTTCTTATTTCTCTGTTAATCAACCTAATTAACATTAATTATCCTAATGTTTTTATTACTATCTGTAGACTCATTGTGGGAAAACAGAGACCACAAATAAGCCTTCCCAAACCAGTTTTTTTTAAGTTGTTTTAAATTAAGAGAGTTCTTAGGTTAACCATTACATATATTTTTTCCAACTTCTAATTTGTTTTTTCATTGGTACCAATAAAACAGCTGTTTATAATGAGAGTTTTTAAAAATTTACAATTTAGAAGTTTCTCCAGTTTAAAGGATCCATTGTCTGGCCATTAACGAGATATTTCTTAATAGTGACTCAGGGACTTCCCTGGTGGCTCAAGGCTCTGTGCTCCCAGTGCAAGGGGCCCAGGTTTGATACCTGGTCAGGGAACTAGATCCCACATGCATGCCGCAACAAAGAGTTTGCATGCCACAACTAAGGAGCCCATGTGCTGCAACTAAGGAGCCTGCCTGCTACAACTAAGACCCAGCACAACCAAATAAATAAATAAATAAATAAATAAAATAGTGACTCAAACCAATAAGATGTAAGAGGCGGCCCCACAAGAGAGTGTGAGGTTGCCACCTATACAAGATCTAGAAAGTATTCTCCCGAAAATAGTCTAAGTACAGGCTGACACAATGAAGGTTAAGATGGCAAAAGCCCTTGAGAGTTGGCACAATCAGACAAGTGTGCTGAGAATCTCAGTCTATTTGATTGGCTGCCAAATGTACACCATATGTGTACCTTTTGGTTGGCAGAGACCAAGCTCTCAGACCACACACACACACACACACACACAAGAAAACCACCTAAGAAGATCAAGTAGAACATTTACATCTCAAAGACACAGGGAGAGAAATGCAAGTTCCCCCTAGAAGGGCTTTTGTTTCTTTAAGGTCAGAATTCTGAAAAGATGTTTAATCAAGCCGGCTTTCTCTAACTTAACTGCATATGCAATAAAAGAGCCCCATACTGGCCATTTTCAAGGCGAGATTTCCTTTAATTCCCATTTAAGAACTTTTTTTTTTTTTTTGCGGTACGCGAGCCTCTCACTGTTGTGGCCTCTCCCGCTGTGGAGCACAGGCTCCGGACGCACAGGCTCAGCGGCCATGGCTCACGGGCCCAGCCGCTCCGAGGCATGTGGGATCTTCCTGGACCGGGGCACGAACCCGTGTCCCCTGCATCGGCAGGCGGACTCTCAACCACTGCGCCACCAGGGAAGCCCCCAATTAAGAACTTTTAAGTGTACGTTATGTAAGTACATAAACCTGGCTGGGGTGTTAGTTGGAGGCTGGCCTTCTGACGCCCCTCATTTAGGAAAGATGTTAGACCAGCCTCTTACCCAATCAGCCAGTCCAGAGGGCTCAGTGTTTCTCAACTAAGCAACTCCCAGGGTCTTTCAGCTGGGCTCTTCCAGTATCTTTCACCTGCGGAGCCAGGCACCTGTTAGACACTGCCAAATAAAACTCTGGATCATCAACCAATAATCAGGAGATTTGAAAGCCAGGAAAGACTCACCCAAATTCGTCTGGACTCTCCAAGGAGGAGGACATGCACAAAAGGCCTCTCCTTGTACCAAGGCTCAGGTTCCACGTAGTGTTCAGGCGAAGGAGAGAAGCCTGCCCTGGGTCCCTTCATTGTCCGTCAAAACTGTCAATTGAAAAAAAAATGCACAACCTAAAAGTTATGAATTACATTTTATTGGGGGCATTTCTGAGGACTTAAGCCTGGGATACAGCCCCTCAGATAACTGAGGGACTATTCCAAAGAGGTAAGGGAGGAGCCAGGATGTATAGAAGTTTTTGCAAAACAAAAACAAAAACAAACCAGGTAGTTGAACATCAAAAGATGACTGCTAATTAAAGAAAAATCATACTTCTCAAGTTAATGAATTTACTGCTTTTCTATGTATGGGAAGATGCAAGAGCTGAGGCTTAATGAAATTACTCCTTTGATATGCACCTTAAATATCTAGGGCCAGTATCCTGTTTTTCTCCGTCCTGAGTCCCCTCAGGGTGCAGTCAGGTGTGGGAGCAGCAGCTGATGGCGTGGTGGCCACAACACCCCTTATTTACTGATATGGCAGGAGACTTTCTTTGTCCACACCCTCACAGGGTTTATACTTGCATGAAAGTTGCACGCAGTTTTGCAGTTACAATAAACCCTAGAAGGAGGGGGATTATAAACAAAGGGGGAATTTTAAAAAGTGTCTTACCATAGTCTGTAAGACAGAAAGAATAAACATCAAAGAACTGGTAGAGAGATAACCACTTCTCTTATAAGAGAAGCAAGGAATAGCTTGGCTTGCAGGTGTGTTCTTACGTTAGGTGGCAAGAAGTTAAAGGAGGTCTCATGTGATGGATTCAGTTTCTTGGTGAAGTGGGAAGCAATCTTCTGATAATTCTGACAGGAATGTTCTGGAGTCAGAGGGTCGGAGAGTGGGGAGAATGTTTGTAATGGCCATGATGGAGAGCCAGAGCTGAGCCGACCAGAGAATAATACAGAGGTTTCCCCTGCTTTTCCAGAAACCCCACTGTGGATGGAAACCACAGAGTTATAGAGGCCCCACTCCGTTCACTGAAGGGCTTTCCCACCAGCCTGGATTTAGGTAGAGAAAAGGCAGATGAGCTAGATCATTTGAAGCATTCAACTGTGTTAAACGGTTAGTCAACAAGGAATCGAAACCATAGCTTTCTTCACTTTGTGATAACTTCTAAAAGAAACAGCCAAAGCCAAATTCTAAAGTGACTCCAAGAGAGACACCTCTAGTAAAAATCCCCCAGTGAGGGCCTCCTTCACATCTGAACGAATTCCTGCCACGCTGGCCTGATGTCCTTGCCATAAAGGCCGGCATTCTCCAGGCTCTGAATCCTACATTCTATCAAACGTTAACTAGGGGCGAAACAGAGTTAAGACTACGTGGGCAGAAAACCCTTTATAAACAGCTTTTATTGTACTCTATGCACTTGTCTTTGTCTGGAAGGAGACAGCTGAACCCTGAACATTTTAATTGGTGCTGATTCCTAATTTTTATATCTTGGAATAAAGGAATGAGAAATGTGTTAAATCATGCTGCTGCAGTGCATTGTTCAACATCTGTGTCATCCATGTCTTTACCTAACGAGAATGGAATATAATGATGATCGTTATCATGAGAAATCTACCCACAGCAACATGAGTGGACCTAGACATTATCATACATTATCATGAGGGGACCTAGACATTATCATACTAAGCAAAGTCAGAAAAAGACAAATACCATATGATATCACTTATATGTGGAATCTAAAATATGACAGAAATGAACATATCTACAAAACAGAAACAGACTCACAGACAGAGAACAGACTTGTGGTTGTCAAAGGGGAGAGGGGGTGGGGGAGGGATGGATTGGGAGGTTGGGATTAGCAGATGCAAACTATCATATATAGAATGGATAAACAACAAGGTCCTACTGTATAGCACAGGGAACTGTATTCAATGTCCTGTAATAAACCATAATGGAAAAGAATATGAAAAAGAATATATATATGTATAACTGTACTTTGTACAGCAGAAATTAACACGACACTGTAAATCAACTATATTTCAATAAAATTTAAAAAAAAATCTAGCTGATCTCCCTGTGCTATGCAGCTGCTTCCCACTAGCTATTTTACATTTGGTAGTGTATATATGTCCATGCCACTCGCTAACTTCGTCCCAGCTTACCCTTCCCCCTCCCCGTGTCCTGTGGGATAGGGAGGATGGGAAGGAGATGCAACAGGGAGGAGATATGGGGATATATGTATATGTATAGCTGATTCATTTTGTTATACAACAGAAACTAACACACCATTGTAAACAATTTTACCCCAATAAAGATGTTAAAAAAATTAAAAATTAATAAAAAACAAAACAAAAATCTATCCACAATCCCTTAAGGTCGACTGAGGTCAAACTATATATGTTTATATTTGATTATGCATTTGAAAACCAGGCTGTATGATGTGTTGAATATATATGTGTGATTAGTACTCGTGCTTAGCGAATGCTTTATTATGTGGAAACCGTGACACAAATGCTCATTTTGTTCATATTCAGTGTTATTTTCTCCCTGTACAAAACTTGTTTTAAAATTAACCACTTTAAAAGTTCTCATCTGGCCTGCGAATAAATATTTATAATGCGCTTTGCCTATGAAGAGGGTCATTAGCATGTAAGCTTGGACAATGAATGATTTCCTGCAGAATTTTGATGAGCAAAATGACTAAACTTAATGAAGGCATTTTATCCTTGCAAATACTGTACTCCAAGCCTTCAAAATCATCAAGAAATGTACTTCATGAGACATGGTTCAGAAGAATCACAGAAATGAAGGGCTGGGTGAGACTTAATTGGTCTCTTTGCACCTGTACTTTCCCTAAATCAGTACAGAGCAGATTCATGAAGCACATTTATTTTTTAACCCGTTTATAGTTCCCATCAGTGCAATAAAGCGCTATAATAGACAGCAGGGTCAGGCTATAGACCCTGAATGAAAAGGTCAGCCTTTCTTCTCACTAAAAGACAATAAGAAACAGATTATTTTTCTCTGTAATGGAAGGAAATATTCTGAGTCTTTAGATTTGTTTCAACTTTGCACTTTGTGGATGAGATGGGGCATGGATTGCCCATGACATACACAAAATTTTTAGTTAAGAAAATGTTCAAAAGTTACTACCTTCGCTAGAAATGGCAGGAGCAGGAGGGAGCAAAACATACAAATAAATGAATCCTCCAAACCTTAGCCCCCAACATTCTCATTGTTGTCATGAAATTGTGAGGACAAGCAGAGCATACCAGAGACATAAATGTCATTTCACCTTTAGCTACATGAACAAGTACTAAATCATAATAAAAATTCACACAGAGGGCTCCCCTGGTGGCGCAGTGGTTGGGAGTCCGCCTGCTGACGCACCGGACGCGGTTTCGTGCCCCGGTCCGGGAAGACCCCACATGACGCGGAGCGGCTGGGCCCGTGAGCCATGGCCGCTGAGCCTGCGCGTCCGGAGCCTGTGCTCCGCAATGGGAGAGGCCACAGCAGTGAGAGGCCCGCGTACCGCAAAAAAAAAAAAAAAAAAAAAAAAAAATTCACACAGAGACAAGGACAAGAAAAAGAGATCGACATCTCATATGGAATTTATGAGTTTGGAGGAGAGGATCAACCTGTATGGAAAAGTCCTTCTTTTTCTTCCCTGGTGCCTGCTTACTCGCCCCGCCCGGCTCGCGCCACTCCTCACAGCCAATGCGCTCAGAACACCCCATATATACAAAGTTTCTGTACTCCTAGGAATCCCCCTGTCCCCTGGCTTCGCTGCCCACAGTGGGCTATAAAGGAGGCACCAAGTAAGAGAGGCTCCTCCTTGCTCTTTAGATCTTGGCCTCAAAAGGTTTTATTTTCAATCATCTGAATTTCTGACCCTTACTCTCTTTCTTCCCATCTCACTTCTTCTAGAACCCTCACCACAGTAATTCTCTGACCCCATTTGGACCTTGAAAGCAAAGACCCTATCACTTTTCCTCTGTCCATCATTACTTACCCAGCCTAGAATCCATGAGCTATCTGCACAGTCTCTTCACTGAAAATGCCTTCGGATCCCATGTGCCACTCCTTCTCAATTAGAATGACCTGGAAAAATCCACCCCCTCCTTAACGCTACTCTTCTGCACCTGCTTCCAAGAGCTGAACGTGGCTAGAGCCCCGTAACTTCAATAATTGTTTTCACTTGGAAATAACGACCACAAAGCCCAATGGAGCGGCCTTAAGTCTTATCATATTTTCCTAATTAATTATTTCTCACTCTCTGAGAAAACACTAACTTCCAGTTTCTAATCTAATTTCGAGCCTAATTCCCAAGTTCTCATCTAACTTCTTGACATGCAAATGATTGCTTAAACATCATTTTCTCAGAGGAGCCTTCCCTCATCACCTCATGTAAAAGAGACTCTCCCCAATCACACTTTATTCCCTTACTTTGCTTAAATCATTTTTGTAACAGTTTTAACAAACTACGTGACGTCATACACAGACACACACATATATGCACAAAATATATAGTATTTGCATATTGGCCTGCTACTTCCACTAGATCATAAACTCCAGAGAGACAGGGACTTTCTCCCATTCACCCACATCTAACATAGGATTTCTCAACTTGAGCACTATTGATATTTTGTGCAAAATAATTTTTGTCGTGGGGGTGGGTTGTCCTGTGCATCGTAGAACGTTGAGCAGCAACCCTGACCTCTACTCATTATATGCAGTACCATCCACCCTAGTTATAACAATCAAAACTGTCTCCAGGGCTTCCCTGGTGGCGCAGTGGTTGAGAGTCCGCCTGCCAATGCAGGGCACACGGGTTCGTGCCCTGGTCCGGGAAGATCCCACATGCCGCGGAGCGGCTGCGCCCAGGAGCCATGGCCGCTGAGCCTGCGCGTCCGGAGCCTGTGCTCCGCAAGGGGAGAGGCCACAACAGTGAGAGGCCTGCGTACCGCAAAAACAAAACAAACAAACAAACAAACAAAAAACTGTCTCCAGATGCTTCCAAATATCCCTGGGGTCCAAGAGGGGGCAAAAATCACCCCTGATTGAGAACCGCTGCTCTAACACAATGCCTAGCACACAGTGGGTGCTAAGCAAACGTTTGATGAATGAAGGAATCACCAAACCATAGGTCACCAAAAAATCCCAAGAATTAATGTTATTGTCCGAACTTCCAGCAAAACTGTATTTAAGCCTTATCGGCAAAAGTGAACTTACCTTGTTTTAATGACATGGCGGTGGGGTTAAAATTGATTTTGTACCAAGGGTTCTCAGCCGTGACTGCATGTTATAATCATCTGGATGAAGGTTTTGAAAAACTACTGATGCCAGGCCCTTTCTTCAGAACAATTAAATGAGAATCTCGGGGGGTGGTGTCCAGCATAGAGACTTTTAAAAACCTCGTCCTGTGATCCTGATTTGCAGCCTGGGTTCAAATCCTGTTCTTTTCAATCCTCCGAAGACCAATTTCATAGCATAGCAATCCTCATAGATAGGGCATTTCTCCTCATACATCTGCATTATTGATCAGCGTTTTTGGAATGGAAGAAAGCGTATGTCAGCATAGTAACTTCCTGGGCCATTTGTATCTTCTATTCCCTGCCCCATTGTTGATCCATGTTCATCCTAAGTAAGCCAATTTAAAAATTAATGTTCTCCAAGGCTTCCCTGGTGGCGCAGTGGTTGGGAGTCCGCCTGCCGATACAGGGGACACGGGTTTGTGCCCCGGTCCGGGAAGATCCCACATGCCGCAGAGCGGCTGGGCCCATGAGCCATGGCCGCTGAGCCTGTGCGTCCGGAACCTGTGCTCCGCAACGGGAGAGGCCACAACAGTGAAAGGCCCACGTACCGCAAAAAAATAATAATAATAATGTTCTCCAGATGTAGAAAACAAACTTATGGTTACCAGGGGGTAAGGGGGGGGAGGGATAAATTGGAAGATCGGGACTGACATATACACACTACTATATATAAAATAGATACCTAATAAGGACCTACCGTATAGCACAGGGAACTCTACTCAGTACTCTGTAATGACCTATATGGGAAAAGAATCTAAAAAAGAGTAGATATATGTATATGTATAGCTGATTCACTTTGCTGTTCACCTGAAACTAACACAGCGTTGTAAATCAACTATACTCCAATAAAAATTTTAAAAAATTAGTGTTCTACTCTTGATAATTAGTTCTGGTAATGAGAAAATTTGTATTACCTTGCAATTTTCTTTTATGATAATGGCTTATGCTATGGAAGAAAACTTATTCTGTCATATTGGGACCAGATATCACAAAGGCTTTAAAATACTATGATGTGAAAGTGTTCACTTATAGTGGCTTACATACTGGAAACAAAAGGATTATAGAAGCAGATATCCAAAACAGAACCTATAGGGAAGCAGGGTTAGTATTGCAAATTGGAGAGTTCCATCTATTTACATAACATATGATGCTCTACTAGTGAGAACATTAATAACTATGATTTTAAGTGTCTTATCCAGTATACAGAGTTTTTCATTCCCAAAGTGGTAACTAGTGGCTTGAAAAATGAACTCTGGTTCTCAAAGATGAATAGCTCTGAAGTAAAATTAATATTTTCTAATCCTAGAAAAGGTTTCTTATGGGAGTATGTGTTTCTCCGATTTGAAATCGAAGGACCAAAAGCTACAAAACGGCATAATATCTATCACCATATTGCAATCATTGTTCATAAAAATTATGTTGATTAAATTCCCCAGGCAAGATAATCTCGTTCTTATAAAGTTCTGTTTGTGTTTCAAAAGAATAAATATTCTGTGGTTGTTGCATTGCGTTCTACATGTCAATTAGATAAAATGTATTCATCATGTTGTTTAAATCTCCTATATTCTTTCTGATGTATATTTTTGGCAACTTGTTGTGTCACCTATTGAGGGAGCGGTATTAAAATCTCCCATACGATTATGAATTTATGTATTTCATCTTTTAATTCTATTAATTTTTACTTGTGTTTTAAGGCAATTTGTTAAGTGCATACAAATGTAGGACGGTTATGTCTACCTAGTGAATTGACTCTTTTATCATTGTGAAATGTGTCTTTTCCTCAAGAAATGCTTTTTGCCTTAGAGCCTCCTTTATCGGATATTAATTTATATATGCCACAAATATATTATTAATATATAGTATACGTGTATATATATATTAATATATATATGATAATGTTTCATGGTATATCTTTTCCATCATTTTACTTTCAACTTTTATGCATCCCTGATATTTTTTTATGTGTCACTTTTAAACAGCATATAGATGGGTTATATTTTGTTTTGCCTCTGGTCTTTTAGATGAAACATATGATCTAGTTATATTTATCATAATTATGATATATTGAGGTTAAAATATATTATCTTATTATTTTTTTTATTTTTTATTTTTTGCAGTACGCGGGCCTCTCACTGTTGTGGCCTCTCCCGTTGTGGAGCACAGGCTCCGGACACACAGGCTCAGCGGCCATGGTTCACGGGCCCAGCCACTCCGCGGCATGTGGGATCTTCCCGGACCGGGGCACGAACCCGTGTCCCCTGCATCGGCAGGCAGACTCTCAACCACTGCGCCACCAGGGAAGCCCTCTTGCCTGTTTTGAGGTGAGTATTTTTATTATTCCATTTCCCCACTCTATTAGCTTAGTAGCTATACGTCTCTTTTTAACTTTTCCTTTATTGCTTATCATATACAAAATGCATCCTTGACTTGTCAAAATACAACTTGATACTTTTACCCACTTCCCTGACAATGAAGGGGTCTTTGAACACTTTAACTCAATTTTGTTTTTCCTCTCAACTGATATTGTTATCTTGTATTTTAATTTGACCTATCTGCTAAACTTTATAAGACATTATCATTATTGTTTTATAGAGTTGATAATCATTAAATTATCCCCAAATTTACTCCTTTGCTCTTCATTTCTTTCTATTTTGCCCAGATTTATATCCAGGATTATTTGTCTTTTGCCAAAATAATAGATTTTTTTTTAAGAAGCATCACGTTTTATTTATTATTTAAAAATTTTTTTAAAGGGAACTTTATTTAGTTATTTATTTTTGGCTGCATTGCATCTTTGTTGCTGTGCACGGGCTTTTTCTAGTTGCAGCGAGCAGGGGCTACTCTTTGTTGTGGTGCGTGGGCTTCTCATTGCAGTGGCTTCTCTTGTTGTGGAGCACGGGCTCTAGGCACGCGGGCTTCAGTAGTTGTGGCCATGGGCTCAGTAGTTGTGGCTCGTAGGCTCTAGAGTGCAGGCTCAGTAGTTGTGGTGCACGGGCTTAGTTGCTCCACGGCATGTGGGATCTTCCCGGACCAGGGCTCGAACCCATGTCCCCTGCATTGGCAGGCGGATTCTTAACCACTGTGCCACCAGGGAAGCCCCCAAATAATAGATTTTTGTATTTTTGGAAGTGTACTTCTGCTGGTGACTAATTTTCTCAGTTATTTGCCTAATTTTTTATTACTTCATCTTCATTTTTGAAGGTTATTTGTGCTGGGTACACATTCGAAGTTCACGGAATTTTCTTCAGTATTTTGAAGGTGTCAAAATGCATTATCATTGAAGGCAAATGCATTGCCTTTGGTTTTCTATTGTTTCTGTGAGCAGTTAGATGTCAGTCTTCTTGTTTGACTTTTGTAGGTAATTTGTCTTCTTTGTTGGGAGGGGATGCTACTTCATAATTTTTCAGCTTCCTTTGGTTTTCAGTCATTATACCGTGATGTGCCAAGATACAGGTTTTATTTTATTCATTCTGCTTGGGGAATCTTAGGGATTCTTAGACCTGTGGCTTGAGGTCTGTGCTAGATATTCTCTGCGTCTCTACGTCCGTGCTTTGACCCCTCTGCCTTGAGAACCTGACCTATATGGATTACAATAGCTCCCATGCCCTTTGGTTTCAAGTTGAGTGCAGCCAATGAGGAGCATTAGTAGGAGATCAGCGGGAGGGTGAAGGGATCGGGGTAATTATTCCTCTGGCTCCCTTTTCGGGAGGCACCCTGGGTTTGCTGTATCCCTTGACAAAAGATTACTGCTCCTCTCAAAGTGGCCTTCTCTACATGATTGTTTAAGCCTCTCTTTCCCCTTAAACTTTTGGGCCTGGAAGTGGTGACAGCTCCAGCATTGCTAGCCCCAGGTTCTTGTAATATCAATAGTCATTCACCTGCCCACACCTTTGTAATTTGTCCCTTTGTAAATGAGCCCACCTCAATTTATGCCATTTGGAGTGTGCCATCTTCTTCATCTTGGCAACCTGACTGATACAGTAACTAGTACCAAAAGTAGCCTATGATGGTTAATCTTAGGTGTCAAGTTTTCTGAGCCATGGTGCCCAGATATTTAGTCAAACATTATTTTGAATGTTTCTGTGAGGGTATCTTTGAATGAGATGTACATTTAACTCAGTGGCCTTTGAGTAAAGCAGATTGCCCTCCATAATGTGGGTGGGCCTCATATAATCAGTTGAAGGACTGACTAAAACAAAAGGCTGACCTCCCCCAAGTAAAAGAGAATTCTCTAGCAGACTGCATTCTGATTTCATCTGCAACATAGGCTCTCCTGGTTCTACAGAAGGCTGCCTTTGGACTTGAAATGCATCTCTTTCCTGAATGTTCAGGTTGCTGGCATTCCCCACCAGATTCTGGGCTTACCAAGCCTCCACAATCGTGTAAGCCAATTTCTTAAGATAAATTCCTTTCTCTATATACACACATCCTATTGGTTCTGTTTCTCTGGAGAACCCTGACTAATACAGGGTATCAGGAATTAGATCCTCATGAAATAAATCCTTCAATGTTCATATTCTGAGGAAGTTCATGGATCATCTTCCTGCTGAGAATCATGAGGCATGAGTAGTTCATGGCATGAGGTGACATCATGATTACTCACATTATCACCAGAGGGTGAAATGCATGTGGAGGGCAAGGCATTGGGGGTCAAGTTGTTGTAGCATAGTACAAAAGTACTAATAAAGATTGGAGAGTCACCTGGAATCTTATTGTAACTTTGGAAAGCACATATAGGGAAAACAGAAATTAAGAGTTATGAATATAAAATTTAAAACATGCACTAAAAAATTAGAAGGCCTCCAGGGCAGGTTTGCCGGAGTCCCTCATTTTCCATAATTGTACAACATCACATTGATCCATGACATTGGTGACATTACAGTGGTAATCACTAGGTCTATATAAATGCAATAGATGTGCAGTTTAAAATGTGCTGCTTGGGCTTCCCTGGTGGCACAGTGGTTAAGAATCAGCCTGCTAATGCAGGAGACACGGGTTCGAGCCCTGGTCTGGGAAGATCCCACATGCCACGGAGGAACTAAGCCCGTGCACCACAACTACTGAGCCTGCGCTCTAGAGCCCGTGCTCCGCAACAAGAGAAGCCACCGCAATGAGAAGCCTGCGCACCTCAGCAAAGAGTAGCCCCTGCTACTAGAGAAATCCTGTGTGCAGCAATGAAGACCCAACGCAGCCAAAAAAAAAAAATTATTTTAAAAATGTGCTGCTTAACACATAGAGATGACCCATCAACTACGGTATCATTCTAATGTGAGAACAAGTTGGTCATGCAACCACCTGAAACCAAAAACATTAGCCATAATTTGTGTCCTATATATAAGATGGTGGAGTTGGAAGAGGCTCAAGTAACATGAAATAGTTGTGATAGTCTCTGCCTCTGTAGCTGGTCAAGAGGATGAATGTTGAGGCCAAACGTGGTAGACTGTTATCAGGTTCCTGAACTATTCATTATGGATTCCCCTGTACCCACCTCCCCAACACACATCAGTGTAAATAAATCCTTACTGAATTATTATATTTTGAGTGTTCCTCTGCTTCCTCTAGAAGATCTGATTAATAAGTTCTTCGATCATTTTTGGAAGATTTTCAGCTATTATTTCATCAAATATTGCTTCTGTCCATTCCCTCTCATCTCCTTTTGGAACTCCAATTTTATGGGTTAAACATTCTCATGGTGTTCCTTTTGCCTCTATGATTTCTTACATATTTTATATTCATTTATGCCCCATTCCAAATATTTTCTTGTGACCTGTTTTTAAAATTTCACTAATTAAATCTTCAGCTTTGTCTAAACTACTACAGAACCCATCCTTTAAATTTTCAATCTTGGTTATTGTGTTTTGCACTTCTAGAAATTCCATTTGGACATTTTTCATACTTTCCAGTTCTTTGAGGAAATTCTTAATATTATCTCACATACATTAAGACACACATTTTAAAGCCTATTCTGATAATTCTACCATCTAGATCCCCTGTTGAGTTGTTCCCATTGTCTGTTGATTTAGGATAATGCTGTTTTGTCTCTGTATGTGCCAAGTTATATTTTATTGTGCATCCGATGATATACGTGAACAATTATGTATCTAATTTGAGGCCTAGGATGATGTTTTCTTCCTCCAGAAAGAATTTACATTTGCTTCTGGGAAGTTGGCTAGAGACATTAGCAATGCCAGATCACCTTAATTCAATTTCAGGAATTGAAGTGATTTAAAACTGAGCTTCAGTGCCTGCAAGATCAAGTTTTATTGTTTGACACCTTTTCCTAGGGTGTAATCCTTGGATTCTCAACCCACAATATGATTGTTACCAAAGATCTCCTCCTTGGCAGGGCATGGAACCTGGTTATATTACCTCTTGGCTCATAAGCAAAAGGCTTTGCATCTTCTACCCCCACAGGGGGAAAATATTTGTCCCAAATGCTCTGCTCGTGCTTCTAGGTTGCATGCTTCTCCAGGTCTTAGATGCATAATTCTTCCCCATATTATTAAAACTCCAATTCCTTTGAGCAAATGCTTATTATATTTTGCACAACTTTCCTAACTGGCAGTGAAAGGGTTAGTTCTAATTACTTAGACCACCATTACAGAAGCCCTTAAATATAATTTGAATGGTTTATAAAATGGGTCTAAATGTTTTATCAGTTACTTCTATGAAGAACACTTCTCAACAATAGAATCTATTAAGATTTGGAGGAAAAATAGTTATTAAAATGTCTCAAACAGAAATTGCATATAGCTATTTTAAGCATAAATCCAGATATAAAATATTATTCATGAAAGCAAGACTGAGGGTCTCATTAAAAGATTTGAAAGATTTCATTTGGAAGTTTTTACAAATTAAATTTTTAACACTTTTTAATTTTATTTTTTCCTTACAATTATATAACTTAAAGAAAATATTTTTTAATTAAACAACATAAAAATACCCCAAAGCCCCTCTAGTTCACTCCAATGTATCATGCAAATATTACTATCTTTTATATATGGACCACAGCATGAAAATAGTTGGTAAGGACTTTCCTACCAACAATTATGTCACATCTCTTTTTCCTTTCCAGTAGCACTCACTTTTCACCATTGAAGGTGAAAATACCAAACATGTGTTTTCCCATAGGTTTTGCCAAGGGAGGAATCACATGACTGAATGTTGGCAAATGGGAGGGACCTCAGGAGAAGACTCCACAGGATTTCAAGTAAAGATTTGCCTTCCTAAAATAAATTGATCAACCCAAGTCAATGTCCATTTTCTTCATTGGATGTGATACCTTCATTCCTTGTGATACCAGAACTGCTGCAGCCACGTGTGGCCATGACTAAATATTGCTGATATGCTGAGGATAGTAGAATGGAAAGACGGAAAGCACAGAGACGCCAAAAAGTTGTTGAGCAACTGAACCAACGTGGAACATCTCTACCTCTGTATTTCTGGCTATGCCAGAAAACAAATGTCCTTAGTATTTCAGCTCATCGTACTTGAATCTTCTGTTACTTGCAACCAGGATACTAACTAATAAAGCTATGGTGGTTTTTTTTTTTTTTTTTTTGCGTTACGCGGGCCTCTCACTGTTGTGGCCTCTCCCGTTGTAGAGCACAGGCTCCGGACGCGCAGGCTCAGCAGCCATGGCTCACGGGCCCAGCCGCTCCACCGGCATGTGGGATCTTCCCGGACTGGGGCACCAACCCGTGTCCCCTGCATCAGCAGGCGGACTCTCAACCACTGCGCCACCAGGGAAGCCCAGCTATGGTGGTTTTAAAGCATGGTCCCCAAACGACACTTGTGCCGTTGAAAGGTAGGCCTCTTCTAGAAGTTGGAAAAGGCAAGGAAATGGATTCTCTTCTCGAGCCTCCAAAGGGAACGTACTCCTGCAGACTCACTTTAGATTTCTGACCTCTAGTACTGTAAAACAATAAATTTGTGCTGCTTTAAGCCACTAAATTTATGATAATTTGTTACAGCAGCAATAGGAAACTAATACAGTGATTGAGAACTTGGGTGCTGCTAGCTGCTATCAGCCTCCTTAAGTTTAAATCCTTCTTCTACTACTTACTGGATATATGACCTTTGGCAAATAAACTCTCTGTACCTCAGTTTCATCTTGAAAGATGGGATGATGGTAACAGAACCAAACCTGCTGGGTTCTCACGGGTTTAAATGAGAAAATCCTTAGGATTATCTGAAACTTCGTAATTTTTAAATAAAGGTAACCATTGTTCTGCTAATATTTATAATTTGATTTAGTATATTTGTACCTTCTCTCCTACAAATTAAAGTTCTTTTGTTTTTTGGTTTCTTTTACATAGTCATGGAGGAGGAGGGGTGTAAGAGCATCCGCTTCAGGAGTTGGAGTACATACAGCATCTCGTTAGATCCTCACAACCAGCCATGAAATAGGTGTAATTTTGTTTTCATACGAGAAAACTGAGGCTGTGGGAGGTTAATTTTTCCAAGTGACATAGCTAGTAAGAAGACAAATCAAAGCAGCTTGTTCACCATTGCGTTCACTACACTTATTTGCTGGATTATGATGCACGAATATGTGCATATAACCATGGCAGTGGGCACTCATAAATACTGCAGAGTTTAGACGGACTGACGCTAGGTCACTCCATCTGACCCACACCGGCACAAATCCCAGCTTTTTAACACCCAACCCTCGTTTCCAGAAAGGTTGGAGGTAACAGAGAGTCACTTCCAGTCGCAGGAATCCTGCGGGAGGGTGGGATGGGAGTCGGAGCGGGGGTGGGGGGGTGGAGGGGTGGGAAGGGCAGGAAGGGCAGGAAGGTGGTAACGCTGTGACGCAAAGGCGGGGCCTGCGTGGGGAACGCCCCGGGCCATAACCGGGGGGCGGGGCCTCCCCGGGGCCAGTACGCGGCCGCGTAGCTAGACCTGCCCATCCCTCAGCCCCCTAGGAGAGCTGGCGCCACCATGGAGGAGTACCATCGCCCGTGCGACGAGGTACCGCCCCTTCACCGCCCGCGAGCGACCCCCGTCCGCCTTGGCGCTTAGTCTTGGCCGGGTGGTCTCCCGGCACCCGGCGGCCCCGAGAGTTGGGGTGCGGCGTCCTCCGAGCCCGGGTCCTCTCCTCGGGGCCCGGGATCCGCCCCGCCCATCCTCGGCTCCCCACCCCGAGGGCCTGAGGGTGGGCTGAGAGTCGGGGTGGCAGGGGCTGCTGGGAGCACAGGGGGCTGGCAGTGAGGTCGGGGCCGAGGGGTGGAAGGCCTGACTCGGGGTGCGTGGGGTAGGGATGGGGTGGAGGGAGCCGCCAGTCTGCAGGGCGGGCCTCGGGAACCGGTCTTCCTGGCTGCTTCCTCCGCCCCTTGGTGTCCCAAAGCAGGTGCCGCATCCCCGCCAAGCGAGGCCCTGGTGGCAGAGCCGGTCCCGCTCCCGGGCACTCTCGTCTGGGTGGTTTGGAAGGAGGCGCCTTATGGATTAAGGAGCCCTTGCTTACTGACTCAGGCTTCCCGAAACCTCACCAGAATCCCGTGATGTCATCTGTCATCTTCCTGTTACTGATGGGGGACTCTGACTTTCATGGCGGCTAAGTGACTTGCCCAAAGTTAGAACTGCCAGGAATGACAGATGCTCCATTTGAACCCAGACCTCTGACTACACAACTACAACTCTGGCTTCACTTTAACCACGATGAGGATGAGGCCTGTTGGATCCCAGAATAACCCGTGACAGGGCAGTATAAACAAAGACATCTTCTGTCCAGTGGTAGCCACAGGTGAATGGTGCGGTGAAATAAAAGTAGGCAGGCACGTGGTGGAGGTGCAGCATAAAATGGTGTATCATTAGACCCCTGAAAGGGGCTTCTGAACCATTCATCTCTAGGATGTGGGCTTCTGCAGAAGCTAAGACCACATTTAAATTCATTACTTCTATGCTGCAGGTGGCATACACACCTCAAGGTTAGTGGTAAAGTATTCTCATTTTAGAAATTGAAGCACAAGCAATTTCACCCTCAAGAAGCACTAGTCTGCTGACTCCTAAGAGGTTCTGTACTGCAGTACCCCCTAAATACCTATATTTAAAAAGAAAATTACATGCGTTACCATGGCCACCCAGTACAACCTGATTATCGGGTGACCTTCCAAATTGAAGTGGAATGGACATCCCATTTAATTTGTAGACCACTTTTGAAAATAGATAAGGACCTTATTTGAAGGTAAAATGACCATTTTAATAGGGGCAGTTGTGACACCTGTTTTCATGATATTTCTGATTATTTAGGGTATTTTTATTCCTTTGTTGTTGGGGAATTATCTGGTGTAATTAAATGAGTTGAAAATATTTTAAATCTGTACTCAAGATGGTACTTATTTTCAGAATTTACTTGGTTTTTGAACTGTTTTGTTGTATAGTGGGATTTACAAACATGCTGATGTCATACAGCACCTAAAAACGTCTCTATGGAAACAAATCATGTACTACCTGAAGTGCTTTGGTTTAGATTGCAATCTTATCACGTAGCCTAGTTCTTGACTCTAGGACATTTCCTTGTCATTCATGGTTGCTTTTAACTCAAGATTGTATCAAGCCACTCCACAGGAAAGACTAAGTTGCCAGACCTGTTATATTATAGGTCTATATAGATTATAGGTCTAACATATTATTTATATGTTATAAAGTGACATTAATTTGGAATGATCAAGTATTTTCATAACCTTTAACTCAGAAAAGCCACATTTTTGCCAAGCATAAATTAAAAACAAACTTGAAACTTATCTATTCAGCATTCTTTTCTCACTCCCCCTCATTTTCACTTAGCTGCAACTATTTCCTGTGTACTGATAACACATCCTTATACCCACCTCCTATTTCCTGAGCTTTACAATCCAATAATCCTCAATCTCTGGTGTTCATCAGAATCACCAGTAAAGCACTTTTTTTTTCTGTGCTGTCCATATCTATTTAAAATTTTTTTATTTTATATTGGAGTATAGTTGATTTACAGTGTTGTGTTAGTTTCAGGTGTACAGCAAAGTGATTCAGTTATACATATACACATATCTATTCTTTTTCAGATTCTTGTCCCATATAGATTATTACAGAGTATTGAGTAGAATTCCCTGTGCTATACAGTAGGTCCTTGTTGATTATCTGTTTTATATATAGTAGTGTTATATGAGTAAAGCACTTTTTACAAAAACATAGTTGCCCAGGCTCTGCTTCAGAACTAATCAAGATCTCCATGGAGGTAGGTGGGGAAAGCATTTTGCGATTTTAAAGATGATCAAGGTGGGATTAGTAGCCTCAGTAGACTTAATGCCCCTTTTCACTGTGGTCTCCTGTCACTAAAACCTGTCTAGGCCAGCCTAGGTTATTCTGTGTAGCATCATAGCTACCAGGAAAAGGAAGTCTGTATTGAAAACAACTTTATCTTTTGTTTTCCATCTTTAGGTCGGCTTCAATGCTGATGAAGCCCACAATATCGTTAAAGAGGTGAGTTACATATCTTGTTCATCTTGAAGATTGATGCATTGGTTGAAATTTTAAAAAGCTGTGTTTTGACTTATGGCACAAAGTTAGAAACCTTCGTATTAAAGCAAGATTTTTCATATTTATTCACTAATTCTTTATAGGGGTGCTTCTATGTTTGTTGTGTTGGATGCTGTCAGGCATCTTGGGGCTTACCCTGAAAGGGATAAATATTGATCTAGAAAACTGGCTTGCTGTTTTCTAAACTGATTCTCTGTCTTTTGAATAAAAAACTTTTATTCCAATGGGGCCAAATATTATTTTAAATGTTAATGCCCTAAAAGTATATAGGTAAATTATATGTATAGTATAATAAACATATAATTATAGTATATACATACATATATATGTATGTATATATATATATATGTGTGTGTGTGTGTGTATATATATATATATATATCAAGTAAATAAAAGACCCTAGAAATATCTGCTTTGGTTATTGTATGCTTTTTTTTTGCCCAATATAACTGGAAAAATAGGGACTTCCAGTTGTTAAGACTCTGCACTCCCAATGCAGGGGGCACAGGTTCGATCCCTGGTCGGGGAACAAAGATCCTGCATGCCTCATGGCACAGCCGCGCACACACACACACAGATTGGAAAAGCAATCACTTAATATCTTTTAGACACTGATATGACGGTAAATCAAATTCTTCAGAAAAATATTTGAAATATGATATGTGGTCCTCGTGTTAGGCAAATAGACAAGAAGTTCCCTTTGGGACTCAGTGTTGGCAGAGGAACTTTAATTATTCTAGTGGTATCACATACAGACGAACTGTGGGTAAGGTATTTATGAACACTTTTAATAGTCCTGAGTCATTTTTAACTGTGCCAAATCCTAGAAAAAAATAAGCTGGCCTGGAAGGTAGGCTTGTATTGTGGGCATGGCTGTTGCGGCCCGCGTCCTAGCAGCAGGCCCCAACTACCTTTAGGTTTGGCTGGATTGGCTGGCCCTCTGGGCACTGAGCACCATCTCAGTCCTGAGACGATGCCTTACCTGCCTGAATGCTTAGGGCACGAACTCACCCGGAACTCACCCAGGGCTGGCCTCGTAAAACTAGGATCAACGTGAGGTCTGAGAGAGCTGGATAGGCACCTGAAAATCCCGCCATATTTTAATAGTTCAAAATCATGTATTAGAGCTTTGTAGCCAGGAATATATCATTATTATAACAAAATGCAAATGTTTTCGATACCTTGACAATGCAAAAGCACAAATGAGGGCAATGGCGGGGGGTGGAAGAAGGGATGGAGGTCATGGGAGGGCAGGAGTGATAACAGCTTCAAAGTGGAAAGTCAAGAGAGACTGTCCTTGGTGGATGGAACATGAAGCAAAGGATGCTGGGGTATTAGAGGAATCTTTTAAATAGTACCTTCTTCTTTACCCACATTATGAACCATATGAAAAGACCAAAGAGTTAGTAGAAAGAGAACCAAATATCACCTTTATTATTGATAAAAACTGAGTTGGAGATTGGAGCTTGTTTTGCTAACTCCCTACCTGTTCAGTTCAGACCTTGGAAGAGGCATCCAAGGGAAAGTTAGAGTCAGCAGAGAGAAACACTCAACCAGGCTGGTGCCTTTCGTTGCTCTGGGTGAAGAGGGAAGGAGAAACCAAATAGCGAAGTCCAAGGCATTTGGGAGATTGGCCCTCCCAGATGAGAAAGGTACCAACCAGTAGCTCACTCCACCTCCATGGGGAGGAATAATAACAGGTGGGACGAGAGGCCAGGGATGATAAGGAAAAAATCCTCTGCGTGGAAGGAAACATCCAGAGTAGAAAAGAAACTTGCTTCTAATAATGTAAATATATTGAAGTAAAAATAGCAAATTCATTATATTGAGGGATGTGGGGAGGGGGGGCAGGAGGTGGCAGGTGGTCCTAGGGAACTAAATTTTCATCTGTCATAGCAGGAGCTCTAGGGATGTTGTCTAGAATTCATAAATCAAGAAATAGTTATATAAACATTATTTAGACATGTGAGTGACCCTTAAGAGATAAAAAAACAGTTGTACCCTAAAAGTGTTTCTTCTGTGGAAGGGGGCTGGGGATGGGAAAGGGTGGGGAGGGGATTCTTATTTTTCATTGTAAGCTCTTCTGTTCTGTTGGATTTTTAAACCCATGTGCATGGGTTACTTTGATGGTTTGTTCAGTTAAAAGAACCATGCTTCTTAAAATGAGATACCCATATTGAGTGGTGGCTAGGAGGTTCTAGAAGCCGCTGGGTACATTTTTTTTTATTAAAAAAAAATTATTTATTTATTTAGGCTGTGTCGGGTCTTAGTTGCGGCACGTGGGATCTTTCATTGTGGCGCGCGGGCTTAGTCGCCCCGCGGCATGTCGGATCTTAGTTCCCCCACCAGGGATCGAACCGGTGTCGCCTGCATTGCAAGATGGATTCTCAACCGCTGGACCATCAGGGAAGTCCCCACTGGGTGCATTTTAGAGCATCAATTTTACTTCCATACTTGCAAGAGGGAGTTAAGTAATATAAATAATTTAACACCATTTTCAAATGAAAACAAACTGATACATTATGGAGTCAAAAGCAAGCTTCATTTGAAATTTTCATATAAAATATGAGACTCGAAAGACATCTCAGGTTTGCCACAGCTGGCTTTCAGGTACCTGTGTATCCTCTTCCCTCCCCCTCTCTTCCCATGAGCCAACTGTCTTTGCCATTGAGGTATTTGAAAGGTGATGGGGGGGGGAGAGAGAGAGCACTATTTGAAAACATTTCAGCACTTCCCCGATGATTATACAGTTTCAGCAGGCATTTCTGTTTTTCTTATCTTTTGCTGATCTCCTTATTTTCTTAGAGTCCTTCCTCTGAGTCCCTATGCTAATATATTTTTCCTGCTGAAGTCTTAGAGCCACTCACTTACTGGTGATATACATGTTTTATTTATTGTCAGTAACAGAATTTGCCCACAAATTTTCATATAAAAAGTGAGTTACAAATGGAATTAACTTGGAGCTTAATCTAAAGTATATTTGATTCAGGATGCCCAGAGAGTATATCAAAGCCAGTATTACTTCAACAACAAACATGTATTGAGTGCCTGCTCCCTGCCCGAGTTCTGAGTTTGGCCCTGGGAATACAGAGCAGGTTAAGGACCTCATTATCTAGTGGGCCTCCTGGTTAAGTGGTAATGAAGAAGGCTAAATGTTAATTAATAGTAATTAGCAGGGCTATTTACAGTGGCATCCACATGCCCCTGATATTTCTGTTGTTTGGAGCAGAACTTGAAGCAGCCCTATTAGATAACCTGAAAGTAAACAAGGGCTGGTAGTTTCCCATTAAGGTACAGCAGTCTAGGGAGAGGAAGAGGTTTCCCAAAGGCCGTCAGCTTGGGTATGGTAAAGTCAGGATTAATCTCTGTCCCCGTGATCCTTGGGCCACTGACCCTCCTAAGTCTTCATGTTACATTCTAGGAGAGTAATTTGAGGTACGTTGTTACTTTCTTCAACCCCTCTAAATTTAATTTCTCTTCTTGCGTTTTATGATTAGTGAAGAGTTTATACTATTCAGCTTAAGATTCCATATTAATTAGTGCCTCTACTCTAGTCCAGTTGTAGTAAAGGAAAGCTGCAACGTGCACGTGTGTGTCTGTCTTACTAAGCTGGATTCTATAAATGAATTGAATGAGTGCTTTATTCTCCAGGTCCTATCACTTGAATAAAAAAATAATAGCAGCAAAATAAGTCAGAGAAAGACAAATACTGTATGATCAGACCAATATGTGGAATCTAAAAAAATCCAAACTCATAGAAACAGAGTAGGATGGTGGTTGCCATGGGGTGGGGAAAATGTCGGTCAAAGGGTACAAACTTCTAGTTATAAGATGAATAAGTTCTGAGGATCTAATATACACCATGATAATTACAGTTAACAGTACTGTATTGTACACTTGAAGGTTGCTGAAAGTAGATTTTAAATGTTCTCAATACACACACACACACACAAACAAAAGGTAAGCATGTGAGGAAGTGAATGTGTTAACTAACCTTATTGTGGCAATCATTTCACAATATAACGTGTCAAATCATCACATTGTACACCTTAAACTGACACAATGTTGTATGTCAATTATATCTCAATAAAGCTGGAAAAAATAAGATAACAGCAGCAATAATTATAATGATGTAATAATATCTGTCATTACTTATGTGTTTACTCTGTGGCAGTCACTGTGTTTGAGCACACGGCTTTCCTTATCTCACCCCATCCTCACAACAACTTGATGAGGCTGTTATCCCTACTTTAAAGATTAGGAAAATAAGGGGTTTCAAGAGATTAAGTCACTTGTAGAAGGTCACACAGGGGTGGCTGAGGTGACCTTAAAACCTAAGACTGTGATACTAAACCGGTACTCTTAATCAAGTATCAGAAGTGGATGCACGTAAACACCGTGGAAAATTAACTTTCTCTTTTTAGAGTGCCTAAAAACTAGCGTTTGTTGATGATTTACTTTTAGTGGCAGGTGTGCTTGTTGTTTGATAGCTAAGCCGTTACATAATATGAAATAGGATATAATTATTGTACATGAGAAATATATCTTTAAGTTGGTCTCATCCTTTGTTTCTAGCATCTGAAACCTAGTTCAAATCCCAGCTGTTTCAAAGCCATTCTTTAACCAATTGATATCACCCTTTTAAAATCTCCACCCCCCCATAATGACTTACCACCCTTGATTAGTCTTCCTTGTATTATAGAGTTCTTTTAGTAGCTTCTCTGCTAGACCGTTAAGTTCTTTACAGTAGAGGCCATGTCACATTTATCTTTATATGGCCTGTAATATCTCACAGAGTGAGATGACGCATGCGGAAATGCTTTGAAAATTCTACAACAGTTAGAGATGATGCATAATAAATACTTAACAGATGCATATCTTGTAAGATGTTTTATTAGGTTATAAGTGTATTTTATGTTTTGAATAAATTTTTTGATGTGATATGTGTATACTTTGTTTAATTGTCCTCTGCCCTTTTAGTGTATAGATGGGGTCTTGGGAGGTGAAGATTATAATCATAACAACATCAACCAATGGACCGCAAGCATAGTGGAACAATCCTTAGCACATCTGGTTAAGCTGGGAAAAGCTTATAAGTATATTGGTAAGTATCGGTGTCCTTCTTCACTAGTTTACTCACCTTTGTTCCTGTGGTTTTTCTCTGAATTTACAGAATGTAAATGAATGAGAGACACTCAAGTTGGATACTAATAGGGGGTGAAGGACTTCTGACTTATTCATCACAAAAATAATCTGTGATAATACCTAACAGATGGAGATCTTTCACAACTCAAAAGCAGTGTGAGCTCCTGCCAACCATCTACTTGTCTTGGTAGCATCATCCTTTACATTTGCATCGGTTATCGTCAGTGAGATTCCCTCAGCCCTACTGTCTTCCTTTCATCAGTGCCATGCCTCCTTACGTGTAGGACTGTGAAGTACCACACAATACTTGTAAAGTGGAATATTTTCTTTCTTTTTGTGTCTGAATTATGCCCATGGGACAAGGCACATAATTTCACCCAGATTTTTCCTGCAGTGCCCGTCACCATTGGTTATGGCACTGGGCAGCAAACAGACTGGACCCAGTGGGGTCAGAATCGTGCTGGTAAATAATCAAGATGAGACTTATTTTTTTCAATCCATTCGCTGAATGCTTTGTTTTCTGTTATTTTTTATAGCTTTTAGAACTCCGAACTCAAACACTCAGGTACGTTTTCCTTCGTTTGTAAGTGTTCTTACTGTGCAACTTTATTTTTAGTGACCTGTGCGGTGGTCCAGAGGAGTGCATATGGCTTTCACACAGCCAGCTCATGTTTTTGGGACACCACATCTGATGGTAAGAGACTTTAAGCTGATTCAAACAAAATCCAACTTCTAGCAAAGTCAAATAGTGTACTTGTTATCGAATCCTTATTTATCTCTAATTAAATTCCCACAAGACTTTATCAACAGAATTGCTTTGTACCTAGTGACAAGTATGCCGTCAGACAAATAGGAAATATGAAGATTGAACAGATTGCAGGAAATGTGATATTAAAACCTATGAAAAATGTATATATATATATTTTTTTTTTTTCCTGGTAATTCTGATGTTTTGCTGGTATTTCAAAGTCCTTTTGTTGTGTATTTTCAGGAACCTGTACTGTAAGATGGGAAAACCGAACCATGAACTGTATTGTCAATGTCTTTGCCATTGCTATTGTCCTGTAACAGGCTAAAAATGTTCGGCCAAAACCATTAACAAGAATTTGTCACTGTATCCTTTCTAAAAAGAGTAACAGTTACTTATTCGTGTGCTAGATGACAAGTGTGCAATATGCTTCAAAACTATCAACAAAAACTGAATAGTGCAAGCAAGCAATCTCATAGGAAGTTGGCAGATTATCTCATATTCCTACAGCATCATTTGAATAGGAAAACCTCAACATTAGCAAAAAACAAATACAGAAATATGGCATGACATGAAAATACAATCTTATATTTACACTGGCTTTTCACTAATAATATGTACCTAAGAAGATGGGGAAAACCATTCAGATAATTAAATTCTCTTTCAGCTAGAAAAGTTAACAGGGATAAATATATGAACAAAAATACTGCAAGGATAAATGTGGAGAAAATGATAATAATTAGTTAACACTTCTTAGTTTTTTATTTCTCCTTCTTAGTTGTACATATGATTTAGTGGAAAGTAATTCCATTCTTTTTCTTTTTGGCCGTGCCACGCAGCTTGTGGGTTCTTAGTTCCCTGACCAGGGATTAAACTCGCACCCTTGGCAGTGAACGTGCAGCGTCCTAACCACTGGACCGCCGGGGAATTCCCTTAAATCAGCTTTTTAAATTTCAAATTCTTATTTACATTTGAAGGTGAATTAAATCAGGTAAGGTAAACAAAATTAGTTACAGTGTATGATGAAAAGTATATGACTCTAACAGCTGCCTTACACTTCATTCATTCCATGTGTTACAAACATTTACTGAATGTCTGTTATGAGCTATTTCTCTGCTAATTATAGTTATCAATATGCTGTTCAAATTCTAAGTTTCTTTTGGTACCTATTCAGTTGGACAACTGACATTTATGTTTGGGAAGAAAAAAAAAAGAGTTGTTTTACAAGAGAGGAAAAAAGTGAATCTGGTTATCCAGGTAGAAGTAAGCAAATGAAAAGCACTTATTGCTGACAGAATTATAGATGTAATTTTAAGAATTGCTCCTAACAAGCAAAAAAATGCATAAAATATGCAACTCTTAGTTAAAGGCCTTATTAGCAGTATAATATACAAGTAGTAAATTTTGTCATTGCTTTAGTTACAATCATCTGTAAATAACTTTAAATACTTATTATGTGAGGTTCAAATTGAGTGGGGTAAAGTATAAAACGTATACAATCATTAGCAGGTTATTGAATATCTCAGGGCTTATGAAATATAGTTAAATTTATTAAGAAAATAAAAGATGAAAAATTAGAGTACACAGCTGGCCACCAAATGCGAAGTCAATTTGCTATTTAACCTTGAAAACAAAGTCAATTTTGCATATTACCACTAACACTAATATATATAGGGAGTGGAACCATGATTCATTGAATTCTGGGGGGAAAGAAAAGCTTAATGTTGACAATATTAAGATAGTATTCTTCTAGGAATACTATGTGCATGTTTGATATTTTGCTGAGTAACAATAATTGTTCAGTGTGTAAGAAGAAGATGAAGAAAATACAAGGATGGAGTTTAATGCAGTGATCTACATTTTGGGCACGTTAAAATTTATCAGTCATTACCTTTATGTTAGTTTACGCTGCTGGCTTTTGTGCCTTGAAGATTATAATAGTGACCAAAATACATCTGTGCGGTTAAGGCTTGCTTTTGATTATTGTTATTGAAGCCTGATTTTAAAAGAATAATAATCAAAAATACCTCGTGAACTTGCTGTCTGTTCTGTTTCTAGTTAAAATGTAATAAAGATTATCTTCCTGCACTGTACGTTTGCTTCTGGATGTTCACTGAATAGTTAAAGAAATGGCATTGTCTTTAAGAAATTCTAAATAACAGGAATGAGGAAGAGAAATGAATGTCAGACCACATAGATACATTGTACAGAATAAATGCCATTAAAATAGCAACCCGAACCCAGTGTTGACCATTACAACATAAATAACAGCTCCTATTTCATGCCTTTTATTATTTTTAATAAAAAGTTATTTTAAAAAGCAGTATATGGGCTTCCCTGGTGGCGCAGTGGTTGAGAGTCCGCCTGCCGATGCAGGGGACGCGGGTTCGTGCCCCGGTCCGGGAAGATCCCACATGCCGCGGAGCGGCTGGGCCCGTGAGCCATGGCCGCTGAGCCTGCGCGTCCAGAGCCTGTGCTCCGCAACGGGAGAGGCCACAACAGTGAGAGGCCCGCGTACCGCCAAAAAGAAAAAAAAGGCAGTATAAAATATATTCTATAACTATTTATTAGCTTTAATAACTATTTTTTGGCAAGGAATTTTGTCCTATTTGTCAACTTTCAATCGAGTTGTTGCTGTTTTTTCTGTTTTTAATTAAAGACTTTAAGTATGTAAAGTTAGGGTATTCAGATGTAAGTACTAACTCGTAGTTTTGTAAAGCTATAATTTTATGTTTGTAAAGTACCTGTATACAGCCCTAAATGATGGCAACATCTCATTACATTTTCTGTGGTAAAAAGTACTTTTTTGCTCTTCTTTCCACGTTGGATGTTATCTAATTATGAGTCACTGAAAGCATTTTCACCACCTACAGTCATCATCACATTTTAAAGGTAATCTTACGATGCTGCGGATTATATTTTTAAAGCTTGAGTAAAAAACCTTGTCTATCCTTGATAACAGTTTTTTAAAAGCGGGAGAAAAATCTGTGATTTTTTTTGTAGCAAAGGAACTAGGTCTTTTTTTTTTTTTTTTTTTTTTTTTTTGCGGTATGCGGGCCTCTCACTGTTGTGGCCTCTCCCGTTGCGGAGCACAGGCTCCGGACACGCAGGCTCAGCGGCCATGGCTCACGGGCCCAGCCGCTCCGTGGCATGTGGGATCTTCCTGGACCAGGGCATGAACCCACGTCCCCTGCATCGGCAGGCGGACTCTCAACCACTGCGCCACCAGGGAAGCCTGCAAAGCAAAGTTTGAGAGATGAATTGAAAATTTCACTCCATGTGCTACAGTCTACCCAAGGGGAACTTGTTTTATAATCTAGAAGGTGGAGCTATACTTGTGGCTAAAGAGGCTTATAGTTTCAATGTCTAATAATTCAGTAAAATTGACCTTTGCATATTTACTAAATTCCCTATAAAAGGATCTTAAGCATTCAGCCTTTACAAGATTTAGATAGCCACCATCAATATACATTAACCTCAGTGGTCCAGGAGATTCTAGCCCACCTTGTCTAATTGCAAATCCTGTATTTCTCACTGTGGTCCCAGTCAATGTCATCCCATGTCATCCTTGGATATGTAGGATATATTGACAATCCAGGCCTAATTAGAGATGGCCCCTAACTGCTTCATAAAGAGTATCTCTTCCCAAAATGGTTTCTAAGGATCTCAGAGATGAAGCGGGAACTTTGTACAGACACTCACAGTACCACCGGGATGGTATGTATCTTCCCTATAGGACACAAAATGTGGGCAACTATCCCCACTCTGGGATGCTTTAACGGTGAAGCCTATATGGAGAAGTTTCTTTGTAGTTCTGCCTAACCAGGTCAGGGAATTTGATGCCTGGGCTTATCCAGTAATGTATATTCAACTTTCTTCATGCCAAAATAAACCTTTTTATTTTACTGAATGCTGTGTCTTTTTAGATATTTTTATGTATGCCCACTTCTAACTTGAGATATTTCAGTCTGGGTTTCTCAAGGCAGAGTTTTACATGAGGCAGTATTATTACTTAATGAAAGTTCTGTTATTTTCATCCCTAGTGAAAATTAAGATTGTATCATGTACCAACCTTTCCTTAACCTGTAATTTTGTAGGCTAGGAATTTGGATTAAGCTGCATGAGCTAACATAGGCTTTCACGGTTAATGCTCATATAGAATACCACCCAAAATGATGAGGATTAGAGTAGTGGTCTCTGAATAATTAAATTAAAGCAAACTTGTTCTGTAAAGGGCCAAAAAGTAAATATCTGAGACATTATAGGCCTTTGCAACTACTCAAGTATGCTGTTGTAGTTTGAAAACAGCCCAGGACAGTATGTAAATGAATGGGCACGACTGTGTTCCAATAAAACTTTATTTACAAAAACAGGTGGCAGGCTGGTCATAGTTTAACAACCCCTGTATTAGAGTAAGAGGTGTTTCCTAGCCACTTAAAAAATTATACCTTAATAATTTGAGAACTTTTTTCTTTTTGTTGTTCTCAGTTATAAACAATGGAACACAAAGCACTTTTATATGTTATGTTTTCATTATCTTGGACTCAGAGGCCTTACCAGTAAACCAAACTTATACTCTCCTTATTAAAAGAAAGAAGGGCTACAAATCAACTTCTCCAAAACTAAAGTATTCCTTTTTTGATGTATATCACCTAACTTTTCACAAGTTTACAGATAATTTTATATCTTATTATATTGGAGTTCATTTTACAACCTTAGTTAAAGGGACGTTATTATAAAAAGGTTAATGTTTTGTTATTTACTGATTTTTGCTTTTCTTGTGGCTAGGATGGACTCTATTCTACCCAGAGAATCACCCATGCATACTGGACATGGCAGTCGCCCATTCAATGCCTCCTCTTAGAAATCACTCTCACACACACACACACACACACACACACACACACACACGAAACTGCACAGCCCACAGATGAAATGACCCTGCCCCACAGTTTGGGGAAGTAGATGTTCTTTACCCAGGAATGGCTACATATTGCACTAGGCATGAGCACCTGACCCAATGATGGCTTATCCATAGATTGATTTTTAATCCATAAGGTGGCTGGGATACATTAAGCTAAGCAAAGTATTGATAGTTCTCTCTGAAGTTTGGATCAGAGAATAAGGAGAGCATTATTCAATAGGAGAAAACGGGGGGAGAGAAAAAGAAAAGCAGAAGTCTCGTCAAGGACTCATCCAAGTTTTCTTATTAGCAGAACTGTCATCACAGCTGCCCTCTCCTCTCGCTACCACCCTCCAACCCAGGGAAGATAGACCAAACTTCCAGTACCAGCGACACCAGCAGCAGTGTTGAGAATGGTGTCAGCAGCAAATGTGGCAGAGAGAGTGGTGTGTTAGGCAGGGAGCTGGTTGATGGGAATGGTCTGGTAGATGGCTTAGAATCACCAGCATAGGGTGATTAAAAAAAACAGAACAAAAACCTGTACACAAACGTTCATAGCAGTGTTATTAGTAACAGCAAAAAACTGGAAATCACTTTGACCATCAATGGGTGAATGCTTTAACAAACTGTGGTACATACGTGGACTATTACTCAGAAAACACACACACAAGAAGTTGTATGAATCTCCAGAGAATTACGCTGAGTGAAAAAGCCAATCCTAAAAGAATACTGTATGATTCCATTTATATGACGTGTTTAAAACAAAAGCTTAAAAAATGAGGTTGGAGATAGTGGAGGGGGAAGGAGGGAAGGGGGCAGGAGGGAGGGGGGGTGGTTATAAAAAGCCAACATGAATCCTTGCGGTATTGGAACTGTTCAGTATCTTGGCTTTGGTGGTAGATACACAAACTTACACATTATAAAATTGGGTAGAACTAAATACACACAAACGAGTACAAGTAAAATTGGGGAAATCTGAATAAGGTGGGTGGATTTATCAATGTCAACATCCTAGTTGTGATATTGCAGTAGAGGTTTGGAAAATGCTTCCATTGGGGGAAATTGGGAAAAGGATACAGGAGATTTCTCTCTACTATTTTTTACGACTGTATGTGAATTTATAATGATATCAATAAAACTTTCAATTAAAAAATGAAGATGGGGGCTTCCCTGGTGGCATAGTGGTTAAGAATCTGCCTGCCAATGCAGGGGACATGGGTTTGAGCCCTGATCCAGGAAGATCCCACATGCCGCCGAGCAGCTAAGCCCGTGTGCCACAACTACTGAGCCTGCGCTCTACAGTTCGCAAGCCACAACTACTGAAGCCGCAGGCCACAACTGCTGAGCCCACGTGCTGCAACTACTGAAGCCCACACACCTAGCGCCCATGCTCCGCAACAGAGAAGCCACTGCAATGAGAAGCCCGTGCACCGCAACAAAGAGTAGCTCCCGCTCGCTGCAACTAGAGAAAGCCCACACGCAGCAATGAAGACCCAATGCAGCCAAAAATAAATAAAATAAAAATAAATAAATTAAAAAAAAATGAAGATGGACTAAAGACAATTTCATATAAAAGAACATAAAAAAGCAGATCAACTTTTGGTCGGTTTTATTGTCTATAAATTCTCTACAATGTGCCCTCTTATTGCTTGCACCCAGGGAAGACCACTCCCACCATTGCCCATGATATACCACTGGATAGAGACATAATAAAAGAGAAAAAGTGAATTGCCAGAAAAGCCAAGCTCTTCTGTAATGAGTTGATCTCTTAATCTGGAAAATTCTATGCCTTGACTCTCTTAAATGTGAGCTTCTGAATGATTCATTGTAGCAAGGAGAGAATTACACTTAGACCAAAGAAGTGTTAGTGTTCCCTAAAGTATATCAGAGATATGGAAGAGGGCTAAATATTTCAGTAAAAATCAGGGTACTTTTTATAGTTATTTATCTGTTTATCAGTCAGTGGACATTTGGATTATTTCTCATTTTTCACTCTTCTGAAAAATGCTGCTATGAACATTTGTGAACAAGTTTCTATGTGGACATACGTTTTCATCTCTCTCGGGTATATGCCTAGGAATGTAATTGCTGGGTCACATGGTATGAAAGGTGAGGTGACTATTGGATGCTGGTAAGTAATCAACAATGCCCACTACACTCCCACAAAGAAATCCTCTCACGTAATTACTGAAATAGATAGTCATCTTGATCTAGTTTCTGTTTTCCTGTTTGGGATAGATATGGATATAAGAAATACTTTACTTTCAAGTCAGAAGGAGAAAGACAAATACCATATGATATCACTCATATGTGGAATCTAAAATATGGCACAAATGAGCCTATCTACGAAACAGAAATGGACTCACAGACGTAGTGAACAGACTTGTGGTTGCCAAGGGGGAGGGGCAGTGGGGAAGGGATAGAGTGGGAGTTTGGGGTTAATAGATGCAAACTATTACATACAGAGTGGATAAACAACAAGATCCTACTGTATAGCACAGGGAACTATATTCAGTATCCTGGGATAAACCGTAATGGAAAAGAATAGAGACTGTGTATAAATGCATAACTGAGTCACTTTGCTGTACAGCAGAAATTAACACAACATTGTAAATCAACTACACTTCAATTAAAAAAAAAGAAATACTTTACTTTCTTGTTAACTTTTGTATTAGTTTTCTATTGCTGCTTAAACTTGGTGGCCTGAAACAACATGAATTTAGTCTCTTACAGTAAGTGTTAGAGGTCAAAATTCCACAACAGTCTTACTGGACTAATGTCAAAGTTTAAGCAGCGCTGCATTCCTTCTGGAGGCTCTAGGTGAGCATTCATTTTCTTGCCTTTTCTAGCTTCTAGAGGTTACCTACATTTCTTGGTCAGTGGTTCCATCTTCAAAGCCAGAAATGTAGCAATTTCAAATCTCTTTCCTCTTTGACCTCTGCTTCTGTCATCTCCTCCTTTGACTCTGAGCCTCCTGCCTCTATCCTTCCCTTTATTAGGACCCTTGTGATTACATTGGGCCCACCCAGGATGATCTCCCATCCCAAGATCTTTAATCTAATCACACCTGCAAAGTCCTTTCACCATGTAACATATGAAGTCTCAATTTCAAAACCTCAGTTCTTTTCAGCATTGGTGTTTGGACCTAGGGGGTCTCATAAATAGTACACCTCTTCCCTTCCTGAGTTCTGAACAAATTAAGAGGCAAGGAGAAAGACAGGTTAAAATCGAAGTATCAGCTTTCTGAGAAAAACAAATATCGTATATTAACGCATATATGTGGAATCTAGAAAAATGGTACAGATGAACCGGTTTGCAAGGCAGGAATAGAGACACAGATGTAGAGAACAAACATATGGACACCAAGGGGGGAAAGTGGGGGGAGGGTGGTGGGATGAATTGGGAGATTGGGACTGACATGTATACACTAATATGTATAAAATAGATAACTAATAAGAACCTGCTGTATAGCACAGGGGAATCCACTTTGCTGTACAGTAGAAACTAACACAACATTGTAAAACAACTATACCCCAATAAAAAAAATTTTAAAAAAAAGTATCACCTTTCTGAGAAAAATACCATATGATATCGCTTATATGTGGAATCTAAAATATGATACAAATGTATTTACAAAACAGAAACAGACTTACAGACATAGAAAACAAACTTATAGTTACCAAAGGAGAAAGAAGGGAGGGGAGGGATAAATTAGGAGTTTGGGATTAGCAGATACAGACTACTATATAGAAAATAGATAAAGAACAAAGACCTACTGTACAGCACAGGGAACTCTAGTCAATATCCTGTAATAAACCATAATGGAAAAGAATATGAAAAAGAATATATATATAAAATATACGGATATGTATAACTGAATCGCTTTGCTGTACACCAGAAACTAATACAATGTTGTAAATCAACTATACTTCAATAAAAAAAAAAATTTTTTTAAAAATCACCCTTCCGTTGGAGAATGGGACTGAGGGAAACTGGTCTTTTTAATATTGACCCCCAGAATTAGAGTTACCGCCCAGTCATAAGCAGAAACATACTCTCTGATGAATCAATAAAGAGGAAGGTAAGAAGAAGCCACTCCACTTCCCAAGGCGGGAATGAGTGAGAGAGTAAAGAAAGATCAGGAATGCTCTGTGAATTGACGATTCTCCACATGGAGAACCATGTGAAATCCCTTTCATATGAAATCCCAACAGGAGTGGGGATGAAGCACTGCTCCCTTAACACTTGTCACTGATTCCGATTTATTTTTTTAAACACTGTGTAGCCTAACCTCGTACAGGCCAAAGAAAACATGTCCGTGGGTTAATGTGGCCCATGGGTCATTAGTCTGCCTCAATTTCATGGTCTACCAGCCTCTACCTTCCCCTCCCACCCTATCCCAGTCTCCTCCACCGTTCGCCTGATGTGGTCGGGCACTGTGATCGTTCTACACATGGTCAACAGGCAAGGGGAAGAAAATTAAGTCAGCTGTTGTCTGGCCTTAAGGCCAACGCAGTATGTCTGGGAGCAGCTATTACTCTTGCACCCTTGATAATACTAACTAGAGAGTTACCACAGAACTACTGTTCTGTGAATCAGTATGCTCTTTGGGGAGGGCACTTTGGCAACGTCTATCAGTTTTTTAAGTGTTATATCCCATGAACACAGTTCTTAACATCTATACAACAGAAATAATAACATGAATGGATAAAAACAAACATTTTCCTTGCAATACTATTTGTAAAAGCAAATTAAACAAACAGAAGAAAACAACTAAAATGTCCACCAATAGGGGAAGAGAGAAATTACGGAGAAGAAAAGGGGAAGTATCACATTTCACTTTATGTATTATACGGTTAGAAACAGTTAAACAACTATACATTACTTTTTAAAATGTAATTTAAATTACACAATACATGAATGCATTTTTTATGCAAAGCTTTTCCATATAACAAAAGCTTAACAAGCCCCTTGCTCCCTATCTTATCCCCTTTTGATCTCCCATCTTGCCATCCACTCCCAAGGGTAATAGGAGGTAATAACTGCTATCATTTTGATGTATATGAGTCTAGGGATTTTTCCACATTTATATACATGTACGCATGTATTATTTGAAAAATGTATATAACATGTTATTCTGCAGCTTGCTCATTTCAGGCAACGGTATGCCTTTGGGATTTTTGTTCATGTCAACATATACAGAGCCACCTTGTTGAGTTTAGCTGCTATATTGTATCACATGGTATGGATGGGCCACAGTTTATTCCATTTCTTATTGGTGGACATTCCACCAATGTTCCACTCTTACAAGCAATGCTGATATGAATACCTTTGCTCAAAGCTTCTTGTGTCCACGTGTGAATGTTTCTCTAGAACACTTTAGAATTGGAATCATTGGGTTATAAGATGTGTACCTTTTTAAGTCTTAATAGATCGTATTTCTTCTGTAATTTGTCTTAAGAAGAGAGAAAGTAATTCAGACTCTTGAAAACAGCAAGCAGATATATTTGTACATGGGAGGGAATTTCCCCTCCCGTGTGCAAATATACATGTATACACATGGCTAAAGAGACCCTGTGCCAGCCCTTAAAATGATCCATTCTAATGGGATTCATCGGGAATCACAAAGCACAAAAATCATACACGCTGGGCCTGCTCTTCTCATTCCTAGGATATCTTACCCGCCCAAGTCTTTATATGTGATTATGTGTATTTGTGTGTGTGTGTGTGCTGCATAGAACTTGCAGTAGGGTTTCTTCTGCATGACTGTCCTGAACCACAGCAATTGCTGTGGAAGTAGGAGGGAAATGTGTAAATGTAAGAAATATAATGGAGTTTGAATTATCTGGAACTCATGACTGGTAGGTCTAGGGAGCCAAGCAGAGAGAAAAACTAAGGATGCCATAGGGTTTGGTTTCTCATCGGTTGAGCTGAACAAGGTTTGTTGAAGTATCTAAAATCACACGGAGCACCATTCACTGGGATCAGCTTCGTTAATGCCCGTAGCTTTGCCTCTTTGCTGCCAACAATGGCATTTGACTGGGAGTAAGAAGGCCTCCATTTTAGTTCTGGCTCTACCTCCGGTTGGCTATGTGATCTTGAAGTAATCATTTCACCTTTCTTCAGCTGTACTTTACTCATCTGTACAATGAAGAGGGCAGGTTAAGCCCTTTTATTTTATTTGATTTTTAATGTATTTTAACAGGTAATACATTTTATTTATTTATTTTTGGCTGCGTTGGGTCTTCGTTGCTGGGCGCGGGCTTTCTCCAGTTGCGGCGAGCGGAGGCCACTCTTCGTCGCGGTGCGCGGGCTTCTCATGGCAGTGGCTTCTCTTGTTGCAGAGCATGGGCTCTAGGTGTACGGGCTTCAGTAGTTGTGGCATGTGGGCTCAGTAGTTGTGGCACACGGGCTTAGATGCTCCGCGGCATGTGGGATCTTCCCGGACCAGGGCTCGAACCCATGTCCCCTGCATTGGCAGGCAGATTCTTAACCACTGTGCCACCAGGGAAGACCCAGGTTAGGGCCTTTTAAACTTTAGTATCATGGACTAAAAAAAAATCCAAACCAAGAGTCTTCTCATCTAACAGATATTTGACACGACATCAACCATTTGCATCTGTCCAGAAGCTTCTCTGGTACTTTTTCCCTCATAATATGTTATAGGGCTCTACAGAACTAAAATGGAACAAATAGAAAATCCAGTGTTTTAGACTGGCACCAAGCAAAGGAGCAGGTTCAAGCAACAAGCCTGGCTAAAGCTGGCCGTGATCCAGAAACAGGAAAGACAGACGGAGAATGAGCAGCAGCTGAGGCCAGAAGGCTTTGCAACATTGGACGATATTGTTCTCCAAGTCGGCCCACAGGACATATCTTATGAGAAAACCCATATCAATTCTACGTATGATATTTACAAATTTTTGACTCTTTGGCTTTAATGGTTCAGGGCAGTGTCAGAGGAGGGGCCTTAGAACCCTGTCTGTTCTATTACCATTTGGGCCAGTATTCCCCAAGTGTTGTCCATAGACCAACCACCTACAGTGGGAAGACTGGAAGTGCCAGCTAAAAGGAAAATGCCCAGGCTCCGTGCGTGCTTGATGTGCTGAATCAGAGGTAGAGGGTGAGGTAGGGGAGAACTGGAATTCTCCATTTTTGACATTCTCCTCTGGTGATCTGTATGCATGTTAAAGTTAAGGGAACCATTAGCCTTGGGAGTCCACTATGTTCAGGACACATTTTAAACATAAGATCTCCAGTCACACAAAAACAAGAGTAAAACGTGTGTTGCTAGGCAGAGGTAAGATGTAAACAGTGAAGAATACAAGGGGGATGGAGATGCCTCCGGCAAGTGAAAGTCTGAAGTGGGAAGGTTAGGGATGGCTGGACTCATAGACTCTTTTTCTTAATTTTTTTTTTTTTTCCGGTACGCGGGCCTCTCACTGCTGTGGCCTCTCCCGTTGCGGAGCACAGGCTCCGGACGCGCAGGCTCAGCGGCCATGGCTCACGGGCCCAGCTGCTCCGCGGCATGTGGGATCTTCCCGGACCGGGGCACGAACCCGCGTCCCCTGCATCGGCAGGCGGACTCTCAACCACTGCGCCACCAGGGAAGCCCCGGACTCGTAGACTCTTGATAGAAGGGAGTGGAGTGAGAAGGGCTCATCATGAAGTCATACAGAAATCCTTCCTACAAGCACATGTGGCAGACGGTTATGAGAGGAGGTTGTCTACAGCCTGGATTAAGGGGTGTGTTTTACATCAAAACTTAGCTGTCGGGGTAATGTCTTCCATTAAAACCAGTCCCCTGGGATGCTGAAGTCATGTGGGTAAGGAAGCATGGTCAGGTTTCAGGAAGGAAAGACACTGCGAGATCTTCATCCCAGGCAAACACACATGTGCACACACTTCTGGTGGCTACAGGCTTTGAGAGGGAGAACCCTGGCATTTTTGTTTTGCCTCTCTTCTTCCAGGCATTTGTCTTCCTGTGCAGGTTAGCTGTGCTGCCACCAGGGGACAGAAGGACGCCACTGATTGTGTCCTGAAGTCTAAGCTTCAAAATCTCTGCTCTCCCTGAGATTCCAAACCATGGCTCTCTGATGGCTTTGATCACTTACCCAAGATGGATAGTCAGAGATCTCCAGCTTTTCCCATAAAACATATCCATTTGTTCAAATGGCTAAAATATGTCAGAGTTTAAACCTATCACACTGGAACCTGCATTTCCCAGGCCTCTGAGTATAAGTAGGAGAAACAGAGTAGTTACTGGTTTGTAGCAACTCGTCCTCAGAGAAATCACCAGAATTCCAAATCCTTCTGTTTCATTTGCGGTCTCTGGGCTGGGTGTCTCATTTGTATTCCTCAGTAGCCCTTCTGGGCCTCCTCTTGCCACACTCCCAAGACCTACTTTCCTTCCCTAGTCTCTTCCCACGTACAGCATGAAGTCAGTAATTCATGCAGTAAACATTTACTCAGGGTTGATTACGTGCCAGACACCATTCCAGGCTCTGGGGAAACGAATGAACAAAACTCTCCTGTCGTGGAGCTTACATCCTATTGGAGAGGCAGACGATAAACAGGTATGTTCAGGGGGTAAAAGGTGCCATAGAGAAGTCATAATAAGTAAGAAGTTACACTGGCCAGGGGGTGATTCAGGGAGGGGACAGTGGCAGGGCTGCTGTCTCAGATGGGGTGGTCAGAGCAGACCTCTCTCATAAAGGTGACATTTCATCTGAGAAGGGAAGGAGGTGAGGGAGTGGATCACACAGATTCCTGAGAGAAGGCGCCTTCCAGGCAGACGGAACCATAAGCGTAAAGATCTTGAGGTGAAACCAATCTTGGTATGTTTAAGGGACAGAAAGTGGCCAGTGTGGCTGGAGCTGAGTGAGAAAAGGAGGGACTTAATTGGAAATAAGACCAAATAGGTACCAGGGGACTTGATCACATGGGACCACTTCTGCGTGAGATGACGTTGCGCTGACATTTTTGAGCCGAGGAGGGATGTGATCCCCATGGCTGCTGTGTTGACAGTGGACAGTAGGCCGGTGGGGACAGAAGCAAAGAGCCCCATTAGCAGGGCCACTGCGGTAGTGCAGGTGACAGATGACAGTGGCTCAGACTAAGGTAGTTATGGTGGACGTGATGAGAAGCAGAGGAGGTCCGATTCTGGACATGCTTTCAAGATACGGTCGAGAGGACTTGATAATGAACTGCCTGTGGTGTGTAAGAGAAGAGTAAAGGGCAGGCTGAGGTTCTGGGTAAGGAAATGGAGTCTCCACACACTGGAGTGGGAAGGCCTGGGGGACAGGCAGTGTAGTCAGAAGAAAATGAGAAGAGGGTGGGGTCCCGAAAAGTCCAGGGAAGAGAGTTTCGCAAGGAGGGAGGGTGTGATCAGTTGTCATGCATGAAGGAGGTGGATGGCATCCCTTGTGGTTGCAGCTGTGGTGACAGTTGCTGCCCACCCCACAATCTCACTGATATCAGTGGACTTTTCTGTCATGTCCAACACTCGCTAGTCCTCCTTTCCCAAGTGTTAGAGACAATTTTCATACACGACCGCAAAACACGACTGTCCTCTGTGTTCCGTTCTCAGTTTCCTGTTTCTTGGAGCCCCACTAGATGGTAGACAGCTGAACTCTCATCCCGCAGCAGGAGACAAAGGGACACATCACTCAGAGCTCCTGTCCAGCACGCCCTGAAGGAAGTCTGTAAGAGGAACCCAGTTTTCTCCATTCAGGGTGGTTCTTTTCCACCTAGAATGCTGCTTCGAGTTGACCATCCACAGAGCACCTAGGGCTTCAAGCAACACCAACCCCTTCCACAGCCATTCACCTCTCACATCCAATCTCCCCAGATAATCACAGGTACTCCAGGACCCACGGTGGCCCTAGATCTGGAAACCATACTGCACTATATTCAAGGATTATGCCTTAAGCATTTTGTCAAAGTAAATGGAATTACTAAAATAGGTGCACGTTATTCTTACTCAATGGTTAACTGTTTACTTAACATCATAACCTAATTTCGCTCTTATATATTGTCACTAATTAAACTTCTGGGTTTGAAAGTAGGATTCTCTTCCAAGATCATCTTTTTTTTTTCCATTTTTCAACTTTTAATTTTGAAATAACTTTCGACTTGCAAAAAACAAAAAAAGTGAGAAAAATACCACAAAGAATTCCTAAATACCCATCCCCTAGTTTACCCAAATGTTATCATTTTTCACGCCACAGAGAAATGATAAAAATAAGAGAGTTAACATTAGCAAAATACTGTTATCTGATCCACAGTCCTTAAGTTCATCAATTGTCTGACTAATGTTCTTTTTCTGGTCCAGAATCCAGTCCAGGTCCACATGTTGCATGTAGTTGTTTTGTCTCCCTTAATATGGAACAGACTTTCAACGTCTTTGTCTTCCATGACCTTGACATATTTGAAGAGTACCTGCCCAGGTATTTTTTAAGAATGTCCCTCAATTTGGGTTTGTCTGATCTTGACTGAATTCAGGCTATGCATTTTTAGCAATTTTAGCAAGAATACCATAGAAGTGATTTTCCAAGTTCATCTTCTGAGGTAAACTCCTACCCTCTATCCCAGTGAACGCCAGTATCTTCATTCATTTACCTCGATCCTTCGTCATTATTCTATGAAGATCCAGGGTAGTAGTTAAGCTTGGTGGGAGACACACCACCCAGATTCAAGTCCTAACTGCTTTGTTTCCTAGAGGTATGACACTGGGAAAATTGCTTAATATCTCTATGCCTCAATCTCCTCCTCTGAAAAGCAGGAATAATAGTTGTGAGGATTCAATGAGGTGAAGCATATAGCATCTTTAGCACATAGCAGAAGCAAGAAGATGGAGTCTGCCCCAGCCTGGGTCCTTATAGGAGGAAAATGTTGAACAGTCTCCCCTCACCCCCAGCCAACATGCAATGGTCATGTAGTATAGCAAGAAGTAAGCTTCTATTGCTTTAAGTTGGTAAGATTTGGAAGTTGTTTGTTACTGCAGCAGAGCCTAATCCTGACTTACTGACATAGAAACTGAGATCAGAAGTAGGGCATACTGTGACAAAACCTAAAATAGGCCTTCCCTGGTGGCACAGTGGCTAAGAATCCACCTGCCAATGCAGGGCACACGGGTTCAAGCCCTGGTCCGGGAAGATCCCACATGCCGCGGAGCCACTAAGCCCATGCACTCCAACTACTGAGCCTGCACTCTAGAGCCCGCGAGCCACAACTACTGGGCCCACGTGCCACAACTACTGAAGCCCGTGTGCCTAGAGCCCATGCTCTGCAACAAGAGAAGCCACCGCAATGAGAAGCCCGCGCACCACAATGAAGAGTAGCCCCCGCTCACCGCAACTAGAGAAGGCCCGCAGGCAGCAACAAAGACCCAACGCAGCCAAAAAAAAAAAAAAAAGGAAAACTTAAGAGAAAAACCTCTAAAATAAATGACTTTGACATAGCGATCTGTTGGTGAGTGGCAAAAAAGCAGATACTGAAGGCTGAAAAAGTGAAGATCTTTGTTATGCAAGAGGCAAAGCATTTGTTAAAAATGTTGCCTGTAGTCACTTGTATCTAAAATCATGTATCTATTAAGCCTGTAGCTCTAGGAGGGAAAGATGGAAAACTTAATGTTGGCAACGTGCTCTTGGCTGTTAACTGAGAACTGACTGGCTTGCAGGTAGAAATTACAGTAACTCCTGGGTATCAACCAACATTCCTGGGCTTTGAGCTTAATGCTGTGACAAGAAGGGAGACCTTTGGGGTTGTCAACCTTCTGCAAGGGCGGAGCGTATTTTGTATACAAAAGGACCATGAACTACTGGTGCTCTCCACAAGTGTCAAGTATTACTTGTAGGCATGTGGCAGGATAGCACTTTCCAGTTCCCTTGATATTAGGCATAATATCAATATTATTAGGTACAAAATCAAGAAGTAAAGAAGTGAAGCCAAAGAAGTAAACACAGTCCCTTTTAAGTCACATTAAAAAGTCGGGGCTCTATTCTGAAGTAGTAGGAAGCCTTGAAAGTTTTTCAAAAGAGGAAAGACATAAGATGGACTGACCGGGATTGCATTTCCCACCGAAATTTAGAACAGGCTGAAGTTTTGTAAGCAATATCTATGCATGAATCTGATCATGTGAAATCTGATCAGAATATCCAAAAAGTAACATAACATAACATAACACAACACAACATGGAGCAAAAGTGAGAATTCCCTTTCACCTAACCCCAAATCTCTCTTACTTCCTCAGATTATCGTATCATTATTTTGGTGTGCATCTTTCCAGAACTTTTTACATATACCTAATTCTCCTGTGATTTGTCTACAGGCAGACCTCAGAGATATTACAGTACCAGACAACCACAATAAAGCGAATATCTCAATAAAGCGAGTCACACACAGTTTTTGGTTTCCCAGTGCATATAAAAGTTATGTTTATACTATACTGTAGTCTATTAAGTGTGCAATAGCATTATGTCTAAGAAAACAATGTACATACCTTAATTAAAAATAATGCTGTTGGAAAAATGGTGCCGACAGACCTGCTCCACACAGGGTTGCCACAAATTTTCAATTTGTAAGAAAACACAGTATCTGCAAAGCACAATAAAGGGAAGGACAATAAAATGACGTATGCTTGTAATAATTCTGAAATCAGAAAACCAATAAACAACATTTACGTTATTATGACATTATAACATTATACATAATATAGATCATTATTTTTTATTAGTATTATTATCTTCGAGCTGAGTTGTGCTAGTATTATTTTTCCTTGTCTATGGATCTAATGTCATGTCTATACCACTAAAGAGAGAATATTCCTAGAGTGACGTCTGAATGGATTCCTTTTTTTTTTTTTTTAACTCCCATCAAATGCTTTTCCCACATGCTCAAGAAACCCAGCTCTCTAACACTTTACTTATTCCATCAACTTCCTTTATTTCCTGGAAATCATTTTGGAGCACTCTTCTCCTGCTTCTGTCTGAAACAGCTGCTCAGCCTGAAATACACCACAGCCATAATCCTGGGACATTTTTTCTCTGTTCTCCTGGGTTAGAACAATTGCTTTCTAGATCCCATTTCCTCATTTGTTTTAGATTACTTCCTCATTTTTCAAAAATACAGCCTCAAGTGACTTCTCAGGAAAGAGTTACGGGAGGTTAATTTTAGTGTACCTAAAAATCTGAAAATGTCTTAGAGTTCCAATTGCTCCATGTACCCACTAACACCAAAAGTTTTAATTTTAGCTGTATTGGTCGATACGAGGTAGGATTGCCTTGTGATCTTAATTTGAGTTTTCCTGATAATATTGAGAAATTTTCATGTTTATTGGCTATTTAGATATATTTTGTTGAGAAGTGACTGTCCAAGTGTTTTATTCATTTTGAATTTTTTTGTCTCTGTTACAGATCTGTACAAGTTCTTTATATATTTGGAATATGAGTCCTTTATGGATATATGTATTGTAATTATCTTCTCCCCATCTGTGACTTGTCTTTTTACTTGCTTAATGATATTTTTTGATGAACCGAAGTTCCTAATTTTATAAAGTCGGATTTTTAACTTTTTTCTTTTATGGTTAGTGCTCATCATATACTGTTTATGAAATCTTTGCCTACCCCCAAGATCATAAATATAGTCTCCTATGTCTTATTCTAGAAGTTTTGTTCGTTACCTTTTCCATTTAGGTCACTTAGGTCTATGCTAATCTCTAATTTTGGTAGAGGTCAAGGTTTATATGATTCCATATGGATGTAGAATTGTTCCAGCACCATTTATAGAAAAGACCATCCTTTCCCTTGACTTAATTGCAATCGTACATTTGGTTTACATCAAGTTAATATATTAACTTGATTTATTAATATATATTAAGTTGAATATACATATAAACTTGAAAAAAAATATATAGCTTATTTTATATCCTTGCCCTTATACCACACTTTCTTAATTATTATACCTTCATAGTGTGCTAGTAAGTTATAAATTGGGACAACCACTTTGGAAAAGTTCGAAAGTGTCTATTAAAGCTAAACATACACTACTCAGGGACTTCCCTGGTGGTCCAGTGGTTAAGACTCTGCACTGCCACTGCAGGGGGCATGGGTTTGAGCCCTGATTGGGGAAATAAGATCCCGCATGCTGCACAGCACAGCCAGGAATTAAAAAATAAAAATAAAAAATAAAAACCTTCAAAAAATACACTATTCTATGATCAAGGAATCTGACTCCTACATATATGCATATGTCTACCAGAAGATATATAAGAATGTTTAGAGCAGCTTTACTCATGATAACCCAAACTTGGAAACAAACCACATGTTTATTAATGGAAGAATGGATAAATGAATTTCAGTGGCATCACACAATGGAAGATTACACCACCATAAAAAAGAAGAAACTTCTGCTGCACACAACATGGATGAATCGCAGGAAGATTTTTGAGCAAAAGACACAAAACTGCATATACTACAGGATTCCATGTGTATGAAATTCAGAGCTTGCAAAAAACAACAAGTATATGATATTAGAAGTCAGAACAGTGGTTACCTCTAAGGGGTAGGGGATTGACTGTCAAGGGGCATGAGGGAAATCGGGTTCTGGAGATGTTCTATATCGCGATCTTCATGGTGTTACACGGTGCCTACATATGTAAAAAATTCTCGAGTTGTACAGTCAAGATTAGTGCTCATTATACAACTTGCTTTACATATATTATATGTCAATAAATAATTCGAGGGAATTCCCTGGCTAACTGCTGGCGGTCCAGTGGTTAGGACTTGGTGCTTTCACTGCTGAGGGTACGGGTCAATCTCTGGTGGGAGAACCAAGATCCCGCAAGCCACGAGGCATGGCCAAAATAAATAATTCAAAAAAAGGAAAATGGAAGTCAGAAAATGTCTTTATTCTGCCTCACCATGGAGTGTTTAGCTGGGTTATGGGATATAAACTATGTGCTTCTTTCTCTCGGATTCTCTCAAATGCCTCCTTTCTTTCCCTCTTGGTCAGAGCCCCATCTGTGTGGGCTGGCTCCTTTCCTCCCCACACAGACTTCAGTGAAATGTCCCGATGCAGAGTATGATGTCTTCCTAGTTCCTGACACGTCACTGAGGCTGGACGATGCAACCCAAAAGTGTGACCAATATTCCAACACCAGCTGGGTGTCCTACAATTCAATTCAGTTCTGACACCATCTACCTGGAGTTATCAACAGATTACACAAGTTAAAGGCTCAGTCCCACAAGATGGCTCCCATTTCAGATGCCAATCACAAGTCCCAGGTTGTCACCTGTACTTCTGACCCACGGGCTATAAATTGGGGTTCCCACAATCCCCTCCTCAGCTTTGATAATTTGTTAGATCAACTCACAGAACTCAGGAAAACATTTTACTTTCTAGATTACCAGTTCATTATAAAAGGATACAATTCAGGAATAGCCACATGGAAGAGATGCATAGCTTGAGGTATGGGGGAGGAGCCGCAGAGATTCCACACCCTCTTGGGACGTGCCACCCTCTCAGCACCTCTATGTGTTCAGCAACCTGGAGGCTCTCCGAACTCTGCAGTTCAGAGACGCTTACGGAGGCTCCATCACACAGGCAGGATCAGTTATTAACTCAATCACCAGCCCCTCTCCCCTTTCTGGAGGATAGGGAAGTGGAGCTGAAATTTCCCTGCTTCTAATTATGGCTTGGTCTTTCAGGTGACCAGCCCCTATACTAAAACTCTCTAGAATTCTGTCCACCAACAGTCACCACATTCGAACCAAAGATGCTCCCATCACTCAGGAAATTCCAAGAGATTTAGGAGTTCTGTATCAGGAACTGGGGTCAAAGACCAAATATTAGAACAAAAGATGTTCCTAGCACCTATATTGCTTAGGAAATTACAAAGGTTTTAGGAGATCTGGCCAGTAGTCCGGAATATCTATATATCTTATATTGCAACGTCATAGGAGGTTACAGTCCCATGGAATGGATCTTGACCAGTGGAAAACAGACAAGAGGAATACACTGGCAAGATAAATTCCCACCCCTTTCTTTCTTGGACCACTTGGAGGTGCAGTGCCTTTCGAAGGCCTTCGAGAGAAGACTCAAGCACTGAGCATACACACGTAATGAGTTTGGGGCTCAATGTGAATCGGTGGTCAGTGCAGTGATGCTTAACATCTGGTGCTTCATACTTCCTTGCCTCACTTCCCCTGTTCCTCACCCTCACCACCCTGGGCTTATACCTAGCAAGCAAAGTATCACCACTTTAATCTTTGCTTTAAACTCTGCTTTTGAGAGGCCCTACTCTGAGATAGCATAGAATTCAAGGTTGAATATAACTTCCAGCAAAACTTTGAGGGCCTTAGTTCATGGTCTTCTAGTTGCCAGTGTTGGTAGAAACAGTTTGAGTCTTTCTGCATTATGGGTTAACTGTGTTTTGATTTGTTTGATTTTGCTTTAATTTTTCTTCTCTGTAGGCTATTGCCATCTTGCTTTAACCTGATATTCTGAAATGTTGTAAAATTGTGTCTAGATGTGGGGATGTGTTTTCAATGTACTGGTTACTCAGTGGAATCTATCAGCGTGATGACTTGTGTCATTTAGCGCAGATAAATTATCTTATCTCTTTGATGCTTTTCTCCCACCTGCTATCTCTGTACTCTTTCTGGAACTTTCATTGGTTGGATGAGGGATTCTACCCTTGTCAGTCACAGTTGTCACTATTCTCCTTCTTTATCTCTGGTATCTCCATGTCCCTAAACCCTCTGGCATTCTTCAGGATAGGTAGGCATCTTCCTAAGCTTTAGTCTCCTCCTCACATAATTCTGGTTTTGGTTTCCTCCATCCCAGTTCATGAATCACCATTCCTCTACCAATTATCCAGCTTCTAGGAATATGTTGAAATCTTTTATCCCTTGATGGTCCTCTTCTATTCTTTTTGCATGGGTTATACTATTATTATTTTTAAATGTGCTTTATGAGTCTTGGGAGAAAGAGAAGGACAATTGCTTAGGGTCAGTTCACCATCTTGAACTGTAAGTGTCTGAATTTTTATTGTGTAGTTCAATCTGTCTTTTCCATGTGACTTGTGGGTTTCATGACTATTTAACAAGGCTATGTTTTTTCTAAATGCTGGGTATGCTTTGGATTCATTTTCCCAGTATAATCTTCACTTAGAGAAGAGCTTATAAGTTCTCTGCCATCTGAAAGCAATCAATACCACCTTCAGCAGAACTTTATCCAGCAGGTCAAAACTTCCTCATTTCTGAAAATAACTAATTTTGTTTTTAAATACCAGTAAGAAAGTGAAAGTTAAAAGAAAAAACTTTTTTTAGTATATTCTGTATTTTTCACTTTCAGCAGAAGATTTAAGGAATTGTTTTTATAAGCATAAAACTACTTTTCTTTTTCAATGCCTTAAATATCATGTAACTGTTTTCCCCTCCCCACTTTTAAAGCAACCTAATCCTTGATTTTTATCTTTAAATTAATTGTAAACAAAGTTTATTTTTTTAAGGAAAACCTATACAAGTTCTCCTTCCCTTTCTCCAAGAAATGTGGACATTCCTGTACTGGAAATTAGACATACTAACTTATTATTAGACATACTAATAATGCAAAACTTAAGCCGTCTAGGAACACCCTGAAATGAGTCATTCTCAATATCTGCACTTTCCAGATAACTGAAAATTTACCGTTTAAACATAGGCAAAAATCTTAACCACTGTGCATGAATATTTAGCTGACTCAACATGATTTAACTCTTTTGTGAATGGAGGATTAAAAACATCATTGCCATTACACATGTTATGGTGTCAAATTGTAGGTTCTAATGAGTATTCCCAGCCCTTTAGGTTCTGGCCAGTACACTGACCAGAGAAAAAGTTCAGTGTTTATAGCATTTGTTGAATACGAATGAATGAATGAATGAAGACATACAGTACCAAAAGAAAAAAAAAAAGGAATACAGTACCATGATGCCTTTAAGTTCTGTTGAGGTATATGGACCTCTTTGCCCTTACACTAAATGACCCCAGATTGTTGTGCTTCTGAGTTACGGGCCTCTCACTGCTGCGGCCTCTCCCGTTGCGGAGCACAGGCTCCGGACGCGCAGGCTCAGCGGCCATGGCTCACGGGCCCAGCCGCTCCGCGGCATGTGGGATCTTCCCGGACCGGGGCACGAACCCGTGTCCCCTGCATCGGCAGGCGGACTCTCAACCACTGGGCCACCAGGGAAGCCCACTTCTGAGTTTTTGAGTCTGTTTGTAGCATTTCTTTCTTTGTCCTTTCTTTAGGTTCTCAGATGTCACTTGGTACCATTGTGTGTATACCTCTAATAATTCTTCTCTCTTCTTTTAACCCTGGGACCAAGATCACGAAGCTTGTTATGGCAAGTGTGAAAAAGCTCTGACTGAATTTCAGATTGTTTTTGGCAGATTTGGTTTCAGAGTTTAATGTACTGTTTGTGGATTTTAGTTCTACTTTGGCAGCTCAGACACTTCCTCCTGCCCTCATCCCCAGTTTTTAGTTCTGTTTCAGACAGTAAGATTGCCCGATAGCTTATTTCTACATAGAACAACATGCAAGTCATTTGGGTAGAACTGTCTAAAATAAATTTCCTGTATTTTCTACGTGGCAACAATTTGGGATCCATGATCCCAGGGATTTTCAAAGCAAGTAAAACTCCACATAAGTCATGACAATTCAAAGGATATAGTGTTTTTACTCATAGTGAAGCCAACATGTTCTTTATGGCAAGCCCCAGAAAACTTTCCCAGGCAATGTGAGCATGAATATAATCACCTTCAACTCTCATCCTGGACCCCTCCAGATTCGGCACTACTAGGTCGAATCTGCTCCATTCTACATATTTCACCTTTGAGCAAGCCAGCCTGGGCATACTACCATGGAAAAGGTAGACGAGAAAAAGAGAGAAGAGAAGCATGCCAGGTTTCTTGAGGTCTAGACTCTAGAACACACACATCAATTTCACTGCATTCTATTGGTCAGTGCAAGTCACAGGAATAGCCCAGATTCAAGCGGTGAGCAAATACACTCCTCTTGATGGAAGAAACTGTGAAGCCACATATCAGAGGACATGGATACAGAGAGAAGTGGAAAATCGGGGCCACACTGCAATCAACTGAAATGTTATTTACTTTTTTTAAAGCAAGGAAAAAGAATCACTCCATTTAATTTTAATATTCCCTATTTTGTTTCACTCCGTCTCATTAATGCTGTATCATCTAGTGATGTTTCATTTTTTCCCTATTTCCACCTCCACTCTCGATATACAATATCTTAAAGAGGAAGATTTCTCAAAATGCATTTTTCTACCTACCAAGTGGAAAGTAAAATTTGCTGAATGTTTTCTACAAAGGAAAAAAGTGCAAAAAGTCATATTCCTGAAAGGAGTTTTACAGTCTACTTTCATTGTGAGTTGGATGTGGCCTTTGATCTCAGTAAAGTCACAGGCACATTGGCCCTAGAAGAATGAAACACCGAGTAATAAATGCACCAGGAAGTTGACAGCAGAGTTGCCTGAGTTTAATACTTTAGCCCTGGATAGGTGCTGCAGAGGTCCCAACTGGAAAACAGGATCATCAGATAGGTGTGCTGACCTTCATTAGCTACATATGGAATAACTACCATGTGAATCGTGTGCTCTGGTGATTTTCAGCCACTACAGGTGCGTTAACTAACCCCAGGTAATGCTTAGATAGCATGATTCTTTTTTCTTATCAACCAATGCAAGGATATCTGAAATTTGCTCTAAAATCTCAGGAAAGACAAAGGTGATTCCTTCCTTCTGCCCTGAATTCCCCACCGTCCCCCATCTGATCTGAAAGAGTGATGTTTAGCTTCTATGTGAGTGGGAGGGCTGGTGATTTTCTTGTTACTTAATTGGGAACTGCATGACTGGAAAGAGGAAGCCATGTTTAGTAATCAAGTGATCTAACACAATGGTAAACTTGGTGATTACTTAATATTCTAATGTAATTCTGAAACTTATGAAGGTCTTTTGAGCCTAATTTTTAAAACATAAGTCAGATTAACTGTATTTGGAGTAGTCTTCTCCGAAGGATGAAGTTTCAGAATATAATACTTTGGGCTGTTTCCAGAAATCAGACAGGTACAGTTCTCAGAGTAAGATCAAGAAAATAAATTCATAGCGGCCACTATTCATGTCTAATGTTTCTTAGTACTTCCTTTTGTCCACAGAATGGTATATACACAACAACATTTAGAGTTGAGAAATTGTCCTTTTATAACTTAGCTTCTTCCTCATGCAATTTTACTTCATAACACACCCACACCCCCCCCCACACACACAATATTGACGATAACTGGCCTTTTCTGTCAGATAGAAATCCTTTATGCACAAAATAAATATAAAAATGTAGATTACATAAATATTATTGAGCCACTCTGAAGGCTTCTTTTCTCCAAGCAAAATCACTCCATTTCTTAATAGGTCCATTCGTAAGTGAAAATTAGGTTACGGGATAGTGACGTAGGAGAACCCAGCTTCCTGATCTCCCTACAAAGATTAATGACTGGACACTCTCCCTGAACAGAAACAGCTCTGGGAGACCTCTAGAGTCCACTTAGGGACTTTCAGCAACACCGTGGAACAAAAAACCTGAGAACAATCACACACAAAGAAAAGAAAAACGAATTCTTTCGGCCCCCATCACCCCTCCACCCCAGCCCCTGCAGCTGGCGTTGTTCAGGGCTAAGAAGGAAGCTCCCAGTTAGAAAGAGTGCCCCTCACCAAAACTTACCCCCTCCTTAAGAGTGGGGTGAGTGACAGCGTCCTCAGCTTCCTGGGACCCCTCACGAAGGTTCTGCTTCAGTTTCACCCCACCCCACCAGCAAAGCTGAAATGTCAATACAGCCAGCTACGAGCTAGGAAGGAAAGCAGAGGCTATTATTAGCAGACACGTAGTGGGAGAGAGCGTGATTCACAGAGACCCGCCCTGCACAGAAACTCAGGTTTTCCCACTGATGAAGCCAATGGCCAGCACAGCTGCTGCAGACGCGCTGCTGATATCTCCAGCTTTTGCCCCACAGGTATTCTGTTCAATGACGCTAACTACCTGAGTCTCTCCCCGCTCCCCACCTACTGCCACCCCACCCACCAGAAGCGAGATCACACCTGCAGCCAGTGAGCTCTCTGCGGCTGGGCAAGTGTAAGAGGCCAGCCGCCTGAGTCCCTCCCCACCCCTATCAGAGCCCTGGAGCCATGCTCACAGCCGGGTGGAGCTTCTGCAGCTGCCTAAGTGCAAAATCCCAGCCTACCCCCCACCCCTAGGTGATCCCACGGCCTGCTCTGGAGGCTAGCCCCTGTAGCTGTGCACCACTGCAGCCTGCAAGCCCGGGGGAGGGTGTGTAGCCACGGGTGAGTGAGCAGCCATGGGTGAGTGCACGCACAACCACAGCTGCTTGTGGGCCCAGATCAGGCCGTGTCTGTCACTGGCCAGCACCACCCTGCCCACCTGTGCCCACCTCCGGCTTTGCACCTGCACGCCCCCAGCCTGACCCCATCACCAGCCTCCACTGCAGGGTGCACACCCAGCAGGGGAGAGTATGCAGCCACAGGAAAGCATGTGAACAGCCAGGTCCCCTGCAGCTACTAGAGAGCACACAGTTAGCCCGACCCTTGCTACCTGCCCTGGTTCCCATCACTACGAGTGTGTCTGCAACTAGCCTCAGTCACTACATGGGCACCTGCAGCTGGCCTCCACAACCAAGTATATGTATACCACCAGTTCTGGCCACCCCCACCACCTACACTAGCTACTGGAACTGGAGGTACAGTTTAGGATCCTAACAGCCCTTGCAGCCACTGCAGACTGCCCCCAGCCCCCGCCCCATGCAGTACTCACCAAGGACCACACAGCGGCCTGAGCTGAAGAGACACTGCACTTCTCCAGACCACACTTGGCACCCTGCACCAGTAGACCCAGGGTCACAACATGATCCAGTATGCCCCCTTCTGCAGGTAAAAGGCTTCCCTTACAGCAGTCAGTCCATCAAGTCTGGAAGAAATGACTGCTTCTTCAAATATGCTGACATCTATTGAAGGCTACAGGGATCATGAAGAATCAGGGAAACATGTCTCCACCAAAGGAATACAGTAACATTTCAGCAACTGGCCCCAGAGAAATGGAGATCCAGGAATTGCCCAATAAAGAATTCAAAATAATTATTCTACATATGCTCAGAGAGCTACACGAGAACACAGATAAACAATTTAATGCTATCAGGAAACAATACAATAACAAAATGAGAAGTTCTAAAAAAGATAGAAAAAATTAAAAAGAACCAAACAGAAATTTTGGAGCTGAAGAATACAATAACTGAACTGAAGAATTCAATAGAGAGCTTCAACAGTAGACTTTAGCAAACAGAAGAGAGAATCAATGAGTGCGAAGATAGACCAATCGAAATTATCTAATCAATGAGCAAGAAGAAAAAAGAATGGCAAAGGATGAAGAAAGCCTAGGGGAATTATGGGGCACCATAAAAAATAATGTATACATCATTGGAGTTCCAGAAGGAGAAGAGAGGGGAAAAGGAGAAGAAAGCTTATTTAAAGAATAATGACTGAGAGCTTCCCAAACATGGGAAGAGATTTAGATATCCAAGTTCATGAGACTAATAGGCCACCTAAAAATTTCAACCCAAAACAATCTTCTCCAAGAGATGTAAAACAAAACAAAACAACAACAACAACAACAAAAACTGTCTAAAACCAAAGAGAGAATTCTAAAAGCAGCAAAAGAAAAAAAAAACTCTCGTACAAGGGAACTTCTATAAGGCTATTAGTGGATATCTCAGCAGAGACCTTGCAGGCCAGGAGAGAATGGGATGATATATTCAAGACGCTGAAAGAAAGAAGCTGACAGTCAAGAATACTTTACCCAGCAAAGCTGCCTTTTAGAATTGAAGGCAAAATAAAAACTTTCCCTAATAAACAAAAGCTGAGGGGATTCCTTACCACTAAATATGCCTTACGAGAAATGCTGAAAAGAGTTCTTCAAGCTGAAACAAAAGGATGCTAATTAGTAACATGAAAACATGTGAAAATATACAACACACTGGTAAAAGTAAGCATAGGGTTAGATTCAGAATACTGTAATATGGTGATGTGTTGACTACTTAACTCTATACAAAGGTTGAAGGACAAAAGTATTAAAATGGCTATAGCTTCAACAATTTGTTAACGTCAATCGTTACACAATATAAAAAGATGTAAATGGTGACATAAAAATATAAAAGGGCGTAGTAGAAGGATTGAGTTTTTGTATGTAATCAAAATGAAATTATCAGTGTACGATAGACTGTTATATATATGTTTTATGTAAGCCACATGGGAACCGCCAAGCAAAAATGTACAGTAAATACACAAAAGGTAAAGAGGAAGGGTACCACTAAGGGAGGTAAACGTAAAGCATACCACTAAGGAATTCCTCAATTTACAAAGGAAGACAGCAAGAAAGGAATAAAAGGAAAATAGAACTACAAAATGGCCAGAAAACAATTTAAAAGATCTCATTAGTTAGTCCTTACCAATCGATCATTACTCTAAATGCTAATGGATTGAATTCTCCAATCAAAAGGCAGAGAGTAGCTGGATGGGTAGAAAACAAGACCCAACTATATGCTGCCTACAAGAGGCTTACTTCAGCTTTAAGGACACACACAGGCTCAAAGTGAAGGGATGGCAAAAGATATTCCACGTAAGTGGAAACAAAAGAGAGCAGGAGTAGCTATACTTATACCAGACAACATAGACTTTAAGGCAAAAATGGTAACAAGAGACAAAGATGGTCATTATATAATGATAAGGTGGCCAATTAGTCAAGAAGATATAATAATCATAAATGTATATGCACCCAATATTGGAGCACCTAAATGCATTAAGCAAATACTAATGGATCTGAAGGGAGAAATAGACAACAATCCAATAATAGTAGGGGACTTCAATACCACACTCTCAACAATGGATAGGTTATCCAGACAGAAAATTAACAAGGAAATGTTGCACCTGAAACACAATTTAGACCAATGGAACCAACAGAAATATACAGAACATTCCATCTAACAGCAACAGAATACACATTCTTCTCAAGCACACACAGAACATTCTCTAGGATAGATTAAATGATAGGTCAGAAACAAGTGTTAGTAAATTTAAGAAGATTGAAATCATAAGTATCTTTTCTGACCACAATGGTATGAAGCTAGAAATCAATAACAGGAAGAAACTGGAAAATTCACAAATATGTGGAAATTAAACAACATGTTCCTGAACACCAATGGGTCAAAGAAGAAATCAAAGATAAATCAAGAAATATCTCAAAACAAATGCAAATGAAAGTGCAACATGTCAAAACCTGTGGGATACTGCAAAGAGTATATCTTAAATGTTCTCACCACAAAAAAAGCGATGGTAATTATATGACAGGATGGAAGTGTTAGCTAATTCTATCACGGTAATCATTTTGCAATATACAAGTGTATCGAATCAACACATTGTATATCTTAAGCTTACACAATGTTATGTATCAATTGTATCTCAATAAACCTGGGGGAAAAAGAAATTGGCAGATTATTGAGGTTTAAGAATCCGGATATTTTGTAACCATCATTATAAAAATTGGTTCAGTGTAATTTCATCAATGAAGGCCAGAACGAGACTGGGTGAAAGACAATTGGAGAAAATGATATTTATACAGTCAGTACATATTCCCCAAATGCTAATTACTAATTACAAAAGTAAAATAATACCTTTACGTTTATAACAGAAGAATCTGGTGATGAAACTTAATACCACTAATAACAGGACAAACTGACAATACCTACCTCCTAATACAATGCACTAAGGATACAATGTCACCTATACGTAGACTATATAGTAAATGCTAGTTTTGTATCAGTGTTAAATTTCTTGGATTGGTTCATTGCATTGTGGTTATATAAGTGAAAGTTGCTGTTCTTTGGAAAAACATTATTTGGTGAATCATCATGCTGTACGCTTTAAATATCTTATAATTTTATTTGTCAGCTATACCTCAATAAAGCTGAAAAAACAACAGAATAAATAAAAGTAAAAATTAGCATGAATCCAGTTAACGAATGTTTCTAAACTAAGGAACCAAGATACTTCGATGGCATAAACCAGAGGTTTATACCACCACTGTTACCCAGCTATTCTTGGTGCAGAATCTGTACCTAGCACAATAGCTTTAAAAATATCCTTGGTTACTTATACCTTGTCTAATCTGTTAGTGTGGTGTAAAGAACATGGGCTTTTTAGCTAGAAAGATATGGACTTAATTTTGACACAGTCACCCAGTAGTTGTGGGATAGTTTGAGCCTATCAGTTATCCTCTCTCGGCTTCAGTATTTTTGTTTGTTTTTTGTTTTATCAACGAAATTGGGATAAAATGACTTACAGTGTCCTGAGGGATTAGCTGAAGTGGATGTAAAATGTTTGGCATAGTAGGTGTTTATTAAACATTAGCTATTTCTATTATTGACATTTATTTCAGTTAATGACCTTTCCCCCCCGTGGCAGCATATGCCCACACCTCTATCCCTTTCCTACATGGGGCAGGGGGTCATAACTGGTTGACTTGCTTAGAACAATGACCAGTACAGAACCATGAGCACATGATGGCAGCTAATTGCAAAGTTAGAACCGAAAAGGTGAGTGGAAATGAAAAAAAAAAAAGGTCTTACACTAGGACTTCTTTGCCTTTGAAATTCTGTCTGCAATGTCAGGTGACACTCCCTTGTCCATTCCCTTATACCAGTGCTGTGAGGGTCACCAGGACATTAGTACAGAACTCAGTACTCAGTTTTCCCTTCTCAATCCAGAAATTGTGCAGTGTTTGACATATCTACAAAAACACAGAGAATCTCAATCCCACTGGGGCAGAGAAAATCTTTGCCACCTGAATCCACCCTTGAATATGAAGATCAATAACACAGACACAGAGAGAGCTCATTCATTTTAATAATTGAGCACAGTTTTGATAGTTCTTCCCAAGAATTATCTCCCAGGGTCCCCCCACCCCCCGTAAACTATTCACACACAACATCTACAAGTATTCAAATTTCATAAATGCAGTGTTGCAAAAGCAAAAGAAATAAGAAAAGCCTTCATAGCCTTGAGATTAAAAACAATGCTTAATCGTGTTCTCACTACCTGTTACTAAATACTAAATGCTAAAAAAGCTGTGCGGGCAGCCGATGGCTGGGGAGAAGGATGGAGAAGGAAGCTCTCATAATGACAAGAGCTTTCACACTCATTTTTCATCTCATAACCAGGATAACACAGGGAAGATCTATTTTGGTAAGTCTGTTGGTGTCAAAAATAGAAAACCCTGGGGCTTCCCTGGTGGCGCAGTGGTTGAGAGTCCACCTGCCGATGCGGGGGACACGGGTTCGAGCCCCGGTCCGGGAAGATCCCACATGCCGCAGAGCGGCTGGGCCCGTGAGCCATGGTCGCTGAGCCTGCGCGTCCGGAGCCTGTGCTCCGCAACGGGAGATGCCACAGCAGTGAGAGGCCCACGTACCGGGGGAAAAAAAAAAAAAGAAAACCCTGGAGAAACATTTTCAGAGCAACAAATGGAGTTGGTTTTACTTACGCCACACAGGTGAGCGAGGGCCCGGATTCTCAGACTACTTATTAACTCTGGTTCCCCCTCTGGCTCACACTTTGGTGTAAAGAACTGAAGCTATCAACACAGAGCCTGAGTCATAGTAATAACACAATAAAAGTTTGTTGAATGAATGAACTGATACCTGGGGTGCAGTGTGAACAGGCTGGACCTAAGTTTCTCTTTGCAGAAACAGTCTTGGGACATTGTGGGGAGGTGACATTCTCAAAGCAAGCCTGACTTGTCAGGACCGACCCTCAGTGCCCGGGGTATCCTGGGAACCCAAAGGGACAACTGAGTTCTTACTAGTTCAGCCCAGTCCCCTGAATATGCCCACTCAGCATCAAATTCATGGCCAGAATTTCAGATTCAATACCATATGTTATCAAAATAAAATGAATATGTGTGTACCTCCTGCAATTACATTCAATACGTATAAGACTTTAAGAAATCTGGGGTAGAAAGTGACCCCCTTCACCTACCATTCCCTTTTGCCTTTTTTCGCTTTCTCTCACTCTCCTTCTATTCTCTTCCCCCTTCCCTCCCCTTTCCTCCTAACCCCATCTTCTGCCCTTCCCCCCTGCTCCCTTCTCTTTCTTTCTCATGATCAAAGTTGAATACTTCTAAATATCTGTGGCCCCAGAGGATATAACACATAAAGCTGTTTTTAGTTCCCAGAAGTAGGAGCAGTCCTGAGGCGGGAAAAAAACCTTTCTGGCCACATTAACAATGATTTAGAGACTCTCAAACTCACGGATATCCAGAACATTCTACTGGGTATGAATCCAATACCTACACAGTAAGCTAGGGATTTTAGTTTCTGGGATGTAAATTTCATCATGATCATGATGATAGAACAATAAATCGTTAGTTACACCAGTAAGATCTCTTTAGCTTGTGTATTTAAGTAAAACAAAGTGTGGATGCTATTTAAAGCAGATGGGCATATCAGATACATATTTGTCACCATTCTTAATTTCAGATTCACAAGTGCTGGCTGGAGGAGACTGTTTCCGGCAATAAATCAGTTTGCATTTCTTTCATAGCATAAGGAGCCAGCCAGAGTTAGGACAGGAGTTCAATTCTCTGCCTCTATCTCCCTTTCCTGCATGTTTCAAATAAAAATGTTTGGACAGGCCAACCTACTGGTTACTAACCTTAGCCTGTTCTTTACCTTGAAGAGAATCAGGTTCCTTTGATCAACAAGAGTCTCAGAAGTGATTTCCTCAGATAATCCTGTTTAAAGCTTTCAATTAGTTCTACCCTGGCATTGTATGGTTTTAAAGGTCCTTTCATTCATTCATTCATTCAGCAAACTTTCATTGAGTATCCACTCTCTGCTGGGGCATACATTAATTCCAGTCAGTCTAATATTCTTTTGTAGGAGGAATCTCTGACCCAGTTAGGCTGCTGCATTGGTAAACTGGAGTGTGCTGTCACCATTAAGTGATGAATCACTCTCAACATATGTTATCTCTTATTTGGAAAATTTCCTTTGATAGGACAATAATGATAACAAAGATGACACAAAAGGGAATATGAAAAGTTACTCCCTGGTTTGCTTCTTCTTTTGGGGAGTATACAAACCTATTTCCAGGCAGCCTGGTATTGCTGAAAGATCACCAAACCTAGAGTCAGATGGTCTAGAGCCAGTCTCAGCTTTAATCTTAGGGAAGCTACTTCACCATTTTGAGCCCCCATTTTTTAATCCTGAGACCTGAGTCTGAGAATCCTTGCCCTACCTCTCTCTGGAATTACTGTGAGGAAACAAAATGAAAAAATGTGTATATAATTGCTCTGAAAACCATAAAACCCCATACAAATGCAAATTTATGACTGTTGAACAATCTTTGACATTCCTTTCAGGGCAAATCATCACATTATAGTTTCTCTTTCTCTCTTTTTCTTGAAAGGAGGGAACTTATATTATCAACTAGCATTATTGGGGCATTTGGCGGTACAACCCACATTTATTTCCTCATGGAAGAGACCAGTTAGAAATTTTCCTTATTGAAAATGAAATGCACTCCCCTGGGGCCAGAGTCGGAGTTGGAGATGCACTGTTTATTGAGGGTTTCAGCCAACGCTTCCGGTCCACAGAGGAAAACTCCTATTCTGGTACTTTTGGGAAAGAAAGAAAAAATACAGTTTCAGGCTTTGGGATGGGCTCAATTACAAAGCACATGGGGGGATTTCCTATTGATTTCAGGCCTCAGAGCAGAGTCCCCTCTGCTCCTTTGTCCTTCCGCAAATGACAGAGTTCAGGTTACCATGAGGGAGCGTGGCTCGGCCCTGTTTGCGGGGCTGGGAGGGGCGGGCAGCTGGCTACTTCAAAAGGCAGCTGACTTCTCTGAAAAAATGACATGCAAGCAGGGTTTGCGGAAACTTCTACTACAGGGAAAATGAGGGTGAATTTGTGAGCCTGTGGGCTACTGCCCTTCAGGGCTCTATGTCCCCAAACACTCCAGCATCTTAAAATCAAGGACAAACCCGCTTCAGGAACACCACCTCTGCCAACAGCTTCGTGTGACTTCATCCCTCAACATTTTAGACTTTAAAGCCTTGCTCCTCTAGCTCTGGTTCCGGACCAGTAGCCTCGGTGTCAGCTTTTTAAGAATGCAGATTCTTAAAGTAGGTCAACTGTGTTTTTAAATTGTTATAACTTCACACCTTTTTGAAATCTGCCCTACAAAATTGGTTTGGCTTAAATGTCAAAGCCGTGACAATTTGTTCTTTGATGTGATTGTATTTCCAATTTCTTGTTCACGTAAGATTTCAGTAAAACTCAAAAATCTATTCAAAACCAAGAATGTAGATGCTTTGGCCCTACCCCACATATACTAAATCAGCGTTTCAAAAAGCTTCCCCAAGTGATTTATATGTTCATCAACGTGTAAGAAGCAATGGCGTAAAGAGTGTATTTATGGTGATAATTCTTGAGTTTGTCATGTGTTCTAGATTTTAGAAATGCAGTTTTCAGACTCCTAGCCCGCCACGATACACAAGAGAGCATGAAGAGTGGAAATGGAGCCTGAAGCCAAGAGACAGGTAAGTAGCACTTCTCCTCTTGAGCTTCATTGGAAGTCTTAGTAAACTAAGGCAAATAAAGGTTGCCTGGAGATGTTCTGAGAAATGTTTGTGACTTTAAAGAAGAAAAGGGAGAATCTGAAAATCTAGAGAACGTAAGAGGATAAGCTTGCGAGACAAGCAAGAACTGTAGTGCTTCCTTTGCATCCTGTTTCTTTCTTAAGCTACTTTCCTTTACCAATCAATCTATTCGAGAAACCAACCAAGCCTCGTTCACTCTAAAGTGTAAATGACTGATAAAGAGTTTCAAGAACAGTCAGTACAGTAGGCAGGAAAAACTTAGAAATACCAAGGAATAGTAGCACAATGAAAACTGACCTAAAACAGTTTCTCAACCTCAGCACTACTCACATTTTAGGTCAGGGAATCCTTTGTTGTGGGGAGCTGTCTTTTATATTATAGAACATTTAGTTTCACGATGACCAAAGCTTTAGTGAGGGCAGGAAGGACCTGGAATATCTGTCAACTTATGATCTTGGACCCAAAAACTATAAATGAAAGTGGGGACAGTGTCTCCTTAGTAATAAATATAAATCATAGAGAATTAATAGAAGTAGATACACGACTGAAATTTAGGAGGTGAAAGAAAAGAACTGAGTTATGGGCCTATGTGGGGGGAACAGGCTTCAGAAAGTCTGAGGTGGGGCCTGGGAATCTTTGTTTGGTGTGATTTAAAGACTTCCTCTTAAAGTCAGAGATATCTAGAACCTTTTATGGGTGTGAATATGGTAACCTAGGTATTTTAGTTTCTGCAATACATAAATCTAGCCATGTTTGGAAGCTGTTGCTTTCTGTAGACCATGAGCCTCAAGAACACCTTGGCAAGAGGGAAGAGATATGGGAACATATGTATATGTATAACTGACTCACTTTGTTATAAAGCAGAAACTAACACACCATTGTAAAGCAATTATACTCCAATAAAGATGGTTAAAAAAAAAAAAAAGAACACCTTGGCGGGGGAATTCCTTACCTGGGGTGTTGACTCCCAATGGTCTTGAACTCATTATCCCAGTTGGGCCGTCCATACAAGGTCTTTTGTTTCAGGCCTGTGATCACATCTTTCTCCTCGTCATGGTGCACAGCAAAGTGATTGGCCTGCAGGAAAGGACATGAATTCAGACAAAAGAGGCATGCTGTATAAACACACACAGATATACTTAGATATCTCACAAACCAAGCTCTAATTACCGTTCTAACTGTATGTATTTGGGGCAAGGCACCATGCTGGAAGCTAGAAGGTCAACACTGAAGAAACCAGTTCTCAAGTAATTTACAGTCTAGAAAGGGAGACCATAGAGGAGGCACAAACATCTCCATGAGGACAAAGAAGGGAGCACGGGTGGAAGGATATGGGAAGGTTTCAGGGTGGCCACATTTGCGCCAGACTTTGAAGTGTGGGTAGGATTTAAATTCTCTATCTCACTGTTTTTCTCTCTGCAGTACGTCTGACAGTCTCTTCTCACCCTAATATACTCCCGCTCCTTTGGGAGAATCACTAAGAATTAAGACAACCATAGACTAAAATGTATTCATATTTTGGTAATGTAATGAGACATCAAACCAAGCCTAAAGCTACTCTCTGTGTGTGTGTATGTGTGTGTGTGTGTGTGTGTGTGTGTGTGTGTGCAGTCATGTGTTGTTTCCTGTGACCATTCTAGGGGGCCTCAGTTTGAACAACAGGTATTTTTTAAAAATAAAAATGGTTAATTACATTTATTTAACAATCAAATCAGATTTTAAATTCACTGGACAGGGAATGGATGATGGGGATGGAAGAGGTTAAGAAGGGTAGTTACCCCGGTTTGATAATCCTGTAGGGACAAAGTTTTGCAAAGCAAAATAACTAGTTTTCAATGCAAAGAGATTTCCCACTTAAAAAACTATGTCTGGCTTTTGAAAAAAACAAAACTGCAAAGCAATTTATATATTATACATTTTTTCCCCTGGGTTTCATTTTTATCAAATTTTGTTGTTGTTGTTTCATTTTTAAATTGCAGAAGTGGCATCTTAAAAGCACTTTTTCTGGAGCAGCAATTTTCATGGTGATGTGTCCCTGGACCTACGTTTGCAACAAGCCTTTCCTAAGACTTGGAGAACCTATGATAAGCGATATGCCAAAACCTAAATGAGAAGAAGTCGGTTTTTGCAGGGACCAGGTGCCTGTGAAAACTGTCTGGGCTGAGGAGCCATTGTGTGGGGATGGCCATCTGAGGCAGTGGCCAGGAGTGGGCAGAGACCCTTGCCTTACCCCCTCACTCAGGGGGACAGTCATGCTGCTTCCAGGCCAAGTCATTAATGTTTGCTTATTTAGAAAGATGTTACCCCCTAGGAATCATTAATTTGTTTCTGAGTTTCTCAGTCTCATCACTTTGGACATTTGGGGCCAGATAATTCTTTGTTGTGGGGGGCTGTCTTGTGAATTGTGACTATCTTATCAATAATTGTAATTAACTGTAATTGTCTTCTCAATCGAAAATTCACATTTCCATTGCTAAATGTCTCAGGAGGGAGAAAGCATATATACATATATACATATACACATACTACACACACATATATACATATACACATACACACACACCCATATATATATATACATATATATCACCTTCATTAGATATATATTGATTTATTTACAAATGATAATCATGAACTACTGGGAGTACTAAGAGTGCAAGTTCTGGAGCATTTATTACTCGGATGCCCTTGGACAAATGACCTAACCTGTTCTGGGCCTTGGCTTCCCCATCTGTGAAATCTGGAAAAGAATAATAGCTACTTCATAAGGTTGTTGTGAGGATTTAATTAGACAATCTATGTAAACACTAAGAACAATACTTGGCACAAGCATATGCTTAATAACTATTGCCAGTTATTATGACTCCTTATTAAATGTATTATGTATAGTATAAAACATGCATAAACATAAATTAAAGGAATATATACACATATATATGCATGTGTATACATATATATGTATATGCATGTGTATATATAAATACAGACAGAGAGAGAGAGAGAACGAGAGAGAGCTGATCTTTTCTCTATTTTCTTCCCATAACCCCGTAGATCATCTTGTCCACCTTGTCCACAAGGTTCAAGTAACCTTGTACCCTGGTGGAGGCATTGCTCTAACAAGGTCAAAGTCATGGCTCTGATTCCCTGGTAGGCTCCCTAGCTTTGACCCGTCCCACAGATACCAACTTTGAATCTAATATCAACCGTCTGAACAAATGGGGATACTGAGTCAGAGTGAATGTGTTGGATCACCTGAACCCATCGACTGTTCTTAAAAACAGTACACAAGACATTCCAATAACCAAGGGGAAGTCGGTAAGCCCTGGGCACTGTGGGAGGGACCTGAGATTGGGGATCTTTTCCTCACCTGAGACTCATCCCAGCCAGTGAGGTAGATGTTGTAGCTGAGGAAGCCGGCGTTGTCCTTCTCCTGCATCTGGGTCTCCAGCAGCTGCAGCAGGTCTGCAAACCACTCAAAGGCATGTGTGTCCCGGCACAGCCAGTAGAAGTAGATCTGAGAGGGGGACAGACCGTGAAGCAGATTATGTTTCTTTTTTTATTTTTATCTTTTTTTGAAAGATAGTTGATGTATAATATCATATAAGTTACAGGTGTATAATAGAGTGATTCACAATTTGAAAGGTTATGCTCCATTTATAGTTATTATAAAATATTGGCTATATTCCCCATGTTGTACATTATGTCCTCGTAGCTTATTTATTTTACACATGGTCGTTTGCACCTCTTAATCCCCTACCCCTGTCTTGCCCCTCCCCACTTCCCTCTCCTCACTGGTAACCACTAGTTCTTTCTCTGTATCTGTGAGTCAAGCAGATTATATTTAAATAGGGACCTATCAGCATTGAAATATGGATTTCTACCCTCCCCACCCCCACTTTTCCCTGCTGCTCAGAATGCCTGGAAACATGGGTTTTCAGAAAGCTCTAGATATCTGACAAACTAGCTCACATGAACCTGCTCTGGCTTTCACACGGCAGGGCAGAAAATAAATAGCTTGTTCTCAGAAATCCGTAGCTTAAGAAGAAAACATTGGCCCACAACTTTCCCCCTGGGTCTGCTCTTGCCCTCCCAGGATCCCCGGCTTCCCTTGACCCTCCTCTCAGAAAGACCAATAGGATCTAGACGAGCCATGGCTGCCACCGCACTACGTCCCTACCCGCTACTGGCAGACTTCCCTGAGTTCGTAGGGGAAAAAGTAGTCCTACCCACACCTCCTCCACATCGAAAAGAGGGGAAGGGGAGAATGAAAAGTCAAGGTAAGCTCAACGTGCCTGTTAGAGGTTATCTCTACAGCTATTAGAATGACTCAAGCTTTATTAAAGATGTCCTTTATTGGGCAATGAAACCAAACTTACATGTAACCAAAACATCCCCCAGGACTTTATTCTGAGGAGACAGCCATAAGAAAGGAAAAAAGTAAAAGTGTCATGAAAGGACATGTCTCCTGCCCTCCCCCTGCAAATAAATGTGCTGGGGGCTGGAAATGGAATCCATGTCAATATCTAATGTAAGATGATAGAAAAATTATTCTATCCTCTCAGTGGAACATGAAAGAATCATCAAAAATGATTATCAGCAAGCTTGTGACAACACTGAAAAGTACTATATGTTTTAAAAAGAGCAGGACGTGAAATTGTACATACTCAATATATACAGCTTTCTAAAAATATGTAAACATGTTGGAAGAGAATTTACAAAAAGTGTAACTATTGGATTGGGGTTGTGGACACTTTCTATTCCCAACTCTCTTCTGACTTTCCAGTAATGCTACACAAATACAGTATATTTGTACTTTCAATAATAGGCTTGCTTATAGAGAACCACATTTATTTATTTGTTTGTTTGTTTATTTTTTTGGCTGTGCCACGCATGGCTTGCGGGATCTTAGTTCCCGGACCAGGGATCAAACCGGCACCCTTGGCAGTGAAAGCGCTGAGTCCTAACCACTGAACCGCCAGGGAATCCCCAGAAGCACCTTTGACTTATCAAACAGGCCTTTTGTGCAAAGCCTGCCTCTCTGAAACTACCTAGAACTTGTCTCCACTTCCGCCAGTCTCTGCCAGCCTCTGCCCTGAAGGCTCTTTGAGGCTTCACTTGGCAGACTGTGGTGAATGCTCCAAGCCCTCTGAAAAAGAAAAGAACCTACCTTCTTCAGCCTCAGATTGGGGGCTTTATTGCAATACTTGTACCAGATCGACTTGAGAATGGATGCAAAGGGCGTGACCCCGATCCCTGCTCCCACCAACATCACCACCTCATAACTGAACACATCTTCACTGGCAGTGCCGAAGGGCCCGTCAACAGCTATCCTGGAGGGAAGCATGGGGGAGATAGTTACACGGACACCTTGCTCTTCAGAGGAGGATGGGGCACACATTATCACTGCAGGTGTGCGACACGTCACTTCAAACTGGGACAATGTATTGATGTGACACTTTGTTCTGTGAGATAGCTTTCAAGTAACCAACTCGGTGTGAACATCGGGGTTGGAAGTAAGAAGAGGAATTTTTAGCTAACTGAAAACATTTGGTAACTCTCAGGGGTATTTTTTTCATGTCCCCAACCCCGTTCACTCACTACGCACGTGCGCGCGCGCGCACACACACACACACACACACACACACACACACACACGTCTGTGTCTCTTGCCAGGTGAGCCCACACTTGAAATTCCTGCTTACACTGTACATTAAAGTGAGAATTTTCCATGTCATGATATCTTATAAATTTAATATCTCTACTTTTTGTTGGTCTATTCATTGAGTTATTTGACATACTTTTCTTCAGCATCTACTAAGTGCCTGACACCATGTTAGGCGTGTGGGAAGAAAGAGGCCAAGTGAGTAACATCTGGCATTTACCCTCAAATAACGTACACCAATGAAATTTTAAGTATAGCTTTGATTGCAAGTTAATATACCTTGGTCTTGACCCTTACAAATTTATAGGCACTGGGGAATATCCATGATTAATATTTGATTCAAACATTTTATATTTCATATAAGATTTATACATATATGCATAAGCACAGCACACGTATAAAACGGGGAACACCGAGATAGCTCCCTATAGAATCCGTATGTTTCGTCAGACTCAGGAGCTAGTAGAGTGACATTTTTCCTGAACTGATGCACCTTTGTAATAGGCGCTTTGTACTCACTTCGGTAGTTTCCAGGCATCTTGAAACTCCTGCTTATCACAGCCACAAGCTTTGAACAGTCCCTCCGTCCAGTCCCCCACGATGCGGATATGGATGCTAAAGAAGTCTTCCTCGGGGGCAGAGGTCAGGGTGAAAGGGTGCCACTCCAGCCTGGACACCACAGGGCACTTGACGAAAATGTATTGGCCCACCTCCATCTTGAATCCTTTTTTCTTCATCTGTAGCTCGATGGTTTTGAAAGGGTGAGTGACCACCTATGGAACAAAATGTGTCTCTGGAAATGAACCTTTCCCCCAGTACTTGCCTTTTCAGTATCTGTATGGATAAAAGGCTGAGCTAAGATGCCCCACACAGGTCCCTTCTTCAGGGCCAACACAGCAGTTCTTCCAGCAAACCTGCCTCTCACTGGCAACTGCCCTCGGCTGTCGCCCATGGCCAACAGTGAGCTGGGGAAGGGATCCAAAGGCCTGGCCCTTGTCCTCACTTTGGGACAACTCCCAGGGGCCATCGCAGCTGCAGCACTTCCTGTAGGATCAGCTGAGGCTGCAGTTGCAACCACTTCGGGCCAGCAATTTCCTTCCCCCAATCCTGCCTTTCTTTTCTTTTACAGGTTCATCTCCTGAGAACATGCCCCGATAAGACTTCTGCATGCAGTTCTCTGTCTCAGAATCTTTGCCAGGGAATCCAACCTAAGACACCAGCTTAATGTGATTTTCTTTTTCTCTAAGAAGACAAGGCAGTTGCTAGAAACAGGAAGAAGAGATGGTTTCCTGCTCAGCCTTCCTATCTCCCCAAGGGATGATCAAGAGCCTTAGCAGCCGGACAGAAGCAGAAGGAGACCCCATTGGCTAATAATATAGCAACATCGCCCAAACCAAGCCTAAGGTGCTGGTCTGTCTTTGTCCCAAGTCCCACCTTGAACCTGCCTGACTCCATGCATTGTTTTTACATTTCTCCCTACCTGGGGAATACACCATCCATCTCTCCCAAAGCCAGGCCCCACCCGCCTGTTGCCATCCTCCTTCTCCGTGTACCTGAATGTTCATAACAGCTTTGTTTACAATAGCCAAAAAATTGGAAGCACTCCAAATGTCCATCAACTGGTAAGTTGGTAAATAACAAAATGATTTCATTGTAATATACAAAGTAATATGTTTCTTTGATGATTCCTGAGATCCTAGAGGGACTTTATATGTGCAACTGAAAACAAACCAAGGGACATCAAAGGAAAGAAAAATCAATAGAAACAAAATAGCAGATTCCTAATGTTGACTGATATACACGAGCTTTTCTTTTCACCCGTGAGGAGTAGGACAATAGGAAATCCTTTTAAGAAAAATTGCCAAGCATTTCTAAAACTTGTGATTCAAACTTAAGTTATATGACAAGGCTGTAACCAACTTCCCTTCATCACTGAAATAAGGAGGTGGAGAGCTTCATTTTGAAACAGAAAATAAAAATGGATGAAAATGAGTTTGAAAATTATGTTGCTCATGTTGCAATTTTGTGTGGTGAGAATGAGTTCCACCATATTGCAATTTTGCTACCACAGGGAACATCGGGATAGAAGGGAATAAAATGCACTAGTGGACAGCGTTGTCACCAGAATACTTTTGGATAGTACCTTGTTTCTTATGTGTGTTTACATGAGAAGAAAATGAATACTTATTTTCTTCACAGGCAAACAAGTTTGCCTTAGAAATAGGCTTAGAGGAAATACTTGTCTGGTTAGTTCATTCTAGTCTAGTACGGGAAATTTTGTGGTGGTTCTTTTTGCTGATCTGTGGGCTTTTTCTCATAGTACAATATAAATATCATAAAAGGAGAACTGTTGTGGCTTCCTATATTTCAAGGTTTCCAATGTCAGCTGGACTAACTTTACTATGACCTTCCATAGATGCCAAGAAAGAAGAGCTAGGGTGGTGGAGTGGAAGATTTTTTGTGTTTTGCAAAAGCAACCCATGGTAAGCTTTTGGTAAATACTTTCTGAACTGAACTGAATTAAATTTTATTTGATAAAAATAGTCCTGTCTGATGTTTCCTGAAACTATAATAAGGCAATTCCGTTTCTATTTATTTAGTTGGATATTTATTTATTTAATGATAAGAAGCAGCATAGACGTGTGGGGAAAAACCACTATATACTTGAAGTTAGCGGATTCAATTCTAAATGCAGTTTAGTTATTAGCTCATTTGAGACTTTGAGTACATTAACTCTGATACTCTGTGACTGTATACAAAGCACAGAGACCCGCCCTTGGTTCCCTGGTTCTTTTGGCATCTGAATATTTTAAGGCTCAGTGCATGACCTTTTGAACTCACCTCTTTTGCTTCTTTACTCTTTTTTTTTTTTTTTTTTTTTTGCGGTACGCGGGCCTCTCACTGTTGCGGCCTCTCCCGTTGAGGAGCACAGGCTCCGGACGCGCAGGCTCAGTGGCCACGGCTCACGGGCCCAGCCGCTCCGCGGCGTGTGGGATCCTCCCGGACCGGGGCACGAACCCGCGTCCCCTGCATCGTCAGGCGGACCCTCAACCACTGTGCCACCAGGGAAGCCCTGCTTCTTTACTCTTAACTAATCACATCATCTCTCTATGCTCCTCCCCTCTACATACACACACACACACACACACACACACACACACACACACACACACACAGGGATTCATTTACACAAAACATTTGGGTTCACTTTTCAACAGAAAATGTTAACTTCTAGTCTCCCCAATTAAAAGGCCCAATCGGCTTCCCTGGTGGCGCAGTGGTTGAGAGTCCTCCTGCTGATGCAGGGGACACGGGTTCGTGCCCCGGTCCGGGAAGATCCCACATGCCGTGGAGCGGCTGGGCCCGTGAGCCATGGCCGCTGGGCCTGCGCATCCGGAGCCTGTGCTCCGCAACGGGAGAGGCCGCGACAGTGAGAGGCCCGCGTACCGCAAAAAAAAATAGGTACATTGAAACAAACTGTAGGTCATCTCTCTGCCCTAAGTTTAATCAAAATAAACTGAGTAAAAGTGAGATCTGACAATGATATAGAGAACTTGGATAGACTTGTCCATGATATAGTTAGATAGTATTAGTAATTCCTAACCCAGCCAATACCTTGGTGATGACCACCTTCTGTTGAGATCGCCAAAACCGTACCAACCTCTCACAGAGATACAGGAACATGGGACCCACTATCCATTTCCAAGTCTGTAATCAGAGCAAACAATGAAAAAAGGATGTGTTAAGGGGCGGTACTTGATAAAAGATTCATGGGGACAAAACATTTTAGAAGTTCACCTTTTTTGGTTTGTTTAAATATTCCATGATAGACTAGTAAATTTCTTCTAAAATATCTAAAGTTAAAATAAATTTTTGAGCCAGTAAAAATGAACATTCTCCTTGCCCACATTGGGGAACTATATCTACAGTATGGAACTTTCCCAAGAGGAACTGCCCACAAGAATGGGATTTCCTCCTATTGTCGCAATAGGAGTTGCAATAACCCTACAGCAGAGTAAGGTTGGTTTCAGAATTAACATTTCTCTAAAGGATAGCATTTCAACAACATCATATTTTTAATGCAACGTTGCAATTACTTTCTCTTGGTCACGTAGCCAAAGCTTCATTCTTTGCAACATGAGAAATTCCACACTAGAATTTAGCTCTTCCTCCAATATCCTGGCAAGTTCTAGGAGCTATGCAATGTACTTTCTCTAGGGTGCTCTCTTGTCAGAATCTGCAGTGTTTCAGAACACTGGAATTACCCCGTGGCACTACTGGCTATACAAAACCATTTAGGCCAAACAGATCCATCCTGGGATTCAGTCAGTTAGGTTCCTAGATGAGTATCTGAAGTAGCAAAGAATTTTAGAAGTCGATATCATCTAAAATACAACATTCCAGAAGGGATTCCAAGAGGGGAAAAAAATCCCAGAGTGCTTCCCATAGTCTCGCCTATGATCTTTCTATGAAAAATTTTAAGAAAGTTATTGTTGGAAGTTGAGAGCACCCAAATGTCCCTATCTCCAGCCTAAGTTGAAGAATATCTGCCCGGAAGTCATAAATGCTCTGCTACTGGCCTTCATTTTCATGGGACAGTTTTTTCAAACGGTCTAGCATCATCCATCTATGTCCTGGCTGCCACCTGGGGCCCCATTGAATGGAGCCAGGTCTTGGACATCACTTCTAATCTCCCCAGAAACCCAGGAGCTCCTCTGAGGTAGATGCCTGTGAAGGTAGCAGCGCTCTGACTTAGCTGTCTTCAAGGAAATGTGCCTTCCCCAGCTCATAAGAGGACCTGCAATAGAGTTCCCTTTTAATCCTTTCTATTGATGTCTGCATGTAGTGGGGGTAGTTCACTGATGTGTCTGCTTGCTTTCATTAATGAGCAAGGATGCTGAAAGATGTTGAGTCTGCAGACAGCATGCTGTTTCTAGAGGAAGAGTACTCCTATATTATGAGAGTCAGAAAAAAGGAAGGAGAAAATGGGATGGGAAATTTGCCTTTATATTATACTGTGCTTAAGGACAAAATAATCATCCTGTTCAGAAGCCCTGTACAAAAGTTGATTTTTGCTTAGTTTTATACCAATGGCTAGCATAATAACCAATAAAGTATATTGCTTGCCAATGGGGGAAAAGGTATGAAGATCACATCGTCCACTGCTCACTCATGGAACGGAGATATTGAGAATAAACAAAACGGAGTTCTTCAGAGCTCCCAACAAAAGGTAAATATTTCAGCATCTTTTCCCTTGGTCATCCTTGCCACACTCCTGCTCTACCATGAAGTGCCGATGGCATGACCCTGGCTCTGCAGCCTCCTTTATGCCTCATAGACGGGACCTCCTGATACCTAATGGCAGCCCTATGTGCCACCTCACAAATTTCCTTCCCAGCTCTGAAAGCTGTATAGAAAGTCCTACTTCCTGGAATCTGAAGAGGCTCCTGCCTCCTTATAAATCGTAATCTGAGCTTTCCAACTCGGCTCAGGATGGAATCCCTCTGAAAGTCATTAACTGGTATTATTGTGGCCATCACAACCAGAAGAGAAGAGGTAGAACTTCTTGAACCCAAAAGCACTTTAAAAAACAATACTTTTCCAAGTTTTATATCAGGATGTTCATAACAGACTAATGTAAAGCTTACTTTTCAAGAACTAATTCTAGACAATAAGCATAGCAGAAAAACACTGGATACTTATAACATCCTAGCAGTTCCGTGACATTCATAACGGACAACTCTATGACATTTGTATCTCTTTCTTAGACACAGTTTGAAGATTGTTGGTAATGAAACTATAATAGCTACAATGAATTGTACATACCATAGGAGGGTTCCCAGAGAACTCTGGGATTGGGCAGTCCTTTATTTTTCCCCATTGTGAGATGTTTTGATAACATTCTCTTGGCTTGTGTTTCGACAAACTCTCTGCGGTCTGCCCACGTACAATTCGCCTGAGGAGGAAATGTAAGTCCAGACCATTTAGAAACAAGAGATTAAATTCTTAGTTTTCTGAGATTCTGACATATTTTTATTAGTATTCTCATATGGTTCCTATACTTTTCACTTAAAAGTAATACTTCTTGCCCCCTCCAAATAGATTAGAGGAAGGGAAAGAAAATTCATGATCTTTAGCAATAGAAAAAAAAAAATGGGGACTTCCCTGGCGATCCAGTGGTTAAGATTCCACGCTTCCACTGCAGGGGTTGTGGGTTTGATCCCTGGTCGGGGAACTGAGATCCCACATCCCACATGCCCTGCAATGTAGCCAAAAAAAAAAGAAAAAGAAAAAAAATATGTACAGTGGCACAAAGGATATTTATATGTAACATTATAGAGGGTAAGTTTTGGATCATCAGTACATGTTTTCTGAAAGGCAACATTTGTGCTTCTGTTTCAAGTATTATTCTCATTTATAAACAAACAAATAAAAAGAGAAAAACTGCAAATCCAACAGAGCAACCGCGGGCCCATACAGTACCATTGTGCAAATTAGAACAAGATGCCCCCTCTTTGAGGACAGCTCTAGAGGCAAGAGCTTGGCCAGCAGAGCATGGGCTAATTTCTTTCCCCTTGGCCAGGCACCCTTATGTAGTTGACAACCCATACAACCATATACAGTAGCCCTGAGGCTTAGTACAAATCTTTTATTTGTTGTTTCAAAATTGTCTAAATTCAACCAAAACGTTGAAATCCACTCAAGACGACTTAATTTTGTAGAGATTATGCCATTCTCACAGACATCAATGCTGCTGGTGTGTCCCTTGAAGTGCTCGGAGCCCATTCACTTCAATTCAATAAATATTAATTGAGCAACTACTAAAACATAAGACAATGCAGGTTGAGTGGGAACAGAGGGAGGGAGGCACAAAGTTAAGTCATGTCCCTGACCTGAAGGAACATAAATGACAAGGTCTTCAGAATATATAATAAGAAGAGACACAGAAGGCCCTTTGCTTGGGGGACCTAAAAGTTTGTTTGGGGGACCTAAAATTTATTATGCCAGTTGGTATATTCAGAGGATGTTTTAATTCAAGGTCATTAACCATCGCTTTCTATCCCTAGGTCTTGGGGAAGAGAATTACCATGTATTGAGCATCTATCACATGCCAAGCCTGGGAAAGCCACTGTACACAAATTATTTCAGGTAATTCTCATAACAGGCCTGAAATGTAAGTATTAGTACTCTCATTTTATGTATGAGGACACCAAGGCTTAGAGAGACCAAGTAACTAGAAGCAGAATGATTTGGTGAAAGCAATTCTGGACCCAAGCCAGACAGCCTTGGTTTCACATCCCGCGTCCACCCCTTGCTAATTTGGTGGCCTTAGGCAAGTTATTTAACTTCTTTTGAGCCTCAGTTTCTTCAGCTATAAGATAGGTATAAGTGCCTCATTAAAAGTTCGTTTTAGTAATCAACTGGCATGATGCATATAAAACGCCAGACACAAAGTCAGCGTCCAACAAATGATAACTATTAAAGTTCTTAATGTTCAAGTTTACTTGGGGAGTAAGTGATAGAAAAAAAATCGGATTTTCTCCTTCTCTTCTCAATGCCATGACCGGAAGTCAGTTTTAATCCCAGTTCAGCTGCTACCTAGCCAGGAGACCGAGCAACCAGCCCACCAGCATAAGTAGCAGATTCTCCTCAGATGGAGAACGGGGTACATATATCTCCTCTGCCGGCTCCAGAGGAAAATACATATCTATGAAACTATACAAACGTAAAGTGGTGGAATTACTAAGCTAGAGAGGGGAAGAAATTCAGTTTTGTTTTTTTTTCTCTAGGATTTTCTGAAACAGCTGGATGATGACCGAGTCCCATTTAAAGATACTCAAATGCTTTTAGGAGAGTTAAGAGAGTCTTTGTCTACACAGATTTTTCAGTGCTTAGAAAGAGATGACCAGGCGTCAGGGTCAGCAAGTTGATCAAGAATGCACTTGAGGACAGGGAACAATATTCAGTATCCTGTACTAACCTATAATGGAAAAGAATATGAAAAAGAATGGATATGTATAACTGAGTCACTTTGCTGTACACCTGAAACTAACATAACATTGTACATCAACTATACTTCAATAAAATAAATTTAAAAAAAGAATGCACATGAGGGGTTGCCACAGGCTGCTTCTCTCCACTCTTCCCCTTTTTAGGTCTCAGCCACTTCCAGGCTGACTTGACTCAGACCAGAGTCATTGAGCCTTGACACCTACTTCCTCCACCCTTAGTTATCTGGAGCCCCATACCCACCGGGGAACTTCCCAGGTCTGCTTTTTGCGTGCAGGTGGGAGGATCAGCTAGTGTGAAAGAGTAGAAAAAGGAAGCCTGGTATGAAAGAAGGGTCCCAATAAGGCAAACTCTCCCAGCCACACATCCAGGCACCGTGTGTCTCTATGAGAGCATTCATCATGGCCTGCCTTAGCCCATCCAGTCTCCAACCCCAGCTATGCCACGGATAAACTGGTAGTGGCTTGGCTACACACTTTACCTTTTTTGGTCTGTTTCCTTGTCTACAATTTCCCCTGGAAATGGGGATAGTAAGGGCATCTCTACCTTTTGGAGATTAAAAGAAACATTTCATGTCTGTAACAAATGCTCAGTAGAAGCTAGCTTTCCCCATTATTATGTTAGGATGCTTGAAGGCAATAACCGTGTATTTCTCCTTCTAGTATTCCCCACAGTGCTTGAGATAGGTCCTCATACACAGTAGGCAATCAGTGAATGATTGGCTTGAATCAAAACTCATTGAACGGGGACTTCCCTGGAGGCTCAGTGGATAAGAATCTGCCTGCCAATTCAGGGGACACGGGTTCGAGCCCTGGTCCAGGAAGATCCCACATGCCGTGGAGCAACTAAGCCCGTGTACCACAACTACTGAGCTTGCGCTCTAGAGCCCGCGAGCCACAACTACTGAAGCCCTGAGCCCTACAGCCCGTGCTCCACAACGAGAGAAGCCACCGACTGCAATGAGAAGCCCGCACACTGCAAGGAAGAGTCGCTCCCGCTCGCCACAACTAGAGAAAGCCCACGAGCAGCAACGAAGACCCAACATAGCCAAAAATAAATAAAATTAAACAAACAAAAAAACTCATTGAATGACAGCAAACCTTTCACCTGATTAATCATTAACCTCTCTGGTTTGGGAGCTTGTCTAATTTTCTAGGGATTAAGCCACAGGAAACATCATTGGAGACATCCAAGACCCTGCCAGCACTCTCAGCGTGCTTTCTATATGCTTGCAAAGATATTCAAAACTTTGGTGTATTTTTCCAGCTTGCTATAAATAACCGCACTATGAATAGTTATGAGTCGGGTACCAGAAACTAAAGTGGTGCTGAGTGGTTTCTATCAAAGTGACTTCTGTTTTCCCCTCATATTCCCTCAGCAGACAGGCTAAGGTCACACAAAGACAGGGAGGTCACTGTGCCTCTAACAGAGCATCACATCTGGAAACTGAGGGACATAAAATACTTGGTCTTGGAGTTTAAATACTCACTCAGCTCCATGGATGGCGAGACCAATGAAGAAGATCACAAAGAGATGGTGTGTGTACCAAAACACTTCAAAGTAAGACCTCCTGATGGTTTTGGTGGAGGAGGTGATAATTAATATGAGGCAGAGTGTGATGACAACTCCAGTGATGCCTGCCAACCGAGTCACAGCCACGTACAGGCCTCCTTCAGGATTCTGTAAAACACACACACACACATTATTTGTAGGCTCTCAAAAGCAGGGCTACCTATTTATAAAGTGTCCAGTGAATAAGGCAATAGGCATTTTCATCCCCCCTTTAGATTAGCCTAACCATCCCCCCAACAGAGTGGTATAGAATTGGAATAGATATTTCCAAATTTAAAAAAGTCTTACATCTTCTTTACCCATTCATCCGATGATGGACACTTAGGTTGTTTCCATCTCCGTATATACAATGGAATATTACTCAGCCATAAAAAGAAACGAAATTGAGCTATTTGTAATGAGGTGGATAGACCTAGAGTCTGTCATACAGAGTGAAGTAAGTCAGAAAGAGAAAGACACATACCGTATGCTAACACATATATATGGAATTTAAGAAAAAAAATAATGTCATGAAGAGCCTAGGGGTAAGACAGGAATAAAGACACAAACCTACTAGAGAATGGACTTGAGGATATGGGGAGGGGGAAGGGTAAGCTGTGACAAAGCGAGAGAGAGGCATGGACATATATACACTACAAAATGTAAGGTAGATAGCTAGTGGGAAGCAGCCGCATAGCACAGGGAGATCAGCTCGGTGCTTTGTGACCGCCTGGACGGGTGGGATAGGGAGGGTGGGAGGGAGGGAGACGCAAAAGGGAGGAGATATGGGGATATATGTATATGTATAGCTGATTCACTTTGTTATAAAGCAGAAACTAACACACCACTGCAAAGCAATTATACTCCAATAAAGATGTTAAAAAAAAAAAGTCTTACATGGTTGAGGTATCATAGGAAATATCAGTTGATACACAGAAAGAGTTCTAAGGGAGCATCAAATAAAGTATCAACTATATGTCCTAAAAGGCTCTGAAGCTCTTTCTCCCTTTGATTTGAAAAGTGTCATAGTGCTTAGTTTGTAAATGTATTCTGTGCATGCCTAACATCTTAGGCTGCGTTCCTCCGAAGCAGATCCTGAGATGAGGATTTAGAAAGAATGTGCTCCAGAAGAAGCTGGTAAGGGGATGGTTAATAGGATAGGAAAGAGGAACAAGCCAGGTAAGAGGACGATCTCGGGCCAAATCTTCAGCCTGATGCTGCAGGGGAACTGTGGAGGGTAAATTACACCTTAGAGTTTATCCTGACTCAAGGCAAGGAAGCTGGGTTTTCATGGCCTGCACCCATCAGTTATTGGTTAAGAGCAGCTCAGCGAGATAGCTATCCAGGCCCTTTCAGATATGGGCAAAGGGACTTTGGGCAAAGGGACTCCAGTAGCCCCAGGGCAGTCCTTTGAGGAGCAAAAGCAAATAGAGGAAATTGAAAGTGAAAGCACACAGAAGGGTAGGGGAGCGCAGACATAGTAAAAGTGATCTGAAGAGATCTGGGCACAGCACTGCAGTGTCAGCTCACTCGATATGTTCACACTGCCACCCTTACGTATCATTGTACAATGAACAAGTAAAAGAAAAATTATCCAAGACATTATAGAAAAATAATTTCTATTTTATTTGATGTGGTTTAATTCTGTCCCTAGATAGACCAGGCACACTTTTTTATATCAGCCTGAGGACAATTATTTCTACAAAATCATGGAACTTTTCTTGTAATCTATTCTAAACAGACAAGGAAACATGTTTGGAATTCGGTGTATAGTGAGTGATGTGATTTGGCTATCCTCCCAAACCACTGGGCACATGAAGATGACTTAGAGCTTCTCCCTCTGAGTGTAGAAAGCCTCAGCAGCTGCTGGAAGGGAAAAAGTCCTTGCCTGACGATTCCCCAGATGGCTGCCCCTGGAGCAATTAGCAGACACAGGCCACCTCTCAGATGTTGTAGGCAAGAAAGAGGAAATGCACTGCTGACAGATGTCAGCTGGTGGCTGACCTGGTATTAACACCTCAGCCAGAGGGTTCCCTATTTCACATAAACAAGTTCATAGAACACCAACATCAGACAAGGTCATTCTGTCACTGTGATGGACTGACACAAAAACGAGACCACTCTGAAATCTTATCTGAGCCAAGACAAAAACATGGGTGACTGCTGCTTCTTGACCTATTACAGATTTAACCCCATTCTTCTGCCTCCTAGAAAAAAAATTATTAAGATACCCAACGCTGGAACTGTCCCCAATTCCTGACCATGCCTGATCCAGAGGAAATGCTTGCTTCCTGAAACCCCTCCTGAATCATCTAACACAAGTCCCACAGCAAGCCCTTCTCAACACCCTCCTGAGATGCCCCCAACTTCCTCATAGTGTGAGGTCTCTTTGCTGCAGTAAGTAATAAACCCAACTTTGTTTGACTAGACTATGTTCCTGGCTTTCTTTGACTGTTGGGCATTGCCATGGATAAGCCTGTGTTACGCCAGGCTCCACGTATACACATTCTGATAGGTGACTTTAAGAAACTGGAGAACATCTAGTGACCCTCTACATATGGGATCAGGAGTGTGGGAGATATTTTCTCTGTGGCCACATTCTTAGAACCTACAGAATTGTCCCTCTGATAGTCAACTTTTGTCATTGTTCTGATCAAGTAGAATTCTTCACTCGCTGAAATCTAATCCTCAGTTTTAATGTCTACAGAACATCTGAATCAGGAAATAAGAGGCTTACCTTAATTCTCTGTCGAGCAAAATTGAGGTAAGTTTCACCAGGCTTATCTCCAATGTCAGAGAGTGCTATTGAATAAGGGTCAGAATTGTTGACTCGGGCATTGACACACCACTCCACATTAAATAGGTGTGCAATGGTGTGAATCGCTGAAGAGGGCACAGAAGAGAAACAAAGAGGGTGAAGTGTGTGTACAATTTTATTTGTAGCTGGGTTTCTGGCTGCAGCCCCTGACTCTACGGTAAGTTAGTGGAGATCTGATAAGGATCCCTTCTTACACCACCACCACCCCCTTAATAATTATAATAATAACACAAAATATACATAAACACATGAATACTATCATATATACATATGTATATATATATATAAACAATAATAAAAAGAAAGTGTTTAGCTAATAAAGGCTATCTTAAGAAACTCCCAACTTATGGGCTATGGCCTTTGTAGGATTATTGCAAGAAATCCATGAATTACATGTACAACCAAGTATTTAAAAGATGAATGAATAAAAGCTCTCATATGTGGACTAACAAACAATTTTGATGTTAAAAAGTGTATAAAAGGGTGAATACACTGGGATTTTATCAGAAGAGTCTAAGGGGAAAAAGTTTTAAGACCTGAAGGAATAAATCCTAGTGTTGGGATAGCAGAAAGAGGGGTGAATATTTTTTCATAGAACTCATTCAAAAAGTACACATCCAATCACCACCTAATCTACCTGCAAAGGCTGATCCCTTATTTTAAAAATATCTTAGAGGGAACACTCTGGTTCCAAGTTTCCTTTGCAATCTCAAATATCTTAATGAACATACCAGTGTGAAGTGCAATCATCCATGCCACCATTTTATGAAAGGTGAGGTTCCTGTCCAGCTGTCTTCGAATTCTTGTTGAGCAGCACTTTGGATTAAAGGGAAAAGAATGAAATCGTAATTGTTAACAAGAAAGTTTTCTCTGTGCCAGGCATTAGACACATATCATCTCATTTAATTCTTATGACCACCCTAAAAACTACATCATTCTACCCATTTGACAGATGAGAACACTGAGGCTCAGATAGATGTAGTCATCTTCCCAAGGTCAAACAGCCAATAAGTGGCATGGCTGGCTTAACCAATGTTTTAGGTTCTCGTACTATTAACATAAAAAGCCTCTCATGGAATCCATTGCTTAATTGTATAAAATATGAATTTGGACAGAAAACATCTAACTACATAGTTTCTAGTTCAGATTAATTTATTTAATAACGAGGGGATATAGAAATTTTAAAAGGACAGGGCTGCCCTCAAAGACCTGAAAGTCCATGGGGATACAGACAAGTGAACAGTTCTAGAACAAGTGAATAGTTTTAGAAGAGCACCCTTCCAGGACATAGACACTATGAGAGGAGAAAAAAAGTGTCCACCTGCATATGTTGATAGAGACAACATAACAAGGGAGATCATTAACAAAATAATCATAGCAAAAATTATAATAGTACTTACAAAGAACTTGTGCAAGGAGCTGCTTTAAGTGTTTTTTTTTTTATTGTTTTTAAAATTTTTGACCGCACTGTGCAGCACGCAGGATCTTAGTTCCCTGACCAGGGATCGGACCTGTACCCCCTGCAGTGGAAGTGCAGAGTCTTAACCACTGGACCGCCAGGGAAGTCCCTAGGAGTTGCTTTAAGTGTTTTACATGCATCGACTCATTTCATTCTTACATTAATCCTATGTGGGAGGTACCACTATTATCACCACATGACAGATGAGGAAACAAAGGCATAGAGAAGTTACCTTCCCTTAGGTTGCATAGTTAATAAGTGACAGAGCTGAGGTCTAAACCCAGGCTCTCTGATGCCAGAGATATCAACATTCTGATATTTCATACCTTTTATGATTACCTTGGCATTAAAATGGCATTTTGGTCAACTGGTTAGTGTAATTGTCCTACCGACATATGTTAGAAGATGTGGGTTTGAATCTGGATTCATGTCAATTCCCAAAGTAGAGGAAAAAAACAAAACAAAACCTGGTTTCTGGTTGAATCAGACAGAGCTTTGTTCTCTGAAAAGTGGTCAAGTGCTCGCTCTGGATGCTTTGTTTCCAAGGCTAGATGTACTGCCATAGAGATTCAGAAAACTTCTAAGGAGAACAGAGTGAAGTGCAAAAAACCCCCAAAACAAAACAAAAAGCTCAGGTATTTTAAACACCTGGTTCCAAACATTCAATTTCAATATACGGGTGTTAAATATTTGGCTTATTTATTTTTAATAAAATGTTCTGGTTTTATAGAAAAATAGAATTGCATAGAAAATTGTGCTTACTCCACTACCTCTGAGTTAGCTACATCTAGGGAGGGCAGGCTGTTTGGATCATGAAAGCAGGTTCCTGGAACTGCAGAAATACCAGTAAGGAAGACACTGAAGACTTCAGAGAAAGGAAAAAACATTTAGGCTTTATTGAGTGACTTCTGTGAGCCAGGCAGTTTACCCATAATCATTGCCTCATTTAATGTAACCAGATAAGTATTACTGTCCTTATTTTACAGATAACAAAACTAAAGCTAACTCTCACATTGGCTGGGATCCAGGACGATTTGTCTTTAAGGTTCATTCCCTTTTCCATCAAACCAAATGTAAAGATACAGTCACTATTATTCTACATGTCTAAAAACCAAGACAAGAAGTTAAGTGAAAGTACTCTATCTGGAAAGTGAGGTTAGAGGGAGTAAGTTTGGGAAGGGAAGGAAACCAATAAAGGGTGTATTAGCACATCAACTACCACTACCATATCTTATCAGCGGGCTCTCTGATCAGGGAACTCTGGGAGACTGTGTAGGATACGCCCCCAGAGGTTTGTTACCTGAGGGGTTAGGAAACTTGGGTAGTCTCTACCAACTCCTATCCATCATGGGCTGAGGGCTCTTCCCAGGGCATCAACTCCCTGGCATTTCCAGCTTGTCCCAGGAGAGGGCTGAAAGAAAATCCTCAGGCAGAGAATGACCTGAGCTGGCAGAAGACAGCTGCCCCATGTACTGGAACTGACAGTGCAGAGGGAATACGGGTGGAACCCTACCAGCAGCAGCTACAACAACCTGTTCACCGGTGACTCAGGCTCTCAAAATAAGGGTTTCCTGGTTGAAATCACTTCTTTTACACTTCTGTGGGTGAAGAATTGACTGTCCTGTTTTCTTTTATAGCCTCATTGTCTTTTGTGTTTATTTCAAGCGCCGTACATTGTTTTACTCCTTTGTAGTTTTTACAGTGTTAAGGAAATATCTTTTTCCTGTTTCCTGATTGCTAGGTTCCTCCACAGCTTCGTAGAGTCCTTGTGGTAGGCAGAATTGTAAGATGTTCCCCAATGACCTTATATAATCTCCTCCCCTTGAGTGTGGGTGAGACCTGACCTATAACTATGATAGGATGACACTCCTGTGATTTCGTTACCTTATATGGAAAAAGGGATTTTGCAGAGGTAATTAAAATCCCAAACTGACCTTAAGAGAGAGATGATCTGGGTGGGCCTGACCCAATCACACGAGCCCTTTAAATCTGAGTCTAACAGTCAGAAATCTTAGGTGCAAGAAGTATTTGATACGCTGCTGCCGGCTTGAAGATGGAAGGGGCCACATGGCAAGGAATACACCTCGGATCTGAGAGCAGCCCCAGAGTAACTGTCAGCAGGAGACAGGGACCTTAGTCCTGCAGCTGCCAGGGACTGGATTTTGCCAACAAGAATGAGCTTGGAAGATTTTACCCAGAGTCTGCATATGAGTATTCAGCCCAGTTGACGCCTTGATGTCAGCTTTGTGACACCCTGAGCAAGCAGGATGCTGGACTTCTGCACAGCTGTGAACTAGTAAACGGGAGTTGCTTTAAGCCTCTAAGTTTGTGGAAATTTGTTACACAGAAGTAGATCATTTAATACAGTCCTCATTGGAGTGATAGATGCAATTGGAGTCCCAAGAATGAGAGAATGGGAATTAGTAGGGTCAGAAAGCAATTTGCCATCAGATATATCTGTGCTGGACCCCAGCCCTACCACCTAGCTGTGTGACATTGAACAATATGCTCAGTTTCCAGCTTTCTCACCTATATATTTATCATAATTATTCCCTTGTAGGTCTGTTTCATAGATTCATTGAGAGGTATTTAATAAACACTCGCTTTTTTTTTGGTATCGTTATTTAACTTTTCAGCTAGTATGGCATGGCTCCCCAGCTAGAGGGTAAGCATCCTGTGTGCAGAGCAATATATCATGTATTTTTAACAATCCTTACATAACTATTTGGTTAAATGACATTTTCACTGTCCTAGAACCCAAGACAATTATTCTAAACCTATAGAGATGTATTTGCCCACATATCTATACATGCCAAACGATTTTCTTTTCTACTTCCAGACAAATTGTTTTGAAACTTTTGGGGGAAAAGATACTTGCTCCTGCATGCTGAATTTGAAGAAAAGGAATGTGGTTTCCTCATGGTCTCTACACTGTCTCCATAGTTCTACCCTTATCATCATCAACATGGATCATCAAAAATATGAAACAATAGATTTCAATGTCTCTTATCAGCTTGAGCAACAAACTGTTAGAGAAAAGTTAACTGAGTGCCAGAAAAATGGAGAGATGTGCTTGGGAAACACAAGGTCCATTCAGTAATAGTCTGATCTTAATAGGTGGTTTAAAAAATGCTATTTAGTATGAAATACATACATTTTATTAGAAGAAAAAACGGAGACTCTTAGTCACTAATGAGTTAGTAGAACTAACTAAGGTCCTACCAGGGCACCAATCCCTCATTTTTCCAAGCCACCCTCTATAGTGTGGTCAGGAATGGCAAACACATCCAAAGAGAAGCCGTAAGCCATGATTATACAGGGCTTCCAGATATAATTTCCTCATCATTTCCTGACAAGGTGGCAAGATGGCTGGGTGGGGTAGAAAGGAGGGCTTTGCTGCCTGTGACTGCCCAGGGCTTTTTTCTCCCTCCCTACCATGCAGAAACCATTTTTATGCTTTTGAGTCACTTGTGAATTACCGCCAGCCACCTACCAATTACCCAAGCTGCCATCATGCACAACAGCTTCCTCACCGAACAACTGTTCTTCTTTTTGCCATTGACTTCTAAAGGGAAGTTCCTCTGTTACTGTCAACTAGAGCCTTGCCCAATCTCAATAAGCTAACATTCAAGTGCAAGGGAGATTATTGAGTTATCTCGGCAGCTTGCTATGCTCGATTCAAATTGTGAGAGCAAAAAAATTCAAAGCATTGAGAAATGGAACAAAGAAGTGCATATTTAATGGGGCAAAACATTAGCTTCTGTAACATGAGTGTTATGGAAACTTTAAAGTTCTATTTTATGTACACCTGGTCTCGCCACAGGTGCCATGAATGAATTTGAATTAGATATTTATATGCAGTTTGAGAGAAATTGCAAAAGCCAGCCTTGAATCTACAGAACTCAGGCAAAGAAACTGACAGTAATGTTGAAACCTGGTGGCAGTAGAATATGTGATAAATACGAAGAACACCACTGGATTTGTACAGCACTGCCTATAATTTTGAAATTACATGTTTATCTTCTATCTCTTCCATAAAACTCTAAGCTCCCTGAGCTCATGGCTCATCCATGTCTTACTCTCTACTCACTCTACGTCCGCTGTGCTTAGCATATAGTTGGCACTCAACAAATATTTGTTAACTGACAACTCATTAGTTGACAGGCTTAGTCCATTAACACACTTTTAGAATATCATTCATATTCATTCTTACACTTGCATTATCTCACCTGCTTTTTAGCTAAAAACAACAACAAAAAGAAAAACAACAACTATGAGACAGGAAGTCCAAGAGCCTTGCCCTGGACCACATGGTCAGATATAGAGCTATATCGAGGGCCTCTGACCCCCAGGCTATATAAGGTTAGAGAAAAGAGCTCACTCTCTTGCCTTCCTGTTTCTTTCTGATCTTCAGACTAGAACTTCCATCCAAGTTGAGGTTATTAAGGCTTCTTTGGGGACTTCTGTATGCTGAGTCCCACCATTCCCCATTTCCCTCGACAGAGCAGGCTCAGAGTCTTTACCCCTAGTTTTCCTGGGGTGGGCCAACCCTGTGGTTTTCTTTCTTTCTCCAGTTCTGTGACTGTTAAGTTTGCATAAAGGCCTACTAATAAATCCTTGAAGTTACAACACCCCTGTCACTTCTAGCCTAGGTTATTCAGCCTGCCCAAATATTCATATATACATGATGGCCTTTCTAAGACCGTAGGACCACCACAAGAGAGTTTTTTTTGTTTTTTGTTTTTTGTTGTTTTTGCGGTACGCGGGCCTCTCACTGTTGTGGCCTCTCCCGTTGCGGAGCACAGGCTCTGGACGCGCAGGCTCAGTGGCCATGGCTCACGGGCCCAGCCACAAGAGAGTTTTGAGTTTAGGTGGCATGCAGGAAAGTGAAGAGGCTCTGGAGGCACAAGCACCTGGGCTGGAATCCCAACACTCCCAATGAATTTCATCCCCACCTCACTGGTCTGACATGCAGATTTCACGAGGTGAGGTCCAGGAAGACTCAATAAGTGGCAGGTGTTATAATTTCCAACATTAGTCACAGCATGTGTACTCATTTTAATCCCAATCAGAATAGAAGGTTCTTTGCCCAGTTAACATTTCAGATTGGGAAATCTGGAGGAGGGACACACCCCATCTGTAAAAGAATCTTACTTGCTGCTAATTTTTAAAAATATTTTCTTTGACATACAGGTCTCTCTGGTTACAGAGTTGAGTGTCTCTGCAATTTGAAGAGCAGCCTCATTTCACCCTGTCTTTAGAGACTCTCATGAGGATCTTCCCTCCTTTTAGGCCACAGGAAGCCTAAAAGTGGCCATTACAACATGTGCCACTCATGGGGCATGGCCACGCAATGGCATCGCAATTTGGGCCTGTGGGGTAACAAGGATTTCTTAACAGGCTGTCCTGGCGAAAACACTGCCTGTTTCTCAGGGTTTACTTCCTCTAAATAGAAAGTATTTGAACAGGGGGTGGGGGGAGAATAAAAAAACTACAGTCCCCGAACTTCATTTAGCAAATGTTCATTGGGCACCTGCAATATACCAGATGTTGTACTTTACAGGTGGTTCATCAATAAAACTTTGCAATTACCCTATGATCCAGCAATCCCACTCCTGGGCATATATCCGGACAAAACTCTAATTCAAAAAGATACATGCACCCCAATGTTCATAGCAGCACTATTCACAAGAGCCAAGACATGGAAACAACCTAAATGTCCATCAAAAGATGAATGGATAAAGAAGATGTGGTACATATATACGATGGAATACTACTCAGCCATAAAAAGAATGAAATAATGCCATTTCCAGCAACATGGATGGACCCAGAGATGATCATACTAAGTGAAGTAAGTCAGAAATAAAGACAAATACCATAGGATATAACTTATATGTGGAATCTGAAATATGACACAGCTGAACCTATCTACGAAGCACAAACAGACTCACAGAGAGAACAGACCTGTGGTTGCCAAGGGGGAGCGGTGTGGGGGAGTTTGGGGTTAGTAGATGCAAACTATTACATATACAATGGATGAACAACAAGGTCCTACTGTATAGCACAGGAAACTATATTCAATGTCCTGTGATAAATTGTAATGGAAAAGAATATAAAAAGAATGTATATATATGAATAACTGAGTCAATTTGGTGTACAGCATAAATTAACACAACATTGTAAATCAACTATACTTCAATTTAAAAAAAAGAAAACTTTTCAATCAAATGGAATTCTACCTCTGTGGTTTCTTAGGTTAAAAAGATGATTTTGGAAATCCTTGTAATCAATGTCTACTGTTAGTTGTAGCCTGCTAACCCTATATTAGTAAATCAAGTATTGTATATTCTCAAAGAAAAAGAATCTCCTTAGGATCAATGTGAATTTAGTAAGACTAGAGAAAATGAGGCAGAGCTCAAGGCAAGTTTTGTTATTGGCAGTTTAGATCACTTTCCTTCACACACTTAGTCTTCGATTACCAATTAAGTATTAACATCTCAGCTATACATTTAAGGTCCTAGTTTACCAGCAAAGCTCCAGCCTGACCTCAGACACCTACCCTTTAAAATCCCTACACTCCCATCAAAGTAGATTGCTTGCTTCTCTCCACTATAAATGACCTCTACTTAATAGGTAATTTTTTTAAAAGCTAGTTAATATAAAAAGAACATCTTATTAAAAGGAAAAAGAGAGGCTACTAGTCACTAATGGGCAGTGGAATGGGTCCCACCAGGGTATCAGTCCCTAACTTTGGAAGAGCTGCCCTCTATGGTGTGGTCAGGAATGGCAAACACATCCAAAGAGAAGCCACAAGTCATGATCACACAGGACTTTCAAGGATATGATTTCCTCACCATTCCCTGTGCTTTTGCCCATACCGTTTTCTCCATGTAGAATGTCTTTCTCTCTCCTTTACATCTCGTACAGGCTTATTTTATCCTTATATGCCCATATCTGATGCCACCTTCTCTAAGAAGACTTTTTCCATCCCCTGCGCCACCTGATATAATTTCCCCCTCCTTTGATGGATTCCCTGTGGCTCCTTATTTGTAACATTTTGTGGGACCCATCATATTTTGCTTTGTATCGTATTAATTTGAGTACATGTGCAGATTCCAAGTTCCTCTTTTCTCATCTTTGTATAACAATATCAATAAGAAATTCGTATACCATTTTATAGATTACAAAAGCTCTTCCTACATAATCATTTTTTTCTTCTAGCATAGTATATTAGGGGCTCTCTGGATTGTTGAAGTGAGGGTGAAAGACCCCGGGCATTTAGAAAGCTCTGAACTCCTCAATTCCATGGACATAACACCTGTCACATTCATTACATAGTGACTCATAGCTCATTGATCCCATCTTCTTTGGATATTATCCACAAAAGAGATTTTCTCTGACTTAAAAATTTTGAGAAACATGGCACTGTGAGATTAATTCCCAAATTTCACGTCAGTCTCATAAATCTCTGCTTATATACATATACATATGTCATATGATGTATGTCTGTGTGCGTACATGCATATGTACTTTATTGCTATTGTTGAGGTATATGTTGATTGGTTGTTGTTTACTTTTTGTTTGTTTGTTTTTAATGTCTGTTCCAGGTTAAATGGCTATCCCAAGGAGCTCCACCAACAAATAATATAAAAATAAACTAGAGAATCAAGCATTGCTTGGCTTGTGAATATTGTACAGAGGTTGGAATCCTCACAAACTCTTGGTTTGCTTTCCCTATTGGTGCAGCCACTATGGAGAACAGTATGGAGGTTCCTTAAAAAACTAAAAATAGAACTACCATATGACCCAGCAATCCCACCACTGGATATATACCCTGAGAAAACCATAATTCAAAAAGAGTCATGTACCACAATGTTCATTGCAGCTCTATTTACAATAGCCAGGACATGGAAGCAACCTACGTGTCCATCAACAGATGAATGGATAAAGAAGATGTGGCACATACATACAATGGAATATTACTCAGCCATAAAAGGAAACGAAATTAAGTTATCTGTAGTGAGGTGGATGGACCCAGAGTCTGTCATACAGAGTGAAGTAAGTCAGAAAGAGAAAGACAAATACCGTATGCTAACACATATATATAGAATCTAAGGGGAAAAAATGGTTCTGAAGAACATAGGGGTGAGACAGGAATAAAGACACAGACCTACCAGAGAATGGACTTGAGGACATGGGGAGGGGGAAGGGTAAGCTGGGATGAAGTGAGAGAGTGGCATGGACATATATACACTACCAAATGTAAAGTAGATAGCTAGTGGGAAGCAGCCACATAGCACAGGGAGATCAGCTCGGTGCTTTGTGACCACCTGGACGGGTGGGATAGGGAGGGTGGGAGGGAGACGCAAAAGGGAGGAGATATGGGGATATATGTATATGTATAGCTGATTCACTTTGTTATAAAGCAGAAACTAACACACCACTGCAAAGCAATTATACTCCAATAAAGATGTTAAAAAAAGTGGGGGGCGGCATTGAGCTTGATGGCCTTCGAAATTCTGAGGAACTCAAACTTTGTAAATGTTGGTTCTTACCGCACTGGAACCCCTGAGGGAAGACAGTAGATTTCGACAGACTGGCAGTAGAATCAGCATGCAGTTGAAATTCAGGCAGGCTGCAGGGGCCCTGGCCAGTGCCAGCGCTGACTGGAAAAGGCAGGATAAGAAGCAGGGTGACTCTTGTGCGCCCAGGACACCGCCCGCCCCACTTGCCTACACCCACTCCCCCAGGCTTCCCAGCATGAGGCCCACACTCCAGAGATATCAAGTTATAGGGGCTTCCCTGGTGGCACAGTGGTTGAGAGTCCGCCTGCCGATGCAGGGGACCTGGGTTCGTGCCCCGGTCCGGGAAGATCCCACATGCCGCAGAGCGGCTGCGCTCGTGAGCCATGGCCGCTGAGCCTGCGCATCCGGAGCCTGTGCTCCGCAACGGGATAGGTCGCAACACTGAGAGGCCCGCGTACCGCAAAAAAAAAAAAAAAAAAAAAAAAAAGAGATATCAAGTTATCTGGGAAGGAAGGTCCTTTAGAGCCAGGGCTCTTCTTCATCATAAATGAATAAAATGTTGGGGTGGGGAGCAAGGGCCAGATTAAAATAAATATTATGAATATTTTCAAACATAAAGAGAATTTGAAATAATTTCACAATGAATACCTGTTGATTCATCTCCAAGATTCTACCTTTTACATTTTACAGTGGTTGCTTTAGCACATGTCTATTCACCTCTCCATCCATCTACCCATCCCTCTATCCATCCATCAATGCATCTTATTTTTGATGTATTTCCAAGTAAGTTGCAGATATCAGTTTACTTCCTCCTAAATATTTAAGCATGCATATCATTAACTAGAGTTCAGTATAGAAATTAGGTCTTTGTAAAGAAGATTTTCTTAGCACATAGACTAACCTCAACAGTAACTAAGTTCGTACGGTATAATTGTTCTTTGTAATGCCTAAAGAAGTTGCATATTTTGGAGGAGGAAAATGCAAAGGGAAATCATCCTTTTCAGCATCAACCTGAATAAGTTAACAACAATTATAATAATGTAGTGTAATTATATGTTATAATTATTTATGCATATGATGTATAATACATATTATAATTAGTATTATTAAGTAATGGTTTCAGTATGATGTAACAAATGATATCCTCTGGGGGCAGCCGTAATTGTACTTATTTTCTTATTTTCATTTATGATGAAGAAGAGCCCTGTCAGTTCAAGGAAACTGAGAATGTTATTGGACCCAAGAAAAGTCAGGGGCCTTTGCTCTGCCAGTCGAGTCAAAGAACGTGATCTTTGGGCAGGTTCCTCAAAGCCTCCATATGTAGGGAGAGGCTTATTTCCTGAAGAGTATTTCATAACATGTCATTAGGAGCAGGGTTTTTCATGCACAAAAGTTAATAGGAATCGGATGATTTAGAGAATATAGGAAGTCCCACTTGTGCCACCTGTGTCACCCCTGGATCGATCTTTGCAACCTGCCCATCCATTCCGGAGTCAGTATTAGATTTCTCCTTCAATCTAACGGTAGCACAGTAGTTCTTGGGAGGGGAAGGATGCTGCTGGGACCCTCTGCCACACTTCTGTCTGTCCCACACTGGAAGGCCTAAAGACTCTTGCCCAGGGGGTTGCAATGGAGGGAGTGAGGCCGATGGTGCTCTTTGGGTTGGTCAGAATATTTCTTTAAAATGTTAAAAGGAATAGGAACAAGAATCTCTGATTAGACATGGGAGCCAGTCAATACTGAGGGAGATGGAACTTCTACTTACCCCAAGAAGTTTTCGAGTGTAGAAGAACTTATCTGGAATATCATAAACCCGGTAGTACCAGACAAAGAGGAAGACGTTCATCCCCAGCCATACCAGCTGCACAAACAGAAGTGGTTGCGTGAAGTTGTCATGTTTCAACAGGTAGATTTCACAGCAGTTTAGAGTCAGACCAAGGTCAGGACTTCCCCAAGTACAGCCTTTGATTAAGGTGGTTACAAAGCCAGCTCCTTCCTGCAAGAGTATCACTACACTTCTCTGTAAGTAACCTTTCCTCCCTGTGTTGTCCCCCGTGATTGTTATACTACTTGGGCCGTATGCCGAGTTATTATCTATCTCCCCTCCTTTCTTTCTCCTCCTTTTAGATTGATAGATGACAGCAGGTGACTCTTCTTACAAAGAGAAGGGAAAGGAATCTGTTCCTATACTGTCCTCTGCACCAGCAGGACTTTGTGTTTGATTCTCACAGGTGTGATTACCTCTCTCCGCCACACAGCATCCCGCCCCAGCTAGTGGAGGTCTCATCAGCTAAAATGACAAGGCTTTAATTCTACTTGATAAGTTTTGCTTCACTTTTTAATTTTTTTTTTTTTTTTTTTTGCGATACGCGGGCTTCTCACTGTCATGGCCTCTCCCGTTGCGGAGCACAGGCTCCGGACGCACAGGCTCAGCGGCCATGGCTCACGGGCCCAGCCGCTCTGCGGCATGTGGGATCTTCCCGGACCGCGGCACAAACCCGTGTCCCCTGCATCGGCAGGCGGACTCTCAACCACTGCGCCACCAGGGAAGCCCTGCTTCACTTTTGAAAGAGGGACTATTCAGCATCAATGAGGGAATGAGAGGCATGGGATTTTTTTTTTTTTTAAGGGAGATCCTTCTAGATTGTGACTGCTCATTTCATCCCAAGCACTGATTGCATCAAACGATGACTCTACCCAGTCCTCCACCTTCAGCTCCACAGTAGCAATCTGTTCTTAACTGTGCTTTGAGGCTATTTGATGTCCTTCGATGCTTGAGAAGAGTCTCTCTTTATAAAGAAGAAGGTACTAAAACCACTTCTCCATTTCCTAACCTTGTCATTTTTACTCTTGCCTTCCAAGCTGTGGGTTCACTTTCAAGTACATGAGTGTATAATTTAGACAGAGGTCACTTCCCTGGGAAAACTGTGGTAAGAGCTAAAAGTGTTTATACTTGAACTTATTTTTTAAAGGAGTAATCTGTTCTTCAAATGGGGATAAGAAATCAACTTAACAGCTTGGAGTCCTCAGAACAATTCTGTATTGCATTAGAGTGTTGATTTGGCTTAATTTTTTTTTAAATGACAAAATATTTGTGATTTTTATTTTATCTGTGCCACTCATTTCTCTCTACCTCTACAGCTCAAAGAGTCATATTTACTTCATGATAAATTCTTTCAAAAAATTCATACATAAGTGTTCTTTTTAACATCTGGGTAATACTTTAGTTGGCTATTTGGAAAAGCTACTTATAAATCACATTTCTATCTTCCCAATTGTCTGTGATTGCTTTGCTGAGACCACCATCTTAAAAAAATAGTTGATCTATGTTATGTTAAAAACTAAAGAAATCATCATGTCTGTTCGAAAATTAGCCATATCTTTACTTACAAAAATTGTTTCTCAAGACAGACTATATTGATTTATATACAGCTAAATATAATATATATCATATATACGCTATAAATATGTGTCTAGATAGTTTTTTTTTCAATTCCCTTCCCTTAAATTTTTCAAAACCTCACAAATAACTAAAGTTTACCTCAGAGAAAAGAAGACACTTTTTTAAAAAAGAAAATTGAGAACTTCAATTATTTTTGGTGTAATTACTGAAATAAAGGCCAATTTCCCACACATGAGCCAGTCTTGCATTTGTTAATTGGAAAACTGTATAAAATTTCAATTGCCCATTTTTAGGTGGTATAAATACATTAAAAGTAGAGAAATTTGCCTCTGAGTAAACAAGGATCATTAGCATGAAATGTCTCCTACTCCCACTGTGAAACGCTGGCTAATTTATTACTCCTAAAAACTCCAGAAATAAACTAGGTGAAGTGAGTCCCCAGATACATTCTTTCCATGAATAAGTTTGGAAGAATGGACTCACTCTGCTTACAGATGGATGCATGTTCACATAATAAATCAGTTTCAACACAATTTCTCAAACAAAACAAACAAAAAAGCTTTGCTCTATTTTCATTTCCAAGAGAACCCAAACAAGTCGGAGAATTTTTCATTTCATTCTCATGGGTACTTACAATGACGAAGATGGACAGGCCCTCATTCACAAACAAGTTCCCCATGGTGGCGGAGGTTCAGTGCCTTGAGCGTGCGCCTTTCTTCTCTGCTATGCTTCTTCCTCCCATGAGGAAATGAAAACAGCAGCCTTGGGGCAATCTGTTTCCTTTTCTATGATCAGAAATTAGCTAATCATTGGTCAACTGAAAAGCTTGTCTCCATAACAAATTTAAATCTTTAACCACAAAAAAATGACAGAAAAAAAGTCTACAATGATCCAATCACAACTAAACATAGTGTGAAATGAAACTAATTTCTACAACTGAGAGGCAAATAACAGTACAATTCATGGTGTTTTACACTGTGAATTAATTTTTGGACTGATCAGTTATCAAGTGTCAATTTTTAAAAAGTCACCCAACTAGTCATGACTTTGGGCTAGGTAAAAAACATTAAATAGATGTGGTATCTTTTGATAGGCTGGCGCAGCATTTAGAGTCTTGTTGAGAAAAATTATAACAGGTGTGATCGCTGATATTTATAGAATGCTTACTTTGTGCCAATTTTCTAAGATATGTATGTGTGCATGTAAATACATGTGTATGTACATATATACATACACATATGTATATATGAGTTGATACATATCTTATGTGTGTGTCTACACACAAAGACACCGATACACACACATACATAAATTCAGTATATAAATAAATTAATTCGATACTAACAATTCAACACTATAAAGTACTTTCTATTATTAGGATTACATTTACAGATGAGGAAACTGAGACCCAGAGCCGTTAAGTTACTTGGCCAAGGTCATGCAGTTAGGAAACCATGCAGTTGGGATTTAAAACCCAAGCAATTTGGCTATACTTTTAGCCACGATACCAGACAAAAAAGCCTGACAGTGGCAACCACATCCCAGATCACTCCTAATACAACCATGGGAAAAGAAAACATAACAAATAGACCAAAATGTTTGAATGACTGTAGTATTCCCAGGCGGACGTGACATTTTTCTAGGCAAGGTAGGTAAACAGGGTCAGAACAAAGGTATGTCAGATGTGGTAGATGCCAAAGGCAGATTTAGCATTTTTTTTTTCTCTGACTCCCATCCAGTCTTTAGGACATGAAAGAGACAGAAGGGTAGGATGGTAACCCCTGATTGCATCAGGGTGGTTGTACAACAGCTAGAGTGAATAGAGAGGTAAAAGAAGAAACTGAAGGAGCGAAAGGGAACAAGAGGAGAAAAAAGAGGAGAGGCCTGAACTCTTTGGGTTATTGTCTATGAAGCACTTGAGACAACCTGCAGAATTATGACCGTGAGTAAAATAATATTGTTTTTCACTTTTTAATATTTAAGGAAAGGTACTCCACTGTGACTTTCTGCATGGCTCTTGAGTCATAGGTAACCCACATAAAAGACAGTCGGTTCCCTGGTTCAGTTACACACAGAGATGAGTTCAAAGACACACAGTTAGACCATCAAGTTATACGCCAGTTATTTGCCTCTCTGCTCTGGGACTTATTCCTCAGCCTTTACTCGCTCTGTTCTGTTTCAGATGAGGAACAGAGGGTGGAGGATAGGGACACCCCCCGCTTTCTGCTTCAAGTGGCATCTTGGAAGTGGCTGCCTTTCCACCGGAAGCTCCGGCTCCCACCGGCCAGCCTTCCCCACTGTGGCCTGAGCTCCTACTGGCCGTCACCACCGTAGTTCCAGCTCCTGCCACAGGCCCTGGCTTCTGGGCTTGACTTACACAACCTCCTCCTGCCAGGTTTCGTCCAACCCGGAGGGCGGTCACCACTTCCTGTAGTTGTTAATCTTGATGTTGCCTCTGCGCCCACGTTGGGATTCTCCACTTTCCCATCATCCGTGTAGCAAATCCCTGGGGTGAAATTCCCTCTGCTGAGATAGGGTGGTTTCTGTTTTCCTGACTGGACTTTACCTGATACAGAAAGGAATTCAGACCTGTACTCATTTTCTGGTGGAATTAAAGAAGTGAGGCATATATGCCTAATGAGGAATAAAACACCTTAAAATCTGCTCTCCGTCTGTCTGTTACTCTCACATTCTTTCACAGGGATGACTGCGGCTCCATCAGCCTCTTTGAAACTTAGCAAAGTCTTCCCCTCCCTACCCCTCCTCTCTTTTCTCTTTCCCAGCCTACTGGGAAAGCGTTGATCTTCCCTTACTCTATCTTAATCTTCAAGTCTCTCCCACATTTTTTCATGTACCTCCTGAGGCCCGTGCTCTGCTGGGGAAGAAATGGAGAAGGGACCCTGGATACTCATATACTAGGAAATAATGTTCCTCGAATATTTCCCAACTTCTTTCCCCTCCCTCCGCAGTTTGAGAAGAAAATTCAAAAAAGAAAGAATATTTTTGTGGGTGATCAACCATTCCCTCCTATGGCTTTTTTTTTTCACCTTTATAAAAGTAATCACAGGGCTGTGAGTAGAGCTGTCTTACGAGCCTTAAGAACTTCAATCAGTTTCACAGCTGGAGGAAGAGAGCTCAGTTGCAATGAAGAGTAAAATCTTTCTTTTATGGAAAGTAACTTCCCTTTTGAGAACACTGTTCCAGTGAATTTCAATGTCCTCTGCTCTTGAAAAGACAAGCGGAGGGTTTGACAAAGGAGCAACAGGTACTGGTTGACCGGTATGGACTGGACACCAAGAATGAAGAAAATTGAACCTCTGCATTAGCTAACCGTCTATCTTCTCCCAGTCACTTCGGCTTCCACTGCCTCCTAAACTGTTAATGTCAAGTTAGACTGTGATGAATGTAAGGAAGTATTCACCCCTTCTAGCAGGCAGTAATGACCAACACCATCAGGCTTGTGATTGAAATCCTAGACGCCTCTTGCAGAGGGAAAAAAGAGAGAAGCAGTCCCAAGTCTCTAGGAAACCCCCTGATTTTGCATCGTGACAATAATTCCCTCTTGATTTGTCAAAGTAAATAAGTAGACTCTTAATTTCTTCCAAGAAGGATGTATGGAATGCTGAAGAAAGGGAGGTGTGTTGCCACACCAAGATGCCTGATGAATTTTGTTCCTGGTGATGATGAAAAATGGATTTGTGTTCCTTTTATCGCTACTGTGCATGCTATTCTTTTCAGAACTGCCATGATTCCACTCTCTGTGCATCCATGAGTTATGTGGCCCCAGTTTCCTTGCTTAAGGATGACAAATGAGAGGACTTCATCTCCCTTGATACAGTGATTGTCCCAGGGGTGGGCATTTGACCCAAACGAGGCCAATGAGAGTTTTATTTGCATGAGGAGGGAGTTGTTAGGGACTATGGAAGAGAGTGGGTGATGCATGCCTGCTGCTGCCATAGACCATCTCTATTACCTTGCGCTAAGAAGCTGCATAAGAATTACGCCAACACAAAATCAGATCAGTAGCTGGGGAAGGATTGAGAGGTTTTGAGACAAATACAATGACAAGGTTTGCATTCTTGGGTCTGATCTACCTGAGACATTTGGACATCTCAGTTATTCTTACAGATTGGGTTCCCTGGAAGTATACTCTGAGGTGGAGATTAGTGTTCAGAAGTTCTATCTGAGAGTGTCCTTGGAGGTACACACCCGTGGAAAGGAAGGAAAGATAAGAAAACAGGAGCGGGCAGAAGGAGAAGTTGAATTATCGTGTGGTCACAAGAAAGGCCTCCGCAATCCTGTAGGCACCACTACCATTTCCTGCTATAAAAAAACTTTGAGTTGGCTTTCTACCACTTATATCTAGAAGGGTTCCTACTAAAGCATGGTGTAATGAAACCCACTTTAATTCCATAGCCATGGTCTCAAAGGTTAGTGGAAGTTGAATAAGGCAGCTGGAATGGGATCCAGACGTTCTATTTCCTGTTTGAAGGAGAAAAAAACAAAGTGAAAGAAGAGACGGTCAGGGAGGAAGGGGCAATTTTCTGATGTAGGTGAGTAAAGGCATTAAGAACATGGTTTTACCTGGTACTGTATTTATTAGAAAGTGAAAATGTCTGGTGGTGAGGATTTAAAATTTAGCTCTTTAGGTTAAATGTGATTTGCATACATTTATTCATGAGAATAAGGAAGAAAATGAGGAAAGCTTACATATTTTCTCCTACTAATCATTGATTTGAATTTAAAACTTCCCAGTATGCTTCCTGTGTAAATTATTTTCTCTTGAAAAAAAATCTATTTTTACAGACTTATCTTGGTCTTAACAACAGCCAACATTTGTAAAGCATTTTACACACGCCCAGTGCCTTATGTGCTTTATCTCATTTACTTTTCATGACTACACTATAAGGTGTGCAAAATTACCATATGTATTTGAAGTAGGATGAATATTGCACCCCCCACCCAGAGATGTCTAGGTACTGATTCCCAGAACCTATGAATATGTTACTTTACATGGTTAGAAGGACTTTGCAGACATGATTAAGTTAAAGATTTTGAGATGGGGAGATTATCATGAATGATTCCGGGGGGGCCAGTGTAATCACAGGGGTCCTTATTAGAAGGAGGCAGGAGGTTCAGAAGCATTGAGAGAGGATGTGAGGAATGAAGCAGAATTCAGACAAGAAAGAAGATGCTATGCTGCTGACTTTGAAGATGAAGGAGGAAGAGCCATGAGCCAAGGAGTGCGAGAAATGCAGCTCTAGAATCTGTAAGAGGCAAGGAAGTGGCTTCTCTTCTGGAGCCTCCAGAAGGAATGTAGATCTCCTGACACCTTGATTTCAGCCTGGTGAAAGTGATTCCAGACCTCTGACCTCCAGAACTGTAAAAAAGTAAGTTTGTGCTGTTTTAAGCTGGTCATTTGTGGTAATTTGTTACAGCAGCCATAGAAAACTCATACACTTTACAGACCAGAGAGAAGAGCTGCAAGGACAGAAAGTAGCTTGCCCAGAATCACATGGCTGCCTGACACCAGAGCTGAGATTCGAATCTGTGCAGTCTGATGTATCACTGCTTATTCGAGCCACCAGAATCATTTTGTAAAGCTAGGGCTTCATTGTCAATAATGAAGTCATTTTATGAGCATCAGCTGCTGTCCCAAGACCCCTGGATTGAACTCTGCTATCCTGCTGTCGGTTGGCGACACATATTATAGCTCTTCCCCACAGGACTGATCAGAATAGCCCTTGATTTTCAGCCTCCTTCTGACAGCCTATGTGTTGCTGACAGCTTCCTGCAGTAACCATTGGTGTGCAGAACCAGCTCGGCCCAAGAAGCCTGAAGTTTGCTGAGCCACAAGTGTTAGGTCCCTATAACCAGTTTCTGCATATTTCACCTTGACCTGAAGCATGAAAGCTCTGTCTCTGTGTCTCCACTATCACTTTTCCTTGCCCCAGGATGTATCTGAGCTCTCATAGCCCCACTTTGGGCAGTTAGCCAGGGCTCATCCTGGTGAAGGTGTTAACCAGTCACTTAAGCGTTGGCCACGTGAAAGAGTCAAGTGTCGGTTCTTGTAGGAATGCCGGCATTGTAATAGGATTCTCTCCAAGAGAAAAGGCATATTCCTTTCACACGATCCTCAGGTCTAGCTCCCTTGATTGTTTCAGCAAATGATATCTAGCCTAAGAAAACCAATAGTGTCTGACTGCTTGCTAAGGAGAAGTTGAAGATGTTTCATGTAAACACGTGTAGTCACATATATAGCCACAGTACAATTATCAAAATTAGGAGCTATAACACAAATACAATATTATTGTCTAATCTACAGTTCATAGTCAGAGTTTACCGACTATCTTAATAATGCCCTTTTTGTGATTGTTTTGTGGTTGTTGTTTTTGTGCTCTAGAATCCAGTCTAAGATCATGCATGGAATCCAGTTCTCATGTATCTCTGGTCTCCTTTAATCTGGACCAGTTCCTCAGCCCTTATCTTTTTTTTTTTTCCTGATTGTGGCATGCTTGAAGAATATAGACTGGTTATTTTATAGAATGTCCCTCATTTGAGGTGTGTATTGTATTCATGACTAGACTCGGTTATGCCTTTGGGACAGGAATATGCTAGAAGTGGTGTGTGTCCTTCTCAGGGCATCACATCAGGAGGCACATGATGTCAGTTTGTCACATTGCTGGTGATGACCTTGCTCTTAGGAAATACACACAGAAATATTTAAGAGTAAGTGTAGGCAATTTATTTTCAAATGGTTCAAAAAAAATAATATGGAGGGAGAATGATCACGGAAATCTGACAAATGGTAAGAGTTGATAAATCTGGGTCAGGAGCACACTGGATTTCTTCGTCCTATCCTGATAACTCTTCTGCACGCTTGAAATTATTTTAAAATAAAGCAGTTAAAAAATCTGACATATTAGAAGCTGTCTTCAGTGTACAGATTGCTCTGGCAGCTGGGGAGCATTAGTTTTGGGGGGATACTGCTCTTTTGTTGGGGAAGGCACTTTGATGGGCTTTTTGGCGATTCAAAGGCACTGCCTGGTCTAGGGGTTAGAGGTGGAGTCAGAGAAAAGCTAAGCTACTCAGCACAATAAAAGGAAAGGATGATGTCCTCGGGTGGAGAAACTTACAGTGTTACCTGATCTGAGGCTCGCACTGGAGACTGTGAAAGAGAGCGTCATGGAGGATAGATGTGGCCCCAGAATAGGACAGAATGTCTGGCCCAAGAGAGGACATGGGCAATCAGGGACTTTCCTGTTCGTGGTGATGATCTGAGAGAACAGGGCCACACACTAACGATTGTCGGTTTTCCCTTTCCTACATTGTAGTTCCTTTATGTTGTTTCTATGTCTTCACTAAAGCTGACTGACCAGCACAAAACAGCATCAGCCTTGCATTAATGGTCATCTTGAGGGATAAGGCGGAAGCTGGCCGGAGGGTGAAATAGACTAGAAGGGCCTGAGGCAGCAAGGAGAGAAAAATGATGAGCTGATCAGAGGTGACCCAGAGGAACAGCAGGAGACATCAGGAGGATACCAACAGTCTGAGAATCCCTGGAAATATCTGGGAAGAGACATTGGACTTCTAGGTGTTCTCTGGCGTTTGAATTGTAGTGATTTGGATATTAAAGGGAAGCAGACTGCAGAACTCTGGGGAACTTCATCATATATAGGAAAGCAGAGTTCAATTGCCACATATGGGTTGCATACAGTAAATGGTTAAAAAATATATTTCAGTGGTTTACTCTAGTCCAAAGGAAGAGTTGGTGTGCCTACCTTCTACTGCAAAAAAAGCATCAGGAGAATAATGATTTTGTTAGGCAGAGTCGTCCATGGCAGATGAGGTGGATCAAGAATGAGAATTTTCCTCTGTGTGTACTTTCAAACTTTGCTAGTTTAGGGACGATAATAAGATAGATAATGAATACTTATTTTATTTTAATGCAGTGAGATTATTAATTTGTGGTCACTTGTGAGATTTACTGAACTGCTTTCTTGAGACTGAGATCTCGGGAATTGAAAAAGTCTAAGAAACTCAACCGGCAAGAGTTCAAATGAATCATAAGGTTTTATTTTCTCACTGATGTGAGAAGACATCTGCACACAATGAACTTGAAACTACAGGCTAAAAATGTGAATATTGCTGTCAGTTCAAAGAAGTGAAGATAGTCAGACACAGCCCAGACTGTTCTATAATTCAGAGACCACATCCATTTCCCTTATTAAACTTCCCTGGACTCAATGGATTAATGATTTTGAACAAAGGCAAACATTTTGCTGGAAATGAAACCATGATTTTAAAAAAAGATTTGATGACTATGGATGACACTTAAAATTTATTCAGTTGCCTTGGAAATTTAAACGTCTATATCTATACACATATCATTGGATGAATATCAGTCCTGTCAGTGTGATTCAGTTTTAAATGTACTGACTGGGCTTAAAAATAAAACATGCCCATAAAAACGGATAGTGTCCGTGGAAATATAACAATATGTGACTATAGATGCTAAAACTCTCATAAAATATCTAGCAATATGGTGCAATGATGAACAATGCTTGGGTCTTAGGTAACTGTATAAAATTGCTGTCATTAATGAAATAGCTGAAATCAAAGAGGCACCATGAGCCATGCAAGCCCAGAGTCAAAGTGAGGTACTCTCTAGCTCTATCCACTTCACATTTCCCCAGGATGGTTTAGCCTGTTAAATACCAGCACAGCAGGCACTGTTTTTCATTACTCTAAAGATTTTCTTAACTCCCTTCTCGTCTACTGCCTCCCAATATAGAGGATGAAAAAAACAAATACTAGGTCTCCCGAAGTTCCCAAACTTCCTTGCAAGTAGCCTTTTAAAAAAATCTTCCAGGAGGATGGAAGATAAAGCATTACGGGAAAGCTTTTTCTTTTATTGAAAAAGTAATAATAAAAATAAAGTCAGGGATGACGTCAGTGAAAGTGGTGACGTTATAGACTGAATTGTGTCACTCTAAAATTCATCTGTGTTTTTTTTTAACAGCTTTATTGGAATATAATGGCTTTACAATGGTGTGTTAGTTTCTGCTGTATAACAAAGTGAATCAGCTATACGTATACATATATCCCCATATCCCCTCCCTCTTGCGTCTCCCTCCCTCCCACTCTCCCTATCCCACCCCTCTAGGTGGTCACAAAGCACCGATCTGATCTCCCTGTGCTATGCGGCTGCCTCCCACTAGCTAGTATTTTACATTTGGTAGTGTATAAAAAATAATAATAATAAAATAAAATAAAATTCATCTGTTGAATCCCTAAACCTCAATGTGACTGTATTTGGACACAGGGCCTTCAGGAGGTAATTAAGGTTACATGAGGTCACAAGGGTGGGACCCTAATCTGATCGGACTGGTGTCCTTATAAGGAGAGGAAGAGACACCAGAGGCCTGTCTCTTTTTCTCTGTGTGCACAGAGAAGAGACCATCTAAGCATACAGTGAGAAAGCAGGAAGAGAGGCTTCACCAGAAACCAACCCTGACGGCACCTTGATCTTAGACTTCTAGCCTCCAGAATTGTGAAAAACATTTTTCAGTTATTGAAGTCACCCAGTCTGTGGTATATTGTTGTGGCAGCCTAAGCAGATAAATACAGGCAGAGTAAGGAAGTCCAGGAGGTTGTCCATGCCCAGAATCATTGAAAAACTGGGGGAAAGACTGTCAGAAGCCTCATCAGAACGCTGGACGATAATGAAATGTTTACAGCAACAAGTGAATGCTTAACTAAGAGAAAGGCCATGAGAACACAGTAGGAGAACTTTGTGGCACTTTAACTTACCTTGGTCCCATCCCTCTCTGCAGGGTGGCAGTTGACTTTGAAGACGGCAGCCTGAATTCCCATTGTGGGCACCTGGCTGCAGAGGAACTAGAGCAGACCTTAATCCCAAGGAGCTGCGTTTGTCTGTTTTGATCGGTCTGGGGGTTCCCTGAAGGACAGGCACAGGGTGCTTGATTTTGTTTCCCCCAAGTCAGAGCTCTCTCAGGGTGGAGAAGGGGCCATGCAAAGGTCCTCCCTCAAAAGCATTGAAAGGAAAGCCAGTACCACTTGGGGTAAAATATAACAATTGGGGCAAATGATAGAAACACTGACAGCCTGGCAGGAAAAGCTAGGCATGAGATTCTTTGGGCAATAAGGGTTTTGACAAGCTGCCTGTAGACTGGGGAAACTAGAAGGCCACACACATGTCCAGAGCAGGATGCATGCTCAAAAGAGACCTGAGAAAACCATAAATTTCCACATCTAGCTCATCTTTATGCTTGGAGTAAGTAGGAAGTGAAGGTTAAGGCAGAGTTGTAAATGGTATGACTAAGGTGGGAAGGATTGCGCCAACAGGGAGCCAGTCTTCAAGGACCTGGAAAGTACATTTTTCTTTCTTTTTTTCTTTCTTTTTTTAAAATTTCAATCAAGGCATTTAAGGAAATCTCTGTCAAATGACTAGCTGACCACTGAGCTAAAGGAACAGAGACCTCAAATACCACTCATTGCAAAGAAGACAGTCTTTACAAAAGTATTTTAGAAAAGTCACTAAACAAACAACTACGACCCAAGGCAAGCAACAACAAATCCCGGAGGTAGAACAAAGAATCTAAGTTACTACATGATAAGATTCAGAATGTGCAGTTTTCAACAAAATATTACAAGGAACATAAAGAAACAAGAAAGTATGGCTCAGATGAATGGATAAAGAAAATGCGAGCAGGCTTCCCTGGTGGCGCAGTGGTTAAGAATCTGCCTGCCAGTGCAGGGGACACGGGTTCGAGCCCTGGTCCGGGAAGATCCCACATGCCTGGAGCAACTAAGCCCACGTGCCACAACTATTGAGCCCATGTGACACAAGTACTGAAGCCCACGCGCCTAGAGCCCGTGCTCTGCAACAAGAGAAGCCACCGCAATGAGAAGCCCGCACATTGCAATGAAGAGTAGCCCTCACTCACTGCAACTAGAGAAAGCCCGCGTGCAGCTGAAAATAAATAAATAAAATAAATAAATTTATTTTACAAAAAAGAAAATGTGAGCTATATATATGAGTTGGTGGTCAAGGGGTACAAACTTCCACTTATAAGATGAATCAGTTCTGAGGATCTAATGTATAGCATGGTAACTATAGTTAGCAATACTGTATCATATACTTGAAAGTTGCTAACAGAGTAGATCTTGAATGTTCTCACCACAGAAAAGAAATGGTTTGTAGCGAGGTGGACGGACCTAGAGACTGTCATACAGAGTGAAGTCAGAAAGAGAAAAATAAATACCGTATGGTAACACATATATATGGAATCTAAAAAAAAAAAGGTTCTGAAGAACCTAGGGGCAGGACAGGAATAAAGACGCAGACGTAGAGAATGGACTTGAGGACACGGGGAGGGGGAAGGGTAAGCTGGGACGAAGTGAGAGAGTGGCATGGACATATATACACTACCAAACGTAAAATAGCTAGCTAGTGGGAAGCAGCCGCATAGCACAGGGAGATCAGCTGGGTGCTTTGTGACCACCTAGAGGGGTGGGATAGGGAGGGTGGGAGGGAGACGCAAGAGGGAAGAGATATGGGGATATATGTATATGTACAGCTGATTCACTTTGTTATAAACAGAAACTAACACACCACTATAAAGCAATTATACTCCAATAAAGATGCTAAAAAAAAAGAAATGGTAATTATGTATGGTGATGGAGGAGATAAGTAGTCTTTTTTTTTTGACATCTTTATTGTGGCTTAAAATAACATCCAATATTATTTCAGTGAGTATGTGGATCAGTTGATAGATGACTTATCTACGCTGGGCAAGTTAGGAGTCAGCTGATCTAGACTGGGTTTTTTATCCTCCTCCTGGGAACGGTGGGCAAACCTGGGCACATCCTTCTCTTATGGACGGAAGGGGTGCAGGAGAGCAAGCCCAAACAGACAGGCTCTCTTTCAAGCCTCTGCTAGCGTCATGCCTGCTAACATCCCATGGGGCAAAGCACACCACCTGGCTGAGCTCAATTTCAAAGGGGAGCAAATACATTTCACCCCTTGATGGGAGGAGCTGTAAAGTCACATAACAAAGGGTGTGCATATAGGGAGGGCTGAAGGATTGAGGCCATTCATGCGTTCTACCTGTCATGTAGGATTCTGTCCATCGTGATGCAATGGTGGCCTCCAAGTACACTACCAGGCAAGCTATATAAGAGGTCACAGAAAAGAAAGACCTCCTGACCACATGAAAAAGCTTGACTCACTTAATCAATAAACCTTAGAACGCACAGCAAATGGCAAGGGGAAAGAGATGGGGACACTGAATACAGGGTCTAAACAAGCAGAAGTACTACACTTTCTGAATCCAGGAACACGCAGCGGACGAACATCCGCCCTCTCTCTGTCTCTGCTGCATCAGCCTTCCCTGCCGACGGGGTGGTTACAGGCACCAGAGCTGAGGTTTGAGCCAGGGGTCTACAGACAGAAGGGGCCTGGGACCGAAGGCACATACTTCCTCTGAGAGATGCAGGGACTAGCACAGCTGGCCGCAGCTGTAGCCTGTCAATAAGTCTGCTGAAGTAAGGGTTTATTCGTATTTCTTAGGAAGAGGACACATGGGGCCACGATGGGTGTCACCAAGGCGTGGCTGAATTAAGACTCCAGAAGTTTGTAGTGTTGCATAATATCGACATAAAAATAGTCTGCCTCATGGACCTCACGTTTATTTATCATATAGAGAGAGAGTATTAGTGTTTCCTTGGTCCTCCCATCCTTTTCTATCTATAGGTACACAAATGTGCCTTACTTGCTTTATTTATCTCACATGTCTTCTAGGTCAATAACTCACTTACTGCTATGAACTGAATTGTGTCCCCCACCAAAATTCCTAGGCTGAAGCTGTAACTTCCAATGTGAGTGTATTTGGAGATAGGGCTTTTAGGAGAAAATTAAGGTTAAATGAGATCATAAAGGTGGGGTGTCTAATCTGATAGGACTGGTGTCATAAGAAGAGGAAGAGAGAGAGATATCTCTCTCTTTCTCCATGCACATACACTGAGGAAAAGTCAGGTGAGGACGCAACAGAAACACAGCCATCTACAAACCAGGAAGAGAGGCCTTACACGAACTTGACCGTCCTGGCACTTCCAGTCTCCAGAACTGTGAGAAAATAAATTTCTGTTGTTTAAGCCACCCAGTCTATGGTATTTTGTTATGGCAGCCTGAGCAGACTAAGACACTTATCTATGTCTAACCCATCTGAAGAGTTCCATGCGTCCCATTTGTTTGTCTTTTACAGCGGAATTGAATATTCTCCAACAGTACAGCAAATGTACACTATTCCACCGCTGTGAGAGATGGTAGTGATGTGAATTAGACTAGACTAGACTAGAAAGGACAGCAAGGGAGAGAAATGGAAGGATTCAGAATTCGCACTGCCAGCATTTGTTGCCTGAGTAGTTAGTTGCATGAGACTGAGGGACAGGAAGGTTGACCCCAGGTTTCTGGCTTGGGCAGCTGCTCAATGGTGATGCCATCCCCTGAAGAAAAGTGCCGGAGGAACAACCATTGTGCGAAGAGGTAAGGAATTCAGCTTTGCACGGGCCTGAGTTTCGGTGGCGGGGGAAGGGGAGACGAGGTCTCCGAGGAGACGTGCTGGCTGGCTAGTCGGATGTGCAGTTGGAGTTCATGACCGTGGTCTGGCTGGAGACAGAGGTGTACGCGTCAGCAGTAGAAGTTAAAGTAGAAAGTTACAAAAGTTCACGGGAGAGGGCAGCGGTAAGAAAGGAGGAAGCCCCTCGACAGATGCTTCTTGGAGACCTCGGTTCGAAGGAGAGCAGAAGATGAGGAGACTGAAATGGAGAAGAGGAAAGGCAGGCGGAGAAGCGAGGCCACACCTGCAACGATGGGCCTCGGCAGCCACTGGAGTCCCAGGCACCAGTCATCTGCTGCAAGTGTGATGCAGACTAATAAGTGACCTGGATTCGGCAATGAGGAAGCTACTATGAGTGACCTCAGTGAGAGGTCTCTGTGGACAGCAAGGATGGGAGCTAGATGTTAACGGGTTGGGGTGAGGGGTGGCGTCACCTCAAAATGCTGCCTGTGATGGCGAAGAGAGAGGCTGGCTGGAATCGAGAAGACATGTGGACACCACGTGGAGCTGGTTTCGATTCGTTTTTGAATAAGAGCTTGTGAGTGTTGTGAAGAAGGAGCCAGGACAAAGAGAGAAGCTAAACACGGGGGTTCTCTGATAGAGCCAGGCACCTGGGCCCACGGCAGCAGGGAAATGGGAGCAGCCCTTGTCTTGTAAAAGGAGGGGCGGAGAGCGCAGATGCAGGAGCGTCTGCAGGGCGGTGGCAGGAAGCTGAGGGACTTCCTCTCTGTGGTTTTCATTTTGTTTGTGAAAGAGCAGAAAAGGTCTTTTGTTGAAAATGAAGTGGTAGGTGGGTGTTTCAGGACAATGAAGAAACTTTTCAGGTTTTGTGTCTGCTGTTCCTAAGTGGGGCTTGACTACAGAAGCCCAAATGGCTTCCAGAGACCTGAGAACCCAGTTGAGTCCATGCTCATAAGCCGATAGTGGTCTGAAGCTGTGGGTCACTGTCCCCGCTCTCCTTACCAACTCGTGTGCAGGTGTAGAGGAAGAAGGCAGTGCAGGTGATCGTCTTGGGTTTTGCTGGCAGAGGGCACAGGAGGACAGTGTGCGAGGGGATGCAGGACACGTGCAGGAGAACGGCGGAAGTGACGGATGGTGGAGTCTACGACGGGCGTAGCACCAAGAAGGGAACACAAGAGGGAAGCAGAGCCAAAGGGTCGAGAAGAAACCAAAGGTCTTGATGAGGTTGCAGGGCAGTCATCTTGGGTGTGAATGAATGAGGGACAGAGAGGAGGTGGTGTTCCGAGGGGGCACATCTGCGATGGAGATTTTAAACGTGATGCACTTCCGAGAGATGATGCGGTTTAGAGTGTGGCCTTGGCGGTGGGTGGCTGAAGTGGAGGGGGAAGATTTCTGAATGAGAAGGCAAAGGAAGAGTGAGGCAAGGTTCTGGAGCCCCTCAAGTTACCCAGAAGGAAGGCCCTCCTCTCATTGCAAAGGGGTTTAATAAAATTACATAGAAATTGTTTAAATCCTGACCTTCCACTTACCAGCTATATGACCTTGGGCAATCTACTTAACCTCTCTTAGTCTCAGTTTCCTTATCTGTATAATGGAAGAGAGGTATTCATACCTATCTCATTGGGCTGGTGGGAAGATGAAGGGTACACAATGCACATAGCACAGTGCTTGACACACGGTGGCTGCATGATGCATGAGTTCTACCTCCCTTTTAATGTTTTAAATTTTTAATTATTTATTATTTATTTTTGGTTGCACTGGGTCTTCGTTGCTGTGCATGGGCTTTCTCTAGTTGCGGCGAGTGGGGGCTACTCTTCGTTATGGTGCGTGCGCTTCTCATTGTGGTGGCTTCTCTTGTTGTTGAGCACGGGCTCTAGGTGCGCGGGCTTCAGTAGTTGTGTCACATGGGCTCAGTAGTTGTGGCTCACGGGCCCTAGAGCGCAGGCTCAGGAGTTGTGGTGCACAGGCTTAGTTGCTCCACAGCATGTGGGATCTTCCCGGACCAGGGCTCGAACCTGTGTCCCCTGCATTGGCAGGCAGGTTCTTAACCACTGTCCCACCAGGGAAGCCCTACCTCCCTTTTAAAATGTGGTCCAAACAAGAGGAAAATGTTCTAGGTGCGGTTGGACTGGTCAAGAGTGAAGGGGAATCCTGACTTCCGTTGTTTTGGAGATAGCATATCTATGGTGTAATCTTAGATCAATTGTGCTACCCTTTCAAAGACTTGCCTCACATTCTTGGCTCACACAGAAGTGTGCAATCACCTTAAACCACGAGAAGATTTTAATGTAAACTGCAGCAATTTACTGGGGTAGCTGATAAAAAATATCTGGCCGGTATGATCCAACAATCCCACGCCTGAGCATATCCCCAGACAAAACTCTAATTCGAAAAGATACATGCACCCCTATGTTCATAGCAGCACTATTCACAATAGCCAAGACATGGAAACAACCTAAGTGTCCATCGACAGAAGAATGGATAAAGAAGATTTGGTACATATATACAATGGAATACTACACAGCCATAAAAAGAATGAAATAATGCCATTTGCAGTAACATGGATGGACCTAGAGATTATCATACTCAGTGAAGTAAGTCAGAAAGAGAAAGACATAACATATGATAACACTTACATGTGGAATCTAAATTATGACACAAATGAACTTATCTACGAAACAGAAACAGACTCACAGACATAGAGAACAGACTTGTGGTTGCCAAGGGGGAGGAGGGGTGAGGGAGGGATGGAGTGGGGGTTTGGGGTTAGTAGATGCAAACTATTATATATAGAATGGATAAACAGCAAGGTCTTACTGTATAGCACAGGGAACTATATTCAATATCCTGTGATAGATCATAATGGAATAGAATATGAAAAGGAATATATGTATGTATAATTTTTCCTGTACAGCAGAAATTAATATAACATTGTAAATCAACTATACTTCAATAAAATTTTTAAAATATTAAAACATTAAAAAAAAAGAAAACTACAAAAAATATCTGGCCAGGTATATATAAAGTGAGAAGCCTCATGGGAGGAAAGTTGCCCAAATTTGCTCGGGCTGCCATCATGAAGTACTACAGACTGGGTGATTTAAAAAACAGGAATTTATTGTCTCACAGTTCTAGAGGCTGTAAGTCCAAGATCAAAGTTTTAGCAGGGCTGGTTTCATTCTGAAGCCTTTCTCCTTGGTTTGTAGATGGCTGTCTTTTCCTCTGCCTTCACATGGTGTTTCCTCTGTGTCTTGTCTGTGTCCTAATCTCTTCTTATAAAGAAATCAACCATATTGGATTACAGTCCACCGTCAGGGCCTCATTTTAACTTAATTGCCTCTTTAAAGACCCCATCTCCCAAAACAGTCAAATTCTGAGGTTCTGGGGGATAGGACTTCAACACATGAATTTGGAGGGGAGGGGGACATAATTCAGCCCATATCAGTTGTAAATGAGAATTCCATTCTTAAAACAGTGCAGATTTGTCAAGGTTTCTGGTCATAGAGTAAGACACATTAGAAGCACAGAAGTAAAAAATGTTGAGAGAATATAAGTTAAGTTTTAATAAGATAGGATAATATTATATAATAATATACCAAAAGGGAAAATCGCTGAAGAACTACTCACTGAGATGCAAATCAAAACTGCAATGAGGTATCACCTCACACAGGTCAGAATGGCCATCATCAAAAAGTCTACAAATAACAAATGCTGGAGAAGGTGTGGAGAAAAGGGAACCCTCTCACACTGCTGGTTGGAATGTGAATTGGTTCAGCCACTATGGAGAACAGTATGGAGGTTCCTTAAAAAACTAAAAATAGAACTACCATACGACCCAGAAATCCCACTACTGGGCATATACCCTGAGAAAACCATAATTCAAAAAGAGTCATGTACCACAATGTTCATTGCAGCACTATTTACAATAGCCAGGACATGGAAGCAACCTAAGTGTCCATCAACAGACGAATGGATAAAGAAGATGTGGCACATATATACAATGGAATATTACTCAGCTGTAAAAAGAATGAAATAATGCCATTTGCAGCCACATGGATGGACCTATACTTTATCATACTAGGTGAAGTAAGTCAGAAAGAGAAAGACAAATACCATATGATATCACTTATATGTGGAACCTAAAATATGATACAAATGAACATATCTACAAAACAGAAACAGACTCACAGACCTAGAAAACAATCTTATAGTTACCAAAGGGGAAAGGAGGTAGGGGAGGGATAAATTAGGAGCTTGGGATCAGCAGGTACAAACTACTATGTATAAAATAGATAAGGAGCAAGGTCCTACTCTATAGCACAGGGAACTATATTCAATATCCTGTAATAAACCATAATGGAAAATAACTTGAAAAGGAATATACATATATACACACAACTGAATTCCTTTGTTGTACACCAGAAACTAACACAACATTGTAAATCAACTATACTTCTGGGAATTCCCTGGTGGTCCAACGGTTAGGACTCTGCACTCTCACTGCCAAGGGCCTGGGCTGATCCCTGGTTGGGGAACTAGGATCCTGCAAGCTGCACTGTGTGGCCAAAAAAGGAAAAAAAAAACCACAGAAAACCAAAAAACACTATACTTCAATAAAAAAAGAATTACTGGGAATTCCCTGGCAGTCCAGTGGTAAGGACACTGTGATTTCACTGCCGAGGGGCCCGGGTTCAAGCCCTGGTTGGGGAACTAACATCCTGCAAGCCGCACAGCACTGCAAAAAAAAAAAAAAAAAGAAACAAAAAAGAAAGAATTACTCACTGAGGGGAGAAATAAATAATGCATCCTGCTCCCTAAGGATAAAAGTATAAACTTGTTGAATCAAAGAAACAAATCAGGATAAAACCAAAAAAAACCTTGATGTGGGTAGGTGGTCTTTTTCTATATCTAAGGGCTGAGCTGGTATTTGGATATGTGTTTCTTCTTGGAAACATGGACATAAATGTTTCTTTGGAGTTTGAGCTATGGAAGAAGCTCTGCTAAAGAGCTGCAGTGATGGTGTTGCTGCCCTGAAGATACATCCTTGGAATTGATGATAAAGATGCAGTGTAAATTACACTAAATTATCTGAATTCTCTCATCCAGTCCTTATTTGGAGATCACACAATTTCAGGATGGCCACATAGGTATGGGAAGGAAACCAACATTTCTTGACATCAACCACTGGCAGGGTCTGTGATAGGTGGTCTGTATTCATTAATTTAATACAGTCTTCATATCAAGATTAAGAAGTATCTCTTCTCATCCCCATTCTACAGATGAGTGTGGTGAGGATTAGAAAAACCAAGTATTCTACCCGAATTCTTACGGTGGTAGTAACAGAGGTAGGATTCAAATTTAGGTTGATCTGAAAACAAAGCATTATTACATGTGATTATACCAAGCAAGTGGGTCTAGACCAGTATTGTCCAATATGGTAGCTACTAGCCACATGTGGCGTTTTAGATTTAAATAATTAAATTTAAATAAAATTTGAAATTTAATATCTCAGCTACACTAGCTGTATCTCAAGTGTTCAGTAGCCACATGTGGCTAGTAGCTTCCGTACTGGACAGCACAGATGTACAACACTTTCACTCTCACTGAAATTTCTATTGTCCAGTGCCGGTCTAGAACTAGTAGGCTCTGACATAATTGAATTTATAATTACTTCTGTGAATGTTTCACTGACGAGATGTTTTCCGGCAAGTCATAAAACTAGCAACTAATAAAAATATAGATTGAAAGGTAAAAATTTGATCACTGTACTTTTACAATTTTTTTTAAACTATGAAAGATGAATACCTAGAAATGCATATAACATAAACATATAATTTAACTAACAATGTTAAAGTGCATTCCCATGTAAGCACCAGCAGGGCTAAGAAACAACATGGTCAGTCCTCTGGTTTCCCCCACCTGGTGTCCCTTCGCTTCTGGGGTAACCATTTGCCTGACATGATGTAATGATCACTTTTTAATAATTTTACCACCTATGGATGTATCTGTAAACCGCAGAGTTTAGTTTTGCCTTTTAAAAATTTTACGTAAGCTGAATCATAAATTACGTACTCTTTCTCATCTTGCTTTTTATGTTCAACATGATGTCAATATGTTTCATCCATGTTATTGTTTATAGCGATAGTTCATTCACTTTCTTTCCCGTATACATAATATTCCCATTGCATAATTATGCCACACGTTATGTAGCTCTTCTACCTTTGATGACCATTTGGGTTGTGTCCAGTTTTGGACTACTAGGAATGTTTTTCTCCTCCGAAAACAAAGAAGCAAGATTTTCCCTTCTGTCAAGATGAGACTCAGGTTAGCAGCAGTTTACAAGCATTTGGGACCTCAGCTACAACAAGAGTCTGTTTTATACGGCGAGTCACTACACTCATAAACGTATAGAACTGAAACAAAAATGCCCCCAGAGAATAACTGACTTGACATATGCAAGGCACTCTGATATTTTCCCTTGTATTCAATTCTAGTCTATTTCTTTTTTTAAAAAAAAAAATCTGGTTGTGACCCAAAATTGATTTTGGGATGCATTAATGGTTTATACCTACAGGCGGAAGAATTCTGGAAGCCGCGTTACATAAGACACGGACGGCAACACAAGGCTAGTAGGGCCCTTCCAGAGCAGGCCTTCCATGGTTTCCATGACTACCCATTTCTCAGGCCAACAAAATCACCCATGCAGTGAACCAAAACTGTCACGGCAACCTGCTCCTTCCTCTCTTCACCAGCACGGGGATGGGAACGCAGCACCCAACTACAGCAGCAGGAATGTGGACTCTGTCACCAGCGCTCTCAGAAGGAATTTCGGCCTGGCTTTGTAGGAAGCCTCATGGCCCAGAAATGGTTTGTCAACGCATCCCACCCAGGCTATGGAGGCGCTGGCCCCTTCCCTTATGTCGGAGGAGAATTCCTCCATTCAGGAGCTGGCCCCTCCGTAGGGTGTGGAGGAATTCCTGGTGACCCCGAGAAGCCAAACCTTAGCTCTGAATCAGAGGACAGGCCTCCTCGTAGGCCTCCCTTTGTGTCCCCCTCCTTCCCAAGTTCACGGGCCTCCTTCAGCACTGCAGACGGTGAGAGTCAGCTCCCTCACCATGTGGCCAACTACCACTGCCATGGGGCTGCCCTGCCCATCTGGGCCTCACATCTGGAGCCGGGATCCCTGAGTGAAGGACCACAGCCTTTCCAGAGGGCAGGTCAAGTTGCCAGGGCTGATTTTTCTGCAGAGTCATGAGCTGTGGGTGATGAGGGGAAGGCAATCTGGGAATTGTGGGTGTGGGGTAGGCGTGAGGGTGGTGGCCTTTTTCCACTTTTAGCTGCTGAAGCAAGAACATGTGATGTCCTGGGGGACCTCCAGCGAGTCGCGGGGCGGGGGTGGTAAGAGCGAGGGTTTTCAAGTCAGTGGCCTGGACTCAACCCCAGCTCTTCCACTTCGGGGCTGCGTGACTTTGACCAATTGTTTAACCTCAGCCATGGCATCCACCAGTGTAACCGCTACAGCTCAGCCCTGTTCTGAAGATGAAATGCGATGATGCCTGTGAACCACTGAGCACACGGAACAGGCTCACTGGAGGTGGCTGCTGTTATTAACACACCCCTCCATTCCCCCGTCGCAGGCCAGTGCTGCCTCAGAGTGACTAGGGACAGGGTCAGCCACATGGAAGTGCAAAAAAAGCCCACTAATGTGCATTTTAAGGTATGGTTATTACTCTCACTATAATTATATAGGAGCAGTTTATTGAGGACCAGGTCCTGTTCTGTGTGCTTTACATGAATTAAGTCATCTTAATCCTGATCACCACCTGATAAGCAAACAGGCACAGAGAGGTTAAGTAACTTGCCCAAAGTCACACAGCTGTCAAGATCAACTAGGGATTTGAATGTAGACCGGCTCCAGAGTCTATGTCCTTAACCTCTTCCCTCCCTGCATGAGGCCCCTTACCCTCTGCACGCTCCCCACTTCTCTTCTTGAGAGACACAAAGATGAAGAGCTCCCAGAAAACATGCTTTGAACATGGGAGGCCCATGTTATTAACACCTTGCTGTTGTCGTCATATGGGGTGGGGGAAATGGTGCAGAGGCCTAGGCAGTGGCTCTGGGAAGCAGCTAAACGCAGGTGTAGGGCCTGGGAACTGCACACACACTACACTTGAACCCAGAAGCTTGCTCTACCTGAGACGGCAAACACGGGTTTGGCTTGCTCTTCAAGGAGAACGGTGCTGGGAAGGACTCTGAAGCCATGGAGAGTGTCAGGGTGGCCACCGAACGTCAGGATTGGTCACCGTGGCCCGGACGTGGGCTTGGAGTGCAGAGGAGGGGAGAGACTGGAGTGGGGAGACCAGGGGGGCACTTGCCTTTCTTGCCCCTTTAGTGATTTACTATTTAGTGATAAAACCTTTAATCTTCCAGGATGTTCAAGGTGGCTCTTTAAAAAAACATTATTTCTGGTCAAAACCTTGCTGGGTGGTATGGAAGCCTCAACCATATTTCTGCCAGGCCACAGTCTGCAAGGTGCATATTTGAGGAGGCCGTCAAATGTATAATGGAGGTGGGTCAAACAGTAAAGAGGAAAAGAAGAAGGAGGAAAGAAACAGCCAGCCACAGGACAAGGAAAGTAAACAGGAGGGAGAAAATTAGAACATGTGTAACTTCTGAAACAGTGTCCTAAACTCATGCCAGGTCCCAGCGTAAGGCAACTGCCAATAATCTGTACCTGACTGAACAACACTGCCACCTGGTGGCCAGGACAATGTGACCGTCGAGGGGGTTCCTTTGAAAATCACACACAGTATTGGAAAAAAGTGAGGAAGGTTCCCCAGGCTTCCCTGGTGGCGCAGTGGTTGAGAGTCTACCTGCTGATGCAACGGACGCGGGTTCGTTCCCCGGTCCGCAAACATCCCACATATTGCGGAGCGGCTGAGCCTGTGAGCCATGGCCGCTGAGCCTGTGCTCCGCAACGGAAGAGACCACAACAGTGTGAGACCCACACACCGCTAAAAAAAAAAAAAAAAAAAAGTGTGAGGAAATGGGTGAACGGATAGGAAATTTAAATTCTTTAAAATATTGTGTTTTGTCACTTGCATGTAAATGTGTGCTACAACTAGAGGGCAGCATAAGTGAGACTGTAAGGTAAATGAGGAACATGCACCCATTTTTTTTTTTTTTTTTTTTGGCGGTACACGGGCCTCTCACTGTCGTGGCCTCTCCCGTTGCGGAGCACAGGCTCCGGACACGCAGGCTCAGCGGCCATGGCTCACGGGCCCAGCCGCTCCGCGGCATGTGGGATCTTCCCGGACCGGGGCACGAACCCGCGTCCCCTGCATCGGCAGGCGGACTCTCAACCACTGCACCACCAGGGAAGCCCGCACCCATTTTTTTATAGCTGACATTTATTGAACGTTTACGACGTGCCAGGAGCTAGTCTAATTGTTCAATGCGTATTATCTCATTTACTCCTCATGCCAACCTTATGAGATAGTGCAGTTATATCCCCATTTTCCATTTGTGGAAAATGAGGCATGGAGGGTGAATGCATCTAGCCCAAAGCCACTCAGCAAGGAACTGGCAGTACTAAAATCTCAACCCAGGCAGTTTAGCACAGAGCGCAGTGCATATATTTGAAATACAAAGGAAGCCAGAGATTGAATTTAAGTTCCAAAGATTTGAAGGGTAAGCAAGTAGAGATAATTTATTTTTTCCTAAGTGAATCAATATACAAATATGTACTGAGCCCCTTCTCTGTGCTCCCTACTGTGCCCCCAAGTTGGGGAAATAAAATACACATGTAGGACACAATCAGGAAACAATATATAATCTCATCAGAACATGTTGTCAATTGTGCAGGGCCTAGTATAGTTGATGAACAGAAGGAATTAGGAGGCAGTCATGAGCGAGGCTAAGGAGTGAGGGTGGAAACATTTTATAATAAGCCAAACTAGGTTAATGGAGGTGTCTGGAATTCAACAGCGCCTGAAGCAAGGACTTGGACTCCGCAGAGACAGATTATATACTGCTGGGAGGGAGAGTTTTAATGATGGATAATAAACCCAACTGAATTGTCTTCCTGCACATATATTTACTTTTTAAATATTGTATTCCAGCTCCTTCCAAAAAGCATTTTGGTAATGAGATATCCTGGGCCTCTCATGTCCAAAGCATGTTTTCTGGGAGCTCTTCATCTCTGTGTCTCTCAAGAAGAGAAGTGGGGAGCATGCAGAGGGTAAGGGGCCTCATGAAGGGAGAGAAGTTAAGGATATAGACTCTGGAGCCAGTCTACATTCAAATCCCTAGTTGATCTTGACAGCTGTGTGACTTTGGGCAAGTTACTTAACCTCTCTGTGACTGTTTGCTTATCAGGTGGTGATCAGGATTAAGATGACTTAATTCATGTAAAGCACACAGAACAGGACCTGGTCCTCAATAAACTGCTCCTATATAATTATAGTGAGAGTAATAACCATACCTTAAAATGCACATTAGTGGGCTTTTTTTGCACTTCCATGTGGCTGACCCTGTCCCTAGTCACGCTGAGGCAGCGTTGGCCTGCGACGGAGGAATGGAGGGGTGTGACTGAGGCTAGCACCTAAGAGAGGAAGGTAGTGTTGCCATTGGAGGTTGGCAAAAAGAAGAGTTTTTTGAGTTGTAGCCATGTTGTTGAAAGCCAGGCTTCATTGTGAGAACCATTCTCCAAGTTCTTTGGTTCTCACTGAGCACATCAAAAGCAAATCCTAGAGGGCTGAGGCCTCTGGCAGAGCAGAAAGGACACTATTTCAGCCTGGGTCACCTAGAACAGACTTGCTGTTCCAGAGAAAAGTGGGCCGTGAGGGAGAGGAAGTGGGTGGCGGGCCCGCAGGGGGAGCTGTGGGAAGAGGGCGTACCCCTCATCCTCAGCCTGCGAAGGGACATATGGAATCAGTTGAGAGATTAGCGGCTTGCTTGTGCTTCTCCGCATTGGTGACTCTCTGAGGGATACTTGTCCAAGGCCCAACCTAATCATGAGTTATCAAGGAGGAGGCGAGGTCAGACAGAGGGCAGGGACTTGCCCTCCGGTGTGGCCTTAGGGATCCAGAAGCCCTGCCTTGCCGGGGAGGTGGGATGTGAGGCTGAGGCCGAAAGCCTTCAACGTACCCTCTGTGGAGCAGCCAGGTCGCAGGCCCTGGAGGAGGGAATGGTGCTGGCTCTGGGGTCTGTAGCTCGCGGTGAGCAGAGGAAGGCCAAGGAAGGCAGCAGGGGATGGGTCTCACCAGCTTCACACGTGGGCAGCAGAGCCCAGCAGAAAGTGTAGGGCCCAGGTGTGAGCTAACACTGGCCTGACCTGGCCCCAGGACCAGCCTCAGGCCAGAAGGTTCAGGTGCCCCTCTGCCATGAGGTCGGTTGCACACAGTGTCTCTCCCACACACAGGAGTACCACCATCTTAGTAAAGGAGGAGGGCAGGGAAGGCATCCTGAAAGACAGAGTGTTTTATATATGGGCAGAAGACCTAAATAGACATTTCTCCAAAGAAGACATACAGACGGCCAATAGGCACAAGAAAAGATGCTCAACATCGCTAATTATTAGAGAAATGCAAATCAAAACCACAATGAGGTAGCACCTCACACCAGTCAGAATGGCCATCATTAAAAAGTCTACAAACAATAAAGGCTGGAGAGGGTGTGGAGAAAAGGAACCCTTCTACACCGTTGGTGGGAATGTAAATTGATACAGCCACTATGGAGAACAGTATGGAGGTTCCTTTAAAACCTAAAAATAGAACCACCATATATGATCCTGCAATCCCACTCCTGGGCATACATCTGGAGAAAACTCTAATTTGAAAAGATACACGCACTCCAATGTTCATACCAGCACTGTTTACAATAGTCAAGACATGGAAGCATCCTAAATGTCCATCGACAGAGGAATGGATAAAGAAGATGTGGTACACATATACAATGGACAATTACTCAGCCATAAAAAGGAACAAAATTGGGTCATTTGTAGAGACACGGATGGACCTAGAGACTGTCATAAGTCAGAAAGAGAAAAACAAATATCATATGTTAACTAATATATGTGGAATCTAGAAAAATGGTACAGATTAACTGGTTTGCAAGGCAGAAATAGAGACACAGATGTAGAGAGCAAACGTACGGACACCAAGGGGGGAAAGTGGGGGGGAGTGGTGGTGGTGGGATGAATTGGGAGATTGGGATTGACATATATACACTAATTGTATAAAATAGATAACTAATAAGAACCTGCTGTATTAAAAAAATAAAATTAAAATTAAAAAAAAAGATGTGGTATGTATATACAATGGAATACTACTCAGCCATGAAAAAGAAGGAAATAATGCCATTTGCAGCAACATGGACGGACCTAGACATTATCATACTAGGTGAAGTTAAGTCAGACAGAGAAAGACAAATATCACATGATATCACTTATATGTGGAATCTAAAATGTGACACAAATGAACTTATCTACGAAACAGAAACAGATTCACAGACATAGAGAACAGACTTGTGGTTCCCAAGGTGGAAGGGGGGTGGAGGAGGGATAAATTAGGAGTTTGGGATTAGCAGATACAAACCACTATATATAAAATAAACAACAAGGTCCCACTGTATAGCACAGGGAACTGTGTTCAATATCCTGTAAGAAACCATAATGGAGAAGAATATGAAAAGAGTATATATGTATATGTATAACTGAATCACTTTGCCCTACATCAGAAATGAACACAACATTGTAAAACAACTATACTTCAATAAAATAAAGGTTAAAAAATTAAAAAAAATGAAAGACAGAGCATGTCCAGTTATTCCAAAGAGACTATTCAATTAGCCCAGATGGAGACAACCGGCTTAGCAAAGTTTTGTTTTGTTTGGGGTTTTTCGGTGTGTGTGCACCAAATGGGGATGGGTAGTCCATTCTAGAATATAAAGAAGCTCCATTTTACTTGGCTAAGTGTGAGGAAATCAGTGATTCTGTTACCTTTCGACACATATATCTGATGAAATATTCATCTGCTGTTAAGCCCCAGACACCTGCCTTTCTTATACAGCAAGATTTCTGGAATGCTAGAGAGCCCAGTTGCATTGTAATCATCTGGTGGAACTTTAGAAAAACCCTGATGCCCAGGTCACACTCCCACACTTTACCTCTTAAGTAGTCTGGGGTGTAGCCTGGCTTCAGAATTTTCTAAAGCCCCCAGGTGATTCTAATGGGCAGCCTAGGCCGAGAACCACTATACAGGAAAACATGGGCCCCGTTGTTCAGGACGCTCTGTTTGAACACAGAAATAATAGAGTGAGGACTACCTGTTCTTACTGCAAATACAATTTTCCTGGCATGAGGGGAGGAAAATGATATCCAAGAATGAGACCTGGCTGACCTGACATTTTTGTGATGCACTTAGCATTCTTCACAGAAAAGCAAGGCTTCAAGGCATCCAGCTTTCCAAACGTCTAGAGCAGCACCGTCCAACAGGACACAAACCACAAATGCCAACCGCATTTGACATTTTAAATTTCCTAATAGTCACATTAAAGAAGTAACTAGATGGGGTGAACCAATTTTAATAAATCCCATATTTAGCCCAATATATCCAAAATATTATCATTGTAACATGTCAAACATAAACATTATTAATAAAAAAGTTCTATGTTTTTGGTACTAAGTCTTGGAAATCTGACGTGTGTTTTACATTTACAACACATTTCAACTCAGACTAGGAACATTTCAAGTGCTCAGGAATCACACGTGGGTAATGGCTGCCACACTGGTTTAGAAATCGTGGCATTCACGAGTATTAGATGCTGAATCAGAATGCTATCCAAGGAGATGACATTTTAGCATAAAATTTATTTCCCTTTGGAAATACCTCGATGATATCACGGCCCTGAGAATGTAATATTTGTTTCCTCCTGTAATCCCAGGTAGCCCTGTCAGGTTACGGGGTCCTGCCTTACCTGAGGAGTTCTTTGGGACCTAATAGAAAGCTTACTTATCTCTTTCCTTCAGAATCATCTCTTCAGAGAAAGTAGAGAATGAATTCAGTCTGGGAGGTTAATGTAAAGCAAGTCCAAGAAGTTCTAAGACCAGAAAAAGTGAGGTCAACATTCAGGCAGGGGAATTGGGATCTTTTTCTTTTCCTGTAACTCACGGTACTAGGAGAGAGGTTATGACCCTGGTGGCTGAAGAATACCACTCTGCCTCCTTTCACAACTCTTGGGACCTTCTCTCTACTTTAAGATGCCCAGAGCTGACTGGTCTGATTGCAGGGCCAGGATTCATCCGCTTAATTAAGCCCTTTACAGGTGAAAGATGTACCCTCTGGCACAGGTGGTGATTTCCCTCCCATTTGTCCTGTAGTTCCAAGAGTTGAGTATTGGCAGTAACACAAAATCCATGGGGTAGGTCTCACAGTCTGCTGTGGAGAGAAGGGTTCTTCTAGATGTGTCAGACCAGCTACATCAGGCTTGGGGGAGATAATAAAAGCTCTTGCTTCTTTCTCTCAGGAAACACTGTCCTTGGGGACTTTGAAGAAAGAGGTGAATGGTCTGGGTCAGGACTGAAGTCTTTCTTGGGCCCTGGCCTGACACCGTCAAATGTCACTATGACCCCTTAACCAAACTCTTCCTCTACAATGTAAGCACTTAATAGTCTCCCTCCTAAACATCAGTTTGAAGAAAATATTTTTTTCTCATTTATCTACTTAAGCAGTGTTAACTTCTTTGGTTCCAAAGAACAAAAAAATGACTTGATAAACCAGGTTTTAGGCTCACCTGTGCTGTGCCTCACTAGTTGGCCTTGAGAAGTTCTATCAGTTTTTCTGGGAAAAGAGGACAGTGGCCCTGAGCAGAAATGTTGTTGTAGCAGAACAGGACTTCAACCCAGAGTTCTTTCCTCTGGGACCCTCATGGTTTCAGCCCAGTGGCCCCGTTAACGCTCTTCGGAGCAGGGCTCCAGTGCTGGGAGCTATGGGGGATACCCTGCCTCAGCCCCGCTGCTGAGGCCCCAGCAGAAACAACTCCTCCCTACTGAGTAAGGGCTGCCTTATACGTACTCTGCCCCTTCATTCCAGGGTACCCCGGGAAATGCCACCAGGCTTGCTTCTTCCCTCGGTCTCCAGCATCTGCCAGACTTAACCACAACTGCAGTTTGGGTAAAGTTTAGGAGTCAGGAGAGCCTAGTGATTAAATGCTTGAGCGTTGACACCAGACACTGTTGAGCTTGAACCCTAACCATACCACTTACTGTGCAACCACAGGAAAGTTCCTTTATCTCACTAGTCTCGGCTTCCTTTTCTGTAAAATGGAAATCATTGCAGTAACAGTCACATAGGATCATTGAGAGGAATCAAAGTGGTCATGTGGATACGATGCTTAGCAGAGTACCTAGCTTGTGTCAACACTATCATTTTGTTCTCCCTCTCATGATGTGGCCCCTGATCCAACCTCCCCTCTCTCCCATGTTCCAGCAACACTGACCTACAAGCTGTTCCCTGATTATAAATGTCCTTTTTACTAATTCTGGGCTTTTGCACATGGTGTCCCCTTTACCAGGAATATTCTTTCCACTGCCTTCACCAGGCAAACACACCTACTCATGTTTCAGATCAGAGCTTTCATATTCTTCCCCAAATCATCATCTTAACTGAACCTTTATTTTTTAAAAATGACAGTGAAATGTCAGGTTGCCCAGCAAATGGCTGTTTCCCCACTCATTTTTGTCTGCAGAACCCTATTTTCGTGGGTGTTCTTCCTCCCATAAGCTAAAGGATGGTGGCCCCTTTGCCAGCCCCAAGGGGTGAATGCTGTGTAGTCAAAGGAAACCATGACAATGTCATTCTCCTTGCCAGAGACAGCTTTAGAGGTAAGGATGTGACAACTCCAGCCAATAAGAAATTTGGGGAATTCTGCTGGAGGGGGCTGGTGGCTTCTAGGAAGAGATTTTCCTCCTGAAAGTACAGAGATACCCAAAGGGAAATCCTTTTTTCTTATTTTGGATTCAGTTGTGTAAATGTGACGCCTGGAGCCCAGACTGTCATCTTGCAATCATAAAGAGACAATGTGAAGATGAAGCAACAAAACTTGCTAGGTCAGATAACAAAATCCTATTGTTTAAGCCACTTCTAAGCAGGTGTTCTACAAATTGTAGCTGAAAGCACCTTGATAGAATTTCTGATAAGGCCAAAGAGGTGAATCGGGAGGTGAACTGAAGAATGTCTAGAAATCATTTCATTATTTTGACAGTTATCATGATTTTTTTGTTTTGTTTTGTTTTTTGCAGTACGCCAGCCTCTCATGTTGTGGCCTCTCCCGTTGCGGAGCACAGGCTCTAGATGCGCAGGCTCAGCGGCCATGGCTCACGGGCCCAGCCGCTCTGCAGCATGTGGGATCTTCCCGGACCGGGGCACGAACCCGTGTCCCCTGCATCGGCAGGTGGACTCTCAACCACTGCACCACCAGGGAAGCCCTATCATGATATTAATATACATTTTTTAGTGCTTGGAAATTGTAAAAGCATTTCACCTTAATGACATAATTGACTTTCTGAAGGTAGAACACTCACCAATTCACATTACATTTTTAAAGTAAAAAGAGTTTCTCATCTCTTGACTCAAGCTGGAAATGAGAGGTGCCAAACGATTTGTGTGTGAACAAACCTCATTTCAAAAGGAAAAGAATACGGCTTCCCTGGTGGCGCAGTGGTTAAGAATCCGCCTGCCAATGCAGGGAACACAGGTTCCAACCCTGGTCCGGGAAGATCCCACATGCTGTGGAGCGACTAAGCCCGTGCGCCACAAATACTGAGCCTGTGCTCTAGGGCCCATGAGCCACAACTACTGAGCCCACGAGCCACAACTACTGAAGCCCACATGCCTAGAGCCCATGCTCCACAACAAGAGAAGCCACCGCAGTGAGAAGTCTCCACAGCACAATGGAGAAGCCAAAAATAAATAAAATTTTAAAATTAAAAAAATAAAAATATGTTTAGCACAAAAACAGAAACATAGATCAATGGAACAGGATAGAAAGCCCAGAGATATACCCACGCACTTATGGTCACCTTATCTTTGATAAAGGAGGCAAGAATATACAATGGAGAAAAGACAGCCTCTTCAATAAGTGGTGCTGGGAAAACTGGACAGCTACATGTAAAAGTATGAGATTAGAACACTCCCTAACACCATACACAAAAATAAACTCAAAATGGATTAAAGACCTAAATGTAAGGCCAGACACTATCAAACTCTTAGAGGAAAACCTAGTCAGAACACTCTATGACATAAATCATAGCAAGATCCTTTTTGACCCACCTCCTAGAGAAATGGAAAGAAAAACAAAAATAAACAAATGGGACCTAATGAAACTTAAAAGCTTTTGCACAGCAAAGGAAACCATAAACAAGACGAAAAGACAACTCTCAGAATGGGAGAAAAAATTTGCAAATGAAGAAACTGACAAAGGATTAATCTCCAAAATTTACAAGCAGCTCATGCAGCTCAGTATCAAAAGAACAAACAACCCAATCCCCAAATGGGCAGAAGACCTAAATAGACATTTCTCCAAAGAAGATATGCAGATTGCCAACAAACACATGAAAGAATCCTCAACATCATTAATCATTAGAGAAATGCAAATCAAAACTACAATGAGACATCATCCCACACCAGTCAGAATGGCCATCATCAAAAAGTCTACAAACAATAAATGCTGGAGAGGGTGTGGAGAAAAGGGAACCCTCTTGCACTGTTGGTGGGAATGTAAATTGGTACAGCCACTATGGAGAACAGTATGGAGGTTCCTTAAAAAATTACAAATAGAACTACCATATGACCCAGCAATCCCACTCCTGGGCACATACTCTGAGAAAACCATAATTCAAAAAGAGTCATGTACCACAATGTTCATTGCAGCTGTATTTACAATAGCCAGGACATGGAAGCAACCTAAGTGTCCATCAACAGATGAATGGATAAAGAAGATGTGGCGGGCTTCCCTGGTGGCGCAGTGATTGGGAGTCCGCCTGCCGATGCAGGGGACGTGGGTTCGTGCCCCGGTCCGGGAGGATCCCGCGTGCCGCGGAGTGGCTGGGCCCGTGAGCCATGGCCGCTGGGCCTGCGCGTCCGGAGCCTGTGCTCCGCAACGGGAGAGGCCACAGCAGTGAGAGGCCCGCGTACCAAAAAAAAAAAAAAAAAAGAAGATGTGGCACATATATACAATGGAATATTACTCAGCCATAAAAAGGAACGAAATGGAGTTATTTGTAGTGAGGTGGATGGACCTAGAGTCTGTCATACAGAGTGAAGTAAATCAGAAAGAGAAAAACAAATACCGTATGCTAAACACTTATATATGGAATCTAAAAAAAAAAAAAAGTCATGGAGAACCTAGGGACAAGACGGGAATAAAGATGCAGACCTACTAGAGAATGGACTTGAGGACACGGGAGGAGGAAGGGTAAGCTGGGACGAAGTGAGAGAGTGGCATGGACATATATACACTACCAAACGTAAAATAGCTAGCTAGTGGGAAGCAGCCGCATAGCACAGGGAGATTAGCTCAGTGCTTTGTGACCACCTAGAGGGGTGGGATAGGGAGGCTAAGAGGGAGGGAGACGCAAGAGGGAAGAGATATGGGAACATATGTATATGTATAACTGATTCACTTTGTTATAAAGCAGAAACTAACACACCATTGTAAAGCAATTATACTCCAATAAAGATGTTAAAAAAATCTGCTGTATAAAAATAAAATAAAATTTAAAAAATACATTTAAAAATAAAAGGAAAAGAGTAGACTGTAAGTACACTTGAGAAAATATTCTGTCAGTGAAAAAACTTTCTAGGGTAATAATCCCGAACAGGAAGGGATAAATTTGGAGATTGAGATTGACACATACACACTACTAATATGTAAAATAGATAACTAATAAGGACCTACTGTATAGCACAGGGAACTCTACTCAATACTCTGTAATGGCTTATATGGGAAAGGAATCTCAGAAAGAGTGGATATATGCATATGTATAAGAGATTCACTTTGCTGTACACCTGAAACTAACACAGCATTATAAATCAACTATACGCCAATAAAAATTAAAAGAAAATAATTCCCAACATTTTCAATTACAAAGGACGTCTTTTAAGGTGACTTCCCACATGATGGTGGTTGAATTTTTAACACCTGTTCATGGTAGGGACTGGAGGGGTGATGACGAAGTTACTTTAAATACAGTGACACTTTTAATCAGTCCTGTTCTATCACTCACAACAGCATACCCATGGGTGTGAAAGACAATTGTACAAATGTGTGCCAGACATCTCTGGATAGTGTCAAACATCCCTAGTTAGTGGAGAGGAACACAGTGCCTCTGCAGTTCTTGGAGGTCTGCAGCTCTACAGCTGGGCATCGTTGTTCTAAAAAATTCTGCCACTCCACTCAAGAAGGTCACCTTGTCAGGAGAAGGCGACACCAGGGAAGCAGTCTCCTCTGCACTGGGGTGGTGGTGGGGACGATCCTGAAGCACCACTCCAAAAGAGAATTTCTAAATCCTGTTTTGTTTCTTGAGTGCTATCGCTCCTGAGAACCTGACTCATTAACTGTCGAATTTAGGTAATTAAAATAGGAAGCCGACTGATAAGAAATTAAACCAGTATGCATAATGCAGATATCTACGGAGGATGATATTCCCAGGGCTCTAGGAAACGGGCTAATCAGGCTTCAATCAGGAACTCATCATTCGGAGAGAGAGAATTAATTCAGGATGGGAGGCAGGGAGGGAGCAAAAGCACAGGCAGAATCTCAAAATCTCTCTGGATGAATCTCTCCTTGGCAGGAGGCAAGTGCTGAAACCTCACACAGGGGAGTCTGGGTGAGAAGTTTTCTGATAACCTGCTGCCAAGAGATGCTGCTGCTGCATCCTGCTGTATACTCCTCAAAGATGCTCTGGGTACCAAACCCTGCTTAAACCTGCACTGTTTTATACGTCCTTGTTCTGATAATTTCCAGAGAAACAACCACACAGAGAGGGTGACAGGGAGGCGTGAGGCATCCCCTCAGGCAGGCTTCTGCAGCGGACACACCTTCTTAGCAGGTTAGGGACCTAGTCTGATAGGGTATCTTGTGCGCTGGGAAAGAAGGGATCAGGGATGTTTCTGAATTCTCAGCTCTGTAGAAATCTCTTCTGATATGAAGTGCCTTTTTTGAAAAAGAGAAGAGGCTCAAAACATCACTCATATAGTGTAGAGTTGGTATTTCTGAGCCCTTTCCCAGCTGCAAAGATGTTCATAGAGAATACAGTCTCCTGGAAGGGGGCACCCGGAGAAATATGGTCATGGAGGAATAATATATACTGTACTTCCTTCATCCCCTTCCAAATCTTTACAAACTTGGGCCTGAACACTGTAAAATGAACTATCACAGTGGGGCAGGGGCAGGGTGTGAGCTACAGGTCCATATATTAAGCAGTCAACACTTGGTGGTTAAAATGGAGATTCATGAAAAAGAATTACCCACAGTTTGCCAGTAAACATCCCAAATTTATGCTTTTAAGCCATTACTACTGATAACATGCATGTTTTCTTCAAATAGATTTTCAAAGTCTGCTATAGTTTTCAGAGCATTCATAGGGAAGTTAAAATTTACTCATACCTTTAAATAAAGAGAACCCATAAAAGAGGGCTGAGTAGATTCACATTGTTAGGGAAGCTTTGTGAAAACAAATGAAGTAATGGGTACAATTGTTAAATGGAATATGAACTCTAGATTAGATACTAGTATTGTATCCATGTTGAATTTCCAGAATTAGATCATCATTCTGTGGCTGTGTAAGAGGATGCCTTTGTTCAGAGCATAAGAGAATACACACTGAAGTATTTAGGAATAAAGGGTCAAAAGAAGGAAAGTAAGAATTATAAAGCAAACATGACAAAATATTAATAGGTGAAATTGATTGAAGGATAAATGAATTCTTTGCACTATTCCTAAGGCTCTTCTATTAGCTTGAAGTTATTTCAAAATAAAACATTTACAAACACCAAATGAAGTAATTTTACATTGACCTACTTAAACACTACACTTGTTGACCTTCAGTTTTCTCAAGGGGTTGATTTAATACCAAGAGATCTCTTTCAAAACATTTCTCCTATAGCCAAGTCTTTCCAAATTGCAAGGTCACCTTCAGAGGAAAGGAAATTATTGCAACAATCCTTGTCTATCTCATGCTCCGAAATAACCCCTTAAATAACTGATTGTTTTTTAGATTCCACATGTAAGTGAAATAATATGGTATTTGTCTTTCTTAAACAAAAAAAAACCCTCATAGATACAGAGAACAGACTGGCGATTGCCAGAGGGGAGGGGAGTTAGGGGGGTGGGCGAAACTGGTGGAGGGGATCAAGAGGCACAAACTTCCAGTTATAAAATAAACAAGTCATAGGATGTAATAAACAGCATGGTGATGGTATGGTAAATAGAATTATTGCAGTTATCATTTTGCAGTGTATACAAATATTGAATCATTATGTTGTATATCTGAAACTAATATAATGTTATATGTCAATTATACCTCAATAGAAAAAATAAGGCCTTTGGACATGCAGAAAAAACCTGATATTTTTTCCAACCACAGATCGCCATTTACAATTTGACTATTCATTTATGTTAATATCAAGTCGCTCATTTGATATTTTATGTTTCTGGATCAGTATACCACTTATGTTGGAGCAGAATTTTAGTATTGAGCGGTGCAGCTTTAACAAATGGAGTAAATGCTTATCAAACAAAATTTTCAGGTGAGGTTACAAAATCATAATTAATCACAACAAAACCATTTGCAAATTTGTTTCTAAAATAGTCCCTGAAGTCAAAAAGCCATGAAAGGACTGTATAAGGAATGAAAAGCAAGGAGAAATGGAAAAATTAATTTATTATATGAAGAAACATAAACAATATTTATTAGAGTGAATGGCTGCAGAGAAGCAGCCTGCAAAACTCACATCCGCAATGTACTGGCTGAGGAGTACTGACACATACAGTCATAACCCATAGCACTAATGTTCTAAGGAGGTTTCCAAGAAAATGCTGTATTTGACAATCAATTTTAAACTTTATTTTTCCCATTTACAAGGCAGAAAAAATTATACCCACATTCAATTAAAGTCTAGCGGGATCAGGCATTCAAATTGTAAAGAAAAATTAACAAAAGAGGCTGCTATATCCTTTATGAAAGATGACATACAAAAATGATAAGCTCATTTGTTATCAAAAGCAATTTCTCAGATTTCAGTGGGTCTTTTTCCTCCAAGTACCATATGTTTGGGTGCTAATTTTTTTTTTTTTTTTTTTTTTGCGATACATGGGCCTCTCACTGTTGTGGCCTCTCCTGTTGTGGAGCACAGGCTCCGGACGCGCAGGCTCAGCGGCCATGGCTCACGGGCCCAGCCGCTCCGCGGCATGTGGGATCTTCCCGGACCGGCGCACGAACCCGTGTCCCCTGCATCGGCAGGCGGACTCTCAACCACTGTGCCACCAGGGAAGCCCTGGGTGCTAATTTTTATAAGCAAATGATGGTAAGAGAAAGGGCAACTGTTGAGTTCTCTCCAAGAGTAAAGGCCATTTACACTTGCCCTTCTGTAAGGCCAAAGGCCGACATATTCACTTAAGACACTCATGTGAATGATGCTACTTGTTTCTTCTCTAACGGTAAAAAAAAAAAAAAAAAAAAAAAACCTGTTATGGATTTGAATAACTATAAAAACAACTCCTTTAAACATGCATGGCACTTCAAAAATATTTTCAAAGCATTTTCACACCTATTATTTAATTTGTTCTTCTGACAACCTTGTGAGGTAGTCTGGGCAAGTATATCATGCAAATTTTGTGGGTGAGGAAACTGAGGCATAGAACAATTAACTAACTTGCAGGGTTGGACAGGGAGATGTCAACCTCTACACTGCACTGTCTCCAGTAATGAAGAAAGTCTAAACATATTTGATGATCTTATTTCAATATATTTCGAGGAAATACTTCACCTCCATCCAGCCAAATGATAATGAATCAGTTGGAGTATCTGTTGCGACAAGTTATGGTATGTAATTAATTAGACAAAGCACGGAGAGTTTTAAAAATTGGAATTATTACTGAAAAAGACATTTTAACTCTCAAGATAGGAGGAAATTTGCTGGTTTGTTTGTCTTTAGGGCAACCTAGTTGTGCAGTCTGAGCTATAATTTTGCCATTTCAGAGGTATAATACAAATAATTTAAAAACAAGATTTCTCAGTTCACTATGACTTAAATTGTGGCCATGAAGAAAAAAAGCAGTGGCTTCTCTTCCCCAAAGTGACTAGACGTATATGGCCCCAAAGCAGGGGTATCTGCATATCAAGAGTTAAAGATGACAAAATGTCCAATTTAGTTACCAAACCTCTTTATCCTTTTAAATGTGGCTTATAATTGGGCTTTAGGAGTGTGACAGACCATCACTGTCAGTTTGGTTTGGGGTCACTCAATAGGCTTACCTACATTCTACCTTAAAATGATTTTAAATGTATTTGAAGGCCCAGATTTTGTAGTGGTTCTTGAGACAGGCTTCTAAACCAAGGCTGGGGAAGTACCAGTCTCTCCATCCCTGGCTAATTCTGGCCACAACTCCTACTCAAACTCACCATTTTAACCTGTCCCCTGACAAACTAGCTGTTAGAAACTCGATGGGTCAGAAAGTTCAGCCATTATGAGTCCTAAGACTGTCAACCCTGATCGACCTGCAATGTCCAGCCTCGTCAGTGACGTCACCTGCTCCCAGGTGTTTCATCATCAAGGTTTTTATGGTAGAAATAATGGTACTAGATCTAGGCATTTTTCCAAGACAACTGAGGATATTCTACAAATCCTTTTATGAAAGAAATATGGTTCCAGATCAAAGGAGAAATTATACTGAAGATAGGAGAGTGTAGGAGGGTAAAATTGAAGTTCTTATTCAAATTAACTCATAATCATACCAAATCAAAATGCATTCAGTTAAAGATAAAAATCTTCTGGTCATGTTAGCTGTTTGCAAAATTTAAAAGTTTCTGAAGTCAACATCTAACTGAAGGTGGGGAACCCTTTTCCTTCAAATAATGAAAATTAAAATGGCCTATATACATATGCTAGGTGAGAAATTTCTGTGTTTTCTAGAAGAACTTAGGTTAACCAAGGTAACTCTTGTCTAAAACTTTCCTGACAGGCAAGGAAGAGGTGGAGTAAAGACTATGGGTTTTATTTTCTTCTTTCCTAAGAAGGCAAATCCTAGCAAATTCTACTAGAAATTTCCCAGAACTGTAAGACAGGACTCAACCTTGATGAGGTTAAGCCTACCTTCTAGCAGATTCATCTTAAACTACCACAAGAAGGTAAGAACTCTGCTTATAAAAGCCTACAAACACTTTGATATTTTAACAACCCTCTTGATCCAGAATTTCTTCAACATATTGAAAGAACACAACTTTTCTAAAATTCTAGGGCTTCCATAACCAAATTTAGAATTCAATTTTGAATCCATGGATCCTTGAGAATAAAGTCTCCAAGGCTGCTACAGTTGGTTGTGTACAAAGAGCCCTGATGAGATGAAAATGGAACATCTGTCTATTCAAAAACCAAACTTGAACAGCCCTCTCTGAAAACTCTGACAGGACTGTTGTGGCTGATGGCAAAACCCCAGTAACCATCTGTGGTCATCAGATAACTCTTGGGTGAAAACTACGTTCAGGGATAATAAAACATTAGGCTACCTAGACCAGCAGTCCAGAAAACTAGAAAACAAGTAAGCCCCTGCCCTCATTCTACCTGATGGATCTAACCAGCCCAACTCAGATATCATGGGTACTTTGTCAATGAAAAGGCCAGTAACGTCTGGGAGAACATGGTCAACTGTGAATGGTGGTGCCTTAGGCTGCCCCTGCAACGCTCAGGGGTTTCCCTGGCTTCTCTCCATGGTTCCCACATGCCCACCCGAGAGCTCTCCGAAGGGGAGAGACTCACAAGGAGTTGAGAGATAACTTCCTGCTTTGTTAACTGTGCAGGGCCCATCACTTGTATGAAGAACAGGGATCAACCCAGCAAACAATACATCTGTGCCTCAAGAGACTCAGGTCCCATTAAGCAGAAAAGAGCTCATCGGCATTCAAGATCTGGCTGGGCATAGAACTTATTTTACTGCTAGAAGGGGTTTCCTCTCTGTCTGCGGATGACCTTAGATCCGTCTTTTCTGCAGACTCAGAGGATTTCCGCCGCCTGCAGTCACAGCAAGCACACTTTAGCCACTCCTGAAAGCTTTCAGAAACACTAGAGGAAAAGAGCTTTTTGCAAGGGTGGAAGAATTGATAGAACACGATCATGAATAGAATGGCCGTGCAGTACCCAATGAGCAGCTGCAGGATCAGCAGGGGTGCGCACACATACATGTAGATGTCAGTCTTGTAAAGATACCACATGAGGAGGAGGAAGGCGTTCTCGATGAATCTCAACATGTAGTACACCAGCAGCTGGTACCAGTTCTGGGACTTGCTGATGAGGTCGGGGTTGTTGATTTTCAGCTGTACCGCTGACCAGCAGAACATGTTGATCCCGGCGTAGAGTAAGGTGAGGAAGCACAGCACGATGGTGGTGCCCACCCGACTGAGGGCCTTCTCGATGTTCTCAGGGAAGGGGGAGCCACTGCACCAGAAGAGGATCCAGGGGTAGAAGAGGAAGCTGAGGAAGTTGAGGAGTATGTCTATCACCACCCAGGTCTTCAGGACAGAGGTAAAGAGGACCAGGACAATGACTCGAGTGGCAATCTCAAAGCTCCTCCAGAGGAAGATACAGACATAGGCCAGGGGCTTCACTTTGACATCATATTCATCGTATTTGATCTTGATGGCGAGGATGTTACAGCGCAAGGCTCCATACACGATGGACAATAGGGAGAGGACCATGAAGAGACCTGAGGAGAGAAGAGAAAGAGCGCTCTCAAGTCTCACCTACACCAAGAATCCTACTGTGGTGGCTGCTGGCAGTCCTCTACCCATATTCCTTGGACCCCTCTGTTTCATGTGCACGGGCTGGCTTCCAGCTATCAGCGTCTGCTCACTGCACCTGAGGGCTTTTCCCAGGGCTGCAGAAGCCTGCTGTGCCCAGGTGCTGGGCAGGCTGAAGTGCCCAGGAATTAATACCCCTGGGAGAGCCCTTCAACACCCCAATCCTAGCCCTGAGAAGAGCTGGAATATAACGAGCCCAGTTCCCCTACCGTTTGGGTAGAGTAACTCGGAGGTGTGTGTTCTATACTGTTTACCGGTGTTTCCTCATGAGATTACTTTCTAGTCACCCACGGTGACTGTTGTCTAGTAACGTTGTCACCTTTATTGGCCGCCTTCCCTGTCTCACTTCCCTTCTCCCACGCTTCTTATACCTTCCTCCAGACAGACATGCACTCAAGTGCTTGTCTCAGGGTCTGCTTCAGGGTCAACTGAAACTAAAACACCTTTCAGACCCCATCTGCTCTGTCTGAATATGTGGAGTCCTTTACACGGTGCGTTTTGTTTCCTCAATCAGCTTACAAGCTCCTGAGGAGTCACGAGTGACCATGTCTGATATTTCTTCTTGATACCCTCAACATATACCAGTGTAGAAACTGAAACAGAAAGCACTCAATAATAAATTGTTCATGAGTTCCTCTCTATCTGCAGGACCTTTTAAATTTATATACTGACTACAGATTGCTCACTTTTCTTTGCTCTTCAGTTATATTCTTAAATTCCATACAGTGCTGAAGAAATGAGAACCTCACTGTTACTGAGTCAATCTGTCTTGGTCTAAAAGGCCTTAATGTTTCAAGGGGTCTCAACTCTAGCTGTTTATTTCTTCAAATGACTGACGGCTAATGGGTTTACCCGGTTTATACCGAGCAGCAGTGTTAGGGGACAAGATGTGGCTCATTTGAATGGAGCATGGTACTATGTTTCAGAGCATGACACTGCTGGCTGTGAGTTCTATTATCTAAAAAATGTACTGCCAACCCATGAGCACAGACTGTGTGGTCAAATCTGAAATACAATCACTTACTGCAGGCTGCCACGACCTCCAAATATTGGAGCAGGGAGGAACCGAGAGTCTGGCTGGGTTCTGTTTTCTTGCCCATAAAATTGAGATAATACCTTCCATGCCTACCTCCAACGTACATATAACAAAATTGTTTTTACTTATAATTTAAAATGCATGGGAATAAAGGGTTCATTTTCTTATTTAAGTTCTGAATCAATGGAAGACATCTACATTTGATGGGCATAAAAACTCGGAAGCTTGGGTAGTTAGTTGCCTGGGAGAAGCTCAGTTTTACTCAAAGCATCAACTCCTCTCATAGCCTTTTGGCACTGATTTAAATCATCGATATCATTCTCTGGAAAGACTGCCATGTACTAATCAAATTTAAAAGACAGAAATACTATCACAGGAGTAGCCTGGGAAGTAATTGGACTGAGTTATTTTTTCTGAGAGGCTAGTTCAATGGAGCATTATAAAGCAGTACATATTGCTGATACACTGTTTTTATTGAAATACAGTTGATTTACAATGTTCTGTTAATTTCTGCTGTACAGCAAAGTGACTCAGTTATACATACACATTCTTTTTTATATTCTTTTCCATTACGGTTTATCCCAGGTGATATACTTTTATATGTATTACACATTTCTACAAACCTTAAGAATCTAGTATTGGATCCTTTTCTTTTAGTCCTTCTGTTTTTTCTACTACAAGAAAAATAACTTCAAATGTAGAATATGAGCTAAGCGTAAATTACCATATAAATTATGTATTCATACACATGCAGTATTTACACTGTTAAATTTACGGTACTTCATCTCCAAGTTACTTATTACTTTTAACAATGCAATGACCCAAACAATTTTTTAACCATCAATCCATTTTTCTCATTAGGTCAATTATTTCCAAATTACGTTTTTTTCTCTGTCAAGAGAGTTAGCCAATTATTACCCAATTGCTGCTTAGTAGGAATTAACTGCTAAGGCCTTCTGAGAATGCAAAGAAATGACTGTGAAATCACTAACTTCAATTATCATTACCAATGTTGGGTGCTCCCTGCTCCCCAAGAAAGGGGCCAGGAAGAGAGAGATACTTGGGAGACAAGAAACTTGAACAAAATGCTTCGAATGTATATTTCTACCTCTAGAGTTAAGTTGTTATCTAATGAATAGCTAGGATGATATTTATGCAAATATCTACTTATTCAGACTTAAATGGAGAAAAGTTCCTGACATCATTTCCCAACCTTCTCTTCCCAGAGTCCACACAACAGGGGATCCGTTGGTGGTCCTGACCTTTTAAGTGGCATGTCATAGAAGTCTAACAGCCCCCAATAATCTTTTTTTCTAAACATCTTTATTGGGGTATAATTGCTTTACAATGGTGTGTTACTTTCTGCTTTATAACAAAGTGAATCAACTATACATATACACACATCCCCATATCTCCTCTCTCTTGCGTCTCCCTCCCACCCTCCCTGTCCCACCCCTCTAGGTGGTCACAAAGCACCGAACTGATCTCCCTGTGCTATGCGGCTGCTTCCCACTAGCTATCTATTTTACATTTGGTAGTGTGTATATGTCCATGCCACTCACTCACTTTGTCACAGCTTACCCTTCCCCCTCCCCGTGTCCTCAAGTCCATTCTCTATGTCTGTGTCTTTATTCCTGTCCTGTCCCTAGATTCATCAGAACCATTTTTTTTTTAGATTCCATATATATGTGTTAGCATACAGTACTGGTTTTTCTCTTTTTGACTTACATCACTCTGTATGACAGACTCTAGTTCCATCCAACTCAATACAAATAAGTCAATTTTGTTTCTTTTTATGGCTGAGTAATATTCCATTGTATATATGTGCCACATCTTTATCCATTCATCTGTCGCTGGACTTCAGGTTGCTTCCATGTCCTGGCAATTGTAAATAGTGCTGCAATGAACATTGTGGTACATGACTCTTTTTGAATTATGGTTTTCTCAGGGTATATGCCCAGTAGTGGGATTGCTGGGTCATATGGGAGTTCTATATTTAGTTTTTTAAGGGACCTCCATACTGTTCTCCATAGTGGCTGTATCAATTTACATTGCCACCAACAGTGCAAGAGGGTTCCCTTTTCTCCACACCCTCTCCAGCATTTATTGTTTGTAGATTTTTTGATGATGGCCATTCTCATTGGTGTGAGATGATGTCTCATTGTAGTTTTGATTTGCATTTCTCTAATGATTAGAGATGTTGAGCATCCTTTCATGTGTTTGTTGGCAATCTGTATATCTTCTTTGGACAAATGTCTATTTAGGTCTTCTGCCCATTTTTGGATTGGGTTGTTTGTTTTTTTGCTATTGAGCTGCATGAGCTGCTTGTATATTTTGGAGATTAATCCTCTGTCAGTTGCTTCGTTTGCAAATATTTTCTCCCATTCTGAGGGTTGTCTTTTCATCTTGTTTATGGTTTCCTTTGCTGTGCAAAAGCTTTGAAGTTTCATTAGGTCCCATTTATTTTTGTTTTTATTCCATTTTTCTAGGAGGTGGGTCAAAAAGGATCTTGCTGTGATTTATGTCATAGAGTGTTCTGACTAGGTTTTCCTCTACAAGTTTTATAGTGTCTGGCCTTACATTTAGGTCTTTAATCCATTTTGAGTTTATTTTTGTGTATGGTGTTTGGAAGTGTTCTAATTTCATTCTTTTACATGTAGCTGTCCAGTTTTCCCAGCACCACTTATTGAAGAGGCTGTTTTTCCTCCATTGTGTATTCTTGCCTCCTTCATCAAAGATAAGTTGACCATATGTGTGTGGCTTTATCTCTGGGCTTTCTATCCTGTTTCATTAATCTATATTTCTGTTTTTGTGCCAGTACCATACTGTCTTGATTACTATAGCTTTGTAATACAGTCTGAAGTCAGAGAGCCTGATTCCTCCAGCTCCGTTTTTCTTTCTCAAGATTGCTTTGGCTATTCGGGGTCTTTTGTGTTTCCATACAAATTGTGAAATTTTTTGTCCTAGTTCTGTGAAAAATACCATTGGTAGTTTGATAGGGATTGCACTGAACCTGTAGATTGCTTTGGGTAGTACAGTCATTTTCACAATGTTGATTCTTTCAGTCCAAGAACATGGTATATCTCTCCATCTGTTTGTATCATCTTTAATTTCTTTCATCAATGTCTTATAGTTTTCTGCATGCAGGTCTTTATCTCCCTAGGTAGGTTTATTCCTAGGTTTTTTTTTTTTTGGCAGTACGCGGGCCTCTCACTGTTATGGCCTCTCACGTAGTGGAGCACAGGCTCCAGACGCGCAGGCTCAGCGGCCATGGCTCACGGGCCCAGCCGCTCCGCGGCATGTGGGATCTTCCTGGACCAGGGCACGAACCCGTGTCCCCTGCATTGGCAGGAGGACTCTCAACCACTGCGCCACCAGGGAAGCCCTATTTCTAGGTATTTTTTTCTTTTTGTTGCAATGGTAAACGCGAGTGTTTCCTTAATTTCCCTTTCAGATTTTTCATCATTAGTGTATAGGAACCCAAGAGATTTCTGTGCATTAATTTTGTATCCTGCTACTTTCCATATTCTCATTTCCTATGTGAGTGTGTGGAGTGGAGGGGCGAGGTCGGAGGGCATTTTGCTGTTTTTATCTTTTGTTAGAAGGTAAGACATCACTTTGGGTAAAGCTGAAAGGAAGGCTTTGGCAATATTCCAAACCCCTGCCACACTTACAAAGTTTCTTCCCATGTAATTCCAGCCAAACGAACTCCTTCCAAAGGAACTCTTCCTATTTCACAGAGAAAATAATTGCTATTAGGAATGAACTTGCTAATTTCCTGACTTGACATCAAGACCTTAATCTTTGTGTTAAGTGGTGGAGAACATTTTATTGCTCAGGATTCCTCTTCGGAGGGGAATTCTGTTTGTAGGACAAGGCAAGCACTTTCTCTGTGGCTTATCCTAGCATTCATTATAATAGCCTCTCAATTTTTTGTATGTAGGAAAATTTCTATTGATATAATAATGCTAAAAGGAAGAAAGGAGGGAGGGAAGGAAGGAAGGAGGGAGGGGAGAGAGGGAGGGAGGGAGGGAAGGGGGAAGGAGAAAGGAAAGAGGAAGGAAAAAAAGGGTGAGGGAGGACCCTTCCCTTTACCCTACACTCCTTTCTGTCTACTGCCACACTCTCTTTCACACTTTTCCTCAACCCTCTTACCACTAATCGAAACACTCGTTTTCCAATCCTCAACTCCTTGCAGTCTGGATTCTAGTCTTGCTCCTTCCTCATCTCTCTGCAACATTTGACATTGTTCATTCCCACTTTCTTGAAACTTCTTCTGTGGAAGTGATCATATCATTTTCTCCTAATCATCCTCTCACTTTTCTTGCAGTCCCTTCTCAATTTCATTCATAGGCACATCTTTCTCTTCTACTCAGGAACCATGGTCTTATTTTTCTCCTTCCTACCAGATTTCTCTTCCGAGATATCTTTATAGGTGCCTCAAAACAAAACAAAACACAAAACAAAACTTATATTTCCTTGAAAATCTCCTCTTACACTCCCTCTAGCAGCTCACAACACCATCACTCCAGATCATTCTATCCAGAAATTTACATGTTAATTAGGACTTTTCACTTTCCTCTCCCATCCCACTCAAATAGATCTCTAAGCTCTTGTTACTCAGTGTGGCTCATGGATCAGAAGCACTGACATTGACTAGGGGTCAATGAAGTGCTCTAGCTTAGACCCTGAAATTCTGAGTCAGAGTCTCTATTTTAACACGATTTTCCGTTTTTCTCAGGCTTTAATGTATGACCATTAAAGTCTGAGAAGTACTGCTCTAAGTTCATTTCTTCCTCCCTTTCTGGCTGTGTCCGTTGTTAACTCTCATAATGGCTCTTACCACAGGGTCCTAACTCATTTGTTTCTCTGCCACCAGCCTTCCTCTCCTCTTCGTCTGCCTGGATAAACCCTACTTGTTCTTCAAGGTTCAGTTAAAGTGTTACCGCCTCAATGATGCCTTTTCTCGGCCTTTATTCAACTATATTTATTCAGTTGTGCTAAATGCTTCCAAGACTCTTCTAAGCTCAGTTAACTGCCACTCTATTGGGAACTCACAGTCACTTAACGCATACGTCTCTTTCCTCACTTGGTACCTTTGGTTTAGTGCAATCTCCTAGAGGCAGCTACTGTTTCATACAGATTTTTATTACAGCACCTAGCACAGTGACTGGCACAAAGTTGGTAACTGATATGTCTGTTGAATAAGTGAAATAAAGATTGTACAATCTGTGACCTGCCCTTTTTTTTTTTAACCACTGAATGAGTAATTGAAGCTCCAAATCTCTCAGAGACACGACTGAAGTGAGCCATGAGAACTCTCAAAGCCCCTTCCCAGATGGTGACTTCTGGGGTCATGGGCTTCCTATGCAAATGCATCTGCTTTATGTGCCTTTCTCAATCAAGAAGTTGCACGTGTTTCCAGCACTTCCAGAGAAATAGGCTCCAAATTAGAAAAGGTCTTTGAGATTTAAGTTTACACTCTAAAGAAAACTCTTCTAGGTATATGAGAGGCTTGCAAAGCAGGGAGATTTAGGAACAGTGCAGTACTTTCTGACCACGGGAATAACTAAGGAAGGTAAGTCCTGCTTCAGGATGTCGGGCCCAGCCAGGATTAAGACAAGTCTGGATTATCTCAGCAGTGTTATCTTCCTGGTCAGTTATCCAGATCACTGCTCTTGCTGGATTCCATGACTTACTCTTACTTGAGTTACCTTTGACCATGTATTACAGGACCCAGGGTTCTGCTTTAATTCCACCCCAGGCCCTGACAACTGGTCAGCAAACTTTTTTTTTTAACATCTTTATTGGAGTATAATTGCTTTACAGTGGTGTGTTAATTTCTGCTTTATAACAAAGTGAATCAGCTATACGTATACATATATCCCCATATCCCCTCCCTCTTGCGTCTTCTTCCCACCCTCCCTATCCCACCCCTCTAGGTGGTCACAAAGCACCGAGCTGATCTCCCTGTGCTATGTGGCTGCTTCCCACTAGCTATCTATTTTACACTTGGTAGTGTATATATGTCCATGCCACTCTCTCACTTCGTCCCAGCTTACCCTTCTCCCTCCCCATGTCCTCAAGTCCATTCTGTACGTCTGCGTCAGCAAACTGTTAATGAAGAGAGTGAAAATGAGAGAGATCGTCAACACCATGAGCTTGTATCCACATCTGTCACCTTCTCTCCCCAGTTGCTATCATAAATATTGCTTTGGTCCTTTATTGTAACAGCTTTATTGAGACATAATTCGCATACCATACAATTCACAATTTAAAGTGTACAATTCAATGTTTCTTTTTTGTTAACAATAATTTTATTATCACAGTTATTACTGAATAATTATGATGTCCCCAACACCACGCACTTTACATATATGATTACATTTAATCCTTATCAGTTGGTTCTAGTTTATACCCATTTTCCAGATGAGAAAGATGAGGTTAAATAGCTTTCCCAATGTCATACAGCTAGTAAGTGGTCATGCTTGGATTCAAATTGAGAACTGTTTGTCTCTAAACTCTTTCTTTTTTAGTTGGAGTATAGTTGCTTTACAATGTTGTGTTAGTTTCTCCAGTACAGCAAAGTGAATCAGCTACACATATACATATATCCCCTCTTTTTTGGATTTCCTTCCCGTTTAGGTCACCATAGAGCAGTGAGTAGAGTTCCCTAAGGAGGCAAGAAAATACAATGGAGAAAAGACAGTCTCTTCAATAAGTGGTGCTGGGAAAACTGGACAGCTACATGTAAAAGAATGAAATTAGAACACTCCCTAACACCATACACAAAAATGAACTCAAAATGGACTGAAGACCTAAATGCAAGGCCAGACACTATAAAACTCTTAGAGGAAAACCTAGGCAGAACACTCTATGACATAAATCACAGCAAGATCCTTTTTGACCAGCCTCCTACAGAAATGGAAATAAAAACAAAAATAAACAAATGGGACCTAATGAAACTTAAAAGCTTTTGCACAACAAAGGACACCATAAACAAGATGAAAAGACAAACCTCAGAATAGGAGAAAATATTTTCAATGTTTCTCTAAAAGCAGATTCGCAGATATGTGTATCTACTTTTAGTACGTTTCATCACCAGAGTCACATTTAGTACGTTTTCATCACTTCAAAAAGAAACCCTGTACACTTTAGCTCTCATTCCTCTACCCCCCTCCCCCACCCAGTCCTAAGCAACCACTAACTACTTTCTGTCTCTATAGATTTCCCTATCCTGGACTTCTGTATGAATGAAACCATATAATGTGTGGTCTTTTGTGACTGGTTTCTTTCACTTAGCATAACATTTTCAACACTCATCTATCTTGTAGCATGCATCAGTCCTTCATTTCATTTCATGGTCAAATAATATTCCATTGTATGGATATACTACATTTTGCTTATCCATCCATCAGCTGATGAAAATTTGGGTTGTTTCCACCTTCTGGCTATTGTGAATAGTGCTTCTACAAACATTTGTGTGTGATTTTTTTTTTTTTAATTTGGCTGCATTGGGTCTTCGTTGCTGCACATGGGCTTTCTCTAGCTGTGGCGAGCAGGGGCTACTCTTGGTTGTGGTGCGTGGGCTTCTCATTGCAGTGGCTTCTCTTGTTGCGGAGCACGGGCTCTAGGCACGTGAGCTTCAGTAGTTGTGTCTCACGGGCTGTACAGTGCAGGCTCAGTAGCTGTGGCACATGGGCTTAGTTGCTCTGCAGCATGTGGGATCTTCCCAGACTAGGGCTCAAACCCGTGTCTCCTGCATTGGCAGGTGGATTCTTAACCACTGCACCACCAGGGAAGTTCCTATGAATATATTTTTATTTCTCTTGGGTCTCTAGGAGTAGAGTTGCTGGGTCATATGGTAACTTTGTGTTTAATTATTTGAGGAACTGCCAGACTGTATTCCAAAGTGATTGCACCATTTTACATTCCCACCAGCAGTGTATGAAAGTTCCAATTTCTCCACACGCTCACCAATGTTTGTTATTATCATTAAGTTCAATTTTTATTATAAGCTTTTGATTCTAGTCATCCCAGTGGGTGTGAAGTGGTACACCTTTGTGATTTTGATTTGCGTTTTCATGATGACTAATGATGTAGAGCATCTTTTCATGTGCTTATTGGCCATTTGTACATCTTCCTTAGTTGCTTTGGTTCTTAACTATAGAACAAACTCATAATAGATTTCACACTTTCTCATATGTATCCCAAAAACTCTACCAGAATTCAAAGGCCAGATTTGCATAGACTTATTTAAGGACAATATATTAGCTTCACCCTCAGGTGTCAATGAGCATTTAAAATGAAAAAGAGAGAACAATTCTGATTTCTCGTGCTTTTTAACGTCCCTTAAAAAGGCATTAAAAAGCAAAAAAGAGGATTTCCATGCTGACAATGGCAGATTAGTTTGTTTTGGTTCAATATTTCTGCCAAGAGCAACTGGACAAACACCTGTTTAAAGGCATCAGAGATCTACCAAAGAAAGCAGTCAGTACTTTCGGGCCAAGATCTTAAAGAGAAGAAAAGTCCTAAGACAAAATTCTGAAGCTGCTCTTCCCCTTGAGACATATGCCCATATGATACTGGGTACAGTATTATGGAACATGAACACAGCTTTCAGCAGTCTCTCAAATCTGGTGGGTGTGGGAGCAAATATTGATATTGTGGCCCTATAATGGTCCTGGAGACAGCCAAAGCTTTCTGGTGGGAACCCCGAAGACTAGACACTGGGAGTAAGGGTGACCAGAAATAGATAATCCCTCATAAAGGCTGAAGTACACATTTCAACCAACTCAAGTTATGACTGGATCAATTCAATCTATATCTAACCCAATTACCTGCCATAAACAAAAGTAAAATCTTCCTGGAGAAAGAGAACTCATCCAGAGACTCAAAGTATCTCTCTTTTTTTTTTTTTTGCTGTACGCGGGCCTCTCACTGTTGTGGCCTCTCCTGTTGCGGAGCACAGGCTCAGGACGTGCAGGCTCAGCGGCCATGGCTCACAGGCCCAGCCGCTCCATGGCATGTGGGATCTTCCTGGACCAGGGCACGAAGCCGTGTCCCCTGCATGGGCAGGTGGACCCTCAACCACTGCACCACCAGGGAAGCCCTCTTTTTTTTTTAATATAAGCATCTGACATTTAATTAAAAATAACATGGCAAGCCAACAACAAAAACAAAAAAATAATCTAAATCCAAGAATTAAAATATATCCATAGGAAATAGAGATATTGTAATTATCTCACATGGACTTAAAAATATTCATAATTACCCTGAGGAAACCATAATTCAAAAAGAGTCATGTACCACAATGTCCACTGCAGCTCTATTTATAATAGCCAGGACATGGAAACAACCTTAGTGTCCATCGACAGATGAATGGATAAAGAAGATGTGGCACATATATCCACTGGGATATTACTCAGCCATAAAGAGAAATGAAATTGAGTTATTTGCAGTGAGGTGGATGGACCTAGAGTCCGTTATACAGAGTGAAGTAAGTCAGAAAGAGAAAAACAAATACCGTATGCTAAAGCATATATATGGAATCTAAAAAAACAGTACTGATGAACCTAGTGGCAGGGCAGGAATAAAGATGCAGGTGTAGAGAATGGACTTGAGGACACAGGGAGGGGGAAGGGTAAGCTGGGACAAAGTGAGAGAGTGGCATGGACATATATACACTACCAAACGTAAAGCAGCTAGTGGGAAGCAGCTGCATAGCACAGGGAGATCAGCTCGGTGCTTCGTGACCACCTAGAGGGGTGGGATAGGGAGGGTGGGAGGGAGACACAAGAGGGAGGAGATATGGGGATGTGTGTGTATGTATAGCTGATTCACTTTGTTATAAAGCAGAAACTAACACACCATTGTAGAGCAATTATACTCCAATAAAGATGTTAAAAATATTCATAATTAATATGTTTAAGAAATTATGACAAGATAGAGAATTTATCAGAGACTGGAAACTATTCTAAAAACTCAAATGAAAATTCCAGAACTGAAAAATACAATAAGGGCCATTAAGAAATCAACAGATGGGTTTAATAGAATAGAAATTGCTGTAAAGATTATTAGTACTAAGCAGAAGGCAAGTCAGAAGAAAATGGAGAAACAAAAAAGCATGAGAGACTTACGGCAAAGTGAAAATGTTGGAGAGAGAGAGAAGAGAAGAAAAAGAATGGGTCGGAACCAATACTTAAAGTGATAAAGTCTAAGAATTTTCCCAAACTGCTAAAATATCAAACTAAAGCCCAAGTAGGATAAATACGAAGAAAACCTCAACTAAGCATGTTAAAACTGCTGAACATCAAAGTCAAAGTGAAAACCTTAAAAAGCAGTTAGAAACAAACGAACAACCAAAAATCAGATGAATTTCAAAGGAGCAACAATAACAAGAACAGCTGGTATCTCAACAGAAATAATGGAAGCCAGAAGACAAAGGGATGGTAACCTCAAAGTGGGAGGAAAGTAACCACTAACCTAGTCCTCCAAACACAAAGATGAAGGTAAAAGAAAGACATTTTATGACAAAACAAAAATGAGGGTATTTTTCACTAGTAGATCTACTCTAAAGAAAATACTAAAGGTAGCATTTCAGACCCAATGAAAATGCTCCCACATGGAAGCATGGAGATACAGGAAGGTCTGAACAGGGACCAAAAGGATAAATACAACTCAATTTTTATAATCAGCCAAAAGACTTGCATGGTCACTTGACACACACACACACACACACACACACACACACACCCCCCAAAATGGTCACTAAAAACACGAAAAGGAAGTCAAGCTCATTAGCCATCAGGAAATGCAAATTCAAACTAAAATGAGACACTACTACACACACCCACTGTAATACTGAAAGTAACAGCAAGTGTTGGCAAGGATGTGGGGCAACTGGAACTCTTATACACTGCTTGTGGGAGTGTAAAGTGGTATAATGACTTTTGCAGTTTCTACTAAAGCTAAACATAGGCATTTCCTGTGACCAGCAATTCTACCCGAGTATAGGTGTAACAGAACTGTATATATATACGTATACTAAAAGGCACGTACGAGGATATTTTCAGCAGCATTATTTTTAATCCCAATCTGGAAAAAACCTAAATATTAATCAAGAGAAGAATGTGTCAATTCATTGTGGTATATTCATACAATGGAATATTACATTACACAGCAATGCTAAAGAACAAAGTTCTGCTACAAGTCACAACATGGATAACTCTCACAAATATAATGTTCAATGAAGGAAGCTAGACCTCTGATTCCATTTATATCAACTTTTTAAAAACCAGGAAAAATTAATCTGTGATGTTAGAAGTCAGCTTTCTTTTTTAAATTTAATTTTGATTGGAGAATAGTTGATTTGCAATGTTGAGTTAGTTTCAGGTGTACAGCAAAGTGAATCAGTTATACATGTACATACATCTATTCTTTTTCACATTCTTTTGCCATGTAGGTTATTACAGAGTACTGAGTAGAATTCCCTGTGCTACACAGTAGGTCCTTGTTGATTATCTGTCTTATACATAGTAGCGTGTATATGTTAACCCCAACTTCCTAATTTATCCCTCCCCCCACCTTTCCCCTTTGGTAACCATATATTTAGTTTCTAAGTCTGTGAGTCTGTTTCTGTTTTGTAAATAAGCTCATCTGTATAATATTTAAAGATTCCACGTATAAGTGATATCATATGGTATTTGTCTTTCTCTGTCTGGCTTCCTTCACTTAGTATGATGATCTCTAGGTCCATCCATGTTGCTGCAAATGGTATTATTTCATTCTTTTTATGGCTAATATTCCATTGTATACATGTACCACGTGTTCTTTATCCATTCATCTGTCGACGGAGATTTAGGTTGTTTTCATGTCTTGGCTACTGTAAACAGTGATGCGATGAACACTTGGGGTGCATGTATCTTTTCAAATTATAGTTTTCTCTGGATGTATGCCCAGGATTGGGATCGCTGGATCACATGACAGCTCTATTTTCAGTTTTGTAAGGAACCTCCATACTGTTTTCCATAGTGGCTGCACCAATTTACATTCCCACCAACTGTGTAGGAGGGTGCCCTTTTCTCCACACCCTCTCCAGCATTTACTGCTTGTAGACTTTTTTTTTTTTTTGGCTGCGCTGCATGGCATGTGGGATCTTAGTTCCCCAACTGGGGATTGAACTCGCACCCCGTGCAGTGGAAGCACAGAGTCTTAACCACTGGACTGCCAGGGAATCCGCCTGCCAATGCAGGGGCATGGGTTCGAGCCCTGGTCCGGGAAGATCCCACATGCCACGGAGCAACTAAGCCCATGCACCACAACTACTGATCCTGCACTCTAGAGCCTGCGAGCCACAACTACTGAGCCTGTGCGCCTACAGCCCGTGCTCTGCAACAAGAGAAGCCACCACAGTGAGAAGCCCACGCACTGCAACGAAGGGTAGCCCCCGCTCACCACAACTACAGAAAGCCCATGCACAGCAACGAAGACCCAACACAGCCAAAAATAAATAATTAAAAAAAATTCTAAAAACATATAGGTGCATTACTACTATACTTACTAGGCAACTCAATATATTTGTATTAAATTGAATTTTTTTAAAGGCAAAAGACTACACTTTCATTATTGTAATGAAGTTATTTCAGGAATAGTTTCCTTGCCTACCCTGGCAAAATGCCATGGAGAAAACAAAACATACTATAAACACCTACTTGAATCACTATAGCAAAACTGGTTCTACAGATGTAACCAGGATGACATCCTAATACTGTAAACTCTTAAACTTCTAGCAACTAAGACCTTACTGTTACCAAAAGGCCTCTTGAACATGTTCCAGTTTACCAGATGTTTAGTCAGAAATTGAGGACTTTCCTTTCAATACATAGTTATATCCTGTTTAGTATTCAGAATTGTCAGAACAAATTATTATGGCATGTCAATCACAGTACATGTGATGTGATTATTACTGTTTACAATCCCTAAAGAGCCCGAACGATTTTTGCTATTTTTCTCCCAGACACATTTCAATTTCTTACCTAAGGAAACTGGGTGATAAAATCTCTTCTGGCTCATCTCTCTTACGCTGAAAAAAATTACTGTAGTCTTCTCATGCCAGGGACTATTGTAAGCACGTTACAGGTACTAATCACTTAATCCTAACAATTCTATAAAGTAGATACTGTAATTATCCTCATTACGCAGATGAGAAAATAGAAACACAAAGATGCTAACTAATTTCCCAGAAATCACTCAGCTAGCAGAGTTGGAATTCATACCTAAGCAGTCTTGCTCTAGAGTCTTGGTCTTAACCAATAGGCAATTCTGGCTAAATAAATATTAAATATAATGAGGCCTATTTCCCTAGCAGTGGTCTTTTTTTTTTAAACATCTTTATTGGAGTATAATTGCTTTACAGTGGTGTGCTAGTTTCTGCTTTATAACAAAGTGAATCAGCTATACATATACATATATCCCCATATCCCCTCCCTCTTGCGTCTCCCTCCCACCCTCCCTATCCCACCCCTCTAGGTGGTCACAAAGCACCGAGCTGATCTCCCTGTGCTATGCGGCTACTTTCCACTAGCTATCTGTTTTACGTCTGGTAGTAGATATAAGTTCATGCCACTCTCTCACTTCGTCCCAGCTTACCCTTCCCCCTCCCCGTGTCCTCAAGTCCATTCTCTACGTCTGCGTCTTTATTCCTGTCCCCTAGCAGGGGTATTAGCTCTACTTTTTACCTCTTTTATCAATGGGAGGCAAGGAGCAGGAGCCTGCTACCCTTGAATCTGTCCAGGGCCTCAAGGAGTCTGGAGAATCTCCCCCTACCCCCTGCCTAGAGTATTTTGGGGAGTTGCCCAATTCTTCTTTACTCCACCTGAGCCCAAATTTAGTATCTATTTTCTATTATATGAGTAGTCTATATATAAAAACTTCTTGAAATCATGCTGTCTAGGTACCTAGGAGTTGGTAAGCCTCACTGCATTAAGCTGGTTTCTGGGAATCACCTCCCAAGGCACAACCGATGATCAGAAAGAAGAGGGGCAGGCTCCCCTATCTGCCCTCCCAATGTTCTTATCATCCTGCCTCAGGCAGAGAGAAGAGGCATCAGTGAGTTGAGCTAGAGAAAGGAACACCCTTGTCCTCCATAGCCAAACAAAGGAAGTTAGTACCTGACCCATGTGCGGGACCCTCTATCAGGTTTTCTAACAGCAAAATAGTTAGCAGGACCACTCAGAACCCCAAGGCAACAGTTCTGCATTCTGCTGCAGATTCTTACCTCTGGCAAGGCAGAGCAAACCTTCTCAAAACACAGTCACTCATGTACAGTGAACTCTGTAGATAATCAGGCACAGCCACTTGAGCCTCCACAACTGAAATAATCTCTTGTATTTTCTGCCTTCGCCAACACTTGAACCATAGACACTCACAAACATTTGCACACACATCCTTACCTCCACTAATCTTTTCTAGTATAATTTTTTCCCCAAATCTATCTTCCCTTCCCTCTTTTCAAATGCTTTATTCTATTCTTATTTAATAGTCTTGTTTTATATGCGTTCATAGCTATATGCAACATGAAAACTTAAAAAAACGTAGGAAATAAATAATTTTAAAAATGGATAAATAAATGGCTTGGAACTTGCAAAGAAGACCTCAGTTCTCCTGTGTATGACTGTACCTGTTCAACACGCCCGATTCTAAGCTGCACCACCAGGACCTACTTACTTTACAGACATGAGTGAGGAATCAGAAGGTCCTATGCTAGATTCTTCAAACATGCGCTCTAGAAGTAAACGTGAGAAGCTACATAAGCAGCACTGCTAGGCTCCAGTGAACCCAAGCACAGCCTTGACAATGCACTTACATGCAGGGTGGGGAGGAGTGTGTGTCTCCCCACTGAATAGCATTAAGTAACTTCCACTGGCTTGTGGCCACAGATTCCAGAAAAGAAAATCGGAGCCTATAACCAGGCAAAAGCCAAGCCTGAATGAAAAGTGTTGGTGGTATACAGAAGCATTTTTCCCCAGTGCATTTGGGGGTGAGTTCGGTTTCGGAGCCATGGATATGAACTCACCCACAAGTCTTGCACGCTTCATATTGTCTTACACACTGACATCCACCATTACACAATCATATAGACCATTGTTTAGACTGCTATAGCAGTTATGTATACTATACTGAGTATAGCTGAAAATGCTCTTTGGTATAGAAAAAATTAAATAAACAGTTAATATTCAACTATATATATATATATATATATATATATATATATATCACATCGTTCTTGGATTTGTAAGAGTCAAATAAATTCATCTGGGTGTACAGGTAGATGAGAGCAGTGTGGGATCCAAATCACAGACATCTAACAAGGAGTAGAAGTCTGAGAAACTTTCATACTGGAGCAGTCAACACAATATACCTAAATCAACCTTAGGGTAAGAAGAAAACAAACTACAGTAAATTATTTTACTGCTTAATTGAGCTATAATTTACATACAAATAACTGTACATATTTAATGTGTACAGTTTGATGATTTTGGACACATGCAAGTAAAATTTTTAGAAACTGAAATTTATTTTATTTTATTTATTTCTTTTTTTAAACATCTTTACTGGAGTATAATTGCTTTACAATGGTGTGTTATAACAAAATGAATCAGCTCCACATATACATATGTTCCCATATCTCTACCCTCTTGCGTCTCCCTCCCTCCCACCCTCCCTATCCCACCCCTCTAGGTGGTCACAAAGAACCGAGCTGATCTCCCTGTGCTATGCGGCTGCTTCCCACTAGCTATCTACCTTACGTTTGGTAGTGTATATATGTCCATGCCACTCTCTCACCTTGTCACAGCTTACCCTTCCCCCTCCCCATATCCTCAAGTCCATTCTCTCCTAGGTCTGTGTCTTTATTCCCGTCTTGCCCCTAGGTTCTTCATGACCTTTTTTTTTTCTCTTAGATTCCATATATATGTGTTACCATAGGGTATTTGTTTTTCTCTTTCTGACTTACTTCACTCTGTCTGACAGACTCTAGGTCCATCCACCTCACTACAAATAACTCAATTTCGTTTCTTTTTATGGCTGAGTAATATTCCATTGTATATATGTGCCACATCTAGAAACTAAAATTTAAAATAATCACAAACTTCAATTTGCCCATATTTAACCAAATTTCCAATTAACCAATGCTCTACTTTTAAGTAAAAGAGAAATATTCATATCCCTAACAGAATACAAGCTCAATACAAACAGAAATTTTGTTTTATTCACTGATGCCTGGTACCAAGTACAGGGCCTGGCACACAGTGGGTCTTCAATAGATATTGCTGAATAAGTTAATTGATAACAAGGAGTTATTATTAAATTTTAAAAAACATTGTATTCAAGCCAGTGTTACACAGCTTCCTCATTTACCAAACTATATGCTACAAACATGTTCCAAATGGTGCACCTCAATCATTGAAGAATGTTTCTAATATTTATGGGCTCTTCTCCAAAGAAAGGTATACAGATAACAAATATAAGGCTGAAAAACACACAAGCAAAATATACTTTTGGATGGCCTATGTTTACCAGAAAATCAAATGCCCAGAAATCTCCATTCCCTTTGGATTGTTTAACTGAGTTTCATGGCACATTTGACACATTTGTTCTGCCAGTCACTTACTTTGAAAGAGAAGAAATTGGATAACTAACTCTCTGCTCAACGTATTATCATCCTTTTTACTAAGCATTCACTAAAATAATTCAAATGTACTTCTAAAAGGCTTAAAGATGAATAAGAAAACTTTGAAATCAAAGACTAATAAGCAAGTTTTCTAGATTCTTTCTAGGTATTCATCACTTTACACACACACACACACACACACACACACACACTTCCTTTAATTAACCTTGTCATTTGGATCCTGGTCCACATACAAAAGAACAACTCAGAAAATGTTTACAGAAGCAAATGATAACAACTGCATGTCCTTAAGTAGCCAATTCTCAGAAGGTCTAAAGTCATGAATTTTATTGTCTTACTTTTTCCTCAACATAGTGAACATATACCATTGTAATAACCTTGTTATAAGATGCTTTCAATTTATGTTTAACATTATCTTCCCTAGAGAAAATTCAATTTCATTCTATCCACTGAGCCCAAATTACTTTTTGGTCTCTTGAGGCACAATTAGAAATACCAGAAATAGCTTCCGACCTGAAGCAAGCATTAAAAACTACTTATCTCTGGAAATATAAAGGTTGGCTATCTAAATCTTCTTTCTCAGGCTCTTAAATGCGAAAAAACTGCAGAATCAGCCTTAATAATGAAAGGCCAGCAACACCAATGACTACTACCCATATCATAATATAGCTGTGAGAGCCAGTCTGACCCTTTCCATGTATTCCCCTTGTCCATGGGCAAATCTGCAGCCCTTAGCCAACCTAAGGGTAAGGCGATCTTTAACTGCAGAGGATGTGGAAGGATCGAGTACGTCACATCTGAGAAATGAAAATGTGAATTCGGTTCAACTTTTTAAAAAAGCCTTTAGTATGTCCACATGCCTGACACCAGGCTAGGTACTATTAACCATGTGTTTAAGGCATTAAAAAAGGTGTTTGTAGTATGGTATGAGGGATGCTATTATTTATGCGTATTTTTCTCAAATTAAAGTTCCCATTTTGGGATAGTTTTAAAAGTAGACATACGAAGGTTGATTCTTTGAAAAGATCAACAAAACTGATAAACTCCTAGACGGACTAATCAAGAAACAAAAGACACAGAATGAATTATGAATTCCACAAATGAGGGAATAGCATTACAGTCCTAGACATTAAATTATATAAGGGAATATTACTAAACAACTGTTGCCAATAAATTCAGTAACTTAGGTGAAATGGAGAAATTGGTAGGAAAATAAAACTTACCAAAGTGACACAAGATGAGGTTAAAAATCTGAACAGCCGTCTAGCCATTAAAGAAATTAAATTATTAGCAAAACTTTCCTACAAAGAAAAATTAATTCATCACTGCTTTGCATCAAGACCAGAGAAGGTGCTGAAACACCTAATCCAAGCTCACCTTACTCATCTTTTGTAAGGTTACAAGTTTCATTAAAATCCATTCAAGTTACCAGTGCTATACAAAAAAAGAGAAGAGTAGGCACATACTCCTTGTGGACTTGCTGTCTAGTGCAGGGACCCTCAAAGGGGACCCTCTGTAAGTAAACAATAAATTATAGTAATTAACCTCCATAAGTAATATAGTAAATTAACCTCTAATGAGCATTTCACCAAGGGTCTGCACCACATACCAACATTTTTAGCTCATCATGTTTAATTTTCACAACAATCCTGTGAAACCCGTGTTGACAGATGCAGTTGTGATAGATGAAGAGGCAAAAGGTCTGTGAGGTGAGACTGGTCACACTGCTATTCGGTGGCAGAACAGGCCATCTGCCCAGACCTTAGTCCAGCACATTTAAACAAAGTAACAGCTGTGTTCCACTAATAGGCTGCCTAGAATGAGAGTGCGTCCTGAATTTCCCAGCCACGGATGCCCCAGAGCTGCAGAGAAACTGCCAGCAAGAACGTAACATTATACACTTTGGGCTCAGGCCTCCCCAATCCCCCATTGCCTGATAGTGTCTTCCCGTGTGTCTCTGCCACCTAGATTTCTCAATGAGCTCCCATATTTCTTCATGGAAATTCAATTGAGAGCCTACATAGGCCAGCAAAAAGGAAGGAGGAGGAAGGAAAAAGAAAGAAAAGGGAAGTGAGAAGAGAGGGAAGGAATAAAACAGCCTTTAAAAACAAAACATTTCAAAGCACTTTCATATCCATCATCTGCCTTATCTTCCTACCCTCCTGAGGAAGCAGGCAAGACAATCATTCTGCTTTATAAAAGGAGAACCTGAGACGTAAAAAGCCATATATATCAAAAGGAGGATGGAGAAATAGTGTTAGAGTCAGATGGTAGAACAGGGGTTGGCAAACTAAGACCTATTTTTGTACAGTCCAAGAGCTAACAGTGTTTTACACATTGTTAAAGGGTTGTAAAAACAAAAACAAAGAAGACTGTGACACAGACCATAGACGGCCTGCAAAATCGAAAATATTTTTTATCCATCCCTTTTAGAAAATTGTTGCCTGCAATAGAATACTTAGCCACAAAAAGAATGAACTAGCACTACATTCATCAGCATGTATAGTTCTTAAAATATTATGTTGAGCAAAAAATGCAAATTACATAATGATAGCTGCAGTATGAGCAAGTTTAAGACCTACGAAACCAATATATATTACTCATAGAGACGGTGCATATGTAGTTAAGTTATAAATCATGCATGAGAATGATAAACTCTGAAATCATGACAAGGAAGGGTCACGGGTTGGCCCAGCTGTACTAGTAATGTTTTGTTTCTTAAAGAAAAAAAAAGATAATTCTGAAGCAAACATGTCATGTGAATATTCGATAAAGCAAGCAAGTAGGTATATGGGTGTTTGTTATATTATTCTTCATTCCTGTCTACATGCTTTAACATTTCATTAATGTACAAAGAAAACATCTGCAGTTAATAAGTGAAGAGATATTATAGATATCGTGTGTGGTTTTCAGCAAGGCCTCCAGAAAAAGCCCAATAAACCAAAAAAAGCCCTCTCATGATGTCCTTGTGAATGAGTCAGAGAAAATGCATACGCTAATATGAGTGCAGTGGAGATGCATTTGCAACTGGATGTGCAATCTGCTCTCATACGCTTCACTACGTCCTTTCAGGCTGAAGGGCAATTGTCAAGGCGTCCGCAGGGCTGTGGTTTTGGGGCTGTCCTAGTCTCACTTTCTTGTTAACTACTGCATGAAGACATAAACTTATAGTTGGCATAAAACTAGGAAGACAAGAGAATCATGATTCAAAATTATCTGAACAGGCTGATATCCTGGGCTTGAATCCAAGAAAAGGAAATATAACAAGAAAAAATATCAAGCCCTACCTTTATATATGTAAAACTATACTGAGCAGGTACAGGATGGGTAAATCTTGATTTAGCTGCTCTCAGTATGAAAAAAGAACTGGGAGAATTTATAGGACCATCGATCAATATAAACCAACTGTGTGATTCAGTTCTTCCAAAAGCTACATTTGGGCACATAAATAAAATCACAGAGTTCAGATTAAAGCAAAAATAAAATAAAATAAAACATAGTCCCACTGCTATAAGCTTATCAAAATAAGTCTGCAATGTCACATGCAATTATGAATGCCACGTGTTAAGAAAAAAGTGACAAGTCAGATTGTATCTCAAGTACAGCGACCTTGGTGGCTACCAAGCATGCCATTAGAGAAATGACTGGAGGGTCTGGAGATCGGAAAAGAAAAAGAAGACAGGACAGTTGTGAATATGTGCATATTTGCAGATCTGCCATATGGTAAGGGGAAGTAGTTGTGTTAGTGGTGCTTTAGCAGGGAAAAATCAGGTCTAACCAACAGGTTGAAGACTAAAGGAGGCTAATTTCCATATAATATAAGTGAAAATGCTCTACTTAGTAGTGTCACCTTGGTGGGGTACTATCACGAAAGGGATTTAATTTTCTCCCCCAATCTCCTCTCAACTGTGCTTTGTGGAAATAGAATGTGGAAGAAGTGACAGTGTCCCAATTCTGAGCCTAGACCACAAGAGGCTTTGCACTGCACGCTTTGACTCTCTCAGAGCCCTGCCACCACCAGGCCAGCCTGCACAGGAAGTAATCACTTGGAAGAGAGCCATTCCAAGTGCAGCCATCCTAGACCAGTTATTCCCAACTGACCCACAGGCTGAGTGTGAACTCATAGGTAAGCTCAGTCAAGATCAGCCTAGCCGGACCCAGACCAGAACTGCCCAGTTGACCTGTAGACTATTGAGCAACAATAAATGCTTATTGTTTAAACCACTAAGTCTTGGGTAGTTTGTTACTCACAATAGCTAGCTGATACAGTGGAGACTTCTCGTCCCCTTTCCAGGCACATGGCACCATAGTCTCTCCTCACCCAGGCTAGTCACTCAAGTCTCCCTCCTTCAGAAACCTACAAATGAGAAGCAGGCCTCAATCTCTATGATCATGAATGCTCCTAAACTCCAGGGTACCCACAACAAGCTATTTCTGAGGGAACCAGCCGTGGGTTGGACCTGAGGGCTCCCAGCTTAGAAGGCGGGGAGTCAAGTGCTTGGCTACCCATGTGGTGAGCATCCTCCATCTTGGAATCTCACTTTAGGCGGCTTCTAGGAGGGCAGGGAGTGGCCTCTACCATAGATAGCATATTACAGAAACCCCTATTCTCTCACCCCTTCCCCCAGGTATTTCCTTATAGAATCTGAGAGTGGGGATGCAGGGGGTTGACCCTGGTAGGGCTGGTTTGTCACTCTTGGAAAATCCTGAAAAAAGGAATCTGGCCAATTCTTAGTGGCATTTTTTTCTGAATGTGGTGTATCCAGCACCTAGGACTGATATCATTTTTTGGTGGAAAAGTCTCATTTAACTTACTATACAAGGAAGAACATTCTAACAAGAGTGTTTTGTCAATGGAACAGTGAATTTTGAGTACTGAGAGCTCTACTATTGAACATAATCAAGAAGAGAGAGGCTGGTGGACCAACTTTGAGGGACACTAAGGAAGGGATTTCTACAGAGAGTGCAAAGTCAGACATGATGACCTCTTAGATCCCTTCTACCTCTTAACATTCTACAACCCTGTGCAAAGCAGTGTTGGTTAAAAGAACTAGCTGTGGGTCAAGCATCCAAAAACCTGGGTTTGGGTCTCAGCTTTAAGTTGGGCCCTTAAACTTCTTGAACCTTGGTATTGCAGATACTATGGGCCTTCCACTTAATTGGTATCCTTTTTCCACTCTCCCTTGAAGGCAGAACTCTAATTGTGATTACATGCTAACCCTCCCATGTGTTCAAAAAAAAGATGATACAAGGTTCAGCCCCTGGAGTAAATCAAGATTTGTGTAAGACCAGTCTCCTATTTTTTTGTGTGTCACAAATAGAAAAAATGATACTTGCATGGTGTATTCACTGGGTTAATTGGATGAAGTCGATCTATCCATTCTGGGCCCTATCTATACCTTAGAGGCCTCTGCATTCTACTTTCTATCCCTGTGTCTGGGGATCAGTTTAGCATGCACCTGTGACCCATGTCTGGCCAATGGAACCTGAGTAGAATTATGCTGAAGGAAAAGGTATTCATCCCCACTAAGAAGAAGTATACAGGAAGAAACCTCCCTCTTCTTCCTGACTTGGTCATACCTGCATATGATGTCTAGGCCTATAAAGACCTGTAGGTATTTTAAAACATGGCTCCCCAAATTCTTTACTATTCCTCCCATCAAGAAGTAGAGTTATGTCTCCTCTTCTTGAATCTGAGCTCTTTTGACTGCTTGAATGATAGAATATGGCAAAAACGACTGCCAGTTTCTGGGCCAACGTTATTAAGAAACAAAACTTCCACTTCATCTCTCTTGGGACACTTACTCTTAAGACCTAGCTGCCATGCTATGACGAAACTAAGGAGAGGCCCACATAGAAAAGAACCAGCTAAGCAACCAGGAGGAAACACAGTACCAAACTGTCAGCCATGTGAGTAAGCCATCTTGGAAGTATCAATAGATTCTCCAGCCCCCAGTCAAGATGCTCCAGCTGATGCCACATGGAGCAGAGGTAAGCTGACCCTGACAAGACTTGTCCAAATTACAAATCTGTGGGCAAAAGAAATGACTATTTTTAATTTAAGGCACCAAGGTTTCTGGTGGTTTGTTATGCAGCAATATATAAAAGATACACAGTCTTCTTGCAATCATGAGGGGAGAAAGACACAAAGATAGAAAATGCCTAGGTCCTTGATGATACTGCTGTGCTGATAAATGAGCCGATCGTGGGTTCACTCTGCCTCTGAATTTATTATACAAGGCAATCATTTTTTTAAGTCCCTTTTAGTTGGGTCTTCTATCACTTGCAACTGTGATATCTTAAATGATACCCTGTTTTTTCATCTATAAAAATGAGATCAATATAATTGCCCTGCTTGTTATTTTTCACCATTCACTGACCATACATTGAGAACCTGTATGTGTCAAACTAAGCATGCAGAAATCAGTAAGACAGAGACCCTCGGCTAGCCCCAGTAGCTCATGCCTGACCATCCTCCCTGCCCCCAACAAAAACTAACAAACATTCATTGTGGAAACATGAAAAACACAGATAAATGGAAAGCAGAAAAAAATAACCCATAACCTCTGTATCCTAAGACAACAACTAATTGACATTTCGTTTCTGACTATTTTTGAAGTTTTATATTTTGTGTATGTTTCTGCATATGTGTACACACATGCAAAAAACTGAGATGTTGTAGCAGAAGTTTATAAGCTTATAACATGTAGAGCAACACACATGCTTGTGCACGTGTACACACACACACACACACACACACACACACACACACAGAGCTATCCTTCAACTTCTCTCTCAATGGGCCTCTGAGAATGTATGAATTAAAGCTATTATTTTTTAATTAAAAAAATTTATTTATTTTTGGCTGCATTGGGTCTTCATTGCTGCACGTGGGCTTTCTCTAGTTGCAGCGAGCGGGGGCTAGTCTTCGTTGCGGTGTGTGGGCTTCTCATTGTGGTGGCTTCTCTTGTTGCAGAGCACGGGCTCTAGGCGTGCGGACTTCAGTAGTTGTGGCTTGTGGGCTCAGTAGTTGTGGCTTGAGGGCTCAGCAGTGTGGCTCGTGGGCTCTAGAGCACAGGCTTAGTAGTTGTGGTGCACGGGCTTAACTACTCTGCGGCATGTGGGATCTTCCCAGACCAGGGCTAGAACCCGTGTCCCCTGAATTGGCAGGCAGATTCTTAACCACTGTGCCACCAGGGAAGCCCTAAAGCTATTATCTTTAGATTAGTTCATAAACTGCAATTGGTTCTGGAAACAGGCAACACATTAAATGTTTTTTTCTGAAGCTAAACAATGTGTCTGGCCAAGGTGTATCTTGGAGCAGTAAACTGAGTAAAAGAAGGCAATTGTGTCATGTTACCAAAGTTAAAAGAACTGTATTATAAATTTAGACTTCTGACTCCTAGCCTATTCAGCCTTCCCTCAAATACAGGAGAAATGAAACAGTAGGGATGAGTTTTTAAGAGTGCTTTCCTAGAAATCCAAGATGCAAGAAGCACGTCTGAAAGCACTAATTGAAACACCCTATGCCAACTACCAACTTCTACACATTCAACTCACTTGTCTAAGAACTACCATAATTTTTTAATATCCTTATCAAGCCCTCAAATCAAACGAACCCTCTATTTTCCCTCATCCAGCTAAGAATCCTTGGTGCCCAACTTCATTCAATCTGTTACGCAAACCTCTCTATTCTTGCTCCTCTATTCTTTTGCAGCCTCCATCACAACGTGTACCCTGGAGGAACTTAGCTGCCTTTTCCACAGCTGCACGTGCTGGGCCTGCTGTGACTCAAATGACCACCTCCACTCAGATGACTACACTAATGGCAGAGCCTGAGACAAACATTTGGATGCAGGCAGTTCATCTGGGAGGGGAGCCTAGGAAACAGAGTGAAGGAGGGAAGGAAGCCAGGCTCATAAATACTACATACACTATTAAAGCTGGTTACCACTGTGGCAAATGGGCCTCATTCCCACTGGGGATCCACAAAGGACCATATATACCGGACCACCACAGGAGGGAGACCACCTCCTGTGGTGGTCATGGGCCTTGTTGCTTGCCAGCTCCAAGATCCAGGCTGTCAGGTCACAGATACACACGCAAAATGCATTATCCAGTAGAGGTTCAATTGTCTTCCCTCTCACAATGTAATAAAACCAGTCTTATTTCCAATTACACACTTTTTTCAATATTCCCACTCAACATTCCTTTGTTCCCTTTTGAACTGGTTTTAGCATCTGTCCATTCCCTCATGAGTAATAAAATCTTTAATGTGTCCATATCTATATGAGCGACAAGATTTCATCCTTTTTGAAAAATATCTTTTAACCGCTCTGGAGCTCACAATGAGATACCCAATAGATTCACCTGTCAGAGCCAGGTAAACACTGTTCACGGAGAAGTGTGCCTTGTATGCAGTTAAAGCCCAGTCGTGTCTTTTCTTGGCTCTCCTGGGTGAAGCGAGAGCACGGACAGAACTGTGTTGACTCTGTGTTCCTCTAACTTTAAATTGCCTCTCTACTAATGTCGTGTTTCGGTTTTGTTTTCTTTCATTTATGGCCATTAAGTTATTCCACATCGTTGGCAGAAATGGATGGGGATTTGGTTTGAGGGTCTGACCATCTGGAGCCCTCTCTAAATGGGTTCATGGTTTAGAGAGATTCAGGTCCATACGATTCAGGTCCCTGCTAGGTGTGAGGCAACAGAGAATCTGGTTTGTCAGATTTATTTCTCAGTCCATTTGTTAGTTCATATCAATTTAAAATTTCATGCCCTTTGGGAAGAAAACAGCTCTTTGAAATCTGGACTGGGGAGATTTTCTGTTTGTGTTTACTCTTGATCTGTGACTGAAATTGTAGAACTGAAGCTATTTCTCTGTGGCTGTATGTCTATGTGTCTGTAATTCAGAAATTTCTTCATCTTTGTGTGAGTATGTAACATTTTCCTACCTTTGGATAGTATTAATACATTAGATTATAAAGTCTCTTAATTTAAAGGACCTCTGTTCTGATTGGCATATCTAAATAAACAATTGCTTATATAAATTGAATATAACTAAAATTTCCTAAAATACAAACACTGAACGTGGATGCATCTAGAGACTGTCATATAGAGTGAAGTAAGTCAGAAAGAGAAAAACAAGTATCGTATATTAACTCATATATGTGGAACCTAGAAAAATGGTACAGATGAACCGGTTTGCAGGGCAGAAATAGACACAGATGCAGAGAACAAATGTATGGACACCAAGGGTGGAAAGTGGCAGTGGGGTGGTGGTGGGATGCATTGGGAGATTGGGATTGACATGTATACACTGATGTGTATAAAATGGATGACTAATAAGAAAATAAATTAAAAAAAAATTGAACGACTAGTATTTTAAATGTGCTAGATTTTAGAATACTTTAATAGTTCAAATTTACATAATTTATGTAAATCTTTGACAATGACGACTAGTATAATATTTTGGGTTTAATGACACCTAGGTCCTCTCTGATTCATCAGTGTTAAGTATAATACAAGCATACATTTTTAAGCCTCTTGGGTACATTTTTCTTAAATTTGTATAGGTTTATGATCAAATGAGCTAGAATTACTCCTACTGAAGGTCTAAGATTATGAAAAAAAGTCAATTTATGTTTAAGCAAATCGAGTCATTGTTCTGACAAACCAGTATTTTCCACAGTAATGAGATTTTGTAGTACGTCCCCTTGAAGAGCATTTCCAAAGTCTTTAGATAGCTGAAGTCTCTGGACTGATATTATGAGATAATTTATAGAAATTCAATGGATGCCTAGAAAATGTCTAAGAAAGGATACTAAAACACTGATTACTAAGTATAATTTGAGTTTATATACTTTTGCTTCTTATTTATATATTCTACAAAGAGGCTATATCTTTGGGTTTGTAAATGAATATGTTCATTTCTGCCATGATGTGAAACTATAGAAAGGAATTGCGTGGCTGAATAAAGCTGGGTTGAATGTATTCATGAGTTCTACTAAAATGACAGAAATTTACAGCGATCAACCCCCTAGTTTGCGCCATGAAATACAAGTGAGTGCTTAAAAGTTATACTTAATTTATGTAAATGAGACTCTACAAGAATGAGTCTCTACTAGGAGTCTGAAGATAATGAGACACTTTTAAAATTAGGGGCAAAAAAGGGAATGTTTCTGTCCTGAAGTAAAATGACTTGTTCCAGAATGGAAAAGAGGAAGAATGGTGAAGAAAAAAACCTGAATGAATACAGAAAGCTGTAAGTCTGTGGAAAGAGAATCTGAAAAGTAACACCTATCTGTGTTAAAAGTTTGCCAAATCTGCCTCAGTTTTGATGGGTTTACTTGTAAGATTGTCAAAAAGAGATTGTGGGTCCTTTAAAATGAAATATTACATTGAAGCAAACCTAGAATTTATTTGCTCTCTGTGAAAATGAGGAAGTTTTTTGGAGTATTGGTCTGCTCCTAATAAGAGGTTACTCTGCACCTGTATTAGTTTCGTATGGCTGCTGTAACAAATTACCACAAACTTGATGGCTTAAAACAACACACATTTATTCTTTTACAGTTTTGGAGGCCAGAAGTCTCAACTCAGTTTCTCTGGGTTAAAATCAAGGTGTCATTAAGGCCATGCTCCCTCCAGAGGCCCTAGAGAAGAATCCATTTCCTTGACTTTCCAGCTTCTAGAGCTGTATACCTTGCATTCCTTGGCTAGTGGCTCCTTCCTTCATCTTCAAAGCCAGCAGTGTAGCAACTCGCTCCAGTCCTCACATTATCATCTCATTCTGTAATCAAATCACCTCCTGCCTCTCTAGGGACACTTGTCATTACATTAAGGGCCCACCTGGCTAATCTACAATACTCTTCACGTCAATCTCTTTATCTGGATAGTCCTTTTGGCCATATAAAGTTCACAGGTTCTGGGGATTAGAAACTAAATATCTTTGGGGTCATTAACCAGCCGTCGACCTCACCTTCTACGTAATCTGTCCAAATAGCAGAGATTCGATATCTCACCACAATAACGCTTTGCTATGACTTTATCATGCCCTTGATTATTCTCTTTAAAGTAAAAGAAACAATAGAAGTTCTGCATTTACCATTGTGCTAATGATTTTTTTGTATTTAATTAAATGCTATATTGTCACTTTATTTAATAAATAACCAAGCTATAATCATTCATGTACTCAGATACCCACGATCTTATCTTAATTCTCAAACCTCCTGGAAATTTTTCAATTTTGCCTTCCAACACTGAATCCAAAATGAAAAGTGAAATGAAACTTCACAACATCTTTTGGATTTAAAACTGTCTGAGATTTCCCAGAGGCCCCCAGAAAGTAAAAAAGATTTGTTCCTTCACCTTATAAAAAGAGAGGTGTTAGAAATAATTGGCTTCATTTCCTATGTTAGTATTGATTAGTTGCATGAAAAAAAGTCAAATCAAAAGAGGTATTAGCCTTCCCTAGATTAAATGTGAATAGGGAAATATTATTAATATCAATATTTCAGAAGTTTTATGTTGTAAGTGACGTTCTTGGATATTTGTCAGCACCCTTACTGTCCATTATATGTTTCTAATTATCAGAGCCCTGCTGGTGCCTTCCCTGACGATGTTAGGTAACAAAATTATAGTGTTTTTGGTCATATTTAAGTAAATTAAAAAAATAGTCGGGCACACCTTTCTTCTTAAATTTTACTAACAATTTCTAGACCAGTGCTTTTATATATATATATATATATATATATATATATACACACATATATATATATATATTTTTTTTTTCGGTACACGGGCCTCTCACTGTTGTGGCCTCTCCCGTTGCGGAGCACAGGCTCCGGACGCGCAGGCTCAGTGGCCATGGCTCACGGGCCCAGCCGCTCCGCGGCATGTGGGATCTTCCTGGACCGGGGCACGAACCCGTGTCCCCTGCATTCGCAGATGGACTCTCAACCACTGCGCCACCAGGGAAGCCCTAGACCAGTGCTTTTAAAATGAGGAGGCACATCAAACCCTTCTATGGAGTTTTATTAACATAAAGATGTTTAAAATCTACTCTAGACTTCATTGGAGACAGGCTGAATCATTACATTTATAGATATTTTCCCCATACCTCTTTTTTTCTGGATTGGCTTTATTATCCTATTTTGCATGTTACAAAATTTTTCCTCTTCAACTGTACCATTTTCATTATGCATTCGTACCAGACTTTTCACCTGTGAAAATTATCACAAGTCATAAGTGACCCCCAGACATTTAAAGTCTCTGCTATCTCCAGATACATTTTTACTAACTCTGAGGCTACCCTGAAGGCCCTACAATCAGCTACAGGACAGAACTCTTGTCTTCAACAAAGCAGGATCGTCTCAGAACTCTGTGGAAAACGACAGTAACTCTGGTACTTCAAGAAAAGGCTGTTGAGCACAGGCTTCTGACGTCATCACATAATCCCCTTTGAGACCACGTCAGTGGACAGAGTCAGAATTTCAAGAACACCTTAATTGAGAAGGAAATGGATTCATCACACGGCTCTCACACTGTCCAATGGAACAAGGCCTAGGTATACAAAGTCTGAAGACCTGTACTATAAAATCAGCCCTTTGATCCTAATCTGTCTGGCCTCCAAATAAAACACAAGTGGAAGTTCTTGAGAGTGAATTGTTGAGAATGTTTTCCTAGAAACCCAGGACACCTTGACACCTCTACACTGAAGAGTTTGGCTTCTTTTCCCCAGGGGAGACCATTAAACCCTTTCTATGTCAAGACCACCCATTTCTCAGGATACAGCAGAGGAGGCTCAACAACAGGCAGCAGGGCTGGGCTCTCGTCCCTACTGTGGACCCACTTGCCACGTGACCTTGGGAGAGCTGATCGGCATCTCTGGGCCAAAGTGGCCTCAGCTGTAAAATGGAGACCCTAAAACCAATCCCTGTCCTCTGTGCCCCACTTTCAGTAGAGAACTTTCCTTAGGAAAAGATCACAGACTGGTAACTGTACACCTCGAGCAGATCTTTGAGATAATTCAGTCCAACCTCCTCATCTTATAGCCATGGAAGCTGACGTGCCCCAAGTAAACTACACTTACGGGAGACCAGAAAACAGTTTCCCCCCATCTTCTTTCACTATTTTGCACTTTTGTGCCATGAAGACTCTCTTCCACAGTCCAGTTGGTGAATTCTTCTCATCCTACATCTCAGAACCCAAGTATCTCACAGCCGCATTATCTAACCTGTCTCTCTGCTGCAAATTGGTTTCCTTTAGTAGATTTTGCTTTAACAGAAGTTTAGACAGATTTTCCCCACCGCGATTCTACAACCCTAAATATCAGAGAAACCAATCTTCCGTGTTCACGAAGAACTGTAGAGAAATACTAAACGATACAAAATGAAGTTCCTTAGATTTAAAACCATACCCCTAAAAGAATAAAATAAAATAAATTCATTATCTCAATCTGTTTGAACTGTGGATTGCGGACTGGTACTGGTCAAGGAACTGTTTGTTACTGGCCAGCTCCAAAAATGGAAATTGAGAGTCAGCATTTAGGAACACAGCAATCTGGCTTCACCCCAATATTTAAGGGAGTGGGCTCATCCAGTGAATAGGGTCTACACCAGTCCTGGAGATGTGGTACTCCAGTGATGAGTCAAATGTGAGCTGTATATCAGTCATGCATAATAGGACCTCCTATCAGTTCATAAGGAATTAGAACAAAAAGAACAGATAATACTGGCCCTACACTAAAGGCAGTTTGAGAAGCCCTGTACTATAATACATCATCAAATGAGAAAATTGATCCTTCTGAATACTGTGAACTGAGAATTAATCTGTGGTGTGAGTAACAAGTTCAAGTCTCTGTAGTGGCCAGTTACTAGAAGTGAGTGAAGGGGGTGAGACATGAAATCCAAAAGAGACAAGTGGCAGACCAGAGGCCTGACCTTAATGGGAGAGCATCTCGTATCTCCAGTTCACTGCAACCACAGGGACACCCAGACATTTTGATTTCACGAGAGAAGCCAGAAATCCAGATATTCAGGGAAAAAGTCTGTGATTTTAAATGTCAGCAGCTTATGAATTTTCTTTCAAGACGTCTGTGTAGGACTAACAAATGCCATCCAGATTAGGTCTGTAAGCTGCCACTGTGCAGTTTATGCTTTAGGAAAGGATGTATTAGAGGTTACTAGAAGGTCCCTCATTTTAAAATTCTAATTTGGGGCCCCAAAGTCCTGTTCTAAAGAGTCAGAGCCACATGACTGCAGGACCTGTCAGACTCGGGGACCAGGGGAGCCTGGGCCTTCAAAACACCTCTCTTCTCAGAGGTTGTCTTCAGTGGGAGGCCAGCCTAGGTCCCAGGCCTTGTGTTCATGCCAACAGCAAACCGACGTTACTCTCCAAGATCTTTCCAGGCTCGACTCGGGGGCTCATGCCGTCCCACACGTGATGTTTTCCCGTGTGTTGACCTGTGTCTGGTGTCTGACCCTGGCCGGCCCTGACACTGCTTTTGATCACAGACCTCGTTTGGCAGCCACACCCTCCCCAGCATCTGTCCCTACTCACTCCGGTTTTAGTTTTCCCACTCCCAACAGGGCACTGGTCGTCACTGGTGTTCTCTCTGCAGGGCTCGCATTAGAATAAATCCCTCTTCACCATCCCCCTTCCCACCTCTTCAAAATGTACAAAAAGCCTAAACCTGGTTGCCTCATGCTTTCCCAGGGGCAGTGGTTCTCACCCTCTGCCTGCCCTCCTCCCCTGCGTGGACGATTCCCGGTCCCGTGTAGGAGGGGATTTGGCAGGGGGCGCAGTTAGACTGATGACGTGCTGGCCGGGGGCCCCATGTCTCCTGTTAAAGCCACAGGCACAGCTGAAGCACGATTCTTAAAGGGATGGTGGTATAGCTCTGCCTGATTCTCCCATGTCCAGGTGACTCTGCAGAAGGTTTGCCAACACGAGGTCAGTAAAGCTCAACCTCCAAACTCGGACATCAAACAGAGAGTGTAAAAGAGCTCAGGAAGCCTGGCTCCCTGCAGGTGTCCCGGGGACCACTACTGCTGACTACGGCATGGACTGTAAGGGGACCCCCGAGCACACACACCTGCTAATCTGATGTGGCTTACCCACCTACTATGACTTCTCTGGCCCTTAAGGAATTCCTCTGGTGTGACTTTTTTTTTTTTTCCACATCTTTATTGGAGTATAATTGCTTTGCAATGGTGTGTTACTTTCTGCTTTATAGCAAAGTAAATCAGTTATATATATACATATGTTCCCATATCTCTTCCCTCTTGCATCTCCCTCCCTCCCACCCTCCCTATTCCACCCCTCCAGGCAGTCACAAAGCACCAAGCTGATCTCCCTGTGCTATGCGGCTGCTTCCTACTAGCTATCTACCTTACGTTTGGTAGTGTATATATGTCCATGCCTCTCTCTCGCTTTGTCACAGCTTACCCTTCCCTCTCCCCATATCCTCAAGTCCATTCTCTAGTAGGTCTGTGTCTTTATTCCTGTCTTACCCCTAGGTTCCTCATGTCATTTTTTTTTCTTAAATTCCATATATATGTGTTAACATATGGTATTTGTCTTTCTCTTTCTGACTTACTTCACTCTGTATGACAGACTCTAGGTCTATCCATCTCATTACAAATAGCTCAATTTCATTTCTTTTTATGGCTGAGTAATATTCCATTGTATATATGTGCCACATCTTCTTTATCCATTCATCCGATGATGGACACTTAGGTTATTTCCATCTCTGGGCTATTGTAAATAGAGCTGCAATGAACATTTTGGTACATGACTCTTTTTGAAATATGGTTTTCTCAGGGTATAGGTCCAGTAGTGGGATTGCTGGGTCATATGGGAGTTCTATTTGTAGTTTTTTAAGGAACCTCCATACTGTTCTCCATAATGGCTGTACCAATTCATATTCCCACCAGCAGTGCAAGAGGGTTCCCTTTTCTCCACACCCTCTCCAGCATTTACTGTTTCTAGATTTTTTGATGATGGCCATTCTGACTGGTGTGAGATGATATCTCATTGTAGTTTTGAGTTGCATTTCTCTAATGATTAATGATGTTGAGCATTCTTTCACGTGTTTGTTGGCAATCTGTTTATCTTCTTTGGAGAAATGTCTATTTAGGTCTTCTGCCATTTTTGGATTGGGTTGTTTGTTTTTTTGTTATTGAGCTGCATGAGCTGCTTATAAATTTTGGAGATTAATCCTTTGTCAGTTGCTTCAGTTGCAAATATTTTCTCCCATTCTGAGGGTTGTCTTTTGCTCTTGTTTATGGTTTCCTTTGCTGTGCAAAAGCTTTGAAGTTTCATTAGGTCCCATTTGTTTATTTTTGTTTTTATTTCCATTTCTCTAGGAGGTGGGTCAAAAAGGATCTTGCTGTGATTTATGTCATAGAGTGTTCTGCCTATGTTTTCCTCTAAGAGTTTGATAGTTTCTGGCCTTACATTTACGTCTTTAATCCATTTTGAGCTTATTTTTGTGCATGGTGTTAGGGAGTGATCTAATCTCATACTTTTACATGTACCTGTCCAGTTTTCCCAGCACCACTTATTGAAGAGGCTGTCCTTCCTCTACTGTACATTCCTGCCTCCTTTATCAAAGATAAGGTGACCATATGTGCGTGGGTTTATCTCTGGGCTTTCTATCCTGTTCCATTGATCTATCTTTCTGTTTTTGTGCCAGTACCATACTGTCTTGATTACTGTAGCTTTGTAGTATAGTCTGAAGTCAGGGAGTCTGATTCCTCCAGCTCCGTTTTTCGTTCTCAAGATTGCTTTGGCTCTTTGGGGTCTTTTGTGTTTCCGTACAAATTGTGAAATTTTTTTTCTAGTTCTGTGACTTCTGGTCAGGCATCCAGGAGACTATGCTTTGTGCTAAAACAAGCCACGGCCAGAAGCCAAAGTAAACAGCTTTTCCTAATCAAATGCTATTTAACCAACATGGCAGGATTTGAGTATCATGATCGATTCCCTGGCACCACCCACCCTGGAGGCATCTCCCTGTTGGCTGAAGGTCACTGGAAGATGAGGAACCATGCCCTGGAAACCAAGAGGCTCCACTTCAGGGACGGGGTGGCACTGTTGGTGCCATGATGTGACCAGCTGAAGGTGACTCTCCACCTGCAGTCGCTGGGGAGAGGCCTGCTAGCCACTCATGTGAGCAGAAGAGCAAGAGGGGGGCTTGGCGGAGGCCAGGAGGCCTTCACGGCTCTTCTAACGAATCACAAATTTGTGCGGTGGACATCTTGGCAATGAGGCTTCTGTAAATGTTTGGCTGAATGAGCACCAGGTGTCAAGAAAAGTTTCCTGGATTAAACAAGCACCTACTCCACTGAGCTCTAAGCACACCCGACATTGTTACTCTAGATAATGCTGTGAAGTTGGCAAAGGCTCAGTCAGCTCCAAGCTTTATTAGATGGTACAAGGAAGCAGAGACGGTGAGTCACCGGGCAGAGGGGAGCAGACAGGGCGAGGGCTGTCTGGTTCCCGGATGCAGCCCTGGCTTTCCCCCTGCACAGGAGGCACTCTCACTCTTGTCCCCCCACGAGCTTCGAGCTTTGGCAGGCCGGGGTTTTCACAGCCAGAGGCCCAAGCATCCAGCAGTCACGGGAGAACCAGGCCTGGCAGCACCTTGGGGAAACCTGTCTGAGCATCTGGTACACGGGGAGGGAGACACAGGCAGCCATCTGTTAAGGGCGTGCCCTGTGCCAGGCTCTGTGTTAAGCCGCGGTTTACAGGCACACGGTGACTTAGTCTTTGGGAAAATCCCAAGATGGAGGAACGCTGATTATCCCCGTTTTACAGGTGAGGAAGCTGCTGCCCACAGGAAATAGATGAATGTCCAAGATCATGTAGCCAGAAAGTGGGGAACTGGGATGGTGAACCCAGGTCCACTGATGCCACAGTTCAAGCCAGCTGTGCAGCCTCTGATCAGTCCTTTATGACAGGCCAAGAGGCAGCAGACGGTGGCCCTTCAGCATATGATGAACAGGAGAAAATGCCAGATGTTGACATGGCTAGGAGAGCAATTAGATTTATTCTTCACTTGATGTGACAACTCCTTTTTTAACCTAACACAGCACGTAGAGTGTTTATAAGAATTGTGTGTACTTTTGAGTCTATCACTTGGGACAGAATTTATATACTTATACATCTTAAAACATGTATTCAGCCACTGCTAACTCTGTTCCTCTCTCAAATAAATGATCATAGGTTAGGTGTTTCATCTGAGAATGAGATTTATAATTGTGTTTACAATGGGATACATTCAAAAATAAGTCCAGTAATATTTAGTAATCACAAGAACTGCTTGAATTGCAGATGGTAGGTTTATATAATATTACTATTTAATTTACCAGTGTCCACAAGAGAGGACAGAAGGGTATCTTCCACAGAGAGTATCACAGAACTAGCTAAAAACCCCTGTCTCAAGTCCTTGTTTTGTAATGAGGCAGGATATAACGAAATAATATATGTCAGGAACCTGGGAACCATTTTTGACATCTCTCTCTGCCTCACCTTCCCATTCAATCAATCATCACCTTGTTCCACTTCTACATCATTAATATGGCTCCAATAACTCATTTCTCCTGTTCCAGCCCAAGCCATTATCATTCTCAACTTGACCACTGTAGCAGCCCACTTCCTGGCCTCCTTGTTTCTCCCCTCACCCCTTCCAATCCATTTTCCAGAGTAATCAGCTTCTAAAACTAAATCTGATCATGATACTGTGTTGTTTAAAAATCATCAATGGCTTCCTCTTGCCTCTGGGATAAAGTGTGAAATGCTGGGATGCCCTTTCTTGCTTTTCCTTCATTTGACTTCTCCTCATCTACCAGATTTTGGTTTCAACTTAAGTTCCTCTGGAAAATTTTCCCTCATCTCCCAGACTTGGTTAGATTCCCCCAATAGACCCTTACACAGGACTTTCACTTTGCAGGATTGACCTGAAATAAAATAAGTATATGACTATCTGTTTCATGTTTCTCTATCATGTTCCAAAAGGATATGTGCCGGTCCACCCTGTTCACCACTTTACCCTCATAGCCCAGCACAAGGTCAGGAACACAGGACGTTTTCAATACATATTCATTGACTTCATGAATGAATTCACATAAATCTAACCCCAAATCCTGCCTCCTCTGGTAGACAATGAGTACAATTTCCAACTTTAATAAGATGGAGGTAATCAGATCTATCTCACAGGGATGCTGTGAACATGAAACACAATCATGCCAATCACAGTGCCTAGCACAAAGCAAGGATCTGAGAAACAGTCATCATTACTACCAACAGGACCACCTTGACTGGAAGAGACAAGGGCACTTTGAGATCCAGGCAGGCCAAATGGCAGGACGCGGGGGCCTTCACAGAGCACAGTAACCTTGGTGCACTCACCTGGGCCTCAGACCAACCTATCTTCCAAGGTCCAGAGACTTGATCAAGCCCCTGAGAGCTGACTAGTCTCACGCAAAGACTGAGGCTCATAGACAGTGTCCATTATTCACTGACTATGGGAAAAAAACTCTCCAATAATGTATGATTTCATTTATATGAAATATGTACAATAGGAAAATCCATAGAGACAGAAAGTAGGTTAGTGATAGCCAGGGTCTGGGGAGGGGAAATGAGGAGTGACTGCTAACGGGTATGGGATTTCTTTTCTACGTAAGGAAAATATTCTAAAATTAGATAGTGGTGATGGTTACACAACACTGTGAATATCCTAAAATCTACTGAATTGTACTCTTAAAATGGTGAATTTTATGTTATATGCATTATACTGCAATTAACAAAAACCTCTCCAGTGGACCACGTGGCCAGCTCCACCTCCCCTTTAAGCTCTGCCAAGGCCAAATTCATCAATGTTTGCTCAGTGAGCATAGAATCAGAGAGGAGGGGTTATATAGACTTTGAAAGTTGAATGGGGTCAGGTTCTGATGGACTTCATGTCCCTCTCCTGTCAAGAATGGACATTTCTATCGGTCTGGACACAAGGTGTGGCAGATACTGTTAGCTGCCCACTCAATATCCATTCCTCCTCTTAGTTTAAGAAAACATAATTTCCTTGTGGGTGGCAAGGGGCCCAACCCTGGGCAGGTTATGACTAGTCTAGTCCAGTGTTCCCAAACTTTGCTGAAGATAAAAATTACCTGGAGCATTTATTTAAAAAACAAAAGAGAAAAAAATCAAGAGACATATCGTAGGCTCCCATTCCATACCCAGCAAATCACAATTTCCAGGTTATCTGTAGATTTTTAACAGCCCCCCCCTCCACCTCCTGTGACTCTAATCAACGTCAGCAAAGTTGAAGGAATGCTGCTGTAAGCCACTGGTGGCAATCATTTCTATGCCCAGCTTTCCTAGCATTTCTTGCACCGAGGTGACCATGTGACCAGTCCTGGTCAATGAGACCTAAATAAAGTCTATTAGGGAGGTTTCTAGGAAAGCTTTTCCTTACTAATAAAGGAAGAAAGACACTCGCCCTTCTGCCTTCATCCCTCTTCCTACCTTGAATGCAGCTACGATGGATTCTATGCAGTAGCAACCCAAAAGAAAGACCAGTGGAACTTCAGGAACATCAACTCTACCATTGTGAGCAGCTGATATAATGCCAGCAACGGCCTAACTCCAACTTCATCTTAGATAAGCAAAATAATGGGTTGTTTAACCTTGTAGTCAAGTGTTTATTCCTTGCACCAAATGCATTCCTAATCATATGACAGATATTGCCAATGTTTGCCTCTGTGACACACCCCAGCCTGTCCTCCAATTACAACTGCCTTTCCCCTTCCGGGTGAGGGATCCCTTCCTCAGATATGTTAAGGCAGTGATTAGGGTTAGTCAAAACCTATACAACTGGCAGTCATCTACATTTTTAAGAGGACCATGCCCACTTCCTTTCTCTCTATATATTTGATTGATCATTTAATTCTCAGAGGACTTATTCCAAGTTCTTGGGGGGCATGTCACAGATATTCTTTGTGACACTGACATTTTATGAGATATCTCATATTTTATGAGATAGACATTTCATTTTCCTGAATAGAATTCTATCTGAAAAACTGTAACTAGGGTTGGCAAACTTTCTGTAGAGAGCCAGACAGTAAATACTTTATGCTTTGTGGCCCATGCTTTCTGTGTTGCAACTATTCAACGACTCAACTCTGCTAAAAAAACAAACAAACAAACAAAGCAGACATAGAGAACAGGTAAATGAAAGGGTGTGACTGCATTCCAATAAAATTTTATTTACAAAAACAAGCAGTGCCTGATTACACCCATGGGCTGCTGTTTGCCAACTTCTGAACTAAAAGACAATCTTCATTTTCAATAACTTGAGAAAAAAATTGAATCTACTTGTAAAAATCAAATAGGTTATCACCACATCTGGTCTCTTGCTGTGTTCCTGCCACATAGAAAAATAATGAACTGGGAAAAGGGTATAGTGGCATGCAGAGGACTCACCTTGGTCAATGCCCATTCTAGTTATAAGTCCTTAGAGAACAAGGATGCTGCTACATTTATTGAGCACCTACTGTCTACCTGTGGCTGTGGGAGGCATTTTCACATAAATGTTAATCCACCAAGGTCCAAGATCTCAACCTAAAGTCCTGATATATCTTAAGAATTACAGTCACTCTGAGGTAACCTGGATAAGGGATACAGTTGTAACATGCAAATATCCTGTGACCCAGCCATAAATTAAAGTCATTTTACCATCCAGCCTAGATTATAGGCAGAAAGAGGATAATACTGAGGGAAGTGAGATTAATGAGTGATTTATTTTAAAAGATTCCAGTTTCAGTGCTGTCTTAAATATGCATTTTTTCAGCCTAAGGCTTTTAACTCACTTTTGTTTATCTATATAGCAAAACTTACCAGAATATCTGGTTTTCATTTACTAATAATATTAATATTTGTGAAGGATTCTTTCCTCTTTTCATATGAAGGTTTTTCACTTGTGTCCAATGCATGTACAGGTTTTTTCTTTAAAATATGGCTTAATCAAAACCTGCCCTCAATTTGATGATGCGAGAATAGCCCAAAGGTTAGAGAACTGTGTTCATTTTAAAGCTGAGATACCTATTAGAACTTCAAGAAAACAGGACAGTGCTCTTGATTCCCTCATTCACCGCAAAAAAGCTGTTACAACCAACTGTGTATCAGCTGGTTTACAACTATCACTGAATGACAGAGGCAAAAACCAAAGAGGCCCAGCCTCTGGCGGCTGTATTTTCAGCCTACGGCAAGTTGTATTTTCCAAAATGGTCACAGCAGTGAACTTCTAGAACTCTGCCATTCCCCAACAAAAGTCAGAGATTTCTTTCCTCCCTTTCCCTTGAACCTCTACAGGATTCCTGACTGCTTCAACAAAGAAAATACAGAAGTGATGCTGCATGACTTCCAATGCTGGATCACAAAAGGGATACTCTACCACCTGGCCCTCTCTCACTCTTCGGATACTTGCCCTTGAAAGCAGCCACCATGCTGTGAGGAAGCCCAAACTAACCTACATGGAGAGATGAAGTGGGGAAGATCTGAAGCCCCGAGCAACAGCCAGCATCGACCGTAAGAAATGCGAGTGAATGAGTCCTCAATGGATTCTAACTCTACATCTTTGATCCACCCCGGCTAATACACAGTGGAGCATAGGTGAGCCCTGCCTAAAGGGCAGATTCATAAGCAAAATAAACGTCGTTATTATTTTACTTCACTATGTTTTGAGCTTAGTAACTGGAACACAGACTTAGGATTGGATGCACATATAAACGAACTTCGCCAAAAACAAGATAAACCTTATGTTTTGCTCTCCACTTTGATTCCCAAATGCAAATAGAAATTAAAAAATATACATACACCTTCCGATAGTGACATCCTGCTGCAGGGCGGTTATATACAGCTGCAGGGTCAGTTGAGGGGCTGAGCCCAGGAAAGCCTGGATCACTGATGCCCGGCTGAATGCAGATCGGTGGGTGAATAGCTTGCCCTCTGCCTGGCCCACTTCCTTCTCAATTTCCTCTGAGAGGCCATTTTTTGGCATCTGTCGCTTCTTGGTGATGCTGACATAAGGCTCTTCAATGTGGTTTGACTGACAATAGATGCAGAAGACTTCAAAACACCTGGAAACAAACCAGCAAGTCATGACAATCAGAGGCAGACAGGATTCTGTCTTTTCTCAGTTACCCTGCTTTCACTTAGCCTGATTCTCAAAGCCTTGACTTGGTTACTCTGAACCGTAGCCTCTCCTCTAAAATCATCCTCTCTAAGGACCAGTTCTGAGCATGCAGTCCTCTTGAGGCCCTCCACCAGGCCAACTGGCCTGAGTGTGAACCAAATTCAGAGGTGATACCGAAGGCCACTGAGGCAAGGAAACCAAGTAGAGAATGGAATAGGAAGTGGTTCAGGCTCCAGAGCCACAGAAAAACATTCCATTTCCCTTCCTGACACATATTAGCTGTGCAGCCCTGGACACGTCATTTAACCCAAGCCCTTTCCCTCAATTACAAAGCAGAGATAAAACCTACTTTGCTGCACTGTTATGGAGATAATACAGTATATGGGTATGTGTGTATGCATGTATATACACACACACATATATTTGTGTATATATATAGATATATATATATGCACATATATATTTTTCACATCTAATAGATGTCCCAAATCACCTCAGTTAAAACAGCAGCTACGGGACTTCCCTGGTGGCGCAGTGGTTAAGAATCTGCCTGCCAATGCAGGGGACACAGGTTCAAGCCCTGGTCCGGGAAGATCCCACAGGCCACGGAGGAACTAAACCTGTGCGCCACAACTACTGAGCCTGCGCTCTAGAGCCCTTGAGCCACAACTGCTGAGCCCACGCACCTAGAGCCCGTGCTCCACAACAAGAGATGCCACCGCTCGCTGCAACTGGAGAAAAGCCCACGGGCAGCAACGAAGACCCAACGTGGCCAAAAATAAATAAAATAAAATAAATAAACTTATATATATTTAAAAAAAACAGCAGCTATGGTTGGAAGATCCCCCAGTAGTTTCCCATCTAGAATTCCCCTGGAAGACCACATTACCATCTCTGCTCTCTTAAGCTTTTACGGGACATGACTAAAGTCAACCATGCCTGGAAGCCTGCCAGCTCTGTCTTATCTATGGAGTTTCAAGCCTGCCCTAGGGATGGAGCCTTAAGCAGTCACCTTTCTAGACTGATAGAGTACCTGGCTTTTAAAATTGGATTTCCCTCTTTAGGTAATGATATGGGTATCAAAGAGAGGAAGAGTACTGACGTATACGATTTATACACACACACTCACAAATGGATTGAGGGATTGATATAGGAATGGACAGATGTGTGAAATAAAACATTAACTGTAGAATCTAGGTGACAAGTACTTGGGTGTTCACCGTACAATTCTTTCAAGTTGTCTTCTGTATGTTTGTAAATTTTCATAACAAAATGTTGGGGAAAAGTATTTTTTTCCTAGGAATAAGAAAAACGTTCATGGCCTTAGGTTTAAAAATTGTTAAAGGACATTTTTTTCCCCAAACGTGCATTTTTATAACAACCTTATAATGCTGCCAGAAGATTTTATGGCTTCGTTTATTTTATTGAGTATTGTTAACTTTGTTCTCTCACCTCGAGGCAACCAGGGCAACAAGAATACACGCATAATTTGAAAGAATAAAACCTGATGTAAGAAACGAAATGCAGGAACTTCTTTAGTGAATACAAACTGGATATATTTTGTGATTATTATCCTTGTTCGTTTGTTCCTGAGAGAAAAAAAGGTACGTAGTAGTATGGGGGGAAGGGGAGGGAGAGTGACAGGCAATTATCTGCTACATTTTGTCCACTGGGGTCATGGACACTTTATTACATGAAAATATGTAAAACAGTGTGGACCAGCTTGTTCAGCTGAAAACAATGAAGTTCAAGGTTTTGAGTTCAAGTCCAGCTTATCCAACTGAATTTGTTCTGAGGAAAAACTCAAATCTATGACTGAGGACTGCTTGAGGCCTAGCAACTTTACACTGTTGGATCACTGACCACAACAAGGACTAGAAGACAGAATAAACTGACCATCTTCTTTATTCTCAAATATGTGATGAATGCAGATGCACTCTGCTAAGTGCTGTGGGGAATGCAAAGATAGCTGGATACCCCGCCTCATTCAGAGGTGCTCACAATCTAAGCAAGAATATGGGACCTATACATAATAAGGATAATAAATAATTAATACAACTAATATTTATATAGCACTTTCAGTTTATAAGATATTTCTCATATATTTCCTCACTTAGAAAGAAAGCCTACTGCAAAAATTTGAATCATACCATTATTTGTAATAGCAAAATTCTGGAAATACTCTAAAGGTCCTCAAATAAAACAATGATTAAATAAATCCTAATATATGTATTCAATGAAATATTATCCAGTCCTTAAAATTGACAGTATACACATACATATACTGATATATAAAAATGTTTCCTATATTTGGTAAGCAAAAGGAGTAAATTACAATGGAATATATATAGAAAATTCCATTTTTAATAAAAAGAAAATTACATATATATACATACACACAAATCACACACACATACACACCTATACACGTAAATAGTAAAGTGCCTGAGCTGGCTCATACTGACTCATGAGACAATTAAGTAGTTCGGAATTTTTTTTTTTTTTTTTTTGGCTGCATTGGGTCTTCAATGCTGCACACGGGCTTTCTCTAGTTGCAGCAAGCAGGGGCTACTCTTCGTTGCAGTGCACGGGCTTATCATTGTGGTGGCTTCTCTTGTTGCAGAGCATGGGCTCTAGGCACACGGGCTTTAGTAGTTGCAGCATGTGGGCTCAGTAGTTGTGGTACGCAGGCCCTAGAGCACACAAGCTCAGTAGTTGTGGCTCGCAGGTTCTAGAGCACAGGCTCAGTAGTTGTGGCACATGGGCTTACTTGCTCTGCAGCATGTGGGATCTTCCCAGACCAGGGATTGAACCCACGTCCCCTGCACTGGCAGGCAGATTCTTAACCACCATCCCACCAGGGAAGCCCAATAGTTAGGAATTTTGTGAGCCAGTTCTTAAACAACTTCATAACTTGAAATAGGCCATAATGGAAATACTTAAATCACAGAAATCAGCAAATACTACAAATCAGGGCTTCCACTCCCGCCCTGCCACCCCCAGACAGTTTACGGTTTACCAGCTTACCACTGTAAAAATATTAGTAAGGATATACAACAAAACATTAAGAATTGTTTTCTTTAGTTAGCTGGATTAGAACTTTAAAATTTTTTTAGTTGTGCTTATCTGTTTTCTGCCCTTCTGTTGTTTCAACAACAAATATATTTTACTTGAATAATAAAATCAAGCTCAGAATTTTTTTTTTTTTTTTTTTGCGGTATGCGGGCCTCTCACTGTTGTGGCCTCTCCCGTTGCGTAGCAACAGGCTCCGGACGCGCAGGCTCAGCGGCTATGGCTCATGGGCCCAGCCGCTCCGCGGCATGTGGGATCTTCCCGGACCGGGGCACGAACCCGTGTCCCCTGCATCGGCAGGCGTACTCTCAACCACTGTACCACCAGGGAAGCTCAAGCTCAGAATTTTTAAAGACTAAAACAAACAAACAAGTGAAACACCAGCACATGTTAAGAGCTGAATGAATAAAATGAAGGTTCAGAGGAAAAAGCAATTCTCTGGATGCTGAGGAGGGGCTGTGTTTAATGGAAAGCATTTGCAGTCTACCAATGGAAATGAAAGAAGGTCCCAGAAGGAGCTAATCACAGAGGTGGCCCTGAAACCCAGGCGTACCCCCTTGCAATCCACTGTTCTTCCCAACTAATAAAAATCTTAGCACAGAGTTTCACATGTAGTAGGTGTTTAATAAACTTGTGAAAGGCCCTAAGACTTCTGCTATTTGCCACTACTGGTTAAGAAAGCTGATAAGAAACACACTCTACTATTCTTCTTGGAATTCTGCAAGACTCATACAATTACTCCAAACGAGTTTTGTTTTGTTTTGTTTTGTTTTACTTGAGAAGTTGTCTAAATGTAGCCATAAATTAAGTATTTTCATCAAAATCATTCAAGGTAGTTTTTCAGTATTGTGTAGACCAAGGTTTGGCAAACATTTTCTGTATTTACAAAGAGTAAATATTTTAGGCTTTGCAGGCCCTGGTCTCTATTGCAACTACTCAACTCTGCCACTGTAGTGCAAAGGCAGCCACAGACTACACAGAAATGAATGAGCGTGGCTGTGTGCCAATAAAACTTTATTTACAAAAACAGGCCATAGGGGGATTTCACCTGTGGGGCATAGTTTGCTGATTCCTAATGTAGGTAATCAGCAGGTTGATCTATTTTTTTTCCACTTTATCCCATTTTCAAGCGCCATAGTGGAAAGAGTTTATTCCTTAGCTGAAACCATGCATGTTGGTGTCAGCACAAATAATCTGTGGTACCAGAGACCCTCTAAGGTAGTTAATAAAAACACGTTTTCAAAAGAAATACTGATTATGATTTCCTATACGCCACGTTATCTTCCTATGACACACATGCTCTGAGAAGCTACACAAGAACCAAACTGGTTAAAAAGAAAGAAAAGCCACTTGCATAATCTCACTGAGCCTCAGTTCTCAACTGTAAAAAAAAGATAATGACAGTTAGCTCACAAGGTTTTACAGTGGATGGAATTAAATACTGTATGTAAAAGCACTTTGCAAGCAACAAGAAAACTCTTCAAACTTAGGCCATTATTATTTTAAAGTCTTTTGAAAGTTTACTAAAGAGAGAAGTACAATGGTGAATCATCTTGCAATGTTCTATAAAAAATACTAGACTCACAGATATAGAGAACAAACTAGTGGTTGCCAGTGGGGAGAGGGAAGGGGGAGGGCCAATATAGGGGTAGGAGATTAAGGGGTACAAACTATTAGGTATAAAATAAGCTATAAGGATATATTGTACAACATGGGCAATATAGCCTATATTTTATAATAACTATAATTGGAGTATAACCTTTAAAATTGTGAATCACTATATATTGTCCACCTGTAACTTATATAATATTGTGTATCAACTATACTTGAATAAAAAAATTACTAGAACTTCTTAGCTTTTACTTTATAAAGCCAGATTTTTATGTGCCATTTTTCCTCATTATACCAGTGAAGAAGAATGGGGGAAAATTCCTAGAACCTGTAACTCATTTATATTTACTCCTTCTCCCAGTTAATTTAAAAAGTTAACATAACTGTAAAAGAATGATAAACAAATTTTTCTGTTGTTAAGAGGTGCTTTTCCCCACTCTGGTTTTCCAGAGTATCTATTATCATTCACAGTAAGATTGTCCTTAAAATAGAAAAAAATAAATTCAAGACATTATTCAATGTTTGTATTGTTCCAACCTAGGCTTAATGAGGAAACAACCCTTCAAATTGCAACTACAGTTTTAAATATAAGACTGATATAAATGAAATATGGTGCTCTCCCAATGCCTCCCTGAAGAAGGAGCGGGGCCTAGTTTGCGGTCTTTAGCCCATAATTATTACAGTGTAATGTAATGCAGCTGAACTGAGTGAACTCAAAAACATCATCTCACCTAAAAAGAACATGAGTTTGGTTAGTTAGTACCCACCCCAAATTAAACAGAGCTAAATTATCCCAAAACAGTTTTAAAATATTACTAAGTTCAATCGATAAGAAGGGAAGAGAGACTCTCCTTTGTTTGGGGGAAATAATTTTGATCTTTATGTGAAGCTGATGTCTTAGAGTTAGAATAGAAGCAAACAGTCAGCAGGAAGAACTTGCAATAAGATATTAAGTCACACTAATACACAACATCAAGTTGCTTTTCTTTTCATCTGGAAGCTAAGAGGCTTGGAACCACAGTTTGCGTATCTCAGCGTGGGTCCAATATCTTCTTGAAAGAAATCAGCTGCATTAGAATGAAAGCGCCCTTGTTAACGGAAGCGGGTTGTTTATTCCTTTGTTTTTTATGTTTTATTTTGCTTTTCCCCCAAAAAGACATTGACCCGTTCAGAATTTTCTGGAAATAGGTCTCTTTATGGTATTGAAACTTTATTTATAGTTGAGAAGTTATCTCTCCAAAGCACCATGAAACATGTAGAAAAGTATAATAAAAGAGTAAATGATGCACTTTTCTATATTTTTCAGGAGAAAATGAAAATCACCCATAACTCCATCATCCAGAAATTACTACTCTTGCGTCTCTGGCCTTTCCACCTCTTCCAATTCTTCTACCACCTACATCTAAAGTTCAGTATTATAAATTTGTTTCTAATCCAGATAGAAACCCTTTGTTTTGCTTTTCCTACAGAGATGAAAGATATCAAAACGACACATTTAAAACTCTCTTCATGGTCCTTAGATAAGCCAAACTCTACTTCATTACCAGGGATTTCTTTTTCTACTTGCTTTGTGTTAATACAGTTTAATTTCCAGAAATGTCACTAACAGTTTTTCTCAACGCCCAGCAAGTGTTGGGGTCTTCATGACACTTGTGTTCCAACTTCACTGACTGCGTTTAGAAGGTAGGCAGGGCCCCGAAGACATTTCTACAACCCCGTGTGTTACACATCCGAGAGAAAAGAAAGATGCGTGGATTTCTAGAGTCATGTATGTCATGTATGAGAATTACGTAAGTTAATATTTGTAAAAAGTGCAGAACAGTGCCTGGCACACTCCACGTGTTTGATCAATTTAAATTCAATCAGCCGTATACACTTCTACTCTAACGGCCATTTAGAACCCACTTCCTAAGGGCCCGTCATGACACAAACTCATCCTGCCAGATCTCACCTGATCTCAGGGAAAGCATGTCTTTTATGAGGTCGAAGTGTATAAAACTGACCTTTCTGTTCGTCAAATTCAGTTGACTATCAGCAATTTCCTACGCTCGCCCCTAACAGGAAGGCTGTACGCCCCGGCTCGATTCCCACTCTCCCAGGTTCCTGTCGCATTCCTGTGACAGCAACGGTGGAGCTCAGGAGCCGAGGGGCCGGCGTGGGCCCGGTCCGCGACGCCGGCCACCTGTCCCCTCCCCCGGGAGGCCCGACCCCGCCGCCGGGGGTCCCGCACGCACCTGAACAGTGGCCCGAGCTGTAGCAGGTGCAGCAGCAGCACGAGCGGCCGGTCACGGCTGAAGTCGCGGTGCACGAAGAGGAGCGTGAGCTGCACAAGGGCGCAGGGCAGCAGTGAGAAGAGCAGCGTCAGCGCCTGCCACATGCCGTCCCCGCCCGAGCGGTAGGTGCTGCTCAGGTACAGCGCCGCCGTCGTCTCGGCCACGAACAGGAACACGGACGCCAGCACCGAGCCCGGGAATTTCATCTCCGCGCGTCAGCGGCGCGCACCGGCGACAGACGCGGTGGCGGTAGCGGTAGCGGTGGCGGCGGCGGCTGTCCCGGGGGCTCCCGGCATGCCCGGCCCCAACTGCTCCCGCGCTACGCGTTGCCCGCCAAGGGCGCGAGACCCGGGCCCTGGAGCTGGGCCTGGGGTCAAGCAAACCCGCGGGGCTGGGGCGGGGCGCGCGGCCGGGTCGGGACACGCCCACGCGCACCGTGCGCCGCCCGCGCGCCTCAGTGCCTGCCGCGTCTCTGCGGTGACGAACCGTAGGCAGGCCGCGAACCTGCGCCCAGCTATAGCCCGCGCCGAGCCCCACAGGAGGCGGCGGGTCCCGCCGGCCCCGCGCGCAGCCGCTGGGTCCTAGAGCCCTTTGGTCGGCGCTCGCGTGGGAAACCGTCACATCCCTTCGAAAACCCGCAGCCCATGGGGCCCGGAATCGGGGTCAGGATGACTTTCCAGCCCAGTCTCTATTTTCTGGACCTAAATAACGCCTAATTCCTCAAAGAACCAGCGTTTCCGGTCACTTAAAAATAAGCAGACCACACAGATGCTTTTCAAAGTACAAGCACCCAGGATGTACCTTTTCACTGGGCCAAGTCTGAAGCATTGCTTCCAAGGTGAAAGAGCATCAGTGATAATCCCTAAGAGCCAACGCTCTCTTTCCCAGAAAAACTGCCTTCAAAATATATTCCTCAGGGCTTCCCTGGTGGCGCAGTGTTTGAGAGTGCCGTGGGCCATGGCCGCTGAGCCTGCGCGTCCGGAGCCTGTGCTCCGCAACGGGAGAGGCCACAGCAGTGAGAGGCCCACATACCGCAAAAAAAAAAAATATATATATATATATATATATTCCTCTGTGGGCTTCCCTGGTGGCGCAGTGGTTGAGAATCTGCCTGCCAATGCAGGGGACACGGGTTCGAGCCCTGGTCTGGGAAGATCCCACATGCTGCAGAGCAACTAAGCCCGTGAGCCACAACCACTGAGCCTGCGCGTCTGGAGCCTGTGCTCTGCAACAAGAGAGGCCGCGATAGAGAGCGGCCCGCGCACCGCGATGAAGAGTGGCCCCCGCTCACCGCAACTAGAGAAAGCCCTCGCACAGAAACGAAGACCCAACACAGCCAAAAATAAAAATAAATAAATAAGTTAAAATATATATATATATATTCCCCTGTAACTGATTAAATCAGCCAGGCGAAGACCAGGACCTAATAAGGAAACGGTTTTCTAGCCCATGCCATATCTCCCTCTACTTGCTGCTGTGTGCGAGCTCCAAGACTAACACAGTTCCTTTTCACTTTTTGGAACTGTGACAATCTTCTGGACATCAGGATGGGGTCAGCCCACCGTTGTCGCTCAGAGCTTGAGCAGTCACTAAACCTCTCTACAACTCGGGTTCTAACTGTTCCATAAGAAACTAGACTTGAATAATTGCAAGATACCTTTCCCGGCTGAAATTAGGTGATTTCCTCCATCTTCAGGCATCTCTGGCATTTTTCTATTTAGGAATATGATGGCAACACAAATAAAATGTGAAGATTCAGTAGGAATCAAGACAAAAATTGCAGAGAGAGAGCACATGAAGGGCTGTTTTTCTTCATTCTTCTGTGGCATGGGAAAATCTATTTATAAGAGTTAAGGGGAGGTATTTAGCTCACAGCTAAGTGCCAGGCCCATTCTCTAAAAGGATTACTAATATCTATTTATAGAACCCAGCAGGTCATCATGTCCTGGATCAAGATACACACACTGTCACAAGAACAGAATAGGCAGCGACACTCCACAGAGTATTCGTGTAATATTTTATTTGACACTGTCTTAAGTGTTAAAGGAAAAATTAATTTGTAGCTTAAAATTATTAGAACACACTCAATATTTAGCATTAGATTTTATTTTTAAGGCAAAGGATTATCACAGGTTTTATATTATTAAGTAAACTACATAAATATGTGGGGGGCAATAAGCCAATAAATAACGTTGCTTGAAACACTACAGAGTCCAGTTTCTGGCGTATTATTTTCTACAGTACAAAACAAATATAGAAAACACATTTGGAAAGATCACAGTGTTCAGAACGTTGTAACAGCAGTTTTAAAGACAGTGAGGTGCATCTCTAAGCTTCTGACTCAACCCTGCTTCCAAAGAGATTTCACTATACCATGCACTGTGAGCAAGTCCCCTACCTAAGGGGAGGCAACATCAACTGACTGTAGCACTTCCCCTTCCAGGAACAATCAATAACAAAAACTCTGACGAGCACTGGCAAGTTGATCCGTTTCAATCTGCACACCAGCTAACTTGCCCCAGTGACTATGTCTTTATGTATTCTCGTTTGCCATTTTGTTCTTGAGAATAATGTATACATTCAAGCTTAGGATTGCTAGTTTCCCTGTCAAATACCTAAATGGATTTTGACTAAAGATCAACTGAATGTCACGTATTGCATTATACTTTCTTGCTTGGACTGAAATACACATTATTTTCTTAAAATATTATATACACAATAACAGACAGCTAGAAAGTGGTTTTTTGGTATAATAATATGTAATATATCAGAATACTTGAGAATTTGGTTTTATTATAAAATACAGTACTACAACATTTTGTGATATGGCAAAGTATCTGACAGAATGTTCTGCTCTAAATTTAGATCTAACTGCTACAGATACGTCTTTGAAAGTGCTTCAAAGTACCCCTAAAGAAATATAATAATTAGCGATAGGTCGTAGAACCTGTTTTTGGCAAAAAAGGCATTTTTGAAGAAGCCTCTCATTTTGTGTGCAAGACTTTCAACATTTTAGTTATATACAACACATAACTGGTGTGGGATTTAATGCTATTGGAAATTAGAATTTTAAAGTCATGATAACTAATCTGTATTATTTGGTGTATTTTAAAATAAATTTATGTTTTTAACTGCATTTGTGCTGAGGCAAATGTAAAGAGTACAATTTTATTAATAATACGAATTTATTGAGCAGTTCTTCAAAATTCAATAGTACTTTAAATAATAGTATATATTCATTTCTAAATACAGTTAGGAATAAGCAGTTATATTCTATGGACAGATTATTTTTTTGCATCCCCCCAAATAATTAAGGAATTACACTAGTTTGCTAGTGAATGTGAAATGTATCATTAGAGAGGTGAGCTTTTTTTTTTCTCCAGTGATACAATCATATTTCTGTAAGTATTGTGAATTATGCAAAAAAATCTTTTTGGTGAAGTAAATTCTATTCACTTGGGAAATGCACATTCCAAAACTAGCACGTGGTGTTTGGCTATTCCCCAGTATATGGCTTAGCTAAATGATTTCCCCTAATAGTTGGATTCTACAAAATCCATTTAAAAAATTTGTGTTAATTTAGCGCCATTAAATCCATGAGATTAAAATTCAGACTTCTTTTCCAAGTAGAGCTCCCCGAGACGTTCAAAGTTGGGAAGGCTGTTACCTTTCTAGGGAATGGGCTGCCCCTCCTAATCAGACAGATTCTAAAGCCAAACTTTTGCACTTAGAATGTTCCACTCCTACTTCTGGAAAGCCTATATGAAACTCATGGTATAATTTGCGTTTTCAAGAGCGAAGGGATTCTACTGCTACTAGAGTCTTCAGAAGACATCTCTAACATTGAAATACTAAAGTGCTAAAAAACAGAGACAAAACAGATCATTTAAATCAATCTTATTTAAATACATCCACATATAAGCATTACTACAGTCAACTTGGACCAAATTCAGCGATAGAAGTTATTTAACTGGTAATTGCCACTTAAGTACAGATCGTAAAACAAAACTTACGGGGGCAGCGTCAGAGGCCCCACTAAAACAAAGGCAAAGAGATCATTTGCTAAAGATTGACAGTTGTCAAGTATAGTGTATATCTTCTTCAAACTGATTGCTATCACAACTACTTTACACACTTTACAATAACAGTACACATTAAAGCATGTAAATTAACACCACACACAAAATATTTTTTAAAAAAGCATTAGCAGGAACGGTATTACTCTACTTATGAAACTATTCCGTGTTTACACAGATACACATTCAGATGTTTCTCCCCTCATCTTTGTAGAGTGCTCATCATTTCTGAAAGAATGAGAGGAAGGTGTGTATTTGGGTACTTTCTGAAAATCTGTGTCCACATACAAGACATTACAGCCATCTGCCGGTTTCAATTTAGTAGGTGGTTCTAGATCAAGAAGACATATCTTGGCTCTCGGGTGATTCTGAATACAAAGAATAAGTAGAGATAGGCTCTGAAAAGGCTGGAGGAAGGGAAGACACAGTTTTCCTTACGCAGAGACACTTGTGGCAATTTCCAGAATTCTTGTTCCCAAAAGTGTAGTAAAGAATGACCTCAGGTTTTTGTGAGGGCAAGATAATTAATAGGGATAAATACTCAGGGACAGAACCATTGTTCTGGTATCTTTCATGGGCCTGGCAGGGTAAGCGCGGGGGAGGCAAGGGGTGTTAGAACACCTCGGGAGGAAAAAAAATATTATAAGCATACCATAAATGTACCATGCCAGACTAACCATGTTGTTATAGTGGTAGCTGGGTAACAGTCACACTCAGGAGGTGGAACCTTACAGACACAGAAGCCAACTTCCAATAGGCTCCTTTACCCAAGAGAGTTTTCTCAGAGTCTGTGCTATGTTAGCACACCATGTAAATCTCCAAAAGGGGGTACTAGAATAGAACCTTCCTAACTTATTTCATCACCGAATCTATTTTTCCACAGGGCCGCTCTTGATCCTAGTGTCCTACACTTGGGGAAACACCGCAGTACTCAAGTAACATGTAGCGTTTGGTTTCCATTTTCTCTTGTAACAACGAAAATACACATACGCTGTAGGTGGACCTTCTCAATACTGTGAAGCGGCAGAGGGATGCTAGCCCTGCTGTCCAACGCAACAGCCAACCCACATGTGGTTCTCGAGCACTTGAAGTGTGGCTAGTCTGATTGGAGGTGTGTAGTAAGTGTAAAATATACACCAGATTTTGAAGAGTCAGTACCCGAAACTGTCAAATATCTCATTAATAACTTTATATTGATTACATGTTGAAATGATAATATTTTGGATAGACTGAGTTAAATCAAGAGTCACATCATTAATTTCACTTTTTTTGCACTTTTAATGCGGCTGCTAGAAAATTTTAAAACTACATCTGTGGCTCACATTTGCGGCTCTATTTGTGAAACTCACATCTGTTCTCTTCTACAAGATGGCTACTAATAGCTTTAACCTGGCAGCAGAAGTTTTAATGACAGTGAATGCTTAAGATAGATAACTCGAAGTATAACTAGAGCCCTCATTAAATACGTGGTAATTTTTTAGAGAGCAGTTAACACACAATGAAGAGCCCCTCATTCATGTTTACGCTTGCATATATCTGTTCATTCAGATACATCTCCGAGCTAAATATGGGGTTTTATTTCATATATGATTCTGACTCTCAGTCAGTCTCTCTCCCTCCCTCTCTCTCTCTTTCACACTCACACAGACACACACACAAACTATTTCCTATAGGGACAAAAAAAAAAAAAACCCAAACAGGAAACAAACAGGAAGTCCTTGCAGACTGTTTTCACGGTCTTTGGCAGTCAAGGCTTGTGTATCTTTTTCCCTCTCTCCCTCTCCTTCCTGGATATTGTGTGTGGAGGAGAAAGGCAAGGAAAGAAAGGGTCATCTGCTCTTTTAATCATGCTATTCACCAACCCCCACCCCTGGCAAAGAATAAAAATATGGATGATTTGGTTTTCATTTTAAATTATTTTTTCAAATTCAGTTCAGGGGGGTAACGGGTACACAAACGCAAAAGAGGTGCAGGAAATTCTGCAGATAAGGGACTTTGCCATTTGTGGAGAAGTCCACGTGGAAATGACAAGCTTCATTGAGAAAATAAAAACAAATATATTTTCCACCCCACAGGCACCATCCATCAGGTCTCAATTCATTACCACTTGCAATTAAAGAAACAAGGAGAGAGAGGGCACCCTCCCTCAGTATGAGATTTATGATAATGCAGGAGGCCCAGATATTTAACGTAGCATCAATTTTTTTTTTTATTTTCCCTACAGCAGTACAAATAAAATGACCAGGTTTCTTTATGGAGGAGAAGCAGGATAAACACAGCCGCTGTTCTCCTCTCCTGAACAGCTGCACCCCGGCTAGCCTGTCTTGGACCTGTGATCTGACTGCAGAATGGGTCCAACTCCTTCTGCTGCTGACCTTGAGATCGGCCCTTCCACCCAGAGGGGAGTGCAGCCTTCCTGAGCCTGGAGCTCTTAGCTACCAACTGACATGGATGGAAGAGATAAGGAGAAAGCCTGCCCTCCCAGGTGACAGGAGGTCACATGATTAAGCAGACACAGAAAAAAAAAATCAGAACCTACTATTTAAGAGGAGAAGGACAAGAAGTTGCTGAATCAGGGGTGGTTTGGGATTAGTGGCCCCAGGAAGCAATAAAACCCATGACTAAGATGACTTTTTTTTTTAACATCTTTATTGGAGTATAATTGCTTTACAATGGCGTGTTAGTTTCTGCTGTATAACAAAGTGAATCAGTTATACACATACATATGTTCCCATATCTCTTCCCTCTTGTGTCTCCCTCCCCCCCACCCTCCCTATCCCACCTCTCTAGGTGGTCACAAAGCACCAAGCTGATCTGACCTGTGCTATGCGGCTGCTTCCCACTAGCTATCTATTTTACGTTTGGTAGTGTGTATATGTCCATGCCACTCTCTCACTTCGTCCCAGCTTACCCTTCCCCCTCCCCATATCCTCAAGTCCATTCTCTAGTAGGTCTGTGTCTTTATTCCCATTTTACCCCTAGGTTCTTCATGACCTTTTCTTTTCTTTTTTTTTTTCTTAGATTCCATATATATGTGTTAGCATACGGTATTTTTCTCTTTCTGACTTACTTCACTCTGTATGACAGACTCTAGGTCCAACCACCTCACTACAAATAACTCAATTCCGTTTCTTTTTATGGCTAATATTCCATTGTATATATGTGCCACATCTTCTTTATCCATTCATCTGTCGATGGACACTTAGGTTGCTTCCACGTCCTGGCTATTGTAAATAGAGCTGCAATGAACACTGTGGTACATGACTCTTTTTGAATTATGGTTTTCTCAGGGTATATGCCCAGGAGTGGGATTGCTGGGTCGTATGGTAGTTCTATTTGTAGTTTTTTAAGGAACCTCCATACTGTTCTCCACAGTGGTTGTATCAATTTACATTCCCACCAACAGTGCAAGAGTGTTCCTTTTCTCCACACCTTCTCCAGCATTTATTGTTTCTAGATTTTTTGATGATCCCATTCTGACTGGTGTGAGATGATATGTCATTGTAGTTTTGAGTTGCATTTCTCTAATGATGAATGATGTTGAGCATTCTTCCACGTGTTTGTTGGCAGTCTGTTTATCTTCTTTGGAGAAATGTCTATTTAGGTCTTCTGCCCATTTTTGGATTGGGTCGTTTGTTTTTTTGTTATTGAGCTGCATGAGCTGCTTGTAAAATTTGGAAATTAATCCTTTGTCAGTTGCTTCATTTGCAAATATTTTCTCCCATTCTGAGGGTTGTCTTTTGCTCTTGTTTATGGTTTCCTTTGCTGTGCAAAAGCTTTGATGTTTCATTAGGTCCCATTTGTTTATTTTTGTTTTTATTTCCATTTCTCTAGGAGGTGGGTCAAAAAGGATCTTGCTGTGATTTATGTCATGGAGTGTTGTGCCTATGTTTTCCTCTAAGAGTTTGATAGTGTCTGGCCTTACATTTAGGTCTTTAATCCATTTTGAGCTTATTTTTGTGTATGGTGTTAGGGAGTGTTCTAATTTCATACTTTTACATGTACCTGTCTAGTTTTCCCAGCACCACTTATTGAAGAGGCTGTCTTTTCTCCACTGTATATTCTTGCCTCCTTTATCAAAGATAAGGTGACCATATGTGCGTGGGTTTATCTCTGGGCTTTCTATCCTGTTCCATTGATCTATATTTCTGTTTTTGTGCCAGTACCATACTGTCTTGATTACTGTAGCTTTGTAGTATAGAAGATGACTGGTTTTTAGCAGCATTAAACATGCCTCCACAACTCACGCTGAGATGCTGGGCTGAGGCAAGCTTTCCTCCACCCACCCCCTTGCCTGCCTTCTCATTTGCTTTCCTTGCCAAGTTTATACCAAAATCACCTGGCCTTGGCGAATATGAGGCTTCGTCATTTTTCTGTCGATTTGGGACAGTGTTTCCTTCCACGTCCCCAAAGGAAGGCCTTATATGCCGTGGAGAGTATATTTCTATTGCTCTATGTCATGCAGTTCTGAGGCCTGAATTAAAGTGCAGACCAAACTCAACCCCAAATTACTTTATTTCCCAGTTCATGTTTTCTCTGCAGACCTGGCCTGCAGCTCCTTTTCTCAAGTTACTGGCACTGTAATCCTTTGTTTCCAGTGAGCAAAATAAGTATTTCCATTAAAAGGAGCTCCCCAGCGAACCAGCCTATTCTTTTTACTCAGCCCCAGTGAATCAGAACTTTCTGAGGCACAAATGCTATAGTCAGGATTGGTTCTAGAATATAAAGAACATACTTTGTTTTTACCCATCAAGTGATCCAGACTCCAAGCTCTGCATCCAGACAGGGAGATTCCATTTGGCTGAAATGCCTACTTGAAGTCATAATTGAGCATGGTTGTGTATGCACGTAATAGGTACTTAAAATATAGCCTTCCTTTTAAACATATAAAGGACCTGCCTATTATAAAACTCTCTTATATCCATTTTATCACTGACTACCCTGTGAGGTGGAGAGGGTGATGGTGATGATGATGGTGATTATAGCTGCCCATGGAGGTCACCGAGCAAGGATTTGAGATTTCCAAAACAGGGCTCTTTGCATTACTAGTATTTTTTCTTTTAATCATGTGTTCCCTGAACATGGCTATAAATCACAAACTTACGTTTGTTGCATTGAAATTATTGAGATTTGCTCTCTACAGAAATGGAAACAACTTGAACACTGTCTTGATTAAAACCTTAAGTGTGTCAAAGAAAGTTAAAGATACAAATTGCCATGGAAAAGTTCCAATTTAGCACAGGCCAAGAAAATGACTCTGTTTCTCAGAGTTATCAGAAAGTGAATACAATTATCTTAATAGTGTAGTCAATTACCTAAAGAAGCACAGGGGAATATATGCTCTCAAACCTCTGTTCTCAGTTACCAGGTTACAAATGGAATAAAAAAGTAAAATCTGATGACTGAAATGGCAAAATAAAGATACATGGGGGGGGGTACATGAAAGAGAAGATACATAATTTTGTTAATGAAACAAAATACACGGAGTTGTAATATTTTCCAAAACTTCCTGTTCTCCAAGTATAAGGCAGTCTCCCCCATTGTTGAGAGAGTCTTTCAATCTATCCTCAAATTTCCACTGTTACCTTCAGGTTTATAATTGTTCGTATCACATATAGTAAATAACATTAAAGTTATACTAGTGGTGGTGAAAATACCCTCATAGCCTTCAAGAGGCAACACACTTCAGCGCTATTCAAAAAAGGATAATACATTGAACGGAACAGGTTGGTTAATTAAGCAAGAAGTGACATGCCACACTTTTCTACAGCAACACTAAAGGGTCTTTTCCCCACTTCTTGGGAAAACAAGATAGAAGAAGACCTACCCAAACTTGTAATTCTACTCTCAGGAAAATAAAAACGATCAACATGTTTAAGTGCTAAACAAGCTTACCCTTGTTTCTAATTTACTGAGGTGTCAATTCATAAAGACACAAACATGGCCTTTTCTTGGATTTGACAAAATGGTTGCCTTTCCACAACGATTAGCAAAACAACATCATAGTTACCATACTGGACCTTAGAAGGGCAGGTGAGCAGAAATGAGTCCAGTTTTTCTGAAGTTCCTAGAGATGAAACTGGTATGTTGAGCTAGATTATCACTTCTTAGTGCTTAGGTCTTAAGGATGAATGGTGGAAGGATCAGCAAACAGAAACAGAAGCTAACTTCCTAGGGTATTTTGTTCACTGCTGTATCCCCAGGTTCTAGTCTAGAATACCAAATACATACACGTGGGAAGTGAAACCCTGGGTCTGAATCCTCATTCTGCCCCTTCCTAACTGTGAGACTTTGGATCAATTACGTAAATCACCTTGAAGGGTTGCTGGACGATGAAAAACGCATGCGTTCTATAAAGCCCTGTATATTGAATGTTTATTACCGTCAGCCTATAGGGGTCAGATGAAATGAATTTAAATCCAGATGGTGGAAAGCAGCTACCACTATCATTTCAAAAGGAGACTACTTTGTAGAAGGCATTTTGTCTTAAGGCTTTCTGAGAGGTCCTTGACCATTCATGAAAGAACTTGTAGAACCCAACTTTGGGAGTCACCTGAAAGCTGCTATTGCCCCAATCTGAGTATGTTCAAAGATGAACAATTGAGGCCAATTTTATATACTTATATCTGAGGATGTGAAAATGAAACAATGAGCTACAAACATACATGCTTTTCAAAACCACTTTGTTCTAGTTTGTTCTGATGAGTGCAAACATAAAGGAAGTCAGAAAATATCCAGACAGTTCTTACCTTTCTTCAGCCCCAGACTCTTTGAGAATCTTGTGAATGCTAGAGATCCTCTTCCCAGAAAAAAAAGAGCACGTGTATGCGCACGCGCGCGCGCGCACACACACACACACACACACACACACACACACACACATTTTTAGGCAACAAAATATTCCCCAACTCCTCCCAAAGTTCATCTATGAATCAAGAAGTTAGGAACTACTGAACTGAATAAGCGCTTAGGTATCTATCTATCTATCTAGATAACATATCTAGATATATATACATCCTGATGTAAACCTAAGCACTTAATGATACATGTTCTACATCTATCACATATATCCAAGTATTTAATGACTATTTAAATAATTGTTAAATCTTATACAGTATGCAATTTCCTCCTCACTCTGATATATGTAATTGACACTGACCAAATTCTAGAAAATGGATAAACTCATGTTCTGAGTATTGAAGTGACAGATGCTCCCACAACGTTCTGGAAACACTATTTACTTGAAGTAGTTTTACAGCTTCTATGTGTTTATGGCAGGGCTGAATTTAATATGACAACTTGGCTCACCGGGTATTGTAGACAAATTCTAGTGGAGCCTGTGTCTTGGAGGGTAAGGTGATCAGCCAGGGAGTTCACGCATCTCTTAATCTTACAGTATAAAATTGAGCGGTGTTCTTTTCATAATCACTGGTCCCTTTCTAGGCCACTGTGTGCCTGTCCCAGGGGACACAGTATTCCATCCAAGGCGGAAATGACCCACCTTCATAGTGGTTACCCTGATCTTTGAGATGAGTGATTTTTTCCATGAGTATATTTTACAGTTCAGCTAATAGCTTCATAGGGATTACATAAGCATTTAAAAAATTACTCACAATAGACAGTACACAGCTTATGCTTCAAATTGAGAAAAACACTTGACAGTATAACACTTGCTACGGTATTTGCTAGCCTGTGAATTTTGCTATTCTAATTGAGCTTTCGGAAAGAAAAAGGAACCCAGGAAGAGAGACGCTCTAAGACCTAAGGGAACTTGGAATTTGGGGGTTTAAACTAAGTTATGATATGACCTCTTTAAAGTGCCCAGGGTAGTGATAAAAAATAGAGATTCATACGCAAATTTCTCCATTCATTAAAAATCATGAATTTCAATAAGTAAAGGCAAAGGACAACCAAGAGTTTCCCTTTTTGTCCTTCGGCAACCTGACACGTCCCTCCTAGCAGTTTTAGCTGGGCAATTACTTTAGTTTTCTGATCGTTTCTATTTCTGAATTTAGGGGTGGAGGGCACCCACCAATGGTCAAATTCTCTCTCCAATTGCAAAGGTATTTTTGGCATTTCATTGCCATAGTCCACATTTCAATTTTGTTTTCTATCCCGCAAGTGAAAGACAGATGATTTCTCTTTCCCTTTTTCCTCTGATCTCTGGTCTCACATCTATTCCCTGAACTATTCCATCTCTAGGGGTTTTAGAAGAGTTGTGGTGTCTTTATGTTTGCAGGTTCTCACGCTGTTCTCCCTTCAGTCAGGTATCATGTTGCCTTCACCTGCTTGCTCCCTCCCTTCCGACAGCAATGTTAAGGCTCATGGTTGTGATACCATTGAATGTGGCTTATGTGGAAACTGCCTCAGGTAGTAAGCTCAGGAAATCTTAGGAACCTTCTTGCAGGGCCACGGTGGGACACGGAGCCTTCTAAACAAAGACGCTGAAGAGAGGGAACTCAGCCTGGTTGGGCTGCAGCAGATCGATCAGAAAGCACACCGTCCCGGAGAAGCCTTCATACAAGCTGTATATACTTTCAAGGACCCGGGAACCAGCCTTGAATTCCTCGGTAAATAAAAATTCAGCAAACCTAAGAGAAGGAGAAAATATGAACAGTTTTCACATGAGTGTTTCCACATTATTGGCCCTGGGTTGCTTCTTCCTCCTCTCCGCTAAGTTCAAGTTTTAGCATCATTCTCTTTCCAGATGTGTATAATATCTTAAGGAAGCCTTCTTCCCTGTTAAAAAACGGAGAAGCCATTATGCCATTGTGTATGTTTCACAATAGATCATGTTGGCAAGCAAATTCAACTATTTTCAGCATTTGCAAAGCAAAGCAGTTTCTGAGGATTTCATTCCTTCTGTCATCCGATAATTAAAAGTAAAAAAGACAGATAAATAGCCATACTTTTATTTATCTTGAAGAGAAGCAAGCTGATATAGGTCTCTGCCTTTAAAAAAAGTAAATATGCTGTGTTTCTGCAGGCATATCATTTCTGAGCTAGGTTTCATTTATATGTGACAGAGAGCAGAGACTGAAAATAAATGGGCAAGATTTTATACAATCTGTGCTTTGGGCAAACAAAAGAATGAGATGAATGGGAAAAGGCAAGCAACATTTTATAATCATGACATCAAACAGCAAACTCAGCTACAAGATAGATTATTTTTAGGACACCTGCCTTAAAAATAAATCACTGACCTCCAAATTCTCTATGGGAGATCTTTTCTTCTTTTACCTGTATTTGCCACAAAGCCTATTCAAATCATTTATAATGAGTAACATTTTTAGTAGCTTACAGGTTTTAAAGTGCTGTCACCTCTTTACAGACTTGCTCTACCCATTCCCATCAACAACAAACATAATCACCAATTCAGAGGCAAGAGCTCACAGGTTGAAAAGGCCTGACAGCTGATTCTGCCATAAATTTAGATTATTGCTACTACACAGGGGGTCCTATGAAGAGTAATTACTTGTTTTATCTTTTCAGGGCTCTTTGAATTGATGGTAGCTTAAAATAAATCAACAGGAAACATACTGCAATTCTGTCTGGGACAATTTTTCTCTCAACCGTTTTCCTGAATATGCAACAATTTTTAATGGAAGTCAAAATTTTAAACAGTAGAATAATGACGCATCTTAAGAGTTAATTCAAAATTTGTAATTACACACTGAAACTTCGTGGTATAGTTTCAAGGAATCTTAACTGTTTCAGTGCTGTGGATCATTTGGCAGCCTGGACTCCTCAGAAAAAAAAAAGTCTTCAAATATGTAAAGAAAAATACACAGGATTCCCAAGGAAATTAATTATGTTAAAGCATGGTTAGCAAAAATTTTTCAACCGAATTTGTGATACAGTGATATATGGATTCTTTATTAACACATTAAATAACAAGATCTAGTAGTGGGTCTAATAACTGCTGACATTTCTAAGTAGTGATGGGAGTAAAATATATTTCACAATATCTGCAACAAGACTAATAACATGAGAATATCTACGACATCTATTGGTGACAGAGTCACAGCTACTGCGAATTCAGAATTGAAAGAAATGCTACATTTCAGCTTGAAACGTAATACTTTTCTCAAGTAAATTCACCAATCCTAGATTGCGAAGCCCTGGTGTAGCAGGAAGAGGAAGGGCTGTGGGGTTGCAATATGCAACTCTGATAATTTCAAGTTTGATGACCTTTGGGAAATTTCTTAATCTGACTTTAAAACGGTGAAGTTGCAGAATTGCATAAGATCATCTGTAAAGATCAAAGGTGCCATATATTAGGGCTCTGAGCAAAGAGCAAGCATTCGATACACGGTAAACAGAATTTTTTCACAAAAACATAGTATAGCAGAATATTTGTAAAATAGAGAGAACCATCCCACCACATTTTAAGAGAAATCCACAGTTAATTTTGCTCCCTCCTCTGACCTTTTTCCCCCCTAGGGTTAGATTTATTTATTGCATTATTGAAATCATAGTCTATAATATTTAGTATCCTATATTTTTTTATTTAAAATATGATAAACATTTTTTGTGCTTTTCAAAATAACTTCTAAATGATATATAGCAATTTACAAGAGTACCAGCAATGTGTGAGAGTGGCAGTTTCATTGTATTCTGACCTGCACAGCATGTTATCATACTAAAGTGAAAATGATTGTTTCCAAAAACTACCCAAAGGTGAAAAATCCAAACAAACAAATTCATTTTTCTAAAAAACTCTGTCAAAATAGAAGTCAGAATGGTAATTATGGAACTAAAAAGAATTATAGACACTGATAACATTATATATCAAAACCTATTGACTATGACCAAAACTGAACTCAGAGGAAAATTCATTGATCTGAGTTGTTGTTGTTGTTGATGTTATAAAGATGGAAGGTATTCTAATTAAGCACTTTTTAAAAACTGTAGAAAATAACAAAATAAAGGGAAGGAACACTGGAAAATCAAAAATAAAGGCAGAAAACAATGAATTAGAAAACAAAAGAGAAAAACAAAAATAATTAATAAAAACCAAAAGCCAGTTCCTTGAAAGGGTAAGCAACATAGACAAAATGCTGGTGTGTCTGGCCAAAAAGGAAAACCATTAGGAATGTGAAATGGCATGTAATCACAGACATGGGAAATTTTAAATATCATGGAACTATACTGTTAGAACTTTATGTCAAACATTCGAAAATACATATGAACTAGATGCTTTTATAGTAGTTTATTCACTACCAAAAATAATTCAAAAAGAGGTAGAAAACCTGAATAATTAAATAATCATAGAGGAAACTGAAAAGGTGGTCAAATATTTTTCTGGAAAGATAAATTCCAACTCTGTGTTAAAAGAGTAGTAGGCGATGACCAAGTAATGTTTATTCCAGGAAGGTACATATTGTTTGACTTTCCTGTTTTAGGAACGGCCAAAGGATGTCTCCCCAATTTGGACCACACCATATTTAACTTTGAGTTATGATGAAGTGGAAATTTCAGTACACTAAACAATTAAATGCAATGCCCAAACAATATTCAGATATTACCTGCACATTTTCAGTCCTTACCTGTAAGTGAGAAATTTAAGTTGTCTGAAGGGCCCTGTAATCCCAGATTTATAATTAAGACTCTGTAAACTAGGACCAGTGTCCCAGAAAAATAGAGGGGTTGTTCTGATTCTTTTTAATAGGCTTTCTAGAGAATGACAACCCTGATGAAATTTATTCCAAAGGTGATATCACATTAGCCTAAGTAAGATCCCAAGGACTTTTTTCCCCTATATTTGGGAAATAAAGGGTCAGGTTGCAACCTAAACAGATTAGGGAGCCATTAATCAAAATATAATAACAGACTTCTAAAACAATGGAGCTACAAATGGGGGACTCACATATGTTAGTATTTTTCCTTCTGTGCATACATGCAAATATCATAAAGGGTAGTTTATGGTTTTTTTTAAAGATCGAATATTAGAAAAATTGCCTTGGGAAGACCTCTCTGACAAAATGACTTTTGCGTGATGGTCTGAATGAAGTGAGAGAACTGGGACATATACGTAGAAAGTGAACATCACAGGTGAAGGAGACAAAAACTTCAAAGGCCTTGAGGTACATTGTACCTGGCATCTTAACAGAGTAACAAGGAAGCCACTGTGGTGCAAAGAACCAGGAGCAAGACAAGTAGGGCATGATATCAGAGACGTAATGGGAGGCAAGATCCTGGAGGGCTTTTTGTTCAGAGAACAGACTTTGGCTTTTACTCTGATTCATGTGGGAAGCCATCAGATTATCCTGAACAGAGGAGTGTCATAATCCGACATGATACACATTATAAGAAGCAAATTTAAAAGATCACGGTGAGGGCTTCCCTGGTGGTGCAGTGGTTGAGAGTCCGCCTGCCGATGCAGGGGACACGGGTTCGTGCCCCGGTCTGGGAAGATCCCACATGCCGCAGAGCGGCTGGGCCCGTGAGCCATGGCCGCTGAGCCTGTGCGTCCAGAGCCTGCGTGTCCGGAGCCTGTGCTCCGTAACGGGAGAGGCCACAGCAGTGAGAGGCCCGCGTACCGCAAAAAAAAGAAAAAAAAAAAAAGATCACGGTGAAACACAGACTCACTCTTAATGAAATAAGCATAAAGGCAAGGATGTTTATTATCCTTATTTTTATTGAACATTGTTATGGAGATTCTGACCCGTGCGATAGGAAATGAAAAAAAAAGTATATAGTTGAGAATGGAAGTAACAAAACTATAATTATTTGCAGATAATATGTGTGCCTACTTAGAAAACCCAATGGAATCTAATAGATTAATGGAGTTCAGTAAGGTGGCCAGATATATCATTTTGATATTTATCAAAACTAAGATGTTTGTAAGATAAATGCAGATTTATATGAGAGAAGGGTGTCTTAGATTGCTAAACTGCAATAATATGTACGTTCTTTTAAGTCTTCATAAATGCCAGTAATAAATGACCTGAAAACATAAGGGAGGAAAAAATTCCACTCACAATCCTGGAAACATAAAATACATAGTAATAAAATTAACAAGAAACATACAAGTCCTTCTTCATAAGATCAAAACTTTACCAAATGACATTTTTACAAACTTAAATAAAGGGAAAACATACCATACTCTTGGATGGAAAAACTCAATATTCTAAAAATGTGACTTCTCACTCAGTAACATATAAATTCATTGAAATTCCAATCAAATGTCCATAGGATTTTTTAATTTTTGAAAAATTGACTCTAAAATACAACTGGAAGAATAAATGAGAGAGAACAGCTAAGAAAAACTAGAAATAAATGAATAATGAAATATAGAAAGTCCAGAAGCAAACCCACACATTTATATAAATTCAGTTTATGATAAAACTGGAATTTTAGATGATTGGGGTTATTGGCCAACAGATGTTATGGGAAAGTTTTGTTTTTTCATTAAAAAACACAAAGATAGATATCCATCTGACACTATTTTAAAAAGTAAGCTCTAAACTAATCAATGATTTAAAAGTTAAAGTAACTTCTAAATTGGTGGGAGAAATGGGTGAAGGGGTACAAGTTTATTTTAAAAATGAAAATAAAATCATAAAAGTATTAAAAGTCAATGTAAATTAATATTTTTATAATCTTAGAATGGGAAAGGTCTTTTTTTTTTTGCGGTACGCGGGCCTCTCACCGCTGCGGCCTCTCCCGTTGCAGAGCACAGGCTCCAGACGCGCAGGCTCAGCGGCCATGGCTCACGGGAGCGGCACGCGGTATCCTCCTGGACCGGGGCACGAACCCGCGTCCCCCGCATCGGCAGACAGACTCTCAACCACTGCGCCACCAGGGAAGCCCAGGGAAAGGTCTTTTTAACTATAACACAAAGTCCAGAAATCTTTAAAGTTGACAACTTTATAAAGAAAAATACTTAAAATTCTTGTCTGGCAAAAGACCATGAAATAAGTTGAAAGAAAAATGGCAAAGTAGAAAAATATTTACAGCATATATTGACAAAGAGTTACAGTCCTCAAAATAAGCATCACAATAGGAAAAAATGGGCAAAAGACAAAGACAGTTTAAAATACCTCTGGATTTAACGACTTCAATTTAAAATTTTTCTCATAGTGCACAGAAAGGTATGTATTGGATATTTGGGACAATTTTGTTTGTATTAGTAAAGATTGCACATATACCAAGTGTCCATTACTTAAAGATTGGTTAAATTAATCATGGTACAACTATAATAAATAACTATATAGTCATTAAAACAATGAGATAGATCTATACAAACTGAAATAAAGGATGTCCCTTAAAAATTGTTTATTTAAAATTATAAACTGCAAACATTATGTATAGTACTGTTACACATACATAATTGTTGGATCTTATTAATATGTACGTATAATACATACATATATATATATATAGGAACATACATTCATGCATAGAGAAATGTCTAGAATGATATAACTCAAATTGTTAGTGATAATAACAGTGAACACTTACATTGCAGTTACTATGTGCCAGGCACTGTTCTAAATGATAAATGAGGCCATTATGCTAAGTGAAATAAGCCAGTCGCAAAAAGACAAATACTCCATGATAACACTTACATGAGGAATGTACAAGTCAGTCAAGCTCATAGAAGCAGAGAATACAATGAGGGCTGCCAAAGGCTGGGGTGGGGGAGGGGAAATGGGAAGTTTTTGCTCAATGGGTATAAAGTTTGTTACTGAAGGTGAATAAGTTCTAGAGATCTGCTGTCCAACCTTGTGCCTATAGCTAACAAGATATTACTGTACATTTTAAAATATGCTAAGAGAATAGATCTCATATTAAGTGTTCTCACCACAATAAAAAAAAAATCACAAAAATACATATCCTTTGGCCCAGTAATTCCACTTCTAGGGATTTACTTACAGATGTACCCATACGTGAACAAAATGATATATGTACAAGGTTTTTCATCATAGCATCACAGGTAATGCAAAATATTGGAAAGAATCCAAATTGCCCTCCATATGGGACTGGTTAAATAAACTATGGCTCATTCAGAAGATGTAATACTATGCAGCAATAAAAATGAAAAGTCCTTTATTTACTGATTTAGGGTGATCGTTAAGATAGCAAAGTGCTACCATTTGTAACAAAAAAGAGGGACAAAATATTACATATATGCCTATCTGCTTGTGTATATATACAGATATGTATATCCCTGAGAAGATAACTAAGAGACTGGTAACTGACTGTCTCCTGGGAAGTGAACTAACTTGCTATAGTGCACAGTGGAAGTATTTCTTTTTACACTTTAAAACTATGTGACTCTATTACCTGTTCCGAACATTAATTGTATTAACATTTGGAGGAAAAAAAACATGCAAAGAAAGGCTGACCTTTGGGCTCGGTAGATGTATTTAGAGTTTCCCGTGAGCCGGTATAGCAGCAGAAAGACATAGGCACTGCCAGCTACCCCGTGGCAAATCCCTGGCCCCTTCTTTAGCAGGCCCTTCTGCCACGTGAGTTCCCCACACCGGATACATGTGTCCAGGTACTGTGGTTTCTTGGAAACCAGATAAGCTTTTGCAAACAGATAGGCAATTCCTGTGAAAACATCAAAGACATTAGAGGTGATTTTCAGGGCTTAATACTATAGAGAGGAACTTCGCAAACTCAGAGGCTCACAAACCACCAATGTATTGGTAAAATACCCACTCTAATCTAGTAGGTCTAAAGTGGGCCCAGAGATACTGCATTTCTAATGACAGCCCTTCCGGGGACCACATTTTGAGTAGCAAGGCTATAGGATCTTCTCCAAGGGAGTCTTATTTTACCTGTGAGATTTAGTTTAAGTTGTTTGAATTGTATGCTGATACTGGCCCTGAGAGAAAGAGCAACAAGTATCTAGATTGATAAAATCCATAATTTACAAATGGGTTAATATTTGATGACACACACCCTGGTGAGCATTATGCATATGTGGCTATTTGGAATGGCTAAATGTTTACACAGTTTGCCCATCCCCCCACGGATGTTCAGAATTCGTAATGTTAAAGTACTTCTAACTACACATCCTTTCTTAAGAGCCAAACTGGGAGTCCTTCCAAAAACAACAATGATCCCAAGTGACCTGGCCAAGACTCTGGCTTCAGCTGTGAAGTGAGGCCCTCCCCACTTGATTGTTCCAAGGAAAGACACGTTCTTTCAAAACTCCTCGGCCAAGGCGATCTCAATTACACAGGCAGGAATGGAAACAAGAGAAGCGACAGCTATTAATAGAAACAATTTCCTCCACATTCCAGGTGCTCATATTCAGAGAGGAGATTAGTAACAGAAGCTCACTCTCTCTCCTGCCTCGCCTACCCTTCTCTATAGAAAGTGGGAAAGACTGGAATTTAGTAGATAATTTGACTAGCTCATCCATCAAGGTTACCTCTGCCTTTGTCTTTGACTAGCCTATTTTACAACTGTGTAAAGACAGAAATTACCTTGTAGAAAACTGACAGTGATGTAAATAATACCTGTCTCTGGAAACTCACATTCTGTACGGTAGATGCTGCATTGACTTCCCTCAGTCTTCGTGGAAGCAGCTAGTTTCTGCATCTATTAAGTAAATTCATGTCAGCGTTCCTAATAGCCTAGAAATATGTCCACTCTTTGGATTTTCCTTTGAACCAGTTGTAATACCTATGTGGTTCCCTCATTAATGTATGAGTTAAAATTGTTGACATATGTTTATGTTTGTATGAGAGTCATGATTTTATTCTCTTTTAAAAATGTATCCTGGGCTTCCGTGGTGGCGCAGTGGTTGAGAGTCTGCCTGCCGATGCAGGGGACACGGGTTCGTGCCCCAGTCCGGGAAGATCCCACATGCCGCGGAGCGGCTGGGTCCGTGAGCCATGGCCGCTGAGCCCGTGAGCCATGGCCGCTGAGCCTGCGCGTCCGGAGCCTGTGCTCCGCAACGGGAGAGGCCACAACAGTGAGAAGCCCGCGTACAGAAAAAAAAAAAAAAAAAAAAAATGTATCCTTTAACACTCCCTATGATGAACACACAACAACGGGCTCTCCTCAGCCAGTGCTTTCCAGTCAACCACTGACAATGGTCACCTATAGCACTGTCCTTCAGTTTTAGGAAGAAAGTGTCATTCCCGCAAAGAATGATTTTTAAAAGAATTGAACTTAGTTAGTTACACATTCATTCATTCACTGTATCCATTCATTTGAAAGTGCTCATTGATGATCTGCTGTAGGCACAGCCCTAGGCAGGGCCAGCTTCATGGGCATGTGACCTGTACAGCCTCACAAAGGGCCTCCAGAAGGGCCCCACCCTGGATTGAATGCTCTGTTGTTGCCATCTTGAAATTCTTAATCATTTTCTAAAAAGGGGTCTGCATGTTTATTTTGTACTGGGTCCCCCAAATTATGTCACCAGTTCTGGCCCTGGGTGACATAAAATAAACGCTAAACACGATTCCTGCCCTTCAGGAAGGCACTGCCTAGAAAGGGAGAGAAAATTATGTACTTTTGACTGATACATAATAAGATATGTAGTTCATGATGCTGTGGGGACATAAAATGAATGGCCCTGAAAATAATACTAGAGGGATCGGAAAAGTGGAAGCTCCCTGAGGGAGACAGTCAGGGGAAGCTTTGATGGAAGTAAGGCTTTCTTCAGGACTGTGTAGGATGCATAGGAAACTGCAGGCCTGAGGAGATGGAGAGAGAGCATTCCAGGCATCAAATCAGCAAGTGCAAAGTTTCTAAGCCACAATAAACAAGTCACATGAAGACCAGTGGGGCAGTGTTCTAAGCAACAGGACCATGGGCTGGAAGGGTAGATTGGGCCCGCATATTGGATGATTTTACAAGTCCAGATGGGCAGCTTGGACTGTATTCGTGGGCAGTAGGGAACCAGTGGGACTGTTTTGTTGTGAATTGGTTGGTTTATATTTTTAATGATGTGATTAGTATTATAGACAAAATGCCCCACTGTGGGGTCAACCAAGACTGAAAGAAGGGCAATAGGGTAGCTATGAGCTGATCGTGTCAGCAGAAAGATGGCAAAGAGGCTAATGAAAGAGACAGCTCGCAGGATGGATGGCTGTTTAGATATTAATTGAGCACCTACTATATACCAGGACAGTAGTAGGTACTAAGTTTTTAAAAAGCCTCTGCCAGGGCTTCCCTGGTGGCGCAGTGGTTAAGAATCCTCCTGCCGATGCAGGGGACACGGGTTTGAGCCCTGGTCCGGGAAGATCCCACATGCTGTGGAGCAACTAAGCCCGTGTGCCACAACTACTGAGCCTGCGCTCTAGAGCCTGCGAGCCACAACTGCTGAAGCCTACACTCTAGAGCCCATGAGCCACAACTACTGAAGCCCGTGAACCTAGAGCCTGTGCTCCGCAGCAAGAGAAGCCACTGCAATAAGAAGCCCGCGCACCGCAACAAAGAGTAGCCCCCGCTCACCACAACTAGAGAAAGCCCGCGTGCAGCAACGAAGACCCAACGCAGCCAAAAATTAAATAAATGAATAAATAAATTTATTAAAAAAAAAGAGAAGCAGATGGTTTAAAAAATAAATAAAAGCCCCTGCCTTCATTAGTCTTTACAACCTAACTGGGGCACTCATTAGGCTACGTGAGGGGACAGAGAGGCGTTGAGGAAGCACAGAGGAAGGCTCCTAACCGACACTTGGAGGTAGGAAAGGCCCACTGGTGAAATGACACCATCTAACCTGGGTACCAAAGGAGGAGGAGGAACAGGCCAGGTGAACCGGAGCCCTTGGTGCTCTATCGGATCCCTTTACTTTACTGGCAGGTGCCCCATCCCCCAGCTGCTGTGAGTTGACTGCTGACAAAGCTCACTGCTGCCCTCTTCTTGGGAGATACGGCCTCAGCCAAAGGGGTGGCTATGCTATGCACCTCCCCCAGAAGGTTTTGGCCAATGATTGGCTGCCTCAAGACAGAGCAACTCTGTGGTGTCATCTGTGCTTCTTAGCTTCCCCACCACCACCCAGAATCCAGGTGAAGCTACTCTCCAGGTGAGACACAGAGAGCCCTTTGCCACCCAGCTCCTACTCTGTCCTCCTGCCACTTCTCCCCCATGCCCTCCATGAAGCGTTTACTTCAGTGAAACCAAACCACCCCACAGTTCCCCTTCCTTTACCATGTGGTTCCATGCCTCTGACTGACTTTTCTTGGAACAAACTTCCCACCTTTCTTAGTCTAACTTATCTCAGGCATCACCTCCTCCAGGAAGCCTTCCCGGAACCTGGAGGAGGACCAGAAATCCCTCCTTTGAGCTCCCATCACTCCTTATACAAGCCTTAGCACTCACACAGTATCATATTAAAATTACCTGTTTCTTAATATAAATAATTTTTAAATTGAAGTATAGTTGATTTGTAATATTATATTCATTTCAGGTGTACCGGATAGTGATTCAGTATTTTTACAGACTAAACTCCATTAAAAGTTATTCCAAGATGACTATAATTCCCTGTGCTATACAATATATCCTTGTTGCTTATCTATTTTATACACAGTAATGTGTATTTCTTAATCTCCTACCCCCATCTTGCCCCTCCTCCCTTCCTTCTCCCCACTGGTACCCACTAGTTTGTTTTCTATATCTGTAAGTCTGTTGAAATTACTTGTTTTCATGGCTGCCGCCCCTAGTATTGTGCCAGCTACCCAAGGGCAGGTACTCTGTCTTGTTCATTTTTGCTCCCCAATCTGTGGCATGGTGTTTGACACATGGCAAGGACTCCACAAATGTCTGCTGACCCTATAATGTCCCATTTCTCACCCCAGCGCAGGCCGATGCTGAAGCGGAGATGAAAGATGTGGAAGGAAGACGGGTTGAGATGGTCTAATTGCTAAACCAGGCCATTAGCCCCAGGCAGCTTAATGGGTATTGATCCTATGGCTCTGGCCAGAGACAAAGGGCCTCTTCCTGCAGCCTGGATCATGGAATGGTACATGGACAGGACCTTGAAAAACTTCTACACCTATTGTCTCCTTACCTAACCTAATGAAATCCACAATAAGGTGGCTTAACCTAAAAGGAAAGGACGTTGGATTTCTTTGCATTTGCTGGGAACGGTGTCATTTCATCCTGGGAACACTGATTATTGTGCATTGACATGAAACCCGGAGGCAGCAATGATATATGTCTTTGTCAAATACAAATGGGAAAATGAATTATTACTTAAGAAGTATGGTTTGAGAGGCTAAATCTTGGAAACATGTGACCCAGCAGAGCCTCGTGATAGCCAGACTTGGCACGTTTCGTTTCAACATCCTAGAGAATCAGCGCACAGGTCCATTCTGGGATCCGGAATTTCACTGAAGCACGCATTGTACGGTGTGCACTACAAAGCTTAGTGACCAAAGACACCTGCACTGTACAAGTACTTACTGTTCTCTATTCAAAGTCACTTACCCAGGAGCCCTCATGAAATGATTTAAAAAAATATAGCTACACCTGTGTTTCACCCAGAGTAAAGGAAATGCGCTGTCAGTGTGACCACAGATGATGTAACATAATGCGATCTAGAGTTTCTTTTAGCCACAGCATTTGTTTTAATGATTTTGTAAATGACTTTTGTCCTGTATTACAGAATCTTTAAGGCTAGGAAGGGGTCAGGTGAATCTGCCTGCTATACTTCGTTGTATTTAGTGAGAAAAACTCTACGCCGCGCTGGGTATTTATGAACGTGGGTGTCTGCAAATCTTTTGGGCCATATCCCTCACGAACGGTAAGGGTCCACAGGATTAAAGGGGTCTGTGGTGAAAAAAAGACTGAGTTTCACTGCTCCACCTCAATGCACTCCTTCCACAGATGAACAAAGGCACAAAAGAAACAAAGTGGTTTTCTCAAGGTTACTTAGCTGGTTAGTGTCTGAACTATAATTAGAACCCGGAGTTATTAACTTAAGAGTCCAGAAGTATATTCACAGCGCATAAATGATAACTAAGGCTGTCACCTGTAGAGGTGGGTTGAAGGAAAGTCAATAGGAAACAATTATAGTATCATTGATGAAGATAAGGTATCATTGATGAAGTTCCACACTGTGGATTATTTCTGGCAGGTTTTTAATCACAGAATCAGTCTGCCGCCCCAAACCATCTGCACTGTTCATAAATCTACTCTCAAAAAATCTTCTCACATAAGTGAGAATTATTTTTCTAGGTCATCTCTTGTTTTAGAATTTTTGGAGAGCTTACTGTTGCCAACTTAAGAGGCATCTTCATGGTCTTTAACCTGCACTTACCAGATTTATAATCACTCCTGATGCTATTTTTAGCACATCTCTTAAAAGGAAGACCAATACCCTTGAGATGGAAGTGCGGGCTGGCAGACATAATGGGCTCCATTTGGTTCTTTATTCATTTGTGAATTCGTTTATTTTTTGGCAGTCCAGTGAATATGAGGATTGAATGATTTTGCCCTGCAACCTGCGTTTAATCTAACCAAGATACTGAACATGAATGATAAATGAGGATAAATAAAGTCCCCAAGGTGATGAATACTATGCTGTACTGTTATGGTCCATGATTTACAAAGACAGATGGGATGTGATGTACAGAGAGAATGGAATAACCGCCCTTCAAGAACCCCACATCAATTAAGTGACCCAGCCACTCATTTTAGTAAATTATCTTCCCACTCTTCACAGGGCTTTTACTATACATTGAATCCTTTCAAAATATGCTGTATTTAATTTGGAACATCTCCAAAATTCAAGGATCCTGGGGTGCTTGGAGGATACCCAAAGGCCTTCACTGAAAATGATGAAAGGGAATAGGAAATGGGAGTGTTGAGCGTAACATGAAGAGATATCATTTCCAGAATGGTAAATAACTGCTGTTTTTCTTCAGAAAGTTCAAAGCAAGAAAAAGGTGGGCTCAAATGATCACTGGTGGGAATTAGCCTGGACATAATGCACAATGCCCTGGCGCTGGTACAAGCACACACGGGAGCCTTTGAAGTCCTTCCTTAAGTAAAAATGGAAGGCAGAGAAAATAAAAATAGAAGGACTAACACTTCTATTATTTGTCACCTCAAACTGCACTGAAGAAAAAATGAAATTCCAGTTGGATTGAAGAACATTAATTAGGTAAGGAGGGGAAAGGAAGTAATAAAAATCAGGTAACAAATGAAAGAGAAATCAAATATATTTTAAAGCTGTACTCATGGCACTGAAGCATAGCCTTGAAAATTAAATAACACTCCTAATCAAAAATGTGTGTGTTGGGCTTCCCTGGTGGCGCAGTGGTTGGGAATCCGCCTGCCAGTGCAGGGGACACGGGTTCGAGCCCTGGTCTGGGAGCATCCCACATGCTGCGGAGCAACTGAGCCTGTGTGCCACAGCTGCTGAGGCCCGCGCGCCTGGAGCCCGTGCTCCGCAACGAGGGAGGCCACCGCAGTGAGAGGCCTGTGCATTGCAGCAAGGAGTGGTCCCCACTCACCACAACTAGAGAAAGTCCATGCACAGCAATGAAGACTCAACACAACCAAAAATAAATAAATAAAATAAATTTATAAAAAAAAATGTGTGTGTTATTTTGGTATTTTAAGTCTCTCCTCTGGCCAATCGACCAAAATGCACTGTCTTTTTTGAATTGCCCCTTCTCTAAGGCCTGATTAGCAGTGTAATGGGATTGGGGGAAAAAAAAAAGGAAAAGATGGGGTCTGATAAGTTTCCAGGCTCGATTCCAGAGAGTTCACTGCAAATGGCTTCTCATTTCTCTAGACTTTTCATTAGGTGATAATGGAAACCGTCATTTGGAGAAGAATTACAGAATAGTCCATCTTCAACCTTAATGTGCATACAAATCACCTAGGGATCTTGTTGAAGTGCAGATTCGGATTCAGTGGGGCTGGGGTGGGGCCTGAGATTCTGGATGTCTAACAAACTCCCGTGCCACTAGTCCAGGGACCACGTTTTGAACTGCCAGGTTCCAGATCTGCACTGTCCCATGAACTTACTGAGCGCTTGCAACGTGGCTAGTCTGTATCAGGATGGGATGTAAGTATAACAGAGACACGGGATTTCAAAGACTGGATATTTAAAAAATATGAAGTCACTCGATTTTTAAATTTGTTGCATGTTGAAATAATATTTGGCGTATATTGGGGTAGATCTATTATTAAAATTCATTTCACCTGTTTCTTTCTATGTTTTAAACAGGGCTACTAGAAAGTTAATTTCATATGTGGCTCGTATTATATTTTGTTGGACAGCACTAGTTTAATTTGTATACAAATATTGTAGATAAAGATCATATATTTTTTAAACACAGGATCATTTCTGGACATCCTTTGCTGATGGAGACTTTCTTGGCTTTGAAAAGTTTCATCTTGACCTTTTCATCTCCCACGGTAATGGCATAAGATAAGAAATACCCTCACTTCTCAGAAAAGGCACCCGTCTTTGGCTAAGCCCAATGAAAGGCAATGCTATCAGATAATAACATGAGTGAGACCTGGGGCGCCGTGGCACCAGTGCACCAGCTCGTTCTCCCTCTCGATGGCCTCGCCGAGCTCAGGTGGCCAGTTGCAGTTTTGTTCCTGCTCCATAAGGAAGTCCACGCTCTGCCACACCAGCTCCTGATCTGAGGGCTTAAGGTGCTCATGGTAAGAAAGAAGCATCTGGAGGATGGACGACAGGCCATGAGCTGCTCCTATACAGACAAGCAAAGCATCATTAATTCACATAATTGGGAGGAGAACCAGTCTGAAGTCTGGGCGTAAGTATTACAGATTGATGAAGGGGTTGGGGAAAGCCAGGCATTCTAGGCAAAACGAACAGGCACAAAGGTTACAAAGGTATGAGAACACTTTGCCTGCTGGAGACTTTATAAATGTGAACCAGGGAAGGGAGAGATAAAGCTTGAGTTCGGAGAGGGAGGCAGGCGATCTGCAAAGGGGCTTGCAAGTCATGCTTGCAAGGAGTGATGGGGAACCACTGAAGGATTCAAAGGGGTAGTAACTAACTTTCATTTTACAAGCCTCATATCTCAAATGTAGTCATTGTGATTCAGTAGTCTGTTATTAATCCACTAACACTAAAAACTTGAAACTGTCAGCGGCTGAATCCTGCTTCCCTGTGCAGAGGTACTATTGGCAGTGAGCATATAAGCTGTTAATTTTCAGCAAAATTAGGCCAGTGAATTCACAATCAAGAATAAAGGATTTGAGTCTTTAGTGAAAGTCATTGTTAAAATAGCTCCATTTCTTTTTTTTCCTTTTTTTTCTTTTTTGTTTTAACATCTTTATCGGAGTATAATTGCTTTACAATGTCATGTCAGTTTCTGCTGTATAACAAAGCGAATCAGCTATATGTATACATATATCCCCATATCCCCTCCCTCTTGCGTCTCCCTCCCACCCAAATAGCTCCACTTCTGACAGGTAGACTCTGAAAACAAATATGAAATTGTGCTTTGTAGTATCCGTCAATATTTGTTTTTAAATGGCCTTTCAAAGGGTTCCCAGTGAAAGCAATAGTGATGACCTATGTCAAAAACAAAATCTTCCAGTCTTTAGCCAATGCTGCTGTTAGAGAATGCCTTTCTCCTCCAGGCCTTTGCCAACACCCTCACTCACCCAAGTATTCGGTTCCATAGTAAGAATACATCAGTGGGAATGGTTTCCTCTTTTTCATGGCATATTGCTTCCCGGAGTCCAGGATCGCCTGGCAAATTGATTTGATCTGTGCTGGGGTCAGCACCTGAGTAAGGAAAAGAGGCAGAAGTCAAGTCAGGATCATCATTATTCCTCAGACACTGGATTTTCTTGCTTAAAAAGTCCATCAGCATATCCCCCCCAGTCCTTTTCCTATTTGTAAATAAGCTCAGCCCACCATACCTTTTTTTTTTAAAACCACTGATTCTCTCTTCGTTGTCAAGTTTATCTCCCCTCTTCAGAAAATTTGCAGTTCTGATGGGAAACACACACCTTTACTGCTATAGGTTTTTACAAATGGCAGAGACCACCTAACAGCTGTTATATCATTAATCCTTGTCACAGGAACAAGAAGTTGCTCAGGAAAGAACAAAGACTGGTCCTAAGCGACCATGCTTGGCAAAGCTGTTACTTCTGATGTATGGCACGGGTCTGGCTCAGACAATGGGCCTTCAGTTTGTGTCATTTCGACTGTGCTCATAAAGCCACAATTCTATGACAAGCTGCTGCATGACAGACCCGCTGGAGCCTTTTGCAGTCCATGAAGGAAACCTAAGTCCAATAAGGACCAAGGCAAAGGAACTTTTACTATCAAAATCATGCTGAATAGACAATGGCTAAAAGGCCGTCTCCCATATTTTATTCAATCTAGGTACCGTAAGTTTTAGGGCTATACAGGTTAAAATGTTCTCAAGCCTACACAGCATCACTGCATTTATTAGGGTGCTGCTCACGTTTGCAATGTTCTCTGTCTGCCAGTCTACCTCGGGGCACACTGGATGCTCCCTTTGGCACAGCACTCGTCACCTGTTGCGTTCTGTCTCTCTCTACTGGATGATCAGATGCAAAGACTGTGATGTCTCATCATTTTGGTATCCTTGGTTCCTGACTCTGAGCCCGAGGGGGCCTTTGGTAACTGATGAGCGAGTAAGTGCCAGGTGGACTGCCATGAAAAGCAGAGCCCCACTCTCCCCTTTTCTTTATTCACCCCCTCCCTCCCTCTTCCCCTTCCTTCCACAATTATTTCTTAAGCCCTTACTATAAGCAGGAAAGACTGTTCTAGACGCTGGAGACACAACAGTGAACAACACGACAAGACCTTTACTCTCATGAAGCCAACCTTCCAAAAAGGCAGACCTACACAGGAAAAGTACCAGCCAGAGTAACCAAAGGAAGAAGAAATCACCTGAAGTTCAGCCTTGGCCTGACTGGATGAATCTGGGCTCAAGGAACAATCTACTGGATTTTGGCCTTTCTCCGAAGACTCACACATCAAATTTTCCTACCTGATATCTGCCATTAGACTCACCCATTCCTTTTGAAATAACTAATGATTTCTTAAGTCATAACTTGCTCCTCTGATTTACGCAACATTAGAAGGGCAAAATATAATCCAGGTTGTGGCCCCTTCAAATCCAGCATTTAATTTGGAAAAATAATCACATAAAGAAGAGGAAGTTGTTCATTAATTAATTCTGCCAGTTAACATTACTGAGCTACTATTCCAGTGAGGCCCTCTAGTAGGTATTGTGGGGGAAACTCTAGAAAGCCTAGGACACATTTTTTTTTTTCCTACAAGGAACTTACTATCCAGCACTGGAGATAGACATAGACAAAAGTCTACAATAGAGTGATTAAAGTTCATGAGCCCACCTCACACCAGTCAGAATGGTCATCATCAAAAAGTCTACGAATAATAAATGCTGGAGAGGGTGTGGAGAAAAGGGAACCCTCTTGCACTGTTGGTGGGAATGTAAATTGGTACAGCCACTATGGAGAACAGTACGGAGGTTCCTTAAAAAACTAAAAGCAGAACTACCATATGACCCAGCAATCCCACTACTGGGTATATACCCAGAGAAAACCATAATTCAAAAAGAGACATGGGGCTTCCCTGGTGGCGCAGTGGTTGGGAGTCCGCCTGCCGATGCGGGGGATGTGGGTTCGTGCCCCGGTCTGGGAGGATCCCGTGTGCCACGGGGCGGCTGGGCCTGTGGCCCGTGGCCGCTGGGCCTGCGCGTCTGGGGCCTGTGCTCCGCGGCGGGAGAGGCCGCAGCAGTGAGAGGCCCGTGTACCGCAAAAAAAAAAAAAAAAAAAAAAAAAAAGACATGTACCACAATGTTCACTGCAGCTATATTTACAATAGCCAGGACAGGGAAGCAACATAAGTGTCCATTGACAGATGAATGAATAAAGAAGATGTGGCACATATACACAATGGAATATTAGTCACCCATAAAAAAGAATGAAATAATGCCATTTGCAGCAACATGGATGGAACTAGAGATTATCACACTCAGTGAAGTAAGTCAGACAGAGAAAGACAAATATCATATGATATGACTTATATGTGGAATCTAAAAAAATGATATAAATGAGCTTATTTACAAAAGAGAAATAGACTCACTGACATAGAAAAAAACTTGTGGTTACCAAAGGGGAAAGGGGGGGAGCGATTAAATTGGGAATTTGGCATTAACAGATATACATTACTATATATAAAATAGATAAACAACAAAGACCTACTGTATAGCACAGGGAAATATATTCAATATCTTGTAATAACCTATAAGGGAAAAGAATCTGAAAAGGAATATATATATATATATGTGTATATATACACACATATATATATGTAACTGACCCACTTTGCTGTACACTTGAAATACTGTAAATCAACTATACTTCAATTAAAAAAATTTTTTTAATTAAAAAAAAAAGTTCATGAACCCAGGCAGGGGTGGAAAGAAACAGTAATGCAGAATATTTAACACATCAGCTTCACTAAGACATCATCTCCTCATTTTCCATCTGGTTGCTCAGAAACAATTACGTCATGGGTTCCAACTTAAGTTTCCCTTTTATTAGGTACCTATCTTTGCCTCTTGGGTTTACTCCTCCTTTCTGCCTAGAAATCCTAAAGACCCTATCTTCCCACGTCTTCCCACCGTCATTTCAGGGCTCAGCCTCGGGTCTTTCCTTAGATGGACGGCACATTTCTCCTAAATGATTTCCTCCTCTGCATCCGTTCGAATTGTTACCAAAATTTCATTTGCCACTGACAACATCTTACTCTCTCTGTACCTTTATCAGCACCAACTGACCTCACATTTAGTCTTACTCTATGTAATATCTTGCATCATCAGCCTCATATCGACCCCTCCATCCTGGCTTACTCTCAGAAACCTGCCAAGAACCTCAAAGGGCATGAACTTAAGAGGAGTCTATGCTGGTCGCATCCCATAATTTCCTGGGAATATATCTGGCTCTTCACCTGAACTGAGGTCCTGTATGCCACTATTGGTCTTGAATCCATGTGACAGAGGCAGTTTTTGTGATAGGAAAAGGCCACTGGATTTTCAGGGTACGTACTCATTTGAATGACTAGAATTCTCCCTATTTGACTTCTGTGCTGATAATTGAAAACTGGATTATTCTTTCCTCAGCTGAACATTTATTCATGTCTCCGTTCTCTCCCCGCCCCACCTGCTTGTTTTTAACCCAGAAAAGGAAAATCAACTTTGGTTCTATGCGGTGCCCTCTTTCTTTCCATCCCTGATCCACAGCTCAGAATAGAGAATGAGTTTATAAAATATTTCAAAACTTCCCCGGTCATGCATCATGTCTGGGTGGTTTCCTCTTATCTCGCAGAAACACTGTGAAAAACAAAGAGAAACGGCGCTTGTCGGGCCGGATAAAGACTAGTTATGCGTGCAGTTCTTTATCGCTGGGAACAGACAAGACCTACCCTTGGCTTTATTGATCAGCAAATAAAAAGGGGAAAAACAGTGTACATGAAAGTGTGCAGAGGAGAGCACTGAAGAAGAGGGTACTGGTCCCCGCCCAACACACAGTACGTTAGGAAGAAAGGAGATGAGACACGGGGCAGGGGCTGCTTCGTGTTCTCCCATTTGTCTGCCCTCTCAGACATCCCTCCAGGCCGCACTCCCAGCACAGAGGAACACACAAGCGCACACACTTCCAAGAAGACGGCCTCCGTGCTGCTGAAACACTCTGAGGCCTTGGGAATGAGGAAATGGCATTTCCACTGGGGAAAAAAAGTAACTGGGGATGGCAGAGAGCGGCTCCCTGTGCATTAGGCCTTTATCGGGACAAACCCAAATTCCCTCTCCTGTATCTGTAGCACATAAGGCTATGCATGTGTTGATGTCTTGGATGGATTTGGTTCTTTTTAAAAAAAATTTTTTTAAATTAAAGTATAGTTGATTGACAATGTTGTGTTAATTTCAGCTGTATAGCAAAGTGACTCAGTTATACACATATATACATTCATTTTTTAAATATTCTTTTCCATTATGGTTTATCCCAGGATATTGAATACAGTTCCCTGTGCTATACAGTAGGACCTTGTTGTTTATCTACGTCTGTATCTTTATTCCTGTCCTGCCCCTAGGTTCATCAGAACCATTTTTTTTTTAGATTCCATATATATGTGTTAGCATACGGTATTTGTTTTTCTCTTTCTGACTTACTTCACTCTGTATGGCAGACTCTAGGTCCATCCACCTCACTAGATTCCACATATAAGTGATATCATATGGTATTTGGATTTGGTTCTTTAAATAAAAATTTGTTTTTACACTGAATTGAAATAAATTAAGATATCTCAGAAATACAAAGCAAGTCTCTGGTGGTTTGGTGTAAATATTTTCATTAGTCTAATCGATTCCCTTCGCTGATCCTTGAACGGAGGTGTTTGCTGTGAAGTAGTCCCATTGGGCTGGGCTCTGAATATGAAGAGACGAGAGAGTAATAAAGCCCATTCTGTGTTTCCTGGCCCCGCCTAAAGGTTGTGCTCTGATGGAACCAACTCCCTGCTGAGGAGAGAGGACCTTTGTTAAGGAAATGAATGAAATGGGCCAAGCCACAGAAAGCCTGCCTCACCACAGACCCCTTTCCAGGGTTAAGTGTCCCGCCCACAGGCCCTCTGAAGTGGCAGTCTTTGCTAGCTTGATATCAACCACCGCCAGCATTAGCAAGCAGCAGTCCAAAATGCCCAAAGTATGTGACTGCCCATTCAGATGGAATGCAGAAGGTCACTCCAATATCATGCCAAACACACATGTAACAGAGCAAGAATCTGACATTAACTTAGGTGATTTCCTCCAGCAATTTATTTCATCCACTCCTTTGCCCTGCCTTTCTGGGGGTAGCACAAGCTTCTGCCTGAGAGAGAAAAAAGCCATTTGATGACCAATGAACATCAAAACGACTTTTTTTTAGGTTAACTTTAAAAAAAAAATCTTATTGGAGTCTAGTTGATTTACAGTGTTGTGTTACTTTCAGGTGTACAGCAAAGTGATTCAGTTATACATATACATATATTCATTCTTTTGTTGAGACCCATGGAGATAATAGCTCTGAGGAAAAAAGGCTGTTGAGTTGTAGAAACTGGGTATTTTAGTACTTGAAGTTGAGAATACAAACAACAGACTTGAAGGATATGTAGAGTCAGGATGGAGCTAAATCTGTTCAAGGTGGAAAGAGGCGAAACCAGCAAACTGAAAGTCAGTGTGGAGTTCCTGCTCTCCTAGCCCTACTCCCTTGCGCTAAGCATTAGGAGAGATCCTATAATCCCCCGAAAAGGTTTGGGGATCTATAGGTAGTTAGGATGTGCGTCCCTCACTCCCACCTGGAATTGGGGAGATGGCAGCCTCAAAGATGTGGCTCTTGCCTCAGGGTCTGGGGCCAGTAACAGAGATACTGCTGCACGGCATGTCCACAAGAGAGCCAGAGACAATCCTGAGTTTCCTGTGGGTACCATGGTGGAGCAGAAAAACATCCCACACCCTAAAGTAAATTTTTCTAAAAAAATTCACTACCCAAATTTAAAAGTTAGGGAAACTTTTTGGGTACAAAGTCAATATAAACATACGGTTAGAGTTTTACTTTTGAGGCCTGTTTGGGGCTTAGATTCAGTTGGAAGCCACTAGGTTACAGGTAAGGGCCAGGCCTTCAGGAAATCTCTGAAGTGGGTGGAGAGGTACTTCAGGTGTTGAGAAGACAAAAACTCAGGGGAGCTGCTTTGATGCAGAAGAGGCTTAAAGAGATAAAGTAGGGCTAAGGGAAGGCTTTCAAATAGGAAACAGATCTTGATGAATCAGACAGTTCATATTATGTGCCAGGCCTGTGCCAGGCCCTTTGAGAGATGATATCATCTTAACAAATAGACTTAAGAGGTGAATCATTTAAATAATGAAGTATTTCGCATTTGTTTAAATTCTCAAAGTTATGATCTATAGGGGTAAGGTGGAGGGAGTGAATATTAAGGGCTTCACAGAGGGAGAGGGACATGAGCTTAAGCTCTGAAGGACAATGAGGAAGTGGATAAATGCAAGTGGCGGGGGATGGGAGGGAGAGAGGGTATTTTAAGCTGCGGGCTGATGGGGAAAACCTTGTGTATTAGGGCAATGCTTCTCACACTGCAATGTGCACACAAATCACCTGGTGCTCTTGTTAAAAATGCAGATTCTGATTCAGTAGGTCAGGGACGGGGCCAGGAGAATACAGTTCTAACAAGCTCCCAGGCGAGGCTGCTGCTGGTCCCAGGACCACACCTGAAGTAGCAAGCGATGGGATTATGGGCGCACAGAGGCTGGTTGCAGCAGAGGATTTCTCTTGGGAAGGGTGAGAACTTGGAAGGAACTGTAGGAAGTTCCCAAAGACATTCAAGGAAGCAGGAGGGAACACCAGGCAAGAACACCGCACACCATAATTTCAATGATCAGATTACCCAGAAAAGAGAAGTGGCAACAATGGGAAATTCTCTTCCAATAGGCCATGCGTAGGAAAAGTGTCTAAATCTGCAAAACCCAGTGGGGAGCTCTCTTAGCCAATGTGGCCAAGTTTATTTTCTTAACTAGTCTCCAAATGGGGCGCATGTGCTGGTGCAGAATAAGCAAGTCCCTTCCATCTGGTTTTCCTGATGCTCCCTGACCATCATTATGCTGGGCGATGAGGAATCAGAAGGGGGTTGCTCTACTTAATGATTATCTTCCAATCTTTTAGAGGGATTCAACAGAGAATTTCACTTATAAACACTTGGTCCCAGATACCATTTCAAAGTTGTTTCTTTTCCCTTCTCATGTCAAGAAACCCAAGCCAAGAAAACAATGGAAACTAGAAAAGAAAAACAGGTTTTACCCCATTCTTGCTGACTGACTGCTGGCTTGAAAGATTTATTACAAGTACCTGGTAACCCAGTCTGCACCAAGGGTCACTAGATGATTTCCTGTTCTATTTCTTGCAAGACACGAAATGTCTCAGAGCCTGAGTTTCCTTATCTACAGAAGGGGGATCACAATGACTTGCCCCACCTACCTCCTCAGGTGATGGTGAGACTATTACTAAAAAAGCACTTCCCATTTGGAATTAGCAGATGCAAACTAGTGTGTATAGGATGGATAAACAACAAGGCCCTGCTATATAGCACAGAGAACTGTATTCAATATCCTGTGATAAACCATAATGGAAAAGAATATGACCAAGAATGTATATATATGTGTAACTGAATCACTTTGCTAGCAGAAATTAACACAACATTGTAAAACAACTATACTTCAATTAAAAAAAAGAAGTACTTTACTTTCTTGTTAACTTTTATATTGGCTTTCTATTGCTGCTTAAACTTGGTGGCTAGAAACAACATGAATTTAGTCTCTGACCACACCCCAAATCGATGACATCAGCCTCTCAGGGTGTGGGACATAGGCATCAGTATTTATGAAAACTCTCCAGGTGATTCCAGAGTGCGGTCAAGTTTGAGAATCACTGAGAAACTTCGCTTCACCACTTTCTAGCAGTGTGGATTCAGGCAAGTTACTTACACTTTCTAAGCCTCAGTTTACTCATTTGTAAAAAGTATCGATAATAAGACCTCCCTATCTCACTGGATTGTTATGAGAATTCCATATAAGACACTTAGCACAATTCCTGCCATGAGGCACGTGCGCGATGCAGTAAGCTGGGGTTAAGATAGACGTTGCAAGTCCAGCAGCGACTCAACCCCACCATTCAGCACCACAAGCCTTGCAGGTCTGTGCTCGGAATCTCCCTCAAAAAATAACCCTGCTGTTGTTGCTCACCTCCCACATCCCATCTTCCATCCAAGGACCAGCTTGTGTCAGCTTGCATTCCTAAGTCACTGTAACTTGTAAGTCATAGATTAGTAACGTATGGCTCTTCATGTCTGTGTATTTACTTTTCTTTCCTCATCACACTTCGGGCGTTTCACTGTCCCACTATCTCCAAACTACATTGCTTTGCTCTTTCAAAACTACTGCTCAAGTTTACCTGGTTTCTAGACAAGTCTCTGTCACTAACTTTGTTACTTTAGACCAATCACGTAACCTCTCTGGTCCTCAGTTTCCTCACCTGAAAAAACAAGGAGTTAAGCTGAGGTGGTCTTTAATGTGTCTTCCAGCAATAGTATTTTGTCATTTTATGATTCAACACTTTATGACAACCATTTTACAAATCTATAAATACTTATTTGGGCATTAATTCTGGGATGCGGATGGGATGGTATGTTTCAGTGGTTTCATTTTCTACAGGCTAGGCAAAAAGCCCTTTGCAATGAGATTATAGTGCATGTTTAACTTGACCTCTATTCTAGGCATCTTATTTTATGAAGATGCATATTCTCCCATGTGATCCAGCAATCCCACCCCTGGGCATATATCCAGACAAAACTATAATACAAAAAGATACATGCACTCCTATGTTCATAGCAGCACTATTCACAATAGCCAAGATATGGAAACAACCTAAATGTCCAGGTACAGATGAATGGATAAAGAAGATGTGGTACATATATACAATGGAATACTACACAGCCATAAAAAAGAATGAAATAATGCCATTTGCAGCAACATGGATGGACCTAGAGATTATCATACTAAGTGAAGTCACACAGAGAGAGACAAATATCATATGATATCACTTATATGTGGAATCTAAAAAATTATATAAATGAACTTATTTACAAAACAGAAGTAGACTCACTGACATAGAAAACAAACTTATGGTTACCAAAGGGGAAAGCGGGGAGGGATAAATTGGGAATTTGGGATTAACAGATATATATTACTATATATAAAATAGACAAACAACAAGGACATACTGTATAGCACAGGGAACTATATTCAATATGCTGTGATAAACCATAATGGAAAAGAATATAAAAAAGAATGTATATATATGTATAACTGAATCATTTTGCTGTTCAGCAGAAATTAACACATTGTAAATCAACTATATACTTCAATAAAAAAGTCATAACTTCTTCCAGGGCTTCCCTGGCGGCACAGTGGTTGAGAGTCCGCCTGCCAATGCAGAGGACACGGGTTCGTGCCCCGGTCCGGGAAGATCCCACATGCCGCGGAGCGGCTGGGCCCGTGAGCCGTGGCCGCTGAGCCTGCGCGTCTGGAGCCTGTGCTCCGCAACGGAAGAGGCCGCGACAGTGAGAGGCCCGCGTGATGCCAAAAAAAAAAAAAGTAGTAACTTCTTACTAAAAAAAAAGATGCATATTCTCTTATGTGCTTTCTTCCTAGTAGAAAGCTTAGGAAATTAGAAGTTGTTTTAGCCTCTTGGCATTGGTTAGTTGACTAACTGGAGTCTTTGTCTCCCGATGCCTCCAAAGCGAATGACTACGTTATTAAGGCCTGATGCGTAATTGACCATTTCACGTCAGACGCTCCTCTAAGCCACGGTTATGTCATTACACTAGTCTCAAACCATGGTTCAACGGACATTTTTCAAGTGCTTGCTGCGTGCATGACACTGGGCTAGAGACTACAGGAATATAGAGATGAGTAGTTGTGGACAGTCAGGTATCAAGTAAATGCCTTTCTTACTTGGAAAGTTCTCCCCTTATTCCTTGCTAACTGGATCTCAGTTTTATTAGGCTTACAATTGTGTTTAACTCCAGGTGATAGTGAATATGAGCTTCAGCCAGTCATGTCAATCCTATTGTCCCTTGCCTTCCTTGAAGCTCGAGTTGGCTATGTGACCTCACTTTGATCAATGGAGAAATCTGCTGAGGTGGGAGCTTCTTGGAAAGCTTTTGATTTCATGATAAATGGAAATAAACTGGACAGACTTGGCTGTTACCTGCCTTTCCTCTTTTTGGTACCTTGAATGTTTATGTGAGGCCTGGAGCTGTAGCATCCACTTTACATCCTGAGGCAATAAGCTTGTGGATGAAACACTAACATTCACAGAAAGATAGAGGAAAAAGATCCTGGGGGTTGTGGACATCGTTGGGCATCTGTACCACAACTAGGAGCACCTATCTGCAGACCCTTGTTATGAGAGAAAAAGTACTTCCTTTTTTAAAGTCACTGTTCATTGGATTACTTACAAACTCACATCAGCTGGGCAGCTGTAAAGTGCCAACCTAACAGCACTGCTAGCATTCGTTTCCCTGTAAAGCAATTTTTGCCCACATATTTCTCTGTTTCCATGGAAACCTCTAGTTCTGGAGCTCTTTAAAGTGAGGCTGACTGCCTGAGTGGACAAATTCAAATGCAGTTTTCAGTGCTGGCTGTACTCACAAGGTTGTGATTGATTTTTCTTGTTAAGTGCTATCCTAGAGCCCGGAGACAAAGCCTGGCAAACACACTGTTACCTTGCTGCCATTGCCCTGGGTGACCTTCCTACTCCTTCCACTTATCTTGCTCCAGGTCAGGGACAAGGGACACTCTCCAATCTGCCCCCAGGACAGTAGATCCTCCAATCCTCAAAGTCGATTTGGGGAGACAGAGAGGAGACTTGTGGGAGCCTCAGCAACAAGTGCTGTGAAGCAATCTTCTTCCTTACCAGGAACCGCTGTCACCTCAACTTAAGTGACAGTATTATGTACTAACTGCCCTGTCACTTGAGAGAGCTAGTCATGAAAATGGTCCTAGAAGAACAATATCTGAGCCATTTGCGACATTTTAAAGCTCAATAACTCTTTCACCTAGATATTTTCGACAAAATAAGCTAGGAGGGTTTCCTTTCCATTGCCTGTGGGATTGATGGGTGCCCTGAAGGTCACAAGTGGTGGAGATTCTTTAAAACGGCTTACACCTTTTTGTCTTCTTTTTTCCCCCAATACCTTAAAATACATTTTAATAAATGTGTTCCTGGCGGGGGGGTGGGATGAAATGGGAGATTGGGATTGACATATATACACTACTATGTATAAAATAGATAACTAATGAGAACCTACTGTATAGCACAGGGAACTCTACTCAATGCTCTGTGGTGACCTAGATGGGAAGGAAATCCATAAAAGAGGGGATATATGTATACGTATGGCTGATTCACTTTGCTGCACTGTGGAAACTGACACAGCAGTGTAACGCCAACTATACTCCAATTAAAAAAAAAAGTGTTCCTTGGGGCTAAAGGAAGCTAAGGCCCTGAATAGTACCTTCTCTGCAAAATAAAACCTAAACCTATTGCGGGGGGTGGACTGGGTGACCGTGGCTGGGAAATTTGGAATTTCTGGCTTTGTCATTATATGGCCCTGAACAAGTGATGTAACCTCTCTGCCTTCAGTCTTCATTGGTAAAATGAGGTAGGTGACCAAGTAACTTCCCGAGACCTTTCTGGTTCATGATGGTTTATAAGTATGTATCGAACTTTCCTTCCTCCTCTTGTATTCATTGAGGCATTGGAGGGAATCCTCTGTGTGATCCTGTCCAAAGTAGTTTCGTTATGGTGACACCATGCTTTCAGGTACTTCGAAGGGAAAATGATTCTGGTTTTTTGTTTTCTGGTTTCTTTTCGGAAACAGTTGTAGCCAGGGGTCTTTAGGAGAGCTAGGTTATAAGATTCCGAAAGAATCGCGTTCTATATAAACAACATATCCAAAAAGGAGATTGGAGGTGACCTGGGCATGCAGGTACGCTGAAGGGAGTGGCCACCCCCCACCCTCCCCCCACCCCACCCCATTAGGGACCAGGCAGCCAGGATGAACAAAAGAGTCTCTGTGGCTGCTTTCAATTTTCATTTTAGGCCTAGGGGAAGGAGAAGAAGAGAGGGTCTCAGGAGGAGCTGGCTCTGTGGCTGAAGAGGAGAGAGGAGAGAAGAGTGAAGTAAATCGACACCTTTGCTCTGTTAAGGACACCGAACTCCCCAAAGCCACTTCCTTAGATTTCAGTATCCACAAGTTCCACGTGGTTGCTATGGAATGAACACAGCTAGGGAGGATTCTTCCTGGTCCTTACAAAGGCTGGGGTGAATCACCGGGTTATATAACCAGTACTAAGCAAAGCAGGATTTACAACCTTGTAAGTTAGTAACTAAGGCCTTTGTCTTATATAAGCTTCATCCTGTAAATGTTAATCAAGCCCTACTATGGCTCACTCAGAGAACGTCTGTCAACAAAAGAGAGAAAAACCTCTGCCATTGTGGAGGTGACATTCCAGTCTGAATAAATGCATATTGTGCTCCATATTTTATTGCCCCCAATATCTTATGCGGCCACTTTCCATAATTTGTTATTATTTTAATGGGGCTGCCTTCATAAAGAAATCAATGTTAAGTAAATTGTGTGCCACATCTCAGGTTGCCTGGGGAAAATTTAACAGGAGATGAAATCCATTCACAGGCTCCGATGTTCAACTGAGGGTAATCACCAAAAGTGTAAGGATGTACATAGGACAGAAATGGCCAGCTGGCCAGTTGCTATAGCAGATAGTTACATGGAAAGGTTTAAAAACAGAGCTCCCAGTCTATACCAAGATTTTATAGGAGGTAGGACTGAACACTCATCTTTTTTTAACAAAAGCTCCACTCAGGATGCTGGGACACAGACATTGCTTTACATTGCAAATCCAGCATGATTTAGTATTGCAAATAGCACGGGTGGTTGGAACAAGGAACTCAGCTTAATCTTATGTGGTTCATGTAAGCTGTGCTGCTGCTATTCCTGGTCACGGACTAGACTTAATTATAAGCTCGATGCCAGGAACCATCTCTATAAATATGCTTCATTAGTTGTAACACAAAATACTACTGACCATTTACCAATTTTTCAAAAGCACGTATCTCCGTGATACTGAGAGAGGAGCCCCATGTTTAATATGTAAAGGGGGGAGATACATTAAATATATAATTAGTTATGAAGAGGCACTTACAAAATAAGGTCTCCCAACTACACGATGACGGAACAACTCCAGACAAAACTGATCCACGTGATAAATGCATGTGAGATAAACAGATTTACTGTGAAAGGTGTACAATTTGGACTTCTACTACAGTACATCAGCGTCCGAAGGAAAGAAGTACCTAGGTCCACTAGTATAAGAATGTCCACAGCAGCTTAATTCATAAGCTTTATTCATGAGACCTGGAAACATCCTAAATGTCCATCGACAGGACAATGAATAAATTTGGAATATTCACACAATGGAATACTACTCAACAATAAAGAGAACAGATTGCTGATACATACAACAGAGAGTGGATCTCATGAACATGCAGAACTAAAGGAGCCAGGCACAAAAGAGTGCTTGCTCTATGATTCCATTTATATGAAGTTCAAGAATAGGCAAAATCAAACTATGGTGATAGAGATCAGAAGAGTGGTGAACTCCAGTATCTTTTTTTTTTTTTTTTGCGGTACACGGCTTCTCACTGTTGTGGCCTCTCCCGTTGTGGAGCACAGGCTCCGGATGCGCAGGCTCAGCGGCCATGACTCACGGGCCCAGCCGCTCCACGGCATGTGGGATCCTCCCGGACCGGGTCACGAACCCGCGTCCTCTAAATCAGCAGGCGGACTCTCAACCACTTTGCCACGAGGGAAGCCCGCCAGTATCTTTTTAAAAAAAATTAATTACTTAGGGCTTCCCTGGTGGTGCAGTGGTTGAGAGTCCACCTGCCGATGCAGGGGACAGGGGTTCGTGCCCCGGTCCGGGAAGATCCCACATGCCGCAGAGCGGCTAGGCCTGTGAGCCATGGCCGCTGAGCCTGCGCTCCGCAACGGGAGAGGCCACAACAGTGAGAGGCCCACGTACAGCAAAGAAAAAAAAAAAAGAATTAATTATTTTTGGTTGTGTTGGGTCTTTGTTGCTGCGCGCGGGTTTTCTCTAGTTGCCGCGAGCGGGGGCTACTCTTCATTGTGGTGCGCGGGCTTCTCACTGCGGTGGCTTCTCTAGTTGCGGAGCACGGGCTCTAGGCGAACAGACTCAGTAGTTGTGGCTCGCAGGCTCTAGAGCGCAGGCTCAGTACTTGTGGCGCACGGGCTTAGTTGCTCCGCGGCATGTGGGACCTTCCCGGACCAGGGCTCGAACCCGAATCCCCTGCACTGGCAGGCAGATTCTTAACCTCTTCACCACCAGGGAAGTCCCTCCTCCGGTATCTTTTGTGTGTGTGTGTGAGGCAAGTGGTACTAACTGGGATAAAAGGACTTTCTGGGATGATGGAAATGTTCTTTTTCTTAATCTGGGTAATAAATATATGAGTCACAGTGACATCATTGAACTATGCACTTAAGATTCATACATTTTGCTATATGTAAACTATACTTCAATTTTAAAAAGCAAAATAAATCAAGGTATTGAACAGCTTATCTATCAAATGATAGAACAAATGGTTTAGCTGTTCATTAACACATTTTGTCTGAATGTCAAGGTCCTTTGGTCAGAAGACACCAACTTTGCTAGGTATCCTAAAGAAGGGCCTTCCTAAATCTTGTGTGAAATTAAAAAAAAAAAAAAAAAAAAAAAAAAAGGTGGTCTCCCTTCCAGGCAGATGAATTGCATAAAGTGGCACATTACCTCTGGGCTGATGCAGCCCCAGGCCAAGGCTTAGTGACCAGGACACTGAGGCTGGATTTCACTTCCCTCGCCCTTTTGGCCAGGTGCCCTTGTGCAGGGCACAGCCCTGCCAGTCACACAGGGCTGCCTTCCTCTGGAAGGAAGCTAGGGATCTGAGGGCAGCCAGGCCTGAGAAGGGAGTCACACTGGAAGCCAGAAAGCTGCCATATCCCAGGCAGTGTTCTCTCTTTTGGTGACACTGCTCTCTGCCTGTCTCTTTCACCTTCTACAGACCCATCTTCTCTCCTTCTCTATGGCTGAAGGTGACCTCCAGCACACCATGATACACACCAGCTTGCAAGTCTTATAGTGTCCCTCAGGTTTAGTCACACTTCAGGATCAACCAGAACCACTGAAACCTAATTTCAAATCCCTGAGAGAGAATCTGATTGGCTCAGCCTCGGTCAGGTGCATTCACCCCAACTGCATCAATATGGGTGCAAAGATCCACCCAGAGAGGGAGGAGGATGGTGTTTCACAAAGAACTGGGATTATTCTGAGCTAGGCAGACTTCCCTAAAAGGGTCTACTACACTCTTAAACTACTAGAAAATCCGACTTCCAGTGGCTTAATCAAATAAAAGGTTATTTTCTCACATGAAAGAAAGTCTAGAAGTGGCTGACTGCTGATAATGTTTACTGGTTTGTGACGTCACAGCCAGGATGTCACAATTCTCTCTTCCTTCCCTCATATTGGCCCATAGGCACAAAATGGCTGCTGTAACTCCAGGCGTCATGTTTATATTCAAGGCAGGAAGAAATGTGGAAGCCAGCACCAGTCATGTCCATTTTCTCAGGAAAGCAAAAGGTTTCCCCAAACTCCCGAGCAGACTTATATTGACATGTCATTAGCTAGTACTGTTTGACACAGCCACCCTGACAGAGAAGTTGGAAAACCAAATAATTATCCGAGAACATTGCTATGCCAAACAAGATTAGGCTTTTGTTAGTAAAGACAACATGGAAAATGAATATCTGGCAGGCAGCAGTGTCTGGCACCAGAATGAACTATAGGAATCCACATTCTCTGAAAAATTTATGTTAGCCATTCATGATCACGTCTGAACACAGGTGATGGAAAGCACACTTAATTCCTTCTTTTAAAAAAATTCACTGCTTCTCACCACACGCTAAGCCACTCGATTTTGCACTCCACCACCTAGGATCCTTTGGCTAGGATATGCATTCTCTCTCAAAAGCTGTCAAGGCAGGTTTATCAGCTCCCAGTCTAACGGTCCAAGCGCTACACAAATGCCTTTTCGACACCAAAAGACAATACAGGATTATAGGAAGCATGATTAAAGGAGCTCTGCTTTCTCTAATTATACTATTTCAGAAGTGATCTCAAAGATAATTATTTCGGTATATGCAAATAGATCCTATTCCATTTTAAATCTGTTCCTTAGTGTGAAACAGGTGTAGGAGTTGAGGTGAGAGTGAGTAGCCAACCGCAGGCAGGCTCACCTTTCAAAGGAATGGGTGGGACTAGATGACTTCTAGGAGTCCCTACATGCCTGATATTACGCTTTCTAAATGGTCGGCAATCACAGTCTCTCCAAAGCACTAGGGACATTTCCAAGAACCAAGTGTCGATTAGCGTTACCTTTCCACCGACAGACAATGTATTCTATGAGGTGAGAAAAGGGGCATGGGAAAGGACAGAATGTACCTACCCACATGGCGAGTGGAGAAATTCAAATATTCTAGCTGATTTTCACATACAAATAGAATTGTGTTCAAAGACAACGACATTGCTTTTTATGTTTAAATACTGTATTTATCGTATATACATGTAATGACAAAATTGGGGGAGAATCATGTTAATCATGGGGGAAATCTTGTTTAGATATTTGTTCATAAAACCTACATTCATGTTACTGCATACTTATATATGTTAACCTTGTTCTTACATCAACTCATATCCTAACTTCAAAGTTTAAGGAAAAGAAGAAACTTTGGGGATCCATTTATAAACCAATATGAAGAGGAATTCTAAACCTCTACAGTTGGAAACGGAAGTAATCATCTGTGATTCCCCGGGCAAATCACTTTTGCTGTCTGGATCTCAGTTTTTTCATCCAGGAAATGGAGACATGAAAGGACCTTAAGAGCCCTTTCTTGCTCTAAATTTCCAGGTTTCTATCATTTCGTTAAAGAAACTTACCAAGGTCAGAGTTTGCTCTGGTGGCTTCACTTCAAGTTCCCAAGGTCCCCATGCTGCCCTGAGTCTGACATCTCTTCATTTAATTCTGTGAAGTTCCCCAGGATTCTGTTAATAAAACCCCCTTTTAATTTTATTTTTGTAAATGTTCAGTATAGAATTCCAAAGGATTACAAGAATGATGCAAAATTTTCCATATACCATTTACCCACAGTCATCTTTTGTTAACATTTTGTCACATTTGCTTTATCACTGCTTATTTTCGAAGGGGGAATTTTAGAGTAAGTTGCAGACAGGATGCCCCTTTACCCCCAAATACTTCAGTGTATATTTCTTACAAACAAGGACATACTCTTACCTAACTACAGTGTATTTATCAAAAACCAGGAAATTCAACATTGATACAAATATTATTATGTAATCTCTAGTCCATATTTAAAAATTTCCAATAACCCCACTAATGCCCCTGAAAGATATATATATATATATATACACACACACATACATATATATGTGTGTGTGTGTGTGTGTGTGTGTGTGTGTGTGTGTTTTCTGTTACAGGATCCGATCCAGAATCACACATTGCATTTAGTTGTCATGCCCTTTAGACTTCATTAATCTAGAACAGACCTTCAGCCTGCCTTTGTCTTTCTTGACTTTGACATTTTGGAAGAGTACGGGCAATTTATTTTATAGGATGCCCTCCATCTGGATGTGTACAGTGTTCCTCATGATCAGATTCAACTTATGTATTGGGGGCAGAAAGCTCCCAGAAGTGATGTCATGATATTTGATCCATACTGGTGCCCACCTCCACTCTTTTAGAATTAAGCTACTTCAACTTGAATTTCCACCAATTTCCACTGAGACTTTTTAAGTTATACACACAGTATTAAAAGTTATACACACAGCATTAAAAGAGCTTGTGTGTGTGCTGAACACACACAAGCTCTTTTAATACTGTCTCAACAGTAAGGTGTGTCACCACTTAGGCCTGGCTACATCCCAGCTGGACAGGACCAGAACTTAGGCATCTGGGCCAAAGAAGACCAGCTGTTAAACAGACTCCAGGAGTCATCTGAGTCAGCTAAGTCGGTGGAGAGCAGACAGGTATAGGTCCAGGAAGTCCGAGTCCACGAGGTCAAAGTTGGCAAGCGCCGGTCAACAAGGAACGTAAACACTGATTGCAGGGCAGGGATTATGGGCTCATTGCCTGGCATTATAAAGCTGATGGGTGGAGCTGGCCTTGGACCCATGGGTGTTAGTCACAGACCTCAGATGAGGGCAGGAGTAAGGTGTTCCTGCCCATGGCAGCTTCTGAGGCGCCTGCACTCTCACGTACCTCAGGCTTGGCATTACTGTGTGAGTCCCCTTACTCCAGACCAACGCTTCTCGCATTTAAACATGCATCTGGATTCCCTGCGGATCTTGTGAACGTGTAGAGTCAGATTCAGTAGATCTGGAGTGAGGCCTGAATTTTCTGCATTTCTAACAAGTCCACAGGTGATGCCGGTGGCGCTGGTTCAGACCACACTTGGAGTTCCAGAACTGTCGGAGAAGACTGTTTTTGGCTGGGGCAGAAATGGAGGTGCCAACACTACCACACATACCTTGGAGTCAGCATTACTGTGAGAGTCCCCTCTGCTCTAAATACCATCACACAGAAGCTTCTTTGAGTCTACTGATTCAGAATTCACTGAATACCCTACTAAGTCATTTAAATCCAAAACGTGACTCCCAAAAGATAGAGAGGTGAAAAAGGAGAAGACGACATATTTGGCACCCTGCCAAGCCAGAAATAAAGTGGAACTCCATAAACGTTAAGCAGTGAACAGTGGCTTTATAAAAAAAAAATAAATTCACATGAAATCTCCTTTTGATGGCCCTGGAAACATGTGTGTCCTGAGAAAGGGTGGCTCCCGCCCCTGGCAGGGGCCAGTGCTGGCTTTGCAGCAATCCTCACTTTTTCTACACAAAATTATAGTCTACCTCCATAACATAACAAACCTGGTGACTCAGGCTAATTTCCTTTTAGCAAGCACCTCTAAATAGGCTTGTCACAGCCTTCCCATAATACTCCCAGATGTTCTAAAACTGAGAAGGTTAGAAATTGAAGTAGCAAGGGCATTACTCACAGGAAACAAGAACCTGCTTCTTATTAACAATTCACAATTCTGGCAAATTCTTTAAAGTCAGTCTCTTTTGTAAGGCTCTGTTTTGAAAAGGCAAGAGTGCCGGTTGGTATTACAGCTCTGTGGCAGGTAAATTTAGGACGTGGCAGCAGAAGCACTGTGTGAAAAGCCAGTCTAGCCATGCAGCAAATTTTTGATTACATTTGCTTTCAATTAAAGGGAAAGGATGTTCAAGTCTTGAGGACAAAACCTGATGTTTTACTCCAGCAGAGGGAGCCTATGAAACAGCCAAAGATCAATCCTAAAATACCAGTGTTTGTATGCTCTTGTCAGACTGAATTAAGTGTCATGTGCCAAAAAAAGAAAAAAAAAAGTTACGGTTTATTGAAGCATGAAAGCATGACAATGACCTTGAAATGATGGTTCCAGGTATTCAGTGAATAAACGGATTGCCTCCTCCCGCAGGGAGCCTTGATGTTGACTTCTCAATCCATTCATCAACCTCAGGGGAAGCCAACATTAAATCACACGCCACACCTGACTTGGGGGAGGAACTCATTAAGGAACAATCAGAATTTGGTTGTGGGGGCAGGGGAGGGCCACCTACGGTACATGGTCTATGTTTAATCTTCATACCAATCCAGAGCAAAGAGCCCTGTGCCATCTGGAAGATGAGGAAACGAAGGTTCTAAGAAGCTAGTGATTTGTTTATGCTCACACGTCTAGCAAGTGCGAGAGGTTGGATTCTTATTCTAAATCTTCATTCTACTCTTACAGGATTATACACCCACACCTTTGTCACATAACTGCAGTACTTCCCATTGTGGGCAGAGCATATTTTGCTGCCTCATTTATTGATGGTCTTGGCCATGTGAACTGCTTTGGTCAGAGGAATGTTAGTGACATAAGTAGAAGCTTTAAACATGCTTGCATAGTTTGTCTTGTTCTGAAACACATGAAGTGGGGCTAAATCCTACTCATGGCCTGAAGCAGAGCCACCCCACCCCCTCCAGATAACCTGCAGACCATTAGCAAGAAAAATCAATATATGTTAGTTATTGTAAGTTACCGAGATGTGGGATTGTTTGTTACAAAGTGAATCGGACTAATACAACAACACTGTGAAATATATCTAGCCCCAACTTGCAGATAATGTCGAGGAGTTGAGAAATTAAGTGGATTACTCAAATAGGAAAATAATTTCCCAGGGGCACCCAGCAGGGTTCTCCTGATGTCTCATTGGCCAAAACTGTGTAACACGGCTACCTACAGCTGCAAGAGAGGCTAGAAAAGTATCTGGCGTTATAAGTCCGTACTGTGGGAACTAGTGTCCACCAGCATGGAAGGAAGAGGAGATAGTTTTTGAGCAGGCATTCAACAGTGTCTGCCGTCCCAGTGTTGTCAGGCTCCAATGTCCATTATCTTCACCAGTTCCCTATATTGTGTTCTATCAGAGGTAGGCAGAAGCTACCTGGAAATCCCTTCAACTTGACCTTGGTGAGCTCAATATGGTAATGTGACTTGGCCCGTCCTTTTGCACTTGCCATGAGAAGAACATCCTCCAGGTAACTGACAGCCCAAGGAGAATGAGGACACACATGGAGCCAACTTGAACCCACACGGAGCTGCCCCAGGAGTGAGGAAAAATAAATGTTTGTCATTGTAAGCCACTGCGATTTAGGGGTGTTTGTAAGAAATTTTAAAATGGTAACAATGTTTAGAAGTTCATTCAGCCCCAACTTGCTATCAATTCCAGACTCCAAACTAATGCTAGAGGTGAGCTCCGATGTGTAACCACCCAGGGGAGTCTGCACATGGCAGTGCATGTAGCTACCTTAGTCAAAGCACATTCCAAAGAATCTTCTAGGACATCCCCCTCTCCCCACTGCCCTCAGTTTGACTGGTATACAGTACTGTGAGTTTTCCTCCACTCAGAGACAGTTGAAGGTGACCAAATCTCACATGGGAGTGCCAGGAAAGTGCTGAATGTGGGGTGATACACTTCTGGGTGCTATCCAAGGCCCATCATGAGGAGGAAGTGATGGAGGTCAGGGTGGAGGTCGACTCCTTAATCAACACCATCACCTCCACCGCTGTTGCCCAACTGCTGCTATTTCGGTAAAGTGTGGTATGGTATGGCTTATCCCTCCCAAACTTCAGGTCAGAGAATCTTTTGAGAGAAAGTTGGTAAAACGAGCAAAGAAAATGCCAGAAATGTGCTACCCATTGTATCTTGGCCAAAACTGGTACTAAAATAATGTGTGAGATATTAGGTATACAACGGCTAATTTAAAACTTGGCCTCTATTCCCATGGAACTTACAATCATTTAGTATAATAAACTAATTTCCAGATGGATAAAAAATTTAGACAACATTTAAAAAGTAATCAGAAAAGTTGTAGAAGAACACACATTAGGAATGATTTTACATATGTTGGCAAAATATATGACAGACGATATTAACACTTAAAATTTCACAAACCAGTCAGAGAAAGAGTAACAATTCAAAGGAAAAAGGAAAAGGACATGAACAAAGAATCTGCATATAATGATATGCAAAAAACTTAATAAAACTTATGCAAAGATCATCTTTGCATATAATCAGAGAAATGCAAATTAAAATTAGATACCATGTTTAACCTAGTAGAGGGGCAGAAACGGGTAAGTAAAATTTGTGGCACAGGCAACTTGTTGGGAAACACTCATACACTATTAAGGGGGAAAGTAAATACGTGCTGCCGCTTGGGAAGGAACTTCACAACACTGATCAAAAATTGTCTTACAATTTCAACAAATATTCGTTTCCAGGTGTTCGAAGATATATGTATAATGCACTGCAGTGTTATATACAATGGCAAGAAACTACAAACAACCAAAATGCCTGTTACCAGGATACTAGTTAAATGAATTGTGGTACCACCCACTCAATGAAATATTATTCAGTAATGAAAGGTATAAAGTAGATCTATGTGTGCTGATATGGAAAGTTCTCCAACTTATCTGGTTGGATTAAAAAAAAAGTAGAGTGTATAACAGTGTTTGTAGCATGTTCCACTCACACGTGCATGTGTGTGGTGGAGATGTTAAAATATTCCTGGGAAGATTTACAAGGAACAGGTAAAACTGTTCACTCATGGGGATAACTGGAGACTGAGAATCTGAGGTGAGAGGAGGACTTACTTTTCATTTTATGTAGTCGTCCCTCGTATCTGCAGGGGACTGGTTCCAGGACCCCGCAGATACCCAAATCCTCAGATGCTCAAGATCCTTATATAAAATGGTGTAGTACAAAAAATACGGTCGGCCCTCCTCTGTATCCCTGGGTTTCCCATCCCCGGGTACAACCAACTGATCTGCAAATCCGTGGACGAGAAACCTGAGGATACAGAGGGCCCAATGTGTACCCTTTGTACACTTGGATGTGTGTGTTTACCAGGTACATGCAATACTTTTAAAAATGAAAATCTAGTTAATAAAAGTAAAAAATGAACAGTCCCTAAAGGTATACAGGAAAAACAAAACAAAACCTAACTGCCTTTCTATTACTCTAGAAAAACTGATGCATTTAAAAGGATAAGCTTTTTTTTTAAACAATGATCTAGTGATTAGACTGCAGAAGTCTGAATTCCCAAGGACTATTGAATTTCATTCAGTAGACAGAGAATGACCTGAAAAGCAAACTAATGACAGTTTTTCAGTCAGTAAGGAAGGTAGGGTCATTTACATAACTCTGAGGACACATGAAAGACAATGTCTGCATTATCGTCATGGCTCAACTTCTACTGCAGAGAGGTGGAAGGAACAAGACCCTCAAGTTACCACTGTGGTATGACTGGTCCAGGGAGAATTGAAGTGTTTCTTAGGCACGGAGCCATTATGAAATTTCTAAGCCGTCACTGCTGTTAAATCAGGGGGAAAAAACCCCATAACATTCATTCTCTCCTTAAAATAAAGTAGAAATAAGTATGCTAGGCTTTCATGGGGGTAAATACAGGGTAGCCGCATTCTCGGGAAGAACTGAACTGTACCTGGTTAAGGAAACCACACTCCATGCTCCCAAAACTGCAGATCAAAAGGTGCCACTTGTATGGTACCTTGTTATCCATCAGTCAACGAAGAGGTGGTTAGTGCGTTTTTTACATCCTCAAAAGAAGCGAAGGAGAAACGGTGCAGTTGGATGTGATACGGTCATGCCTAATGGGAAGGTACAGTTTCATTGCTGGGAGAGAATTAGGCCTTCACTTGGTGCAGGACTGGAGACAAAGCGTATTGGCAGTTGGAGGGCTGGAGAAGGCTTCACACGGGATTTGGAACATAAGCTGTGCCTAAGGGTAAAAGGATCCAGGTGGGTAAAAAGGCACGAGCAAAGGCCTAGAGGTGGAGCGCCAGCAAATGCAGAAAATGGCCCCCGGTGGCATAGTATATCACATTCTGAAGGAGAGACAGAGAACATTTGGGCTGAGTAGAGAAGCTCAGTCCACTTTGCAGGAGGCTTGGAAACCATGCAGAAGTGTGCAACTCATGTATTACCCTAGTGTTTGCAAAATTCTGTCCTACTCGATGATAATAGATGATCTATGGTGGAGGGGGAGGGCACGGTCTTGGTCTTTGTGGTTAAATAGTTGAGAAGTGTTAAGCTAAAAAAAAGTGAGGTTTTTTTCCCCCAACGCAGAGTTTCTCAGTGTAGTATGGGTCTCCAAGAGTGGGTTAAAGTTTGCGAAGAAAATATTTGACCAAAAGCCCCCCTTTTTGCACAACCTCCAATTATATCACGACTCTGGGGAACAGCAGGGAGGCAATGGGGAACCCCTTCCAGAGAAAGGAAGGGATCCAAGGACAAGGTCTATAAACTATGGCTTGTAAAATGAGTTAAAGCCGCAGTCCCCAGCCTTTTTGGCACCAGGGACCGGTTTCGTGGAAGACAATTTTTCCACAGACCGGGGTGCGGGGGTGGAATGGTTTGGGGATGATTCAAGCGAATTACATTTATTGTGCACTTTATTTCTATTATTGTCACATCGTAATATATAATGAAATAATTATACAACTCACCATAAGGCTGACAGGAGGCGGAGCTCAGGTGGTAATGCGAGCGACAGGAAGCAGCTGTAAATATAGATAGAGCTTCACTCGCTCGCCTGCTACTCACCTCCTGCTGGGTGGCCCGGTTCCTAACAGGCTGCAGACCAGTACCGGTCCATGGCCCGGGGGTTAGGGACCCCTGAGTTACAGGATGGACATGGAAACTTTGGAAGCTCTCCATGATGAGTACCCAAATTTCTCCCCAACTTGAGTTCCCCTCTCACATACATACAATCTAACGCCTTTTCACCACCCTAAGAACTGGTGAGATGCCATGTGGGAGGTCCATCCTGGGAGGGGGGGTGGCTCTTAGAATAAAGAGGGAGCTGAGAATTAGGAGGTAAAACAGATGGTGAAGCAGCAGGGGCTCTAGAAATGATGTCTTGGGAAAGACAAAGGAAGATGAGATCAGCCTTGACCTCAGAACTGGAAACTCTCCTTAGGGGCACCGGAGAGAGACGCATGTGAGAGGAGCTGATGGCAGGTGCTCTGGCTTGGGCTTGTGGGGGTGGGGGGCGAAGGGATCCCACCAGTTAAGGGGCTTGCGGCAGGAGCTGAGCTAGATCCACCCCAACAGAGCTTTTTCCATCTCAAGCTTCCACGGGCCTCCACACCCCTGGGATACGGTGGCTCACTAAGGTGGACCACTTGAAGTTCAAGGTCAACAAGTTCAAGTCCTAAAATCAGAAGGACTGAAATGCTGGACACAGGACCAGACACAGGCCAAAACTGGCTTTTCACACACAAATATTTTCTGCAAGAAAGCAAATCATTTTCTTGCAATTGGAGAGAAGACATAATTCTCACGCGAGGTGAGGAAAATTAAAAAAAAAATCACCAAATATTAACTGAAGGTGATAAAATGTTATTAATATCCTATTTAGAATGCCGGTTTTAATGTTTTGTTTCAGTGAATGTGAAAATATCTGATAATGGGTTGCCACTGATCCACCCACCCTTACCTCTGCCGTAAAGATGACCTTCAACCAGGATTTCCTTTAGCCTCTGGGTTTTCTGGAACTTAATGCCTACAGCTAGAGAAAGACTACATAACTGATCTTCTTCAGAATCAACCAAACACCTTGAATTTACATGTTAAGCAATAGTATGTCTGTGTCTGGCAAATACTGTGTCGAGCTCTGCGTAGAGTCTGAAAAATTAATAAAAGACACAGTGCATGACCTCAAAGCATGTATAATTGGACAAAAGGGGCAGGGCTACACAAATACTGTACCAGAGCTGTAGACACTGCCTCAGGAGCAAAATAATGGACTGAAAAGGACAAAGGTACTTGTTACTGAGATACCCAAAGCCGGCCTGGTCCAATCTGGAAACGATGAAAGATTGTATTAAGATTTTCTTCATTTGGATTTAAATGAGACAGGAGAGCTACTGATGTGACAGAAACTAGGATGTGATCTGTGGGGATCAGCGTTGAGAAGTTGTAAGCTAAGGGTCGGTGCCACTTCACCGGCCCTTTTAGGTCATTCCAGGAGTGCTCTAGAAGAACTCGTGTGATGGCAAGGGCATCTCAAGCGTCTCTGGCAAGGACACTCCTTTAAGTCGGGCATGTGGGGTTCAACATTAAAGGACAGCCAAGGATCCAAATGATTGTACTGGAGACAAGATCTCATTTCTCAGTTTTCAACAGTTGCTATCAAGGCTCTGAAGGTGTTGAAGAATATAGCTGGACTCCTCAGTCCTGGCCATAGTCTCATGGTTAGTTCTACAGTCTTGGCCCCATTTTCAAGTGCCCTGCGGCACTTGGATGCAAAATGGCCATAGGCATGCTGGGATCTCTGGTTATGGACGTGGGGCCACCAGCAATTAAGAACTGCATGGGCAGGCAAGAGTTTGTGTTCCAGTGGTACCCAAATCCAGGCTACACTGGACTTAAGTCCTTGGAACTTCTCTGCAACTTGCCCCAGCTTCTGTAAGACCACACAGACTCTGGAGCTGGTCCCTGTTTCCCTGGACCTGATGGGAACTGGGTAGATGAAATTCACTGACTCTATCACAGGTCTGAATATCTGCCTCCTTTTCTTCCTTAGGAGAGCTTTCATCCTTCAGCAGCCAAGTGGTACCCAAACCTACAAGTGTGCCCTGTTGGCTGTAGTTGTCTTCCCGTGTCTGAGACCTCAAGAGTCACCTGCTCTTTCGCCTCGGGCCTTCTTTCTCTGGAGACTCCAACACACTGCATTTCATCCTAGAAGTTAGCTGGGTTTTAGGAAAGTAGAGATCCGGAAAACCCCAACTGGTCGATAACAATGAGCACTTGAGGCATGACCGATTAGGAGGGCTACAGGGAGAGATGAGGAAGCCAAGCTGCGTGATCACCTCAGGATGTGTTTACCTGCCTTTCTGGGGGCTTCCCCATTTTATGGCTTCCTAGATGTGCTCCAGAACTCTCTCCTCGGCTAAGTATTCAATGAAGAAAGGAGAGATTTTGGCAGAAAATTCAGAGGGAAAAGCATTCTAGGTAGGCATGACAGTGTAAGCAATGGTTTGGTGTCATGCGTCAAGTGCTCTGATGAGGAGAAATGAATGGAGCTTGTTGATGGACTGGGATAAAGGAGAGAGAAGACGTGATGATACGAATAAGAATCTCTGAGTACAGGGAGGGCTGAATGGAGGTTCTGTGCAGCTGTTTTTCATTTGCAGAGAAAATGGGGTAAGAGGAAATTTCCACTGAGTAAGAGGAAATGATCGTAACATCTGACAACTGGTCAAACGCAAGAAAGTGGAGAGACCAAAGCTAGTGTCGTAACTTCCCCTTTTTGCTTCCTTGATCAAGGGCAGATTTTTGTCACTAGTAACTAGTATTTAATTAGCAAGTTTCCAAGCTTAAAAAATAAAGCATGTCGCCAAATTAGGACCATATAACCTAAAAATAACTTGGCTCAACCAAATTTTGACCCCACCTTTGTCAGTGCCCTTACCAAAAAAAAAGTTTTTTTTTCTATAAATTCTATTTCACATTTCTTCAGTGTCTCATTTACTCTCTCTCTCCATCTTCCCTTACTTGGGTTTCAGCTCAGTGTGGCATGAACTCTGCTAAATTTAGGAAGATCCGGTTACATCTCTAAGTAAAGGGTTTTCTGCAGACAATCCTGTCAGAAAACATCCTCAAGGAGAACTTATTATGAGGTAAAAGGGGATGGGAACAAGGGATCTTGACCACTGGCAAAAAAAGGAACGTGTTTCCGAATGAGAATGTGTGAAAGCGCTATACAAATGATAATTGTGGTAAAATTATAATAATTATTATTCAGTCTTTTTTTTTTTTTTTTTTTTTTTTGCGGTACGCAGGCCTCTCACTGCTGTGGCCTCTCCCGTTGCAGAGCACAGGCTCTGGACGCGCAGGCTCAGCGGCCATGGCTCACGGGTCCAGCTGCTCCGTGGCATGTGGGATCTTCCCGGACTGGGGCACGAACCCGCGTCCCCTGCATCAGCAGGCGGACTCTCAACCACTGTGCCACCAGGGAAGCCCTATTCAGTCTTTTGATTCCATTCTTTTTTCTTCAAACTTAGGATCCCATGCACAAGATTGAATATAGATATATAATTTAGTCCCAGAGTTTCTTTTAATAGACTATTCTACACAATCATCCCTTCAAACAGAACAGTCAGGCTGAAATATTCCTTGAAATCACCCACCTTCCCCCACTAAATTCCACTGGTGTAAGAATTAAGTGACTAGACTGTGACCACTGGGAACAAGAGTGGGAGGGGAAGGATCCAGAGAAAGGGAAGTGGGGGTTTGGAATATGGGATGTGTTATGGACTAAATTATATTGCTCCAAAAAATAGATTTTGAAGTCCTGACCTCCAATACCCGTGGGTGTGACCTTATTTAGAAATTGATGGTTAAGTTGAGGTCATTATGGTGGGCCTTAATCCCATGTGACTGTGTTCTTATAAAAAGTGGAAACTCGTCATTGAAGCACTATTCACAACAGCCAAGACATGGAAGCAACGTAAATGTCCATCAACAGAGGAATGGATAAAGAAGATGTGGCATATATACACAGTGGAATACTACTCAGCCATAAAAAGAATGAAATAATGCCAACTGCAGCGACATGGATGGACCTAGAGGTTTTCATACTAAGCAAAGTAAGTCAGACAGAGAAAGACCAATATATGATATCACTCATATGTGGAATCTAATTTTAAAAAATGATATAAATGAAGTGATTTACAAAACAGAAACAGACTCACAGATTTCAAAAACAAACTTATGGTTACCAAGGGGAAATGTGGGGGGGGGGAGGGATAAATCAGCAGGTTGGGATTAAAATATACACACTACTATATATAAAATAGATACCCAACAAGGACCTACTGTACAGCACAGGGAACTCTACTCAGTGCTCTGTAACAACCTATATGGGAAAAGAATCTGAATGAGTATATGTATATGTATAACTGAATCACGTTGCTGTACACCTAAAACTAACACAACATTCTAAATCAAGTCGACTCCAATAAAATGTTTTTAAAAAGTGGAAATTCACATACAGATGGACCCACACACAGGGAAGACAACGTGAAGGCACAGAGGGAATACACCACGTGAAGATGAGGGCAGAGATCCACAAGCCAGGGAGCGCCAAAGACCGCCAGAAAACCACCAGGAGCTAGGGGAGAAGCCTGGAACAGACACTCCTTCTCAGTCCTCAGAAGGACCCAATCCTGCCCACACCTTGGTCTTGGACTTCTGACCTCCAGAATGGTTTGTGGCATTTTCTTATATCAGCCCTGGGAAACTAATACAGGCTGGTGAGGGCAGGAGGCGAGGAGGCAAGCCACTTCCCACGAGGAACACAGCTCCCCTTCCTCTGGCCATTTCCTCACGAGGCTCTCCTCAATTCCTGTTTTAGTGATTCAGGGTCAGGAAGAGGATTGAGAGGTGCGGGGCCCCATGTGGCATTTTCAAAGTCCACCACCATAAAAAGAAGCACATGTGGGCTTCCCTGGTGGCGCAGTGGTTGAGAGTCTGCCTGCCGATGCAGGGGACACGGGTTCGTGCCCCGGTCCGGGAGGATCCCACGTGCCGCAGAGCGGCTGCGCCCGTGAGCCACGGCCGCTGAGTCTGCGCGTCCGGAGCCTGTGCTCCGCAACGGGAGAGGCCACAACAGTGAGAGGCCCGCGTACCGCAAAAAAAAAAAAAAAAAACCAAAAAAAACAAGCACGTGGACCCAGGCTGGATCATTATATTTCCCATACATAGCTGTGAAGTTCCAGTTTGAGGCCAGATAAGGGACCTTGCTAATTGTACCTCATGGTCTCCTGCAAGGAGAGGGCCCCATGGAACCTCGGGCGTGGCAGGGTCAAAGGAGCAGGGCCTCGTTTTTCAGTCTGGCCTTCAAGAGGCCCTTTCGGTACAACACTCGGTGACTATAGTTAACACCGCTGTATGGTATATTTGAAAGTTTCTAAGAGAGGAGAATCCCAAAAGTTCTCATCACAAGGAAACAAATTTTTTTTTTTGTAACTATACAAGGTGATGGATGTTAACTAAACCTGTGGTGGTATTCATTTCACAATATATGTAAATCTAATCATTATGCTGGATACCTCAAACAGTGCTGTATGTCAATTATATCTCAATAAAACTGAGGGGGGGAAGCAGCAGCAGCCCTCTTTCAGCTGGGGTAGGCCAGAGGCTGAGCAGGCCAGCTCCAGGCCTCCCATCCTACTTCTGATCAAAGCAGCTATGCTCTCCTCTCCTCTGTGAATTGGGCTTCCACAGAATAAAAATAAATGTCTGGAAATTCCTTTGTAGACCCCTACGCTTCAGTCAAACTCATCCGGTAACTATTCTTCACACACCCTCCACTCTCCGTGCTTCTGTTAATGCCTCCCTCTCCTGGGAACGCCCTTACTCCTGATTTCACCCACTGAAGTCCTCCTGTGCCATACAGTGTTGGCGGATTACTCCAAAGCTCTGCCACTTACAAGTACTTATTCCCTGCTTGAAACAAGCCCAATTCGACATAAGTATTGGGCTAGGATTCCTAGAAGCCATGGAGGGTAGACCAGCCCCTTGTGGTCATATGCCCCAGTCCTAGTCAATGGGGCGAGGGGAGAGTTTGCCAGGAGGCCTCTAGGAAACAGCTGCCTCCTTGATAAGAAAGCAGACGGAGAATCCTTAGGCCCTATGGCCCTCTGCGTCTTGCATCTGAATACAGTAGGGTGAAGATGGGATTCCTAGCTTGCCACAGTCATCTTGTGACCCTAAGGGGAAAAAAAAAGAGGGCAGACACCCTTCGGTACCTGAATCAGCGCTGGAGGCCACCTACCTCCAGGCTACTTCTTCTGTAAGAAAGAACCACCCCTCTTCCTTAACTCACTCTCAATCAGCTTTTGTTACTGCCAGCCCAGGGCCTGCCTAGCCAATACATTTCCTATCCTCCAAGGCCCTCTCCAGGAAACAGATTTCCCCACCTGCCGTCAAGCAAAATTTCGCTACCTCCCGTCCTCCTTTGTTCCCACAGTCATGTAACATCTGTTAATGTTCCTTCTTATCACATTCGATCATTCATATTCAAATTGCATTTTTTCCTTTAAATTGTAGACCCTTGAGGACAAGACCTTAGTGTGTTCTTCCTCTGTTACAAGTGATCTTCTAAAACAGTGCTTCTAAAACTTTAATGTGCCTACAAATTACCTTAGGATCTTGCTTAAAATACAGATCCCTGGGTCCCAACCACAGAGGTTCTGATTCAGTGGGCCTGGGGTGGGGCCCAAGAACTGTATCTCAAACAAGCTCCCAGATGCTGCTGCTGCACAGTCCAGGGCCATTCTTTGAGGAAACACTGCTCTGTGACACTGTGTACCTTTTGTATTATCCTTGTCACACACTAGCTCTTGCTGTTAACCTCTTTCCTTTTTGTACAGTATCCTCAGTAATTCTGTAAACGCCTTGAGGGCAGGCACCATGTTTTATGTTCCTTGGGACCTTCAGAGTACCTAACACAGTGGCACTCAACAACTTTTATTGAGTAAATGAATGAAATGAATGAATGAATGAATGAGTGAGTGAGTGAAGTGAACACAGCCGCTAATCTTCAGGTCTAATTTCTCATTCCCAGCAGTGACTAATATGAGACAACTAGTACCTCAACTGACATTTCTGCAGAGAGAATAATAGCTTCAGAATTCTAGTCAATAAAATACAGCCAAGAGTCCTTTTCTTAACACTGGACCCCATTACAATGTAGAGATGCTAGGATTTCACCCCTGATTTCTGTTGCATGAAATCACATATTTTTTATAAGTCACATATTTTCTATTACACAGTTTGTTCCCTCCAGTTCTGAGCCAAGAAGTGCCTCTTAAAATAACCTAATAAGTAAATAAATTTTCTTCCAGGCAAAGCCTCTTTGTCGCATATACAGTCATCCCTCGCTATTCACAGGGAATTGATTCCAGGACCTCCCACAGCTACCAAAATCCGAGGATGCTCAAGTCCCTTACCTACAGTCAGCCCTCCTTATCAGCAGACATGGAGCCCATGGATACGCAGGGCTGACTGGATGCATTACCTAGCTGGAAAACATTGTCCAGGGTGGTGGGAGTGCACACAGAGCTCTTCCCGGAACCTATACCTGTTGAATTGTTGCAAGGAACATGAAATTTCATTCTTATTTTGTTCCGATGGCCTTGTTCTCAGGAGGCCCCTCAGGGAGTAAATCTCTGTTATCAGGACAGAGTGGCTGGTGAGAGCTTGAATCTCATCCACCGCACAATTGAACTGGGCCTCCTGTGCAATTGCAGGCAGGGGTCAAGGCTATTCGTGGAAATATTTTCTTTCCTCCAAAAAGTGGAAAACAATCTCTTTGCTGATGACAAAAGCTTAAATAGTGGCATTATTTCCAAATGAATATTGCTTCTACATCTACTGACACTGCTGTTCAGTTTAGTAAGAAATATTCATGTCAGCAGGATGCCAGATCTGTGCCACTTTTTCCAAAGCAACAGACACACGGAAAGGTAACCCCAACGAACACTTGCTGAGCTGTTTTCTTTATGTTCTATCAACAGCAAAGGTGCAAGGACCTGCTTAGGCCATGAGAAGAAAATGCGGTCAAGATAAAAGCTGATCGTGAATTCAGTTCCAAGGTGTAAAAAGTACCGATGAAAGATACGTGATTACCTGGGTTCTATTCATTATATTCCAACCTCTGGCTACACAGTGGTGATCTGTTAGACCTAGCACCCAATGCTTACTTATGGGTGCATTTTACTGAGTGCAAGTTATACCTTTACTTACTCACTCAATAGCTGTATACCAAGGATCCAAGCATATTGGTTAAAACACCACCTTTGAGACCCCATTGCATGAATTCTAATTATAGCTTCACTGTATATTTTCTGTGAGAAGCTGGTGAAACCACTCTCCTCTCTGAGCCTCACAGTACTCACCTGAAAGTGGGGACAGAAGTAGAAACGATCTCACAGGGCATGTCCTTGCTACTCAAAACGTGGACTATGAACCTATAGCATCGACACCACCTGAAAGCTTGTTAGAAATGCAAAATCTTGGGTCCTACCCCAGATCTAGTGAGCCAGAGTCTGCATTTTTAACAAGATCCCCAGGTGATTTCTACATGCGTTAAAATCTGAGAAGCACTGGGTAGATGATAAGGAAGCAGCCTCTGAGCCCAAATTTCTTGAATCCTGGCTCTACCAGTTACCAGCTGTGAGCCCTTGGTACGGAACTGAACCAATCTGTGCCTCAGTTTCTTAACCCATAAGATGGAGATAATACTAAAAACTCAACTCATAGGGCTGTTGAGTAGAGTAGATGAATGAATGCATGCAAAGAGCTTAGAAAAGGGGACAGTGTGGGGCTTCCCTGGTGGTGCAGTGGTTGAGAGTCCGCCTGCCGATGCAGGGGACGCGGGTTCGTGCCCCAGTCCGGGAAGATCCCACATGCCGCGGAGCGGCTGGGCCCGTGGGCCATGGATGCTGGGCCTGCGCGTCCGGAGCCTGTGCTCCGCAACGGGAGAGGCCACAGCGGTGAGAGGCCCACGTACCGCAAAAAAAAACAAAAAAAAAAACAAAAAAAAAAGGGGGACAGTGCATAAGTGTTCAGTAAGGCTGTTGTTACAGTTGAGGATTAATTCAGTTTTAAACGCCGAGTGCAGTAAATAACAAATGTTAGCTGCAGTGGACAAAATACTGTTGGGTATTGTCAGGAAACAGATGATTAAAAAATAGACCCTGACCTCATGACACTTCTGACCTGGTGGTACTAATTCTGTTTACATGTGGTGTCCACTTAAAAATAATCACAAATAACAGTCTTTCAGACAAATAACATATGATAGCACTTATATGTGGAACCTAAAATACAACACAAATGAACCTATCTACAGGTCCGAAACAGACTCACAGACGTACAGAACAGACTGGTAGTTGCTGAGGCGGAGGGGGGTGGGGGAGGGATGGACTGGGAGTTTGGGATTAGCAGATGCAAAATGGTATATGTAGGATGGACAAACAGCAAGGTCCTACTGTATAGCACAGGGAACTCTATTCAATATCCTGTGATAAACCATAATAGAATAGAATATGAAAAAGAATGAGTATGTATAAGTGAATCACTCTGCCACACAGCAGAAATCAACACAACATGTAAATCAACTATACGTCAATAAAATAAATTAAAAAACAAACAAACAAACAAGTAACAGTCTTTCAGAAGTACCCATCCAATGGTACTCAAGGCGTCTCTGCCACAGCCTGGAGTTTAAATGATGGATCTCAATTGTAATACACGAACCAAACTTGAATTAATACTGCTCTAGACACTATGGGGTGACTAATATGGTGGGAGAAAAAGCCACATTCCTTGACTTCCTCATTTTTAAGCAGTTCTAATATAAACTGCTCCCTGCAATTTATAAAGCTGACAACATGCAAACGAGCCCTATCTAGTACGTCCTATAGAAACAAGTTGGTTCTGTCTGATGGGGGGAAAGGGGCTGAGCTGATTCTACACATCTGCACCATTTCCTACGATAAGATGTGTCCTCTAACGGTTCTCAAACTTGGCTGGCTATTAGAATCATCTGGGAAGCGTATCTAAAACGCTGACACCCAGCCATCACCCCTCCAGAGACACTGATTTAATTGCTTTGGAGTGGGACTCAGGCATGGTGGCGTTCAAGGTTCCCCAAGTGATTGTAATGTGCAGCTGTGGTTGAGAACCCCTGTTATAACACACATGAGGCCCAAAGGTGCCCCCAGTTAGTGGAGGGAATTAGCAGAAAGTGAACAAGAATCAAGGACAAAAGAGGAAGAGAAGGGAAGGCCACCAGGAGGGATAGCTAATAGCGTTTTGCTTCTATGTCTTGGGAATGAACCACCAGGAATGTGGCTTTGCTCTACCGGGCCAAGTAGCGGTTTTGTAAATTTGACTGAGTTCCGGGAAGACATCACAGGTCCAAGCATAATCAGAACCCTGACAAAATAAGAGGAGGGGTAGAGTTCCAGAAATGGAGGACTGAGAAAATGGGGTAAGAGTAAACCATCCAAAAAAGTTGCCATGACATTCATGCCCTCTAACTCACAGAGCTTTGCAGGACCATTCTCAAAACTTATTTTCCTTAGCAGCCAGACCCGGAAACAATCCACATGTGAGCAGAATGGGTTAAATATATTGCAATAAATTCACTCAGAACATTGCAAGTAATGAAATAAAGCATGAGGTGCCGCTACACTCAACAGCATGGATGAATCTCACAGGCATAGTGTTGAGAAGGCTGACACATAAGAACACAGACTACATGGTTACATTCACATGAAATTCAAGAATGAGCAAAACTAATCAATGCTGGTGGAAGTCAGAAGAGTGGGTACCTTCTGGAGGAGGTGCTGACTGGGAGGGGTCTCAGGGAACTGCTGGGTGGGTGCCAGAAAGGCGCTGTATCCTGCTCTGGGTGGGGTTACAATGTGTGCATGCACGTACACCTGTTCGTTGAGTCGAACACGTAAGATGGGTGCATTTTACTAAGTGCAAGTTATACCCTGACAAAAAAGAGAGAAAAAAAAGAAATTTATCTGCTATTATTATTACTCAGTCAATATTTATTAAAAACCTATTCTGGGCTTCCCTGGTGGTGCAGTGATTGAGAGTCCGCCTGCCGATGCAGGGGACACGGGTTCGTGCCCCGGTCTGGGAGGATCCCACATGCCGCAGAGCGGCTGGGCCCGTGAGCCATGGCCGCTGAGCCTGCGCTCCGCAACGGGAGAGGCCACGACAGTGAGAGGCCCGCGTACTGCAAAAAACAAAACAAAACAAAACAAAAAAAACCCTATTCTGAGCCAGGTCATGTTCCAGGTGCTGGATGCAGAGGTGGACCAAGCTGCCCTTTTGGCACTTACATCCTAGTGAAGAAGGCAGACCATCGAACACAAATGCATACATGTAAAGTGTCATCAGGAGGTGACAAATGTCACGAAGGAAAGTCAATCTGTGTAAGGGGCTGCCGACCGTGACGGGGGGAGGGAGGCACACTATTTTAGACGGCAAGGTCAGAGAAGGCCTTTCTGAGAGGACAACGTTCCAGCCAATTCAGGGTATCCAGTTTCCAGCCCACAGCAGATTAGAAGCAGTGCGTTAGATGAGGACAGGAATGTCATTTGAAGGCAGGCAAATTGACAGAAGCAAGGAGTGTCAACTGACAGCCAGGGAAGGATGCAGGAGCATCAACTGGCAGGACCAAGCACTGAGAGGGCCCAGCATGAGGGCCACATACCCCCCGCTCCCACTTCCACAGCCTTTAGGACATCGCTGTGACAAAGCTCAAAAGCGCCTTCTGTCCTATCACCCCTCTTGCTGCACCATTTCCTGGCCTTTCCTTCACTAGACGGTGAGCATCTTGAAGGCAGGGTTTTGGTCCTGTTTGTCACTGTATCCTCAGCACCTACCACACTAAGGGGACACAGCAAGGCCGTCTATAAATATTTACTATCTGCATGACTGTCTCCTCCCAAAATACTGCTAACAACACTACTATTTCCAGAATTCTCTGTGCAAGCGTGTACTAGAATTTAGACTGAATAATACATCAAGTTTTTGAATAATACATCAAGTTTTAACTTTTATGACTGGGTGTTTAAAACAAGAGAAAAGCTCCAGACATCTGGGAAACTGACTTACAGGAAACTCCTCATTTCCTGAAGTTGCTGGAAATGAGGTGCTCCTGGGCTAATCAATCTTGCCCTGACATCACCTGATAGCTCTCTCCGTCTCTCAGCCTGGAGAAGGGTGTTCAAACTTCAGGATGTATCTGAATCACACACGAGGGGCTGGTTTGAAATGAAGGTTTCCAGGCTCTATCTTTGGTGATTATGATTCACTAGGTCTGGGATATGGCCAAGAATGATAATAAAAACAACAAGCACCACTGAGCACTAAGTAATTGCCAGGCATCATTCTATATGCATTTCATGTTCTCTCCCAGCTAATCCACAAAACAATCATATGACACCCTTTATAGAGGAGGAAAATGAGGCACAGAAGGCTCAGGTAACCTGCCCAGGGTCATACAACTAGTGAGGAACTCTGGGATTCAAACTCAGGCAACTGGACCCAAAGCTTGGAAGCACCCCAGTCTATTGCCACCCGACACGTATTCACACCAAGCAGGCCAGGTATATTGGTGCTGGAGGAGTGTCACTTTAAGAACACTGGCCTGTATCAGTCTTCTTCAACTCCTTCATCCTCTAGCTATAATTACTATGACCTTGACCCTGGCCATTCAAGGAACCCTTCCATTTCCCACATCGGAACGGGCGACAGGCCCTGTCCTCTTTGTTTTAAATGAGAGGATGACTCAGATGTAGAAAACAAACTTACGGTTACGGGGGGGGGGGGGGGGGGGGAAGGGGGGAGGGAGGGATAAATTGGCAGACTGGGACTGACACATACACACTACTGTATATAAAATAGATAACTAACAAGGACCTACTGTATAGCGCAGGGAACTCTACGCAATACTCTGTAATGGCCTATATGGGAAAGGAATCTAAAAAAGAGTGGATATGTGGATATGTATAGCTGATTCACTTTGCTGTACACCTGAAACTAACACAACACTGGAAATCAACTACACCCCAATAAAAATTTTTAAAAAAATGAGAGGATGACTAGGCCTGCCTCCATGAGAAGGATGGAACATGACATAAACCATGGTGAGATAGGTAAGCAAAGGCATCCTTCTAACCATGGTTTGGGATGGGGGACAAAAAATTTTTTAAAAAAAGGAAACCACCAGAGCCGTGGAGCAGAGGAGATGCACAAGGGCTGGGGGTGCTGCGTGGGAAGAGGGGGAGAGAAAGCTAGTCGGCATTCAGCAGTTTACTTTTCAGTCTTGGGCTGAAGCACAGTCTCATGCGGGAGACAATGTCAAGATGGGTACTGTCTGCCGAAGCCCTCCTTTGGCTTCGTGAGTGTGTTTGGTCTGGGCACGGGGCAGGCTAGAAGTGTCAGGGTTAATGCCCCCAACAAACGAGGGACAGGAACTGGTGAACACTCCACTCTCCTCATTCCTCCTAAGGGACAGCTCTGGGGTGTGTTCTACACCATCTATCAAAAGTCCCCATGGGACTGTGTCCCAGAAGCCCACGGGGGAAGCGGCTCAGTATCATACACTTCGTTGGCTTTCCTCCCTTCCCTCCCTTACTTTCTACTCCCTCAACTTTCTACTCACTGTGCTTCCTGAGATCATCTCCCGAGTAAACTACTTGCTCCCAAATCCTTGTCCCAGGGTGCACTTTAGTGAAACGCAAACTAAGACAAGGAGTATACACAATTAACACAGTGCCCGCTACAGGTGAAGTTCCAGAATCGGTGAATCTCTTAGTGTGTTAGGGAGGGCCACTGCTGGTTGGAAAGGCTGCTGATTAACACTTGCAACTTCTGCTTCTCTTGTGTAATTCTTTTTGACTCTCTCCTTCCCAGCTCTGTGACCTGAAATGTTTAAAAATGGCCCAAATTGTCCTCTTAAAAAAAGATGGGAGAAGATTAGGGTTGCTGCTTCTAGGACTGGACTTTTAGTAAGGGCTAAGCATTCTGTCTACAGGGATAAAAGGAGGAAAAGAAGCAAGGTGAGAAGCACTGAGACATGTGTTTGACTTTTGTAAACACCAATTCAAAGCCTAGACCATGCCTTAGGTTTCCCTGTGTGGCAGATCACCCAAAAATGTCCATCCACATGCTTTTCCAGGGCCTTTCCATTCCCCTTCTCCTTGAGCCTCAAAGGACACCGTGATTTGTTTTGACCAGGGTACTTCAGAAGTGACAGTATATGACACCCAAGGCTAGGTCATGAAATGCCATGCACTTTTGTCATATTCCCTTAGGATGCTCACTTAATCCAGCCACCATACTGTAAGGAAGCCCAAGCAGTCCATGGAAAGGCCAATGGGGAGAGAAACCAAGGCTCCGAGTCCAGATGAGCTCTCAGTAGAGAACCAGCACCAACTTGCCACCCATGTGAGTGAGCCATCTTGAAAATAATTACTCTAGCCTCAAGTTGAGCCCTCCCAGCCGACAAAAGCAGAAGAAAAAACAAGCCCTCTCTGCTGAACCCTATCCAAATTGCACATTTTTGAGCAAAGTAAAAGATTTTTATTTTTAACTACTGAGTTTTGAGGCAGTTTGTCACGCAGCAATAGGTAACTGATACACTCAGTTCCCCCAGAATGGAAAGGTGACTCAGAGTTTTTACTAGAACCTTTTTTTTTTTCTGAAACCACAGTATACTTTTCCCTTTTTGAGGCCTGTAGTCTCAAGTTCTCCCCTGTACCTCCATGCCCCTATATCTTTCACCACTTCCGCTGGAGCAGTGTGGAATGTTTGCCTTCTCACCAACAGCAAGAGCCCTCATGTGACTGTAAATATTCGTTAATTGATAGATAGGCATAATGTTCCTCTTATCCCATCCAGGCTGGTTTCCTTGGAAACCTAATTTTCCATGGATTCCCTTGACTCCCTCTTGCAAACAAATTTTATTAGAGCGAAGACTGAATCGTAGGTACTTTCAGTAAACTTAATAAATCCAAGGACGCATGTGGTCTAACCTTGGATCAGTGTCTCTTTTAGTAGCTACAGACCGTCGAAAAAGCAGCTCTTTTCTTTGTCTTTCAAAACATAGTAACAGAGATCCCTTCATAACCCACATAACACTTTCTCAACCCCTTCCCCAATCACTAATTCCTTTGTCCCTCACAGTTGCTTTGGAACCTTTTACACACAAATGACCTGTTGAGCCCCAGAATCCTTTTGGGTTCTTTTTCTCCACTCTGTCTTCTCTCCCCTTCTCCCAAAACTTTGATTTATTCTCTAGGCCAGCAAGGAATAGTTTCTTCCTACTCTAGGAAGGTGAAGGGGACAATTTAGAGGGATTCTGAGCAGGCAAATAGGGGTTTCTTTTTAGCAGGTAGGAGAGTTCTGAAAAGAGGCAGGAGGAAAGGTTGCAACCAACAATTTTGATTTTGTCTCAATGTATTATAAAGCATCCATTTCAATCTAACTAGCTAATGAATACCGACAAAAAGATAAAAAGAAGAAATAAAGATAAACTTTATGTTAATGAAAAGATGTGCTTAGAATCTACCATGAGAACTTGGTTTTTAGACATCATCTTACTATCAGACAGTGTTCACATTCTGTAGCACCAACGGAAACGTAAAGCACATTTCTGTTAATTGGCCCAGAAAAACAAAATTTGGAGCGATAAAATTCCTGCTTTAAGTTCAACTCTCTTTGTCAACTCAATTAACCAATTTTTTTGTCTGCGGTCACCATTTCTGGCTCTCTTTTTTCCTATGTTAATGGGAATGCTCAAGATGAGTAAAGGCAACTCGATGATTTCCTGGTAATGATTTTGATTCTGAAGAGGTGTCTACAATCAACCATTATTCCGTATTTTAAAATACCTCTTAGGGATTTTCTTTTCCTTGGCACTGACTTGCTGTGGTCCCCTTTACCCATTATCCAGGCCCACAATGGGTCATAATTCTGAGTCAGGAAAGAAATTTACCACTTGGGCTAATAGTAGGAACCTTATTTAACAATAAGTACAAGTACAATAGGAAACGTAAAATTACTAACAGACCTTCTATTCTCTGAGTATGAAGATACTCAGGAGTAGCTAAAATCAATCGGTCGGTCATTCCCTCTTCCCCTGCAGAAAATTCCACATTTATTCTTAGTTTCCTCACTATCCCTTCCAGCCCTTAGCCCAGGGGTTCTCCAGGTGTGGTCACTGGACCAGGACCAAGAGCATCACCTGGGAACTCGAGAGAAATGCAAATTCCCTGTCCCTATCCCAGGCCTATGGAAACAAATTCTGAAGTAGGACCCAGGAAGCTGTGTATTAACAAGCTCTCCAGGTGATTCTGATGCCCCTAGATTTTGAGAACCCCTGCCTTAGACCAGCAGTCCCCAACCTTTTAGGCACCAGGGACCAGTTTCATGGAAGACAGTTTTTCCTCGGATGGGGGCAGGGGTGTGGTGGCGGTGGTTCAGGCGGTAATGTGAGCGATGGGGAGCGGCAGATGCAGCTTTGCTCGCTCGCCCGCCGCTCCCCTCCTACTGTGCGGCCCCGTTCCTAACAGGCTGCGGACTGGTATCGGTCTGCAGCCCGGGGGTTGGGGACCCCTGCCTTAGACCATATCATTGGATCAGAATGGCACAGCAATCTGAAAGTGAAAGAACCTGAGTTCTGTTCTGTGCTCTGCTTTAGTTTACTGTGTGGTTCTCATCAAGTCACTGCACCTCTCTGGACCTCAGTTTTCTCACCTATAAAATGAAGGACATGGGGCCTCCCTGGTGGCGCAGTGGTTGAGAGTCCGCCTGCCGATGCAGGGGACACGGGTTCGTGCCCCGGTCCGGGAGGATCCCACATGCTGCGGAGCGGCTGGGCCTGCACGTCCGGAGACTGTGCTCCGCAACAGGAGAGGCCACAACAGTGAGAGGCGCATGTACCGCAAAAAAAAAAAATGAAGGACATGGATCAGAAATTTTTTTAGGTCCTTACCAGCTCCAGAAAGTAACAAAGTCACTGTCCTCAAGAGCACTGGCCGAGTACTGTAACATCCTGCCATATGATTCCCTTTTTTCTAACATGTCAGTTTTGTTTTGTTTTTTTTTTAGTTTCAGGAAAGGCTAACCCAATCTTGTCAAGATGACTAAATACTTTAAACATCTAGAAGCTGTATTTAAAATGTTTCTGTCAAGACCAAGTCATTTGTTAAAGTCGCTGGTGAATGCTCCCTGACAGTTTTCTCCCTCAGAATTTACCATTTCTCAGCCAGAAATATTAATTCATCTGATCAGTCCGGCAATCTTGATGGGCAATTATTTTTTATTTGCCCATTTTTTATTTGCCCATATTTTAAGAGTAGATTCATAATTCCTTCCATTCAGAAGAATATTCTCCCTATACAAAAGTGACTCAGCATTAGTTAGAATTGTTATTAATATGCCAACCTAGCCTATTCTATTGGTAGGAATGATGGGTCAACAAATTCGTGCAATAATATTAAACCTTAATTTTGATGACAAATGTTACATGAGATTTATATTCTCAGATGGTACTATGATATGCATTTTAAAAACCTTTCTTTTTTTTTTCCTGCTGATAAATGCAATTTAGTATTTTTGAGCTGAGACCAATCTTAAGCTGAGACATAGAATATGGGGCTGGGCGCTCTTTGCTGAATTTCAACAAATGATTCATTCCATCAATTTGTCAAACTTCAGAATGAGACAAGCAAGCCTTTTATGAAACAGACTTTCCAGATGGGATGAAATCCTGACACAAGTAGTTTTGAAATTAGCTTAATCTTTCAATTACTGAGGGAATGGAGAATGAAAAACTGAGGTTTTTACCCTGAAGAGTCACTGATCATAGGTAAAACTACAGAGCTTACAGAGTCACAGTGAAACATGGTTCAGAATCTGGAAACAGAGAAGGAGGAAATGTGCATCGTGTGAGGGAAAAGTCCTTTCACGTGGCCCTTTTGCCTTTAAAAATCAACACTAGAAGAAGAAACTAAGACATTGCTTGCATAAATGTCACAACCAGATGCAGGTCAAGTCAAATGGTCCACAACTAGGCCAGTTTTCATTCCAACCCTCGGCACTGTGGGATGGCAAAAAACAAACATGGGAAGAGGAAAACCAGGATCAAAAGACCTGGATCCTCACCAAGCAACTACTCTGAACACGTTGCTCCTGGACAAATGGACTTGTGAGGGTGTGGAGGCCAGGCTGGTTTCAGGTCCCCTGGACAGGGGCTGTCTGGATGGGAGCCGTACGTATATGGGCCTGCTGCTTCAGGTAAAGCCCCGTAGGGGTAAATCAGGAGACTATTCCTCCTTTGTGAGGTATTTCTGCTACAGGGAATGGTCCACCCAAGGGCCTGTGTTCCCCCTCTTCATTCAATAAATATTTGTTAAGCTCTTGGAGCACTTACTATGTGTCAGACACTGCTCTAGGGGGCGCATGATGGCCCAAAACAAAGATCTCTGTCCTCAAGGAGCTTAGATTCCTGCGTGGTATGGAGAAAAAAGTTATCACAGCAGGCCCGAGACTGCCATTCTTAGAGAGGCCTGTTTGCAAGGCTGGCCTTGGCTGGCATTTGAGAACTTGGATTTCTAGACAACCACGCCCAGGACGAGTAAAGGTGTGCCTCAACTGTTTGTGCAAACAATATAGTTTATTCTGAACACCTGCTTTCCTTCTGGGAGTCTAGAATTTTGATACATGCTGGGCAGAGGGCGCCTACATGACCAGCCCCTAGTAAAGACCCGGAGTGCTGAGTCTCTAATGGGCTTCCCTGGCAAACCACATCTCCCATGTGTTGTCGCAACTAGCCGCCAGGGGAATGAAGTGTGTCCTTTTTGACTCTGCAGGGAGAGGACCCTTGGAAGCCAGTGCCTGGTTTTCCCCCAGATTTGACTCCTGGCACCTCCTCCCTTCGCTGATTTTGCTTTGTGTCCTGTCGCTGTAGTAAATCATAACCGTGGTTATGACTGTGTGCTGAGTCCTTTGAGTTCTCTGAGTGCATCATCAATCCTAGCGTGGTCCTGGGGACCCCCAAAACACAGGAGGAAGAGGTTCAGAAAACATGCAATTAATATGATAAATGAGTATCTAGTATACTAAAAGGTGATGAGCATTACGGAGAGAAGAGAATGTAGAGCGGGGAAGGAGGTTTGGGAGGTTGTAGGGAGGGGTACGGTATTCTGTATTAAACAGGAGGGTCAGGGCATGTTTCGTAGAAAAGGTGCCGTCTGATCAAAGACCTGAAAGAGGTGAGGACACTAGCCAAAGTGATGTGTGAGGGAAGAGTTTTCTAGGCAGAGGGCACAGCTCATGCAAAGGCCCTAACGTGGGAGGGTATCTGTGTGTTTAAGGAACAGTATAAGGAGGCCGGTGTGTCTGCAGCAGTGAGAGGCAGGGGGAGATAGGCAGGAGATGAGGTCAGAGAGGTGAGGCCAGGAAGGGAGGATGCCCAACATATAGGACCTTGTAGGCCACCATGAAGATAACAAGAAATAAAAATAAGCAGGATAACTAAGATGAAGCCAAGGGTGGGGTAACTACACAAAAATATGTACACCATGGACCTTCATAGTTGGTAAGTAGGCTGTATATTTGGGTTGGTCTGAGGGGAAAAAAATCTCAGGTGTTGAGTCATTGTATTTCAATCTTAAGGCAAGAACTATGGCAAAAGCAACCATATTGGGTTGACCCTTGAACAACATGGGTTTGAACTGCACAGGTCCACTTATATGCAGATTTTTCCCCAATAAATATGTACCACAGTACTACATGATCCGAGGTTGGCTGACCCCATGGAGATGGAACTACGGATATGGAGAGCTGACTGTAAAGTTATAATGCCAAGTTTCAGCTGCGCAGAAGCTCACTGCCCCCAACCCCCACGCTGTTCAAGGGTCAACTGTAATTGCTTAATAATTGGGATAAATAATCACTATCCATTTTCGGCTCTTCAAGTGAACGGCAAACGGCAAAAGCACATTACTGAACACCACCACACTGTTCTGGCCTCACTCTGTAGTTATACACATTTAATACCTAGCACTGGCCTTCTGGGAAGGGCAGGAGGATAAAGGGTCTATGATACCCGCGAGGTGAAGGAAGCTGTTGGGGACTGTTTACGGCAGCCCTAATGAGAGATGCTGAAGGCAAGGGGATGTGGAAAGCTCCTCAGCACCTGCCCCGCCCCCTCTCCAGCACACCTGCCTCCCCACACCTCCCCAAAGCCTAGAACCCTGAGAACACACATCCACAGCCAACACACGACTTCATGCTGCCTCTGACATCGCACACTGACAGACTGCAAGGCTGGCCAAAGTCTCTCCCCCTCTGCATCCAGGCCCTTGCAGTTTTACTTTGTACTTCCTCTCATCAAGAGGTGGAGTCCAGCTGGCTACCCTTTGACACTGACTGCCCATGTGACTTTGCTTCAGTCAACAGGCACGGAAGTGGTGATGCAGCAGTTCCGAACCAAAGCCTCCAGAGGCCTTGCATACTTCCATCCTCACTCTTGGAGTTCAGTCACCCCAGTCACCTCAGCCATCAGCTAGCCAATGGAAAGACATACGAGTGAGGTCACCCCAGACCAGCCAGTTCCAGCTGACCTTTCCGCTCAGTGCAGACACGTGGGCAAGCCCAGCCACGATCAGCCAAGCCTGACCCAGACCTGCCAAACCACTAGATGGACTCGGAAGCACTAAATCATAACCAAAACAGAAGCCAGGAAGTTTTAAGGTTCTTTGGCAGCAACAGATAACTGAGACACATGCCCAAGCCTGAATGTCCCTGCAAAAGCTCTCCAGATGCCTCCTGACAGGGGCTTCAAAGTTGAAATCACTGCAGAATCCCTCACGGGCTCTCTCAGGACAAAGGCAGGTCTGACAACCATTTCAAAGCCGGAAGGGCTTGGAGGGTGGCCACTCACTTTAAAGATGGGATGCTTCGCTTTGGGAAAACCCTTACATTTTGGCTTGAGAGTCAAACAATTGTCACACGGCTTCTCCCTCTCCCTCTCTCTCTGGCTCCCCAGGAGAAGAGCAATTGAAATGTTGGAAACAGTCCCTGCTCAAGTACAACAAAGGGCAGATTCTCTCCCAGCTCAGGGAGACTGGCCTTTGGCAAAGCGGGGAACAGCAGGAAGGGCACAGACGCCAGAGCAGCTGAGAAAGAACTCAAGGCCTGGGTGAAATGCAGGCAAGCTGCCCAGCAGGAAGATTGGCAGCGTTTCAATATCACAGCCTCATTTTGTAGAGCTCAGAGAATATTCTCATCTCCCAAGAATAACAGAGCTGCCCACTTCACTGTATGCTTCTTGGGCAGCGACATGTCAAGTTAATTGAAAACCTGAATGTATCCATGCCCATCAACGTCCATGCTTTTTTCATTCTCCTCAACTCCCCACTTTTTTTGGGGGGGCTTGACTGCTGCACCAGGTATCCCCTTTTAATCACTGTGCTCTGAAAAGAAAAGGTCAAGATATGTTGAGTGCCTTTTGAAGTCACACCAAGAACTCTCTCAACATGAGCCGAAGAAGTACAGTGGAAGCAGCCATAACGCTCCCTTGAAAATGGGGATCATAAGATGAGAGATGAACTCAAATCGAAGCGTCACAGTGGGCTGCTTCAATCCTGTGTCCGTTTACTTGGTACCACGCACGGTGAGAAGCAAGACCGACACACTCCTTGCCCTTTGGAGTCTGAGGCCTTGGGTCTACCCTCAAAGAGCCCTCTGCCCTGGCAGAGCTCTGGACACAAAGTGCCAAGTGCTATGATAGGAGCAGGTTCCAGGTTCTAGGCAAACACAAAAGAGGGAGTCATGCTTACGGGTCTGTCAATAAGGGCGGAGGCACCGATGTGAAATCAGAGCACAGCACTCCAACGTTCACCTCTCCCAGGGTGTGTGAGTTCAGGCCATCCACTTGGAGGTACACACGGAAAACCCTAAAACTCTACTTTGTCTTATCTCTGCCACACAATCCCACCAGGACCCCAACGGGCCTTTAGACCCTGACACAAGCTATTCCGCATTCTCTTTGGAAAGCAGGAATGGGAAGTCTGTGTAAGAACTCATCTCCTGATTCAAGACAGAGCAAAAGAAGCGCACCCATCTCTCTTCCCAATTTCCATCTTCTGCCAGACTTTCTATGGGAATCTGTGAAACACTTCTATAGCCTTTAGATGAATGAAACAAAATGAAAAGTTGTCTTTTATTGCACCTTTCTCCTCCAAATTCTAAAACCTGCACCACACAAATCATCATTCCCTCTCACCCAGTGACCAGGCTACAGATAAAAATGTATGAGCTACTTCAGAGCCAGAAAGCACAGAGAGAGAGGATTAAACAAGGCAATCACCTTCAAAATGTTACAAAGCCAAGCTGAAAGGCCTGATCTTGACCATATACACGCACTGTTTTTAATCAAGAAGGAGAAATACACCACCCTCTCCCCCACCAAACCGTATTTTCCTTCATCTTCAAAATAAGAGTGAACTCCTAGCAACTAAATTATTTTAATAAGGTTAAATGAAGAAGAATTAAAAAAGCAGTTACCCAGCTCCACAGTGGGCAAAACCCTAATCTAATGCAGGTCTAATTAACTCTAATTGATGCAAAAGGTCATCTAAAAATCAACAGAAAATATACAGTAACATCCTTGGAAAGATAGTCATTATTTAAGAATCAATGTCCAAAGGACATTTCTAAAAGGAATATAATACCCCCCAAGATGTTCGTGTTCCATGCTGCTTCATTCTTTATCAAAAGACCTTATCGACTTCTCCTTATCAAGAACTGAATCTTGAAGTGTCCCAAGAGGCAGTCTAATTATAATTAATAGTACAAGGGTTTTTTTTCAAAATCTTTAGGGATTCATTAAGCTGACAACAGAAGCTGTTTAATACCTGAACTGTCTAATAAAATTGCAGGATAACGGGTACCACCATATTTATGACTTTGGAAATTCTGTTGTTGAATTTCCAAACTACTCTGTGTGTACAGTGTGATGTCTATTACCTTTCCTTTTGATTTTAGGTGTAATTTGCGCCTTCAAAACCCAATATGTATATTTATCTCACTCGGAGGAAACGGAGTTTGGATGTTGAAAGGCTGTTTGACCTTTGCTTCTTCACTCTACCAAACCCACCCCCTACCCCCAGCAGACACTGACTCTCTCTCCTAGTAGTGAATATTGGATTCTGCTAAGAACAGTTGAATGACAGAGGCAGGGACATTTTACTTCTAGTTACTTTAGGTGTGGCGTATAGTTAGTTGCTTACCCAATATCCATTTATCCCTTCTTTCTACCTAACAGAAACCCAGCAGTTTTCAAGGTGGCCCAGATAAATGAAAGCTTTCCCAGTCTCCCTTGTGTGGCCATGCAACCGCCCTGCTCGACAGATACAAGGAGAAATTTGGTGATGTCTTGGACAGCTTTTGCTTCCCTGGTCAGTTCAGACATACTTAGTACAGCCTTCCCTCTGCTTCCTGCCTTGAATATAAATCATGGTGTCTGGAGCTTCCCCACAGATTCTGCAACTATGACCTGGGAAAGACCCTGACAGCATCAACTCATTTTACAAATACCAGCAGCCATCTAATGCCAGACCTCTTTACATGTTAGAATAATAAGCCTAATCTGTTTAAGCCACCGTAGTCAGGTTTTCTGTCACCTACAGCTAAAAGCACTGGTAAGTGATACATCTGCCCAGGAAAGGAATCCAGCTTCCACCCTCAGATCTGAGTCGATTTCGTTGTTTGAAATAATCCCTGTTAGGTTATGGTAATTTGCTCCTTGGGAATAGAAACATATGAGTGCCTCGCAGTAAGCAATGGCCGCACACAAGCTCTAATAATATCTCTCATCACTCCTGTTTCACCCAAGACCAAAGCAAGCAATGAAACCATTTTATTAAAGCAATACTCGGTCTCATGCACCACTGATCACAAGCTGAAGTTTACAAAGGAAAGCTGTGCCCTTCTGAGGACATCATTAAACGGCACAGCACAGAGTCTGCATTGTATCTCTCTCCTCGGGATTTGGGGTTTTCTTCTGCTACAATGCTATGGAATTACCTTCAATATGACATTCATGACAACTCTTCCCTCAACAGCATTTTTTTTTTGGCTGTGCGGCGCTGCTTGCAGGATCTTAGTCCCCTGACTAGGGATCAAACCCGTGCCCCCTGCAGTGGAAACGTGGAGTCCTAACCACTGGACCACAAGGAAGTCTCTGATTTTCTGATTGAAATTTTCTGATGAAAATAAAGTTGACCTTTCTAATGACCAAGGTAAAAAGTTCTTAAAGGACACAGACATAAAAGCAGTAGTTGCTAATGTGAATACTGTCCACGGAGTAAGCAGAATGTTTTTTACTAAATGAACATAAAGAAGCAGGTAATGCCTTTAGGTGACCAGGCTGAGCTTCTGGGTGAAGAGCTATATCAGTACCCCACTTGCTAGTTTGCAAGAAGGGGTACTCTATGAAAGCACACTGTTCAAAAGTGTTCAGCAAAGGACCACTCAGTGGAACACTGGCATCACCTAGGGGCTTCTAAGAAATGCAGAATCTCAGGCCCCATCCCAGATCTTTAATAGATTCTCCAGGTGATTCAGATACATTAAAGTTTGAAAAGCACTGGTTTAGAACACTAAAAATGTTCCTAACATGTTATAACACCTCAAATCAGGAGATGTTAATTACTCCCACCCCAGCAAATGGCAGGCATTGCCCAATATTCAGAGGGCCATAAATGTTGCCTGTGGACCTTGCAAGGATTTACAGCACTTGCCGTGGCAGCAAGAAGGAAATTTATTCTGCCCATGCCACCAATGATTAATATATTTGACTCACCTAAAGATATTAATTTTCCCCTAAAGGGTCATTTATCAAGGTCTCTGAGGTTAATTTATATTCTTCAAGATGACAGTGATAACAAGAGTTGTTGCTGGGAACTATGCAGTGGATATGCAATACCAATTTTTCATGAAGATGCTTCCTCCTGTCACCTCAACAAGGCAACACAAATAGCTCAGAAGTCTGGTGTGCGGTCTGGTTTACACTGGAAAGGGTTATCTTGGGCATTGGTGCTATTTGACCAGACCCTAGAATGCTGTCAGTGGATTGTCCATGGCATTATCAAAAGAACTGGGAGCTTATTTACACCCAACCATGGCATCAATTCACTGAAAAAATAAAATGCACATTTTGCTCTTCTAAGGAGAGTGTGAACATCTAACCAAATACGATCACATATACCTTGCAGCCTACATTGATTGTGACAGCCCTGAAAGTCAGTGGTGTTCTGAACGGTGTACCAAGGAATGGAGATGAAACAAACTGAAGTTTAGAGCAGTTATTCTAAATTCATTGAAAAAAAAAAAGTGATCACTGGAAGCAGGAACTTTCCAAGAGAGCATCAGGATTTCTTGTCCTACAAACCAAGCCGGAAATCCTTGGCAATAAGATTTCTGCTTCCAGCAATACAGGAGTCTAGGGCAGTGGCTCTGGAACTGTGGTCCCTAGGACAGCAGCATCAGCAGCATCTGGGGACCTGTTAGAAATGCAAATTCTCACACTCTATCTCAGACCCACCTAAAACCTGTTTCATGAGCCCTCCAGGTGATTCTGCCGGAAGTTAAACTTTGAGACCCATTAAGATCAAGGCTATCTACTAACTATCCTTGGTGAAAAGACCAATTTTGTTTATTTCTAATACATCATGGGCTGATGTTTCTGTAAAATAACATACTGATATATTGCCAGAAAATGAAATGGAAAAGACATATGAAATATGAGTCCCAATTTTTTTTACTAGATCCAACTGACAAAACAATTACTTGGTATAATTACTAAAAAAGTTCCTAAATGCCTAACTCTCCATTTCTGTACTTATATCCTTTTAGACCAGGAACAAATTTGCAGAATGGCACTGGCCTGCAAGCCACACTTTCAGTAGCACTCATCTGGATACTCAGAAAGGTCTTTCCCTATAACAGAGGAACTGCATAATTTTATTGATCCTAAGATGCACCATTTTTAAAAATTTTAATATCGCTGTAATTAAAATGTATCTCAAAATCACTATCTGCCCAGAGGCAGTAGGACTTAGCGCTCCTGGTCTGTGCACGGTGCATCAAAACCTCCAAAATGGGTATCAAGCACTTGGAAAAATGCCAGAGACAAAGTGGAACACTTTTTAAAGAAATGCTGCATCACCAGTGCTTTTCACAGCACAGAGGATGATATTTTGCAGAAAAATCACAGATGCTAGCGACTCTAAGGAGAAAGTAATTAAAGCCTGTTGGAGTATGAATGTAAGAAAGCGTTGTGAATATCATGAACCAATTTATTTTGCTTACATTTTTCTTCTAGGTATACACAAGAGTGATATATGATAAAAAAAATCACTGTCTAAATAACTCTAAACAAGCTCTTTCAATAAGTGTAAAATGCTAGTGATAAGAAGTATTATGTCAGTTTAATGGACCATTTTTTTTCTTACTGGTACATAAAAAATGCATCTTAATTTGGCAGAATCTTGTAATTGATTAAATACCGCATATCCTTTATGAGACTTATTTACCAGTATATAGTTAGGCTCAAATACAGCAAGGGGAAGCCCCAAGTCCCCCTGAAAAAGCAAAATGAAACAAAAAGCTTGAGCAGAACCACATGTGATAAGCCAGACAAGGTCGCCCTGAGGGCAAATGTTGCATTCTCCTGCATCAAGCTGGGGACACCAAGGAAAAAGGCTAAAATGGTTCCAGGCTGGCAGTATTCCTGAATCCCAGAAGCAGCGAACACAGATCTCTGCAAAGAAGCATCCTCAATTTAGACACCACATATTAAAATCAACCAAATATATGTGCATGGTAGAAGATCAAGGACCCAAGGAAACAAGCCCCCATAAGTGACAGTATGCAGAAACCACAAACAAGGAAATGACACCATCAAGGACTTCCAACATTTACATTACCAGATATGAAGTACCCCCAAAAAATGCATTCAATGTTCCCCAAAAAAGGTCAAATCACAAAACTTAACAAGCAATATGAAACCATGAGAAAAGCTCAGCTGGAACTTACAGAAAAGAAAAATAAAGTTGATAGATGTAAAACTCAACACATGGGTTTAACGGCGGGTGAAACATGGCTCAAGGGAGAACTGGTGAACTGGAAGATAGATCTAATGAAGTTACCTAGAACGCAGCACAAAGAAATAAGTAAATGGAGAACATAAAAGAGAGGATAAGCAATATGAAGTGATACAAAGATGGAATATATGTGCATCTGGATCTCAGAAGGATGTAGAGCAGGGGTTCTCTACCTGCACTTGTGGAGCTATAAAACTATTGATGCCTAGGTCCCACCCAGGACATTCTGATTTAATTGTTCTAGAGCATGGCCTGGGCTTCAGAATTTTTAAAGCTCTTCAGGGGATTCTAATGTGCAGCCAGGGTAGAGAAGCACTAATATAAAAAAAAATGGTGAAGATCACTAACTTGATTTAGTCACTCTTCTTAGAAGTGATGCCAAAAGCACATCTGGCAAAAGAAAAAGTAGATAAATAAGGCTTTATAAAAATTAAAATTTTGTGTGTGCTTCAAAGGAAACCATCAATACAGTTAAAAGATAACCCACACAATGGTACAACATATTTGTAAATCGTATTTCTGATAAGGGATCTGTATCCAGAATATATAAAGAAATTTTACAACTCAATAATAAAAAACAAATAACTTAATTAAGGGCAAAGGATCTAAAAAGACATTTCTCCAAAGATGTGCCAATAAGTACATGAAAAGATGTTCAACATCATTAGTCATCAAGAAAATACATATCAAAGCACAATTATATACCACTTTACACCCGCTTATGGCTATAATCAAAAAGTCTGATAATAGTAAGTGTTGGTGAGGGTGTGGAGAAACTAGAACCCTTGTATGTTGCTGGTGTTGATGGAAAACGGCACAGCTGTTTTGGAAAACAGTCTGACAGCTTCTCAAAATGTTAAACATAAAATTACCATATGACCCAGCAATTCCATTCCTAGGTATACACCCAAGAGAAGTGAAAACATTGCAAACAGATGTCCACAGCAAAAACCTACACAAGAATGTTCACAGAAGCATTTTTCATAGTAGCCAATAACTTTTAATTACTCAAATGTCCAGCAACACAGAACAGGATGAATAAAATGTGATATATCCATACAATTAAATATACTTGGTAATAAAAAGGAATGAAGTACTGATACATGCTCTAACATGGATGGACTTTGAAAACATTTTGCTAAGTGAAAGCAGCCGATCACAAAAGACCACATAGGCTATTGTTCCATTTCTATGAAATGTCCAAAACAGGCAAATCCATAAAGACAAAGAAGTAGATTAGTGGTTGCCTAGAGCAGTGGGACTAGGAGGAGGGGTTGGGTGGAATAGAGGAGTGACTGCTAACGGCATCAGGGTTTCCTTCTGGGGTGATGAAACTCTTCTAAAATTGACTGTGTTATACGTATAGCTGATTCACTTTGTTATATAGCAGAAACTAACACACCACTGTAAAGCAATTATATTCCAATAAAGATGTTAAAAATAAATAAATAAATAAAATCAATTGTGGACAACCGTATGGACACATTAAAACCATTGAATTGTATACTTCGAATGTGTGAATTGTTATATCTCAGTAAAATTGTTAAAAATGAAGAGGTGATATTTGAAGGGCCAATGACTGAGAAATTTCCAGAACTGATTAAAGACACAAATCGATAAATATAAGAAGCACAACCTATAACAAGGAGGGTTATTAACATGAAATCTACTCTAGACACACTATGGTGAAACTGCAGATAGCCCAAAACAAGGAAATCCCTGGCAATCAAAATTCAGAGGGCATTGCGAACACATTGAAAGCATCATGGCACCTTAACTGCCAGAACATCAGGAGAAGAGACTACTCAGAAGGTAGCACCTTTGGCCTGAAATCTCTAGAAAAAACAAAACACTAGGCAGTAACAGAAATCAAAAGAGTATTGTTCTGTCTTTGATTCACATTTGGCCAGGAACACGGCTTGCCTAAAGAAAAAAGAATGCCTCAAGCTTGAAAGCTAAATGTCAAAAGCCATTTTACACAGTTTCAGTTAGAATCTCTAAGAAGTCACCTGCACCAAGAAGAACTGGGGACTTTTCTCTGACTGCTAAAAATACTGATGGGGAGTTAGTTATGTGTTGGTCAATATTCAATAGTATAAATCAGAAATAGCTGTGCCATATAGGGTATCGCCCTGCTAATTAAAAGCTCATGCTGTCTAAGATGAAGAGAACTATTAAGTCACAGTATGCTGTAGAAAAATGCTGAGGGTACATTTTTCCTTCTAATTTCTGATTTAGTTATCTCTTCAGGTATTTGTTTATTCACTATGCGACAGACGTGATGAGCTATTCATTTCTTAGCTGTAGTAAAAGTATACTTACTGAAAACTGGCTTTGATTCTTCTACTCCCCTATGTATTCTTATTCATAAATATTTACTTTAACAGTTGTTTGAGGAACGGTATTTTGATATGCAATTAAAGGGATAGTTTTCTACATTCAGTTCTCCTTTGCTGGAAAAGCATAAGTCCTTCCAAACAAACAAAAAAGAAATTCTAACAGCTGATTATGTGTCTACATCTGTCAATGGTTAATTTATCAAGAGTGAATGCAAGTTTTAAAGAGAGAGATAAAGGTTGAGAAACACACACAAGTTTTTATCACCCGCATGAATATAAAAGTAACAGATTATTTTTAAAACAAAAGCCTTTTTAGATGTCACGTACTGTACAAGTCCAGACTTAAGAGTTTCCTAAAAAGTCTATTAAATGTTAACAATCGGAGAGTTCTGTGTGTCAGCACAGAAATGCGTAAGTGGATCATTTTGACCTGTCACAAGCTGGGCACTCTTCTCATTTTGTAATGTAAAAGTGGTAGAATTTTACCATCTGTTGGCTATCACAAGGCTGACTGCAAACGAAAATATGACAATATTCACGACCAATCAACTATCCTGTCCATCAGGTATTTCATCCTATGTGGCTCTGTCAAACCCAAAAAAGCTAAAACACATTTCAATAGGAGCTCCTTTTAAAATGTGGGTTGTCCCTTCTTGAGCCTCAAATACAGGGGATTATTTAGTTTCATGAAATTAAAAAGAGTTCATCTTCATTCCTTCCTTCCTTCCGTGAATATGTATTAAGAATCTTCTGTTTGCCGGGAGTCTGCCTATTATTCAGCTCAGTAGTAGTAAAAACAGAGTGGAGATGAAGAGCTTAGAGCTGCCCCAGTCATGCTGCAGGCAAGGCTCCCTAGGAAACATGTAGGATGGAAACAAACATGATATGTGCATTGAACAGTACATCCAAAACGGGCAGCCAGAGGTGCCGGGGAAAGGGATCGATTGAGAAAAAAGGCTTGTGAGAAAAATAACAAAAGATCCTACATGCTGCGGAGCAAGTAAGCCTGTGCACCACAACTACTGAGCCTGCGCGCCACAACTACTGAAGCCCGCGCGCCACAACTACTGAAGCCCGTGCGCCTAGAGCCCGAGTTCCGCAACAAGAGAAGCCACCGCAATGAGAAGCCCGCGCACTGCAACGAAGAGGAGCCCCTGCTCACCACAACTAGAGAAAGGCCACACGCAGCAACGAAGACCCAGTGACGAAGACCCAATGCAGCCAAAATAAATAATTTTTTAAAAAAGGGAAAATAACAAAAGAAACTCAGGTGGTGTTAGGCACTTCCTGCTGAGCATCCTTTCTCTCACAGTTTGCCATCCACTTTCAATCCCCACACTTAATCATCCATGCTTGGCTCCAATATCACACCCCCAGTTTTCTTTTTTACCATGTTCTATCTGGGAACTTGTCACCTGTAACTGAATGCCTTCCAGACACCTCCTCTCTTTGAGTTTTCAAGCTACTATGTGGAATCTGGGGTGAGAGTGAGCAACTAATTTGGTCCTGAAGCCCCAGAACTGATTCAGAAGCTCTACCTACTCCCTCGAGGGTTCTCTCAACAGAAATAATTTGCCATTTATCAGTCAACATTTATCGGTGTATTTAGGGAATGGGGAACTTTGTTTAACACTAAGGGTACCACCAGCCCAAGGTAGCAGAAAGAGCATGAGTTTGCAGAAGAACTTGAGTTCTAGACTACATGTAACCCCTTATCAATCGGGGACCGTAAGTCCCATAGGTAAGTCTTGGTTTCTCTCTCTTGTGTTAGATTCTCAACTGGCTGGTTCCTACCAAAAGTATCCTGCTTGGGCAATAAATGTTATTATCCTACTCCTCGACCCTGCGTCCTCGGGAAAGTTACTCAACCTCTCTGCAATGCTTTCTATTTTCTGTTCAGAAGATGGTAGTAGTAATAATATGTAACTCGAAGAGATATTGTGAGAATTAAATGGGACAGCTTACATAAAAAGTACTTAGCTGACTTAATGTTCTATATAATAATTAGTTACCACTGGCTGCAATGACTTGGAAGCATTTTAGAATCCTGGAGCGGCTTAGAGCTACTGCCTCGAAAAAAAAAATTATTCTTATTCTGCTTTACGTAAGTGGTTCCACCAGTCTTCACTGTATTCTAACCATCTATCTTTTCACTTTTAATTATCTTAACTGGGCTCTCTCCTCCTTCTTCTTGGGTAGCAGCTTAATAAATATAGCTCTGATCCTCATGATTTTACTCAATACTTTATTAAGGAAGGCACAACTATTTAAATTAAACCATATGAAGATTTTAATTGACACAGAGCTATTCGACCATTCAAACTAATACAATGTCATCACTAAATCCTAATTTAGTATTATTTATAAGAATAAAACGCATATATCCAGCTATATTTTTGATGGGGAAATATCTGTTGACAAAATTTATCTATATGTGACATCAATTCTATTATTAGGAACATTCCATAGATGTTCTCTGAGAACAATCATCGAGCAGGAATAAGATATATGTGAAGAAGAGAATATGGAGAAATCACAGCTAAAAAGCACAGGTGAGATTAAGAAAAATAGTTCTTATTTTCTTGGCATTTATATTTCTCAAAGAAATACATGTGCATAACTTAAAAAGTGAAGAGTTATTTAAAATAATAGCAGGCTCCCGCCCCACCCCTCCCCATCCACATTCTGACTCCTCCAAGGCAAAAACTGAAAACATTGTTTTGGGCATTTTTGTCTAGCTACTTATCTTCATATTTCTAGATGAGATGCTTGTACAGCTATTTCTTGACTTTTCCATCAAAGGTGTTATCTATTAATCTCCTAACATGGAAGATGAAGACTTAGCTCTCTTATAATCTCTCCACACATACATTTCCTTTCCCAAATACCCAAAACAGTTATATCACTTTTTTTCCCAAACAATATGAGGTTAAATCAATATCCATTAAACAAAGCCATTTGCAGTGATTACCATTTCCTTTCTCCCCGTGCCCCCCGCACAAGTTAATAATTTCCTTTTTTAAAAAAAATTATTTTATTTTTATTTATTTTTGGCTGCATTGGGTGTTCGTTGCTGTACGGGCTTTCTCTAGTTGCGGCGAGCGGGGGCTACTCTTTGTTGTGGTGCATGGGCTTCTCATTGCGGTGGCTTCTCTTGTTGCTCTAGGCACGTGGGCTTCAGTAGTTGTGGCACGTAGGCTCAGTAGTTGTGGCTCGCGGGCTCTAGAGCACAGGCTCAGTAGTTGTGGCACACGGGCTTAGTTGCTCCGTGGCATGTGGGATCTTCCCAGACCAGGGCTCAAACCCATGTCCCCTGCGTTGGCAGGCAGATTCTTAACCACTGTGCCACCAGGGAAGCCCAATTTCCTTTTCTTATAATATTGTTCAGTTTTCTATTTTGTCTACACCAAATTCATGCCCAAACTTTCCAACAAATTTGCAAAACTCCCCTAGGTACAGCCAAACATATCAGGTAAGCTGCCTATTCTATTTTTTGTTTTTTCTCTTAGCATCATCCAGGCTGTAGCTCTGCTTCAGTACTTACCAGCTGCCTTCAAGGCCTGATACCGAGCTGTCATCTCGGGCTGTCCCTTACCATCACTCTCGAAGTTTTCTGATCCCACCTGCATTGGAGCTCCAGGTTTTGAGATCTCATATTTTCCTATTTCTTGGTTCATTCTCCCATCGCATTGGACCCCCCTTAAAAATGTTTTACCAGCTCTTGCAGTGTTCCACATGGTGGCTGGTTCATTTGGAACGTCTGGCCCCTAAGTTTTTTTTAACACATTCTGTGAAGCTAGATTACCTCTGCCTCATGCTTTTGAAAGAAAAAAAATGTTCTGTTTTTCTGAGAACTTGCAAAGATTTTTTTCTACTCTCACATTTGATAATTTTGGCTGCTATAGAATTCTAGTTGAGAATTTTCTTAGTGAACTTTGGGGGCCTTGCTCCGTTCTCCTGTAGCTTCTTAAGTTGCTATTCAAAGTCCAGTGCAAATCCTTTTAAGGAAGCAGTTTTGTTTTTCTTCTTAGAAGCCTTTAGAATCTCTTTTTATTCTTTTTCCATCCAACATGCTGGTGGGCCCCTTAAATCCAGCAACTCATGTGGCTTCACATTTGCCCCACGGTTCCAGAAGCCTTGAAGTACCTGGAGGATCACGCCCACACACACGCAGCTGTAGTGAATTACTGGTGGGCGAGCGATACCTCCAGTCAGGACAAATTCTGAGATGTGATTTACACTCTGGAGCTCCCCTACAGAATGAGACAGAAAGCTGGGGCTTAGCCTAAAATCACACCTTTGTTTTGGCTTCTGACCCTTCACTGTTTCCCCCACTCCCATACTGGTTTCTCCTGAGAACTCTTCCTTAATGGAGCGTGCCCATATCTGAGTCAGGTTTTGGAGAACCTGGCCTAAGACCATCATCTAGCTGCTCGAGTTTGGGAAAGGATCCCGGAGTCTAACCACTCTATCAAACTTGTAAATGACAAAGTTGAAGTTGAGTCTTACAGGCTTCTGGAACTTTGGGACCAATGTAGAGCCCTCTCCTGTACTGCCATTTTTATTCAATCTTAAGTTGAACTTCAGAAACACCCTGAGGTTCAGAGAGCCAAGTTAAAACTATCCTTCCATGTGGCTTGGGGTACAACTCACTCTCCTCTTGGCAGTGTATACATTACTAGAAAAACATGCAGAAATCTAACCTGACTTAAATCTCTAAAAGAAGCTCTGTAGTCTGAAAACTGTGGCTTTAACTGCTTGACCCGCTGTGTGATGACAGGCAAGTTACTGAACCTAAGTCCCAGTTTTCTCCCCTGAAATGGATATAATATGTTAACCACAGTGCCTGTAATATAGTGAGTCCTATCTTTATATATATATATATATATATATATATATATATTTATTTATTTACATTTTATTTTTGGCTGCGTTGGGCCTTCATTGCAGCGACTGGGGGCTACTCTTCGTTGTGGTGCATGGGCTTCTCATTGCAGTGGCTTCTCTTGCTGCGGAGCACGGGCTCTAGGCGCACGGGCTTCACTAGTTGTGGCGAACGGGCTCAGTAGTTGGTGGCTCGCGGGCTCTAGAGCGCAGGCTCAGTAGTTGTGGTGCACGGGCTTAGTTGCTCTGCGGCATGTGGGATCTTCCCGGACCAGGGCTCGAACCCGTGTCCCCTGCATTGGCAGGCGGATTCTTAACCACTGCACCACCAGGAAAATCTGAGTCCTGTCTTTTGAGTTCTTTTCTGGTGGTGGTGATAAGTTTGTGGTACTACCACCACATGCCTTCACCCAGTTCCCACATGTCAGACACGCTCGGCCAAGGTTAAGGGTATGGTCTAAGGCAGTGGTTCTAAAAAAGTAGTCTCCAGGCGAGCAGCAGCATCAGTGGAACTTGTTAACAGCGCAAAGTCTCAGGCCCGACTCCAGACCTACGGAATCAGAAACTCTGGGGATGGAACAAGCCCTCCAAGGGACTCTAATACACCCTCAAGTGTGCGAAACACTGACCTAAGGCCACAGGTCAGAGAAAGATATAATAGACCCCCGTGGAGATGAAGGCCACAGACCTAGAACCACTTGGTATGGTATTGAAGATTGTAAGCAGAACTAATGATTATACATGACACCTCAATGATTAGGGATAAGAACTCAATGATGCCTCTACTAATAGAGTAGTATAGTTTATACATATCAAGATCATCATGTCATAAATGAATATGAATAGCAGCTGAAGAGTAAAACATAGATTTAAGTTTGTAAAATTGACAGTGAGTCCATATGACATAGCCTTGAAATGCAAATAGAAAAGTGCATTAATGCAAGAAAAACATAATTTCTGGGCCCAGAAGCTGAAGAAACACTTGGAAGAATCCTTAATTGTATTAATCCTTTTCTGAAACAAGCTACCAACTGTACATGATCGGGAACATTTGCTGAGGAAAACTCATTTGAAGTTGTCATTTCGCCAGAGACACAACTACTGAAATTTGTCTGAAATTCTGAATTAGCGCCATGCAAGCAAATGATCTTTAGAAGCAAAGAAGAGAACTTAAAGAGCAGGAAAGAGGTCCTTGAATCTACCACTCAGGTTCTGGGGGAAGAGAGCAAAAAACAAACATTCCAACATCACCTGCATAGCAATTTACTGCCGATAAAGCCAATTAGGTGATTTACTCTGAGAAGTACAAATCAGACACAGGAAAGCCAATTCCTAGATTAAGTCTTCAAGGAGCCTGAAATTTTAAAAAGAGAAAAGAACACCCTCCTGGAGGAAGCAAAGTGCAAAGGGTAACTTGCATGGCTTCAGGTTTCGGGCGTGATGACCAGCCACTCAATTTACTTTGACACAATCTCTGTGAGCTGCTCAGCTTAATCTCCTGTGTGGCAGAGCAGAGGATATTTCCCTCCAGCCCTTTATGGCCTCTGTTTGAAGATCTCAAAGCCTTGCTTATGTGATCAGGGGCATAGCAGCTCTGACTAACACCACAGGGAATATTAGACGGGCTGAATGTCCAAAAAGCATACTTGTATTATTTAGTTAACACAGGGTCTCACTTACATTAATGACAATAATACTCAAAATACTAATAAAACAAGGACTGACTTATACAGAGTCTTTACTCTGTGCCTAGCAGACCCTCTGCTAAGCATGTTACACGCACATTCTCAGTGGATCTTCATACCACACCTATGAAGTGGGTGCATTTAATAGCTTGTGTTACATTTTGCAGATGAGGAAATCAAGCCTCAAAGATGCTAAGTAACATGGCTGAGGTCAACCTGCTACTGTGATGGAGCCACGATTCAATCCCAAGGCTATATGACTGAAAGCCCTGTTCTTTTTAAGTAATCTCTTTTTTAAAAAAAATACTAATTTATTTATTTAATTTCGGCTGCACTGGGTCTCAGTTGCAGCACACAGATCTTTAGTTGCGGTACGCGGCCCTGGGCTTCATTAGCTGCTGCCTGTGGACTTCTTATTTGCGGCATGTGTGCAGGATCTAGTTCCCGGACCAGAGATGGAACCCAGGCCTCCTGCATTGGGAGTGCAGAGTCTTACCCACTGGACCACCAGGGAAGTCCCAAAAGCCCTATTCTTAACCATCACCTTTTAATACCTTCATTGAGACGCTAACCTATTTCAACAGCTGCAACTGACACACGCGCAATTCTCTTTGTCTTACAAGGAAAGAGGAAACATTTTAAATAGCAAAATTATGTTACTGAAATGTGCATGAGAACAATACCTCCTTTCTGGTTGAGCACTGGTTCTCTTCAGCCTTAGATAGCCGCAAAGTTTGTTAGGAATGTGGCTCCCTCCTAAAGTCACTGTAGGAGTGGAGATTCAGCTGGTCCCCATAGTATTTGCTTTGAGACTGGTGATGCTTCGGTTGCCATGGACACCAGACTTCAATACACCACTGAGCAGGGGGAATCCATTCTATGCAAAGCAATGGAGCCAGTAGATGGGTACAGTAACAGCTAACTTCACATAACGCTATGACCAATATTTGTTTTGCCACCTCTCATTCAGATGATGTTCTCACCCATGAAGTCTGTAACACTGCCTCTCATCTGGGAAACAGCTTCTTTATGGCCCAGGAGGCAATGCTCACAATTCACAGTGTCAAAGGCATTCATTTGTCTGGGTTGTTGAATGTGTAAAGCTATTCAGAAAAGGAAATGTGACCTTACACAAAACACTTCTTTGTTCAGCTTGCTAAAAGAAAGAATGGATCAGGGGCTTCGCTGGTGGCGCAGTGGTTGAGAGTCCGCCTGCCGATGCAGGGGACACGGGTTCGTGACTCGGTCCGGGAAGATCCCACGTGCCGCAGAGCGGCTGGGCCCGTGAGCCATGGCTGCTGAGCCTGCGCGTCCGGAGCCTGTGCTCCGCAACGGTGAGAGGCCCACGTACCGCAAAAAAAAAACAAAAAAAAAACAAAGAATGGATCAAATGACTTCTTGAAAATTCCATTTGTCCAAGTGGCTAGCACCCCAAGAATAATGAGTCTGTTAACTTGGTAGGCTTCCTTAGTAGCTAAATCCATAAAGAAAGTAACTAGGAAACGATAAGAGGTACTTAGATATATATAAATAACGCATGAGAACAACATGTTTTTGAGACAAACCAAACATCCAACGTCCAAGGCACTGTACTTAATTAGTGAATGTAGGTCAGACAGTAATCAGTAAAAGTGAATCACGAAGAGAAATGCTTATTTGGACACATCATGGCAAGTTTACCAAGAGACCATCACCGCATGGGGATATTAAAGGACCCCCTCCACACATGGAGGAAATCCACTGTGTGTTGTGTAGGAGTCAGTCGAGTGACAAACATCTCTCATTAACCAGCAAAGAGGAAATTAGCCAAGTTAATAAAAAATTAATACAATCTATCATTTTCACATTCAGAAGTCAATAAATATAGTGAAATTCCATTAAAACCACCTTCTTATGGAACACTGGGAGGTCAGGTTATTGGCAAAACAAATAATTCAGTACATTTAAAATAATTTTGGGACTTCCCTGGTGGTCCAGTGGTTAAGACTCTGCACTTGCAATGCAGGGGGCACAGGTTCAATCCCTGGTTGGGGAAGTTCCACGTGCCACGAGGTGCAGCAAAAAAATAATTTTTACTATGCACATTTCCCCAATTTACTTCTTCAGTAATAAGAAAATTATGAACTATGCTCTCTCCAAGTAATTACAATACAAATGATAAGTTTAGGTTTTAGTGGAATGTATATTAGTAGATTAATTAAAAGGGGTAAACAAGTTATCTCCAAGGAAATCCACATTATTCTGTGTTATATTACTGTATCAGAAGAAAAAAAAGGAAAAAAGTCTACGCATCTTCAATTTAATTTATGTCACACAGGTAAATTTAAGTGAATGATTCTAAAATGGGAGTAGTTCTATGAGCATCATGTTTTCGATCTGATCTGGGAATGATAGTGTCTCTTATTATGAAAGGATTTAAAACTGCTGGAGCATGGTCTATTTGGGCCTTTAAAGAAATGTAGAAAACAAACAACAACAAAATCCTTGTGTATATAGTGCAAAATTATATTTATCAGAAAAAAAGAAATCCATGTAGTCACTCAGAGTCCTTAAACCTGCAAGAAGATGTGCCAGGCAGGGATTCTTTCCTTCAGCGTCACCCACGAATTGGAAAGCTGATATTCTGGCATTTGTGGAAGAAATCATTTTCAGTACAAAGGACAAACGATGAAAATCATGAAGTTTGGCGGAGGCGGGGGGGGGGGATCAGTCAAATCTGTTGACAGGCAATCCCATAAAATTGAAAAAAAAATAGTGACTTCAAGCTTTTTACTCAAATCTTCTCAATGAACCAGCAGCAGCAGCGTCACTTGGGAGCTTGCTAGAGATGCAGTATCTTGGGCCTCACCCCAGACCTGCTGAATCAAAACCTGATTTTTACCAGGATCCCCAGGAGATCTGCGTGCACGTTAAAGTGTGAAGAGCGCGCACTGAAAGCACAGATTTGGCGACCAGCCTGTGGGGATGGAACCCCCCTCTGCCGCTGACTAGCTGTGTAACCTGGAACAAGTTCCACAGCCTCTCTGTGCCTCGGTTCCTTCACTGGGGAGGATGGAGATAGTACTGGTGCCTAGGTCATAAGTATTAAATGACATAATATCTGTAAAGTGCTTACAACAGTGTGCACAACAAGGGATCAAGCAGTGCTAGCTCTTATGTCCTTTCAGCCATCACAGGGTTCTGGATCAAGAGTAACAAAGGATCTAAGATGCAGCCCACAGAAGTGCCCCATTCCCTGATAGGTCTATAATCGAGCAATTATGAACTGGATTCAGCTTACAAAGGTCCAGTTTCCCCAACCTGCTGTCATTTCAAGCCAAACTGCAGGGTTTACTTATGCAATGAACAACACACTGCTGCTTACAAACCAGGGACCACTCAAATTCAGACTGCGTGAAATCTTGCATATGCATTTTGTTCAGTGAATGCTGAATGGAACGAAAAGAGGACACATTTCCTATCTGAGAAATTTCCATCCTCATTTTTTACCCATCAGTTTGTCATATACTAAAAAGTCTCATGAAACCTAGTACTGAAGCTAATGTGGGATTGCAACCAAAAGAATAAAATACCTAGGAATAAACCTACCTGAGGAGGTGAAAGAGCCGTATTCAGAAAACTATAAGACACTGATGAAAGAAATCAAAGATGACACAAACGGAGAGATATACCGCGTTCTTGAACTGGAAGAATCAATATTGTGAAAATGACTATACCACGCAAAGCAATCTACAGATTCAATGCAATCCCTAGCAAATTACCAAGGGCATTTTTTACAGAACTAGAACAAAAAATCTTAAAATTTGCATGGAGACACAAAAGACCCCAAATAGCCAAAGCAGTCTTGAGGGAAAAAAACGGAGCTGGAGGAATCAGACTTCCTGACTTCAGACTATACTACAAAGCTAGTCATCAAGACAATATGGTACTGGCCCCCAAACAGAAATATAGATCAATGGAACAGGATAGAAAGCCCAGAGATAAGCCCACACACCTATGGTCAACTAATCTATGACAAAGGAGGCAAGGATATACAATGGAGAAAAGACAGTCTCTTCAATAAGTGGTGCTGGGAAAACTGGACAGCTACATGTAAAAGAATGAAATTAGAACACTCCCTAACACCATACACAAAAATAAACTCAAAATGGATTAAAGACCTAAATGTAAGACCGGACACTATAAAACTCTTAGAGGAAAACATAGGAAGAACACTCTTTGACATAAATCACAGCAAGATCTTTTTTGATCCACCTCCTAGAGTAATGGAAATAAAAACAAAAATAAACAAATGGGACCTAATAAAGCTTAAAAGCTTTTGCACAGCAAAGGAAACAACAAACAAGAGGAAAAGACAACCCTCAGAATGGGAGAAAATATTTGCAAACAAATCAACAGACAAAGGATTAATCTCCAAAATATATAAACAGCTCATGCAGCTCAATATTAAAAAAACAAACAACCCAATCAAAAAATGGGCAGAAGACCTAAATATACATTTCTCCAAAGAAGACATACAGATGGCCAACAGGCAGATGAAAAGCTGCTCAACATCACTATTATTAGAGAAATGCAAATCAAAACTACAATGAGGTATCTCCTCACACCAGTTAGAATGGGCATCATCAGAAAATCTACAAACAACAAATGCTGGAGAGGGTGTGGAGAAAAGGGAACCCTCTTGCACTGTTGGTGGGAATGTAAATTGATACAGCCACTATGAAGAACAGTATGATGGTTCCTTAAAAAACTAAAAATAGAATTACCATATGATCCAGCAATCCCACTACTGGGCATATACCCAGAGAAAACCATAATTCAAAAAGACACATGTGGGCTTCCCTGGTGGCGCAGTGGTTGAGAGTCCACCTGCCGATGCAGGGGACACGGGTTCGTGCCCCGGTCTGGGAAGATCCCACATGCCGCGGAGTGCCTAGGCCTGTGAGCCATGGCCACTGAGCCTGCGCATCCGGAGCCTGTGCTCCACAACGGGAGAGGCCACAACAGTGAGAGGCCTGCGTACCGCACAAAAAAAAAAAAAAAAAAAAAAGACACACGCACCCCAATGTTCACTGCAGCACTGTTTCCAATAGCCAGGACATGGAAGCAACCTAAATGCCCATTGACAGACAAAGGGACAAAGAAGATGTGGCACATATATAAAATGGAGTATTAGCCATAAAAAGGAACGAAATTGAGTTATTTGTAGTGAGGTGGATGGACCTAGTGTCTGTCATACAGAGTGAAGTCAGAAAGAGAAAAAAAAAATCATATATTAACGCATATATGTGGAATCTAGAAAAACAGCACAGATGAACTGGTTTGCAAGGCAGAAATAGAGACACAGATGTAGAGAACAAACGTATGGACACCAAGGGGGGAAAGCGGTGGGGGTGGGATGAATTGGGCGATTGGGATTGACATGTATACACTAATATGTATAAAATAGATAATAAGAACCTGCTGCATAAAAATTAAATAATATTCAAAAAAACAGTTTAGATTATAAAATGTAAAAAAAAAAAAGAAAAGAGAAAATAATGTGGGAAAACAGGCACCCCCAAATGCTCATGAAGGGAATGGAAATTGATGTAACCTTTTTGGAGAACAGTTTGATAATCTCCATCAAGAGAAAAATATCTATAAACTTTGACTCAGCAATTGGGTTTTAAAAATTTATCCTACATATATACTTGCAACAGAAGGCAAAGATACATATACAGACATATGTATGTATGTATATGTAAATGTTGTATACGTATATATGCACATTATATGTAGTAGTGTGTATACTTTACAGCATTAATTTTGATAGCGAAAAAGGAAAAAAGTTTGAATCAACTTAATGTCCATCAATAATAGTTAAATTATGGTACAGCTATTAAATCAAACCAGTATAAAGAATGAGATCTCTCTACACAGTAATGTGCAAAGGTGCACAAGGCACATAAGAGAACAAGCTGTAGCGTGTGTATGTATATATTGGGTTGGCCAGAAAGTTCGTTTGGTTTTTCCATCAGATCTTATGGAAAAACCCAAACTAACTTTTTGGCCAACCCAATACACACACACACTCACATACATACACACACACACACACATACAGAATATCACATAAATGGATAAAAATATAGGTATTTTATATATCCAGAATATTTCTTTAAAAATGTTCAAAGAAGACATTTTTTTAAACATGCATACCTTGTTTTATGCACTTCATTGTGCTTCACAGACATTGCCTTTTTTTTCTTGCTTTACAAATTGAAGGTTTGTGGCAGCACTGTGTCAAGCAAATGTATCAGAGCCATTTTTCTAGCACCATTTGTTCACTTTGTGCCTCTGAGTCACATTTTGGTAATTCTCCCCCTATTTCAAACTTTTTCATTATTATTATATTTGATATGATGGTCTGTGATCTCTGATGTTACTATCATGATTCGCTAATGTTAGGCTGAGATGGTTAGCATTTTTTAGCAATAATGCATTTTTTAACTAGGGTGTGTACACTGTTTTTTTAGACATAATGCTATTGCACACTTAACAGACTACAATATAAGAGTAAACATAACTTATCTGCACTGGGAAATCAAAAACTTCATGTGACTTGCTTCACTGAGACATTCGCTTCATTGCAGTGGTTTGGAACTGAACCCACAATATCTTTGAGGTATGCCTGTATATCTTTCTGTATCCTCTTATTGTTTGTGTTTACCTTGTGAGTATGACAGTAATAATTTTTAAGAAAAACTCAGGAAAAAAACTCTCAAACAACCTAACATTTACACTTCTAGGAACCAGAAAAAGAAAAAAAAAAAAACAAGCCCAAAGTTAGCAGAAGGAAGGAAATTATAAACAAACATTAGAGCCAAAATAAATGAAATGGAGAAGAGGAGTAATACGAGAAAAGAATCAATGAAATTAAGAATTGGTTCTTTGAAAAGACAAACAAAATTGACAAACTTTTAGCTAGACTAAGACAAAAAGAGAGAGAAGACCCAAAATCAGAAATTAAAGAGACACTAAAACTGATATCACAGAAATACAAAATATAAGAGACTACTATAAACAATTATATGCCAAAAAATTGGACAAGCTAGAAGAAATGGATAAATTCCTAGAAACATACAACTTACGAAGACTGAATCATGAAGAAATAGAAGTCTAAACAGACCAATAATGACTAAGGATATTGAATCAGTAATCAAAAACCTCTCAACAAAGAAAAGTCCAGGACAAGATGGTTTCACTAGTGAACACTACCAAACATTGAAAGGAAAATTAATGTCAGTCCTTCTCAAACTCTTCCAAAAGAAGGAGGGAACATGTCCGACTTCATTTTATGAGCCCAGCATTACTCTCATACTAAAGCCAGATAGGAACACTACAAGAAAAGAATACTACAGGCCAATATTCCTGATGAATAGAGATGTAAAAATTCTCAACAAAATACTAGCAAACTGAATTCAGGAGCACATTAATAGGATCATACCCAAGGACCAAGTAGGATTGATCCTTGGGATGCAAGGATGGTTTAACAAATGCAAATATGTGAGGTGATGGATGTGTTAATTAACTATATGGTAAGCATCCTTTTACAATGTTTACATATATCAAGTCACCATGATGTACGCTTTAAACATCTTACAATTCTGTTTGTCAATTATACCTCAGTACAGCTGAAAAAATGAAAATAAAAATGAATACATAGTACAAAGGACACTGCATGGCACACAGTCTGTTCAATAAGTAACTGAATGAGTAAATAAAAAAATGTTTTCCTCTGAAAACGTGATACATCACATTAATATAATGAAAGATAAAAATAATGATCATCTCAATAGATGCAGATAAAGAAAGAATCTGACAAAATTCAACAACTTTTAATGATAAAAAGTGAACAAATTGGGTATAGACAGGATATACCTCAACATAATAAATACCATATATGACAAGCCCACAGCTAACATCATACTCAATGGTGAAAGGTTGAAAGCTTTTACTCTAAGATCAGGAACAACACAAGGCTGCCCACTCTCACTCTTATTCAACATAGTACTGAAGTTTTAGCCAGAGCAATTAGGCAATAAAAAGAAATAAAAGGTATCCAAATCAGAAAGGAAGAAGTAAAATTGTCTGTTTGCAGATGATATAATCATAATCATATATATAGAAAGTCCTAAAGAGTCTACCAAAAAAGTGCTAGAATAAATGAATTCAGTAAAGTTGCAGGTTACAGCATCAACATACAAAAATCAGTTGTGCTTCTGTACACTAAAAAAACTATCTGAAAAATAAAGAAATCCCATTATAATAATAATATCAAAATAAAATACTTCTGAATAAATTTAACCAAGGAGGTGAAAGATCTATACACTGAAAACTGTTAAGACTTGGATGAAAGAAATTAAAGATAAATAAATGGAAAGAGATCCTGTGTTTGTGGATCAGGAATGATATTAAGATGTCCATACTACCCAAAGCTATCTATAGATTCAATCCAATTGCTATCAAAATTCCAATGGCATTTTCACAGAAAGAGAAACACAGTCCTAAAATTCATACAGAACCACAAAAGACCCCGAATAGCCAAAGCAATCTTGAGAAAAAAGAACAGGGCTAGAGGCATCATAGTTCCTGATTTCAAACTATATTACAATGCTATAGTAATCAAAATGGTATCATACTGACATAAAAACAGACACACAGACCAATGGAACAGAATCAAAAGCCCATAAATAAACCCTCACATATATGGTCAACTAATACTTGATATGGGAGCCAAGAATACTCAACGGGGAAATGATAGTCTCAATAATAAATGGCATTGAGAAAACTGGATAACCACATGCAGAAAAATGAAACTGGACCCCTATCTTACACCACTTACAAAAATTAGCTTGAAATGGATTAAAGGCTTAAACATAAGACCTGAAAATGTAAAACTCCTGGGAAAAAACATAGGGGAAAAGCTCCTTGACACTGGTCTTGGCCGTGATTTTCTGGATATGACACCAAGAGCACAAGCAACAAAATCAAAAATAAGTGGAACTACATCAAACTAAAAAGCTTCTGCACAGCAAAGAGAAACTACTAACAAAAAGGAAAGGCAACCTATGGAATAGGAGCAAATATTTGTGAACCATAAGAGGTTAATATTCAAAATATATAAAGAACTCATACAACTCTATAGCAAAACAAACAACTCAATTAAAAAAATGGGCAGAGGAACTGCACAGACATCTCTCCAAAGAAGACATACAAACAGCCAGCAGTTGGATGAAAAGGTGTTCAGTATCACTATCAGGGAAATGCAAATCAAAACCACGATGAGGTATCTCCTCACACCTGTCAGAATGACTATCAGCAAAAAGGCAAGAGATAACAAGTACTGGTGAGGATGCAGAAAGAGAACTGTTGTACACTGTTGGCAGGAATGTAAGTTGCTACGACAACTACGGACAACAGTATGGATGTTCCTCAAAAAAGTAAAACTAGAACTACCATATGATCCAGAATTCCCACTTCTGGGCATTTATCCAAATGAAATGAAAACAGGATCTGGAGGAGATATCTGCGTCTCCATGTTCATTGCAGCATTATTGACAATAGCCAAGTGGGAGGTCATGAGACAGACCTGGGTAAGGGAGCCAAGGGGCAGACACTTTGGTAACGACCCAACAGCCATTGCCCTCCCCTTTCTTCTTGTCAGAACCTGCATCCACTAGAGGTCAGAGGTTAGAAATGAAGGATATTAGCCTTTTCGGCATCCCCAGAAACCAGAAGTGGCCATTGCTGGGTTGTTGACCAACTGCTGGGCAATGAGGCAGAAGGGAAATTCTTCAAGGATAGAATGTTCCATACGATAAGAAAAAAAATTCAAAGAAAAAAACCTCAGACCCAGTTGTATGGGAACACAATGCTTGGAATGGCAGCAGCCATCTTGCAATTTTGAAGAGTGATACAGCTCAGACACCCAGAATAGCAGAGAAAAAGGTCAGAAAGGGCTTGGGTTCTCATGATTTTCCTGAGTTGCTGAACCAATCCTGGAATGACCTAGCTCTACACTCCTTGTCAAGTGAGGTAATACTGTTCCCATTATTTAGATCAGCAGTCCCCAACCTTTTTGGCGCCAGGGACCAGTTTCGTGGAATGCGATTTCTCCATGGACGGGGGTGGGGGGGAGAGGGGGGGAATGGTTCAGGTGGTAATGTGAGCGATGGAGAGCAGCAGATGAAGCTTCGCTCTCTCGTCTGCCCGCCGCTCACCCCCTGCTGTGTGGCCCGGTTACCTGATTTAGATCATTTTCCACTGGACATTCCATTATTTGCAGCTAAAGGCATCCCCGCTTAGACAGCTGCCAACCACCTGCCTTAGCAATGAGCTAAGGACACAACTAACAATCTGGCAAAAGGTGTTTTCCTTTAATCATGGCAGTAAGATAGATTCCTTGTATTGGGTATAATTTTCTATGTGATGTTCAGAATCACTTTTGATTTTTTGTTAGTAGTGCAAAGGGAAATACCATTGATCTCATTAAGCAGGTACTTTGTGTCAAGCACTACACTAGGCACTTTATCTAGGGTGAGTCATTGCAGCAACTTCCAGAACAGTCCCCTTTGGGAAAAGAAAATCACATCTATATTTTCTCCAATCTTATTTAAACAACTTGACATTTCCTTTCATTATGAATGCAGACCACGAACCACCCAGGAGTACTTGTGACTTTGCCACCTATAGAAATCACAGATATATTCATGTCACGCTGCAGTTGTTGAAGATATCTTGAAATATCATTGACCCTCATGATACAAGTGTACAATCATCCTTAGACCCCGCTGCAAAACCTTATTGAATGTGTTAATCAAGCAGCACGTATGCTACTGCATCACACATTTTTTAAATGTTTTGGTAACCGAATGTTAATATAATTAGCTTCCTTTGTAATCCTGTGTATTTTATGCATCTAAAAATGTCCTTGAAAAAGAGGTATTGTAGGTTTCACAAGATTTACAAAGGAGTCCTTGGCACAAAAGGGGTTTAGACCCCCTCTAATCAGCCCCCCTTGTGACCCTTCTTAATACTGGTCAACCCATTATCTACACAGAAAACCAGGGAAATCTTCTTTTGAAAGGTGAATAAGATGAAGACATTCCCGCTTCAACCTGAAACAAATGCGAACTCCTAACTTGGACTGCCCCGGCCCTGCAGGATCTGCTTTTCCCCTGCTCACAGCTCCTACCTGGTCTCCAGCCCTCTAGCCCTTGCGCACTCTGCTCCAGCTGGGCAGGCCACCTTCCTTTTCTTCGAAATCTCTAAGCACTTTCCCACCTCAGGGGCTTTGTCCTTGCTGTCCCCTAGGAACAGCAAGGCCTGGAATGCCTGCCCTTAAGGCAGCCACTTCATTCTCATGCTTCAGTGGTGAGCTAGGACATCACCTCCGCAGAGAACGCTTCCCTGCTAATGTATGCCAGGCGGCAGCCCTCCCCTCTCCCGCCCCACCTGCACTTATTTCCTGTTTACCTCCTTCCAAGCCCTTCTGACAACATAACTATATATTGATTTTTGTTCACTGCTCAATCCTGGCACCTAGCAAGGTGCCTGGCACACGTGGAAACCTGACATTCACTGAATGAATGAATGACCGACTAAGCGAAGGAGGAAGCTATTATTAATCCATTTTACAAGCGAGGAAATTAAGGCTCCAAGATGTTAAATTATTTGTCCAAGGTCACCAGGGGGCAAAAGTTATTATTTTAACTGTGGTCCCTAGGCCTCCCCCTTAATCCCTCCACCATACTTTCTAACTTCCTTTTCCCTGCAACATTTCCACCAATCTGGAAAGCAGAATAGACCCAATGCAAGTATTTATGGTGTGATTTCTTAAGACTTTAGTGCTGTGTTGCTCAAGGCTATCTGCCCAACAAACCCGCTAAGCTATTTCCCTTGAGTATTTCCAGGAGGGCCAAATTAACCAAAAGTATGTTACCTGGAGAGAGTGGTTCGTTCTGTCTGTCTGTCTCTCTCTCTACATACACACACTTTCTTTAATGTATGAATCTTATAAACAAAAATAATAAAATCAAATGTAAGGAAGAAAATTCAGAAAACTGTAAATGAAAGACGAAAAAAATGAGATAAACCCAGGGCAAAGTCTAGTATGCAAAAATACACGTGATAAGGTATTGTACATAAGCTACCTGGACCACGATTCTACCATATGCTTCCTAGTAGCCACCATAAAGTGAGAAACACAATCAGTTACACAGTTTATCCTGGAGATTTAAAAAATTCAATCCATTTCCAGGAGGAGCTCAACTCTTCCTGTTTCGAAGCCCTGACAGAAATTCCTCTTGCGGATCCTTATAATGAAAGCATGGTAGGATATAGTGATCAGTATTCTAAACTAAAACCTTATAAATAAATATATCAAGCTTCACAAAACGGTGTCTTAATAGACGTGGCTGGTATAATGCCGAAATCTATGCAGCACTGTATTGCCTTGCTGGTCAAAGTGTGGTCCCTGGACCAGCAGCATCAGCATCACCGGGAACTTGTCAGAAATGCGGCATCTCAGGCCCGATCCCAGCCCTGCTCAATCAGAATCTGTATTTTATTAACAAGATCTGCAGGTGAGGCCTATAATGTTAAAGTTGAACAAACACTGGTCTAGTGGTTAAGTTTGATTTGAGGTCAAGTTTGTACGAAACTAGTATTCATTTATTCACGCATTCAACCAATATTTACTGTTATCTTGGCAGTAGGAAAGGATTTTTTTAAAGTTTTATTGAAATAGGAAAGGATTTGTTTAAACATTAACACCAAAAGCACCACCATAAAGGAAGATATTGATAAATGGGACGCCATTAAAACTGAGTGATGAAGCAAGCCACAGAGTAGATAATATTTGCACCACCAAAACAAGGCAAGTTGAGTACCCAGATATATACCAGGCACTGTCTTAATGCTTAAGTACAGAAATCAAACAAAAACTCTCTACTCTTATGGAACTTACATTCTAATTAAGAAGACATAAACAGGGACTTCCCTGGTGGTGCAGTGCTTAAAAATCCACCTGCCAATGCAGGGGACACGGGTTTGAGCCCCGGTCCTGAAGATCCTACATGCCACAGAGCAATTAAGCCCGTGCGCCACAACTACTGAGCCTGCACTCTAGAGTCTGCGAGCCACAACTACTGAGTCCACGTGCCACAACTACTGCAGCCTGGGCGCCTAGAGCCTGTGCTCTGCAACAAGAGAAGCCACCGCAGTGAGAAGCCCACGCACCACAACGAAGACCCAACACAGCCAAAAATAAATAAATTTAAAAAATAAAGTATGTTCTGTTATTTTAAAAAACGACATAAACAAAATAAGTAAAATGCAGTAAGAAAGGGGCATAAGTCAGGGGACAGGTGGCAGTTTCAAATAGGGTGGATAGGGAAGGCCTCATTGAGGAGCTAACTTGGACAAGGTCAGGGAGCTAACCATAAAAATAGCTAGAGGAAGAGTATTCCAAGCAGAGGGAACAGAGAGTACAAACACTCTGAGACAATAAATACCTGAAACAGCAAGAAGGCTGGTCTGCTTGAAGCCGAGTGAGCAAAAAGTAGAATAGGTAAGCAGGGGCCGGGTCACATGGGGCTTCGTCAGCCATTTTAAGGATCTTAGGTCTAACGGCGAGTGAGATGAGCAGCCACTAGAGAAAAGGTAATAGGGAGCCACTGCAGGATGTTGAGCAGGGTAGTGACATAATGAAAAGTGTTTTAAAGAAACCTAGGGTCTCAGAGATACGTGGAACGGCTTGAGTGAGAGAAGCCAGCTCAGAGTACATACATTGCACTGATCCCACTATAGGGTGATTCATTCATTCAGCTACTTATGAGGTGGCAAAGATGTGCCTAGTACGGTAGGGCCGAGCTAGACTAGGGTGGTAACCGAGCCAGAGGAAAGTCAATATAAATGACATTGGAGGAAAAGAAACCCAGGACAGAATGACACATTATAGAGAAATGAGAGAAGTTCACAATTCAATTTACTCAAGGCTTATGGGTCATCTACTGAGGGCAAAGCCATATGCAGGCTAGGACGTGGGGGTGGGGATGGTGCAGAAAACTTGTATTTTCCCCTCAAAGGGCTTCCAGCCTGGCGTGCTTAGCCTCTGCCCTGCGCCTTTCAAGCCTGAACTTTTGGGGTTACCACAGCTGAGGCTGGCACTGAGACTAGCTGATTTGCTCAGGCTAAGAGATGGGTTTTGTTTTGTTTTACTCTCAGCGCTTGTTCTATGTCCTGGGAGCAGAGGCCAGAGCACCTCAACTTGATTAGTATAAGAAGAGAGATCTGGTTTGGCAGCAGGGCAAAAGAGAGGTCTTAATAAATGTCTTTGTGGATCAGCACTGCAGACTGGCCCTGGGCCACCAGTCTTGGGGCAAGGAGTCCTTCTGATCTGTTGCCACCTGCGTAGCCTGATGGGTCTCCCACTCTGCCATTCCATTCCAGAGAAAAGCAAAGAAAGGGAAAGCAGCAAGTTTAAGGAAAACAACTGGGGGGGGGGGGAACCCGCACAATTTGAAAATTGCCTGCCGCCAGACAGCAAGGTCTGAGAAGCAGATGCAAATATAATGTAAATGATATGTAAATCGCCCTGTGGCCTTCTCAAAGGTTTTATACAACTGGAAGGGCCCTTGGGAAACCGCCAGCAGATAACAATGACTCAGAAGCAGAGTGAACTATTTCAAGACAACTTTGTCACACAGCCCTTTGCTTCCCTGCTAGCACAGTGCAGTCTTTAGTAATCTTTTTTCTCACTTGAATTAACCTGCTATAAATTAAAACAAAAATCAAGCCTGCCTCCGTAGAAGTTATCTAAGTTAATTACACTTTAAAAACACTGTGTGCCTTTAATTTTTCTTCAAACGCCGCTCTCGCCCAAACAGAGCCAAGTTAAATGTGTCACTTCCTCCCTAGAACAATATTTGGCTCCAGTGGGTTATGAATGAAAGTACCTCTCTTTCAGTTCTAGTTACTATGATCCTTTGGAGGATTTTTTTTTCCTACTCTATAGGAACTGGCACATTCTCTTCTAATATCCACAGGCTGTATTCAAAGTGAATCCGAAACAAAAAAAAAACACCCCATATGTAGTTGTGAAATCCAATTCACTTCAAGGAGCCACTGGAAAGCTATTCATTAAGAAAACCTGCCCTGTCAAGTATGCTGTCGTCTTGACAATCCTAAAGACGCATTTGAAAATGAGAAAAACAAAACACATTCGATTCCAATGGGGTAAAATTCTGCCTACATTTATTTAAAAGAGGACACCCCATCAGATATGCATTTTATGAGAGCCATAAAATGAACTGAATAGAAAGCAACACAGGAAGCACATCAGACCTATAGCTGGGCAGTTATTCTGGGTTACAGACCTGGGGGTCGCAGAAGCCACTTACCTTCACCTTAATGATGGAAACAATAATAGCATAATCAGCCCCCCAAACTTCTATTATTTTCTAGTACTCTAACATTCGAGGGTGCTTCAGCTTTTGACAGGAGGGTCAAAGGAAAGGAAATCTCTTTCATTTGGGATTAAAAAATATCTCACTTGAAAGGGCCTCCAGAAAATTACTGGGCAAAGAGGCTTTTGGGGAGGTGCCGCGTCCGCCGTAAAACACGAGCAAAGCGCGAAGGCTCAGAATCCCAACCGAGAGACTGAGCGTGGGTGGGGGGAGAAGAGGGAGAGGGAAAAGGCCAGGAGATAAACCTGAAGGGACTCAAGAAACGACAGTGTCAGACAAAGAGTAACAAAGAGAGGTGGAGAACAGCCAGGGACGCTGTTCCCGGAGCCGCGAGTCCGGGGCAGGGAGGCGGGGCAGGGCCGGGCAGGCGGCGAGCGCCGCCTCGCGGCCGGGGCTGCCTCTTACCTCCTGGGCGAGTTTCTGCTTGAGCACGAGCGCGGCGCACAGGTAGCCCGCGCGGCCCACGAACAGCTCGTCGGAGCCGCACTCGAGGAAGGAAACCGGCGCGCAGACGGCGCACAGAGACCGGAACTTGCCCAGCGGCTGCACGTAGTCGGACCGGCCCAGGGCGTGGTACACAAGCGTGGCCACGGCGTACACGCCCGCGCCCCCGAGCAGGAAGGCGGCGCGGGTGTCGGCGTCCGGCTCGCCCCACTCCTCGGCGCGGGCGCACGCGTCGATGAGGCGCTTGGCCGAGCGCAGGTAGCGCTCCCGGGCCCCGGCGAAGAGCGGGCTCTGAGAGACGTGGTAGAGCATGTAGGCCACCCCGGCCACGCCGCCGTACAGCCCTCCCTGGCAACTGCTGGCCGCGGCCGCCGCCCCCCGGCCCTCAGCGCCGCCCCCCAGCGGGGGCAGCTCCTGGAGGATGCGCTCGATGGTGGCGGTGACCAAGGGCGCCACCGCCTCCTCGCACTGGCCCGCCAGCAGACTGCCCTGGTAGTCATCGAAGCGGTTGGCGAAGCAGCGCTTGGTGTCCATGCTGCCGCCCGTGCCCGCCAAGGCCGGGCTGGGGTCTGCCGGAGGGCGCGCCCTGCGGTCCCGCGCACCACCTCTCGCTCTTTGAGGCACTCGGATGGCGGTGGATGCGGCCGGAATGGAGCGAGGAGGCTGAGACGGGAGGTGACAAGAGGAGGCGGGCGCGAGGAAGGAGCGCGGAGCGGATTGCCAAGTGGGGCACCGGATCGCCGCGAGGCTCCCGAGTGGCCCCGGCGAGCGCGGGGGATGCGCGTCTCGCGCTCCCCTCACAGAGGCCGCGCCCTTGCCGAACCCGCCCCCTCCTGCGCCGCCGCAGCTCGGCCGCCTCTCCTAGGGGCCGAGGTGATCTCCGGCAGGACCCACGCGGGGGCCGCGCCACTCCTCTCGCTCCGCCCCCGGCTCCTCCCCTCTCGGCGGAAGGCCAGGAACGCGCGGGACACCGATCCGGAACGCTGAGGCTGGGTATACGCACACCTGGCGGCGGAGGTGAAGACCTCGAATCCCTCGTGTACTCCAGCGTGGCCCTCCTCGAGTCAGCAGATCAGCATCACCTGGGAGCATGTTAAAAATGCAGCAGCTCAGACTTCACCCCAGCAGTCTTTGATTAGTGAATCAAAATCAGCATGTTTAGCAAGATCCCCAGGTGATTCTCATGCACAGTAAAGGTCGAGAAGCCACGCAACTAGTAGAGGCTACTGGGAAAAAACTGAGCGCCCTCCTGAAACTTGTTTTTCGTCTTGGTCAACTTGGCTTTCTCATTCTGAGTGTTTCATCCCCAAGGCTGAGGGATTTGAATGCATCACGCACGTTTCGTGCAGTAAAACGGTGAAATGCCCCATAGGGTAATTTGTTCTCGGCCTTGGCCGTCGTGTTGTTTTTCTTGGACTATCCAGGAGTAAAAGTTCAAAGACCCACACCAGGATAAGGTAAGGGATGGGGGTCTTTCTCCTACTCTAGAGACCGCCCCCGACCCCCATTCATGCGTAGTGAGCGCCCCATGAATGTCTTGAGGCCATTAACTAGTGAATATAAGGGTAAACGCTGCTGAGAATTTTAATTAGGCGTTTTGACCCTTTTCTGTGTGTCCTTAGTTACTTCCTTCCCTCCTTTCCTTCCTTCCCATGTTTCTTCCCGTCTGCTCCTCCGCCCCCCCCACCCGCCGCAGGCGTATTGAGTGTCTCGTATGGGTCCTGGACCCTGAAAATAGATGGATAAACAAAATAGACATGGTCCTAGACCTCTTGGAGCTTACAGTCCAGTGGGAAAGACAGAAAATGAACAATTAAACACATGAATTGCCTTTCTTTTGGTCAGCTGTTTTGAAAGAATTCTTCCTTTCCCAAAGTGTTGACTAGTGAAGGCCAAAGAGCTCACCTTTCGCAGGGGTGTTTGCATTTTGATAGGGACGGTGCAAGACCCAAAAGAATGAGTGACTCCTGGAAAAGTTTCTGACACTTTGTTGGGAGAGCAGCAACTCCACTTACTTGAAAGGCCAGTTTTGCTTGGAGGTAATTGTTTTCCTGAAAAGTGTTAATTGTCGCAATGATTTGGAAGCAGAGATTAAATAGGCTGCCCCTCTGTCCTTGCTTGATGTATTCTGGAGAAGTTCAGTTTGCCAAGGTGACCGCCAGGACTGACACATCCATAGAGCGGATGGCATGGCCTCCGTTCTCCTGTAACGTGCCGAAACAGGTTCATTTTTCATTATAATAATAAAAAGCTAAGTCCACTTTTAGGCAGGGAGTGTGATGGGCTAACGGTATCAAAGGAGCATCTGGAATGTTCTATTTCTCCTTGGGGCTTCTTGCTCATCCCTCAGTCGTAGTAGGCATTAGGAGTGATTTTTGCCCCTTTGGGCAAGGAGTCATCAACTGCAAACCTGCATAAGCAGAAATGAAGCCTTATTCTACTTTATTCCTCCCCACCTCACCCTCGTCATGAATCTAGAGGCAACTCTGTTCATTCTGGCTCTGATTATCCTTCCACACAGCCCAGCACCAAGGTAGCAGCAGCAGCAGCAGCAGCAATGAAAGGGACTTGGGCTGATTGCCTTCAAAATAAAATGGAAGCAGGTGTCCGAGAGAAGGAGCTCTGCTTTTTTCCAAGTTGTGTTCCCCTCCCACCTCTCGCCAAAAAATGCTGCATGACAAGCAATCACAACATCTTGTAGCGTATCATAATAAGTTTATTGCTCACGCGTCTGGGATCTTGGCTGCGCTCTGGGGGTGGGCTGGCTGTTGCTTGGGGAGACTGGGTTGACTGGGCTGTGGTCCACGTGTCTCATCCTGCAGCAGTTCAACGCTGGCATGACTGCATGGCAATGGCAGAGGGGCCAGAGCACAAGAGGAAACATGCAAGACTTCTTTAGGTCTGGTCTCAGAGCTGACACGCTCTTGTCTGCCTTATTCTATTGGCAAATTACCTCAGGAAATACAAGGTGTCTTTATGTAATTCCAAAGCTACATGACAAAGGGTGTGTAGACAGGGTGGGGTGAAGTATTAGGGTTCCTAGGGGTTTCTTTTCTGCAGTGATGCCCACAAGTAGAACAAAGGTCACAAGATGGATGAGAAACAGCCTGGGGTGGGAGAAGCAAGAAATTAGTGGTATCTAGAAGCCCTCTTAAACTCACAGGAGAAATTAACCCTTTTACCTGTAAACGTCTTTCCCAAAGACCTTGCCACTTTGTTGCACAGTTACCTGGCAAATTCTCGGCACAGAACATTCTTCAGGGCAAAGTTAGCTAGTCAGACCACGTGAAGCCTCGCCTCTAATCGTCATTTACTTAATTGGCAAGCAGTGTTGTTGATTTTAATATCATGACTCCACTGGAATATACTCTCCGTGAAGGTAGGGCTTTTTGCCACGTTAATTTACTGATGTGTACCAAGAGCCTGGAATAGTCCCTGGCACATGGAGTAGGCACTCACTAAAAGTCTGTGAAATGATGAATGAATTGCCGTAAGAGAACCGTTAGCAAGGTCACCTGGGGTGTAGCATGCAGTGAAGCCTTTATTGAAACTTTAGCCTGACTTGATTAAACTCCCACTGTTTTCTTGGATCCTTTTGCTCTTTTGAATGTGAGGATGTAAACATTCTGCAGTTTCTGCCTCCTTACTTTGTTTCTCCACGAAGTCTGGTGACCTCTATACTCTACCTTGAATTCAGTGACTTCACACATTCTATTTTTAATAACTAACCCTGTGTGGGAGATTATATTTTCCAACTACGGCCCCAACAATATCTGCTCTGCCACATGGTCCTCTACAATGTGACCTTGACACTCCTCTCATCAGGAGGTAAGGTATGTGCCCCCTGAGTGGGCTGAGAATCTGAGTGGGAATCTGAGTGGGCTTATGACTCCAGAATCTGAGTGGGCTTATGACTTACTTGTAACCGATGGAATGTGATCAAAATGACACTGCATGTCATGCAAGGCTAGGTCATAAAAAAAGATACAGCTTCCGGGTTACATGCTGCAACTCTCATATTTGGAGCACTGAGCCACCTTGTAAGAATCTAAGAGAGGCTGCCATTTTGTGAGGAAGCGCAGACAACGTGAGGAGGCCATTTGTAGGTGCTTGGATCAACAGCCCAGCTGCAAGAATCAACTGACAGTTATGTGAGTGAGCCACCTTGGATATACAGCCCAGTTGAGCCTTCAGATGACTACAGCTGCATGAGAACCCCATCCCAAACCCTTCCAGAATTCCTGACCCACAATATCATGAACAAAATAAAATAGTTGTTTTGAGCTACTAAGTTTTAAGATAATTTGTTTTTCAGCAATGGTAACTAGAACATCCTGCTAGCTTCCCATCATCCAATGCCATAAAATCCCTGTAATCAACAGTGCACTCAAGAGGCTTTTTATGGAGGAATCTAGGCAGGGAGACAGCAAGTATGCAGGCACACAGAAAGTTGTGTTCCAAAATAGTCTACTTGGACTCTTTAGAAGCAGCACTGACCCCACAAGAAATATGCAGCCTATACAAAACTTGCCAAAGCCATTTATTTTGCCCTTACCTGCAGGATTTTTCCTGATATTTACAGAATCTCTAGCAGCATTTGCTGACAGGCAGCTCCCAGCACGTGGTTTCTGTGATCCTGCTGAACTGCCCAGTTCCTAGCTCTTCCTCAGTATTTCCTTAGTATATGGATTATGCAAAACTATGGGTGGAAAATAGTTTTAGTGGGTTCATCAAGGAAATCATGTAAAAATTATGCAAAACTATCCAGGAAAAACATATTAAGATTAAAGGGCTTCTCGTATGAAAATCATTGCTATCTAAGGGTGAATATGAAAAAAAAGTCTTTGTATAACTGTCAAACCTCAACATGTAAGGTTTAGTACATTTTATGGGATAAACCATCTTAAAATTACCTTCAGAAAGTTTTCCAAAGTTTTGCTCAAAGCGTGCATTTTGAAGATGGTTTAGATAGCTGAATCAGTGCTATGTCCAGTCCTTATAGCACATTCTCTTTGGAGATGCATCTCTGACTTTTAAAAAATGTTTACTTTATATTAGAGTATAATTGATTTACAATATTGTATTAGTTTCAGGTTTACAGCAAAGTGACTCAGTTACATATATATATATTCTTTTTCAAATTCTTTTCCCATTTAGGTTATTACAGAATATCAAGCAGAATTCACTGTGCTATACAGTAGATCTTTGTTGGTTATTTATTGTAAATATAGTAGTGTGTATATGTCAATCTCAAACTGCCAATTTATCCCTCCCCCCACCTTTCCCCTTTGGTAACCATAAGTTTGTGTTTTAGGTCTGCGAGTCTGTTTCTATTTTATAAATAGTTCCATTTGTATCATTTTTTTAGATTCCGCTTATAAGGGATATCATATGATATTTGTCTGACTTACTTCACTTAGTATGATAATCACCAGGTCAAACCATGTTGCTGCAAATGGCATTATTTCATTCATTTTTATGGCTGAGTAATATTTCATGGTATATATGTACCACATCTGCTTTTTCCATTCATCTGGCGATGGACATTTAGGTTGCTTCCACGTCTTGGCTATTGTAAACAGCACTGCAGTGAACATTGGGGATGCATGTATCCTTTCGAACCATGGTTTTCTCTGGATATATGCCCAAGAGTGGGATTGCTTTATCATATTGTAGTTCTGTTTTTAGTTTTTTAAGGAACCTCTGTACTGTTCTCCATGGTGACTGCACCAGTTCACATTCCCACCAACAGTGTAGGAGGGTCCTCTTTTCTCCACACCCTCTCTAGCATTTATTGTTTGTAGACATTTTGTTGATGGACATTCTGACTGGTGTGAGGTGATAGCTCACTGTAGTTTTGATTTGCATTTCTCTGATAATTTGTGATGTTGAGCATCTTTTCATGTGCTTTTTGGCCATCTGTGTGTCTTCTTTGGCGAAATGTCTATATAGGTCTTCTGCCCATTTTTTGATTGGGTTGTTTATTTTTTTGATATTGAGCTGCATGAGCTGTTTGTATATTTTGGAGATGAATCCCTTGTTGGTCACATCGTGTGCACATATTTTCTCCTATTCTGTGGGCTGTCTTTTCGTTTTGTTTATGGTTTCCTTTGCTGTGCAAAGGCCCAGGGATCGAACCTATGCCCTTAGCAGTGAAAGTGCAGAGTCCTAACCACTGGACTACCAGGGAATTCCCGCCATTTTGTTAATTGTTTTGGATTTGTTTTTCAAGGTCTTGTTTTCTTCCCTTCATCTTTTGTTTTCTTGTGATTTGACGACTAACTTTACTGTTGTGTTTGGATTCCTTTTTCTTTTTTGTGTGTGTATCTATTGTAGATTTTTGGTTTGTGGTTACCATGCGGTTTTGACATAGTAGTCTATAAATAAACAAGATTGTTTTAAGTTGCTGGTCTTTTCATTTCAAATGCATTTCCAGTATCCTGCATTTGTACTCTCCTCTTCTCACGATTCCTGGTTTTGATATCATATTTGTGTGTGGATGATTTCCTACCTTTACTTTATGTTTGCCTTTATTGCTGAGCTTTTCAATTCATAATTTTCTTGCTTCTAGTTGTGGTCTTTTCTTTTCCATCTAGAGAAGTTCCTTTAGCATTTGTTGGCAAGCTGGTCTGGTGGTGCGGAATTCTGTTAACTTTTGCTTGTCTGTAAAGCTTTTGATTTCTCCATCGTATCTGAATGAGAGCGTTGCTGGGTAGAGTATTCTTGTAGGTTCTTCCCTTTCATCACTTTAAATGTATTATACCACTCCCTACTGGCCTGCAGAATTTCTGCTGAAAAATCAGCTGATAACTTTATGGCGGTTCCCTTGTATGTTAATTGTTGCTTTCCCCTTGTTGCTTTTAATATTTTTTCTTTGTATTTACTTTTTGTCAGTTTGATTAATATGTGTCTCAGCATGTTCCTGCTTGGTGTTACCATGTATGGGACTCTCTGGGCTTCCTGGACTTGAGTGACTGTTTCCTTTCCCAGGTTAGGGCATTTTTCAGCTATTGTCTCTTCAAATATTTTCTCAGGTCCTTTCTCTCTCTCTTCTCCTTCTGGGACCCATATAATGCAAACGTTGGTGTGTTTAATATTGTCCCAGAGTTCTCTGTGACTGTCCTCGTTTCTTTTCATTCTTTTTTCTTTCTTCTGTTCTGTGGCAGTGATTTCCACCATTCTGTCTTCCAGCTCACTTATCCGTTCTTCTGCGTCATTTTTTCTGCGATTGATTCCCTCTAGTGTGTTTTTCATTTCAGTTATTGTATTGTTCATCTCTGTTTGTTCTTTAGATCTTCTAGCTCTTTCTTAAGCATTTCTTGTATCTTCTCGGTCTGTGTCTCCATTCTTTTTCCGAGATCTTGGATCATCTTTATTATCATTACTCTGAGTTCTTTCTTTTGTTTTTTTTGTTTTTTTGTTTTTTTTTTTGCGGTACGCAGGCCTCCCACTGTTGCGGCCTCTCCCGCTGTGGAGCACAGGCTCCAGACGCGCAGGCCCTGCAGCCATGGCTCATGAGCCCAGCCTCTCCGTGGCACGTGGGATCTTCCCGGACTGGGGCACGAACCCGTGTCCCCTGCATCGGCAGGCGGACTCTCAACCACTGCGCCACCAGGGAAGCCCCTGAGTTCTTTTTGAGGTAGATTGCCTCTCTCCACTTCACTTAGCTGTTCTTCTGGGGTTTTATCTTGTTCCTTCATCTAGTACGTATTCTTCTGCCGTCTTGTCTAACTTTCTGTGATTGTAATCATCTTGCTTTTGCTGTCTGCCACCTGGTGGGTGAGGCTGGTCTAAGAGACTTGTGTAGGCTTCCTGGTGGGAGGGACCTGTTCCTGCCCACTGGTGGGTGGAACTGGGTCTTGTCCCTCTGATGGGCAGGGCCATGTCAGGGAATGTGTTTATCGGGCAGCTGTTTGTTCAGAAGACTTTAAACAGCCTGTCTGCTGATGGGTGGAGCTGTTGGTTGTTTGGCCTGAGGTGTCCCAGCACTGGAGCCTACAGGCTGTCTGGTAGGGCCAGGTCTTGGGGAGAAAATGGCAGCCTCTAAGAGGGCTCACTCTCATGAGTACTCATCAGAAGTGCTGCTGCCAGTTTACTTGCCCCTGCAGTGAGCCACAGCCACCGCCGCCTCTGCAGGAGACCTTTCAATACCAACAGGTAGGTCCGGCCCAGGCTCTTAGGAGGCAGCTGTTTTTTCCCCTGTGTCCTGGTGCGCACAAGACCTTGTATGTGCCCTCCAAGAGTGGAGTTTCTGTTTCCCCCAGTCCTGTGGAATTCCTGTGATCAAACCCCACTTATCTTCAAAGCCAGATGCTCTGTGGCCTCCTCCTCCCAATGCCAGACCCCCAGGCTGGGGAGCCTGACGTGGGGCTCAGAACTTTTACTCCTGTGGGAGAACCTCTGCAATATAATTATTTTCCAGTTTGTGAGTTGCCCACCCAGCAGGTATGAGATTTGATTTTATCAGGTTGCACCCCTCCTACTGTTTCATTCTTTGTCTTTGGATGTAGGATATCTTTTTTGATAGGTTTCAGCCTTTTTTTTTAATCAATGCTTGTTCAGCAGTTAGTAGTGATATTGGTGTTTTCATGATGGGGGATGAGCTCACTCCGCATCTTGTCTCCACCCTCCGGTCAAGTGGTTTGTTCAGATCTGCGTCTTCTGGCGTCTAAGAGCCATGGAGCGTGGTGCAGCCACCTTACCGTTCTCAGTTCTTCCATGGCACACCGACAGCTGCCGCCTGGGACAGCCCAGCTGGGGCCTTGGGGCTGCCTCCCAGCCCAAACCGGGGGCCACATCTCTGATCTTTTAGCTCAGCAACCTAATTGGAGATTTCCCCTGCTTCTGCTCTTTCATCCTCTTTAGGCTCTTTTCAAAGTAGCAGCCAGAATGATATAAGCCATATCATCTTCTAACTGATGATATCAACGTTTCACATGTCCCTCAAAGTAAATTTCAGAGTCCATAGGATGGCCTAAATTCAGAGTCCATAGGATGGCCTCATCACTTCCCCAACTTCTCCTCTTTTTCCTCTTCCCCTTGCTCTTTCAGTTCTAGCCACACTGGCTGCCTTGATGTTCCTCAAACGTATTAGTCATAGCCTTAACTTAGAGAGTTTCCTTTGCAGTTTTCTCTTCCTGATATACTCTTCAAAAGCTATACTCATGTCTTGCCCCTTCAAATCTCTCTCAATGAAGTATTCCCCGACTTCCTATTTTATTTTATTTATTTAAAAAAATTTTGTTACACAGAATGGATAATTATCATTTTTAAAAACTTTTATTTTTGTCTGTATTGGGTCTTCATTGCTGTGCACAGGCTTTCTCTAGTTGTGGTGAGTGGGAGCTAATCTTTGTTGCGGTGCATGGGCTTCTCCTTGCAGTGGCTTCTCTTGTCGCGGAGCACGGGCTCTAGGCACGTGGGCTTCAGTAGTTGTGGCTCACGGGCTGTAGAGTGCAGGCTCAGTAGTTGTGGCTCACGGGCTTAGTTGCTCTGTGACATGTGGAATATTCCCGGACCAGGGATCAAACCCGTGTCCCCTGCATTGGCAGGCAGATTCCTATCCACTGTGCCACCAGGGAAGTCCCCGGACTTCTTATTTTAAATTACAACCCTTCCCCCAACCATTAGTGTCTAAAAGGTATTTACTTAGTGTCCAAACATTTTTACTGATTTATGTTTTTTCTTTTCTGTCTCCCGGCACTAGAATGTCATCCCCATGAGGGCAGGAGTTTTCATCTGTCTTGTTCCCTGCTTTATCCCCAGCATCTAGATTAATGCCTGGCACAGAGTATTTGCTCAGTAGATATTTATTGATGTCTGTGGTACCCTTGATAATATCACAAACTTCCACCGATCCCTGACTGATGGCTGAGCTTTGTTGCCTGCTTTCTTGACCGGTTTCCTGATTGTGCTCCTCTGCACAGGCGGCCATAAAAACGTGCATTTTTAACATAGGATTTGATTCTTGTCTCTTTTTCTGTAGCTCCAGTATTATCAATTTGAAGCTGTTTTTAGCCGTTATAAGTCAAACATAATCACACACTGGAATGGCAGAATCAGAAACCAGGTGCAATAAGTACGTGGACTGGCGCTCATTGCTCCATCTGAAGGAGGGGCAGCCCAGTTTGATCAGTCATATTGGCCAAGAGCAAGTAATAATGCACACCCTACTGTACTGGACGTGAGAAAAATATGTTCACTATTTTTCTATGGGTACTATAATGTGTGTGTATGTATATAAGATTTGAATGTACTATAGTAAATCATTGCTGTATGGGGCAGTGCTGAAACAGGTATGCCTCTATTTTATTTTTAATTTCTATTTTATGTTAGAGTATAGTTGATTTACAGTGTTTTGTTGGTTTCAGGTGTACAGCAAATTTATGCCTCTATTATTTTTTTAAGTCTTTATTGAATTTGTTACAATATTGCTTTTATTGTATGTTTTGGTTTTCTGGCCACGAGGCATGTGGGATCTTAGCTCCCCGACCAGGGATCAAACCCACCCCCCCTGCATTGGAAGGCAAAATCTTAACCATTGGACCATGAGGGAAGGCCCTGTATGCCTCTATTTTAAATTGATGAATCTGTGTTGTTACCTTAAATCGGCAAGTGGAGATGGAGGTGTTCATTTGGTTAGAATAAATTCTTTTAACTTGAAAGTTATAACAGTTTCCTACATGTAGTCATTTCCAAGGTTTTCTCCAATATTCAGGATATTAGGAGGAAAGGAGTGATTAAAGATCTCTATGGTGGTATAGTTCAACAGATGTCAAATAATAACGTAGTAATGAATAATGCATTAACATTTCTGCTCTTCATCTTATGATAAACCAATATTTCTACTTCTGCATCGATATAGTTCTCATTGTTGGAAGAAGTTCCAATATCAGAAATATAACATAGTTTATTCTCTTAGACAGTCAATCTGTAGACAGTTTCATGAATGTAAGTGGTGGTCGTTAAGAATCAGATATGTCTCAAATAATTTATATTGATTTTGACTCTGCACTGCCCATGCTTACACTTTTCCAGCTGTTCTCAATGTGAGATGACTTCTCAAGATAGCTTGACCCAGCGTTCCTATGAGGTACAGTAAGGAGTGATACCCAGAAAGAACCTGAGTCTTAGCCCATAATCCAAAAGGCAGAAAAAGCCATTGCCAGATGGCCAAAGAAAAATAACTGCTTTAGGTTGGCAAAGATGAAAAGAATTATGGAGCTGGAAGGATCCAAGAGATCATTAATTGAATCCTTTCCTTTAACAATAAGGAAACTGAGATCCCTGGCAGTCGTACAACAGGGAGTCACTGAATGGTTGTAAAGAGGAGAGTGATGGGATCATATCTGTGATTTAGAAAGATTATTTTTCTGGAAAATTGGACAATATATTTGAAAGGAGTAAGATGTATTGGGATGGTAAGTAGAAGAGTCAAGAAATGAGGAAATCTGAGCTAGGTGTGTAGCAGGAAATATGGAGGGACTTAGAAGGAGTCAAGAGATATTATGCAGATAGGATTTACAGGGTTTGATGACCAACTAGATGTGGGCGTAATGTAGGATAAGAGTCAAAGATTATGGCTGTTTTCTGCTCTGGACAATTGGGCCAATGGAGGTGCTCTACACCAAGCCAAAGGGTACAGGTAGTAGAATAGGCATGGGGCAGGAGGGGAAGGACAATGGCGAATACAGTTTTGAAACTGTTGAGTATGACTTTATAGTCTTATTATGGGACATATATAGATATAAAATGTCAGCACTTAAGTCCTGAAGATGCACTCAAAATTCAGTAAGCCTGACTAAAGGAGGCTGATGGAGGTAAGCTTTGGAAATGGGATAATATAGTGACAATATGGGAAAAGGCGTGCAGCTAGACGTCAGAACGAGGTCTGTTGTGCTCGCCAACCCAGCTTCCATTACATTCTATCAATAATATCTTGAGTTTCCTTTGAAAGACAACCATCCCCTATTACCATAACGTGTGATTTGAGTGGAGCTAAACGATTTCCATGTCCCCAAGGGGAAGCATATATCCCAGGCCTGCTCTAGGAGAAGTAATTCTGAGCTTTCTCCGCTAGAAACATTGGGAAAGCTGGGATTGCTAAAGTAAAAGGATTAAACTTGCTGCTTCTGGTGGCCATCCTACCAAGCCGAGGATAAAGCCACACAGTGGGAAGCAGAACTGAGTAAAGGACAAAAAGTGTGACCTGATGACATTGTTGGCATGCCTGTACCTGGCCTTATCTGAAGGACTATTCAGTTATAAGGCCCAGTACATTTTTTTCTTTTGCTCAAGTGGGTGACTGTCATTTGCAAAAGAAAGGGTCTGGACTGATTCGGGTTTTTGATCATTTAAAGTAGTTTGCCGTGATTTGTTTAGAGAAGCTGGGGAGGTAGGGAGAGGAGCAAGGGAAAATGTTTGGAACAGTTGTAGAAGTCATGTTGGAGGAGATGATTGAGAATAAGAGCTTTTTGAGAACAGCTCTTGAGAAATGAATCAGTGGAGGTGTTGCATTCAGACCTGATGTCAAATTCCTGCTCCGCCAAATCTAACTGTGTGACCTTGGGAAAGTTATTTAACCTTCCTAAACCTCAGTTTTCTCATCTAGAAATTGGCAGTGATAATAGAATCTGCCTCACAAAACGGTTAGGATAAAGCTTATAAAGGGTATAACTTGTTGTCTAACACTGAATACATGTTAGCATTTGTCCACAGTCATCATTATTCTGCATGTAGTTGCTTCAAAAAGTGAATTCCCACTGCCTGCTTACCACCTAACCTCTTGTATCTTTGTCTTGTTCTAAATTGGTTCTCCTTAGAAGAGAGTCATGGGGCAGCGGTTGGGGGTTGTTTTGCTTATTCTTTCTCAATGATTCCTAAATCAAACATGTTCCATTTACAAGCTTAAAGAATGTGGTTTTTTTTAGTGTGACAAATTCAACTTCTAAGGTGAAAAGAGAGATTATGCCGTGTTTTTCAGCTTTGATGTGATCGCCGGTAATAAAGATTCAAGTTGACAAATTTTGTTGCTAATGCATAAGACAGAATACAAATCCTTTTTGAGGTTTTCTGGTTCTACAGTGGTACGAGTGGGCAGGAAAGTAAAAATATGTGACATAAAGCCATGCTGGTGAGCATGTCTGCAAAGAGGGGTAGGCGGGCACTACATGAGGGGGATATTTGACTCAGTGGTTTTCAATCTTTTAAATACAATGGAAGATTTCCACCATTTCTCCTTACTTTATCACTGTCTCACAACTTTTAAAAGAAAACCTGCAAGATATCTTTGGTTTTTTGGTTATTTGAGCTGCTTCTGGAAAGATTGATAGAGAAATTTCCTTTTATTATTGGCTGGAAGTTGTACAAGACAAACTTAGTTAAGAAAAGAAATCAGTATTTTCAGTCTTTAATTATATTTTCTCTTTCAATTAAATGTTCTAGAAAACCGTCAATATTCTCTTTCTATTGAACGTGCGGGTGAGAGTGGCTCCTACATGGTCACTTGAAATTCACAATTAGAACCTCCACGTAACTGAACCTTCAGGCCACCACTACTCAGTAAAATGGGTGTTTACTCAGATGGGGACATTTAGCCTTTTTTCTGTCAAGAACACCGTACATTTGGACTTTAAGTTTCGCATGAGATGTACAAAATTGGAATTCAGATACCGAGTACTAGCAAATGCAAAAGAGATAAATAGGTAAGTATATATAAATGAGGAGTGTAAAGGCACCTGAAAGATTGGCCTTCTGTAAAAGGGAGCCTGGCAATAAGTCAGTGGAATAGAATATCATGACAGTCTAATAGGTTCCTGCTGCCAGATAAATGTCATGGAAAAGCAGAGATATTTATCTCGTCTCAACATTTATTTTTAAATCTGAGGTCTATTATCTCTTCTAATGGCTTTATTTCATTTACCAAGTGGTTAAGTATAAACAAAATCAGACCGTTTTTTTAATACAAGCTGACTTGGGTTTCTGATGCAGACTTAGTTTCCAGACCAAAGAAAGATGTGGAGTAGGAGGGATTAACATCTGGATGTCTGTCCTGTTCTTCCTAATTAACCAAAACAGCATGAAAGCCATTATTTTCCTATGGGTAAAAACAACAAAAAAATCAAAGAGGAGGAATTGCTTCCCTGGGAACTACACTTTTATGCGTTTACAACATTTCTTTTTAAAAATTTTTTATTGAAGTATAGTTGAATTACAATGTTGTGTTAATTACTGCTGTGTAGCAAAGTGATTCAGTCGTACATATATATGCATTCTTTTTCATATTCTTTTCCCTTATGGTTTATCACAGGATATTGAATAGCACAGTTTCCTGTGCTATACAGTAGGACCTTGTTGTTTATCAATTCTATATATACCAGTTTGCATCTGCTAATCCCAAACTCCCAATCCAACCCTCTCTCGCCCCCCTTGCCCTTGGCAACCACCAGTCTATTCTGTATGTCCCTGTTTCTGTTTCATAGATAGGTTCATCTGTGTCATATTTTAGATTACATATATTAGTGATATCATGTGGTATTTGTCTTTCTCTTCCAGACTTACGTCACTTAGTATGATAATCTCTAGTTGCATTGGTGCAATCTCTAGTTGCATCATGGTGCTGCAAATGGCATGATTTCCTTCTTTTTTATGGCTGAGTAGTATTCCACTGTATATATGTACCACCTCTTCTTCTTCCATTCATCTGTTGATGGACATTTAGGTTGTTTTCATGTCTTGGCTATTGTGAATAGTGCTGCTATGAACATAGGGGTGCATGTATCTTTTTGAATTATAGTTTTCTCTGGATATATGTCCAAGAATGGGATTGCTGGAACATATAGTAATTCTATTTTCAGTTTTCTGAGGAACCTCCATACTGTTTTCCACAGTAGCTGCACTAACTTACATTTCCACCAACAGTGTAGGAGGGTTCCCTTCTCTCCACTCCCTCTCTAGCATTTGTTGTTTGTAGATTTTTTAATGATGGCCATTCTGACTGGTGTGAGGTGGTACCTCATTGTAGTTTTGATTTGCATTTCTCTAATAATTAGTGATGTTGAGCATCTTTTCATGTACCTATTGGCCATCTGTATTTCTTCCTTGGAGAAATGTCTATTTAGGTATTCTGCCCGTTTTTTGATTGGGTTGTTTGTTTTGTTGTTGTTGAGTTGTGTGAGCTGTTTGTGTATTTTGGAAGTTAAGCCCTTGTCGGTCGCATCGTTTGCAAATATTTTCTCCCATTTCATAGGTAGTCTTTTCGTGTTTTTTATGGTTTGCTTTGCTGTGCAAAAGCTTGTAAGTTTGATTAGGTCTAATCTGTTTATTTTTGTTTTTATTTCTATTGCCTTGAGAGACTGACCTAAGAAAATATTGGTGTGATTTATGTCAGAGAATGTTTTGCCTATGTTCTCTTCTAGGAGTTTTATGGTGCCATTTCTTAGTTTAAGTCTTTAAGCCATTTTGAGTTTATTGTTCTCTATGGTAAGAGGGCATGTTCTAACTTCATTGATTTACATGCAGCTGTCCAACTTTCCCAACAGCACTTGCTGAAGAGACTGTCTTTTACCCATTGTATATTCTTGTCTCCTTTGTTGAAGATTAATTGACCGTGGGTGTGTGGGTTTATTTGTGGGCTCTCTATTCTGTTCCATTGATCTATATGTCTGTTTTTGTGCCAATATCATGCTGCTTTGATTACTGTAGCTTTGTAGTATTGTCTGAAGTCTGGGATGGTTATGCCTCCTCCTTTGTTCTTTTTCTTCAGGATTGCTTTGTCAATTCTGGGTCTTTTCTGGTTCCATATAAATTTGAGGATTATTTGTTCTAGTTCTGTGAAAAAGGTCATGGGTAATTCGATAGGGATCACATTAAATCTGTAGATTGCTTTGGGTAGTATGGCCATTTTAACAATATTAATTTTCCCAATCCAAGAGCATGGGGTATCTTTCCATTTCTTTGAATCACCTTCAGTTTCCTTTATTAATATCTTACAGTTCTCAGCATATAAGTCTTTCACCTCCTTGGTGAGGTTTATTCTTAAGTATTTTATTTTGGGGGTTGTGATTTTAAAAGGTATTGTTTTTTTACATTCCCTTTCTGATATTTCATTGTTGGTGTAAAGAAATGCAGCCAATTTCTGTAAACCTTGTATCCTGATGCCATGCAGAATTTGTTTATCAGTTCTAGTAGTTTTTGTGTGGAGTCTTTAGGGTTTTCTATGTATAGTATCTTATCATCTGCATATAATGACAGTTTTACCTCTTCCCTTCCAATTTGGTTACCTTTTATTTCTTTTCCTTGTCTGATTGCTGTGGCTAGGACTTCCAATTCTATGTTGAAGAGAAGTTGTGAGAGTGGGAATCCTTGTCTTGTTCCAGATTTTAGTGGGAAGGCTTTCAACTTTTCACCATTGAGTATTTTATTGGCTGTGGATTTGTCATAAATAGCTTTTACTATTTTGATATATGTTCCCTCTATACCCACTCTGGTAAGAGTTTATCATGAATGGATATTGAATTTTTTCAAATGATTTTTCTGCATCTATCGAGATGATCATGTGGTTTTTGTCCTTTCTTTTGTTTATGTGGTGTATCACATTGATCGATTTGCATATGTTGAACCATCCTTGTGAACTTGGGATGAATCCCATTGGTCTTGGTGTGTGATCTTTATTATGGGTTGTTGGGTCCAGTTTCCTAATATTTTTTGGTGGTGTCTGTCTGGTTTTGGTGTCAGGGTGATGGTGGCTTCATAGAATGTCCATGGGAGTGTTCCCTCCTCTTCAGTTGTTTGAATGAGTTTGAGAAGGATTGGTATAAGTTATGTTTAGTAGAATTCACCCGTGAAGCCATCTGGTCCTGGACTTTTTTTTGTAGGGAGTTTTTAAATTACAAATTCTATTTCAGTTCTAGCGATTGGTCTGTTCAAACTTTGTTTCTTTTTGATTCAATTTTGGTGGGCGGTATGTTTCTAGAAACTTGTCCATTTCTTCTAGGTTGTCAAATTTGTTGGCATATAATTGTTCATAGTATTCCCTTATGGTTTTTTGTATTTCTGTAGTATCAGCTGATATGTCTCCTTTTTCATTTCTTATTTTGTTTATTTGGGTTCTCTCTCTTTTCTTCTTGGAGAGCCTGGCCAGAGGCTTGTCAATCTTATTTATTTTTTCAAAGACCCAGATCTTGGTTTTATTAACTTTATCTATTGGTTTTTAATCTCTTTTTTAATTTATTTCCTCGCTGATCTTTACTATTTCCTTCCTTCTGTTGACTTTAGGTTTTGTTTGTTCTCATTTTCATCATTTCTTAAAATTTCCTCTTTTTCATAAAATATTTGGGAGAAGAAGAATAATTTGAATCTTACATTTGGATCATCCTAGATTTGTAAAGTTTTAAGACTTCATCTAGTTTTATCTACCATCCAAAGCAGGCATCTATCTGCATCCATTCAAATTATATTTAGCTGCTTATAAAGAAAAAATATATTTGAGAAAATTCTAAGTACAGTAGAAGTTTATTTCTCTGTCCTGTTGAAAAAAAAAAAGTCAATGGTATAGAGAGTAATGTCAGCAATATGGCAGAATAGAAGCCGCAGAGCTTCCTTCCTCCCAAGGAAATACTGATTCAAGCATGCATCCGGTCACACTGAAGTCCATAGGAAAATCTGTGACAATCTCTTGCTGTAGTCTCTTTCCCTGCTATGGTGCTATGCAATCTTGGATCAAACTTCTAGCTCCTGCCTTTTCCCTGGGGAGTGAAAGAGAAGACTAGACCTTACTTTCGATGTTCTGACTTTTAGGGGGCTGCCCAAAGTACTGGTTTCTGTTTCACCTGTCTTGGAACACTTATGTGAACTAGCACACTCTAGATGCCTGGAGTTGCTGAGCTGGATGGCATGCTAGAGCTCCAGGGGAACCACAGTAGACAAAGACTGATACAGCTTGGTGGCCTCTCCCTCAGCGGACAGGAGTGAAGTGTGCATCCAACATTCTGGCTTTTCAGGGGGCTATGCAAGGACTAGCTTCTGTCTCACCTGTCTCAGAGCATAAACAGGAACTGGCATTCTGTACTGCTTGGGGAGCCGCTGAGAACAAAAAAAGAGCTGGCCAGCATGCTGCTGCTTCAAAGAGCCCGCAGTACAGCAGACAGACAACAGAGGGAGCAAGAGATTACAAACTACTGAAAAAAGAAACCAGCAAATCCCTCTAATTAGCGGTTTACATGCCCAAGTTTAGAGAAGAGACATCCACAGAAAAGGTTTGAGAGGCCCCCAGAATCTCTAACTGGGCTGATTGGTGAAAGTTTTTCCCTGTATGATGTCGGTCCATAAAGCCTGGGAGAGTTGAGTGTTTTTTCAATTGTGCAGATACCAACACAAAATTGCAAAGAACACAAACAAGGGAAAATGGCCCAGTCATAGGAACAAATAAATCTCCAGAAATCAACCTTGAAGAAACAGGGGTATATGAATTACCTGGCAAAGAATTCAAGATAACTATCATAAAGATGCTCAAGGATCTCAGGAAAAATATTTATGAACAAAATGAGAATTTCAACAAAGAGAAAATATAAAAAAGAAAAAAACAAATTTTGGTGCTGGAGAATGCAATAACTGGATTAAAAAATTCCTTAGAGGAACCAGACATGAACAAGCATAAGAAAGAATCAGCAAAGTTGAAGAAAAGGCCATTTGAGTTTATCTACTCAAAGGAATAAAAAGACAAAAGATGGAAAAATAGTGACAAAAGCGCAAGGAAATTATGGGACATCAAAAAGAGGACCAATATATGCATTATGAGAGTCCCAGAAGGAGGAGAGAGAAAGAGGCAGAAAGCTAATTTAAAGAAATGATGGTTATACTTCCCTGTATAGTCAGACAAGAAAAAGAAATGAAAGGCATCCAAATTGGAAAGGAAGAGGTAAAACTGTCACTATTTGCAAATGACATGATACATTACATAGAAAGCCCTAAAGTCTTTACACAAAAACTATTAGAATTAATAAATGAATTCAGCAAAGCTGCAGGATACAAGATTAATATGCAGAAATATGTTATTTTTCTGTATACTAACAATGAACTCTTAGAAAGTAAAAAAAAAAAAATTCTGTTTAAAATCACATCAAAAAGTAAAACTAAAATACCCAGGGGGGAAAAATACCTAGGGGGAATTTCCTGGCAGTTCAGTGGATAGGACTCGCACTTCCACTGTAGGGGGCATGGGTTCAATCCCTGGTTGGGAAACTAAGATCCCCCAAGCCTTGTGGCATGGCCCCCCCCAAAAAACAAAAAAAAACCCTAGGAATAAACTTAACCAAAGTGGTGAAAGACCTATACTCTGAAAACTATAAAACATTACTGAAGGAGGGGCTTCCCTGGTGGCACAGTGGTTGAGAGTCTGCCTGCCGATGCAGAGGACATGGGTTCATGCCCCGGTTCGGGAAGATCCCACATGCCACGGAGCGGCTGGGCCCGTGACCCATGGCCGCTGAGCCTGCGCGTCTGGAGCCTGTGCTCCACAACGGGAGAGGCCACAACAGTGAGAGGCCCGCATATCGCAAAAAAAAAAAAATTACTGAAGGAAATTAACGATGATAAAAAGAAATGGAAAGATACCTCTAGCTCTTGAATTGGAGGAATTAATATTATTAAACTGGCATTACCACCCAAAGCAATCTAATCTATTTTGATAGGGATTTAATCCAATTCCTATCAAAATACCGATGACATTTTTCACAGAACTGGAACAAATAATCCAAATATATATGGAACCACAAAACTCCCCAAATTTCCAAAGCGGTCTTGAGAGAAAAGGACAAAGCTAGATTTGTCCCTCCCAGACTTCAGACTATACTACAAAACTACAGTAATTAAGACATTATGGTACTAGCACAAAAACAGACACATAGATCAATGGAACAGAATTCAGAGCCCAGAAATGCGCATTATGGTCAATTAATCTATGACAAAGGAGGCAGGAGTATACAATGTAGAAAAGACAGTCTTTTCAACAAGTGGTGCTGGGAAAATGACAGCTACCTGTAAAATAATGAGATTAGAATATTTCCTCACATCATATACAAAAATAAACTCAAAACGGATTAAAGTTCTAAATGTAAGGCTTGAAACTGTAAAAATCCTAGAAGAGAAGATAGGCAGAACACTGACATAAATCACAGCAATATTTTTTTTCAGATCTGTCTCCTAAGGCAAAAGAAATAAAAGCAAAAATAAACAAATGGGACCTTATTAAACTTCAAATCTTTTGTACGGTAAACTGTTGAGAGAATGAAAAGACAACCCACGGAATGGGAGAAAATATTTGCAAATGATATAACTGACAAGGGGTTAATATCCAAAATATATAAATAGCTCATACAAATCAATATCAGAAAACAACCCAATCAAAAAATGGGCAGAAGACGAGCAAAAACATTTTTCCAAAATAGACATACAGACAGCTAACAGGCACTTGAAAAGATGCCCAACATCACTAATTATTAGAGAAATGCAAATGGAAACTACAATGAGGTATCACCTCATACCTGTCAGAATGGCTATCAAACAAAAGGTCTACAAATAACAAATGTCAGTTTGCCTACATGCAGTAAAGTCAATTTACTAACACCGGGTTGTGGTGAAGGAAAGTGCAACATTTACTATGGGGCACCAAGCAAGGAGTAAAGGTGACTAATGCTTAAAGGCCTGAACTCCCTGAAGTCCTTCAGGGAAAGGTTTTAAAAGATGGTGGAGGGGCTTCCCTGGTGACGCAGTGCTTAAGAATCCACTTGCCAATGTAGGGGACATGGGTTCAAACCCTGGTCGGGGAAGATCCCACATGCCACGGATCAGCTAAGCCTGTGTGCCACAACTACTGAGCCTGTGCTCTAGAGCCAGCCAGCCACAACTACTGAACCCACGTGCCACAACTACTGAAGCCCACACACCTAGAGCCCTGCAACAAGAGAAGCCACTGCAATGAGTAGCCCGTACACCGCAACAAAGAGTAGCCCCTGCTCGCAGCAACTAGAGAAAGCCCATGTGCAACAGGGAAAACCCAATGCAGCCGAAAATAAATAATTTTTTTAAAAAAAGGGGGAAGGGGGAGAGTTTCAGGGTGTATAATCAGTTTGTGGACATTCTTCTGATTGGTTGTTGGTGAGGTAATCAGGAGTCAACATCATCAACCTTCTGGTTCCAACTGGTCTAAAGTCTATGTGCTTGTGGTCAGCACATAGTTAACTTCTTCCACCTGGTGGGGGTTTCAGTATCTTCAAAACAGCTCAGGGCTTCCCTGGTGGTGCAGTGGTTGAGAGTCCGCCTACCGATGCAGGAGACACGAGTTCGTGCCCCGGTCCAGGAAGATCCCACATGCCGCGGAGCGGCTGGGCTTGTGAGCCATGGCCGCTGAGCCTGCGCGTCCAGAGTCTGTGCTCTGCAACGGGAGAGGCCACAACAGTGAGAGGTTCGCATACCCTCAAAAAAAACAACCCCAAAACAAAAAACATAACAGCTCAAAGGATTTGGCTCAGAATATTATCTATAGCCCTTGAGGAGGAACTAAAGGTCCTTGACTTAGTTTAATGGCTAAATTATTATTTTGTCTTGTTTGTTTTCCTTTGTTTCTGTACTTTCTTACTCCGCTGATTAAATTTATCTGTTGGAATTCGGGGAAGGCCTAGGGGGTAAAGTTTTTCTACAAACAAGAGGCAGGCAGAGGACATGGGGAGTTCTTTCCGAGGAATGCCCCATGGAGTCCTGCTTAGTTATGAAACTAAGCCCAAAAATACCAAAAGGAAGGAAATTATAAAGGTTAGGGCAAAAATAAATCAAACAGAGAATAGAAAACGAATAGAAAAAACAATATAAGGTTTGGTCTTTTGAAAAGAACAACAAAATTGACAAACCTTTAGCTAAACTAAGAAACAGAGAGGACTCAAAATCAGAAATTCAAGAGAAGACCTTAGAACCAATGCCACAGAAATAAAATGGGTTATGAGACTACTGAGAACAAGTATACACCAAGAAATTGGATAACCTGGAAGAAATGGATAAATTCCTAGAAACATATAACTTACAAAAAACTGAATTACGAAGAAATAAAAAATCTGAATAAACCTACAACTAGTAAGAAGATTAAATGAGTAATCAAAAACTTCCTAATAAAGAAAAGCCCAGGATCAGATGGCTTCATGAGTGAATTCTGCCAAACAATTTAAAGAACAAATAATGCCAATCCTTCTCCAACGCCTCCAGAAACTTGAAGAGGAGGGGAGACTTCCAAACTCTTTTTATGAGACCAGCATTACCCTGCTAACAAAACCAGAAAAAGACAGTTCAAGAAAACTACAGGTCAATATCCGTGATGAACATAGATTCAAAAATTCTCAACAAAATACTAGCAAACTGAATTCAACAGCACATTAAAAGGATCACACACTCTGATCAGGTGGTATTTATCCCTGGGATGTAAGGATGGTCCAACATACCCAAATCCTTAAATGTGATACAGCATTAACAGACTTAAGGATAGAAATCACATGGTTACCTCAACATATGCCGAAAAAGCATTTTACCGAATACAACACCCTTTCGTGATTAAAAACTATGAACAAGGTAAGTATAGAAGGAATTTACCTCAACACATTAACAGCTATATATGAAAAGCTTGAGGAATTCACATTTTGTGAGCTTTAGTGAGAGGCAGAATCTACCTCCTCTTATAAGAATAAAAAAATACCACACTCAGATTTTTCCCAGCATCCCTTGCAGCTAGGATGTAAGTACATAACTACATTCTGTTACTCAGATACATTTGTCAGTCCATTCAGACTTTGGATTGAAGTCAGCCATGCACAAAATCCATAGCTGTGGAGATTCATCTTGGGTGGAAAGTATGGTTGTGTCAAGATAGAGTTCTCAGGGCAGCAGAGACAGGATCCTAGTGGCAGCATGTAATGTCCGATACTGTGGTAGCTGTGGCACAAACTGTAGTATCCACTGCCCAGAGATTGTGACAGCTGAGTCCTCAGTAGGCTGTTCTGTCGGGTCATTTAGGTGAGTGTCCCTGCCTTTAGTCTCTGAGCCTAGCTTTCCACCCGTTCCAGAGTTTCTATGAGCTACCCAATTTCCTGTTAATAAATCACTTTTCTGTTCAAATCAGCCAAAGTTGTTTTCGACTGAAATAACCTCCAGTCTCTGTAAGTGTTCCTGGTTTCCATTTTCTCCTGATCTTTGTTGTTCTGACATTTTCAATTTGAGAATAATTGTCCTCAATGGAAAAACAATAGAAACAGAAGTGGAATAGTTTTAACTTTCCTTCTATCATCTGTTATGACCCAACACATACTCCTATAGTTTCCTATATCTTCTTGCTGAGAAAAGAATTTTTAAAAAAGCATTGTATCTTATTTTTGCACACTTACTTAATGACCTAAACTCTCTCTGCGTCTTCCTGATGCCTCCCTTAGACCTTCATGCTACTCCTCCGTATTCATGTTTGGTTAGTTGCTCCATCGTGTCTTTGTCTTTCTAAAATATTCGTTGCTCAGCAAATGCACTGTGCAACTCCATTGGATTCTTTAGATGCCTCTGAATTAGGCAGAACTCAGCTCAACCTTTCTACCTGGGCCTTGCCAAAAGGCTCAGAACCAAAATATCCTGGCATGGCTGGAACCAAGTGCTAAAATAATGATGTTAAGATATCTCCTCTCTCTCTGCCCCTTCCTCCCCCTCCCTCCCCCTCCCTCCCCCTCTCTCACCCTCTCCACTCCCCATGTTGGATCCCTTCTTAAGCAGGCTCTTATACTGACAAAATAGCCACCATCAGACGGTGGAGACAGGCTTAAGTGCTCCAAATTAACGCCCTAATAAACGTGCTTCCTGGGGACTTCCCTGGCAGTCCAGTGGTTAGGACTCCATGCTTCCACTGCAGGGGGCCCAGGTTCGATCCCTGGTCAGGGAACTAAGATCCCACAAGCCGTGTGGCTCAGCCAAAAAAAGAAGTGCTTCTCTCAAGGTTTTGGCTCTCTTTGGCCTGATTTGGGTCACATTCCAGAACAAATCTGATTGTCCACACTTTGGTCATATGTATGACCAAATAATATGTATTTATGTGTGTGTATATATATATATATATATATATATATATATATATATATATATATATATATATGATAGGGTGTTTGTTGATGCCACAGCAAAGGAAGAGGGATGCCGGGCCAAAAAATCCATCCCAATCTCTTAGTCTTTCACCCCCACACATATAACACAACTGTCAAAAGAGTTTATTCCTGTTTTTCTTCTGTTAAAATTTTGAAATCTCTGCTCACCACATATCTAGACAGATATATCCAGGGTCATCTAAGTCAGACAATTTCTAAAACAACAAGGCAATATTCTTCAGATTCCTAACACTTCTATAGCACCACCATCACCAGCCAATTCTTCCTTGTGATTAGAATTAAAAGTAACAGTTCCCTTGTTACCCTCACTCTCCATTGACAGATGAAACTTCCACTGGGGCTAAATAAGAATTTATCCAACATTTCATGTGTCGTAGAATGAGATTTCTGAAAGTACCTGGTGGCTGAAACCCTCCCTCTTCACTGAACCAGTTATGCTATAATATTAAGTTAATTGGAAAGCATTAGAGGTAAAAACAATTCAAAACTCTCAATCGCTCCCAAGTTTTATCTCTTCTTTTCCACCAGGAAGGAAGCATCAATACAAATCTTAGTCCTGGTTTTGCCACACACTAGCATATAACCTTAGGTGAGTCTTCTCAACCTCTTTGTATCTCAATTTTTAAAATGTATTTCAGAGGTTGCTTTAGACTAAAGTGTGGTAAAATATCATAAAATAATTTACAAATAAGAGACTCTAGGGACTTCCCTGGTGGCACAGTGGATATGAATCCGCCTGCCGATGCAGGGGACACGGGTTTGATCCCTGGTCCGGGAAGATCCCACATGCCGCGGAGCAACTAACCCCGTGTGCCACAACTACTGAGCCTGAGCTTCAGATCCTGTGAGCCACAACTACTGAGCGCATGCACCACAACTACTGAAGCCCGCACGCCTAGAGCCTGTGCTTTGCAACAAGAGAAGCCACTGCAAGGAGAAGCCCGCGCACCGCAACGAAGAGTAGGCCCTGCTGGCCACAACTAGAGAAAGCCCGCGCACAGCAACGAAGACCCAACTCCACCGATAATAAAAATAATTAAAATGAAATTAATAGACTCTAAGATCCTGGTTGTACTTCTTAGAATACTTTTGGTTGCAAGTGACAGAAACCCAAATCAAGCAAATTTGGACAATAAATTCAGGCAATGTATTGGCTCACAAAACCAGGGGAAGGACAGGGAGACAGTTAGACTTCAGGGACAACTGGAATTAGGGACTTGAGTATTTCTAGAACAATCTCATTCTGTCTCTATACTTCTTCCAAACTTAGGGGAATATGGCAACCTCACAGCTCACAATGTTCACCATCAAAGGGAAACTGAGACTCTTAATAAGCTCCTACTATGTAAGCAACAGTATTTGAAATGCTCGGTATACATCAGAGAACAAAACAGCTTCTGCTCCTCATGGAACTTCTAGTCCAGGCGCCATAAATTTAACATTCTGAGGAAGAGCTCTGATTGGCTCTGAGTGATGGGCTCACTCCTGGGCCAATCAGTGTTGGTCAGGTGGAGCTTGATAAAAGGGAGGGCCCTATCTCTAGAAGTTAGGATTCAAAAGGTGGATCCTGGAAATTTGCATTTTCAATATGCCTTACCAACTGATTCTGATTTAGGTGGTTCTTTCTTTAAAATTTATTTTTTATTGAAGTATAGTTGATTTACAGTGTTGTGTTAATTTCTGACGCACAGCAAAGTGACTCAGATATCCAAATACATACAATCTTTTAAAATATTCTTTTCCATTATGGTTTATCCCAGGATATTGAATATAGTCCCCGAGGCTATACAGTAGGACCTTGTTGTTTATCCACTCTATATGTAATAGTTTGCATCTACTCACTCCAAACTCCCAGTCCATCCTTTCCCTACCACCCTCCCCCTTGGTAACCACAAGTCTGTTCTCTATGTCTGTGACTCTGTTTATGTTTTGTAAATAAGTTGATTTTTATCATTTTTTTTACATTCCCCATATAAGTGATACTGTATGGTATTTGTCTTTCTCTGTCTGACTGACTTCACTTAGTATGATAATCTCTAGTTGCATCCATATTACTGCAAATGGCATGATTTCATTCTTTTTATGGCTGTGTAGTATTCCATTGTATATATGTACCACATCTTCTTTATCCATTCGTCTGTCGATGGACATTTAGGTTGTTCCATGTCTTGGCTATTGTGAATAGTGCTGCTGTGAACATAGGGGTGCATGTATCTTTTTGAATTATAATTTTGTCTAGATATATGCCCAGGAGTGGGATTGCTGGATCATATGGTAGCTCTAGTTTTAGTTTTCTGAGGAACCTCCATACTGTTTTCTGCAGTGGATGCACTAACTTACATGTCCACGAACAGTGTAGGAGGGTTTGCTTTTCTCCACACCACCCTCTCCAGCATTTGTTATTTGTAGACTTTTTGATAATGGCCATTCCGATCAGTGTAAGGTGGTACCTCATTGTAGTTTTGATTTGCATTTCTCTAATAATTGGCAATGTTGAGCATCTTTTCATGTGCCTATTGGCCATCTGTATGTCTTCTTTAGAGAAATGCCTATTTAGGTCTGCTGCCCATTTTTCAATTGGGTTGTTTGTTTTTTTGTTGATGTTGAGTTTTATGAGCTGTTTGTATATTTTGGAAGTTAAGTCCTTGTCGGTCGCATCATTTGCCAACATTTTCTTCCATTCCACAGGTTGTCTTTTCGTATTTCTTATGGTTTCCTTTGCTGTGCAAAAGCTTGTAGGTTTTATTAGGTCCCATTTGTTTATTTTTGTTTTTATTTCCGTTGCCTTGGGAGACCGACCTAAGAAAACATTGGTACGATTTATGTCAGAGAATGTTTTGCCTATGTTCTCTTCTAGGAGTTGTATGGTGTCTTGTCTTATATTTAAGTCTTGAAGTCATTTTGAGGTTTTTTTTGTGCATGGTGTGAGTGTGTTCTAACTTCACTGATTTACAGACAGCTGTCCAGCTTTCCCAACACCACTTGCTGACGAGACTGTCTTTTTCCTGTTTTATATTCTTGCCTCCTTTGTTGAAGATTCATTGACCATAGGTGTGTGGGTTTACTTCTGGGCTCTCTATTCTGTTCCGTTGATCCATATGTCTGTTTTTGTGCCAATACCACACTGCTTTGATTACTGTAGCTTTGTAGTATTGTGTGAAGTCTGAAGGGATTATGCCTCCTGCTTTGTTCTGTTTCCTCAGGATTGCTTTGGCAATTCTTGGTCTTTTCTGGTTCCATATGAATTTTAGGATTATCTGTTCTAGTTCTGTGAAAAAGGTCATGGGTAACTTGGTAGGGATCACGTTAAATCTGTAGATTGCTTTGGGTAGTATGGCCATTTTAACAGTATTAATTCTTCCATTCCAAGAGCATGGGATATCCTTGAAAGAAATTGAGAAACACTTTTGTCGGCACAGAGGCACCGTCATTTTTGGCCTTGGCTTAGAATTTCATACCTCTATCCACATGCCCTAATGCTAGGAAATATGTTCTCCTCCAGCAACACTTTCTGGAACTTTGGCAGTAAGGGCCAACCATGACAATGAATGAAGAACTACAGAATTAAAATAACAACAGCCACGTTGAAATAATTGTGCACTTTTGTAAAGAGCTGGCATGAGGCAGCAACTCAGCCATGGGGAAGCCCTTGGAAAAATGACTTTTCTTTATTACACGTGCCAAAGTGATGAAAAATACCTCAGGTTTTCGGAATTTCTGCAACAGCTTTTTTTTCCAGGCTACATGTTTAGCCAAGCCTAATTTGCATGGAAATTGGTTGAAGGTGGAGATCAATTTTCTCTCTAATAAGAAAACTTCTGAAATTTAATGTACAACTGCTTGATGGAAGGACCATTCCAAGGCATTACAGGTAACTGAGTTAAAGCAAACAGACTTAGGAAGGGCCGCTTCCCTCGTCCTGGGGACTGTCATTTCTGGGAGATGACAAGAAGGGGTGTTTTGCAGGGCAGCCAGGTTGCTGAGCTCATTTGCCTGCTGGGAGGATTTTGCATGTGAGTGTCCCAAATGGGCTTAGCTGAAGGGTGTTAGGGAAAAGGCATTGGGTAGGACTGGATTGGATGGCAAAAGAGACTAGACGAAACCTTTTATCCCCTCTTTCGTTTCTAATTATGGCTTTTTGAAAAATTTGTGTCAGATTATATGTGAGTAATTTTAGCAGGAATTAATCATAAAATGGTCCAAAAGACAGATTCTGTAGTGGTGTAATTATTTTCACCATTTCTGACTTTAAATCCCTTTTGATGATGAATTCATTTTAAAGAAAAATTCACTTGGTTATTTTTAAGTCATAAGACTTTTAAAAATATATGTTCTGCCTGCCTAGAAAAAGAATCCTTTAATAACATATGGTTTAAGGTTTTTTGGACTATTCTTCACGTACATGTCTAGGAAACGTATGTGTATCCCGTCTGGTTTGAAAAAACACAAACAGCATTAGTGAGCACGTATTCTGTATGGGTGGTCTGTGATGTATTGTCGGGGTAGGGAGGGAAGAGATAAAGGGACACAGGGAATAAAGCATTTCACATTCTCAAGGACTCAGAGAGAAGTACAGATATATAAATAATAGAAATGACTAATTGATAAAGGCAGAATAAAATATAGGCTAAAGAGTGCTGAGTGTATTAAGCTCTGTGTGTGTGTGTTTATATAGGAATACAGCGTAAGAAAACTGCCTTAGGTCATGATTCACAGAAGCAGACCCTGAGAAGAGGATTTGCGTGCAAGTGATTTATTAAGGACCTGTTCCCATGGCAGAGTGGGGGATGAAGTAGGGGAGCTGGGGGAAGGCTCCAATAATGGGAGTGGGAGAAGTAGAAAGGGAAAAGCGAGAAAGCCAAGTAAGGGTTCCATTTTAGGCCAAATTTCATAGAGGGTAGCTTCAACGTGTTTTCATGAAGGAACTCTGGAGTGTAAGTTACACTTCAGAATCATGCCAACTTGATTGTTTTCATACTTCCACATCCACAATCATTGCAAAGCAGTTCCAGTAGCCTGAGGGGAGTCTCCTTCCAGAAGAAGAGCTGCAGGTATTGGCCTGGCTGTTGAAAGCACACCAAAGTTGAGTCAGGGCCACACAGAAATCCATAAAAAGGGATCCTTGTGCCTTAATACAGGAAGTGTGGGATGTTTTGCCTAGCTGTGAAATAGACATCATCTGCTATTGTAAGACATTATGATATGATGATACTATACTTAATCCTGCTAAGGGGTGATACGTTCATATTGTGATGCCCTTCTGTAGACAATTAAAACATATAATGCTTTAGAGTAGATATTTAAAATGACTTACTGTTGAATGAATGAGTGAATGAATCAATGGACAAGGAGCAGGTAAAAATCCAATTCTCATAACATAAAATTTTCCTTGGAAAACTTGCAGGCTTCCTTTGAAGCCCTGTACATGAAATAAGAGACTATTGATTGTTCAAGACTTAAAGAATGCAATATGTAAAATTTTTCCTTTAAGCAATAAATACCTCATAAAAAATACATCTCATAAGCCTGTCATTTTCAAAACCAGATGCTTTCTACTGCTTTTCTATTCTGCCTGCATAGAACCTCTGCCATGCACTTGGCAAATCTCTGTGAGGGAAGATGGTTCTACCTTTTAATTATTGATTCATTATGTACGTATTTGTGGAGGGCCTGTTAACACAAGTTCGTGTGCCCGACGCACAGTGAAGCCATACAAACTGAAACATCGGAGTTTGGAGCAGAGAAGGGTTTACTGCAGGGCCATGCGAGGAGCCGGGCGGCTCCTGCCCTGAAAGCCCCGAAATCCCCTAAGGGTTTCTGCAGAGCACTTTTAAAAGCCAGGTGAGGGAGGGGAGGGTCGCAGGGTATGGGATCAGCTTGTGCACAGTTCTCTGACGGGCTGATGGTGAGGCAGCAGGGTGGTGTCACAGTGGTTAACATTATCAGTCCTTAGGCTCCAGGAGGCCTGGGGCTATGTGCTCTTGGTTGTCAAGTAGTTAACATCTTCCATTTGTTGGAGAGAAGGGCTTGTTTTTTTTTTTACATCTGCAAAACAACTCAGGAAATGTGCATGAAATACAATTATCTAGGTACTTCAGAGAGGAGCTAAAGCAGAGGATATGGGGGAAGGCCTGTCCCAGGAAGGCCTGCATGGGGTCCTGCTTGGTTACAGGCCTAGGAACCCTAGGAGTTCAAGGACATCTGGTCCCGCCCCTGAAGGAGCACAGGGGGTACGAGGAGCTACAGCCTCACTGCAGATGAATTATAATCGCAGAAGGCCACACACACAGGAGCGTCTCTTTACTAGAGGTGTTAGGGGGATGCTACACAGGATGTCTGTGTTGGTATTTGTATGCTAAGTTTGCATATACCAGGAGAGGAAGGAGGGAAGTGGACATTCTAGTCAGGGATGTTGGCCACGTGAAGGCAGGAATAACAATAATATCTAGCTCACGTTTATTGAGGGCTTCCTCTGTGCCTAGCACTGTAAATCAACATGGTGAAAGAGTTTGGGGTCCAGCAGGAATGTAACTGAGGAGGTAGAATCTGATTGTGAAACGTCTTGTGTGATGAGGTTCATAAATGTTGTCAGAGTAATTAAATCATTGATTTCCTGTTGTCAGTGAACGCAAGTCCATGTGCCCGACGCACAGTGAGGCCAAACAAACCGAAACACTGGAGTTTGGAGCACAGAAAGGTTTATGGCAGGGCCACGCAAGGAAAGGGGTGGCTCATGCTGAAAAACCTCTGAACTCCCTGATGGTTTGGACGTAGAAATTTTTATAGGCAAAATTTGGGGTGAGGGCGCGGGTGCCCGCGCACAGCAACGAAGACCCAAGGCGGCCAAAAATTAAAAAAAAAAAAAAAAAAGTTCTTAGGTAATGCCAATGCTTCTGGTCCATGGACCATACTTTGAGTAGTAAGGCCAGTTCACTAATTCTCAGCAGTGGCTGTACCTTGGAATTACTTGGGAAGCTCTTCAAACTACTACTGCCTGGATTCCACGCACATAAATTCTGATTGAATGTGTCAGGGGTGTGGCCTGAGCATTAGAATTGTTTCAGAATTCCCAAGGCGGTTCCAATAAGCAGCACAAATTGAGAGCCACCACAGTTAGTTATAAATGCACAGGCAAATGACTAAGGGGAACTTCTGGCACGTAGAGGAAGTACCTTTCAGAGGAGAAAAACATTTGTTAAGAGATGATTTTGGAAAACGGAAGAACCATTGCTTCTGGTCGGAATAGAACACTTAACATAATAGAACAAAAATTACCAGGACATGCAAATGAAGTTTCATATTGCAATAGTCAATCATTCAGGCTTTCTATTAATAACTCAGCAATTAGGATTGAAAGTATGTCCTTTAAATACTTACATACATTATAATACTGAATTCTCAGTAAAAATATTTTTCCATTTAGAAAAGCAATATGTGCTCATGGCAGGAAATTTGAAAAATATAACCCATAACCCAACACCTAGGGAACTATAACATTTTCATATATTCCTTTCATAAATTGTATGCATTTACACAGGTGTCTTGATTGTTTTAAAGTGTGAAAGTGCTGTATTTTCTATTAAAAGTACCTTAAAATATAATTTTAATGGCTACATTCATAGACTATTGTTTCTCTAGTGTTTAATGACTTTTTGTAAGTCAGTATGGGACATAATATCCTTTCCCCTTATTTGGCAGAGTGGTTCATCATAGTATAGATCACAGCAGAACTTAAATAACTAAGTTAAATGTTATACTAGCCTGTTATACTCTCTCATTTCTAGTTTATTTAGTTTTTCACACTCATTTCTAAAAGCACAGACCTATAGTGAAGTCTCAATGTGAAAATGATATAACTCTCTAAATGGCAGCACAACTAAGTTATGATACAGGGATACTTTTTGTTATTGTTAATGGGTTGGATTTTACTTTCCCTTTGGACAAATGGGGCTTAGCACACAGCAATTTCTTATCTTGCTTGGTTATGCACACATCTAGTTGCTAATTTGGATGTTGGGATTGCTGCCAAAGAGATACGCAGAAATTGCTCAAGACTGGACAGATACTTAAAATAGGTCAAGCCAACCGATGGAAATAGCCTTGGCAGAGAAGGTGCAATCAGCTTTGCTCTGAGTTGTCTGAAGGAGGAATCGTCATCTTTCTTATTGTAGCAAAGATTGAACAGTAATTCTCATTGTTTAGTTTCATAGGGCGCTAGGGATGGCTTTTTACAATTTTACTCAGGCTAGAACTTGGTGACTTTATCACTTAATTAAAATTCCCTGAATACTTCATGTACATAAAGTAATCAGTGGTGAGATTTTGAAAATGGTATTATAATCATTCTGTTACTATTATTTTTAGTTGGATGATATTAAAACTATATCCGTATTGGACACTATGTATCCTCCCACTCTAGAGGTTACCACAATCCTAAATTTGCTTTTTTTTATTCATATCTTTGTATACTTTATGCCCTATATATAATTTATATATGTATATATACATGTTGATAAACTGTACACAGATGGTATCATTTTGTACATACCCTCTGTACCTTACTTTTTTTTTTTTTTTTTTTTTTTTTTTTTTTTTTTTTGCGGTACGTGGGCCTCTCACTGTTGTGGCCTCTCCCGTTGCGGAGCCCAGCGGCCATGGCCCACGGGCCCAGCCGCTCCGCGGCATGTCGGACCCTCCCGGACCGGGGCACAAAGCCGTGTCCCCTGTATCGGTAGGCGGACTCTCAACCACTGCGCCACCAGGGAAGCCCTGTACCTTACTTTTTTGATCAACATAGGTTTTTGAGATCTATATTGATACATGTAGTTCTAGTCCATTGATTTTCATTGCTGTATGCTATTGATATTTCATTGTATGACCATGCTATACCATAATATAGTTATCCATTTTACACTGATGAATATTAGAGATGTTTCACTCTTTTTCCTACTAAAAGAATGCTGTAAATGTCTAATCATTTCTATGTGTGAGAGTTTCTTTAGGGACTATACGTAGGGTTGGAATTGCTGGGTCATAAGATACGCAAGTCATATATTTTACTAGATAATGCCTAATGTTAAACAAAATGGTTGAGGCAACTTATAATCTTTATAAGCAATAACAGAGGTTGCAGTGGTTTACATCCTCAGCAACCCATGGTATTATCAGACTTTTTAATTTTTGTCAGTATGATGGGTATAAAATGGTATCTCATGATCTCCCACATTATTGCATCATTACTCTATTCATTGGTCAATGAGTTTTCCTAGTCTATGAATTGCTTGTTCACATCTTTTGCCCACTTTTGATTGAGCTGTCTTTCTCATATTTCTTTATAGTAGCTTTTTATATCTTCTGATAACTAATCCTGTCAGTTATATGTAATTATAAAAATCTTCTCACAATCTGGGTCTTGTCTGGTCATTGTTTAGTGGTATCTTTCAATGCATAGGCATTTTTAATTTTAATATAGTTAAACTTTTCCAACTTATCAATCTTTTCCATGATGGTTGATACTTTTAATGTCTGTTTAAGAACCCCTTCCCTCAAATCATAAAACATTATTATCTTCTAGTTTCCTTCTAAAAATTTTAAAGTTTTACTTTTTACATTTAAATACCACAATCTCCCAAAATTGTTTTTGGTGTATGCCATGGGGTATGGATTCCATTTTTTATCTGTTGTTAACCTATTGCCCCATACCATTTATTAAGCCATTTATCCTATCCCTACTGAATTGCAATACTACTTCTATCATATCTAAGGTTTCTATAGACACACAGGTCTGTTTCTGAACTCTTTCTTCTCGGTTTCATTTGTCTATCTATCTCTGAACCAATGCCACTGTGTATTAGATACTATAGCTTTCTAATAAGCCTTGATATCTGACAAAGCAAGGTCTTCTCTCTAGCTCTTTTCAAAATAAGACTGGCTATTCTTGGTCCTTTGTTCTTCCATGTTAATTTTAAAATCAGCTTCTAAAGTCCCAAGAGAATGTGGTTGAAATTCTCATTGGAATTGCATAGAATTTATTGATTAATATTGGACTGGATATCTTTAAAATATTGAGTGTTCTTATCCATTGATATGATTTATCTCTACATTTACTTAGACCTTTATCATCTTTGAATAGTTTTTTAAATTTTTGGCATAGAAGTTTTACTCAACTTCCGGTAGATTTATCCCTCCCAAGGAACTTTATATTTTAATAGTAATATTGATCGTCCTTCTTGGAAATTACCTTTTCTAACTCTTTATTGCTGGTGGGTAAGAATGCAGTTGATTTTTGTGTATTGCCTATACATCCAGAAACCTTGCTGAACTCTCTTTTATTCATTCTAATAATATGTCAGATCAATAACATTTTTTAGGTGTGAATAAATTTTAATAATTTTTCTGAATACTAAATGTAGTACATGGTCATTCTTTAAAAAATCTGAAAGCACCTGAAGGAAATCCTTGTAAACATTTTGCCTTATTTAGTTTATTTCATTTTGGTTGTCTTCTTACCTTTCTTTCTTCCTTCCTTTAAAAAAAAAAACACTTTTACTCTAAAAATTTCCAACGTAAATGAAACTGAACAGAAAAGTATAATGAACCTTCATGTTTTAATCTTCCAGTATCCACAATTGCCAACTCATGGTTAATATTTACAGTGCACTACCCCCTACCTACTCCTTTCTCTCCTTCCCAGATTATTTGAAACAGATCTCAAACACTATATAATTACATCTGTAAATACTTTACCATGTATCTGTGAAACAGTGGTTCTCAATTTGTGGTCCCCATATCAGCAGCTTCAGCATCATCTGGGCACTAGTCATAAATGCAAATTCTGAGGCTCTCCCAAAGATCCACCGAATCAAAAACTCTGGGGATGGGGCCTCAGCCGTCTGTTTTTTAATTCACCTCCTGCTTTTTAATTAATCCTGCTGATGTACATTCAAGTTTGAGAACCCCTCTACTAAAACATAAGAACACTTAGGAAAAGTAATCTCAATATCATTGACGTGATTAAATAACAATTCTTTCATATCATCAGTCAGTGTTCAAATTTCTCTAAAGGTTTGTTTTGTTTAATTTGAATTTTTGGCAATACATCATATGTGAGTTGTGTACTTCCATCATGAGGCTCATAATATTTTCTTGCTTTTTGTGTAGTTAGAAGACACAGATGATCACATTGCAGATGCATTATTTCACTAGAGTCACAAAATGGTAATATTCTAACTCTATCATTTCTTCATTTCTTGCTGGGATACTTCTCAAACAGAAAATGTCTTCCATCAACCGTTTGGTTACTTTGCCATACAGTGTGTATAGGAAAGGCTATTTTCCGGCTTTCAAAACTTACCAGCTTTCTTTTACTATAGAAAATTTCCAACATATATAAAAGTAAAAAAAAAATTGTTTTCCTTACATAATTTTAAACATATTTGATGTGCTTTAATTATTGTTGCTTTTCTTATTGATATCGTCTTTCTTATAATTGAGTTTTTATTTATAGCAAAGCTCTGTTTGCACAGGGTATAAAAAGTCAAATCACTTCCGCATTTCCCCTTCCAATGGCAACAGTTTTCAATTATTTTAGCTTATTAGTTTGATATCTTTAAATAACTTGCTTCCCCCTTTCTTGTTTTCAGTTTTCAGCCTTATCTATTGACTTCCCATTGCTAACAGAAGATCTTCAGAGAGAAGAGACTTCCCATTGCTAATAGAGATCTTCATCTAGTTATAGCATAATTATGGTGAGTTCAGTATTGTATTTTCATTGACTATGTAAATTCTATTCACAGCTGAGCCCCGTACAATACTATGGTTATTTTTCTATTTTTGCACAACTTTTTCTTTTACCTGGAGTTGATGATCACCAATGTTTATTTGCTTGTTGAATTTTCTACATTCGTATTACCAATTCAACCCCCCAACTCTCCATTAGTTGTCTAAATCTCCTCTTAACAATTTTGATACATCAGGTATTCTCTCCATTTCAACATCTTGAAGAGTAAAGCTAAAGTCTTCTGACCACCTCCAACCTGGACTGCTGGGTCTCTACTCCTGGGCACAGCTGCCATGCTGTGATCTCCCCTCACCCTTCAGCCTGTGAGTTTCTGTGGCTTCTTTAGTTGCATCCACAGTTGCCTGGCTTCCTTACCTCCCTTTTCCTTTATTTAGTCCCTCATTTTGATGAAGCTCATCTCTAGTAGGTTCCTGGGAAGGGGCTTTAAAGAAGCCAATCTGGGGGGACTTTACTTGTTCAAAAATATTTTCATTGCCCTCTCAAACTTCATTGGTAATTACATAGAATTCTAGCTTGAGAGTCATCTTCCTTCAGAATCTTGAAGACATCGCCCCATTGCTTTCTTGGCTCCTGTGCTGTTGTTGAGAGGACTGAAGTCATTCTAATCTTTGGCCTTTTGAATAGAAACAGTTTATTCCTCTCTGTGGCAGCAAGTAGGGTCGTCTCTCTTTTCCCTAGGTTCTGAACATTCGTGAGGATATGTGTTGGTGTAGGTCTATTTCTATAAATTTTGCTGAGTGCTTAATAGGCCCTTTAAAACCTTTGGTCCTTCACTTGTGGGGCATTTTATTACTAGTTCTTTAATAATTTATTTCTCTCCATTTTCTGTGTTCTGTTTTTCTGTGATTCTTATTCATTGGCTGTTGGACCATCTGGACTGGTCCTTTAATTTTCTTATCTTTTCCATACTATCTCTTTGTCTTCTTGCTTTACTTTATGGAAGATTCCTTCAACTTTATACGCCAAACATTTTATTTCTCTATCATGATTTTCGTCTCTATAATACCCGTTTTTTTTTGTTGTTGTTCTCTGAATGTTCCTTTACTAGCACCCTCTTCTTATTTCATGGATGCAGTATTCTCTTTTCTCTTTAGGGATATTAACGGAATTCTCTTCTTTAAAGTTTTCTTCTCCCTGCAATTTCAGTTCCCCCACCACACTCCTTTTTCTGTTTGTAGGTTTCATTTTGTTCTGTTTGACTTCAGTCTTTCAGGTTAGAGGCTCTCCTTAGAAGATTGCTCTCTTCAGTTCATACTTGAGAATGAAGTACTTAGAAGCTGACTGGAAGCTCTATGGGAGTAGGTGGGTCTTGTTGAACGTGGGTGACATGGTAACGTGGTGACACGACTGGCATATTCCCTTGGGGGACCTCTGATGTCTACATCCACAAAGAAGTATTATCCAGTAACCTGCCTGGGAGGCACAAGTCTGGCTGCCATCGCTACAGGGTCTGAGTGGAAGAAGGCGGCTAAGAGAAGTAGCGTATCAAATTCAGTGTATACTTTTTGACTTAATCCCCTATGTTTCATACGGTACTCCTGAGTTCACCTGTAGCTGGTGTTCTCCAGGCCAGAAGTCTCCTATGCTCTCCAAAGACCAACCCCAGTCACTGCCAGAGTATAGACGGTGCAATCAGATGCTGCACCTGGTGAAGTAGGGGATCTGGAATCTAAAGTCTTCCTAGAAAGAATTTCACCAGATCCTCCTGCTTTTAGGCCCACCCTCACCCCCAGTCTCAAGCTTTTCAAGGTGCTGGCTGGGTATATCAGATCGGTTCTCAGCTTTCCCTGCTGCCAGTTTAGGATTCAGATTTCCCAGGTTTTCTAAATCATTTACTGCTTTCCAGTTTCCGAATTTTGTTCGGGAACTGTTGTCTTATCTTCTATTGTACTTATCCTTTCAGGTTTCCATCTTTAAAAAATTCCATTTCCTGTTGTTTCAGTGGAGCTTTGGGAAGGAACAAAGGAAGGTCCTAGATTACCAGCTTCAAAGTTCCTTCTGAAGTAGGACCTCTTTGTTCTCCTAAGGAGAGAGTGCAGTCCTTGATCTTCAAGAAATAGAATCATATCCCCATTTTACAGATAGAACATTTTGGGGACAGAGAAGTCAGGTCATTTTTCCAAGATGACAGCATTGGGGGTGAGGCAGTGGCTCAGTGCATTTGTGTTGAGGGAAAAGACACTGCTGTAACACTATGCAGTTGTCACATTCCTGACATGTTACTCTGTCCTGCCTGCTCAGTGCTTTGCAGTTGACCTCTACCAATGTCACCGCCAAGCAAGCGTTAGTTGCTGAATACTAAATGACCGGGCTAAACATTCACACGTTGCTCTCTTCTGCAAAAAATGGAAGTAAGGTGACCTAGTATTTTTCATAATGGACTGTAATTAACTAACCAAGCTGAACAAGCCTTGAAGTTCATCTGAGAAAAGACTACCATTGCCAGCTTTCCGAAACTGAAAGCATGACAAATTTGTGAGTTGGGTCTTTTGGAGACAGGAAGAAAAAAGCTGAGGCCATCTAAAATTGAATTTAGTACCTAAAAGTAGGTCTCAAAATGAAAATGCTGCTTTACCCTTTACAGGCAGAGTTTTCTGGATCCTTATGCCTCCTGAAGCGATTTACTGCATGGATTTCTCTTAGGTCAGCAGGATGGTTACTCCAGGTTTAAGCCAAGAACATTTCGCCATCAGTTTTTGCTCCGATTCATTACTCTTATAGCTGGCCGTCAGGCTTCTATTGCATCAGTAGGAGTCAGACTAATACTGCCAGCAGATAATGTCATAATCTGTTGATGAGACTATTCATTTCTTTTGTCATTTCTTTATTTACTTAGGATACCAACTGTATCTTCCCTCTTAAAATGTGTCAGATGTGCTGACGCTCTATATACCTCAGTTATGTTCTCTTGAGTCTATGGATGAAAGGAACCTATACCAAAATCCTGGGGAAGAATGCCTCTGAATTAATTATACTGCCTGTGAGTGCATTCTATTTAAATATGCCTGAAATTGCATTTGCAGACCATTTATATTGAAACCAATCAGTGTTGCCGGTTTGTGGCTTTGCTTTCAGGAAGAAGGCTGCTATACTTAAAGGAATCAATAAAGAATAAATATACTCGCAAAAGAGTTCCTGACGTGGTGTTGTTAGAGGGAAGATGTGGAAAGAGGAGTCCTGCAAAGTGTGAGGGCAAGAACTCATCCTAGAGAATATCTAGACCAGCTCTTTCATTTTCTAGAAAACTGAGTCTCAGAACGATTTAGTGACTTTCTACCAAAATGCTCGGTTATTTGTCGGTGGAGCTCAGAGTAATGAATTCTCCGGCTTCTCAGGCCCATTCTCTTTCCACTTTACTGTGGCATCAAGGTATTTAAAAAACCTTTCTCTATGTTATTTATTTTTAATAAAAGAATATTCATAAAGTTGGCCTTTAAAATTTTGTATTGAGAAATAACTTAAAACTTACAGAAGAATCGCATGTATCATACACATAACTCCCTAACTTTACCTTTTATCTAGATATGTCGGTTGTTAACATTTTTCCACATCGTATGTGTGTGTGTACACACATACTTAATTATTTCAAGTTGAAGAGGCACTTGGGTATAGCTAATATCACCTAAGAACAAGCAGTTCTCTTGCAAAACCATAGTATAAGTATCAAATTCAGGAAATCTAACTTTGATACAATGCTATTTTTCATACAGAGTCCACGTTCAATTTTCACCAGTTGTCCCGACGATGCCCTCCTGGCAATTCTCTTTTTTCCCCCTAGATCTAATCCAGGTTTATGTATATTGCATTTAACTGTCCTGTCTCTCTCATCTCCTTTAATGTGGACTGGCTCTTGGCCTCTGTCTGTCATGACACAGATATGCTTAGAGAATATAGGCGGGCTGTTGTGGAGGAGTCTCTCAGTTTGGGTTTGTCTGATGTTTCCGCGTGATTAGATTTGGTTTATGTACTCTTCTGGCAGAAACGCTACATAAGTAGCTTTGTGTCCTTCGAGCGTCACATCAGGAGGCACACGATGTTGGTTTATCTGCTGCTGGTAATAACATCTTTGATGCTTGGTTAAGTGGGGTCTTCCAGTTTTCTTAGCAGGATATTTTCAGCACAGCAGGAGGATCAAGAAAGTTTGCACAGCAGGAGGTACCTAAAATCCCTCTGTGACCTGGACTCGATAAAAACTTGGCAAGAGCTGGGGTTAAGTATGGTTCCTTGTAGTGCTGGCCGGTGTGATTTAGCCCTGCAGCCGAGGGACCTCACCAAAGGTCTCAACTTGTATAGTTTCTCCAGGCCTCCTTCTGCCAAACCCTACAGTCTGCAGCACTAACATGGCAACCCCTGATGGGGCCTGCTGAGTCTCTTTCCTAGGAAGCCACACTACATAGATATCTCTTTAGCGGAAGGGAACTCACAAAGCATGATGTCAAAATCCAAAACTACACGAGCTGGGTGAAACCATATGGTCTGCATCACCTGAGCCCTTTATTGATTGGTTGTAGAGATGTTTGGTTACCAAGGCTGACTTTATCTCCTTGGGCTTATTTATGAAATGGGCAATGATAACGACCAAAAGGAATGTGTTTCCCAAAGCTGTGCCTGTGGTTGCAGGGACCTCCTTTCCCCACTCAATCTTCACAAACACGGTTGTGATTTCTCTTCCGCAGACGAGCATCCTCTCTGTGATGTAGGCCCTACCTGCTAGCCACGCCTATGCCCTGCCCTTCCTCTTACTAAGCTGGAATAACGTTTAAGAGGTTTTGACGTGAATATTTTATCAAGAAATATTCATTCTTGGTCAGTGATCACTGGGCTGTCTAAGAAAGGTGATGTTATATGGGACTGTGGACCTTCAAATCGGATACTCTCCCTCTTGAGGGGCTGATCAGAAAGTAACAGTAGGGCTTCCCTGGTGGTGCAGTGGTTGGGAGTCCGCCTGCCGATGCAGGGGACGTGGGTTCGTGCCCGGATCCGGGAGGATCCCACATGCCGCGGAGCGGCTGGGCCGTGAGCCATGGCCGCTGAGCCTGCGCGTCCGGAGCCTGTGCTCCGCAGCGGGAGAGGCCGCAACAGTGAGAGGCCCGCGTACCACAAAAAAAAAAAAAAAAAAAAACAAGAAAAAAAAAAAAGAAAAGAAACTAACAGTAATCAAAACAAAATAACCAAGCAGCTCTCTGCAGACATGTTTCCAGGCCTACCTTCCCAACTTCAAAATAATTTAATAATGAGTTGCTGTTGAGACTGGAGCTTCTCCGACATTTTAGAATGTGATGGTTAAAAAGGACCGTCATTTATGAGGGACCTGCTGGCAACCTCAGTTTCTGCACTGCACATGAGAATAACCTGATCTGAAGAGACATATTTGGAGCAAGCTTGAATTTATGTGGCCTTGCAGTTGAGTCAAAGCTATTTAACCTGCAAGGAACAGAAACATACTTAAATTAGCAGCAGTCGAACTCACAGACATGGCAATGAGCCTCATGGGAGCTGGAACTAGAGAGGGGTTCTGTCGTCAAGGCCTTTCTGGAAACAGTCACTATAGGAGTTTCTGGCCCTTCCCTGGAAGCTGCACAATTTCTGTGATTTGGCTGCACTCCGCATGTCTGCTTCTTCCTGTTTTCTCATCAACTTGCTCGTTCTTCTCATTTCCTGAAGAAAGTCTGGTAGGATCGGGGTGGTGTCTCAGTTTGAGTTCTACCCAAAGAATATGCTAAGAAAAGTGTTGGATGCAAGTAGTCTGCTTTTGGAGTGAAGACAGGAGGCAGAGAGAGGGAAGAGCGGTGGAAAGGGAGGAAATTCAATAAAAGAGGAGTTAATACGTGAGTTATTGCTATGGAGCTCAGTTCTCCGAGGGACCCTCTGAGAGACGGAGGATCATGCTGCAGAATCGTCCCTCCAAGAGAGTGAGGAAACTGGGGATGTCCTCGTTCCGTCTGTTACCCTGCTAAATATTCATCACCTTTTAAGACCATGCCTTTGATGAGGTTTTTTTTTAATGACTTCATTACAAAAGAGTAGAAGAAATGCCCCATATGGCCTCCAGGAAATCATTCAAGTATTCCAAATTACAGGTAAGAATTGTTTTTTCTATTCATGCTGGAGTCGAGGGAATAAATAAATCCGCTCTTTGTTTCCCTCTTGAGCCAAAAACCAGTTGAGACATAAGACACAAGAATCAAACAGATAAGTGGGAAAAATATCAGCTTTGTCACTCTAAGATTGAATTGTACAATGAAACGGAACATATGGCCATAATGAGTCCCCCAGAGCCTCCCTTCCTGACAGCATGTCTGAGAATGCAGCCTCCCACTTGCAGGGGGAAATCATTCCTGGGGAACTTACCACAGGGAGTTTGTGAGAGAGGGTGAATCTTTGGGGTGGCAGAGGAGAGAGAGAGAGAGAGACAGACAGACAGACGGACAGAGAAGGGGTAAAGCTACAGAGCCACACTGTGTTTGTTGGGTCTCCTGAGAGGCCCACTCTGAGACACAGGAGTGCAAACATTTTATTGAGAGGTAAAGTTTTGAAAGATAAAAGAAGGAGAAAGCACAATTGGGCAGGAGAGCCTGGGATCTCAATGCACATTTGACAGGACGTCTGCCAACCCATTGGGGAGCTCCACAGCAAGCACTGTCTATTAAAGGGGTACCACCTTGGGCTGAAATGCCAGGCCTTGGCACTCCTGCTACGTTCAGTCATTGGTTGGGGCTGCCCAAGAAGAACATGGCTTTCAAAATCTGGAGGCTGTCAACTAACTTCACTCGTTGCAACTCACTGTCAAGTTCTTTCTTGAAGGGGGATCTGAGTGGCACCCCTCCAGGGCTGCCACACAGACCTACTGTGTTCCTTTTCCTACTGTCTCTGATTAGAAAAGTTACTCTTTCATCCCTGAAGAGGAATGGACAAGGGAGCAGAGAGAAGCTAGCTATGTTGCTCCCATGTGTTTCTTTCTCAAGGGATGAAGTGGAAACACAGAAAGAAATACCAGTTAAGGAAAGGTCCTTTACACAAACGTGAGACATAAGAAATAATTCCCTCTGCTTCTTGCAACCAATACCATGTCATCCCACTTGCCTTCTCAAAAGGTCCTGTTAACTGGAGAACTTTTTATGTTGCCGAGCTAGAGATCTGGAGGGGACTCTGCGTAGCAAGAGGAAAGAGAAAATAAGTAGGGGTGAGGATGACAAGAATGGAGCCAATGACGCTGGGCACTGTATGGAGGAAGGACAGAGAGAAAATCATTGTATCAAAGAAGGCTAAGAAGGGATTTGGGAGAAGATAAATGTCAGAGATATTAAAGTTGATTACTTTGGGTAGCATGATATCAATTCCTTCTTGATCTCCACTGTGGAATCTTAAGAAGGGCTACATTGCCCTCAGCTGCCCTTGTGCGAGTGGATTCTTCACAGGATCCTCGATGAGGTATTGACATGTATGCCTGGAGGAATAGACCACGCAACAGAACTGAGTAGCTGAGACACAGTCTACCTTAGGTCTGCGTGATGCCCAAACCTATGCTCTCAACTGCTCAGCTTATACTGCTGTTGGTTGGCTTCCAAGGAGGGTGGCAGTGGTTCACAAAGTCAGCGGAACAGCTTAAACATTCTTTTGCCCTGAATATGCCAGAATTGTGGAGTTCCTTCTCTAATGGGCTTGTGTTCCAAAACCCGGGGTGTGGACCCAGAGAGTAGAGACACACTCTTCGTTTTCCATAGTTGCTCCAGAGTAACTCTGCCTGGTTAGTCAACCCCCAAGGGTTGACGTGACTTGCCAAAGAAGATAGCCGTGATCCTTCCTATCGTTGCATTCAGCCGTTACCGTGGAGTTTCTCCTGGGTCCCCCCTGGAACAGGTTACAGGTGATCAGAAGCAGTCCCTCTGGGCGGAACTACAAGGCCAAACAGCCAAAGCAAAGGAAAGAAGATGCAGTCTCTGGTGAAGAGCAACGGAGAGAAGCTAAACGCACAGATCCTGGATATAGAAAATGAATACCCTCCAATCCTCCCATCACCGCCACTATTGTTATGACTAATAACAGATCAGTTGGAGGAGTCAGAAAAGGTCTGTTTCTATCTCTTCCTTTTCCCCTAGGCTGCAGTGACTATTGCTCGCCCTGCTTCTGTCCAAACCCCGCTGCTTCTGATTCTCTCCGGTCCTCATCCCCTGGCCTCATTGCCCACTTTTCTTCTTCCGCCGCTAGTCCACTTTCTCCTCTTCCATAGGCCAGCCTTTGGTCTCCTCTTACAATAAACATGGCAGCACAGAGCACGTAGTGTACTGAACTGCCACAGACAGAGGCCAAACAAGAACAGGACAAGTATTGACCTCACCTCTGGTGAGCAAGCCCCATGTTTCCTTTTTATTTTTTATATATACATATATATATATTTTAAAATTGCAGTATAGTTGATTTACAGTGTTGTGTTAATTTCTGCAGTATAGCCAAGTGATTCAGCTATACATTATATATATATATACACATATATATATATATATATATTCTTTTTCTTTACATTCTTTTCCATTATGGTTTATTATAGGATATTGAATATAGTTCTCTGTGCTATGCAGTAGGACCTCGTTGTTTATCCATCCTATATATGAAAGCTTACATCTGCTAATCCCAGCCTCCCACTCCATCCCTTCCCCACCCCCTCCCCCTTGGCAACCACGAGTCTGTTTTCTACATCCGAGATTCTGTTTCTGTTTCATACATAGGTTCCTTTGTGTCCTACTTTAGATTCCACATATAAGTGATATCATATGGTATTTGTCTTTCTCTTCCTGACTTACTTCACTTAGTATGATAATCTCTAGTTGCATCCATGACGCTGCAAATGGCATTATTTCATTCTTTTTTATGGCTGAGTTGTATTCTATTGTATATATGGACCACCTCTTCTTTATCCATTCGTCTGCCGATGGAAATTTAGGTTGTTTCCATGTCTTGGCTATTGTAAATAGTGTTGCTATGAACATAGGGGTGCATGTATCTTTTTCCATTATAGTTTTGATTATATATGCCCAGGAGTGGGATTGCTGGATCATGTGGTAATTCTATTTTTGGTTTTCTGAGGAACCTCCATACTGTTCTCCATAGTGGCTGCACCAACTTACATTCCCACCAACAGTGTAGGAGGGTGCCCTTTTCTCCACACCCTCTTCAGCATTTGTTATTTGTAGACTTTTTAATGATGGCCATTCTGACTGGTGTGAGGTGGTACCTCACTGTAGTTTTGATTTGCATTTCTCTAACAATTAGTGATGTTGAGCAGCTTTTCATGAGGCTCTCGGCCATCTGTATGTCTTCTTTGGAGAAATGTCTACTTAGGTCTTCTGCCCATTTTTGGATTGGGTTGTTTGTTTTGTTGTTGTTGAGTTGTATGAAGCTCCATGTTTCCTTAATTCTCAAAAAGGAAACCATTGAACAAAATATAAGCCAACAAAAGTAAGCTATCATCATGACAATTCTAACATGTTCCATGTTAGGATTCCATAAAGTATGGTTGCCTCATGAGGCGTACTTCAGAAAAGAGGTTAGCTGTTTAAAATATGTATTAGTACGCATCCAACACCATGGAGAGGAAGGTTGGTTGGTTTCTACAGGACCAGTCCACTTATTCAGAAAAATTCCTACAGTAGAAAATTTACTCATTAATTCATATTACCTTATTGTGACTATCACTTGGGAGAAAAAAGGAGTAGCAGATGCTGTTGATGCCCCACTCATATCGCCTTGACATCTCCCATGTCCATCCATGCTGCCCAACTTCCAGCTGCCAGCACCTGCCACTCTTTGCCTGAATCCTCTGTCTGGACACTGGAGCCCTGTCTGCCCTCTGCCCTCCCAGAAGCAACCCTCACCCAATGGCCGATGGAGTTACTGGGTAAATATCCCCACTCCCTTGCCTCAGGAGTAGAATAAATCTGAGGCCTGTTCTATCAGGAAGTTGCCCTTAGTGATCCTTGTCATCGATGCAAATTTTACTGGCTTCCTTCCCTTCCCTGCTTTTTACACTTCTACTTGTTACTGGTATTTCCAGGGATTTTCTGCCAAGTAAATACTTGGCATTTAAACCGTTTTCTCAGCGTCACTTCTGGAAGAACAAAAACCAAGAAAATTTGCCTGACCCACTGCTTACTAAGCAGCCTTTTGATGTGTAGTAGAGTTACATTAATGGCTAATTCCTGGTAGGACGTTCTTGGGAGGTAATCTGTCCTGGTCATAAGTGAGTCTTATCTGGCTGATGAGTGACTCTTGGAAATACTGTTGGTGTAAGTCAATCTTCTAGAACAGGGATTGGCAAACTACAACCTGTGTGTCAAATCTGACCAGCCAGCTAGTTCTATAAGTAAAGTTTTATTGGGACTGCAGCGACACCCATTCATTTACATATTCTTTGTGGCTTTCACACTACAGTAACAGGGTTGGATAGCTGTGACTAAGACCATAGGTCTGTAAATTCTAAAATATTTACGCCTTAGAGAAAAAGCCTGCTGATCCCTCATGTAGAACTGTTCACATTTGGGTTCACTGAGAAAAAGCAAGCCATGTATTTGTAAAGACGAGGGTCAGAACTTGGACCAGTGGCTTCTCACCAAATGGCAGCAGCTCAGCCTGAAATCCAGACTGATCACCACCCTCTCAGTTTGTCCCAGTGTTTGGTTATAGCATGTCCAGAATCATGTCTTGAGAATTCTAGAGTAAAAATGAGCAGGAGGGCATGGGCTAGAAAGGAGTATTGAGAAAGTGTCTTTGATTTTATTTTACGTTTTTGTTTTGTACAAAGATAAAACCATTTTTATGTTATGTATTTTTTCACATCTTTATTGGAGTATAATTGCTTTACAATGTTGTGTTAGTTTCTGCTGTACAACAGAGTGAATCAGCTATATGTATACATGTATCCCCATATCCCCTCCTTCTTGAGCCTCCCTCCCACCCTCCCTATCCCACCCCTCTAGGTGGTCACAAAGCACCGAACTGATCTCCCTGTGCTATGCAGCAGCTTCCCACTAGCCATCCATTTTACATTTGGTAGTGTATATATGTCCATGCTATTCTCTCACTTCGTCCCAGCTTCCCCTTCCTCTGCTGTGTCCTCAAGTCCATTCTCTACGTCTGCATCTTTATTCCTGCCCTGCCACTACGTTCATCAGTACCGTTGTTTTAGATTCCATATATATGCTTTAGCGTATGGTATTTGTTTTTCTCTTTCTGACTGACTTCACTCTGTATGACAGACTCTAGATCCGTCCACCTCACTACAAATTAACTCAATTTCGTTTCTTTTTATGGCTGAGTAATATTCCATTGTATACATGTGCCACATCTTCTTTATCCATTCATCTGTCGATGGACATTTAGGTTGCTTCCATGTCCTGGCCATTGTAAATAGTGCTGCAGTGAACATTGTGGTCCATATCTCTTTTTGAATTATGGTTTTCTCAGGGTATATGCCCAGTAGTGGCATTGCTGGGTCATACGGTAGTTCTATTTTTAGTTTTTTAAGGAACCTCCATACTGTTCTCCATAGTGGCTGTATCAATTTTCATTCCCACCAACAGTGCAGGAGGGTTCCCCTTTCTCCACACCCTCTCCAGCATTTATTGTTTCGTAGATTTTTTGGTGATGGCCATTCTGACGGGTGTGAGGTGATACCTCATTGTGGTTTTGATTTGCATTTCTCTAGTGATTAGTGATGTTGAGCATCTTTTCATGTGTTTGCTGACAATCTCTATGCCTTCTTTGGAGAAATGTCTGTTTAGGTTTTCCACCCATTTTTGGATTGGGTTGTTTGTGTTTTTGATATTGAGCTGCTTGTGTATTTTGGAGATTAATCTTTTGTCAGTTGCTTCATTTGCAAATATAGAAAGTGTCTTTTCAAATGTGGTTCATCCGCACACTTGAAAATTTCTCTCCAAAAAACGTTCTTTCTTGATTGACATGGTGCTTGCTTATCATCCCATTGTGCTATACCCTCTTGGATCTTAGAGGCTCAGCATTAATTATTAACCAATTTGAAACTGGTTAATGGAGGTCCTCTGTATGTGATCCTACGCTGTGGATGCCCTGATTCTAGCTAGCTTGAGCTCCTTCTGCATAGAGACACTTTCTGTTCTTTCTTGTCAACCGTCTAACCCCCAACAATTGATCAAACAGTATTCTATATATAATAAATGCTCAGTAAACTTTGTCTCATGTCCATCACACACAGACTCCTACCCTTGAGCCAACATGGTAATAAAACTGGAATCATATGCCAAATATGAAGTAATTGTGCATAACGGGTGAGCGATAAGGAATATAGGTTGGAAATATGCGAACACAGTGGGTGAAATCCTTCGTCCTGGCCATCCAGGCTTATGTTCAGACATTCGAATGGAACAAATTGCTAAGTCACAAAATTTTAAACCTGAGCCCTTCCTGAGTAGGTAATAATGAAACTAGAAAAGAAAGAATAAATCTCTGACCCCTTTGGGAAATTAACCAGATTGCATAAACTTTATGTCTTGTTATGAGATCCTTTTGGCCAGAGACTAATTACTAAAAACTTGTTTTTGCTCTATCATCCACAATCTAGTAGGGCGATAAAATAGGTACGCCAATCACGACCTTTAGAAAGACATTTAGAAACGACATTGGAAAGAATAGCCTAGCACTACATTTATTGTCTCGTCTCTCTCACTTCTATGCATTTTTTAAACCACTGTGATCTGGCCTTTATTTTCAGTTAGGTTCAGCTTACCATTTTTTTTAAAGTTCCTATTACATGTATACTAGTGCTTAAGGAGAGGGGAAAAGACCCCACATATTCCCTGCCGTCAAGGATTCTATAGCCTATTAAGGAATGTGTATAATGTGCATGTGTATAAAAAAATTGTCATACAGAGTGGTAAGTGTGATTGAAAGAAATGAAGTAGGAGTTGTATTGCCTGTGTTTAAGGGTGGATTTTAGGTTGAGTGTTCTGGAAACAGAGCCCGAGACGGGTTTATTGAAGGAGTATACTCAGGGGAAAACTGTATACAAGTAAGGGAAGCCGAATAGGGCAGGAGAAGGAATCAAGCAAGGATGTGATCTTAGGCAAAATCTAACCTTGGCTTGACACAAGACAGATTCTGGAGCACAAATCTCACTGCAGAGACAGGGCAAAGCGTTCAGGCTCTTTTGCCTCTATCATTGGCCGTCCCAGTTAGCCAAGGGCACTCCTGAGAACATCACAGATGTAAGCTGTCAGCTGCAGCACGCACAAGCAGCTGGGGGTTTGGCTGTCCTGGCTGGTCAAATTGATCTGGGCAGAGCACCAATAGCATCTACAAAAGGAGGGTTAGAAAAAAACTAGATGATATGTTTATCCCTTTGGACAGCTCAACATCTGTGCACCCTTCCTGTTTGGTGAAAAATGTCAAGACTGGAAACACTCCCATTTACCATTGCAACAAAAAGAATACACCTAGGAATGAACCTAGGAATGAACCTACCTAGAGGAGGTAAAAGACCTGTACTCAGCAAACTATAAGACACTGATGAAAGAAATCAAAGATGACACAAACAGATGGAGAGATATACCATGTTCTTGGATCGGAAGAATCAATATTGTGAAAATGACTGTATTACCCAAAGCAATCTACAGATTCAGTGCAATCCCTATCAAATTACCAGTGGCATTTTTTTACAGAGCTAGACCAAATAATCTTAAAATCTGTATGGAGACATAAAAGACCCCGAAGAGCCAAAGCAGTCTTGAGGGAAAAAAACGGAGCTGGAGGAATCAGACTCCCTGACTTCAGACTATACTACAAAGCTACAGTAATCAAGACAATATGGCACTGGCACAGAAACAGAAATATAGATCAGTGGAACAGGATAGAAAGCCCAGAGATAAACCCATGCACCTATGGTCAACTAATCTGTGACAAAGGAGGCAAGAATATAAAATGGAGGAAAGACAGCCTCTTCAATAAGTGGTGCTGGGAAAACTGGACAGCTACATGTAAAAGAATGAAATCAGAACACTCCCTAACACCATACACAAAAATAAAGTCCAAATGGATTAAAGACCTAAATGTAAGGCCAGACACTCTAAAACTCCTAGAGGAAAACATAGGCAGAACCGTCTATGATATAAATCACAGCGGGATCCTTTTTGACCCACCTCCTAGAGAAATGGAAATAAAAACAAAACTAAACAAATGGGACCTAATGAAACTTAAAAGCTTTTGCACAGCAAAAGAAACCAAAACAAGGCGAAAAGACAACCCTCATAATGGGAGAAAATATTTGCAAACGAAGCAACTGACAATGGGTTAATCTCTAAAGTATACAAGCAGCTCATGCAGCTCAATATCAAAAAAACAACCCAATCCAAAAATGGGCAGAAGACCTAACTAGATATTTCTCCAAGGAAGATATCCAGATTGGCAACAAACACATGAAAGGATGCTCAACATCACTAATCATTAGAGAAATGCAAATCAAAACTACAACGAGGTATCACCTCACACGGGTCAGAATGGCCATCATCAAAAATCAACAATAATAAATGCTGGAGAGGGTGTGGAGAAAAGGGAACCCTCCTACTCTGTTGGTGGGAATGTAAATTGGTACAGCCACTATGGAGAACAGTATGGAGGTTCCTTAAAAAACTAAAAATAGAACTACCATATAACCGGCAATCCCACTACTGGGCATATACCCTGAGAAAACCATAATTCAGAAAGAGTCACGGGCTTCCCTGGTGGCGCAGTGGTTGAGAGTCCGCCTGCCGATGCAGGGGACACGGGTTCGTGTCCTGGTCCAGAGGATCCCACATGCCGCAGAGCAGCTGGGCCCGTGAGCCATGGCTGCTGGGGCTGTGCGTCCGGAGCCTGTGCTCCGCAACAGGAGAGGCCACAACAGTGAGAGGCCTGTGTACCGCAAAAAAAAAAACAAAAGAGTCATGTACCACAATAGTCATTGCAGCTCTATTTACAATAGCCAGGACATGGAAGCCACCTAAGTGTCCATCGACAGATGAATGGATAAAGAAGATGTGGCACATGTATACAATGGAATATTACTCAGCCATAAAAAGAAATGAAATTGAGTTATTTGTAGTGAGGTGGTTGGACCTAGAGTCTGTCATACAGAGTGAAATAAGTCAGAAAGAGAAAAACAAATACTGTATGCTAACACATATATATGGAATCTTAAAAAGAAAAATGGTTCTGAAGAACCTAGGGGCAGGACAGCCATAAACACGCAGATGTAGAGAATGGACTTGAGGACACGGGGAGGGGGAAGGGCAAGCTGGGACGAAGTGAGAGAGTGGCATGGACATATATACACTACCAAATGTAAAATAGGTAGCTAGTGGGAAGCAGCCGCATAGCACAGAGAGATCACCTTGGTGCTTTGTGTCCACCTAGAGAGGTGGGATAGGGAGGGTGGGAGTGAGGGAGACGCAAGAGGGAAGAGATATGGGGATATATGTATATGTATAACTGATTCACTTTGTTATAAAGGAGAAACTAACACACCACTGTAAAGCAATTATACTCCAATAAAGATGTTAAAAAAGAAAAAAAGAGGGAGGGGATATGGGGATATATGTATACATATAGCCGGTTCACTTTGTTATGCAGCGGCAATTAACACAACAACGTAAAGCAATTATAGTCCAATACAGATGTTAAAAAAAAGAAAAAAGAAAACAAGGCTCTGCTCCATATGATGCTTCCCATTTTCTGAGCAAAGTTCTAGGGCTTCCCCATCGGCTACCAGACATCCTTCTAAAACGCCTTTTCTGTTTTGATTAGCCAGGGTCCCATTTTGTGGTTTGCCACCAAGAACCCTGACAAGTACAGAGATTATGGAAATTGTTAGATCATAGATGATTAGAGCCTGAAAAAGATGGGGGTGTCAGGTAAGAGAAGAGCTAATGGAGAGGAAAGAGATGTTCAGACTGAGTAAGACCAGAAGTCTAGGGTCGACTCTGAAATGTTTTACTTGTAACACTCCCAGAAGGTGTGTCAAATCTAGGGGGAGTTTAGTGAAGGGGCAGTGAGTTCATCTGGGGACTTGGGGAATCTGAGTTTTCTGGCGACATCCAGAAGGAGATGTTTCACAGATGGCTGTGCAAGTGTCATAGTCAAGGGAAGCGTCTGGGAGTGGGGGCAGAGAGAGAGAGAGAGAGAGAGAGAGAAAGATTGGCCCATGGATGTGGCTGAATTGGAGGGGAAATATATATTGAACAAGGGTTGAAGAGGCCAACAGCAGAATGCAGGAGGATGGTTCGCTTTATATAGTTCTCTATAGATAAACCTTAGGTAAACCACGAAAGGACAAGGAAGGTAAGAAAAGAAGGACACTGTTAAGAACTGCGGAATGATCAAGCAGAGCAAGTGCTGAAAAGGACTTTTGTGATGTGAATTAGTAAGCCAGTGATTACTTTTGAGAGAGGAGTTTTGGGAGAGTTCCTTAAAGGGGAAAAATCTCTCCCTCCTCCTGTGTCACGTAAATCCACTGCCTCTCCCCTGTCTCCTCTGGGTCTTCTCTCATTAACTGTATCCCAGTCCACTCCTGAATTTGTAACCTTTCCCACTCTGTTGGCTCCCCTGCAGTAAATGAACATAGCTAAAATACCCTTTCCACTCTTCTCCACTTGTAGAACTCCAGTTCCTCTCTGAAGACTCCGTGTTACCTCCACAGCGGATGTTGCCTTCGACCCAGGTAAGATCCAGACTCTACCCTTTCCTCTCCTGCACTCACACGGCACCTTGTAAGCCTCCTCTTTTAGCTCTTACTCAGATAGATGGGTGGTATCTCTCTGTGTGTGCATCTTTTCCACCACGCTTGTGAGCAGGAACTGTGCCCTAGTCATATTATATTCCTAGTGCCAAGCATAGCGCAGAAAACTTCCAAGAATCCAGGATAATTTGTTGAAAGAATTTGGCTAAAAATTCTTGGCTATTTTAATTGGGCCATTTGGCTAAAAATGTCAAAAGCTGCATGAATGCTCCCTCCTAGAATGTTTTCTTTTAGGTTTGTTTCTTGAATTACGGTTCTAAAACATATTTTAAGGTGGAACTTTTACTTCTCCATCAACTTTATAGAAGAATTAAACTTTGGGGAGAAAAAACAATCATGCCCAGGGAATTAGCGCACAGGAAAAAAAAAAGAGAATAAATCTCCTCGTTGCATGTGGCATAGTTAATATCAGATATAACATGTTGTAAACCAAAAGTAATGTTACCAAAAAATAAACGTTAAAATACAGATGAAAGGGAAGGAGTCTATTCCTCCTCAGGCAAGGCAGTCGCTTTGCATATTAATGAACCTTAAATGCCTCACAGTAAGAAAAATGATTGGAATGGATTGCAGTAACTTAAAAATGAGTACACTTTAAACAGCTTCTGTGACGAATATGTGATTATGGAGAATCAAAATGGCTAGTCCCACTCTGATGCTCCCAGAAGAGAGATGACTGCTGGCCCTTAATTAACAAAGCCACATGTGGAGCCCAGGAAACTGAAGACACAAAGAAAGTTGACAGGTTGACGTGCTGAAATTCGCAAAGATGTCAGTCTGGAAGGTGACAACTACAATTCTGGGGAGTGTGAGGGTTAGGGATGTGTATAAAATATTATAAACATCCAAGCCATTCTAGAATATTCATTGAAAGCGACCCAAAAATGGAAGGAAACGGGAAAAGACAAAGAGCTGCATAAAGACAGGTGAAAAGTTTAAAATATTTGATGGCTTGAGATGACGTCAGGGCTTGCGGCAAATTACTGTAAAACATGGCTTGGCAAAGATTTCCTGTAACGTGTTAGGCTTTGCAGGCCACACGGTCTTTGTTGCAATGGCTGACTCTGCAGTTGTAGTGCTAGTGCGTATGTAGCCACAGACAATGGGTAATTGATTGGGTGCGGCAGTGTTCCAGTAAAACTTTGTTTATCAAAACCCTTGGGGGCCAGATGTGGCTTGCAGTCTGTAGTTTGCCAAGCCGTACTCTAAAAACACCAGTTTGTGACAAAACAGCACATTGCGCAAAAGCCGGTATGTAAATACGTGTGTGTGATCGATAGTTGTTGGTTCAATCATTGTTGTTCGGGTTTTTATTGTGCTTGGTATGTTTTTGTTGTGCTTGGTCCCGTACTTACATGAGGGTATGGCTGAGTGAGTTGGTTAAATCGAGGCATCAGTGTCATTTTCCAGCGTCCCAGGCGATTCCAAGGTGCAGCCACGTGTAACAAATAGGATGCTGAAGAATGCTGCGCAAAATTCAATGTGCATATTATTCGTCACCTGGGGTCTTGTTAAAATGCAGATTCTGATTCGGGAGGTCTGTGGTAGAGCTTGGGATTGTGCATTTCTAACAAGCTGTCAGATGACACTGACCTGCCCGTCCAGGGACCACATTTTGAGTAGCAAGGTGTGCTTGCACTGGCTTTCAATACTTGGGATGTCGTGGTCCTGCCCCTGAGACTGATGTAATTGGTCCTGGAGGTGGCCTGGGCATTGAGAGCTCTAAAAACTCCCAGGTGGCTCTAAGGTGCAGCAAAGCTTGAGAACGTCTTTGCTAAATGAAGTGCGTGGTGACATACATTTTCGTTATTATGTTATCAGTAGCCCTGTTGCCCGTTCTCCCCTTCCAATCCACCCATTCCTCTCCTTTTCAGGTCCCAACATCCAGAAGATGGGTGGGATCAGGATTAGCTTTTCATCCTTTCAGTCTTTCCCACCTCTGAGGAGTGGACTGTAGTTCAGGATGGAAAGAGGAGGGAGGCTCAGGCAACCTGGGTCGGGGAAGAATAAGCAAAACAATTGTTCTAGGGGCCGACTTAAAGGGGAGGCTGATTGAGACAAATGGGGAATTACCACAGAGGGTTGTCACAGCAAAACTCACCTCCAGGCTTGGGCCTGAGTTTGGGGCACTGAAAACAGCAATCTGCCCTCCCTGAAGCCTGGCAGCAACTGGCAGCCAAGCAGCTAGGAAGGATTTCTCCTTCTTGATATGCAGAGTGACACAGTTGGTGGAGATGCAAGAGAGCCCCCTAGTGGCAAAGTATAAATGTGAATGAAATCCTTTTATCAACAAATCATAAACACCACAAATGAACTTAGAAGTAAGTGAATGATAATGATGGTAATGATGATAAATGGTGGCTTACAAATATATGTACTATATGTGCCAGGCACTGTTGTAAGTATTTAGAAAATATTAACTCATTTAATCTCAGCAACCCAATGGGGTTGATGCTTTTTAAAAATTTTAGTTGATTTACAATATGTTTCTGGTGTACAGCAGAGTGATTCAGTTATACATATATATTCGTTTTTCTTATTGTTTATTACAAGATATGGAATATAGTTCCCTGTGCTATACAGGAGGACGTTGTTGTTTATCTGTATTGTATAGAGTAGCTTGAATCTGCTAATCCCAAACTCCTAATTTATACTGCCTCCCCCCTTCACCTTTGGTAACCATAAGTTTGTTTTCTATGTCTGTGAGTCTGTTTTTGTTTTGTAAATAAGTTCATTTGTATCATACTTTAGGTTCCATATATAAGTGATATCATATGACATTTGTCTTTCTCTGTCTGACTTAACTTCACTTAGTATGATAATCTCTAGGTCCATCCGTGTTGCTGCAAATGGCATTATTTCATTCTTTTTTATGGCTGAGTAATAGTCCATTGTATATATATATATACACCACATCTTCTTGATCCACTCATCTGTCGATGGCCACTTAGGTTTGCTTCCATGTCTTGGCTGTTGTAAATATGCTGCTATGAACACTGGGGTGCATGTATCTTTACTAACTATAGTTTTGTACAGATATATGCCCAGGAGTGGGATTGCTGGATCATGCTGTAGCTCTATTTTTCGTTTTTTAAGAAACCTCCAGACTGTTCTCCACAGTGGCTGCATCAATGTACATTCCCACCAACAGTGTAGGAGTGTTCCCTCTTCTCCACACCCTCTCCAGCCTTTGTTCTTTGTAGATTGTCTGATGATGCCCATTCTAACTGGTGGGAGGTGAGACCTCATTGTCCTTTTGATTTGCATTTCTCTAAGAATTAGTGATGTTGAGCATCTTTTCATGTGCTTCTTGGCCATCTGTATGTCTTCTTTGGAGAAATGTCTTCTGCCCATTTTTTGATAGGGTTGTTTGTTGTTTTTGTTACTGACTTGTATGAGCTGTTTGTATATTTTGAATATTCAGCCCTTGTCAGTGGCATCATTCGCAAATATTTTCTCCAATGGGGTTGACACTTTTATTATCCCTGTTTTACATCTGAGGAAACTGAGGCGCAGAGAAGTGAAATAACATGCCCAAGTTCCCCCAATTTCGTAAGTGGCTAAACTGGGATTTGAATCGAGTCACCCTGTGGTGAAGGATCCAAGACACCGAACTGCTTCTCCAAAACAGGAGAGTAAGAAGGATCTTCAGTCAATTTATAGCTGTAAACACTGATGAACAGCTGCTCAGCCTGTGCTTCCTCATATCTAGAGGAGAACAGTTTATATACATATATATGTATACATATATATATGTGTGTATATATATATGTATGTATGTATTGAGACTGTAACAGAGAGAGAGCAGGGACCTCAAAGCAGACAGAGAAAGAGTGAAAAAAACAAGTTTGACTAAAAAGAGTAAAGGGGGAAATACCATTCAACACCATTTTCTGGAAACTAAACTCAAAGGACCATAATCCTCATTTTTAAGAAAGTATTGAAGCAGAGTTATAGGGAAATGTAGAAAGAAATTACTCCTTAGCTACACTTGTTCATATTTCAGTAAATGTTAACAGGAATCTAGTTAACTCTGAAATGACTCAAGCTACTCATGTGTCTTTGAATATAGGGTACGAAGTCTGAAAATTTCTAACTCTGACCCTTGTAAACTATACACGACACAGAAGAAATTATATGTTTTGAGTATTTTTTCTGAGACCTAGACAACCTTAGGGTTTACATGGGAACAGATTTCATCTGCTCAAATAGAGAATGGACTGAGAGAGGGGAAGAGTTGTAAAAGGGGAACGGAAAAAAACCCAAAAGCCAAACATAGAAAAGCAGGTCTGTCGTTTCCTTGGGAAATCCTTTTACTGGGAAATAATTGTCTTTCTACCTATAGTCAAGAAGACAAGGTAATAGGCTAACGCCTCTCCACATCTAGAAAGGAGAAACCAGAGACCACGCTGAGATTAAGAACAGGCTGATTTTGAGATAAACTCTGAGCAGACACAGGTGGCCACAGTCTGGAATGAGGCAATGGTCCAAGCGGGACCAGCGGCTCTCTAGGTGTTCCAGTGTCTCATCCCATCCTCTGAGTGCTGGCTGCTCTGGGTTTGGGGCCGCCTGTGCCATCATCTCTCTACTTCCTTTCTGGTGAGCTTATCTACTCCTTGACCTCAACCCATCTATGTATATATAGGATAATATGTCCCATATGTATTTTTCCAAACCTGACATCCCCCCCTGAGCTCCAGTTTCATTTTTCTGGCTACCTGCATGACAGTTCCACTTGGGTATCTAATAGGCACCTCAGATTTTACATGACATGCCTTCCCAGCTCCTCGAGTCCCCCTGCAAATACGCCCAGCTTAATAAATAGCACGACCAGCAGCCAGGGTGTTCAGATCCAAACTTGAGCCTAGATTATTTTTGTCCTTTCCCATTCCTCACCTCTGGTCCATATAGCAGATCCTGTAGACTCATCCAGTTCATCTGCAATTTGTCGGCATCTCTTCATTTCCTCTACCAACACGCAGTTCAAGCCACCATTGTCTCTCTGGGCCTGCTACAATGATCTCTTAACTGGCCTTTCAGCTTCAACTCTCCTCATCCTCTACATTCTTCACAGCAGCCAGAGTCAGAGTAACGTGGCTTAACATTCACAGAGCTTTATTCTACATGATATTCAATATCACAAAGTGACCTTCAGCTGGGACCTTATATTTTTCAGTCCTTCTGTTGAGTAATTTGGGGTTTGTGGTAACATGTTACCTTAATGGAAGAAAGAGTACAGTAAAAAGCCTACATTTGCATGTGTTGTAAGGGCAATATGCATGTCCAGCATGGTGACGAGGGAGTCACCCCTGTGTTTGTGTGCAGGCCAGCCTGAGGCTCAGTTATCATTATCACTGTTGCTCAGGGTGAGCTTGTCAAAGAGGGACCCTGCCAAGCTGGCTTCTGGGGTCTCCATCTTGCTTCCCAGAATCAACAGACACTAACATTTACATATTTTAGTAAACTCGAAGTTTACAGGTAAAGTTTTAAGGACCCTTTATTTTAATCCCTGTCCCACCCCATTCCCTTCATTTTTCCTCCAGAAGCCACACTACTGTGATTTTTATACCGCGTTTTTATACTCCTGCTATTCGCAGGCACCCGCATTCAGCAGCGCCTCACCTCACCACCCCCCATATACCCACATTGTTTATAAGGGGAAGATGGATTTTGCACTTTCCGGCGCCCCATGGAATGCCTTCTCCCTCCCTCTGTGGAGATCCTGAGCGGCATGTGGGTGGGGCATGGGTGCGTGGAGAGCCTCCTGGATACCTGTTTTAAAAAGTGAGCGATTTGCACACAGGAACCAAGGAGAGACCTTTATTTCTTTAGGACCCAAATAAGTTTATTGGAAGAAGTGGCAAAGCTGGAAGAAAAAAACTTAAGTGAACTTCTTCTGCCAGGGCAGTATTGCCGTGTGCATGGCAGGCACGGTGACCAGCGCTCTGGTCACCCCGTGGCTCTGGGGAAGTCCAGTCCACGCTCAGTTCTTGTCGCCGTTGCCCAGGGTGAGCTTGTCAAAGAGGGACCCTGCCAGGTCGACGTCCGGGGCCCCCATCATGCTCAGGCTGGTGACATGACCCTCCAGCTCCCTGATGAACGCCACCTGCTGGCTGGGGTAGTGAGTTGCCAGGAAGTGGTGCAGGTGGGGGTCGCTCTTGTCGATGGCCAGCTGGTGCAGGTGGAGCAGGCTGTGGTTCATGAACTTTTCCAGGAACAAGGTGCACTTCATGGCCTTGAGGCCGCTCTTCCAGTTGACACTGACTGGGCTCCTGATGTCTTGGAAGTCGAGGCGGCCCCCGCGCTGGGTCTGCAGGCGAATCAGGCACCGGGCCCGCATGCTGTGCTCGCGGGAGCGGCGCAGGAAGAACCGGGTGAAGTGCTTCAAGGCCACGTCGTCGCGGTCGAGGTAAACGGCCGTGGCCAGGCACACTAAGGAGGCGTGGAACTCCAGGTTGAAATGGCTGTTGACGGCGGCCTCGCAGTCGGGGTGGTAGCTCTGGCGCACCTGCGAGGGCGGCGCGGGCAGCAAGGTGGACAGCAAGTGCATCGTGGCGGGCGTGAAGGCGAAGCCGCGGGGCCTGCGGTAGCTGCCTCAGAGCGAAGAGGGCAGCCGCTCTGGGGTGGACCGGAAATGGTGTTCGTTTTGGGAGTCAGGCGGTGGGCTCCTGGTCCTGTTACCGGGAGAGGTCGCGTGGTGTTGGCGGGTCACAAACGCTGCACCCACGTTGCGTCACAGGCTGGGTAAGGCAGGGTGACTTTGACGTACGCCCCTGGTATCTATTACGTTTTTAACGTTGCAAAAATATTTCGGTTTCCAAGGGCTTTCTCTTGTTCTCCAGTTGCGCCCTCTTATAGCACGCTGTTCTCATTTTATAAACCCATTGTCTTCCTTAAAATTCTGAGAATATGAATTTGTAAGTTTTGGTAGTGTTCTCTTCCGTTTCCTGTATTATAGTTGTTTTCTTCTCCAGAAATAGTTCTGTTTGTTCATCATGATCTTCTCTTTCACTTTCCTCAAGTATCTGGCAACCATTTGTCCATTCGTATTTGGGAGTAAAGGAGTCATGTGATCAGCCAAGGTAACTGGCATGGATCTGATCTACAGTTGGGACGCCCATTTCACTAACAGTCTTCTCCTGCGAATGGAGGGGCTCAGTGTGTCAGTTAGGGAGTCTTTTCTATTTGGGGTACATGGTGTGGAGCTTGTAGGTAAGATAGGGACCATCCCAAGTGCCCAAAGCTTGGCATTTTCTGACATTAGAAGACTTCCGTGTATCTCTTCTGTAATAGATCGTGTCGTTCTCTTTTGTTTCTTCCTCTTCTGCTGAGCGGGTCTGCGGTTATCTCAAACCTGTTGTCATATGGGTTCCCTTCCTGAGCCTTTGAATGACACAAGGAGACTATCACCCCATCGCCTGCAGCACCACTGTGCACTGGATCTTGGTAAGAACAAAAAATAAAAATGTACTGTCTTAGGCCAGCAAGACTTGGGATATTTGTGACAGCAGTGAGCCTACCCTGACTAGTTACCCAAGGGAAGTTCTGGCTGACTACGGGTTATAAGCCATTGTAAGCTTGTAGCATTTCCTCTTGGTGGAAATGCAGATGCAAAAGTTAAACAGTCTAGATAGAGCCGAATCATCTTGCTCTTCTTTCTTTTGCTAAATTCATCAATAATATGTATCAGTCCTGCTCCCTTTTTCCCTCATGGAGAGTGGAATGAAAAATCCCTCAAAGACCCATGAAGCACAAGGAGTAAGTTTTTCCGTTTCCCTCAGTGCTGGGGAAGAAACCCAGGCTGGTGCTCAGGTGGCCGGCCTTAAGCCGACAACAGGAGGCGTAAGGGATGGGACTGGCTGACCCCTGAACCAGTCAGCTGTGGTGAGGGAGATGTGGGTCACGTAGGAACGGGGGGCGCCCCCGGAACCACATAACCGGAGGATGTGTTTGTGTGGGGCAGCTCCCCCGAAGAGGAGGATACTGGTCCAGAGCTGGCAGCGGAGCTAGGGAGATGGTCCAGGGATTGTACCAGTTAGCCTTCCCGATTGGAGTGTGAGGGCTGTAGGCTGGAGGGAGTCCCAGACCTGTGTGTGTCCTCTCCACCACACAGCACGCCGGGCGCTGAGCACCTCATTCCCTGAGCAGTTCTTCGCCTTTGGAAAAGAGTAGAGAGAGAGAAAGGAGCAACAACAGTGGGCTCAGAAAGGCCTGGAACAACCAGTTTGAGCCATCTGTGGGGGTGGAAAATGGCTTCAGCTCCCAAACGCAGCCTCGGGAGGCCCTGGGGCAGCGCTCTCCACGAAGGGCAGGGTTCGGGAGCCTGGCCGCAGTGAGCACCGGCTAACCAAGGGGACCAGGGCGCCATTCCCAGGGAAAGATTTGATGAGTCCTCACAAGACCCGGTGATTCCCTGCCTTCTCACTAATCCTCGCGATTCTGTGAGGGAGGATTGTTTTTATCATGTCCCACACGAGGAAACTGAAGTCTGCGATATAAACTTCTTGAGCAAGATGATGTGGAACCTGGAGTAAAGTCAGATCTGACTCTCAGCTACACCCCTGGTGACCTCAGTCAATAAAATGGGGTATACACAGGACGCTGTCATGTGGTTTCTTGAGGCCCCTCCCAGGTTTCCATAATGAGAGAACAAAGAGGTGCAGACAAACAGCTGTTCTGCTTCTGTAGCAGCTCAGTTACCCGCCTGCCCCCCTTCTCGGCACAGTCCTAACCTTCAGCAAGGCCAGGTTTCCCGTACGCGGCCATACAGGACAGTCTCTTCTTGCTCAGCTTCTACTAGGAAAGAAGTTTAAGTAAATTTTTGAAAATTTGTGGAGGACCACAGTTTGAGATGGAACAGAAGTTTTCCTCAGCAGGCCGCCAAGCCCCTGACCATGGCCGGGACGAGGGCGTTGAACTTGGGCACCACTCCTGTCATGTGCCTCCTGGCCAACGCCTCCAGCGGGGTTGTTCTTGATTTACATTCTGCTGGTCTAATCGATAGGTGACATCTCCTCTGAAGTTTGTGATCTCTCATCCTCTTTCAATGGGGGTAATCAATATTTCATCCTAGGGTTAGACCAGAGACTTGGCCTGCCTTTCCACGTAGACTAAAATCAGTTTTCTAGAGAATTATTTAGCACCTCTCTCCCAAACTCCTGTCCCTTGGTCGATTCTCCAAATAACCATTAACACGTGTGTATGCTTCTTCCCAACCAGACTGTACTTGGTGATGTCTTGTGAAGATCACCACCCGTCTCCCTCTCTCCACAGTTTGATGCACGTAAATCCCCCCAAATTGCTTACTGGTTCTGTGTACCTGTTTGGTGTAAGTAAACCACACTTCTCAAATGTGGACGGTAAATCTTCACACCTGAGTTTTTAATCTGGGGGGAGGGGTGGGGTTGATATGTTCGAAAACCACCCATGTTCTGCACTTAGTGGCCAGCAATGGACTCAGACCCATTGCTTGGAGAAACGAGCGCAAAGAGCGATGGGGATCATCCCTGGTCCTCCGTGCATTTCTGACCGTTACTTTATGATTGAGCACGTGTTGTTCAAAAATCCAGTACCTCAGTTGTACTTCTTCATGCAGAAGGAGTTCAAATGATTCCTCTGTCACGTGTGGCCAGAGACTGTGACTCTCTTGTGGAGAGTTGTAGTCTAGCTGTGGTCCTGTGGTTACTGACTGCTATCAAAGGATCCATCTGACCCAAGGAGGGGTGAGGAAGAACCCCTCCAGGAGGAAGGTAAACAACAGAAGTCTTGGGGGTGGGCTCAGCCTCTCAGTAGTGATGCTGTCGTCCAGAAATGCCTGGGGAACTCACCTGGGACATACTGCTTGAGGCAGCCCTCACAGACATTTCCCCTTTGGGAGCCAGTATTGTGATTAGACCCGCCCTCCCCCCCATCCCCCACCCCCGCCCCCGCCACCTTGCGGTTCTTATTATGATTGCAAGACACACTTCAGTAACAGCCATCAGAGAACTTCGAAGAAAAAACATGATTTATTACTCACAGGTCCCGGAGGACACATGGCATGCGTGGAGGCACGCAGCGAGGTCATGGGTAGAAAGAGTACGTGTGCAGGCCTGGGCTTCTTTGACTGGGGTCTAGCACGGGATGCCTAGGGGTTCACAGGTTCAGTCTTTATTGGTGAATTTAAAACATGAGCGGGAATTACAATGCCAGAAGGGAAAAACAAGTGGTCAGGTGGTCAGTTTCCTAAGTCGACCAGAGATCTCCGAAACAAAGGAAGCTTCTGGGGCGGGGCCGCCTGACTCTTCCTCTAGTCCTGTAGCCGGCAGTGTGTTTATTCAAGATAGCTGTCTTTGATGTGGGTGCCTAGGCAATGCGAAGCTTAAAGTCAGGCACTTGCATTACAATAAAAAAAAAAACTAACTCAGCTGCTTACAGTAGAATCCCCCCTGTGATGCTGAAGCATCTGAGTTAGTGGTGAGGACGTTAACACCCTTCAGTCGCTTGTAGGCGGGGAGCTGTCTGGTTTGGAGCGCACATTGTGGCCTGCTTCCGTGGGGAAATATGATACAGCGCTGTCCTGCTGTCGGCGGGGGACAAACTCACAGTCTGGCGAGCCTCTTGGTATAGGGTAGGGTCAGCCAGCAAGGACCTAGCAAGTTCTGCAAAATCATATCATAGTAGGTCATCCCCCGATGCCATCGGGGCACTGCGTTTACTCCACTGTTTCTGGGAAGTCTTAGTCTCCGTGGCAGCGTTCCGCAATATAAACTGGGAAGTCGGGCCATCTGGGTGAGCAGCTAGGTCTCCAGCTGGTGCCACGGCCCTGGGGTGTCATCTCTGGTATAGGACGCATAGGCATCTCCAGTGGTGAGCTCTTGGGCTGGGGCGGTATTGTCTGGAATGGTATCCTCTCCAGCAGTGAGTCTGTCTCACTCAGGGGTGAGGTCCTCTGGAGTGGTGGCCACCCAGGGGCGGGTGCATCCTCCCATGTGGCTGTGCAGTTGGGGTGTTGATCATGGGCTGGGCATAGGCTAGCCTGATATAACTTAGAGGCTTCCCCGAGGACCGAGCTGCACGTCTGGTGCCTGCTGCTAGTGGAACAAATGGTTAAGAGCTCTCTGGGGTCATCAAGGGCACCTTTAGCAACAGAGTGGGATGCTGTCCTTTCCTTCCCGGAGGAGCTCATCCAAGCACATAAAGATTCTGGGCACATTTATATCCCAGGCTACGGGAGATCTTATGGGTGCTCCTTAGGCATTCCTGGGCTCAAGCCGTGAGGGCAATCAGTGGACAAATCCTGGGAGCACAGTCCCTGTACCCAGGTGGGTTTTATGTACGAGCAATCATAGGGCCAGTTAGCTTGTAGCAGTGTTTGATGTTGAAATTGGGCGAGTGTCATTTAGACATTGCTTCCAGCGGGCCCGTTGCCTATAAAGGGATGCGATCCCCTTGCCGCTCAGACTCAGTGGCACACTAGCCTGAGCCCTTCCAACAGGGCTCGCCAACATTCCCTGCTTTTCCACCCTGTGGTGCTACTGTGGGCCGCAGCAGTGTTTTGACAGCATTCTATCTGGGTGAGGGTTAGGCCCAAGGGCTCTACCAGTAACCCTATCACCCAGGCGGTACAAAGCAATAAGAATAGCCATCAGCAGATGGAACGCTGACGTTCGAATGAGCTGGGGTCAGGTTCCTTCTGGATGAGCTCTCTGTGTATTGCTTAATGGCTGAGCGCGGTTGCTTGGTGGGGGAAAGTACTGGGTCGCCTTGCCTGGCGTGGGGTCAGGCCACGACTTGTAGCTTGCTCGGCATGTTCTCATCCCCAAATGTGGCCTGCGTCCACCAAGCAGAGTTCCTTTCCCTCTTTCAGACACCCAAAGTGCGCCACTGGTTGGTCCCGGGGCGCTGACTTCTGCTTCCTCTAAATTAGCCGGGGCGTTCAGTTTCATCAGCCAGCTCTTGTGGCCACTGTATTTGGTGAGAGCGGCCAGTGTGGAGGTGGCTGCTTTTGGAGAGTCGTCACCGTTGGCAGGATTTCCAAAGAGATGATCTCGCACTGACTTGGTGGGCTTGTGGCCTGTGGGGCATTCAGTGGTGACGGGACCATATAGGACTCTCTGCCCTCGATCAGGCTATATCAGAGGGAAGCGGATGGTCAGATGATGAAAAAGAAAATCATAGCAGCATAGGGAAGTGGAGTCAGAGGTCAAAACGTAAAGGGCGTCGTGCTAGAGTGTGAAAGCTTGAGAACTGCCAGAAACGACCCGCGGTGGCATTTTGGAGGGTGTGTGATAATTGTGTAATCATTGGTATGAGGGGTATAAAGGCTCAGGGGGTGAGAATTAAGCAAGATGAGGGCCTGCGGCAAGAGTTGCATCCGTTTCGAGAACCACTTGCTTGCAAATAATTTAAGTGGTGTCTCTTTAAGGAGGTCATTAAGATGCTTGATGAGGCCAGCCACCTGGGGGTGGGATCCTAGATGGAAGTTTGGAAGAATGTTGGGTGGGAGAGCCCACTGTTGAATGTCCTGAGAGGTACAGTGGGTGCCCTGGTCAGAGTCAGCAGTGTTTGGCGATCTGAAGGGAGCAGCATTGAAGGTAGTAAGGAAAGAGATTACCTGTTTTGAGGAGGAATTGTGGGCGGAGTTCACCAAGGGAAGCCTCGTGTTAAGTATCAGTGATGGTGATGGGTTATCTGGAAGCCCCAGCAGAGCGGGAGTATGGTCGGTCTCCCCGGGGGAGTGGGTCCCCGTTGTTCGGTTTGGGTGCAGAGAACGCGCTCATCTATCACCACCTTGGCTGCCGCTGAAGAGGGGGGCGTCCCCTCGCATGAGCACGAGTTGTTAAGGCACGAATTCCCCGATGACCTGAGGTTGTGCGGGTCCATTTCGCAAGCTGGGGAGAAGGGTCGGTACCCTGAGGCATCTACAGGGCAGAGAGTGGAGGGCTGAGTGAGGGGGTCTGACCGCAGTATTCCTAAAATGGCCTCAGGTGTGGAGTGGTTAGCGTGAGCAGAAACGTGAGAACTGATGATAGGGATGGGGGATTCTGCTAGTTCCTTGCGTATCTTGGAGCCCCAGATGGCCTTGCCTTGTATGAGAAAATTGTCCCTTAGCCATTGGCCAGACCCAACTGCAAGGCTGTTAGCAACAGCCCGGGAGGCTGTGAAAGGCCCCTTTTGGTGGCCTCCTTAAGGGCTGGGTGAACAGCTACAGGTTCTGCCAGTTGGGCTGAGCCAGGAGTGTCCTCCTCGACTAGAAAGGTGCCCGAGGCCGGGTGGATGACGCAGCCCTCCAGCGAGCTGCATGGCATGCAGCGATGGCACTGCCCTCGGTGAAGAGCACTGACTCCCTGTCCATTTCAGACAGGTGGTCCCAAGGGGCGCCCCAAGTAGCCACAGGAGGAGAAAGCGGGGTGGGGTGGGGATGGGGGCTGTCACCTCTCGAGGCTCTCCGGCAAGGGGCTGAGCATGGGGGAAACCACATCCTCCTGTCATTTGGAAAGGCCTTTGACATCAGGTTTAGCCCTCCCCTGAAGGTACCATTTCCCTGTTACCAAGGAGGCATCAGTGGCCGTGCTGAGCTTTTCTCTTAAGAGGCGTCTCTCACTCAGGGCACTTGAGGAACTTGTGTTCAGAGTGATACCTGGTGGGGGCTGGCTAGGGGCTCAGTTCCTAAAAGAGCCCGAGAGGCTGCCAAAAGCTGGTGCCCAGGGGGCGTCTATGGGCCTGCCGCTGGGGTAGGTGCTTAGTCCACAACCCCATAGGAAGCCAGGTAGACTCCTGTTTGGTCCCGAGACTGCAGGAGGCCACTTGACATGGAATGTGGAACCAGTGGGGACTAAAGGTAAGACTTGCTGGACTGCGTGCTGGGCACCTTGCAAAGCACACTTGTCGGGCTTTGCCCCAGTGGAAGGTGGGTGACTTGTGTGCGATTGCGTATACGATAGGGCGGGATGAGGGATGTGTTGCCTCCAGAACAGGAAAAAGCCTGATATGTGTTGTGCTTGTCTGAGTGTCGTGGGTGGTTGAATGGTGAGTAATTGATGTTTGGCCGTTGGGGAAATTTCTCAGCCCTTAGAGGACTAGATGATGCCCAGAAACAAGACAGATGAGGCCGGGCCTTGGCTCTTGAGGTCCGGGTGGTGTGCGAAGGGATGCGAATCTGCTCGTACTGCTTTCTCAGAGGCACCCCTGAGCGTAATGTCATCAGCGTAGTGCCCAAAGCGGCACCTTTCCAACTGTTAGGTGCTTAAGTCCTGGTGGCAGAGGTTATGTATGGTTGCAGGGCCGTTTCAGTATCCCACTGGGAAGCACGTAAATGTATAACCTGCCCCCTTCAAAAGTGAAGGCAAACGGAGCCTGGGATTCCTCCAAGGTGGGAACAGAATAGAAGATGTTAGTAGGTCAGTGAACACAGAGGACGCTCCTTGGGCCGACTGGACATCCTCAGTCAGTTCTATGTTATTAGGGATTGGAGCCTTACTGGGGAACCTGAGCCACTGAGGTTTTGATGGCCAACGGTCAGGTGCCTTTGGTTGGTGGCTGGCTTAAGTACTGGCCAAATGGGGCTACTGAACGGGGAGATGGTGGCTTCGTGACTCCAGTCTGAAGCACCTCTTTAATGACGTAGGCGTAGGCCTCCAGCGGCCTGTTTAAGTCCCTACTGGGGAAGGTTTACCGTCTTGACCAGGGGACGAAGAGTCCCTGGCGTCCATTTGGAGAGTCCCACCAGCAAGGCCAAGAACTTGGGCTTACTCCATGTGGCACGGTGTTGTGTCAGTGCCTCCATGCCTATAATAGGAAAGAACGAGCTGGGGGGCCACCACCAGAGGACGCCATTTGAGGTGAAGGGTCCCAATAGTGATATCCGAATAGCTTTGTGAAGCTTTGATTGTTTTACCAGCAGTGCCCTGTAGGTGGAAGGGCTTCCCTTTTGGGGATACAGAGGGATTGCCTAGAATGGCAGTGACTTGGGTCCCCTTGTCTAGTAGGGCCAAAAAGGACTGTGCATTTTTATTGTCCTAATGGACCACCAGAGTGGTACAGGGGTAATTGTCCCCAGGTGGTGGGACAAGCCCCTGGGAGCGGCTGATTTCCTAGGGTAGGAGCTTAAGTGGCTGCCAGTCCTGGAGGTTAGGGAAGCGGGCAGAGGGGGTAGCGGGGACGGGCTTGGGGCTAGAAGATGGCCGGCAGAAGAGGGCTGTAGCTGGGAGAATGTGAGTTTTGGGGCCTGGAGTTTAGAGAGTGGCTGTCCAGAGGTTAAGTAGCCAGGAACCCCAGGTTTTCCTAACTCCCAGTAGAGGTTTTGCCTGTGTATTCCCATAAGGGACAAAATTAAATCAGAGGTTTATTAGGAAGGGAGTGGGGAACCCTTCCCATTGAGGGACATTTGTTCGAGGGAGACCTTCCTGGAGCGGTGGTGACGGAGGGCCTTGAGTGTGACGTATTGGGGCATCTGGGCAGCAATCTCCTCTGTGTCTAGCAGCCATGTCAGTGCCCTCCAGTTGCCTGATGGATGGTTTCAGGAGTCCCCCCGAAATGTAGTAGCGCTGCCCTGTGATTAGGGGGGCACCTTGTAAAAAGGAATTCTCTGGGCTTAGGGTCAGATGGGGCCTATTCAGGGTTGGAAACTCAGGGAGTCGTTTGGGTCACTGTGGTGATGGAAATGACAAAGCCATTGGATCATGCCAATTTTGCACAGCAGGAGGCACGGAGGACCCTCACGTGCATGAATGGTCAATGAAGGCCTTTTAAATTAGTGGTCTGACTGTCTCATTCGACCGTATGGCCTTGATCACGGCTGCTCTGGGGAGATCATTGAATTATTATGGCAGCAGTGACATTTTGGCGTGGGTACCGCAGGCAACACACGACAGAGGCGATATGCAAAAGCACGTAGCAGCATGGCAGACCTCCAGCAAGCGGTGTTCCGTTCCCAGGTGGTGTTCCCCCCCTGGGCTGGTCAGCTAGTAAGCCAGTCGCAGCTAACGGGTATTCCTCTTGATTAACTGCAAGGCAATCATGCAATCCTGCCAACAAGGCCAATTGTTTTGTGCTGGTCTCAACCTATCAGTAGTGATCTATTGGCTAGAAATGCCTAGGGGCACTCACCTGGGCCTGAGGTGAGCCCTCACAGACATTTCCCCTTTCAGAGCCAGTGGTGTGATTGGACCCGTCCTGGTGGTTCTTACGATGGCAACAACCATCAGGGAACTTTGAAAGAAAAGAAAAGAAAACCAAGGATTATTACTCACAAATCCTGAAGGATACATGGTACAGCTGGGGCCACTCAGCGAGGTTGCGGCAGAAAGGTAGTGGGCCTGGGGTTGTGTCTTTATTGGAGTCTAGGATGGGGTGCCTGGGGTTTCACAGGTTCACTCTTTGTTGGCGAATTTAAAACATACGGGTGGGAATTAAAACTCGGGAAGGGAAAAACAAGTGGTCAAATGGTGAGTTATCTAAGTGGACCAGAGATCTCCGAAACAAAGGAAACTTCTGGGGCCGGGCCGCCTGGCTCTTCCTCTAGTCCTGTAGCCTGCAGTGTGTTTATTCAAGATAGCTGTCTTTGAAGTGGGTGCCTAGGCAATCCGAAGCTTCAGGTCAGGCACTTGCATTACAGAAACAAAACAACACAAAACAAAACCCAACTGTCCGGTGCTTACACTATATTTACATAAAGATGCCCTAATCTTATTGTACATCCTCTAGGGCAGGGATTGGTTACAAAAATGGCTGAGGGAGCAAGAGTGTCCTTCAAATGCGTAAGTCTGCCATATGGTTTTTCTTCCAGTTTTACTGAGATATAATTGACATGTAGCACTGATAAGGTTAAGATGTACAGCAGAATGGTTTGACTTACATAGATCATGGAGTGATTGCCAGTATGAGTTAGCATCAATCATCACATATAGATACAAGGAAGGAAACATGTTTTTCCTCGTGATGAGAACGCTTAGGATTTACTCTTAACAACTTGCGTGTATACTATAGAGCAGTGTTAATTATATTCATCATGTTGTATATTACATCCCCAGTACTTATTTATCTTAAAGCTGTAAGTTTTCACTTTGTGACCGTCTTCATCCAATTTCCTCTCCCCACATGCCCCACCTCTGGTAACCACAAATCGAATCTCTTTTTCTGTGAGTTATTTTGCTTTGATTCCATATACAGGTAAGATGATACAGTATTTGTCCTTCTCGGACTGATTTCACTTAGCACAATGCCCTCAAGGTCTATTCATGTTGTCACAAATGGCAGGATTTCCTCCTTCTTTATGGCTGAGTAATATTCCGTTGTATATACGTATCCCATGTCTTTGTCCGTCTACAGGTGAAAGGATAACATTTAGGTTGTTTCCATGTCTTGTCTATTGCAAATAATGCTGCTCTGAACATGGGGCGTGGGGTAGGGACAGGTATCTCTTCAACATAGTGTTTTCACTTCCTTCTGATGTATTCCCAGAAGTGGAATTGCTGGATCATATGGTTGTTAATTTTTTTGAGGAATCTCCATACTGTTTTCCATAGTGGCCGTGCCAGTTCGTAATTTCGCCATCAGTGCATAAGGGTTCCTTTTTCTCCATGTGCATGGTGGCATTCGTTATCTCTTGTCTTTTTGATGCTAGCCATTCTAACTGGTGTGAGGTGATATCGCATGTGGTTTTGATTTGCATTGCCCTAGTGCTGTTGAAATTCTCTTCACATAGCTGTTGGTCATTCATGTATCTTCTTTGGAAAAATGCCTATTCCAGTCCCTTGCCCATTTTTTAGTTGGATTGTTTGTTTGCTATTGAGTTGTATGTGTTCTTTACATATTTTGGATATTAACCCCATATCAGATATTTGGTTTGCAAGAATTTTTTCCCATTCCATAGGTTGTCTTTTCATTTTGTCGGTCGTTTCTGTTGCTAAGCAGCTTTTTAGTTTGATGTAATCCCACTTATTTATTTTTTAAATTTTGTTTGCTTGCGCTTTAGTGTCATGTACAAAAAATTCATTGCCAATACCCATGTTAAGGAGCTTTTTAACCTATGTTTACTTCCAGTAGTTTTATGGTTTCTGGGTTTACATTAAAGTCTTTAATCTATTTCCAGTAAATTTTTGGGAGTGGTGTAAGATAGGGGTCTCATTTCATTCTTTTACATGTGAAGATGCACTTTTCCCAGCCACAGTTATTGACGAGACCGTCTTTTCTCCACTGAGTATTGTTGCCTCCCTTGTCAAATATGACTTGACCATATACATTTGGGTTTATTTCTGGGTTCTTGATTCTGTTTCAGTGGTTGAGGTGTCTCTTTTTATGCCAGCACCGTACCATTTTGAAGAAAGTAGCTTTACAACATAGCTTGAATTCAGGAAGTGTGACGCCTCCCGGTTGGTTGTTTTTCAGGATTGCTTTGACTATTCAGGGTCCTTTTTGGGTCCATCTAAATTATAGGATTGTTGCTTCTATTTCTGTAAAAAATGCCATTGGACTCTTGGTATGGATTGCATTAAATCTATGGATGGCTTTGGGTAGTGTGGCAATTTTAACAACATTAATTCTTCCAATCTATGAACGAGGAGTCTCTTTCCCTTTATTTATGTCATCTTTGATTTTGTTCATCAATGTCTCATAGTTTTCAGTGTAGAGATCTTTTGCCTGCTTGGCTGTATTTTTTCCTAAGTAATTTATTGTTTTTGATGCTATTGTAAGTGGGATCATTTTCTTTGCTTCATTTTCAGATAATTCTTTGTTAGTGTATAGAAACGCTACTGATTTTTGCATGTTAAATTTGAATCCTACAACTTTATGGAATTTATTGATTAGATGGTAAGTTTTTGGTGGAGTCTTTAGGAATTTTTTTAGATATAAAATCATGTCTTCTGCAAATAGAGACAATTTTACTTTTTCCTTTAAAATTCTGATGCATTTTATTTGTTTTCCTTGCCTGATTGCTCTGGCTTAACCATCCAGTACTATGTTGAATAGAAGTGGTGAGAGTGGACACTCTTGTCTTATTTCTAATTTTAGAGGAAAGCTTTCAACCTTTCCACCTTTATTATTATATTAGCTGTTGGCTTGTCAACATTATGACCATGTTATGTTATTAAGTTGAGGTAAATTCTTTCAATACCTAATGTGTTAAGAGTTTTGTTTTAAATCATGAACAGATGTTGAATTTCATCAAATGCTTTTTCTGCGTCTATTGAGTTGATCATATGATTTTTATTTTTCATTCTATTAATGTGAGGTATCACACTGATTAATGTGGATGTGCTGAAACATCCCTGCATCTCAAGATAAATCCCACTGGATCATGGTGAATGGTCTTTTTAATATGCTGCTGAGTTGAGTTTGATAGTATTTTATTGAGAATTTTGAATCTGTATCTATCAGGTATATTGGCCTGTAATTTTCTTTATTGGTGGTGTCCTTTCCTGGCTTTTGTACCAGGGTAATGTTGGCCTCGTAAAATGAGTTTGCGAGTGTTCCCTCCTCTTTGATTTTCTTTGGAAGAGTTTGGGAAGTATTGGCGTTAATTGTTTATTTTTATTTCTTTTTTATTTTTAAAAATTTTATTGGAGTATAGTTGATTTACAATGTTGTGTTTCAGGTGTACAGCAAAGTGATTCAGTTATACATGTACAGACACGTATTCTTTTTCAAATTCTTTTCCCATTTAGGTTATTGCAGAATATTGAGTGGAGTTCCCTGTGCTATACAGTAGGTCCTTGTTGCTTATCTTTTTAAAATATAGTAGTGTGTATGTCTGTGACCGCCAAACTCCCAGTTTATCCGTGATCCTCACCTTTCCCCTTTGGTAACAACAAGCTTGTGTTCTAGGTCTGTGAGTCTGTTTCTGCTTTATGCATAAGTTCATTTGTATCTTTTTTGTAGATTCCGCATATAAGCGATATCATCTGATATTTGTCTTTCTCTGTGTGACTTACTTCACTTATGAAGTAAGTAGGAAGTATGATAATCCCCAGGGTCACCCATGTTGCTGCAAGTGGCATTATTTCATTCTTTTTAATGGCTGAGTAGTATTCCATCATAGATATATGTACCACATCTTCCTTGTCCAGTCATCTGCTGATGTACATTTAGGTTGTTTCCATGTCTTGGCTATTGTAAATAGTGCCGCAGTGAACATTGGGGTGCATGTATCCTTTTGAAGCATGACTAACTTTACTGTTGTGTTTGGGTTCCTTATTCTTTTTTGTGTTTGTATCTATTGCAGATTTTCAGTTTGTGGTTACCATGAGGTTTTGACATAGCAGTCTATATACAAATAAGGTTGTTTTCAGTTGCCGGTCTTTGAATTTCAAATGCATTTCCAGTATCCTGCATTTGTACTCTCCTGTTCTCACGATTGCCGGTTTTGATATCACGTTTGTGTGTGGATGATTTCATACCTTTACTTTATGTTTGCCTTTACCGGTGAGCTTTCCGATTCGTAATTTTCTTGATTCTAGTTGTGGCCTTTTCTTCTCCTCCTAGAGAAGTTCCTTTAGGATTTCTTGTAAAGCTGGTTTTGTGGTGCTGAATTCTCTTAGCCTTTGCTTGTCTGTAAAGCTTTTGATTTCTCTGTCGAGTATGAACGAGAGCCTTGCTGGGTAGAGTATTCTTGGCTGTAGGTTTCCCCCTTGTATCACTTTAAATGTATTGTGCCACTCCTTTCTGGCCTGCAGGGTTTCTGCTGAAAAATCAGCAGATAACTTTATGGGGATCCCCTTGTATGTTATTTGTTGCTCTTCTCTTGTTGCTTTTAATATTTTTTCTTTGTATTTACTTTTTGTCAGTTTGATGAACATGTGTCTCAGCATGCTCCTCCTTGTGCTTATCTTGCACGGGACTCCCTGCGCTTCCTGGGCTTGAGTGTGTTTCCTTTCTCACGTTAGGGACGTTTTGGGCTATATTCTCTTCAAATATTTTCTCAGCCCCTTTGTCTCTCTATCCTCCTTCTGGGACCCCTGTAATGGAAATGTTGGTGCGTTTAGTGTTGTCCCAGAGGTCTCTGAGAGTGTCCTCATTTCTCTTCATTCTGTTTTCTTTATTCTGTTCCATGGCAGTGATTTCCACCATTCTGTCTTCAAGCTCACTTATTCGTTCTTCTGCCTCAATTATTCTCCTACTGATTTCTTCTGATGTGGTTTCCTTTTTAGTTATTGTGTTCTTCATCTCTATTGGTTTGTTCTTTAAATCTTCTAGTTCTTTGTTAAACATCTCTTGTATCTTCTCGATCTGTGCCTCCATTCTTTTTCCGAGACCTTGCATCGTCTTTGCTGTCATTACTCTAAATTCTTTTTCAGGTAGGTCGCCTATCTCCACTTCATTTAGTTGCTATTGTGGGTTTTTATCTTGTGCCTTCATCTTCCACATATTTCTCTGCTGTCTCATTTTGTCTGACTTTCTGTATTCGTGGTCTCCTTTCTGCTGCTGCAGGATCATGGCTCCTCTTGCATCTGGTGTCTGCCCCCCGGTGGGCCAGGTTGGTCCTGAGGCTTGTGCAGGCTTCCTTGTTGCGGGGGGACTGGTGCCTCCCCATTGGTAGGTGGAGCTTGTCCCTCTGGTGGGCAGGGCCGTGTCAAGGGGTGTGTTTTGAGGGGGCTGTGAGCTCAGGACAACTTTAGGCAGCCTGTCTGCTGATGGGCAGGGTTGTGTTCCTGTGCTGCTGGTTGCTTGGCCTGAGGCGTTCCAGCACTGGAGCCTGTAGGCTGTTGGGTGGGGCCAGGTCTTGATGCCAAAATGGTGATCTCTGTGAGAGTTCACACCAATCAATATCCTGTGGGTCCTTTGCCACCTGTGTCCTTGCCCCCCACCAAGTGAGCCACAGCTGACCCCCACCTCCCTAGGTGATCCTCCAAGACTCATAGGTATGTCCAGCCCAGGCTCTTATGGAGTTACTGCCTTGTGCTGGGTCCTAGTGCATATGAAACCTTGTGTGCACCCTTCTGCAGTGGCATCTCTGTTTCCCCCAGTCCTGCACTCAAGCTCAGCTGTCCTTCGAAGGCAAACGCTGTGGGTGTTCCTCCTCCCGATGCCAGACCCTCAGGCTGGGGAGCCTGACGTGGGGCTCAGGACTCTCACTCTTGTGGGAGAACATCTGTGATATAATCATTTTCCCGTTTGTGGGTCACCCACACCTGGTGGGTATGGGATTTGATTATGTCATGAAAGTGCCCCTCCTACTGTCTTGTTGTGGCTTCTTCTTTGTCTTTGACTGTAAGGTATCTTTGTTGATAGGTTCCAGTCCTTTTTGTCAATGGTTGTTCAGCAGTTAGCTGTGGTCGTGGTGTTTGCATGAGAGGAGGTGAGCTCAAGTCCTTCTGCTCTGCCGTCTTTTCCAGAATCGAGGGGCTGCTTTCAGTTTGCATGCTTGCTGCCTCTTTCCTCCGTGTGTGCTGGCAGTTCTCCCCTTGATATGGGGTGTGCAGGTGCAGCAGCCCTTGCGTGCTCCCAGGATGGCGGGGGCAGGGCTTGGCACCTGCTCACAGGTCTCCTAGGGTCGGCTGCGGTCCATGCAGTCCCGGGACATCAGGCGTAGGGCTTGGCGCCTGCCTGTGGGTCTCCTAGGGGCAGCTGCTCTCTGCGCTGTCCCAGGGCAGCAGGAGCAGCGCTTGGCACCTGCCTGTGGGTCTTGTAGTGGTATCCTGTGCCCACTTCTGGAGCCCACAATGGCGTTGGTGACTCGCTCCTGCCCTGGGAGCTCCTGTAGTTGGTGTCTCGTTGCCTGGGAGTGCTCACAGGGAAAGAAGCTCTTATAGTGGTCCCACCCCTCTTCTCGTGTGCCCCCCAGTAATGGCACCTTGCCTCTCTGGCAGGCCCTGGCTTCTTCGGAGTACACCCTCAGTTGCCACAGTCCAGCCTCTTCAGGCTGTCTCCGCACAGCCAACCCCAGTCCTGTCTCTGGGCCTGACCTCTGAAGCCTGAGCTTCAGCACCCAGCCCCCACCTGCAACAAGTGAGGCAGGGAGACTGCACTGAGCTTCTGGCCCAATCTTTTTAAATGTTATTCACGAATGTAAGTGCAAGCGTTTTGAGTTAATCACTTGCGTGATTTCTTATTTGAATAGTGCCCTAATGTGATTCTTTCCTTAAACTGTTCTTTTGTGGTATCATTGGTTATATTTACTGTCACGGAGCTCTATTGGAAGTTAGCTCTCCTCAGTGACTTCAACACCCATACTAATGACACTTCTGGTAGCCTCTTCACTGGGTTCCTGGACCTTATGAACTCCAGTGGTCTCCACTTTTCTTGTTCTGTTTCTGGTCACGTTCACACTTGTCTGACAGCAGAGCACCACCTCCAAAGTCTCAGTGAATCTTGCCACCTCTCCAGCTTTCACTCGTTTTGAACTTGGTCTTGGCTCCCTTTGTTGTCTCTCATCTCTTAATCTTTCAGCACAGCCCTAGAATCACAGCCCCTTTCACATGATTTACCAATTCCTTCCTCTGGGGTAGGTGCAGACTTCTGTTTTTTCTGTCGGAAAACAAAAGGCTTGGATGCAGTCTTAGAGAAAGCTCTTAACCATGTGGATGTATTCATCCTCTCCAACCTCATTTGTCCTTTCACTGGCACTCAGCCAGCATTTTTTTAACCCCTCAATTATGTTGTATGGAATGAGCCACAGTGGTAGGAAATACCATTGATCTCAAATTATCTTTCATTCATTCATTCAACAAATATTTATTGAATGTTTATTATCCTTACAACTTTACTCCACAGATTTTTAAAATAATAATACTCTTGAATGGTTATATTCGTACTAAGGGGTGATAATGGATGGTGTTTCTCAGATATTTTATACCTCAGCATTACTTCCTAGGTAAGTAGGTAACAGTAGAATATTTGTTATAGCTAAGAGAAACCTAAAACTTAAAAACTACCTTTTCTAAGGGAAAATCAACAAACAAGCATGGACTGGGACCTCAAATTTCCACAAAGGAAATATGCATATGTATAAACAAAAGCCTTTCATCCAGTGTTCTGTTAACGAAGAATGTAAACTAAGTAGAAAGACAGTGAGAAACCTTCAGAGCAGATAGATTGTATTTTTTTTAATGTGATTATAGGACCATAAAATGAAATGTTTGTGGTCAGTATTTGTGTTAGTCAGTGTTCTGCAGAGAAACAGAACCAATAGGATTGATTGATTGATTGTAAGAATTGGCTGGCGCAATTAAGGAGGCTGACGAGACCCAAGATCTGCAGTCAACAAGCTGGAGACGCAGGAGAGCCTGAGTAGAAAGAGAAGCCAGAGGAGCTGATGGGTCAGTTTAAGTCTGAAGGCAAGAAAAAAACTGATGTCCCAGATCGAAGGCAGTCAGACAGGAGGCGTTCCCTATTGCTCAAAGGAGGGTCAGCCTTTTTGTTCTTTTGAGGCCTTCAGCTTATCCACACTAAGGAGGGCAATCTGCTTTACTCAGTCTACCAATTCAAGTTTTTTTTTTTTTTTTCCCCTTGCGGTACGAGGGCCTCTCACCGTTGTGGCCTCTTCCGTTGCGGAGCACAGGCTCCGGATGCGCAGGCTCAGCGGCCATGGCTCACGGGCCCCGCCGCTCCGGGGCATGTGGGATCTTCCTGGACCGGGGCACGAAACCTTGTGCCCTGCATCGGCAGGCGGACTCTCAAACACTGTGCCACCAGGGAAGCCCTGAAGTTTATTTAAGGCAAGATTCTTTTTCAAGTTTTATTGAGTTATAATTAGCATATCACATTGTATTAGTCCAAGGTGTATAATTTGATATATGTATATATTACAAAATGATTGCCAAATAAATTTAGTTAACATTAATTACCTCACATAGTTATAAAATTTTTTCTCTTGTGATGAGAATTTTTAAGATCTGCTCTCTTAGCAACTTTCAACAATGCGATACAGTATTGTTAACTATATAGTCACCATTGCTGTACATTACATTCCTGGCACTTATAATTGGACATTTTTACCTTTTGACCACCTTCACCCATTTCCCCCACTGCCCATCCCCACCTCTGGCAACCACCAATCTCTTCTCTGCATATGTGATTTTTTTTTTTTGGATACCATTTATAAGTACTAGCATACAGTATGTGTCTCCCTCTAACTTATTTCAGTAAGCATATCGGCCTCAAGGTGCGTCCATGCTGTTGCAGTTGCAGGATTTCTTTCTTTTTTATGACTGAATAATATTCTATCGTATATATGTACAGCATTTTCTTTATCCATTCATCCAACGATGGACATTTGGGTCGTTTCCATGTCTTGGCTGTTGTTAATAATCTGCAGTGAACATGAAGGTTCAGATATCTTTTCGAGAGAATGATTTCATTTCCTTTGGATATATACACAGGAGTGGAATGCTATATTCCAATCTGTTATTTCTGTTTATGTCAGTAGTAGTTCATATTGTACTTCGTAGTTCCCAGTAGTATTTCTATGAATATATGGTAGCTTTATTTGTAATTTTTTGAGGAACCTCCATACTGTTTTTCATAGTGACTGAACCAAGTTACATTCCAACCAGCAGTGCACACGTGTTTCCTTTTCTCCACATCCTCACCATTACTTGTTATTTCTTGTCTTCTTGGTGATAGACATTCTAACAGGTGTGAGGTGATGTCTCCTTGTGGTTTTGATTTGCATTTCCCTGATAATTAGTGATGTTGAACATCTTCACATGTATCTGTTGGCCGTTTGGATGGCTTCTTTGAAAAAATGTCTGTTCACTTCCTCTACCCATTTTCAAATCAGATTGCTGTTTGGGTTTTTTCTATTGAGTTGTATGATTTCTTTATGCATTTTAGGTATTAACTCCTTATCTGATATATGATTTGCAAATATTTTATCCCATTTGTAGGTTGCCTTTTCATTTTGTTGATGGTTTCCTTTGCTGTGTAGAAGCTTTTTAGTTTGATGTAGTTCCACTTGTTTATTTTATATTTTGTTGACTCTGCTGTTGGTGTCAAATCTGAAAAATCATCACCAAGCGTGATGTTAGGGAGCTTACCTCCTATGTTTTCTTCTACTAATTTTATGGTTTCAGGTTTTATGTTCGAGTTTTTAATCCAGTTTGAGTTGATTTTTGTGTTTGTGTGTAAGATAAGGATCCAGTTTCATTCTTTTGCCTGTGGCTGTCCAGGTTTCCCAGTACCATTTATTGATGTGACTATCCTTTCCCTATTGTATATTTTTGCCTCTTTTGTCATAAATGAATTGACCATATATGTGTGGGATTTTTCCTGGTCTTTGTATTTTCTGTTCCATTGATCTGTTTGTTTTTATGCCAATACCATATTGTGTTGATTACTGTAGCTTTGTAATATAGTTTGAAATCAGGAAGTGCAGTATCTCCAGCTTTGTTCTACTTTCTCAAGATTTCTTTGGCTAGTTGGGTTCTTTTGTGGTTCCATACAAATTTTAGGATTGTTTTTCTCTATCTGGGAATGATGCCATTGGAAGTTTGATAGGGATTTTATTGAATCTGTAGAGTGTTTTGGATATTATGAACATTTTAATAATATTAACTTTTCCAATCCATGGGCACAGACTATCTGTCCATTTATTTGTGTCTTCTACAATTTCTTTCATCAGTGCTTTATAGTTTTCAATGTACAGAACACTCACCTCCTTGGCTAAATTTATTCCCATGTAGTTATTATTTTTGTTGCAGTTATAAATGGGATTGTTTCCTTAATTTCTCTTTCTGATCGTTTGTTGTTCGTGTATAGATATGCAACTGATTTTTGTATATTCATTTTGTACCCTGCAACTTTAAATTTGTTTATCTGTTCTTACCGTTTTAGGGTGGAATCTGATTTCGTTGCCTTTTATCTTTTTTTTTTTTGACTGATTGCTCTGGCTAGGACTCCCAGTACTTTGTTGAATGAAGGTGGTGAAAGTGGTCATCCTTGTGCAAATCAAACGTTAATCTCATCCCAAAACACCTTTACGGATACACGCGGAATAATGTTTGACCAAATATCAGGACACTCCATGGCCCAGTCAAATTGACATGTGAAATTAACCATCACAGTATTATTCATATTAAATGCAGAGTCAGCAAATAAAAACTCTAGTGTCATAATCTGTGAAAAGTCTCTGTTTTGACTTTCAATTCCTTTCATCATTTAAAATCGTAAAAGAACTAAGAGTTCCACAACTGATATTAGTAAGTTCTTACTCGGTGTCGGTGATTACCTCTTATTCATTCATTCAGTATATTTCTGTTGGGTACCCTTTTATGCCAGGTATTTTTTACAGGTCCTATCACAAAACCTTGTTCTATAATCTCTTCATATTTGAGTTGTTTTGGAGATAAGTGCTCTTCAGTCTTTCATGTTAATCCCTTGTTTTAAAATTAATACTGCAGGTGGCTCAATGATGCATTCATAAGAAAGTGGACCATACAGCCACAGTTGGTGGCTTATCATCCTCTCCAAATATATATGTTTGATGTGCATGCATATATATAAACAAATCATTTAATGAGGGGTAGTTCAAGTGATATGTACGAATCTAAAATGAATATTATCTGTCCCTGTGCTGTTCACTCTACATTATCTTATGATTACAGTTACTTTCTGAGTTAACTTTTATTATTATTACCCGTATTTTTCAAATAAAGAAATTGTGAATTACAGAGTATGTCACATGCTCGAGCACACATCTTATAAATAGCAGAGAGTGACACTCTGAACTGGATTCCTTTCTAGGTAGTTTGGAAAGTCTGGCTGGACCATGAGGATTAGAACAAAGACTGTTTAACTTGTTTGAGCCAAGATTTCTCATAGTAGGGGCTCAAAAACATGAATGAGAGACTGAGTAGCCTTTGAAAGTTTTACTTTCATTATTTGTCCAAATTAAAACAGTGAGTGGGAGTGGAGGTTGATATATGTATTTAAACTATGTTTCCTTTAGAAGGAAAACAATCAGTCACCCAGTCATGACAGATTGTTCTTAGAATTTTACTTTAATATGCAGAAACATAAAACTAGGTATAAAGCTCTGTAGGTTTAAAGTATGCTTTTATAACTGTAAAGCTAACAATTTGTAAAATGTATGTGTATATATATCTCATATCTCATATATATATGAGATATATATACCATATACATGAGATATATACATATATGTGTATATATATGTATATATGTGTATAGACGTATACATGGAAATATATCCGTGTGTATATATCTCTTGGAAGAGAGACTGAACGCCAAGACAAAACCTTGCATTCCTTTACAGGACGTGCAATGCAGATCTGTTTTGGAGTAACTGTTGGATTTGGGAAGGAAGGTGAGGCCAAAGGCAGCCCATTAGAAAGGGAAGAGGTTGTTGGAACTGGGAATTGAGGTGAAGAGAACTACTGACAGGACTTTAAGGGATAACACTCTTGCCTTTGAGTGTCTGTGTGGTAGAGTCCGTGGCCTGGAGTAGAAGGGGAAAGCTGTACTAGAGCAGCTTCTGCTGGCAGGAATATTATTTTCTTATACGTGCGGCCATGGAAACATTGCTGAACATTCCTCAGATCTTAACTGTCAAGGACAAGACAACAGTAGTAATAACTGGAAATGTCAGTTCCATTTCCGCAGTAATCTATTTACAATTGCTTCCCCATTTCACGAGTTCTCTATCAATTATCCATGCTTTTCTTCCCCCCAAATCATCACGTTTTGCCTTAATCATGTGTATTCCTCAGTTATGCTGTAGAGAACAGCAATTTTCCCTATGTGGCCCTTCCGCCTTAATTCTCTTTTAATTTTCCACATCGACAATCCCTAAGTTTGAAAAAAGACAATAGCATATAAATGAATTAAGGTGCAGAATTCCTCCAATTATGAAGATCAATTCCTGGGTCGTTATTGATTGATAAATATATTGATCACATCAGTGTAAGTATTTTAATCCGTTTGTCTACAGAGGCTGCAGCTACAAGATGAAAAAACATAATCAGTTTATTCAGTTGTTACAAATGTAGGAGGGGGAAATGGAAATACGATTAAGAAGATTTTATGTAGAACCAAGTGTCCACTTCCTGTCTTTCCAAAGACACTGTTCTATAAACCATGGTATTGATTTTCCTAGCCAGGCTATTAAGCACGTTTGGTTAGATTACATTTTGAATTAAAGCAGTGCATTATAGTAAATGTCTTTATGGGACACTTCTTACAGAAGAGTGCTGTCGGGTCAAATGAACAAGAGAAAACAGGTAATAATATAATATTAGAACTCTTTTTAGAAAATAACATCTCAATTCCCGTTTTGTGGTAGGTTCAATAACATGTTAGAAAACCGCAGTATGTGTATGTGTGTATGGAACGCATACATTTGTATGTGCATATTAGCCTTTGATTGCTAATGTTAATGTTGCTAAAATTTGGACCTTCATGTGGATCGTGGTATGGTTATATATTAGCTAGGTAATGTAGACGTTAATGGAAACATGCCTCGTACCTGCTTGTATGTGCGTGCATTCTGTGAAGTTGTAATTTTTAAAAAAATATAAATGTTGTACTAGATGCCATGGATCAAGTCAGCACTAGTAGAAAGCTAAGGTTACTGATTATTCTGCATTTTTCATATCTGTAATAGGAAGTGATTCAGGAAGTTTTGGGCTAGCTACTGAAAAGTAAGCTAAGATATTTAAATGTAATCTCTCAGTAAGTTCTATGTAATGAGCACTTCAATCTTGGGAATTTAGATTATTCATGATCTATATTCTCAGTATACTGCTGCATTGCTTAAGGTACATAGGTGCAGAAATGAGTGCAATATGCATTCTTTACTCCCTTCTTAGGAGGAGGTGAAAGGTGTGGGGTTTTGTGTCAGATGGTCGTCCGTTGGAAGCCTGACTCCACGCCTTCCAAGCTATGTGAACTTGCCTATAGTGATCTACTCATCAGAAACATGGTACTAACGATATGAGATGTTATGAAGGTTAAATGAGACGATGCATTTATGATGATGCTAATATGACACAGCTCATTGATTGCAGTGAATCCACAGTAGCTATTATTTTAGGAACTAGACTGACCCTGCGAAAGTAGTCTACTCACTCTATAAAAGCTCACCTTGGGGCTTCCCTGGTGGCTCAGTGCTTGAGAATCTGCCTGCTAATGCAGGGGACACGGGTTCGAGCCCTGGTCTGGGAGGATCCCACAGGCCGCGGAGCAACTAGGCCCGTGAGCCACAACTAGTGTGCCTGCGCGTCTGGAGCCCGTGCTCCGCAACAAGAGAGGCCGCGATGGTGAGAGGCCCGTGCACGGCGATGAAGAGTGGCCCCCGCTTGCCACAGTTAGAGAAAGCCCTCGCACAGAAACGAAGACCCAACACAGCAAAAATAAATGAATTAATTAATAAACTCCTACCCCCAACATAAAAAAAAGCTCACCTTAATTGTTAAATTTTAGACTCTTCTGTTAAAATCCCAGAAGGCTAATATAATGCTTTTCTCCTTCCCTCTTATTTGGTTCTTTTTCTTTCTTAGCTAGTCACTGAAATCTGCTTTAGGTTATTTCTGGTGGAAAGGTTAGCAGGTAATGCAGTTCCAAACTATGAATAGCTTTTGGAATTAATAAATCCCAAAGATGAGTGTGAGAAAGAGGAATTAATCTTCAAAAAGTAGCTTATGAAAAATATAAATTTATATAGCCTTTAGACATTTGTAATATTATAGCCCTGAGCTGGTGTTTAATTTCAAGTGTATCTGTCTTTTCATTCTAAGGAAATTGCAAACTTCCTAAGGTCAGGGACATTAGATCATGTCTATTTATTTCTATTGCAGAGCTTTCTCTACTTGGGGTGTAATAATAATAATGGTGCGAAGAGTAGTAGATCTTAATTTTAATGCTTTTATTTTAAATTATTTTAGTGTAGTAGTAAAGTAATAGATATCATTTAAAATTACTTCAAGAGTATAGACCTTTAGTCTATTGAATCCAGATCCATTAAATACTGGTACTGGTATTCTGTAGTGTATTATGAAAAATATGATAGCTCACAAAGCTGAATATGTTTTTATTTAAGGATATGAAGGAAAGAATGCAAATATGCAATGTATAGTAGATTTGAGGGTTTTTTTAAATTTTATAGTCTTTTTTTTTTTTTTTTTTTGGCCACACCACACAACACGTGTGGGATCTCAGTTCCCTGACCAGTGATCGAACCCGCATCCCCTGCAGTGGAAGCGTAGAGTCTTAAACACTGGACCACCAGGGAAGTCCGCTGAGTGATTTTTAGAAGTTAGTTACTTTCGCCACATGCTAGAAAGAAGGTCTGATTGGGGAAGAGGGGTGCGAAATCAGCAAGATGGTGGAATCAGAGGTTCCCGGCTTTAGTGTTCCTCAAGGAAATACAAACTAGCAACTCTCCACAGACAAGAAGGCCTCTGTGGGGAAAAAGAAAAAAAAAAATCCCAGGAGCCAGAAGTGAGGCCGAAGGACCCCCCTGTGGACCACAAGGCAGCTTCACTTTGACCACGTAGCCCTTCCTGCAGGCCAGCACGCAGCCGCACCAAGAGGTTTCTCCAGTGGAGCAAAGAGACCCCAGCGTGAGCATCCGGGTTCCATCCTGGGGAGCTTCCCATGAGGTCCACATCCATCCTTCTCGAGGAACACTGGGAGAAAAGGGAGAGCTCAACCGCCTGGTATCAGCTTGAAATAAAGGGGGCGGCGCAGGGCTTCCGGCTTCCAGCATGGAGATTGTGATGGACTGTGTGCCTGACGGCAGTGGTGCCCAATCAGAGAGCACAGCCAGCAGTTCCTTCCACCTGTGGTGTGGAGCCAGTAATCTCATCTGGCCAGGGAGCACGTGGGCAGCTCTAGCCAGATCGGGTCCCCAGCCAGCAGTCAGGCCCAGCCATGGAACTCGTCCTCTATCCCTGCTTAGGCAGGGTCGCAAGCCAGCAGCCCCATCCAACTGCAGAGCGCAGCCTCTAGGCTTGCTCAGCCAGGAACCCAAACAGTGACTCTGCAAAATCTTGGAACCCCATGCACAGACTCGCCTGGATTAGGAGCCCAGCATACAGCCCCCTGGATGGTTGAGCACATTTCCCATTATGTAAGCTAGTGAACTATAAGAGTAGCTATTTCATTATCTTTCAGTTCTTCCATGTGCTGTCAGTTTCTTCCTCACAATGCAAAGATTTGTTGGGTATGCTATAAATATTACAAATGGTGCTATAAATATTTTCCTTACTCAAAGGCCTGGTTTTTATCATACATACTGAAGATTCTTTAGTTGCTCTAAGGATAGATTGAAAAGAGAACAACATCCTTATCCTCTGCTTAAATGGTAAGAGGTCAGGAGAGCATGACATGGGTATCGCTGGCCATGATATCCAATTCTACTGGGTTTGTGATTTTTGCATCCTTCCAGAGTTGAATCTAATTTATCCGTGCTCCTGCCACACAACTGACACAGCTGTGGTGGCTGTACCAGGCGAGATGGAAGAGCAGGGTACAACTGGTTCCAGAAAATGCAAGTCCATCTTTATGTTTCCTTTCCTAGAGGCCCTGGTGCTGGGAATGTTCTTCCTCTACTTTCAGTGGTTGGGGTCCGAGGTTTCAAGGTGAATATTTCATTGTCCATGGTACTGCTGAGTGTCAGTGTGGAAATAATACACACAACTAGAAGACTTTGACCTCACACTTGACCTTAGATAATTCAGTTACCTGGAGTTTTCTCAGTTATAAAATGGAGATAATAAGTCTTTGGGGTTTCTCTGTGTTATAAACGTCAAAACAAACAAAAAGCCCCCCAAAGATTGTGGATGGGCATTTTGAAAACTTTAAGTAGCTACACTAACACAGTTATACATCAGGCTCTCCCTAATTTCTTCTTCTTCGAAAAACCATGGATTTTGAAGTCTCCCTGGTGTTAAGAAGTCTAACTTCTGTTTGCATCTGTTTATACCTGTATGACAACTAATGCCAATGTGGGTAATTGCTGCAGTGAAGGAACCCATATAATTTCTCCAAGGAAACTTTTATTTTCACCGATAAGCGATAGGAGGCCTTATTAGTGACTCTTATTTTGCAAATACACATTTTCATCTTAAGCAAAAGCTAGGATTGAGTGAGGTTTAGTTGAAGGCTATCACCCTGGATAAACACCATCAAAAAGTGTTGTTTTTTTTTCTTCTTGGCTTCTTTCCTGGGTACCTTTTTAGGACCCTTCTTCCTTACTCCCTCCTCTTTCCCAAATGTATGCTGAGTATCTGTTCTGTGATGTTGGCGGTATTAGGCACTTATATAAAGTAATCCTTTAATTTTCAGCAAAGTCTGAGTTTGCTAATATAGCCTCGATTGTATAGTAGAGGAGACATGCTTCTTGAAGTACAAGGTCACATAACCAAAATATGGAAAAGAAGATACTCTAGTGTGTGTCTTCTGACTATAAATGGGTTGCTATTTCTATGACTTGTACATATTCTTGAATGCACTTTTAGAATTGAGGAAACTGTAGATAATTGATTCTACTTTGGGTTAAATGGGAGACTGAAATCTCCTTTCTTACCTGTCGTGCACATCACAGCTCTTCTAATGAACTACTGCCCATGGAGTCATTTCACACTACAGTTTGAGGTACCTGATTTATTTATTTCAGAGATAAACTCATTCATTCATGCAGTTGAGTATTTGAGGGCCTGTTATTTAAGAGGGGGTGATTTGTGTTAGAATCCAATGGGGTAAAGTAGATAATGAGCACATTGACTGGGACATATAGTATTAACCTTACATACAAAGGAAATGACACGTAGCCCTTGTTGTGGATGTGACTGCAGTGGAAACTCTGAGAAAGGCATGTATTATAATACAAGAAACTCTGATAAATTGTATTTGATCAGTAAAAAGAAGGAAAACGAATGAGATCTTTTGAAGAGGAAGAGACCACTTCTGGTAGGGATTGTTCACATTATGGGAACAGAAGATGAGGGTAGAACGGGTTTTCATTGTTAAAATGTGAGGGAAAAATTGTAGACTCTTAATCAATCCTATCATTTAGAAAAGCGTCTCCTCTATTAATTCATTCAGCAAATAGTTATTGAGCATCTACTTTGTGCTCTGCATTTTCTATGTAGTGAGAACTTAGAGGCTAATTTAAAATGTCTCTGTTTTCACAGAGGGTTAAGCCTAGAGAAGAGAGGAAATACAGACATAAACATAGATATACATACCACATCTCGTAGAGATACATTTAAAGATAAAGCAGGGGAAGGTGGTAGAGAGTGATAGACGGTGATAATTGGGGTGTGGTAGTCTGAGAAGGACTCTCCAGGGTTGCGACATTTGAGCGATACCTGAATAAAGCGAACCGTATGAACATCTAGGAAAAGAACATTGCAGACAGAAGGAAGAGCAGATTCAAAAAGCTCTGAAATGGGGTATTTCTCATTCTCAATGGAGACTTTAGATTTTCTTCCAAGTGTAATGGGGAGCCTTCTGAGCATTGTAATTGGGGAGGAATGGGACCTGATGTTGATGTTTAAAAGGTGACTCTGGTTTACTGTGTGGAAAATATTGTAGAGTGTGAAAAGAATTGCAGTCGGAAAGCAAGGTAAGAGGCCCTTGCTATTGTGTGGCAAGATATGGTGGCTCAGAGAAGAGCAGTGAGGGTAGAGATGGTGAGAAGCGCTCCCTTTGGGAATATATCGTGAAGTTATATCCAACTTCAGCATGGAATTAGAGAAGTCAAGGCTAGCCTGAGCAATTGGCCGAGCGGTGACGCCATTTACCAAAATGGGGAATATGGCAAGAAGAGCAAATTTAGAAGTAGGAATTTATGTGTTCTTGTGATAATGCCTTTTCTTTCTTTCTTTCATTGAAGTGTAGTTGATTTACAATGCTGTGTTAGTTTTAGGTGTACAGCAAAGTGACTCAGTTATACATACATATATTCTTTTTCAGATTCTTTTCCATTATAGGTTACTACAAGATATTGAATATAGTTGCCTGTGCTATACCGTAGGTCCTTGTTGTTTATGTATTTTTTACTTTTAGTAGTGTATATCTGTTCATCCCTAACTCCTAATTAATCCCTACCCCCACCTATCCCTTTTGGTAGCCATAAATTTGCTTTCTATGCCTGTCAATCTACTTCGTTTTGTAAATAAGTTAATTTGTGTCATATTTTAGATTTCACATATAAGTGGTAAAGAAGATGTGGAATGAATACACACACACACACACACACACACAATGGAATATTACTCTGCCATAGAAAACAATGAAATAATGCCATTTGCAGCAACATGGATGGAACTACAGATTATCACACTAAGAGAAGTAAGTCAAACAGAAAGACAAATATCATATGATATTGCTTATATGTGGGAGATAATGCTTTATTTTAAATTCCTATTATACATGCTAGTAGAGGAGTCATATGGGAAACTGATTATACAGATCTGGAGTTCACCACTGAAGATAAAAATTGGGGGGGGTCACAGCTAGAGGGGTGGGTTAGGGGGGGTGGGAGGGAGATGCAAGAGGGAGGGGATATGGGAATATGTGTATACATATAGCTGATTCACTTTTTTTTTACATGTTTATTGGAGTATAATTACTGTACAATGGTGTGTTAGTTTCTCCTTTATAACAAGGTGAATCAGTTATGCATATACATATATCCACCTATCTCTTGCCTCTTGCGTCTCCCTCCCTCCCACCCTCCCTATCTCACCCCTCTACGTGGTCACAAAGCACCAAGCTGATCTCCCTGTGCTATGCAGCTGCTTCCCATTACCTAGCTGTCTTACATGTAGTAGTGTATATATGTCCATGCCACTCTCTCACTTTCTCATAACTTGCCCTTCCCCCTCCCCATATCCTCGAGTCCATTCTCTAGTAGGTCTGTGTCTTTATTCCCGTCTTACACCTAGGTTCTTGATGAAATTTTTTTTTCTTAGATTCCATATATATGTGTTAGCATACGGTATTTGTCTTTCTCTTTCTGACTTACTTCACTCTGTATGACCGACTCTAGGTCCATCCACCTCACTACAGATAACTCAGTTTCGTTTCTTTTTATGGCTGAGTAATATTCCATTGTATATATATATATGTGCCACATCTTTTTTATTATTATTCTAAATTAGTTTTAATAAATCTGAATGCTTCTTTTTTTTTTACATCTTTATTGGAGTATAATTGCTTTATAATGGTGTGTTGGTTTCTGCTTTATAACAATGTGAATCAGTTCTACATATACATATATTCCCATATCTCTTCTCTCTTGCGTCTCCCTCCCTGCCACCCTCCCTATCCCACCCCTCCAGGCAGTCACAAAGAACCGAGCTGATCTCCCTGTGCTATGCGGCTGCGTCCCACTAGCTATCTACCTTAGGTTTTGTAGTGTATATATGTCCATGCCTCTCTCTCGCTTTGTCACAGCTTACCCTTCCCACTCTCCATATGCTCAAGTCCATTCTTTAGTAGGTCTGTGTCTTTATTCCTGTCTTACCCCAAGGATCTTCATGACATTTTTTTCCTTAAATTCCATATATATGTGTTAGCATACGGTATTTGTCTTTCTCTTTCTGACTTACTTCACTCTGTATGACAAACTCTAGGTCCATTCACCTCATTACAAATAGCTCAATTTCGTTTCTTTTTATGGGTAATATACCATTGTATATATGTGCCTCATCTTTTTTATCCATCCATCCGATGATGGACACTTAGATTGTTTCCATCTCCTGGCTATTGTAAATAGAGCTGCAGTGAACATTTTGGTACATGACTCTTTTTGAATTATGGTTTTCTCAGCGTATATGCCCAGGAGTGGGATTGCTGGGTCATATGGTAGTTCTATTTGTAGTTTCTTAAGGAAGCTCAATACTGTTCTCCATAGTGGCTGTACCAATTCACATTCCCACCAGCAGTGCAAGAGTGTTCCCTTTTCTCCCATTCTGACCGGTGTGAGGTGATATCTCATTGTAATTTTGATTTGCATTTCTCTAATAATTAATGATATTGAACATTCTTTCATGTGTTTCTTGGCAATCTGTATATCTTCTTTGGAGAAATGTCTGTTTAGGTCTTCTTCCCATTTTTGGATTGGATTGTTTGTTTTTTTGATATTGAGCTGCATGAGCTGCTTATAAATTTTGGAGGTTAATTCTTTGTCAGTTGCTTCATTTGCAAATATTTTCTCCCATTCTGAGGGTTGTCTTTTGGTCTTGTTTATGGTTTCCTTTGCTGTGCAAAAGCTTTGAAGTTTCGTTAGGTCCCATTTGTTTGTTTTTGTTTTTATTTCCATTTCTCAAGGAGGTGGGTCCAAAAGGATCTCGTTGTGATGTATGTCATAGAGTGTTCTGCCTCTGTTTTCCTCTAAGAGTTTGATAGTTTCTGGCCTTACATTTAAGTCTTTAATCCATCTTGAATTTATTTTTGTGTATGGTGTCAGGGAGTGTTCTAATCTCATACTTTTACATATACCTGTCGCATTTTCCCAGCACCACTTACTGAAGAGGCTGTCCTTTCTCCACTGTACGTTCCTGCCTCCTTTATCAAAGAAAAGGTGACCATATGTGTGTGGGTTTATCTCTGGGCTTTCTATCGTGTTCCATTGATCTATAGTTCTGTTTTTGTGGCAGTACCATACTGTCTTGATTACTGTAGCTTCGTTGTATACTCCAAAGTCAGGGCGCCTGATTCCTCCAGGTCCGTTTTTCGTTCTGAAGATTGCTTTGGCTATTTGGGGTCTTTTTTGTTTCCATACAAATTGTGAAATTTTTTGTTCTAGTTCTGTGAAAAATGCCACTGGTAGTTTGATAGGGATTGCATTGAATCTGTGGATTGCTTTGGGTGGTAGAGTCATTTTCACAATGTTGATTCTTCCAATCCAAGAACGTGGTATATCTCTGCATCTGTTTGTATCATCTTTAATTTCTTTCTTTAGTGTCTTATAATTTTCTGCATACAGGTCTTTTGCCTGCTTAGGTAGATTTATTCCTAGATATTTTATTCTTTTTGTTGCAGTGGTAAATGGGAGTGTTTTCTTGATTTCACTTTCAGATTTTTCATCATTAGTGTATAGGAATGCCAGAGATTTCTGTGCATTAATTTTGTATCCTGCTGCTTTACCAAATTCATTGATTAGCTCTAGTAGTTTTCTGGTAACATCTTTAGGATTCTCTATGTATAGTATCATGTCATCTGCAAACAGGGACAGCTTTACTTCTTCTTTTGTGATTAGGATTCCTTTTATTTCCTTTTCTTCTCTGATTGCTGTGGCTAAAACTTCCAAAACTATGTTGAATAAGAGTGGTGAGAGTGGGCAACCTTGTCTTGTTCCTGATCTTAGTGGAAATGCTTTCAGTTTTTCAGTATTGAGGATGATGTTGGCTGTGGGTTTGTTATACATGGCCTTTATTATGTTGAGGAAAGTTCCCTCTGTGCATAGTTTCTGCAGGGTTTTTTATCATAAATGGGTGTTGAATTTTGTCAAAAGCTTTCTCTGCATCTATTGAGGTGATCATATGGTTTTTCTCCTTCACTTTGTTAATATGGTGTATTATGTTGATTGATTTGCATATATAGAAGAATCCTTGCATTCCTGGAATAAACCCCACTTGATCATGGTGTATGATCCTTTTCATGTGCTGTTGGATTCTGTTTGCTAGTATTTTGTTGAGGATTTTTGCATGTATGTTCATCAGTGATATTGGCCTGTAGTTTTCTTTCTTTGTGACATCCTTGTCTGGTTTTGGTGTCAGGGTGACGGTGGCCTCGTAGAAGGAGTTTGGGAGTGTTCCTCCCTCTGCTATATTTGCAAGAGTTTGAGAAGGATAGGTGTTAGCTCTTCTCTAAATGTTTGATAGAATTTGCCTGTGAAGCCATCTGTTCCTGGGCTTTTGTTTCCTGGAAGATTTTTAATCACAGTTTCACTTTTAGTGCTTGTGATTGTGATTGGTTTGTTCATATTTTCTATTTCTTCCTGATTCAGTCTCGGCAGGTTGTGCATTTCTAAGAATTTGTCCATTTCTTCCACGTTATCCAGTATATTGGCATAGAGTTGCTTGTAGTAATCTCTCATGATTTTTTGTATTTCTGCAGTGTCAGTTGTTACTTCTCCTTTTTCATTTCTAATTCTGTTGATTTGAGTCTTCTCCCCTTTTTTCTTGATGAGTCTGGCTAATGGTTTATCAATTTTGTTAATCTTCTCAAAGAACCAGCTTTTAGTTTTATTGATCTTTGCTATCGTTTCCTTCATTTCTTTTTCATTTATTTCTGATCTGATCTTTATGATTCTTTCCTTCTGCTAAGTTTGAGGTTTTTTTGTTCTTTTTTTCTCTAATTGCTTTAGGTGCAAGGTTAGGTTGTTTGTTCAAGATGTTTCCTGTTTCTTAAGGTAGGATTGCATTGCTGTAAACTTCTCTCTTAGAACTGCTTTTGCTGCAACCCACAGGTTTTGGGTCGTCGTGTCTCCATTGTCATTTGTTTCTAGGTATTTTTTGATGTCCTCTTTGATTTCTTCAGTGATCACTTCGTTACTAAGTAGTGTATTGTTTTGCCTCCATGTGTTTGTAGATTTTTACAGATACTTTCCTGTAATAGATATCTAGTCTCATAGCGTTGTGGTTGGAAAAGATACTTGATACAATTTCAATTTTCCTAAATTTACCAAGGCTTGATTTGTGACCCAAGATATGATCTATCCTGGAGAATGTTCCATGAGCACTTGAGAAAAATATGTATTCTGTTGTTTTTGGATGGAATGTCCTATTAATATCAATTAAGTCCATCTTGTTTAATGTATCATTTAAAGCTTGTATTTCCTTATTTATTTTCATTCTGGATGATATGCCCATTGGTGAAAGTGGGGTGTTAAAGTCCCCTACTATGAATGTGTTACTATCAATTCCCCCTTTTATGACTGTTAGTATTTGCCTTATGTATTGAGGTGCTCCTACGTTGGGTGCATAAATATTTAGAATTGTTATATCTTCTTCTTGGATCAGTCCCTTGATCATTATATAGTGTCCTTCTTTGTCTCTTCTAATAGTCTTTATTTTAAAGTCTATTTTGTCTGATGTGAGAATTGCTACTCCAGCTTTCTTTTGGTTTCCATTTGCATGGAATATCTTTTTCCATCTCCTTACTTTCAGTCTGTATGTGTCTCTAGGTCTGAAGTGGGGCGCTTGTAGACAGCATATATATGGGTCTTGTTTTTGTATCCATTCAGCCAGTCTGAGTCTTTTGGTGGGAGCATTTAATCCATTTACATTTAAGGTAATTCTCGATATGTATGTTCCTATTCCCATTTTCTTAATTGTTTCGGGTTTGTTATTGTAGGTGTTTTCCTTGTCTTGTGTTTCTTGCCTAGAGAAGTTCCCTTCGCATTTGTTGTAAAGCTAGTTTGGTGGTGGTGAAATCTCTCAGCTTTTGCTTGTCTGTAAAGGTTTTAATTTCTCCATCATATCTGAATGTGATCCTTGCTGGGTGGAGTAATCTTGGTTGTAGGTTTTTCTCCTTCATCACTTTAAATATGTCCTACCAGTAACTTCTGCTTACAGCGTTTCTGCTGAAAGATCCACTGTTAACCTTATGGGGATTCCCTTGTGTGTTATTTGTTATTTTTCCCTTGCTGCTTTTAATATGTTTTCTTTGTAATTTATTTTTGACAGTTTTATTAATATGTGTCTTGGTGTGTTTCTCCTTGGATTTATCCTGTATGGGACTCTCTGTGCTTCCTGGACTTAACTATTTCTGTTCCCATATTAGAGAATTTTTCAACTATAATCTCTTCTAATATTTTCTCAGTCCCTTTCGTTTTCTCTTCTTCCGGAACCCCTATAATTCGAATGTTGGTGCGTTTAATGTTGTCCCAGAGGTCTCTGAGACTGTCCTCAGTTCTTTTCATTCATTTTTCTTTCTTCTGCTCTGCAGTAGTTATTTCCACTATTTTATCTTCCAGGTCACTTATCCGTTCTTCTGCCTCAGTTTTTCTGCTATTGATCCGTTCTAGAGTATTTTTAAGTTCATTTATTGTGTTGTTCATCGTTGCTTGTTTCATCTTTACTTCTTCTAGGTCCTTGTCAAACGTTTCTTGTATTTTCTCCATTCTGTTTCCAAGATTTTGGATCATCTTTACGATCATTATTCTGAATTCTTTTTCAGGTAGACTGCCTGTTTCCTCTTCATTTGTTTGGTCTGGTGGGTTTTTATCCTGCTCCTTCATCTGCTGTGTGTTTTGCTGTCTTCTCATTTTGCTTATCTTACTGTGTTTGTGGTCTCCTTTTTGCAGCCTGCAGGTTCGTAGTTCCCACTGTTTTTGGTGTCTGTCCCCAGTGGCTAAAGTTGGTTCAGTGGGTTGTGTAGGCTTCCTGGTGGAGGGGACTAGTGCCTGTGTTCTGGTGGATGAGGCTGGATCTTTCTGGTGGGCAGGTCCACATCTGGTGGTGTGTTTTGGGGAGTCTGTGGCCTTATTATGATTTTAGGCAGCCTCTCTGCTAATGGGTGGGGTTGTGTTCCTGTCTTGCTAGTTGTTTGGCATAGGGTGTCCATCACTGTAGCTTGCTGGTTGTTGAGGGACGGTGGGTGCTGGTGTTGAGATGGAGATCTCTGGGAGATTTTTGCCATTTGATATTATGTGGAGCTGGGAGGTCTCTCGTGGACCAGTGTCCTGAAGTTGGCTCTCCCACCTCAGAGGCACAGCACTGACACCTGGCTGCAACACCAAGAGCCTTTCATCCACACGGCTCAGAATAAAAGGGAGAAAAAGAAGAAAGAAAGAAAGAGAGAGAGAGGGAGGGAGGGAAGGAGGGAGGGAGGAAGGAAAAAGAAAGAAAGGAAGAAAGGAAGGAGCAAGCAAGAAAGAAAGAGGATAAAGTAAAATAAAATAAAGTAAGGTAAAATAAAGTTATTAAAATAAAAAATAATTATTAAGAAAATAATTTTTTAAAAAGAGAAAAAAAACCAAACGGACGGAGAGAACCCTAGGACAAATGGTGAAAGCAAAGCTATGCACACAAAATCTCCCACAGAAGGATACAGAAACACAGTCAGAAAAAGAGGAGAAGGGGAAAAAATAATAAATCTTGCTCTCAAAGTCCACCTCCTCAATTTGGGATGATTCGTTGTCGATTCAGGTATTCCATAGATGCAGGGTATATCGAGTTGATTGTGGAGATTTAATCCGCTGCTCCTGAGGCTGCTGGGAGAGCTTTCCCTTTCTCTTCTTTGTTCGCGCAGCTCCCGGGGTTCAGCTTCGGATTTGGCCCCGCCTCTGCGTGTAGGTCGCCTGAGGGCGTCTGTTCTTTGCTCAGGGAGGACGGGGTTAAAGGAGCCGTTGATTCGGGGGCTCTGGCTCACTCAGGCGGGGGGCAGGGAGGGGTATGGAGTGCGGGGCGAGCCTGCCGCGGCAGAGGCCAGCGTGACGTTGCACCAGCCTGAGGTGCGCCGTGCGTTCTCCCGGGGGAGTTGTCCCCGGATCCCGGGACCCTGGCAGTGGCGGGCTGCACAGGCTCCCGGGAGGGGAGGTGTGGAGAGTGAGCTGTGCTCGCACACGGGCTTCTTGGTGGTGGCAGCAGCAGCCTTAGCGTCTCATGCCCGTCTCTGGGTCCTGCGCTGTTAGCCGCGGCTTGCGCCCGTCTCTGGAGCTCCTTTAAGCAGCGCTCTTAATCCCCTCTCCTAGCGCACCAGGAAACAAAGAGGGAAGGAAAAGTCTCTTGCCTCTTCGGCAGCTCCAGACTTCTCCCGGACTCCCTCCCTGCTAGCCGTGGCGCACTAACCCCTTCAGGCTGTGTTCACAGATATTTAATATGGCAAAGTGTTGGGATCCAGTGCACAAAGGAAAGGCTTTGCCTCAGTAGAAGAAAGAGTTCATCCTTTATCTCCGTGGGGATAGAGAATATGGGTACAGATGTCACTGGCCTGGTAGATGTGGTGATGGGAGGAAAAGACGGTTCTCTTATAATTTTTAAAATTTTATCCGTGAAGTACAAAGCAATGCTTTGAGAAGGAGAAATGGAAACAGGGTGTTGGACAATCGATGACAGAAATAAGATGATCATTGGAAAATGGGAAAATATATTGATGAGGGAAATGGGGCAGAACTTTCAGCTAGCGTTGAAGGCTCTTTTAGGATTCATGCCATATGTAAGCAGTCAGTGTGGTATGTGTTTTTCTGTAGCCATATTTAACTGTTTGGGTGCAAGTACAAGAATGGCAGAGATTAAGATTTAACCAGGACTGGGGTTTTCTCAGAAGAATATAAGAGCGGGAGAGAGAGGCAAAGGAGTTAAAAGTAGACTCAAAGAAGGGATAGGAGAGGACGGTGGAGTCTAAGCTGGGAAAGTAAGGAACTGAAAGCAAGGCACGATGAATGCTGAAAGAGTGGTAAGGGTCACTGGATTGGAAACGTGTTGGAATTGAAGGATTGGAGGTTTGGGAATATGAAAAGGGGTGATCAAGTAGGTAAAAAGCAGGGATCGGAAGGTGGAATAACTGAAATTGAGATGTGAAGTTGGTGTAATTATTGCCCAGAACAAAGTCTAGAGTCTGACTGTAGGGACTGGTGTCTCTAGTGAGATGAGGACCAGACGAATGGAGCTAGTGCCAGGATTTGAATGGATCGTCTGTGAATATTTAAATCAAGAACGTGGATGAGAGTAGTCACAGGGAGCAAGTCAGGGATTCAGACACGAAGTAACCTCAGTGAAAGTGCGGAAGTGAGTGAAAAGGGAGTAGTTGATTGCAGTGAGGATGTTGGTGAATACTACAACCTGATGGCTGTGTTCCCTTCTCACGAGGGTGAAGTATATACACATACTTCCATTTACAGATAAATTCCTTCATTACTGGAAACAGAAGTGTGCTGCAAATCTTTCTAGCTACAACTTTCCTGTCCCAGACAATTTTACCTGTTCTTTTGGAAATGTAAAGAAGTTGCTTGATTTCTTATTTTACATTTATGAGTGCGTTTTAAGTCGCTATTCATGGAATGCAAAGATTAATCTTACTTGAATAGATATGTGTGGAGATTTGATGGTGCTGTGTAGTTTTGCTCGCACAGACCTATTCTGCACACTAGATTTGCCAAGAACTTGAAGCTCCCTGCTATTCTGCACCTGTGTTATATGATATGGCAAGACTCTTTCACAGTGAATTTTTATGAATATGGTAAAAAATGTTAAGTATGTTCAGTTGGGAAGCATGACAAAAGAGCATAAGTAAAGTTTCACCTATAATTTTGGTAAATAGTTTTCAATCTGTTTTGGGGGCTTGATGCGATGCTAATAAGGGGGATAACCATTTCATTATTAAATGGGGCTACACATTATTTTGGCTACCGATTTCAAGTTTTGCTTAAGAAAGTAAATGTCATAATTAATTCATTATAATTTTAATACAAGTAGAACTCTCTGACTCCTTTTTCTCAGCACAGTTATTTTGAAATGTATCCCCTTTTGTAGCTGACCTAACTAGATCATACTTTTAAAAAGTAATTCTTTTTTTAATGGTCTTATTTTTACAAATAATTGATACAACAATGTAGTATTCACATGATAAAATGTGAGAAGAGTATATGTGAATATTGATTTCATAACTGATAAAATGTATATAATATTGATGAACCCAAGCAGAAGGTCACTGAGAAATATTTATAAGGATTAGGTGTTAAATGAAGAGATGTAGAATCAAAGTTGTACATACATGGTGGGAAGGACACTCACCATGAATTCTGATTGGTATTAAAATGAGAGGGAGAAATAGCCAAGTACGTAGTAAATAGAAAACTGTCTAAACATCTTCCCGTGCATCATCTCCATTTTGGCTGATTTTTATTACTTTGTGTATAGGAGTCTTAACAGAATCATATTTCCATCCCTTCCTGAGGACCAGCCTCTCAAGGATGTCTGGTATCCTGTAGCCCTTGCTTAGAATGAAACCTTTAAATGCTATTTGTTCCATAAAGATCTTCAAGAGTGTCGTGTTCAGGAAGCTCCTTTCTAAAACTCCCATCTTCAAGTAAGACGTTGGGGTCAATTGAAGGTTCGTCATTTACTAGCTTTTTCCACAACTTGGGCTTCAGGTACAATGCACCATACCTCATCTCCACCGAGTTGGGTTTTTAAGGATTCTGTGGTTTCTGGGGTTTCCTCTCCCAGTTTCCTTCCTCTCCGGGTAATTTTTATCTTCTCCATTTTCTCTATCCCGATGCTGTACTTTACCTTTGAAGGGACCTGGGTTACTTTCCTCATGTAGACTGTATCCTGGGCTGGTGGCCACTCACAGCCAACCTCACACAGTTTCGTGATGAGCTCTTCATCAATGCCCAAGTTTCCACAAGCAGCAGCCCATTTGAAGGATTTACGAATTGCTTTCGGTACTTCTCTGTGAACAGGAGGATCAGTGAGTGAATCCTTTCTGCTTGACTTCTTGTCTTCGTGATGCAAAGTGGCTGGATGTGACACAGGAGCCTTCTTTGGAGGTTCCAGGTAGACCTTGGCAGGACGTTTTTTACGAAGCTTTGTGGGGGACTTCGTTCTTTTCCTGGGGCCCTGACAATAAGCCCATGTGTCCTCCAGCTTCCCGTCAGGATCGAGCACTTCCAGCACCTTTAATAAGAGGTCTGCAGGTAGATTTTCCTCCAGATTCGGGTAGAGAGCCAAGGGATGCTTGGTTAGCTGGGGTTCGATGTTCTCCACGAATGCCTTCTGTGCTAGCTGGGCTGGCGAGAGCGTGGAAAACGGGTTTGCTTCCTCGGGCAGCTTTTTCTGACCCTTTTTGGGGGCATGCTGGGGAACTCTGTGAACAATCCAGGGGAGGAAGCCCTCCTTAGGGCTGCGAGTGATCAGATCTTCACAAGGTGGGCAACCCTTCCGGAAGTCGTCCAGCAGCTCTTTCACAAATATCCACCGCCGGCTGTCCAGGGAGGTGGGGAACTTCGGGAGCACGTTCTTGTGCTTTGCAAAACACTTGGAGAGTAACTTGTCTTTGTACCAGGGCTTGCAGGTCACGTCCAGGGGCATCGGTTCCAGTGGCCCCGGTCCTAGCAGCCACTTCTTGTCCGCCATGGTTCCCCTGGCCTCTGGGGGGGACCACCGCTTCAATAGTTTGCTGTTCCGGCCTCTCCGGTTGCTAGGAGACCGTGTAGCCAGCTGCAGCCAGGTTCTTCCCGGAGGTGGGTCAACGCAGGCGCCCTGTGAAGCCTGCATTTCTCCCAGGATGGGCGGTGGGTGAAAGCACATTCCTTTCTGTTGTAGATACTGTTCTGTTGTATGGACATAGTGCCATTTATTTATCCATTCACCTTTTGATGGACATTTGGGTTGTTTACAGTTTGAGGCTATTAAGAATAGAGCTGCCACAAATATTTGTGTTCCTGGTTTTGTATGTCCATGTACATATTTTCATTTCACGTGGGTAAACTTTAGCTATGAGTGGCATGGTGGGAGCAGATGATGTTTTATGTTTTAGACCACCACCAAACTTTTCCAAAGTGGTTGTACTAATTAATATTCCTTCTAGTTGTATATGAGAATGGCGCTCTGTCTACATACTCCCTAACACTCGGTAAGGTTAGTCATTTTCGTTGTGGCTGCTCTAATAGGTGTGTAGTGGCATCTCATTGTGGTTTTAATTTGCATTTCCCTAAGGACCACTGGTGTTGAACATCTGTTCCTGTGCTTATTTGCCATTCATATCGATCCTTTGGTGAAGAATCTGTTCAAACTTTTGCACTTCTTAAAATTGTTCTGCTTGACATCTCTTGTTTTGAGGATTCTTTGTGTATTCTGGATGCAATATGATTTGTAAATCTTTTTCTCCATCTGTGGTTTGTCTTTCCATTGTCTTCACACCGTCTTTCTAAGGGCAGTGTTTACATTTGATGAAGCCCAGTATATCAGTGTGTTCTTTTATGGATTGTCATTTTGTGTTGTATATAAGAAAACTGCCTATTCATAGGTCATGAAGACTTTTTTCATTCTGCTAAAATTTGTATAATCTTAGCTTTTCCATTGAGATCTGTCATCTGTTTCAATTTAACTTTTTAGGTGATGAATGATATGGATCAAAGTTACTATTTTTAGTTTTATTTTTTGCCTGTGGATATCCAGTAGTTCCAGAATTTTATGGGAAAGAGGAGCTTTTCTCCACTGAATTACTTTTGTCGCTTTGTGAGTGTGAGTTGTCCCTATTTTTGTGGGTCCATTTCTAGACACGCGTTTCAGTTTCATTGAATCTTCTGTCTTTACACCAGTTCTGCTCTGTGTTGATTATATTTTACAGTAAGTTTAAAATTAGGCTGTATTCGTCCTCCAACTTCTTTATTCTTTTACAAAGTTGTCTTGACTCTTGTAGGTCTTTTGAATTTCTATAGGAATTTTAGAATCAATGTCTTAAAAAAAACCTGTGGGGATTTTGATTAGGATTTTATGGCATCTACAAATAAGTTTTGAGATAATTGACAGCTTAACAATATTGAGTTTCCTGACCCATGACAAAGGTACATCTCTTCATTTATGTATGTATTCTTTCATTTATCTGAGCAGTATTTTTTAGTTGTCAGTGTATAGGTCTTTCACATCTTTTTTCTGTTCAGCCTCTCTGAACTTTCATCTCTTTTTGCCTTTAATTTCTACTATGGAAAGATATAAAGTTTGTTCTTGCTGAACTATCAAGAAAGCTCTTATTACTTAAATAATTAAATGGAAAGAGCATGACAGTGAAAATTTATATTATTTCCAGACTTGCAAAAGAAACCACAACCAAGATGATGTGTTGTGTAAAGTACGTACAACTTTAATAAAAGAAACAAAACAGCCACTATAACTTATAATTGGAAGCGTACTAGAATAATGACAAACCAAAAGTTTTATGAGTTTTAGGAGTTAAAGAATTACGTCATTGGAACTCAGCTTTAAGCTATCAGGAGAGGCACAAATTATTTCCTGTAATAATGCACTAATATTTGGTATAGGGAAAGATATCAAAGGATAAAGTATCGTTCCTGATTTCACGAAGGAGAAACATTTCACAGTGGTACCTTGGTATCCACCTGGGATTAGTTCCAGGACTCCCCTCGGATACCAAAATCCACAGATGTCCAAGTCCCTTATATAAAATGGTGCAGTATTTACGTATAACCAGTGTACATTCCTGTATACTTTAAATCATCTCTAGATTACTTATAATACCTCATTCAAAGTAAATGCTATGTAAATACTTGCCAGCGCGCCGCAAATTCATGTTTTGCCTTTGGGGATTTTTTGGAATTTTCTTTTTCCAAATATTTTCCATCTGCAGTTGGTTGAGTCCATGGATGCAGAACCCAAAGACATGAAGGGCCGACTGTACTACACCATTTCATATAAAGGACTTGAGCAGCCACGGATTTTGGTATCTGCGGGGGTCCTGGAACCAGTCTCCTTCAGCTACTGGAGGACAGACGGCCGTATTCTTCTGGACTCTATTCTTTCTAGCTCGTCTCCTCTGCTGCACACTGATGTAGATTCTTCCTTTTTAAAATAACAGCTTTACTGAGATATAATTTACACATTAACAATTCACTCATTCAAAGTGTACAATTTAATGGATTTTAGTGTGTTAACAGAATTATGCAACCATCAAAACAATCAGTTTTGACACATAGTCATGAACCTCAAAGGAACGCCATACCCATTAGCAGTCACCTCGTCCATCCCCCAGCCACCTCAGCCCTTGATAGCCACTAATCTACCTTCTGTCTCTTTAGATTTACCTATTCTGGACATTTTATATGAATGGAATCATAGAAAATGTGGTCATTTTTGACTGGCTTCTTTCCTTTAGCATACTGTTCTCAAGTTTCATCCATGGTGAAGCATGTATATGTACTTCATTTCTTTTTATTGCCAAATACTAATCAATTATGTAGATATACCATATGTAACTTATCCATTCGTCTGTTGATGAGCATTTGGGTTTTTCCACTTTTTTGTTGTTATGAATAATGTTGCTATGAATCTTCATGTACAGAGTTTTTCTCTATTCAGTCTTTTGAAATTTATTAATCTTTTTTCCCCCGCTTTAGTGAGGTATAATTGACAATTTAAAATTTCATATTTTTAAGGTATACAACTTGATAATCTGATAACCATATACATAGTGAAACAATCACCACAGTCAAGCTAATTAACATATTCATCACCTCAGATAGTTACCATCTTTTGTTGTGGGTATTGAGAACACTTAAGATCTACCCTCTCAGAAAATTTCAAACATACAGTATTGTTAGCTATATTCACTGTGGTATACATTAGATCTCCAGAATTTATTCATCTTAACTGACTGCAAATTAGTACCCCTTGACCAACAACCTTCCCATCTCCCCCTCCCCCCAGCCTCTGACAACCTACTCTCCTACTACTATTCTCTGCTTCAAGGAGTTTGACTCTTTTAGATTCAACATATAAGTGAAATCATGCAGTATTTGTTTTTCTGCATCTGGATTATTTCACTTAGCATGATGCCCTCCAGATTCATCCATGTTAAAGGCAGGATTTTCTTCTCTTTCAAGGCTGAGTAATATTTGTGTGTGTGTGTGTGTGTGTGTGTGTGTGTGTGTACCTCATATTTTCTTCATCTTTTCATCTCTGAACACATATTTAATTTGTTTCCATATCTTGGCTATTGTGAATAATGCTGCAGTGAACGTTGGAGTGAGTATATCTCAATATACTGATTTCATTTCCTTTGGATCTATACCCCAAAATGAGATTGCTGGATCATCAGGTAGTTCTATTTTTAATATTTTGAGGAATCTCCATACTGTTTTAAAGAATGGCTATCCCATATTCTTGGATTGGAAGAATCAACATTGTGAAAATGACTCTACTATCCAAAGCAGTCTGCAGATTCAGTGCAATCCCTATCAAACTCCCAATGGCATTTTTCAGAGAACTAAAACAAAAAATTTCACAATTTGTAGGGAAACACAAAAGAACCCGAATAGCCAAAGCAATCTTGAGAAAGAAAAACGGAGCTGGAGGAATCAGGCTCCCTGACTTCAGACTATTCTACAAAACTACAGTAATCAAGACAGTATGGTACTGGCACAAAAACAGAAATATAGATCAATGGAACAGGATAGAAAGACCAAGGGTAAACCCACGCACATATGGTCACCTTATTTTTGGTAAAGGAGGCAGGAATGTACAGTGGAGAAAGGACAGCCTCTTCAATAAGTGGTGCTGGGAAAACTGGACAGGTACAGGTAAAAGAATGAAATTAGAACACTCCCTAACACCATACACAAAAATAAGTTCAAAATGGATTAAAGGCCTAAATGTAAGGCCAGACAGTATAAAACTCTTAGAGGAAAACATAGGCAGAACACTCTATGACATAAATCACAGCAAGATCCTTTTTGATCCACCTCCTAGAGAAATGGAAAGAAAAAACAAAAATAAACAAATGGGACCTAATGAGACTTAAAAGCTTTGGCACAGCAAAGGAGACCATAAACAAGACGAAAAGACCACCCTCAGAATGGGAGCAAATATTTGCAAATGAAGCAACTGACCAAGGATTAATCTCCAAAATTTATAAGCAGCACATGCAGCTCCATATCAAATAAACAAACAACCCAGTCCAAAAATGGGCAGATGTCCTAAGTAGACATTTCTCCAAAGAAGATATACAGATTGCCAAGAAACACATGAAAGAATGCTCAACATCACTAATCATTAGAGAAATGCAAATCAAAACTACAATGAGGTATCACCTCACACCGGTCAGAATGGCCATCATCAAAAAATCTACAAACAATAAATGCTGGAGCGGGGGTGGAGCAAAGGGAACCCTCCTGCACTGTTGGCGGGAATGTAAATTGATACAGCCACTATGGAGAACAGTATGGAGGTTCCTTAAAAAGCTAAAAATAGAACTACCATATGACCCAGCAATCCCACTACTGGGCATATACCCTGAGAAAACCATAATTCAAAAAGAGTCATGTACCACAATATTCACTGCAGCTCTATTTACAATAGCCAGGACATGGAAGCAACCTAAGTGTCCATCGACAGATGAATGGATAAAGAAGATGTGGCACATATATACAATGGAATATTACTCAGCCATAAGAAGAAACGAAACTGAGTTATTTGTAGTGAGGTGGATGGACCCAGTGTCTGTCATACAGAGTGAGGTAAGTCAGAAAGAGAAAAACAAATACCATATTGCTAACACATATATATGGGATCTAAAAAAACCAAAAAAGTCCTGAAGAACCTAGGGTCAGGACAGGAATAAAGATGCAGATGTAGAGAATGGACCTGAGGACACGGGGAGGGGGAAGGATAAGCTGGGGCGAAGTGAGAGAGTGGCATGGACTTATATATACTACCAAATGTAAAATAGATAGCTAGTGGGAAGCAGCCACATAGCACAGGGAGATCAGCTCGGTGCTTTGTGACCATCTAGAGGGGTGGGATAGGGAGGGTGGGAGGGAGGGAGATGCAAGAGGGAAGAGATATGGGGATATATGTATATGTATAGCTGATTCACTTGGTTATAAAGTAGAAACTAACACACCATTGTAAAGCAATTATACTCCAATAAAGATGTTAAAAAAAAAAAAAGAATGGCTATCCCAATTTACATTCTCACCAGCAATGCACAAGGGTTCCATTTTCTCTACATCCTCGACAACACTTATCTTTTGTCTTTTTGATAATAGCTATTCTGAAAGGTGTGAGATGGTATCTCATTGTGGTTTGATTTGCATTTTCCTGATGATTAGTGAGGTCAAGCACCCTTTCCTACGTTTTGGCCATTTGTATCTCTTGTTTGTAGAAATTTAGGTCTTTTGCCCATTTTTAAATTGAGGGCTGTTTTTTTATGGCTATTGAGTTGTATGACTTACTTATAAATATTGGCTATTAAGCCTTATGAGATATACGGTTTGAAAATATTTCCCCCCATTCTGCAGATTGCCTTTTCACTGTGTTGATTGTTCCTTTTGCTTTGCAGAAGCTTTTGCTTTTGATACAATTTCACTTGTCCACTTTTGCTTTTGTTGCCTGTGCTTTTACTGACCTGTCCACAAAATAATTGCCCAGATCAACGTCAAGAAGCTTTTTCCCCATGTTTTTCTGGTAGTTTTACAGTTTCAGGTTTAATGTTTAAATCTTAATCCATCTTGAATTGTTTTTTTTTAATATGGGGTGAGATAATTTCATTCTTCTGCATGTAGATATCCAGTTTTCCCAGCACCATTTATTGAAGAGAGTATCTTTTCCCCGTTGGGTGTTCTTAGCAGCCTTGTCAAAGATCAGTTGACCATAGATGTATGGATTTATTTCTGGGCTCTCTTCTGTTCCTTTGGTCTCTATGTCTGTTTTTAATGCCAATATCATGCTATTTTGATTACTGTAGCCTTGCAATATATTTTGAAATCAGGAAGTGTGGTTCTTATTTCTCAGGATTGCTTTGGCTATTTGGGGTTTTAAATTTGTTAAGATTTGTTTTGCGACCTAACGTGATCTATCCTGGAGAAGGTTCTGTATACACTCGGGAAGAATGTGTGTTCTTCTACTCTTGGATGCTAACTACTGTATATGTCTGTTATGTCAGTTTGGTCTATAATGTTCTCAAGTCAGCTGTTTCCTTCTTGATTTTCTGTCTGGATGTTCTATTTACTATCATAAGTAGAAGTCTCCTACTTTTGAAGTCTCCTACTATTATTGTCCTGCTGTCAGTTTCTGCCTTTAGATCTGTCAATATTTTTTCCAACTTAATTGATGTATGATTGACAAATAAAAATTTTGTATATTTAAGACATACAACATGAAGATCTATCAATATCTGCTTTATGTATTTAGCTGTGTATATATTTATAAATGTTATATCACCCTGTTGAATTGACCCTTTTATCATTATGCAATGACCTTCTTTGTCTCCAAAGACAGTTTTAGACTCAAAGTCTGTCTTGTCTGATGTAAGTGTAGTTACCCTTGCCAGGCTGGAGAGGCTGAGCCAAGCTGGCCAGGGCTAATATGAGAGCATCCCTTTGGGGACCCACCCTGTAACCCCACCTTTTAAAACTACGGTGCTGCTCCACCAGGGTCAAGGACAGGAACTTGGCACTCTCCATGCTCCTACTGCACTCCACCTGGCACCAGCGTCACATGCAAAAAAAAAAAAAAAAAAAAAAGCCAGTGCCTAGAATTGACTCTCCTTTTCTCTCCTGTAGCAACCTAAACATATGTCCAATAAATACATATCCATGTCAACCAACTCTTGTGGGAATAATAAGTTGACATGAGCAAGAGCTAATACATGAGTTTCATGCTAAGGAGGCTTGGGAGGCTAATAGGCTTTTCTGGGATTTTTTGGTTTGTTTTTATTATTTTACTAATATGTTGACCTGCACCTGTGAATCCATACGGCTCACGTATGCCACAGAATCTAACAGGAGGAAGGACGTGCAATGCAAAAAAATAAACAATGGAGGAGGAAAAAACGAGGCTGTCAGAGGAGATATGAGTGTGGATTTATCACAGTATTTTTGGGTGGCTATCAGTGGATCATCTCAGAATTCAGTTCGAGATTTGGTATCTGGGCATTGTCCTATGTAGGCCCTCCTTACTTAGCTATCAGAGCTTGTAGCACTCCAAACAAGCTCACGATCGAAAAGATTTCAAAAAACAGCTTGTATATATTGATAAGAAATGCTTTTCGTGCTCCCTTTTTTAAAAGCAGGTACATTTAAAGAATAATACACAATCTAGAGCTGTTTCCTTAACCTCTGGGGTCCTTTTCTCAGGTGTAAAATGTAGTGGTTGAAGCAGATTATCTGACTTTGTGGACCCAGATAGTTTCTTTTTTTTTTTCATTTGGGTTTTTTTTTTAATTGAAGTATAGTTGCTGTACAGTATTACGTATGTTATAGTTGTACAATATAGTGAGTCACAATTTTTAATGGACCAAGATAATTTAAATCAGGAAGATTTTTTCATAAATATCTGAAAAATCTGGGTGTGAGGAGAATATTAAAGTATCATCTTAATGATCTCTAACCAGAAACAAAGAGCTTTACCCTTTCATTCAGAACAAAATGAAGTTCTTCTACCTTGGAGATAAGCAGACTTTTTAGGAGCTTGGATCAATGCATTTAGAAAATAATTTACTCCTCTGTATTAAAGAGTTCCTGGTTTCCAGGCAGGGGTGCAGCTGCCTCCCAAGATATAAGCCTTTTGCCCCATTGTCACCCAAGATTAGTGCTCTAAGGAAAGAGTTGTTTACTCTCCTTTTAAACAGTCACCTTATTGTTTCTTTCTTTCTTTTTTCTGATCCAAACAGTAATTGAATGAGGCACTCATTTATCTGCAGTTTAATTGTCCTTACCATCTTGCCTCCAAGAGTTTTAAATGTTCAAGTGGGTTACTGAAATAGCACTTTCTGTTAGGGATAAAGGTTACATTGACTGCCCCCTCCCTCTCAGAACATATTAACTCTATGTATTAAGGACTGGCTGGATTGGAGTTTTTTTTCCTAGTCAACACCAAGAATGGCATGGATCAGTGAACACCTCGATAGGCTTGATAGCAAAAGTATTATACAGCCCTTAATATATATTTTAATATTTATCAACTATTACTTGTCAGTGTTGTGTCCCAGTATCTCTGTGATTCTTTCACTTACCCATGTAAATGGACTAACCAAATTCAACGGAGAATTTGAACAAAAAGCACTTTTTATTGAAATATAATAGATGTACAATATTATTTAAGTTACAGGTGTACAATATAGTGATTCACAATTTTTAACGGTAATATTCCATCTATAGTTATTATAGAATATTGGCTATATTCCCTCTGTACAATATATCCTTGCAGCTTCTTTTATACATAATAGTTTGTACCTGCTACTCCCCTATCCCTATGTTACTCCTCCCCCACTTCCCTGTCCCCACTGGTAAACACTAGTGTCACTAGTGTGTTCTCTATATCTGTGAGTCTGCTTCTGTTTTGTGATGTTCACTGATTTGTTGTATTTTTTTAGACTCTACATATAAGTACTATCATACAGTATGTGTCTTTGTCTGACATTTCACTTAGCACACCCTCTGAGTCCATCCATGTTGCCCCAGATGGCAAACTTTCATTCTTTTTTTATGGCTGAGTAACATTCCATTGTATGAGTGTATGTATGTGTATACACACACACACACACACACACACACACACACACACACACACCATCTTCTTTATCCGTTCATCTGTTGATGGACACTTAGGTTGCTTCCATATCTTGGCAATTGTAAATAGATCTGCTATGAACATTGGGATGTATGTATCTTTTCGAATTAGTGGTTTTGGTTTTTTTTTTTTTTTTTTTTTTTTTACCATATGTCCCAGCAATTCCCAGTGGAATTGCTGGGTCATATGGTAGTTCTATTTTCAGTTTTCTGAGAAACCTCCATACTGTTTTCCACAGTAGTTCACCAATTTACATTCCCTCCCACAGTGTACAAGAGTTCCCTTTTCTCCACATCCTTGACAACATTTGTTATTTGTGTTCTTTTTGATGACAGCCATTCTGACAGGCGTGAGGTGGTATCTCACTGTGGTTTTGATTTTCATGTCCCTGATGAGTAGTGCTGTTGAGCATCTTTTCCTATTGGCCATCTGCATTTCCTCTTTGGAAAAATGCCTATTCAGGTCTTCTGCCTGGTTTTTTTGTTTGTTTGTTTATTTTGGTTTTGTTTTTCAATTTTTTGCCTGTGTGGCATGTGGGATCTTAGCTCCCCAACCAGGGGTCGAACCCACGTCCCCTGCATTGGAAGCGTAGAGTCTTAACCACTGGACCACCAGGGAAGTCCCTTCTGTCTGTTTTTTAGTTGGTTTTTTATAAATGTTGAGTTGTATGAGCTATTTATATATTTTAGATATTAACCCCTTATCAGTCATATGATTTGCAAATATTTTCTCATTCAGTAGGTTGTCTTTTTGTTTTGTCGATGGTTTCCTTTGCTATGCAAAAGCTTTTAAGTTTAATTAGGTCCCTTTTTTTTTTTTAGTTTTATTTCCTTAGGTTTAGGAGACAGATAAAAAAATATTGCTATGGGGCTTCCTTGGTGGCGCAGTGGTTGAGAGTCCGCCTGCTGATGCAGGGGACACGGGTTCGTGCACCGGTCCAGGAGGATACTGCATGCCGCGGAGCAGCTAGGCCCGTGAGCCATGGCCGCTGAGCCTGCGCGTCCGGAGCCTGTGCTTCGCAATGGGAGAGGCCACAACAGTACGGCCCGCGTACCGCAAAAATAAATAAATAAATAAATATTGCTGTGATTTATGTCAGAGAGGGTGAGCAAGAAGGACTTTGAATTATCACCAGTAGAATGGTAGACTACATTTTAACATTATGAAACTGTCTTTAAAAGCAAGAAGATAAGATCTAATTAATTGTCAAACACTAATAAATGTTTGTTTTTTTTTAAATAATTTATTTATTTTTGGCTGTGTTGGGTCTTCGTTGCTGTGCACAGGCTTTCTCTAGTTGCGCCGAGCGGGGGCTACTCTTTGTTGCAGTGCGCGGGTTTCTCATTGCAGTGGCTTCTCTTGTTGTGGAGCACGGGCTCTAGGCATGTGGGCTTCAGTAGTTGTGGCTCACGGGCTCTAGAGCACAGGCTCAGTAGTTGTGGCACACGGACCTGGTTGCTCTGCGGCATGTGGGATCTTCCCGGACCAGGGATGGAACCCATGTCCCCTGCATTGGCAGGCGGATTGTTAACCACTGCACCACCAGTGGAGTCCCAATGTTTCTGTTTTTAAATACACTCCTGGGTTCCTGGTCCCCGCTGACCCCCTAGCCTGGCATTGCTGCCCAGATCTTAATTTCCTTAGAGAGTGAGTAAAGATGGGGGCTAGAAGGAATCCTAACAGATCCTGAGGAAGAAAACCAGTGAATGTTCTTTCTGATTTTGCCACTGGTATGCAGAGTGCATGCATTTTCTACACATAGAAAAGTGCCTGGAGGCTTCACTTAGAGTCATTCTATGTCTGATTGCTTTCTAAAGGAATCTGTGTAGCTACATTCACAGATTCACTTTTTTGTTACCTGAAAGGAGAAAATGAATGCAATAGTGTAATTAAGAGCTCACATGTTAGGTGTGAAAAGAAAAAGTGCCGATGGTGATATTTGATTTGTTGCATGTGTTAGAGAATGTTTGATTTTATTTCTGAGAATAGAGTTTAAATAATAAGGTTGGTCATTTCATTTCATAATTATGTGATTTTTACATGGGATTGGACATCTACATTAAGAATCTCAACGCATTTTTTTTTTTTTTTTTTTTGCGGTACGCGGGCCTCTCACTGTTGTGGCCTCTCCCGTTGCGGAGCACAGGCTCCAGACGCGCAGGCTCAGCGGCCATGGCTCACGGGCCCAGCCGCTCCGCGGCATGTGGGATCTTCCCGGACCGGGGCTCGAACCCGTGTCCCCTGCATCGGCAGGCAGACTCTCAACCACTGCGCCACCAGGGAAGCCCTCAAAGCATTTTAAAAAATATATTTTCTTGGCCGCTGCGCCACGCAGCACGTGCAGTCTTCGCTCCCCGACCAGGGATCAAACCTACGCCCCTTGCATTGGAAGCACGGAGTCTTAACCACTGGACCACCAGGGAAGTCCCTCAAAACATTTTAAAAAGTAGGTTCATTGGCTCATTCATATTGGGGAACGAATTAGGGACAACCAGTTGTCAACCATCACCTGCAAAAAATGTTCACATAAAAATAGCAAAAATTGGGAATTCCCTGGCGCCCCAGTGGTTAGGACTCAGTGCTTTCACTGCCGAGGGCGTGAGTTCAGTCCTTGGTTGGGGAACTAAGATCCCACAAGGCACACAGCAAGGCCGGGGGAAAAACAAAAAAAAAAAGCAGAAATTGTAGAAGAGGGAAAAGACTAAAGAAAATACAGAGTGACTGCGGAGGGGACAAAGATGTAAAAAACTGGGGTATTGTGTGATGTTGGGACAATGCAAATCACTGGACTTCTGTATTACATTTATTTTATCACAGGTCCCTTGGTGAAGAAAATCTTTGCACATGGTCACTTCTATCTCAGTGTGTCTTCTTCAGACAGTGACCGCCAGGCAACTCTTTAAAGGAGCAGTTGCACAAATTAGTTGCATTCAAGGACTTTCATTTCTTCAGTTTAGCCCAAGGCTCTTAATCTCAGCAACAAAGTATATCTGAGACTGGTGCACTCAAGGAGTGTGTCATCTCAAGACAAAAACGCAGAGTGCCATTCATCCATTGCTTTCTGTGCCACTGCCCACCTTCTACGCCTTAATACCTTTGATCTATGGCCAGGGCTCCTTATCTGGTTGACTTCCCTTTAGTCTCTTTCTCACCCCTCCAATAAATCCTCCATACTGACTCTAATTGTGCATCTTTCCAGAACCAAGACCCAGCATGGCGTTCTTCCTTCATTGGATTTCTGCAGCTAGAAAAAAACCCAGCTTCTCAGCCAGCCGTTTAAAACCTTCCACAGCCTTCTCCTGACCTGCCTTTTCTACTTTGTCTTCTTTACTCCCTGCGTTCTATACAACTCCATGCTGTTGTAGCTACTGTTTCTGAATGCATCCTGCTCTCATCCACTTTCTGGGTCAAGCTCGAGCTTGCTTCTCAGCCTTGCTGCTAACCCCATCCCTTTACTGCCATTCTGACAATGGAGTCCTATCCATCCTCCGTGACCTTGTTCAAATAATTCCCTAGAGAATCCTCCTAGGTGTCTGCAGTTGGAAGCAACCTACCTTTTGCTTATGTTCCCAGAACACTTTGCACCTTTTTCAGAAAACTCTTCAGCAGCTGGCCTTTTTAGTCAATTACTACCACTGCCTCCCTTTCACTAGATGATGAGTGCCTTTGGGGCAAAGCCTGTGTTGTAGTCATCATTGTGTCCCTGATAGTACCTAGCACAGTATGAACATTTGATGGGGATTCAGGAAACATTTGGTGACAACCTAAGATAAGATTACAGCAAGAATATCACACAAGTAATATCCAGGAGGTAATAGTGAACATCCTGTTAGTTTTAATGGTAACTTTATCTCTGGCCCTATTTGTAAGACTGTTAGGCAATAAAGAACTTGCTAGATAAAACATTTCTATCCCCTTTACTGAAGATTGTCATTCTATCCATTTATGCTAAATCTTTATTAGGGAGGTCAAAGTCAAATAGCAGAAACAGTTGAGATTGGCATTTTAAATAGAATTTGGTGTTACCCAGGTGTAACGAAAATTTCTAGTGTATGATTATTGAAAGTCAGTTCTCCTACCATTGTGTAATATATTTTTTAGCGCATTGGTCAAGTGTTCTTCCCTGTTTGTTTTTAGAACCCTCTCCCTCCCTTACCATGGCAAACAGACCAGAGAGAGTTAGTAAAGAGTACTGATAACTATCACTTATGTATGTATCTTTTTATCATGTTCTGAGCACTATACTGTATTTTAGGTTATTTAAACCTTCTAAAATCTCTTCAAGGAAGGATTTGTTTCCTTTCTGTGAATGATGAATATTAGGCTCAAAGAGCTTAAAATTTCTTGTCTCAGATCTAACAGTCAGCAAATGGCAGAACCAGGTTCCAATCCAGATTTTCTGACTCAGAATAGCCTACTCGACCTTGGACGAGAGAAAGAAGAAGAGTTGGTCTATAGAAATATCATTTGCAGTCCATCCCCAGACCCAGCCAATATTCCCAGAATGTATCTAACCTCGAAAAAATCCATGTAATGACTAGATTTCCCTGTATAACCAAGCTTATCTATTTGTGTTTCAGCAATACCTGTATTACACTGAAAACTATCTGTGACCATTTTCCAAGATTAGTGTGGTTTGTTCTCTGAAAGAAAAACTTATACCAGAGCTTATTAGAGCTCCAAAATGGGGAAGATGGAGCTAATGCAAGTCTTGTTGTAAATTATCTAATTATCTTGACCTTCAAGAAAAGTTCAGAAGGAGCTTCCTTCATTCTCTCTTTCTATTATTTTACATTTTCACCGTTTTCTCAATACCAAAGAAATGTTTCTAAGGAGCTCCACTCCCGAGAACAGCCTGTCTGGGTCCTTTAGCTCCATCTTCTCCTGTATTCAGAGCCATCCCTATCTTTGCCTTCATGATCCTCAAATTCAGTATTTCTTAGCGAGCCTTTAATTTGCTCTCTTTTTGTTCTTCTCCTCACGGGACCAGCAGGTCATTAGATGCCCTCTCTGTGTGTCTGCCAACCTCGCTGTACTTCCCAAGTCAAAATTGGGCTGTGTGGTTTGACAAATACAAGCATGCTCTTCGAGGTAAGGGAAATGGACATTAAAATTGAGATTGTCCCAAACCCTTTGGATGTATGGCCCCATACCTATCTATGTATATTTTGTGTTCCTTTATCCTGTAGCTGTAACTTACCTTCACATGAGAGCAGAGGAGAGGGACTTGGATACCCCCGTTCCTGACTAGATACGCGATTTAATTCTGTTACTTCTTCTTATTCACAACACCTCTCCACAGATTCCCTTGGAAAATAGAGACTGGCTAATTTAGAAGTTTCACGGATATGTCATCACCCTGTTTAGAGTGATCTTACTCCAAATTCTTGCACATAGCATTCAATAAGTATTGTTGAATGAATGAATGAACGAATTGAAATGCAACTGAGTTTATTTTAACTGTAGCACACAGGTACTCTTTGTGGTTAATATTCTTCTGTTGTCCATTCTCTGATTCTTGGCATGTGCCGCAAAGGTGAGGCAAAAGCTAACCCAGACTCTGAATTTTCCTGATAGTGTCTCTGATAAGGTTGGGCTACTTAGTGACATTAGTGAGATGTAAAAATCTCAAATGTTTCTGATGTGCATATCTCTCCCTCATCACCACAGATGATTCAGCCCCAGTTTTATTTGATCGAGACCCCGTGGATGTTGGGGATTTCCCCACTATGCATCTTTATCGCCGCAGACTTACACCAAGACTCAAGGTGCTTTTGTTTTATGACTTAAATCTGTAATATCCAGATCCTGACATATTTTCCTCTGCACTAAGTGAACTCAGACTTGCCCCGAAACTCAAGATGTGACCCTAGAAATACAAAAGGAGCCTTTATGAGAGGCAAAAACACATCTTCATTCTGCTGCCTGCACATCAAATCCATTAGCTTGTTCCCGAGTCTAAAAGGAGGGTAAATGCTGAAGGTAGATGATTCACTGTGAAGTGTAGAGTTAATTAAAGTCGTTGGCAGATGTTATATGACAACAGGGGACTCTATGGAGTCTTAGTACCTCCTCAGTACCTTTCATATGTCTTGTGGTTGGGTGACCAGACATGATGCAGCCTAAACTTGAGTTGTCTCTTGCTCCTTTTCATTTCTTCCAGTGGTCATGCAAGATTGTTAATGTTGTTTTCAAAGAAATTCTAGATCGGTTACTTATGCCACTGAATTAAACTAGCTGGAGATCATGATCCTTTTGCTTTCCCTTGTCAGTGATGTTACGACCGGGCCCGAGGCTCACAGTTTTCAATGTTCGCCGTCTCAGGACGTCTTTATTCCACGTTCCTTCCTTAGGTCTTTGTGTGAGTCTCACGTGATGGTGAGGAGATGGCCAAGATGAAGGGAAGCCGAAGGGGGTCAGGAGTGGGCATTCTGAGCTAAGCAAGGAGCATAAACAAAGGTGTCAGAGAGGAACAGCACAGGATGCTTGGGAAACCGCAAACAGTTGCGCGACCTCTGTAATTAGTCCAGAAATGGGAGGAGATGAAGCCGGACAGGTCGGCAAAGCCAGGTGGGGAACGACAAGGCCAGGTGGGGAGGGACAAGGACGCGGTGCGGTGCTGTGTGGGGGCCTCCTCATGTAGTACAGGGGGCCTCCCGGGGGTGAGCCAGGAGCGATGCTGTTAGAGTTACACTTACATGTGTGACTTGGGCAGCTGGGCGGAGGTTGGGGGGACTTTGAAAAGCACAGGCCTGGAAGAAGGAAGTCAGATGGGGAGGGAGCATGGAAGCCCAGGAAAGAGATGATAAGGGCCCACAGGAGGGTATTAGAAATGGGGAGGATGGGCTGAATCTGAGGGATATTTTAGGGGAGGGGAGGGGCGGGGTGTTTGGCTGGCTGGTTGGGCGGATCTGGGGAGGGAAGGAATGAACCCCAGTTCTGGCGGGTGCAGGGCGAGACCACGGTTGTTGGCAGCTGGGACTGACAACTCAGGAAGAGCAGCAGCAGGGTCGTCCTTCAGTTCAGCAGGATTTACAGAGGGCCTTCCTCAAGGTCAAGTAGCTGGAAGATGGTGAATGGGGTGCAGGAGACGTTGAGTTTGAGGTTCTGGTGGCATACCCACGGACAAATGTCTGACGGTGGGAAATGGAACTTTGAAGCTGGAAGGAGGGGTGTGGGCCAGAGATAACAGATCTGTGAGTCCCCAGCTCATAACTGGTAGTCGAAACTGAGAGTCAATTTATCTACCCAGGGAGCACGTGGCAGAAGGGGAACAATGGGCTTGGTAAAACTCTAGAAGATGTAAACATTAAACTGTTTATAGAATTCCCTTTATTGTTTAATAGGTAATCCATGCACATTATATGAAATCCAAAGGGTCGGAAAGGCACGTAGAGAAAAGTGAGTCTTTCTCCAACCTCATCCCCTGGCTGTCGTGCTCCCAGCGCTGGGGGCTGCCACCTTTATTGGTTTCTTGTGTACCGTTTGAAAGATATTCTCTACATATGCACATATTTGCAAATATGTTTGTGGTTGTTGGGGTTATTTCACACAGTGCCGTCTAGTGTTCAGTCTGGTCGAGCTGCGGTCCTGGGGACCCACCCATGTGCAGATGTCTAACAGTCGGTGAGAAATAGACCTTTGAGGCTTGCAGGAGAGGTGTCAGCCAGATATAACAGGTTTATAAGGCATCAGCTCACAGGTGGTAGTTGAAACCCTGAGAGTGGATTATCTAGTCACAGAGTGCTTATTTCCTCCTAGAAATGCAACAGAGAGGGGAAGAGAGGAGTGAGCGATAGAAAGAAAAAGGGGGAGAGAAAGGGTGTGAACCTGAGGAGAAGTGAAGAAGGGGAGGGACGTTATTGCTTTTAAGAAAATAAATTATTAGAGGAAAAAAAGAGAACAGTTCAAGTTGTGTTTTGTTCCAGATAGCTAACGGGGTGGGGGAAATAAAGCATTATGATAAAACGGACAGCATAGGGCTTTTGGAAGAGGTGGAGGGACAGACACCACAGAGACACCCTTTCTCTGCTTGTTTAATTTCCTTAAGACTTACATTCTGGGAAGTCTCGCGAAGCCTTCAAACCTAGAGGCCTCTCAGTAGTATGCACTGAAAATACATGGGACGTTTTCCTTTTAAGAGCATTCTAGCAACACCCTCCTCCTTTTGAATGAACCGGCCTCATGATGTCAGAAGCGGCGCACTCCAGCTCGGAGGTTCTGGGCAGTGGCTTGCTGGCCTCTAGTGGCCAGGAAGGAGCCTCGCCGCTCCCGGCTCCGCCTGGCTTCACTGTGACTTCAGCGAGGAGAGGGGGATGTGGACAGGGGTTTATGCTAATAAGGGTCTTAGTTACTAACCACGTGGAGGGCTTCTTGGGAATACTGGAGACGATTGGCTTCTTCATGCAAACCCCCATTTACCTGGATAACAAACTTGCTTTGGCCCAGAACAGATTATGAAGGCAGCATTTAGGCCCACACTCGAATTCCTTGTTTCTAAGACGTAGAAAATATTCTAAAGATAATGCTTTCCAGTTTCTCTGGTGAAAGGTGCAAAAGTAGATGGCAGGTAAGATAGGTTTGGAGCAGACTCGTGAGCATGTGAGGAAGCAGATCAAATGGAAATAACGAAAACCAAACAAGTGTGTAAACTCTAAAGGAGGATGTACATAGCATTATTTTGAGGAAAACTCAGTGATCATGTGGCCTCCGTAATAGTTTCTTGAGCAACCTTTGCAACTTCTCCAAGCTTCAGCTTGCCCATCTGGGAATACCGGTACGTCCCACGTGTATGCGTTGCCAAGATTACACGAGTCAGAACGTGAAGGGCTTACTTTACCTTTCACTGTGCAGCAGTGACACTTATTAAGTTTTAATAAATTTAGCTATTATTATTATTTTACTGTTTTAGTATTATTATTCTCTAGGAGATACAGTCCCATCTTCAGTTTTAGGACAGACCGGGAGAATCTTGCCCTAAATTGAAATTCTGCTTGACAGTTTATACAGCTCTTCAAGTACATGTTGATCCCACTTAATTAAGGCAGCGCCTAAAATTCCTCATAAACTTCTCCTCAAATAGATGGAATGCTCCTTCTTCTAAGGGGAAAGATGTACTTGAATGGCCTCTTTTTTTTTTTTTTTTTCCCCCGCGGTACGCGGGCGTCTCACTGTTGTGGCCTCTCCCATTGCGGAGCACAGGCTCCGGACGCGCAGGCTCAGCGGCCATGGCTCGCGGGCCCAGCTGCTCCGCGGCATGTGGGATCTTCCTGGATCGGGGCACGAACCCGTGTCCCCTGCATCGGCAGGCAGACTCTCAACCGCTGAGCCACCAGGGAAGCCCTGATAGTACTTTTTGTTATTTATTTTTATTATCCCACTAGACTATAAAGAAAATGGTTGTTAGAAAACTCCGTTTTTAATAACTCAGTTTTAATAAATTCTCAAATACATAGGGACTTTAAAGGAAAAGCTTTTCATCTAACTTATATCATTATTTGTGGCGGTAAAGAGTGGGTTATCAATTGTTAAAAAAGAGAAAAGCCCTACCTGAAACATTCCACGATGAATGTTGAAGCTAATCCAACGTTCCCTGTCAGCCATTCTGTAGGGTTCCATTGATCACTTAGGAGCACGAAAGCGAGTGTCTGGATACTGTTTCGAATGTGACTGCCTTTCGGGACTTCCGTGGTGGTCCAGTGGTTAAGACTCCGCCCTTCCAATGCAGGGGGCGCGGGTTCGCTCCCCGGTTGGGGAACTAGGGTCCTGCATGCTGTGTGGCGTGGCCGAAAAATAAAAAATAATTTAAAAAAAGAATGTTACTGCCTCTCAACTTTAAATAAACCTCGTCAATTACCTTTATTTTTCCAGAAGGAATTAACTTCTAGTTTTCAACTAGCTTGGCATTTTCATCTTCATTTCTAATATTTCCGGTATTCTCCAGCACAAGGGTCCTCACTTTTCTCCACGTATCTTCAGAATAGAACTCCTGTCTGTCCTCATGACTAAGCTTCGAACCACACGTCATCATATCCCAAAGACAGATTCATTCCTAGGTAGACACTGAAATGCCCAAGGTCGCGAGGCCCCTCCACAAGACCACCAGAGTCGAGAGTCAAAGCCAAACGGCAAGGGTCATTTATTGCAGGTTCGAACCTGGAACTCCGCGCACTCGTTGCCGGTGACGCTAAGAGGTCCTGGCGGAGTTTAGTACAGCTCTTTTATAGACCGGTACAAACATAGTCGCCGATTGGTTGACTTTTAAACAAAGACACTAGTCGCCGATTGGTTGACTTTTAAACAGAGACACTAGTCGCCGATTGGTTGACTTTTAAACAGAGACACTAGTCGCCGTCTGATTGGTTGGACGGTTGCGGGGGGGGGGGGGTCAGCAGGCGTAATTACAGAAGCGAGAGCGGCTGGTTAAGTTTCGGTTTCCTGAGGTTTTGTTTCTTAATTAGAAATACTTAAGGCGGGGCCATGGTCGCAAAAAGAAATAGTGCAAACAGGAGGACTGATACAACCCTAGCAGTGCTGCGGCCTCCACCAGCCCAACGGCAGGGCGTCGGGAGGCTGTGCGCCCAACTTCAGGCGGCGCTCCCAAATGTGGCAAGCCCAGCGCCGCGCCCTGGAATGGTCCTTTTTCGGCCCTTCCCCTCCGGAAAGAACAGAAAAGAAATTCCAGGAAAAGCACAAATTGAATGCAGGGCGTCAACTCAGTCCTATTCTCACCAAACTAGAACATAGCCCCCTCAACACAAATCAAAAGTTTGTGAGTGATTTGACACTTATAATGTCCTTTATTATTTTGAATAAGTACATTATCACCAGGTACACCAAAAAACTGATATTGACATTACTTGTTTGCATTCAAGGCCACGGAACCAAGAGTAGGATGAAAACTGGAAGTGGAGAGAACGGGAGAGGATGACATCTTCCTGACTTGGCTAAGGAGCCAGACTTGGAGGAGTCGCAAGAAATCTGTCTGTCTTTGACTGCTGTGTCACTTTCCATGTATCTCCCAGTGCCCTAAGCCAGAGTTTCTTGCTCCCCGACGCACACTCCCCTGCCCCCCTCCCAAGCAGAAGTCCTCTATTCTCAGTCTCTGTGGTCTTTGCTCCTTGTACCTGATCACACTCATGGGGTGGACAGTGCTTGCTACATTGTGCAGTTCATCTGTGGTGCCTTAATCTTCAGGCCTTTAGAAGAAAAGCAAAAACTTGTGGATAATGATGCCATCATGGATCTTTGTTTGAACATGGGCAATTCCTTGTGCCACAGTGTTGGTTTTGGCAGCCAAATGTATCTGATTCTTCTTCAGACTGTGAGTAAATCTGGAGATTTTACAGGGCTGCTAGCTCACGAAGTGTTTCATGTTAGACTTGTGGAGTCCTCGCTCACGTAACTTCCTAGTTACCCTAGACAAGCAAATCTGCGCTCCCCGTGACTTTCATGACAACAAAGGGAAGGTTCTTCTAGTATGGCAGAGGCCCCAGGGACAATTCTACTGGTGATTTTAAGTTTTCCAAACACTGCTGAGTTTTCCTTATTATTCTCTTGGCCTTCTCTCTGAGTGGTGAGGTTACGCTAGAAGTGGAGCTTCTTAATCATAACATCACTACCTCATTAGCAGAAAGAAGTCAGGCCCAAAGAGCCTGAGTCCTAGAAAGTTGTTTGCAAGCAGCCTCAGTAGTGGTGCTGCTGTCCTTGCCTGTCAGTGTAGAAGCCCAGCCGGAGAAGGCCTGGCCGGGACAGTAAATTAAACAAGGAGGCCCCTGGGCTGAGGTGGCTCGGAGGCCACTGTGAAAGTGAACTGAAGTCTAAGCCTGCATATGCCTCAAGGCTACTAAATTGAAACCTAAGGGCAACCAATCACAACAGGCCAACTAGGCTTTAAGCTGTAACCCATCGAAGCATTTCCTTTCTTTGCTTCCACACTTCTCTGTATAATCTTTCAGCAGAGCACCCCTAACAACTTCCGGTTTGGCACTGTGCCATTGGAATCAATGTTTGCTCGGATAAGCTCTTAAAATTTTTAATATACCTCAGTTTATCGTTTGACAACACCAAACGCTGAACACCTTCAGACAGGGACATTTATTTCCTCCCGAACATTCAGTTCAGTGAGCAGATGTGATGTCTGCTACGGTAGAATTCTGGCAAACAGGGAAAATAATCATCTGCTGTTTTCAATCTTTCTATGTTTTGCATTATATTTTTGATGTACCAGGGCGTAAAAGGCTTCCGACAGTAATAGGGACATTCCATGAGGTGGCAGTAATTTTACTGAAGCAAGTGCATTGAAATTCACTTGAGGTTTTTCTCATTATCAAATTCTATGCCAAATGAATATTCCATAAATCCAAATGGATTACCAGTGGGATATACACTTGTTATAGAACAACATTACATATTTGGTCTACATCAGAAATAGTAAGCCTTGTTTGCCATTGAAAATGTCTTTATATGTTCCTTTTTAAACTTTTTAAACCATTTTTAATTGAAGTATAGTTAATTTACAATGTTGTGTTAGTTTCAAGTGTACAGTAAAGTGATTCAGTTATTCATATATATATATATACATATTCTTGTTCAGATTCTTTTCCCTTCTAGGTTATTACAAGATATTGAGTATAGTTCCCTGTGCTGTACAGTCGGTCCTTGTTCGTTATCTCTTTGATACATAGTAGTATATGTATTTTAATCCCAACCTCCTAATTTATCCTGCCCCCCCACCCCCCCATCCCCTTTGGTAACCATAAGTTTGTTTTCCATATCTGTGAGTTTATTTCTGTTTTGTAAATAAGTTCATTTGTATCATTTTTGTAGATTCCACGTATAAGTGATATCATATGATAGTTGTCTTTCTTTGTCTGACTTCCTTAACATGATAATCTCTAGGTCCATCCATGTTGCTGCAAATGGCATTATTTCATTCTTTTTTGTGGCTGAGTAGTGTTCCATTGTGTGTGTGTGTATGTATATATATACATACACACATACACACATACCACATCTTCTTTATCCATTCCTCTGTTGATGAACCTGTATTTTGCTTCTCTGTCTTGGCTGTTGTAAATAGTGCTGCTCTGAACATTGGGTGCATGTATCTTTTCAAATTAGAGTTTTGTCTGGATATATGCCCAGGAGTGGGATTGCTGGATCATATGGCAACTCTATTTTCAGTTTTTCTGAGGAACCTCTATACTGTTTTCCATAGTGGCTGCACCACTTTACATTCCCACCCACAGTGCAACAGGGTTCCCTTTTCTCCACACCCTCTCCAGCATTTATTGTTTGTAGATTTTTTAATGATGGCCATTCTGACTGGTGTGAGGTGATACCTCATTGTGGTTTTGATTTGCATTTCTCTAATAATTAGCGATGTTGAGCATCTTTTCATGTGCCTGTTGGCCATCTGTATGTCTGCTTTGGAGAAATGTCTGTTTAGGTCTATTCTTCCTGAGAGGCGCGTCTTAACTATCTAGCGCCCATTTTTCCAAAGCACAATGCTGTTGCATACTTAATAGACTCCAGCATAGTGTAAACATAACCTTTGTATGCATGAGGAAACCAAAAAATGTGTGTGACTGACTTTATTGCAATATTGGCTTTATTGCAGAGGTCTGGAACTGAACCTGCAGCATCTTCGAGGTACACCTGTGTTTGTAAAAAAGACTGCAGTAATATCCTCCCACTGTCCATACCCATGAGCACTTCCCTCCCACACTGGCTCTGTGCTTGCCTGCGTGACTTACTTTGGTTAATGGGGCAATAGCAAATGTGACATAAACGGAGACTTGAAAAGTGCTTGCCCTCTTTTGCTGCTCTTGGGAACCCTGTAATCACCACCATGCAACAGGCCCAGACTAGCCTGCTGGATGATGAGGGACACATGGCCAAGTCATCCCCTGCCTCACCTGACAGAGAGCCAACAATCAGACACGTGAAGGAGGCCATCTGGAACTAACCAGAGAAAGAAAATTTAAGATAAGATCTGAAGCCTACTAGGAGTTAGCCAGCAAGTCTCTCTGTGCCAACCAGTGCCCAATATCAAGCCAGGAACTGCCTCTCAAAGAAGGTGGGCTGGTGCCAGACACGTAACAAGACCCTCCTCAGGAGGATAATAGTTATGTATAATGCCTGCACTAAAAGATCCTGGTAGATAACCTTTGATCAAGTGGTCACCTGGCAGTCATGTGTGTAATACTCGTGTGATAAACTGTATTCAGCATTTGAAGCTATAGTAAAATGATAGCCCAAAATTAACTTAAATTTGAGATACTTTATTCTTTAATAAAAACACAGGATCATACTATACAGAATTTAAATATGCGTGAATCTGAACAATTTCTTTTATCACAGTGAGCATGCAAGTGTCTACAAGATGAGCACTCTTAAAATTAGGGCCAGATGATAGCTTCCGTTAGCTGGTTCCAAGTTTCTTTTAACTCTTAATGTCTTGGAATAGAATCTCGAGTGAAGAAGTCCTATATTTGGCAATATCTTAACACACTTATTTCTATCTCAAGAGACCTAGTTACTACTACAGATGTGAATAATTCTAAACAGCAATACATGATTTACTTAGCTTCTGTACTTGTAAACTGGGAAAGGGAAGAAAAACAAAAAGTGTGGAATCATTTTAACATCATTAATTGTTGACTCTTAGTAAAAGTTACATATGGCCAGAAATATACATGGGATACAAGAACAGTAAGAAAAAGTCCTGCATCTTATTCCACTTAATCATCACACATGTAACAAATAATTGTAACTTTTATTGATATTTCATAAAACCAACTTTCACTCCCTTTTAAGTCCTCAACTTCATTTTCTTTTTTTAAGGAAACTTTATTTATTTATTTATATATAAACATCTTTATTGGTGTATAATTGCTTTCCAATGGTGTGTTAGTTTCTGCTATATAACAGAGTGAATCCGCTCTACCTATACATATATCCCCATATCCCCTCCCTCTTAAGCCTCCCTCCCACCTCCCCCATCCCACCCTTCTAGGTGGACACAAAGCACCGAGCTGATCTCCCTGTGCTATGCGGCTGCTTCCCATTAGCTATCTATTTTACATTTGGTAGTGTATATATGGAACTTTACTTTTATTTATTTATTTATTTTTGGCTGCGTTGGGTCTTCGTTGCTGCACGCAGGCTTTCTCTAGTTGTGGCGAGCAGGGGCTACTCTTCGTTGCGGTGCGCGGGCTTCACGTTGCGGTCGGTGGCTTTTCCAGTTGCAGAGCATGGGCTCTAGGCGCGCGGGCTGCAGTAGTTGTGGCTCGCGGGCTCTAGAGCGCAGGCTCAGTAGTTGTGGCGCACGGGCTTAGTTGCTCCACGGCATGTGGGATCTTCCCGGACCAGGGCTCGAACCTGTGTCCCCTGCATTGGCAGGCAGATTCTTAACCACTGCGCCACCAGGGAAGCCATCAACTTTATTTTCAATCCCTGCTGTTAGCTTCATGCTTGGGACTTGCCAGATTAAAAATTTTATAACCATAATCGTTTCAGAAGGAATTGTGATTAATTTTGGTAGATTGTATAGTGGATTACCACCATCTTCATTTCCTCTCCCCTACCGTTTAATTCAGTTAGGCCGTAAAGCTTGTGAAGGATATGTTTGCTATTTCGTTTTTGGCCTCTTCAGCACTCACCACAGTGTTTGGTAGGAGCTTAGTAAATGATTGTTGAATACTCAGAGGAAGTGCCTAATCCGTCCCTTCTTCTCCCTGACTTCCTCTTAGTCCTCAGTAAATTTTGGCGAATATGTCTAAGACATGCTCAGAATCTGCGAGGGGGTTTAAGTCGGGATGCTTTAATGTCTCTGCACTTTGTCTCCATATTTTACTGCCTGTAATTCCATGACTAGTGATACTCCCCTAGAGATCTGGACAGTATGCTTTCTTCTTTCCATTTCTCACGCTCTCTCTGTGAATCCATCCTACGCATCAGGGCCAGGGCTGAATAACGTGTGTATCTTTACCTGGGTCAGTTTTGCAAATGTAAGGAATTTGTTGCTTCAGTGATGTGGACAAATCAATTCAGGTGGTTTCATGCACACATTCAAAACTGTGCCCATGTAATCATTGGAAAGAGTTAGCAAGGAAGGAGGCAAGCCTGGGAGAGATGGAATGCACTTACATTTTTCATTTCCCTCTGCATAAATACGTGTCATAAATACATTTTCTAAAATCTCTCTCGAGACTTCCTCTTTCACTGGATTGTTTAGAAGTGTGGTGTTTAATTTCCAAAAGATTGGAGATTTTCCTTTCTGTTAATGATTTCCAGTTTAATTCCATTACGATCAGAGATTTTAATTCTTTAAAATGTGTTCATGTTTTATTTATGACCCAGGATGTGGCCTATCTTAGTGAGTATTCCCTGTGTGCTTGAGAGGAATGGGTATTCTGTTGTTGTTGGGTAGAATGTTCTGTAGATGTCAGGTGGATCCCATTTGTTGATGTTGTTCGGTTCTTTCATACACTTGCTGATTTTTTATCTGGTAGTTCCATCAGTTACTGAAAGAGAGGTGTTGAAATTGTCAGCTATAATGTGGATTTGCCTATTTCTCTTTCAGTCATGTCAGTTTTGGTTTTGTGTGTTTTGCCGCTCTGTTGTTTGGGGTGTACATGTATGTGGGATTGCTACATGCTCCTGGTAGACTCATCTTTTTATCATTATATAATGTCCCACTTTATCCCCGGTGATGTTTTTTCCCCTGAAGTCTACTTTATCTGATATTAGTAGGTCACCTCTGCTTTCTTTTGAATGGTGTTTGTATGATACATCATTTTGCATCCTTTTATTTTTAACCTACCTATATCATTATATTTGAAGTGAATTTCTTGTAGACAGCATGTATTTGGGTTTGGGGAAACTTTAATTATTGTTTATTCTGCTCTTCCTTCCTGTTCATAATCTCTCAATCTCCTGTTTTCCCATTGTACTTTATTTGTATTTACGGTATAGCAGTTTATCACATTTTGTCTTATGTACGTATTCGAATGTGATTACAGAAGCAGTTTCTTATGTATTTGAATGCGATTATAGAAGCAGTTTCTTATATCTTTGATCCCCCATATTGGAAGACAGGCAAATTTTGGTGGCTTGAGTTCAATATAGTACTATTTTTAAATTCGCTGTGCTCTATTACCTGGTTTTCTTTCATTGAAGTGCAGTTGACTTACAGTGTTGTGTTAGTTTCTGGTGTACAGCAAAGTGATTCAGTTATACATATATATACACATTCTTTTCCATATTCATTTCCATTCTGGTTTATCACAGGATATTGAATATAGTTCCGTGTGCTATACATCAGGACCTTGTTGGTTCTCTCTCTTACCTGTTAATGGTAAACTTAAAGTGTGAAACCCATGAAAGAAATGAGATTTTACATTTTGAAAAGTCTCACCCTTAGTTTACTTTAGGAAGGCATATTGATGTTTGGTTGCTACACATAAAAATGCTTATGTAAAAGATTTAAAACTTTGTTTTTAATTCCATCAAAGGGAAATATTATATCAGAGAGTCATAGTCTCAAATTCTGAAATCTGGGAAATCTAAATTTAAGAAAATACAAACTCGAGTGTATTTGACATGAGAACTTCTTGGGTGAATTAACGTAAGATGGTTAGAGGATGAAGAACTGTGGTGAAGGAGGGGAGTAGGTGGGAAGAAGCAAGTGAAAACTCCTTTCATTGCCAATTCATACCCATTCTCTGCAACAAATCAAATATTCTTACTCCCTAATTTAATGTCAATGCTAACATTGCCCCTCATATATATATATATATATATATATATATATATATTTTTTTTTTTTTTAAATCTTTTTTGGAGTATAGTTGATTTACAAGGCTATGTTAGTTTCCGGTGTACAGCCCTCATATGTTAATAATAGCAAAATATAGGGATTTCTGTTGGCTCATAAAATAATAGCCTCATTGATGAGAACTAATAATTTTCGCAGAAGTGTTTTAGTAACATGTAGAGACTATGGTAACATCAGGGAACATTTTGCTTTTCCTTCAAGGGTTGCAAACCCCACCGCCCACCTGGGTCAGGGAGGTCATTTAAATGTGTGAAATGGGTCAAGGGTTTACCAAGGAATGTTGAGGACTGTGGTAAAGTAGCAAGCGCACGCCCCATATAAAGGCATTCCATTTAAAACATTTTAAAAATTTTATGAAGGACATACAAAACACGTCTCCTGGCCAAGCCACCTTTGTGCGACCTCCAGTTAAATTACTTAGCCATTTCAATGGAGAAGAAAACCAGTCTGTCTTTATCACGTTCAGGGTGCCTTTACCTCACATGTAACTTTCTCGTTTCGGAGTCATGTGGAATCTCTGTATATGGAATCATCATATGGGGACATTTTACAGTATGTAGTGACTATAAGACATGATGCTATGCCTCAGGAATTTCTGACCCCTAGAATCTTAAAATCAATAGGCAGATTAAAAAAATCAGGGTCCCAAAAAGGTCTAAATAGTCATTTTTACTTTAAAACTTATTTTGTATATGAACATATATAATCTTTCTTTAAAATTAAGAATGGGACTTCCCTGGAGGTCCAGTGGTTAAGACTCCATGCTCCCCCTGCAGGGGGTGCACGTTTGATCCCTGATCGGAGAACTAAGATCCCACATGCTGCGTGATGCGGTCAAAAAAAAAAAAAAAAAAAAAACTTAGGCTAAAACAGCAAATAATTAAAACACTTAGCAAAAAAAAAGAATAACAATTATTTTTAAAAATTAAATTAAGAATGGCATCAATGATTCAATATATATTTTGCTCTAGATCAGGGGCCAGCAAAATTTTTCTGTAAAGGTTCAGATAGTAAATATTTTAGGCTTGCAGGCCACATGATCTCTGTCGCGAGTAGTAAATTCTCTCATGATAGTACAGATGTAGCCACAGACAATATATGTGTGTGACTGTGTTCCAATAAAAGTTACTTATGGACTTTGTGATATTTTCACAGAAAAAAATTGGGGTACTAGTTTTTTAAAAACAAATGGGTAAAACCATGACTAGTTACCCAAACCTTTAATGCTCAGCCAAAATTGAGTTGATATGACCCTTGTTTCTGCACTCGAAGTGAGCTCCATTTACTATCAAAATCCCACAGGGTGTTTTCCAGTTGTTTTGGAAAGAAGGCAATATCATGTCTCAGAGCCAGCCCAGTGGCGTACAATGACCAGGCAGTGGGAGTGTCTGCCCACATGGGAAGGCTTATGACTTGCACTGTTTTGCTGTGCCTAGTGATAATAAAATGCAGACAGATTTTAGTCAGGTTTATTTTTTATTATTCTTGAAATTGTCTGTAGTCAGTGAACCCTATTGTTGGCTGTACTCATTGCCTACACCAAGGGGCAGACCGCTTCCACTGGCCCATCCTTGGAATGCCACATGGGACCAGCCTACATGACGTTTGCCCACATGGTATCATTGGAGGGCTGTAGGAAAGCCTCAGACAAGTCTACCATAAAACAGCTGAAATTCTGCCATTCATAACAGAAATAATAATGATAGAAGTGGAGAATTAGCATTCATTGACTGTCTACCATGTACCAGAAATTATGTGTTAAATGCTTTATTTATATTTGAAAGATGAGCGAATGGAGTTTCTGAGAGGCGAAATAACTTATCCAAGGCCACAGAAGGGGGCCAGATTCGGGGGGATTCGGGACTGGGTGCAGGGAGTGAGTAGGGTGGAGAAGGCAATGTGAGAAACCTCAGGAAAGAGGATGCATAAAGTCATGAGAAGAAACGGTTCTGAAGAACCTAGGGGCAGGACAGGAATAAAGACACAGATGTAGAGAATGGACTTGAGGACACGGGGAGGGGGAAGGGTAAGCTGGGACGAAGTGAGAGAGTGCCATGGACATATATACACTACCAAAAGTAAACTAGCTAGCTAGTGGGAAGCAGCCGCATAGCACAGGGAGATCAGCTCGGTGCTTTGTGACCACCTAGAGGGGTGGGATAGGGAGGGTGGGAGGGAGGGAGACGCAAGAGGGAGGAGATATGGGAACATATGTATATGTATAGCTGATTCACTTTGTTATACAGCAGAAACTAACACACCATTGTAAAGTAATTATACTCCCATAAAGATGTTAAAAAAAGAGAGAAATGTATGTGAACAAACAGCTCATGAGATGGGAACTTGAAGTGGCTATTAAAAATTTGGGGAAAAAAGAAAGGAAAAAAAGTCGTGAGAAGAGAGAGTTGCATGAGGAAAATATGAAAGGGTAGGGTTGAAATGAACGAGTGTGTCACAAGTTTCCCATGGCTGCCTTTGTTCCCCAGTGTGTCCTTTCTCCTCATCTTGAGCAGTGTATTTACAGCTAACAATATGCAGAATGCTTCCAGATTGCTGCTATCACAGGAGCCAGGGCTTTTCTGTGTCCGCTGAGCCTGCGGAATGCTCACTTGTTCAGTTTGTCAGCTATGCTGCAAACAAAGACTATGAACCATGTGACCAATCGTCATATAGAATTGCTCGAAAAGAAAACTTACTCCATACACATTTATAAAGAAGCTCAAATAATCATTCAAGCCTTCTTCCTAGCACTTTGACATAATATTAAAAAACAACACTGAAGCAACATTCACAAGCATCAGCATATTGTAGAAGAATTAATTACCATAGTTTGATTGTTATATAAGATCACCTTTTCTAACCCCTAAAAACTATTTAACACCTTTTGAAAAGTGAGGTGATTGTGTAAGATGTAAAGGTAGTTTTGGTCTCATAGAAAGATTTCAGCACTTAACAGGCTCAGGGCCTTCCTCGTTCAAAAGAGGTGTGTCTTATTTTGGCAACCCAGATCTTTTTCCTATGACTCTGTAAACATTTTAAGTATGGCCATAGCTGTCATGTAGTAAAAGACCTCAACTAAGATGAATACTAAAAGCATCTCTAGTGAGAAAAAGAAAGAGAAAAGAATAGAAAAAATAAGATGAAAGCATGTCTACAATTGGTAAAAAGAGAAGGGAGAGACAGGGAAGTTATCATCATATTCACTGAAATTGAAAGTAAATGTAAAATGGATAGAAAGTTTTAACGTTAGGAGACTAAAAGTGGTCCTGCAACTTCAGTGTGCATCTCTATCACCTGGAGGGATTGTTAAAACACAGATCACAGGTCCTCACCCTGAAAGTCTCTGATTCAGGAGGTCTGAGGTGAGGCCCAATAATCTGCATTTTTAGCAAGTTTCCAGGTAATGCTGATGATGCAGGTGTGGGGACCACCCTTTAAGAACTGTTGGACCAGAGCAATGCTGCTTACTCTTTTCAAACTAACTACTCCTGATAGCAGAGGAGAGCAGGCCACCATGGGCTGCATGTGTGAATCCTGTATCTACCATTCACCAATTGTATGACCTTGGCCTAGGTACTTGACTGCTCTGTGAATTTTGCATTCTACTCTGTGACATATCCCTGTTTTTTTTCATATAAGAATGATACCCCCTTAAATCTTTTGAGTAAAATGTTAAGTTCTAGGGTAAGGCACTGATCTGCAAACCCCACAGCACGCTAGAGTCACCAAGGGGACTCGAAAAAATACTGATGGCTGGTACCCATCCCCAGAGACTCTAACGTATTAAGTATAAGGTTAGCTTGGGAAGAGGCATTTTAAGAAAGTGGTTGGTGTAGTTATAACAGTACATGGTATAGATCAGTGAAAATATATAAGCCGAGGCTGCATGCATCTACATGGAGAAATAAACCCTCAAAAAAGCAACAGGAAATAGTCACATTATAACACAATAATACTTCTGTAAGGATCAAACACATTTAAAACAACTCCACATACATAGATGGTAAAAGAGTGAGAATGTGGACAGGAAACATAACGTACACCCCCAAGGTAATATTTGCCTCTTGTTAGGAAGGGGCTTGGAGGATGCCATTGAAGCGGCATACAAAAGAAACTTCTGGTGCAAAAATACTTAATTACTTTTAAAAAAGGAACGGGAGCAAATGTGACAAAATGTTAACATCTAATACATCTAGGTGGGAGTTAGATGAGTAATTTTTATATCATTATATACATTTCTGTTGTGTATTTGCAAGTCATAGAAAGGGAAGCTACATCTTCTATGCTCAGGGAGTGTGTCAGTTGTGGACCCTGCTGTGTGGTACTGGAAAAGACAAAGGGGAATCTATTGCACTGAGAGAAATCTCAAAAATACTTGACACAGGGCCCTTTTATTCAAGGAGAGTCTTGTAGGATGAGAGCTGTCAGAACACATTTGGGAAGCACTGCTTTATTGAATGGTGGACACCATCATCCAACGTTCGATGTCATTATATGTCACCCCCGATGAGTGAAGACACAGACTTAAGCTTGTAAAGGATGGACTGTCATAGTCAGGCTTGGGCTCCCACCCCTGCTTGATAGTAGGAATCAGGCAATTTAGATCTGCAAGTAGCTCAGAGTCGGGAGGTACGTCCCGGGTCCTCAGTGTTGCACCCAGGTTCAGAGATTCACTAGGATTCTTGGAAGAGGATTCTTGGGAATCAGCATATAGTTGCAGTCGGGGCTGAGATTTATCACAGCCATGTCGTAAGGATACAGAGCCAGATCCTACGGGGACAAACACAGGCGGAGTCTGGAGGAATCCATGTGTACGCCTCCCATGAGGGGCCACACACAACATCCTCTTCCCCCAGAAATTAAAATGCAGCATGATGTGTGCAATGCTTTTGCCCAGGGAAGCCCTTTGAGACTCAGTTTAGGGTTGTTTTTTGTTTTTTACTGGAGGCTGGTCACATAGGCACCCTCTGCCTATCATGTAGCAGAAGTCCAGACTTCCAGAAGGAAAGGAGGTGTCAGAATAAAAGACGATGTTTGTATTCGGTCCAGGCACAGTAAAAATTCGTATCAATTAGGGAGTATTAAGTACCCCCCCCCCCCCGAAATCGAAGCTCCCAGACACCAGCCAAGGGCCAAGTTTGCAAACAGGCCTTTCTGAGGGTAGCAGTCTCAGGACTGCTATGTTCTTGTGTCTGCAGAGGACAGTTGGTGGAAATCTCAGATACTACCATCGCTAGTATTAAGGAACCCTACAGGATAGAATGATGGGGTGAAACCAGCAAGGTGAAGCCTATTAAGGGAAAACAAGAGCTTTGCCTTAAAGTCCAAAAGATCAATTCCGAGTACTGGCTGGAGGAGACCCAGCTTGACAGCAGTTAATGTGAAAACCCCCAGGGGGTTTGCTGCTCAATATCAATTAACAGTGTTAACTGAGCCATTGGAAAAACTAATTGAAACTTATTCTAAATTAATGAGCGTGTCATGTCCAGATCAATGGATGTAGAACTCCCATGGTATTCTGAAATGACCAAACATCATTTGGAAAATGTATGCACTTCTAAGGCTTTTATTCTAATACATGGATGAATATATAAAAGATGTGCAGTAGGTAGTGTGGGCTGCTAGAGTGACACATGTATGAGCAGCTTTACCTTTTTTTTTTTCTTTGCGGTACGCGGGCCTCTCACTGCTGTGGCCTCTCCCGTTGCGGAGCACAGGCTCCGGACGTGCAGGCTCAGCGGCCATGGCTCCGCGGCATGTGGGCTCTTCCCAGACCGGCGCACGAACCTGTGTCCCCTGCATCGGCAGGCGAACTCTCAACCACTGCGCCACCAGGGAAGCCCAGCCTTATCATTTTTGAAATGAGGTTTTGAACATTTTGAAATGAGTCTGGGAGATTCTCTTTTGCTCCATTTGGCAGAACTGAGACCATGGAGGCAGCTTTAGGAGACAGATACGGAGACAATATAAAAAAGGAATGAGGGCAGCCCAGCTATGGAATTAGCTGACTTGGGCAAGAATGTCTTCCCCAATAATGGAAATGTACACACAGCTGGATGAACATGAGTCTCTAGACTGGAGGAGACATTGAAACTGAAGATCTGTAGAGTCTCTTTCTACTCTACAGTGCTTGACCCTGTGGTCCTATTAATTTAGACGTTTCCACTGTGCCCGTGGCTCAGAGGCTGCTGAATGGACGGTCAAAGGAAGAACAGGAGTCATGACCTTTGTCCGGTGTCTCAGTCTCATTTTGAGTGTTGCTGCAGGAACCCCGGGGATGCTCCCAAGCCCTGGGGGCTCATTTCATAACATTGCCTCATACAGGCAGGCCCTAAAAGTTTTGGAGACACAACTTTTCACTGGCAAGATTCATGCTTGAAATTCTACCTCGAGAATTAATCTGCTAAGGATTCTGTGACAGACATCAAGACACTACCTCAGTGAAGGACTCTGTTAAATTTGAGATGCAATTTCAGTATACACCAGGAAGTTCCTTAGTCCCAACTGACCAGAGCTCCTCACGTTATACCATTAAGCATTCATTTTTCTGCATCTTACTAATATGTCAACTTTCACAAAACACCCACTAAAAATAAACACCCCTGGGTGAAGTAGTGCTTTAGCTAATCTCATGTAAATCAGGGTTCTCTAAATGCTTCATATTATGTAAAAAATATTGATTTCTATCAGGAAAAATTCAGTTGTATCAGTAAAAAAAAAAAAAAAAAATTGTGTCCCCACCATGCCTATATCTATTTTATTTCCTCATATACTTGACTCCCTGGACTCAGTCTCATTCAAACTTACTTCCTTGAAACAACCAGAACCCTAGTCACAGCCAGCTCTCTGCCTGCCCTGCAGCTGTACCCTGCTAGTGCCTTTGGCTGGAGTAAAACTCACCGCCACGCAGACGGGTGTCTCTTGAAATTCATAGTGCAAACCTCACGTGGGCCCTTAGTGCAGCTGGGCCATCAGACTGTTCTTCCCCAATCTAGTCACTCTCCCGGAAGTATATCTCAGACTTGAGTGTGCTGTCAATCACCGGGGGTCTTGATAAATACACTTTCTGATCTTGCCATTGAGTATGAGAGCCTGTGTTTCTAACAGGCCTCCAGGTAAGGTACAACGCTGGTGACCCTCGAGTAGCAAAGTCCTAGATGACTATTTCATACTTTATTATCTCTCTTCAAGCTTCTAACACTTGATCCCCGACCCCTACAACCAGCTAGTGACCTGCTTCTTACTGTACCGAGAAAGTGGTAGGAATCAGAGGAGGGCATCACAGACTCCGTCACCTCACCTACTGTCCTGCCAGCACCTGGACCCACGCATTCTGCCTTCCCATCTGTTAACAGACATCTCAGACATACGTTGCTCAAGAGTGAACTTCTGATGTTGTCCCTACTATCTCCTCTACCAAGTTCCATGCGCCCATCTCTGCCGGGCGCATCTCTGTCATTTCTCCAGTTGCTGAAATCAAAAGCCTTGAAGTAATCCTTTCTCATGTTTCTTTCCTTCATACCCTATATCCAATCCTATTTGCTTTACCTTCAAAACACATCCATAGTCTGACCACTTCTCACTACCTGTACTGTTACCACCCCCTCCAAGATACCTGGATCACCATAATCATCTGGTAAATGGCCTCCCTGCTTCTAACCTTGCCCCATTAGGGTCTATTTAAAACTAAGCAGTGAGAGTGATCTTATTAAACTTACCATATGTTATTGAATCTAAGATGCCATCAATTGTAGGAAGCAGCCTTATTTTATGTATAAGTAAGTTTAAAGTAAGGGACATTGCCTTGAAGTAAACTATGACGTTTTGCCTTAATAATAATCTTGTGCAAAACATCACTTAGTCTCACCAGAACCTGTCTGCTTTGAAGATACTTCGCAATTCCAGGATACTTGATACTTTTTACTGCATGCAGATTCATTCATTGCTTGATGGAATGGTAGGCAATCCTTTCGGATGTATATCATGAACAAAAGAAAACCCAAGTCCATCTACTCATTGATACATTTTTAAAGCACTTACTTGGTAATTGCTTTGCAAGAAGTTATGGACTTTCAGTCATTCCTCCAACGATGAACATTCATTTCACTAGTATCCAATTTTTACGCTGCTGCTGTGTTTCCCTGACTTTCTGTTGCACCTTAACTTTTTGTTCCAGTACCAAATCATCATATAATCTTTTGGAAGGCACTTGAAAAAGCAATTAGACTCAACATGGGTAGTACGGATAATGCACAGAACTCGCCTAAAGGGAGGAAAATGAGAACTTTCCTGAACAAGTTCCTCTGTGCAGGCAATGACAACTATGCCTGAACTGCCACTTGCCAGACAGGTATTCTAATACAATTTCTACAAGGATAATCCCGATAACCCCAGTGATAAAACGTAGGGAAAAAGTGACAAAATTCAGTACGTCAGATCATGTCCCTCCTATAGTCGAAACTATCAAAGGCTGTCTATTGCATTTACCAGCATCTGTACCATACCCTACAGAGTGTTATGCGTGAGCTCCCTGGCCCCCACCACAAGCACTTGGGTCTTTGCCCTAGAGGGGGTTTGTCGTTAGAGTAACCAGGTGGGTGTTTGGAATCTAGCCACGAGGATACTGAGTTGAGGATATATTTAGTTTGGACTTCTGTGCTGTATTTCAGTGGTTCACAGTCCTACCTAGAGGTAAGCTACTGCTAGCTTTCCCACGTACGAAATGGCTTCCAGAAATTCTTCTCATGTCCGCTGTGCTGACTCACCTGTGTTAGGACATGAGGATGCAAGGCCAAAGGCTGTTTGGTAACATAACCACGTGCTCTGGCTCCTGGCACCGGGAAGAAGGGACGGACTGGCAGAGAAACAATTATCGGAATGCATGGTGCCAGAAGCTAGACCATGGGAAACTCTTCTAAGCACTAGCATATAAAATTGTAGGCAGAGTGGTTTACTCACATCAGTGCTTGTCGAACAGAAGTTCTCTCCTATCAGGAACATACATGAAAGTGCAGCCGTAAACGCCACCCCATACTTCAGGATTCTCAGTGTGTGTGCTGTTTGTCGGATTTTAGGGGTGGTAATATACTGCAGTTTCCTTTGTCATTCTACATAAATCTTTGATTTTGTGCCTCATCTTGTATTTGTGCCTTTGAAGTCTTTTTTTTTCTAATACTTTTATTGGAGTATGATTGCTTTACAATGGTGTGTTAGTTTCTGCTTTATAACAAAGTGAATCAGCTCTACATATACATATAGCCCCATATCTCCTCCCTCTTGCGTCTGCCTCCCTCCCACCCTCCCTATCCCACCCCTCTAGGTGGTCACAAAGCACCGAGCTGATCTCCCTGTGCTATACGGTTGCTTCCCACTAGCTATCTGTTTTACGATTGGTAGTGTATATATGTCCATGCCACTCTCTCACTTTGTCACAGCTTACCCTTCCCCCTCCCCGAGTCCTCAAGTCCATTCTCACCATCTGTGTCTTTATTCCTCTCCTGCCCCTAGGTTCTTCAGAACCATTTTGGTTTTTTTTTTAGATTCCATATATATGTGTTAGCATACGGTATTTGATGTTCTCTTTCTGACTTACTTCACTCTGTATGACAGACTCTAGGTCCACCCACCTCACTACAAAGAATTCGATTTTGTTTCTTTTTATGACTGAGTAATATTCCATTGTATGTATGTGCCACATCTTCTTTATCCATTCGTCTGTCAATGGACACTTAAGTTGCTTCCATGTCCTGGCTATTGTAGATAGAGCTGCAGTGAACGTTGTGGTACATGACTCTTTTTGAATTATGGTTTTCTCAGGGTATATGCCCAGTAGTGGGATTGCTGGGTCATATGGTACTTCTGTTTTTAGTTTTTTAAGGAACCTCCATACTGTTCTCCATAGTGGCTGTATCAATGTACATTCCCACCAACAGTACAAGAGGGTTCCCTTTTCTCCACATGCTCTCCAGCATTTATTATTTGTAGACTTTTTGATGATGGCCATTCTGACTGGTGTGAGGTGATAACTCATTGTGGTTTTGATTTGCATTTCTCTAATGATTAGTGATGTTGAGCGTCTTGTGTTTGTTGGCCATCTGTATGTCTTCTTTGGAGAAATGTCTGTTTAGGTCTTCTGCCCATTTTTGGATTGGGTTGTTTGTTTTTTTGATATTGAGCTGCATGAGCTGCTTGTAAATTTTAGAAATTCATCCTTTGTCTGTTGCTTCATTTGTCAATATTTTCTCCCATTCTGAGGGTTGTCTTTTGCTCTTGTTTATGGTTTCCTTTGCTGTGCAAAAGCTTTGAAGTTTCATTAGGTCCCATTTGTTTATTTTTGTTTTTCTTTCCATTTCTCTAGGAGGTGGGTCCAAAAGGATCTTGCTGTGATTTATGTCATAGAGTGTTCTGCCTATGTTTTCCTCTAAGAGTTTGATAGTTTCTGGCCTTACGTGTAGGTCTTTAATCCATTTTTAGCTTACTTTTGTGTATGGTGTTAGGGAGTGATCTAATCTCATACTTTTTCATGTACCTGTCCAGTTTTCCCAGCACCATTTATTGAAGACGCTGTCCTTTCTCCACTGTACATTCCTGCCTTCTTTATCAAAGATAAGGTGACCATATGTGTATGGGTTTATCTCTGGGCTTTCTATCCTGTTCCATTGATCTATATTTCTGTTTTTGTGCCAGTACCATACTGTCTTGATTACTGTAGCTCTGTAGTATAGTCTGAATTCAGGGAGCCTGATGCCTCCAGCTCCATTTTTCTTTTTCAAGATTGCTTTGCCTATTCGGGGTCTTATGTGTTTCCATACAAATTGTGGAATTTTTTGTTCTAGTTCTGTGAAAAATGCCATTAATAGTTTTATAGGGATTGCATTGAATCTGTAGATTGCTTGGGTAGTAGAGTCATTTTCACAGTGTTGATTCTTCCAATCCAAGAACATAGTGTATCTCTCCATCTGCTTGTATCATCTTTAATTTCTTTCATCAGAGTCTTATAGTTTTCTGCATACATGCCTATCGTCTACTTAGGTAGGTTTATTCCTATGTATTTTATTCTTTTCATTGCAGTGGTAAATGGGAGTGTTTCCTTAAATTCTCTTTCAGATTTTTCAGCATTTGTGTATAGGAATGCAGGAGATTTCTGTGCATTAATTTTATATCCTGCTACTTTACCAAATTCATGGTTTAGCTCTAGTAGATTTCTGGTAGCATCTTTAGGATTCTCTGTGTATAGTATCATGTCTTCTGCAAACAGTGACAGCTTTACTTCTTGTTTTCCAATTTGGATTCCTTTTATTTCTTTTTCTTCTCTGATTGCTGTGGCTAAAAATTCCAAAACTATGTTGAATAATAGTGGTGAGTGTGGGAAACCTTGTCTTGTTCCTGATGTTAGTGGAAATGGTTTCAGTTTTTCACCATTGAGAACGACGTTGGCTGTGGGTTTGTCATATATGGCCTTTATTATGTTGAGGAAAGTTCCCTCTATGCCTACTTTCTGGAGGGTTTTTATCATAAATGGGTGTTGCATTTTGTCGAAAGCTTTGTCTGCATCTATTGAGATGATCATATGGTTTTTATCCTTCAATTTGTTAATATGGTGTATCACGTTGATTGATTTGCGTATATTGAAGAATCCTTGCATTCCTGGGATAAACCCCACTGGACCATAGTGTATGATCCTTCTAATGTGCTGCTGGACTCTGTTTGCTAGTATTTTGTTGAGGAGTTTTGCATCTATGTTCATCAGTGATATTGGCCTGTAGTTTTCTTTCTCTGAGACACCTTTGTCTCGTTTAGGTATCAGAGTGATGGTGGCCTCATAGAATGAGTTTGGGAGTGTTCCTCCCTCTGAATATTTTGGAAGAGTTTGAGAAGGATAGGTGTTAGCTCTTCTCTAAATGTTTCATAGAATTTGCCTGTGAAGCCCTCCGGTCCTGGGCTTCTGTTTGTTGGAAGATTTTTAATCACAGTTTCAATCTGAGTCCTTGTGATTGGTTTGTTTATATTTTCTGTTTCTTCTTGGTTCAGTCTCAGAAGGTTGTGCTTTTCTAAGAATTTGTCCATTTCTTCCAGGTTGTCCATTGTATTGGCATAGAGTTGCTTGTAGTAGTCTCTCATGATCCTTTGTATTTCTGCAGTGTCAGTTGTTACTTCTCCTTTTTCATTTCTAAGTCCATTGATTTGAGTCTTCTCCCTTTTTCTCTTGTTGAGTCTGGTTAACGGTTTATCAATTTTGTGTATCTTCTCAAAGAACCAGCTTTTAGTCTTATTGATCTTTGCTATCGTTTCCTTCATTTCTTTTTCACTGATTACTGATCTGATCTTTATGATTTCTTTCCTTCTGCTAAATTTGGGGTTTTTTTATTCTTCTTTTTCTAATTGCTTTAGGTGCAAGGTTAGGTTGTTCATTTGAGATGTTTCCTGTTTCTTAAGGTAGGATTGTATTGCTGTAAACTTCCCTCTTAGAACTGCTTTTGCTGCACCCATAGGTTTTGGGTCGTCATGTCTCCATTGTCATTTGTTTCTAGGTAGTTTTTGATTTCCTCTTTGATTTCTTCATGATCTCTTGGTCATTCAGTAGCGTATTTTTTAGCCTCCATGTGTTTGTATTTTTCCTGGAGTTGATATCTTGTCTCGTAGCGTTGTGGTCAGAAAAGATAGTTGATGTGAACAACCAAACCAAAAAAGAAATCCACCAATGATAACAAGCACTAAAATCTATACTAAGAAAAAAAAAAAGGACATACAGAACCCTAGGGCACATAGTAAAAGCAAAGCTATACAGACAAAGTCACACAAAGAAGCATACACTTACATACTCACAAAAAGAGAAAAAGGAAAAAAAGTATATATAAAAGGAAGAGAGCAACAATAGCAATAAACAAATGTACCAATGATAATAAGCTCTACATACTAAATACAATAAACATAAAACCAGAAACAAATTAGATGCAGAAAGCAAACCTCAAGTCTGCAGTTGCTCCCAACGTCTACTGCCTCAATCTGGGGATGATTCATTGTCTATTCAGGTATTCCACAGATGCAGGGTACATCAAGTTGATTGTAGAGATTTAATCCGCTACTTCTGAGGCTGCTGGGAGAGAGTTCCCTTTCTCGTCTTTGTTCGCACAGCTCCTGGGGTTCAGCTTTGTATTAGCCCCGCCTCTGCGTGTAGGTCACCTGTGGGCATCTTTTGGGAAGTCTGAGGTCTTCTGCCCACATTCAGTAGGTGTTCTGTAGGAGCTGTTCCACACATAGATGTATTTTTGATGTATTTGTGGGGAGGAAGGTGATCTCCATGTCTTACTCCTCCACCATCTTGAAGGTCCCTTCCAATTCTTTCTTTTAATTGTGCAAGATTCAGGCCCCATGAAACCTAGATCTGTCCATGCTCTGACATCTATACCATTAGTCTTGGGCCCCTGTCCCCACACACTTGCCCTGAGCTCCTGCCGTGCTGGCCTTCTCACCATTCCTCAGACAATTCCGTCATTCCCTGGTCTCTGCACTGGTCCCCCTGCCTGGAGCCTTCTTCCTCCAAACATCCACATTGCTTGCTTCTTCCCCTTTCAGCAGTTTTTCTCAAAATTGACATTTACAGGGAAACTATATTCAATATCCTGAGATAAACTATAATGGAAAAGAGTAGTTTAAAAATGTCTATGTATAACTGAATCACTTTACTGTACATCAGAAACTAACAAAACATTGTAAGTCAACTATACTTCAGCGAAGAAGAAAGAAAAAATAAAATTCACCTGCTCCGTAAGGCGTTCCCTGTCCTGTCCTCTCCTTTGAATATGAAGTCCATATCTATACACACTCCTGAAATTTCTTATTCCGCTTTCGTTGTCTCCTTTCTGTAGCATCTTTCACACTCTAAAGTAGATAGATTGATAATGATTGATCAAGCAATAGATAGATGATAGACACTATCAGCAAACAATCAGGTTATTATGCTTCAAGCTAATTGCCTGCCCCTCCACAAGAATGTACTCAATAAATATTTGTTAAATGAATGAAACACTCCTTACATCAAAACCTGTGAATCATTTACTTAGGTCTCACACACACACACACACACACACACACACACACACACAAAACGGTCTTCTAAACCAAATGGATAACAACTTCTAGGACCTTAAGTGAAATGAAAATCAAGATGGAGTCACTATTGCTAAGAGAGCTCTCTAAAATGGAGCTGGGAGGCCATTAAGGAAGTGTGACTTATGCATGTCTCAGCCTGGATGGAATCTGATCTTTGGACCTGATGAAGCCTCCCAGAACACCGGCCAGAAACTCAAGATACTTATCTGACCGTGACCCCTAAAGTAACTCGTGACAGTCTATCTATTATTGGACCCTTACCCTAAAACAACTTGTGTTCCTTAAGGACAGATATTTTCTGACTCGAGTCAGAGTCAGTCACCGTTCTCTCTCTCCAGGCAACTTTTAACCAACCATCGTGTGGCTTTTTGTCTCTATAAGCCCCTGACTCTTTCTCTTCCCCAGAGCATTCTTTAGGGATGCTAAAGAATGTGGGGATCTCCCAAATTGCAATTCTTAGGATCCCAGATAAACACTTTTCTTATCTGCAGCCTCCTGCATTATTATTATTTTTTTTGGTTGACACCCTTTACTGTGCCTTGTAGAAATTTAATATCAACATGATACTCTGTGCCCCAGAATGTGAAAGTGTGGAGAAAATGTGACTCTTTGATTGAAAAGGCCCAGGGAAATATTGTAGGGTTTAGTTGTAGTTGGTGGATGCATAGTCTTCTTTTTGGATTGTGTGAGGATTTTTCTTTTAAGACCATTTTTTTAGAGCAGTTTTAGGTTCGCAGAAAAATTGAGGAAGGTACAGACTTTTCCCATATACCCCCTGCCCAGAGGTTGCAGGTTCTTACTACAGAAAAAGGACAGGATGATTTTTATAGTTGAATGACTGCAGGACAAAAGACAAAAGCTGCCTTTGAAATAAAGCTTCTCAGACGCATGGCTCTCGGTTCAGGAAACCAGAGAATTCTATGGTGGTCATTATGTAGAACAGTGAGGAAAATGAGTACAGCGGAAAATGTGGAATGCTGTGAGCATTGGATACAAGCCAAACGTTTGAAATGATTGTTTATTAACTTCTTTTCTGCCTGAATTTGTTTAGCTTTTTTTTTTTCTTCTCTTCTCGCCTGAGAAGTGAGGATCATTTCTCCACACCTGCATGATAGGGTAGCATCCAGGGCTCCATTTCCATCACAGTGCAGGAGGGGATGGCGGCAGGATCCTGACAGATCTTAATTTCGCTTCTGTCTCAGAACTTCACGTTTCAGGAAAAATCTTCCTCCTTGTCAACAACAAATTAAGTTAGTGTTCATAGCTATGTTTCTTGTGTTTCCCCTGGCTGTGGGCGGCTTCGAGCAACTTCTGTCACTGTGTGAGAGGCTGAATGAGAGGTCACGCTTCTCCTTCTCGCTGAAACAAAAGAAAGATTCAGTCACTATGTTTTCTGCTTGGCTTAGCACATACCCTGGGATGCTTACATATTTTGCATGGCGATTCTAGGGAAATGTTAATTTCAAGAGCAGGTATCCCCCATGAGGATCAGTTGTCAGGGTGGTTAACCACGTTTGTTCTTAATGTATATTTTACAAACGTATTTGTAACTTCGGTTCATGTCTGATACTGAGCCTTGCCAGTTGTCAGAGAGCTGTAGCTTTCTGTTCACAGCATGATGAACTGGCAGGAGGGGGCCTCCAATGGGAGCTGATGGCTTGTGGGGGCCGAGGGAGGGGCCACACGTGCCAGGGCCTATGAGGGCTTATGAGGTTTGTTACTTTGTTATCCAAGTGAATAAGACACTAGTCTTACTGCCTTCGTCCTGGCGCCCACACAGCAGGCCGAGGGACCCTGTTGAAACCGGAATCAGATCATGTCACTCCGCGGCTTCGCACGTTCCCCTGGGTTCTCATTTCACTCAGAGGAAAGACAGAGTCTTCACAATGGCCCCCAAAGCCCTCCTCGATCGGACCCATGCCCGCCTCTTACCTCTCCAGCCTCTTCTATTATTCTCCACCCCCCTTGCTCCATCCACTTGGACCACACCGGTCTTCTTGCTGGGCCTAGGACACACCAAGCCCATACCCTCCTCTGGTCCCTTGCATTTGCTGTCTCTTCTGCCTGGAATTCTCTTCCCCCAGATTTCCTCAAGGCACCCTCCCTCATCTTCCACAAATCTCTGCTTAGAAGTCATCTTCTCACGGAGGCTTAGCCTGACTGCTACATTTTAATTAGCACCCTCCAGACACCGCACGCACACATATATACCTAACTTTTCTCTGGTTTCATTGTCCCATAGCCCTCTGTCATCATGTAACATTCTAGATTATCTTTCTTGATTGTTGTATCGTCTGTCTTTCCTACTGTGTACAACGTAAGCTCCAAGAAGGCATTGATTTTTACCTTGATATGATATTCACTGCTCTAGTCCAAGCCCCTGGAATAGCACTTGGAATATAGCCAGGTTGAGCATCCATTACTGGTTTGCCAGGACCGTTCCGGTTATGCCTGAGGTCCTGGTGTGATTATTAACGGCACTCCCTTCGCTGTGCAAAGTGTTAATGATTAGATTTATGGTCACTGTACACAGAGGAGAGGCTCAGTAACTATATCTTTATTTATTTATTTTTTTCATTTCAGTTTATGGACAATGTATCTGCTAGGTTTTTTTGGTTATTTTTGTGTTTTTTTTTGTTTTTTCTGGGGGGTGGTACGCGGGCCTCTCACTCTTGTGGCCTCTCCCGTTGCGGAGCACAGGCTCCGGACATGCAGGCTCATCGGCCGTGGCTCACGGGCCTAGCCACTCCGCGGCATGTGGGCTCTTCCCGGACCGGGGCACGAACCCGTGTCCCCTGCATCGGCAGGCGGACTCTCAACCACTGCGCCACCAGGGAAGCCCTCAGTAACTATATCTTAATTGAGAGGCTGCTCCCTCAGGGGTAGAACCTTTTCTAGTTGTGGTTCAGGCAAATAGTCAGGACTGGGGGAAAAAATCAGAGCGCTCACCAGGATAAAGCAGCTGAGGCTCAGAAATGGTGGTATAGAAGAGCAGCTGGCAGCTGGACGGTCAGTCTTTGGGCTACAGTCCATCAGTCTCTGATATTCAGGAGCAGGGTACCAGTTTCCTACAAAGAGCACAGTGGAGTCACTGCTCCTGCCAGAAGCCTTGGGGACTAGAAAGTTGACCAGAGCAGACATGTCGAATAGCATCCAAAACAGAAATCTAGCTTTAGAAACTGGGGTAGCAGCCAGGTAATCACACGCTCAGTTAAAAGCGCAGCTAATGAAAAGGATCCTCGGGACTTCCCCGGCGGTCCAGCGGTGAAGACTTCGTCTTCCCACGCAGGGGGTGGGGCGTCGATCCCTGGTCGGGGAGCTAGGATCCCACATGCCTCGTGGTCAAAAAACATAAAACAGAGGCAACATTGTAACAAATTCAATAAAGACTTTATTTTACTTTTTTAGTATTTATTTACTTATTTAATTTTATTTATTTTTGGCTGCATTGGGTCTTCGTCGCTGCACATGGGCTCTCCTGTAGTTGAAACGAGCGGGTTCTATTCTTCGTTGCGATGCGTGGGCTTCTCATTGCGGTGGCTTCTCGTTGCGGAGCATGGGCTCTAGTCACGTGGGCTTCAGTAGCCGTGGCACGCGGGCTCAGTAGCTGTGGCATGCGGGCTCAGTAGTTGTGGCTCGTGGGCTCAGTAGTTGTGGCTCGTGGGCCCTAGAGCGCAGGCTCAGTAGTTGTGGCGCACGGGCTTGGTTGCTCCGTGGCTTGTGGGATCTTCCCGGACCAGGGCTGGAACCCCTGTCTCCTGCACTGGTGGGCGGATTCTTAACCACTGCGCCACCAGGGAAGCCCTCAATAAAGACTTTTAAAATGGTCCACATCAAAAAAAAAAAAAGAAAGAAAAACAGGATCCTTAATGCTTTACTCTCTTGAATGAATTCTGTGAAGCCTTTACGTATATTCAGAATCATCCTTTTCTTAATGAAGACTGTGGCTCCCCTTCTATTTGCCTTGTTAATCTGTGACTTTCCCTTGTTTCAAAATATATTCTTGAATATCTTTTTAAATATATCTTTCACCTTGATTTCTCTTATTCCCTGTATTAGTTTTCTGTTGCTGACCTAGCAGCCGGCCACAAGCTTTTAGCAGCTCAAAACAACACAAATTTATCATCTCACGGTTCTGCAAGTCAAAAATATGGGTTGGATCAGCGGGTTTTTCTACTCTAGGTCCCACAAAGCTGAAATCAAGGCATTGGCTGGCCTGGGCACTTACGTGGAGGCTCTGAGAGCTATTCCCCTGCTAGGCACATTCAGGTTTTTAGCGGGATTCAGTTCCATGCTGCTTGAGGACTGACACCCCCATTTCCTTGCCGGCTGTTGTCTGGGAGTCATTTACAGCTCCTGGAAGCTGCCCACATTCCTTGGTTTGTGGTCCCTTTTTACCTTCAAAGCCAGCAAGAGGTGGTCGACTTCCTCTCCCAATTGGAATCGCCCTGACCTGTTCCTCCCTAGCATCTCTCCTCCATTCTCCTCTGCTGCTGCATCTCTCTGACTGACTTCTCAGCCTTCCTCTTTTGTTTCTCTGGATTCATTTGTTTCGAATGGGCCCACATAGATAACCCAGAATATTCTCCCTATTATAAGGTTAACTGATTAATCGCTGTTCATCAGTTATTGATGAACTGGTAATTGTAATAAACTGTAATAACTGTAAGAAACAGATGAATTACATCTGCAAAGCCCCTTCACAGCAGTACCTAGCTTAGTACTGGGTTGAATAAGCAGGAAAGGGGACTCTTGGGGGAGTCACCTTTAAGAATTCTGCCTGTCACACTCCTCCTGCTTTTGAAAATGTATATTTGAATCTCTCTTCAAAATGTTTACTGTCAGGCACTTGAGGTGTTCTTACTTGTGAGTATGAGGGCCTCCCTGCCCTGCAGCTCCCCAAATGATGCCTGCGAAGGTGGTAAAATGGGTGGGCAGAATCTTGGGCTGGACTTAAAAAAGTAGACTCATTTGGTGAGAACTGATTTGAGAGAGACCTCCGGCTTCTGGCTGGTACTCAGTAGCTTCATTCCTTCCTACCAGCAGAGTGTTCAGTAAATAGCAAAATTCGATGTCAACAATATGTCTCCAAGTCTCTGATTTCCCAGGCAGGGGAAATGGGTAGGAGGATGTGCACAGGGCTTAGAAAACTCCAGCACGGGAGCATAATTATCAAAACGGTGCACCCGCGAAGTGGAGGTGGGAGGATCCCACGGAACTGAGGCCCACCAGATAGATGTGAATTGTGACAAGGGACATGTGGGTGATGATTCTGAAACTGCCGCAGTAACTCCTCTCTGGAGCTAGGATAGGTCAAAGGCGGTGGTTCTCCAAGTGTGAGTCCTAGACCAATCAGCGTCACCTGGGAACTTGTTAGAAGCGTCAGTTCTTGGGCCCCATTCCCTACCTATTGAATCAGAAATGCTAGGGATAGGGCCCAGGTGTCCGTGTTTTAACATGCCCTCCAGGTGATTCTGATGCAGGCTGGAAGGAGTCCAACAGTGATTTCAAAGGGATTCCAAGAGGTTCCCCTTTCTGAAGATTAGGCTGCTCTCAAGATAATGGAGAGAAAGGAAAGGGGTTTGCTCCCTGGTTGGGGTCCCCTTCTGTTTAGGCATCACACTGCACAAGAAACGGAAAGAGACACATTATCTGCAGGAGGTAAGGGTGTAAGGTTAAAATATCACGGACACTCTCAGTTACCTTTCATGCATAACACCGTGTTAGTGATTTTCTGAGAAGACGTGAGCACAGAATTACTTCCTCTAGAAATTTATACGCAAGACGCAGTTCCTTAACATCATATTTGAACATTCCTCTAGAACGGGAGTTTTTGTTGCCCGGAACCTCTGGGAACATTTTCCAACTTCAGTAATCTAGGGCTATACTTAGTGCCCAGGGGAAAGAATATTTAAAATTTGAAAAACATTCCCCAAGAGATTCTGATCAAGTTCAGCGTTTCCTGGTCCTGGTGAAAGCCACGGAGGAAAGAGTGTTCACGTCACGGTTCCAACCTGAGCTGAAGGTATTCCTAAGTCGTTCAACTGAAGCCCTTGAGGTCTGTCAGCTTTTCACTCACGACCCAGGGTGTGGAGGGCCCTGTTACCAATCTGGCTGCTAGATGGCTGGTGCTGAATAAAAGTAAGGGTCTAAACAGCAACAGTGAGCCCTGGCTCTCTACAGTGAGCTTCTCCTTTGATTGAACTTGGATGTGGGGCTGGCAAGTTGCCCAGACCATCAGCGAGTGAAAGAGTTTATTGTGAGTAAATGCTTGAGGCGGAGGGAGTGGAAAAGGTCAAGGACACGGTTGAACTCAGCCATCAGCTTGGCTTCATAAAGAGAGGCGTGGGCCGTGTTAAAGGAATTGAGGCTTTTGTCCTCTTTTTCTTTCTTTGCTAAATGCTGATTGACTCCCTTTTCACTGAGACGGTATGCTTTGGCTTTTGTTTTCCTCTGTTTTGTTTTCTGGTTGGCCTGGAAGCTCCATGACCAAAAGAAATGGCTTTTCTTGATGTTTTGTCTTCAAGTTTTGACATACCCAAGTAGCAACTCCTGAAACTTGTTCCTTGAGAGCTGCCTGCCCCCCAGCTCTGCCTTTTCCAAACTCTGTAAGCTTGGGCAAGTCACTTAGCGCCTCAGCGTCTCATCTGCAACATACAGATATAGTAGTTCTTACCTCACTGGGTGACTTTAAGGGCTGAGTGGTTCATAAATGCCAAGTGCTTACAACCACGCCTCCCACAGAATAGGCGCACAGCAAGTATGAAAATTCTTATTGCTGTCGTGGTGGCTGTTTGCCCTGCCCTGGGTCTCTTACTTCTCACACTTCCCGTCCTTCACCCAGTATGTACCACGTGCCTGGTGGCCATAACTAGGGGAGAAGACAGACGCCATGGATTGGGGGTGAGATAGTTCCCCAAAGGCCACATCCCATCTGCATTCATAGTACCTCCTTGTCTTCTCTGACGGACCGAGAGTTCCTGAATGAAATGGTAGGAGAGTGAAAGAAGAGCAAAGAATTACTTTAATGACCTGAAAACGTGGCCTTTTAGCATCTAGAAATGTAAACAGTAGAAACTAGCACAGACAAATTTTAAATCATTCCAACATAACGTACAGCCCGTGTCAGTCAGAATAGGCAACGTCTTGTGCAGGGAAGCCCGGCATTGTAAGAATGTATGACAACAAGGGCTTATTCCTTGCTCACATAACCAGTCTGTCCTGGGGAAGCTGGGTCCCTCCTCCATAGCTCTCTTCTCTGGCCGACTTGGGCTGTAAGGGCAGCCAGCATCGGGAGGGTTGCTGTATTGTCACCATGGCACATGAAGAAGGTCACGAGGGACTTCCCTGGGGGTCCAGTGGATAAGACTCCGGGCTCCCAATGCAGGGGGCCCGGGTTTGATCCCACATGCTGCAACTAAGAGCCCACACGCATGCTGCAACTAAAGATCCCGCCCGCCACAAGGAGGATCCCATGTGCCGCACTAAGGCCCGGTGCAGCCAAATAAATAAAGATAAAAGAAATATTAAAAAGAAAAAAGAAAAGTAAAGCTTAAAATAGGATAAACAAGAAAAAGAAAACAGTCACGAGGCAAATCATGTACTCGCTCTTAAAGCTGCAGCCCAGAAATCAGCCACTTCTCCTCACATTCCTTTGGCTAAAGCAAGTCAGCTGTCTATGCTTAACTTCCACAGGGTTAATCTTTGAAGCAGTTATCCTAAAAACTATAAACATTGTAAACTATTGCTTCAAAAGAAATAATGAAAAATATTTCATATTTAACAGTATAAGGACACAAATGAACCTGAAGTGAATCATCTCAACCCCAAATGCAAATTATATCAAGTCAGTTTTTTCAGTCTTAGCTCCCTTTTTTTTGGCCGCACTGTGTGGCACGCGGGATCTCAGTTCTTCGACCAGGGATCCAACCCGTGCCCCTGCATTGGGAGCATGGAGTCTTAACCACTGGACCACCAGGGAAGTCCTTCATGTAATATTTACATGATTAGTATACTTTTTCAAAACCATCACCATAAGCAGAATGATACAATTTTCAAACACTTCAGTTGTCTAAGAAAGAACTGCATAAAAAGATCAGTCTCATTCCGATTTTAGGACAATAGAGAGATAAGTGGAATTTTTCTCCCTGACTTATTTGTATTATCCTACATTTGTAGATATATAATTCCTAAAGTGTATTTTTCTGTAATGTCTTTTGTTCCTGGTGTTCAGTGTATGCATATATGTATTCCAATTGCTTTAATTCAAAGAAACTACTTAAACTTTAACTAAGGAAATATATTTTTGAGAAAGTCTATCAAGTTTACTAGGTTGTAAGCATGGACTATAGTCTTTTTCCTTTTAAGTTAACCTTGGTAATTCCAGCTGTATAGTTCAGTGTTTGCATTTAAAGCCAACTCTGAATTATCCACAGCCATGAAATGAGAATAATAATAAACAGTATCTTAAGTTACTGTTTTATATACTTATTTAATCCCTTCAATGCTCAGAAGGAGGTGCTATTATCCCCCCCGCCCCCATTTTACAATTTTAGAGATTGAGGAGAGGCTAAGAGACTTAACCAGGGTGACACAGTAAGTGGCAGAGAGAGCATGCAAATCCTAGTCTCCCTGGGCACCGGAGTCGGTGCTCTTAATACCACTCTATGCTCAGGCGCTGACCAAGCCCCCCCAAAGTGAAATAAGATCATTTTGATTATCCAGCTGAACTTATCCACATGGAATCCCTGAATATATAAAACAAAAACAGGATTACTTAGGGCCAGATAAAAAGACATCCCAGTGAGTTAAGAGTAGGTATAATTTACCCAAAAGCATAACGATCACCTACCCACACAGGTAGAATGAGTCCAATACAACGATATCTATGTTTAAAGTATATAAGTAGGGAGTAGCAGGCTTTTGTAGGCTAAACGGATGAAAAAACAGTTGTGCTTAGAGATGAGCAGCCGAATTCTTAATATTAAAGGAAAAACAACTATTTAAAAAATTGGGTTAAACTGGTAGGTATGTCAAAGGCTTCTTTAGTAAAAGTAGAGATGAACAGCAAGGAATGTGCAATAGCTTCAACTCACCTATTAACACGTGAACCTCCAGGCCTGCCAAGAGACTTAGAGTGGCCAAACGTGTCATAATAGGCTTTTAGTTTTCAACAGGATCAGAGAGAAATCACATTTTGACTCCGATTAATTCCAACATCCTGTTAATTGAATACCTTGACAAGCTGGTTAATGAGACCGTGGACGGAAGAATGTAAGAGCACTTGTTTTTTTATTGTGGCTTTTCAGTTTACATTTCCTTCATAAAGAAAAGCTGATAAATGACACTGGAACATCTATATTTGTAACCAGAAAATAAATTGCTATTACAGTAACTTTGCTGCGGTAGGCAGGCTACAGTATAAAGGGAATTTATTTTTAGGTAGATTGCTGGTGTTCAAAAATGTTCTATTTGCAAGGCTAGCTTGGTTAGCTACTATGCAGAAAAGAGTTAAGATAACATGCCTGAGACTGCTTTCGGAAGAATGGTCTGTTAGTAAGGTTGGCCCTTGCCTGGCATCTGGGAACTTGGGTTTTGGGAGGGTTCCCACCAGTCCCAGAACTGCTAAGGGTGACTCACTGTGTCTAAGTGGTTTGTGCAGTGTAGTGCCTGCTGAACTCTGCTTTCCTTCTGGGGGGAGTTTTGATATATGATTGACAGAGGGGACCTACGTGACCAGCCCCCAATGAAAAGCCCACATGCTAAGTCTCCAATGGGCGTCCCAGGGCAGTAACATCACACGCGTGTTGCTGCATTTTTGTTGCTGGGGGAAGAGTGCGCTCTGAGTGACCCCTCATGGGAGGAATGAAACCAAGTAGGACCGTGTGGGCCCTCCCTGGTAGAAAAGCGCCTCTGTGTCCCCCGTTTCTTGTCTGTAGAAAAAGGCTTTAGTCTCCTAGACCCTTCGTGAGTTCCAAAGAGCAGACTCCAACATTTGCTCATTGGGGAAGTGAGGGAATGCAGAAACAAAGGAGGAGCAATCAAGCAAGAAAAGTAATGACAGCTTAAACAGTAGTTCAGCAATAAAACAGAGTCTTAGTTCCTCCTCAAGAGATCCACATAATAATCTGACGTACACCTTTGAGTTGTTCTGCACAAACTAAGACTCCCCACCCAGGCGGAGGGTGGTGACGACACGCTGACCACAAGCAAGTAGACCTGAGACTGACTGGAACCAGAAGTTTGGTGACTGATTAAGATTACCGAAACATCACCCTGTTACCCCACCACCAACCAATCAGAAGAAAGTCTTGCATCCTGCAGCCCTCCCCCCAAATGTTGCCTTCAGAAACCCTCCCCTGAAGCCACCAAGGAGTTCTGGTCTTTTGAGCATGAGCTGCCCATTCTCCTTGCTTGGTGTCCCACAAATAAATGCTGTACTTTCCTTTACCACACCTGGTGTCAGTAGACTGGCTTTGCTGCTCGGTGGGCACACGGACCCAAATTTGGTTTAGTAACTGGAAGAGAGTAAAAGGAAGCCTGCATGTGGATTCCTCTAGATCCTGCTCGTGGCTTTTTCCCTCGTGATCTGGCTGTATACCCATACTGTATCGCCGTAATACATCTTAGCCATGTGTGCCACTATATGCTGAGTCCCGTGAGTCCTCCTAGTGAATCTGAAGGTGGGGATGGTCTTGGAAACCCTTCAGCACAGCTACTTTCTACAGGCATTTTACATCCACAGGCTTTAGTTTGAGAAGCAGTGCTAAGTACATGTGTTTCATCAGAAGCTTGTAGAAAGATGATGTCTTGCCCCTGTTCTGACCAGATAAATAAAACTCCAAATATATTTGCAATCTTTGATTTCAATACATCAGCCCGCAACAAACATTTTACACAGTAAGAAGCTCTGGAAGAGAATCAGGAGGGCAGTGAATGCACACAGCAGAAACAATAGTTCACTTTTAAAGAAAAGTAAGCAGAAATGTCATTGTTCCTTTAGCCTTGGGGCACAATTATTCTTTGTTCTGAGAATTGTAAAAAGAATAAAATCCAAGAAGCCATATGAAGATCTCCTGTGGACTTTTAAAAATATCAGCCAAGGGAGAAAGTGGGCAGAGATAGAGGGATCATGTTATTAACAAATGTTGTCTTTTTTGTTTGTTTGTTATTTTGTAATGCTTTTCTCTTCTTTTAAAATTTTTTTGCGCTTTGTGAATGTTGTCTTTTAAAATTACAATAACATTACCTTCACTACAATATCAGTATGTGTTTTATCTACTCTTCTTTTTAGGTACTGGGGGGCTGTGAAATATTTGTGAACAAAGGAAGAAAAAACATTCACACTGTATGTTTTGAAACGGAATTGAAAACAAAAGAAAAGAACAAAGCAGAGCATTCACTGAGATCATCACATGAAAAGAGAAGATGCCTGACAGGATTAAAATGCCAGTGCCTGGCATCAGGTAAAATTAAAATGTCAATTTCATAATAAATATGTCATGAAGAGATCCTGTCACACAGTATGAAATGTTAGAAAACGACAGTGCGGTGCAATGTACATCTTCTAAGCATCACTGTGGTTTTTTTCCTCATCCTTTAAAGCAATATGATTTTTCAGAATGCATAAAATACAATGTTAGGACAGCGTTTAACACGTTTCATATAGTTTCACAGGGCACTTCCAGAATATGAGTAATAATTTAAGGAAGATATTTCATCTATTGCGAGTAGGGTTTGACACTCTCTTCCTTTCCTCTACGATTCCTGTAACATTTATGCGTCTTTAGCATCGGCCTCCTGTGTTTTTCCGCTTGCCACCCACTGACTACTTTGTAATTAAGTTTATTTTTTCCTCCACAAACTGAAGATTTCTTAATGGAAGAAATGGTAAAAGACTGGCCTTAAAGGGCAATGGGTTTTGCCAGAAAGTTGCAAGAGGATAAGGTTAAAAAGAAGAAAGATAGTGAGAGTAATGAATAGTTTGAGGACTAGAGATGGCATGGAGTTACTGGAATTGCAATGTGAAGCCTATTGAAATGATCTGTCGTTAAAATAGAAGTGATGTGACAAATAGCTATGTCTATCAAAGAACTTTAATATTGTCTCAAAAAGGATTATTTTCCAATACTCTCAGTCCAGTTAGAATAGACAAATCATTTGTAACAAAGATATTTTTATTTCTGTTACACTCCTCATAATAAAGGTGAGTAGATTTGGCTTCACAAAATTATTTCTAAGACCGTAAACTCCTTTAAGGAAGGGAAGTGAATCCATTATTCCTTACTTGTATTTTTCTCCCCACGCCCTCAGGCTCTTCTCAATGCTTAGTTCATAAAAGGAATTTGGAGAAAAGTGGAGGGGGTGATGGGGGCAGGTTGCTCCTTTTGTTGATAGGTCGACTTGAAGAAAAATGCACAATATAAGAGTTGTGAGTTTGGTGTTTGTTTTTAACTTTTTATTTTATACTGGGGTATAGTTGATTAACGATGTTGTATTAGTTTCAGGTGTACAACAGAGTGATTCAGTTATACATATTACATGTATCTGTTCTTTTTCAAATTTTTTCCCCCAATGAGGTTGTTACAAAATATTGAGCAGAGTTCCCTGTGCTACACAGCAGGTCCTTGTTGGGTATCCATTTTAAATACAGCAGTGTGTACATGTCAAGACCTTGCTGGGGACTATTGCCCAGGAGACAGCCTCTCAGTAGTTCCGAGGGAACTGCTCTGAAGAGGAAGAGGAAGAAGCCTAGTTTATATATGATTTTTGGCTAGGGAATCTATGCAGTCAAGCATGCATCTTGGTAGAAGATTACTGCTGTTCACAAAGAACAGGTGTCTCAGGTTAATGATTTCAGTGCTTTTCTATGTATGGGTCTAACTATCTAAGGGGCTTGTTTTCTCCAAAGCACAGAGTGCCTCATCCTGATTTTCATCCTGAATGGTTCTCAGGGTACACTGTCAGTCAGTAACGACTTAGAGCTGGGTGCTGAGCAATGCTCTTTGTTCTTCTTTGTTTACAGCTATGTTATAAAAAATTAATTTTACTTTGTAATTCATAATTGAGAGGTGGACTGCAGCTCTATCTGATTTCAGTTCTAGAATTTCCACTGGGTTCTATTTATAGTTGATACTTCTTTGCTGAGAGTCCCTGTCTGTATATTCATTGTGAGGGTATTTTTATTTACTTCCCCTGAGCATAATTAAAATAGCTCCTTTAATATCCTTGCCTAATAATTTGGACAACTGCGTCATCTTAGGGTTGATCTCTGTTGATTAACTTTTCTCCTCAACACTGGGCCACGTTCTCCTGTTTTGTTGTATAATTTTGGATTTTTCCCTGGATATTGTGACTGTTATATCATGGAGACTCTGGATTCTGCTCTAGTCTCCTGAAGAGTTGATTTTGATATTTTGCTTGTTTGTTTGTTTTTAAGTCGGGTATGTCATTTGGTTGGTTTCAGACTTCATGGTCTGAATCTCCTGAGGTGGCAACATCTCAGATTTCAGCTCTCTTAGATTTAGCTGTGTTAATTTGAGCCTACCCTAGCACCTGTGCAGATCAGGGGTCAGCCAGAGAATTGAGCGAAATTTGTAGAGAGAAATCGATGCACCCCCCTCTCTTGTCTCCTTTCCATTGTCACCCCCTTGCTTTCCAGTGGCTGTGGTTGCCCTGGATTCTATCCTCTATTTCTTCAGGCCAGAAATTCTGCAGATTTTCTGAGTTTTAGCCACTCCAGGTAGAGATACCTTTGTTTTTTCCTCAGTCTAACGGATGGAAAACTGGTACTGTGCTCTGTTCCTTCTTCCGAGTTTCAAATTCCCTCCAAGATCTACTGTTTTTGTTTATTCTCCTATGCCTCCCAGTTACTGTTTGTTTTATATTATTTTTGGTATTTTTTTCCCCAGCATCTTAAATTGTTTCCTGTGGCAGGGTTGGATCTAGTAGAGCTACTCAGCTGTACTGATAGCAAAACTGATAGCTCTATGTGATTTCAAATGTGACAACTATAAAATGAACTTTGTGACTGTAAAAGTTTCTATGGTGTTTTCGCTAGTGGGATGTTATAATAAAAATAATCGGCCTAGCTATTAAAAGTGAGCCTACCAAATATAACTTTTCTATAAGCTATTTAAATATTTTAAAAATAGAACTTTCAAAAGATAGTAAAATAAAAAGTAAACAGAACTATAGTTACTTGGAAATTCATATTATAAATTAAGGATATTTGAAGGAAGGATAAGTGGCATTACAGAAGACATAAGGTGAGAAGTAAACACAAAGGCTGTGACCTTGATTCTAAGTCATTATAGATAAAGACATTGGACTTCAGTATAGGTTTTCTCCCTCAAAGTCTGATGTGGGTTGGCAGGGGCTCTCGTCCATTTAGTGACTCAGGGATCCAGCGTCGCACCATCTTGTGATGTTGCCATATAAACACGTGGCTTGCATGACCTCTGCTGTAGGGAGAGAAAGAGCCAGAGAGTTGCTTGCACACAGGCTTTTTATAGCCGGACTTGGAAACGGCGTGCCATTTTTGTCTACATTCCATTGGCAAGAACTCAGTGAAATGCTCCCAATCCATCTGCAGGGGAGGTTGGGAATGTTGTCTTTCTGTGTGTCCAAGAAGAGGAAGTGGTACGGTGAACACATGGCACCGTATGCGCAACGCTCTCCTTGTAATCGAGGCTACAAGAGGGAAAAAAAAAGATACGGTTTTTAGTCCACATTTCTCTTCTTAATGGGAAAGAAAGTTGCTACTTCTTGCATATTACAAGAATACTGATAGGATCAAGATTACCTCAGAAAAGTATTTATGCAGTTGATCCAAAAGGAGCAGAGAGGCCCACTTACAGTAAAGAGTGACATCTGTAGTTATAGACAGACTGGTATTTGCGTACGAGGGCGGTGTTTTATAAGATGTTCTTTCTGCTCCCTTTTCTCAGTAGTTTTAGCAGCCTGCTCTATATTATAAGGGCAATACGGAGTCTGTAGTTCTTGTACAATAAGAGGTATAGGATATGTAGCTTTTATATACAAGAAGGTAATATGCAGCCTATATGGAGGGTGGGAGCACTGAGAGCCCGCCACTGAGGTTGGTGCAGCTGGGCTCCCTTCATGCTGATTGTCCTTCAACCCCAGGGAGGCTGGTGGGATGGGCTTTGACCTATCTCTCCTGGGGCTCTCTGCCCTGACATGTGGGAGTGGCCTACGTGTAATCCATTCAGGAATCCCAAAGCTTGAAAAGTTCTCCATTGATTACTGATTCTCCCTTCAAGAGTATTCCCTACGTCAGATTTGGGACTTACCGTGCATGGTTTGTTTTATTGTTACAGTTGGGTTTTAATTTTGTTTTAACTTAGAATATCTTAGCTGATCTTTCATAGTTTCTCTGGTGGGGTTCTTTGTATTGTAACGAACTTTAACCTCTTTCCTGTTTTACTAAGTAAATGTTTAACACAGTTTTTTTTAGCTCCTTTCATACCTATATACAGAGAGGGAGAGAAGTGGAGTGAGAAACCAAAAGATATAGGAATAGATGGCAATTTATGTATCCGATACAGGATTTTTGTGCAGAAATGATCAAAAACTATTTTCTGAAAGAGCCAGTATCTCTGTCACAATCATTTTATGAAGAAATTATTTTATTATTTTAATACCGTACATAATATTTTCTGGAATTTATAATATATTTCTAGAATTATAATACATTAATATATTATTGTATATTAATATATTATATATCATATTTTCTAGAATTTATACAATATAAAGTATACAAAAAATGCCCCAAAAAATCAAAAAGAAAAAAATCGCTCACAGTCCCATCATTCATTCACTGTTTACAATTTAGAAAATGTGTGCACTGAAAACTTGATGATATTTGTAAGGAGATAGAGGGCAAATCCGTTATAAAATCATGAACAGCTGGTTAGCTGAGGAGGCAGTCTGTAGAAATGGAGAGAATGGAAGATTTGAGACAGTGATATTAGAAGAGCATGAAGCAACTAAATGAATGAAGAGGCGTCAGAGAGGAAAATTTTTTCCTCTACCCTTCTGAGTTCTTCTTGCCGGTCTAAGAATTAATCTGACGTGAGACAGATTGACAGCAGAAAATCAAACAAAAATTTAGTAACATGTAGACGTGGGAGAGACCCAGGAAAACTGAGTAACTTGCCAGAATGTGTGAAGCCCTCACCTTAAATACCATCTTCAGCTAAAGACAAAAGAGGATGTTGGGGGCAGTGGTTTGGAACTTCAACGGGGAGGAAGGCAATTCACACAGAGATGGAAAAGCAAATGTTCGCTAAACAAATGTTTGCTGGGCCTTGCAGAGATGATGCAGAAACAGAGTGGACCCTGATCTCTAGGCCCTGCTGAGTTTCCCCAATACATCTAGCCTGTGTTCTTTAGACACCTCTAGTGATAGCTCTATTCTGGGAACAGGACTTCTGTCTAAATTCTTTTAGGCAGTGAGGTGGAAGGTCAGAGATTCTTCCTGAGTCTTTTGGGTCTTGATGGTTTTCAGCTTGAAATAATCCGCATGTCAAAGAGACACATTTTGGTGTGGCGAATTTTGTTCCCCTATAGAGTAAAAGTGTTATAAAGGTATAGTGTTAGGGCTTCCCCGGTGGCGCAGTGGTTGAGAGTCCGCCTGCCGATGCAGGGGACGCGGGTTCGTGCCCCGGTCCGGGAAGATCCCACATGCCGCGGAGCGGCTGGACCCGTGAACCATGGCCGCTGAGCCTGCACATCCGGAGCCTGTGCTCAGCAACGGGAGAGGCCACAACAGTGAGAGGCCCGCATACTGCAAAAAAAAAAAAAAAAAATGTTTCTTAACCTCAAATGTGAAATGAGGATGATAATAAGTGCTACCTCAAAAAGGTACGGGGAGGACTAAAAGTACATGACACATTGTAAATGTTCACATGTTATTATTAATACTGTTACTGCTACTATGTATATGGTTTATTCAAGAATGACTACGGGGACCATCTATTAATGGAGCCATACTCAAAGAAGGCCCCCGGGCTTTAAGTCAAAAGACTGATAAATAAATGTACATATAGCTTTATGTTAAAATGAAGTTTTCAATTCTCCACTTTAGCCAGCTTTGCCAATTACCAAACCAATTCCAATCCTAATTGCTTTTTTTCTTTTTGCGGTATGCGGGCCTCTCACTGTTGTGGCCTCTCCCGTTGCGAAGCACAGGCTCCGGACGCGCAGGCTCAGCGGCCATGGCTCATGGGCCCAGCCGCTCCGCGGCATGTGGGATCCTCCCGGACCAGGGCACGAACCTGTGTCCCCTGCATCGGCAGGCGGACTCTCAACTACTGCGCCACCGGGGAAGCCCCCTAATTGCTTTTGATGAGGGAATTGTCCTACAAGCTGGTTTATTTTTCTGCAAATTATTAGCTTACAAACACAAAAATAAGACCCAAATCCTATGAAAATACAAAGCTCCCGTGACAGATAAGTATCACTTCACTCAACCCTTCCTTCCATAGTTTTTTAAAGATTAAGAGTTTAAAACAGTAATGCCATGTGCCTGTGGCCCATGGCATCCTGTACCAGTCCGGCTCCACCCTTCTGTCCCTATGCAACATTCATCTTATATAAAACAAGGGCCAAGGTCTTTTCAAGCTGAGGTTGCCTTCTGTAGCTGGTGTAGGATTCCCGTTGCACCTTGCTTTCAAACATTTCAATGTTGCCTCTCTCTTGTTATCTTACCTTAAAAAATCATATTGAAGTAAATGGTGTCAGACGTATCCTGAGACCTAGCCTATTGTATTGGCCTAGGTCACCCAGAGGGGTCTACCCACGAGAAATGAGGGAAATTAATCACTACCTCCCGACAAAATAAACAGAATTTCCTTTTTCTTATCCAGGATCATAATAATAACTACTTCTGGTTAGGCTATAAAGGGCTCAAGTGAAGAGGGCAATGGAATCCCAGGTTGCTTCTGATAGAATCATCTCAATGTTTTAGTAATTAGCAATTGGGCTTTTCTCAAATGTCTTATATGGAAAATCTGTAATTATTTGGAGAAAAATGTTCCCTATTTTGGGGGTCAGATTGGGAGAAGATACCCCAAAGTCTACAGCTATTGATCCAAAGGGAAGACAAATCAGAAGGAAGCAAATATCATCCAGTAATATTTATTAAGGTAGGGCTCTGTTGGGCTTCTTCCCAAAGGTAAAAAGAGACTCGGCCCCTCTTCTCCCGGTGATAGTAGATTTAAGAAAATCAGCTCAGATTGTGATGAAACAAAAGACATATTAGAGCTGAAGACAAAATGGCCAACAAACACTCAGACCAAACAGAGAGCAAATACAAAATCACTGAACGTTGTATCGATTTTTCTGTCTGAAAGCTGGATATATGTTTGACTATAGGATTTCAGAATTCAATCGAACGTCTTAGATTAAGAATCGTAACTCTTAGCCTTAAAAGGGATACTCATGATTTAGAGGCAAGAGCACCAAATGAGGTTTCAGAAGACCTGAATTCTAGTCCCAGCTCCATTCTGTATTTAGGTGAAGACACTTAACCTCTCAGAACTGAGTGAATTAGGATCACACACTTACTGGATTCTAATCTAGTCCTTGACCCTTAGCAGCCATGACCTTGGGCCCAGTGCTTAACCTTCCCTAGCCTTGGATTGGCTATTTGCAAAACAGGGATAATCATAGAACTGAACTGTTGTAGGTAGAAGTGATGATTCCATGGAATAAACATATGTAAAGAGCATAGCACTGTGGCCAGCATACAAGTACTCAACAAATATTAGCTGGAATTTACTTATTCACTTGTCTGGGAGGTGGTTAGAGAGACTGGCTGGAAGGAGTGAGTGTCAGAATCGGTGGCGTTAGCTCATTGAAAGGGAGCTATTTTTTTTTTTAATTATTTACAATTTTTCAGCCTCTAAAGAAATGCTGGTACCCTGAGGCATAGTCCTGGGTGACCACACCCTAGTCAAACCTCTCATAACAGATCTTGCTCTTTTGCATGAAGATCCAGGGTCTTTGAATGCCTTCTGTGTAGTACTCATTCTTTTTAACCAGAAACTAGACAGTTAGCCTGGGGAATAAAAGAGTATGCAGAAGTACAATTTATATTTATAGTAATTATTTTAGCTTTTATTCCAGTATCGACAATGCCATATTAATAGTATCCTTTTCCAACAATTGAGAACTGTTTAGCCACCAAAAAGATGATCCAAATTTAATGCACTTAGGGCTTAGAAGAGTGCCTGTTTGGGACCTCCAGGAAGTCAACTCTGAGACAATCAGGATAAAAAGAGGTTTGGGGGAAGGATGGAGAAGTAACATCTCTGAAAGGTAAATGGCCGGGGAAGGCTTGGGCAGAGAAAACCTTGATCCTGAGATGCTGATTTGACACTTCTGAAAGGAAAGCGAGGAGCTTCAGACCAAAATGCAGATGTGATCAAGTTTCAGCCAACCCGAGAGGGAGCTCCAGACCAAAGATTGCTCCTTAGAGGAGTCCCACATTGGGCAGGAAGGGCCAGGTACCAGTGACCCACCATGCTCATTCACATGGTGGGGATTGCCCATCAAGCATGCATCGCCTCTGCTCCCACCTCCGAAGTTGAGGCGCATCCTGAAGGTGATATAGCTGGAGGCTGCCCGCTAAGCCTACTGTTTGTAGCTGAGCAAGAATTTTCTTTCTTGAAGGAAGATCTGAGAGGCATACCTGAATGGCTGCCAAAGAGAGTTCCCATAATATACACACCCTCAATATATTTTATTAGAATACAGACTTTTCCTGTTTTTATACCTTACATCATTTAATGTTTTGTGATTTAAATCTTTATATTTTTTTCTTGAAATTTTTTTACCAAATTCTTGAGTAGTTAAATTGAAATAGCAAATTACAAATTATAGTAAAGGACTTTAAAGTATATATTTAAAAGTCGATTTATTTTATTTTTAGAGGCAACTAAGTAAATGTTCATTCCTGTGTTCCCAGGTGTACCGATAAAGTTGGCATTTAAAATGCTGAGGTGCCTAACCATAAAATTTCATTTATATTTTGTATTGAATTAAAATTCGTACTTTTGAAGTCATATTTTTGATATTGCAAGCACATGTTAGATGCAAAAACAGCATTCTCTTTTAGTTTTCAGGTTCTTTGAGGATAGGCATTGTATCCGTATTGCCAAGTATTTTCCAAGAGGTTCTGTAGCCCAATTATAATGAACAGAGAATCACCTCATTTCTTGAATGTGATGAAGGATTATTTAAAATAGACATTTAACATTAGTGAGATATATAAAACATTCATTGAAAATGGAATATGTTTTTTACATAACCTTACCTTTTAGTGAATTCAGGAGGATGATAGACTATGCTTTTGGATTACTCTGTGATACAATGAAAGTTGTAAACAAAATGAGCCATGGACATTAGAAATGAAAAGCCATACTCTCTCCATCGTGACAGTAAACCAGAGGATATTCTTTCATATATATTTTTACAGACATGTATGGACAGACAGATTGAATTCTGTAGATATACATTGGAATTTCCAATGTGCTTTAAGACCTTTTAAAAAATGTAAATATTGGCTCCCTGGACTATCTAAAGATTTAAATAAGTTAAGCTGCACATACATGGCAGTCATAATTATTATGTAACTAACTTTTGTATTCTGTAGCCAAAAGAAATTCCTGTATTCTGATGAGACTCAGTAAATATGGATAGAAAAAAATGTTTAACATCTCCTAATTATATCACATTTTGCTGAGTATTTTTCCAATATTTTACTATAAAATTTTTCAATGATACAGAAAAGTGGGAAGGATTGTACAGTGAACACTCACCAAAGAGATTCTACAAATAACATTTAACTTTACTTGCTTTTATCTGTCCATCTATCCATTACTTCATCCTTGCATCAGTCCAAATGATTTTCAACACATTTGAAAGTAGGTCGTACATATCAGTATATTCCCCCTAAAATCCATTAGAATTCATTAGAGTTTAATATTTGGTTGTCTTTTTTTCTTTTGAGGTAAAATTTCGATACAATATAATGCAGATGTCTTGAGGGTGCCATTCGGTGAGGTTCCACAGATGCACAGATCTGTGCACCCAGAATACAGTATGTTAATATCATCCCATAAATTTTCTCATGCCTGCGTACCACTTCCCAGTGAATCTCCCAACACCCCACAGGGAAATACCATTGTCTTTTTTTTCCCACCATAGATGAGTTTTGCCTGCTCTAGAAATTCATGTAAATGGTATCATACACATTCTTTCTTTTCTTTTCTTTTCGGTTCGGTTTTGTTTTTGGTTTTGTATGTTTTAAATTAATTTTTATTGGAGTATAGTTGATTTACAATGTTGTGTTGGTTTCTGCTGTACAGCAAAGTGAATCAGTTATATATATACATGTATTCACTCTTTTTTTAGATCTTATTCCCCTATAGGTCATTACAGAGTATTGAGTAGAGTTCCCTGTGCTATACAATAGGTTCTTATTAGTTTTCTATTTTATATATAGTAGTGTATATATGTCAATCCCAGTCTCCCAATTGATCCACCCCCCCTTCCCCCTTGGTAACCATAAGTTTGTTTTCTACATCTGTGACTATTTCTGTTTTGTAAATAGGTACGTTTGTACCGTGTTTTTAGATTCCACATGTAAGCAATATCATATGATATTTGTCTTTCTCTGTCTGACTTACTTCACTCAGTATGATAATCTCCAGGTCCATCCATGTTGCTGCAAATGGCATTATTTCATTCTTTTTAATGGCTGAGTAATATTCCATTGTAGATATGTATATATGAGGAGTACAGGGTGGCAGTGCCGACCTTCTGTGCAGGTTACTCTCTGTTTTGCCTTCTGCAAACCAGTTGCTGTACTCTCCTCCTAGGCTCTGAAGCTCCCCCTCTGTCTAGGCTGATCTCCCTGCTGGTGAGGAGACTTCCCAGAGTGCAGGAACCTTTCTTCCTTCACAGGTCCCTCCCTGGGGCACAGGGCCTGTCCCAATTCCTTTATTTTTCTTTTTCCTTTGTCCTACCCAGTTACGTGGAGGTTTTCTTGCCCTTTCAGAAGTCTGAGGTCTTCTTTTGGCGTTCAGTAGATGTTCTGTGTGAATCGTTCTACTTGTAGATGTATTTTTAATGTTTTTGTAGGAGAAGGTGAGTTCCATATCCTACTCCTCCACCATCTTGATCCCCTTCAGCATTAATGTTTTAAATGTCTGGTAAAATTCAACTGTGATGCCATCTCGTCCTGGGCTTTTCTTCTTTGGGAGATTTTTGATTACTGATCCAGTCTCCTTACTAGTAATTGGATTGTTCAGTTTCTATTTTCTTCCTGATTCAGTCATGGTTGATTTTATTTTTCCAAGAATTTTTCCATTTCTTCTAGGTTGTCCTCTTTGTTGGCATATAGTTACAGTAGCTTCTTATGATTCTTTGTATTTCTGTGGTATCTGTTGTAATGTCTCCATTTTCATTTATAATTTTGTTGATTTGGATCTTCTCTGTCTTTTCCTTGTTTAGCTAAAGGTATGCCAATTTTGTTTATACTTTCAAAAAAACTACTCTTAGTTTGCTTAATTGTTTTCCTGTTCTCAGTTTCATTTATTTCTGCTCTAATATAATTTTCCATTGTCTGCAAACTTTGGGCATAGCTTTCTTCTTTTTCTAGTTCCTTAAGGCATAGAGCTAGGTTGTTTATTTGAAATTTTTCTAGTTTCTTTTTTTTTCTAGTTTCTTAATGTAGGTGTTTATTGCTATGAACATCCTCTTAGAACTGCTTTTGCTATATCCCACAAATTTTGATAGGCTGTGTTTCCATTTTCATTTGCCTCAAGTTACTTTTTATTTCCTCTGCAATTTCTTTGATACATTGCATGTTCAGGAAAGTGTTTTTAAACTTCCATGTATTTGTGAATTTTCCAGTTTTCCTCCTGTTATTAATTTCTAGTTTCATACAGTTGTGGTCAGAGAAGATATTTGGTATGATTTCAATCTTCTTGAATTTTCTAAGACTGGCTAAACATATGGTGTGTCCTAGAAAATGTTCCATGCATGCTTGAGAAGAATGTGTATTCTGCTGTTGTCAGATAGAATGTTCTGTTTTTATCTGTTAGGTTCATTTGCTGTATGTTGTTCTCATCCACTGGTTCCTTATTGATTGTCTGTTTGGACGATCTATCCATTGTTGAGAGTGGGTAATTAAAGTCGCAATTATTATATTGTTTTTTATTTCTTCTTTAAACTCTGTTAGTTCTTGCTTTATATACTTGGGTACACCAATGTTGGATGTATAAATATTGAAAATTGTTATATGTTCTTTGTCTCTTTTTACCATTTTTAGTGTAAAGTCAATTAGGTATTCCTGCTTTTTCTGGATACCATTTGCTGAAATATCTTCTTCTATCCCTTAACTCTTAGTATGTTTGTAATGCTAAAGTGAGTCTCTTGTAAGCAGCATATCACTGGATCTTGTTTTGCTTTTTATCGTTCTACGTATTTTTTTTAAATTTTAACATCTTTATTAGAGTATAATTGCTTTACAACGGTGTGTCAGTTTCTACTTTATAAAAAAGTGAATCAGTTATACATATACATATGTGCCTATATCTCTTCCCTCTTGCATCTCCCTCCCTCCCACCCTCCCTATCCCACCCCTCTAGGTGGTCACAAAGCACTGAGCTGATCTCCCTGTGCTATGCGGCCGCTTCCCACTAGCTACCTATTTCATGTTTGGTAGTGTGTATATGTCCATGCCCCTCTCTCACTTTGTCCCAGCTTACCCTTCCCCCTTGCCGTATCCTCAAGTCCATTCTTTAGTAGGTCTGCATCTTTATTCCCGTCTTGCCCCTACATTCTTCTGACCATTTTCTTTTTTTTAATTCCATATATATGTGTTACCATATGGTATTTGTTTTTATTTTTTGACTTATTTTACTCTGTATGACAGTCCCTAGGTCCATCCACCTCACTACAAATAACTCAGTTTTGTTCCTTTTTATGGCCGAGTAATATTCCATTGTATATATGTGCCACATCTTCTTTATCCATTTATCTGTCAGTGGACACTTAGGTTGCTTCCATGTCCTAGCTATTGTAAATAGAGCTGCAATGAACATTTTGGTACATGACTTTTTTAAATTATGGTTTTCTAAGGGTATATGCCCAGTAGTGGGATTGCTGGCTCATATGGTAGTTCTATTTTTAGTTTTTTAAGGAACCTCCATACTGTTCTCTATAGTGGCTGTATCAGTTTACATTCCTACCAACAGTGCAAGAGGGTTCCCTTTTCTACACACCCTCTCCAGCATTTATTGTTTGTAGATTTTTTGATGATGGCCATTCTGACTGGTATGAGATAATATCTCATTGTAGTTTTGAGTTGCATTTCTCTAATGATTAATGATGTTGAGCATTCTTTCATGTGTTTGCTGGCATACTGTATATCTTCTTTGGAGAAATGTCTATTTAGGTCTTCTGCCCATTTTTGGATTGGGTTGTTTGTTTTTTTGATATTGAGCTGCATGAGCTGCTTATAAATTTTGGAGATTAATGCTTTGTCAGTTGCTTCATTTGCAAATATTTTCTCCCATTCTGAGGGTTGTCTTTTGGTCTTGTTTATGGTTTCCTTTGCTGTGCAAAAGCTTTTAAGTTTCATTAGGTCCCATTTGTTTATTTTTGTTTTTATTTCCATTTCTCTAGGAGGTGGGTCAAAAAGGATCTTGCGGTGATGTATGTCATAGAGTGTTCTGCCTATGTTTTCTTCTAACAGTTTGATAGTGTCTGGCCTTACATTTAGGTCTTGAATCTATTCTGAGTTTATTTTTGTGTATGGTGTTAGGCAGTGTTCTAATTTCATTCTTTTACATGTAGCTGTCCAGTTTTCCCAGCACCACTTATTGAAGAGGCTGTCTTTCCTCCACTGTATATTCTTGCCTCCTTTTTCAAAGACAAGGTGACCATATGTGTATGGGTTTATCTCTGGGCTTTCTATCTTGTTCCATTGATCTATATTTCTGTTTTTGTGCCAGTATCATACTGCCTTGATTACTGTACCTTTGTAGTATAGTCTGAAGTCAGAGAGCCTGATTAGTCCAGCTCCGTTTTTCTTTCTCAAGATTGCTTTGCCAATTCGGGGTCCTTTGTGTTTCCATACAAATTGTGAAAAATTTTTTTCTAGTTCTCTGAAAAATGCCAGTGGTAGTTTGATAGGGATTGCATTGAATCTGTAGATTGCTTTGGGTAATAGAGTCATTTTCACAATGTTGATTCTTCCAATCGAAGAACATGGTATATCTCTCCATCTATTTGTATCATCTTTAATTTCCTTCATCAGTGTCTTATAATTTTCTGCATACAGATCTTTTGTCTTCTTAGGTAGGTTTATCCCTAGATATTTTCTTTTTTTTGCAGTGGTAAATGGGAGTGTTTTCTTAATTTCTCTTTCAGATTTTTCATCATTAGTGTATAGGAGTGCAAGAGATTTCTGTGCATTAATTTTGTATCCTGCTACTTTACCAAATTCATTGATTAGCTCTAGTAGTTTTCTGGTAGCATCTTTAGGATTCTCTATGCATAGTATCATGTCATCTGCAAACAGTGACAGCTTTACTTCTTTTCCAATTTGGATTCTTTTTATTTCTTTTTCTTCTCTGATTCCTGTGGCTGAAACTTCCAAAACTATGTTGAATAAGAGTGGTGAGAGTGGGCAACCTTGTCTTCTTCCTGATCTTAGTGGAAATGGTTTCAGTTTTTCACCATTGAGGACGATGTTGGCTGTGGGTTTATATGGCCTTTATTATGTTGAGGGAAGTTCCCTCTGTGCCTACCTTCTGGAGGGTTTTTATCGTAAATGGGTGTTAAATTTTGTCGAAAGCTTTCTCTGCATCTATTGAGATGACCATATGGTTTTCTCCTTCAATTTGTTAGTATGGTTTATCACATTGATTGATTTGCGTATATTGAAGTATCCTTGCATTCCTGGGATAAATCCCACTTGATCATGGTGTATGATCCTTTTAATGTGCTGTTGGATTCTGTTTGCTAGTATTTTGTTGAGGATTTTTGCATCTATGTTCATCAGTGATATTGGCGTGTAGTTTTCTTTGTTTGTGACATCTTTTTCTGGTTTTGGTATCAGGGTGATGTTGGCCTTGTCGAATGAGTTTGGGAGTGTTCCTCCCTCTGCTATATTTTGGAAGAGTTTGAGAAAGGTAGGTGTTAGCTCTTCTCTAAATGTTTGATAGAAATCGCCTGTGAAGCCTTCTGGTCCTGGGCTTTTGTTTGTTGGAAGATTTTTAATCACAGTTTCAATGTCAGTGCTTGTGATTGCTCTGTTCATATTTTCGCTTTCTTCCTGGTTCAGTCTCGGAAGGTTGTGCATGTCTAAGAATTTGTCCACTTCTTTCAGGTTGTCCATTTTATTGGCATAGAGTTACTTGTAGTAATCTCTCATGATCTTTTGTATTTCTGCAGTGTCAGTTGTTACTTCTCCTTTTTCATTTCTAATTCTATTGATTTGAGTCTTCTCCCTTTTTTTCTTCATAAGTCTGGCTAATGGTTTATCAATTTTGTTTATCTTCTCGAAGAACCAGCTTTTAGTTTAATTGATCTTTGCTATCATTCCTTCATTTCTTTTTCATTTATTTCTGATCTGATCTTTATGATTTCTTTCCTTCTGCTAACTTTGGGGTTTTTTTTTGTTCTTTCTCTAATTGCTTCAGGTGTAAGGTTAGTTTGTTCATTTTAGATGCTTCTTCTTAAGGTAGGCTTGTATAGGTATAAACTTCCGTCTTAGAAATGCTTTTGCTGCATCCCATAGGTTTTGGGTCATTGTGTTTTCATGGTCATTTGTTTCTCGGTTTTTTTTGTTGTTGTTGTTTTGTGTGGTATGTGGGCCTCTCACTGTTGCCTCTCCTGTTGTGGAGCACAGGCTCTGGACACGCAGGCTCAGCAGCCATGGCTCACAGGCCCAGCCACTCCGCGGCATGTGGATCCTCCCCGACCAGGGCACAAACCCGTGTCCCCTGCAACGGCAGGCCGACTCTCAACCACTGTGCAACCAGGGAAGCCCTGTTTCTAGGTATTTTTTGATTTCCTCTTTAATTTCTTCAGTGATCTCTTGGTTATTAAGTAGTGTGTTGTTTAGCCCCCATGTGTTTGTATTTCTTACAGATTTTTCCTGTAATTGATATCTAGTCTCATAGTGTTGTGGTCGGAAAAGATACTTGATACAATTTCAATTTTCTTAATTTTACCAAGGCTTGTTTTGTGACCCGAGATATGATCTATCCTGGAGAATGTTCCATGAACATTTGAGAAGAAAGTGTATTCTGTTATTTTTGCATGGAATGGCCTATAAATATCAATTAAGTCCATCTTGTTTAATGTATCATTTAAAGCTTGTGTTTCCGTATTTATTTACATTTTGGATGGTCTGTCTATTGGTGAAAGTGGGGTGTTAAAGTCCCCTACTATGATTGTGTTACTGTCGATTTTCCCTTTTATGGCTGTTAGTATTTGCTTTATATATTGAGGTGCTCCTATGTTGGGTGCATAAATATTTACAATTGTTATATCTTCTTTTTGGATAGATCTCTTGATCATTATGTAGTGTCCTTCTTTGACTCTTCTAATAGTCTTTATTTTAAAGTCTATTTTGTCTGATATGAGAATTGCTACTCCAGCTTTCTTTGATTTCCATTTGCATGGAATATCTTTTTACATCCCCTCACTTTCAGTCTGTATGTGTCTCTAGGCCTGAAGTGGGTCTCTTGTGGACAGCATATATATGGGTCTTATTTTTGTATCCATTCAGCCAGTCTGTGTCTTTTGGTTGGAGCATTTAATCCATTTACATTTAAGGTAATTATCAATATGTATGTTCCTATTCCCATTTTCTTAATTGTTTTGGGTTTGTTATTTAGGTCTTTTCCTTCTCTTGTGTTTCTTGCCTAGAGAAGTTCCTTTAGCATGTGAGGTAAAGCTGGTTTGGTGGTGCTGAACTCTCTCAGCTTTTGCTTGTCTGTAAAGGTTTTAATCTCTCCATCAAATATGAATGAGATCCTTGGTGGGTAGAGTAATCTTGGTTGTAGGTTTTTCTCTTTCATCACTTTAAATATGTCCTGACACTCCCTTCTAGCTTGCAGAGTTTCTTCTGAAAGATCAGCTGTTAACCTTATGGGGATTCCGTTTTGTGTTACTTGTTGTTTTTCCCTTACTGCTTTTAATATTGGTTCTTTGTATTTAATTTTTGGTAGTTTGATTAATATGTGTCTTGGCGTGTTTCTCCTTGGATTTATCCTGTATGGGACTCTCTGTGCTTCCTGGACTTGATTAACTATTTCCTTTCCCATATTGGGGAAGTTTTCAACTATAATCTCTTCAAATATTTTCTCAGTCCCTTTCTTTTTCTCTCCTTCTTCTGGGACCCCTATAATTCGAATGTTGGTGCATTTAATGTTGTCCCAGAGGTCTCTGAGAGTGTCCTCAATTCTTTTCATTCTTTTTTCTTTCTTCTGCTCTGCAGTAGTTATTTCCAGTATTTTATCTTCCAGGTCACTTATCCGTTCTTCTACCTCAGTTATTCTGCTATTGATCCCTTCTAGAGAATTTTTTATTTCATTTATTGTGTTGTTCATCTGTGTTTGTTTGCTCTTTGGTTCTTCTAGTTCCTTGTTAAATGTTTGTTGTATTTTCTCCATTCTATTTCCAAGATTTTGGATCATCTTTACTATCATTATTCTGAATTCTTTTACAGGTAGACTGCCTATTTCCTCTTCATTTGTTGGGTCTGTTGGGTTTTTGCCTTGCTCCTTCATCTGCTGTGTGTTTCTCTGTCTTCTCATTTTGCTTAACTTACCATGTTTGGGGTCTCCTTTTCGTAGGCTGCAGGTTCGTAGTTTCCGTTGTTTTTGGTGTCTTTCCCCAGTGGCTCAGGTTGGTTCAGTGTGTTGTATAGGCTTCCTGGTGGAGGGGGCTAGTGCGTGTGTTCTGGTGGATGAGGCTGGATCTTGTCTTTCTGATGGGGAGGTCCACTTCTGGTGGTGTGTTTTGGGGTGTCTGTGGCTGTTATGATTTTAGGCAGCCTCTGTGCTAATGGATGGGGTTGTGTTCCTGTCTTGCTAGTTGTTTGGCATAGGGTGTCCTGCCCTGTAGCTTGCTGGTCATTGAGTGGACCTGGGTCTTGGCGTTGAGATGGAGATCTCTGGGAGATTTTCACTGTTTGATATTACGTGGAGCTGGGAGGTCTTTTTTCGGCCAGTGTCCTGAACTTGGCTCTCCCACCTCAGAGGCACAGCCCTAACGCCTGGCTGGAGCACCAAGAGCCTGTCCTCCACATGGTTCAGAATAAAGGGAGGAAAAAAAAAGAAAGAAGAAGATCAAATCAAATCAAATAAAGTAAAGTAAAATAAAGTTATTAAAATAAAAAATAAGTATTAAGAAAAAAATTTTTTTCAAGTAATAAAACCAAAAATGGACAGACAGGACCCTAGGACAAATGATAAAAGCAAAGCTATACAGACAAAACCACACACAGAAGCATACACATACACACTCACAAAGAGAAAAGAAGGGGAAAAAAATATATATATCATTGCTCCCAAAGTCCACCTCCTCATTTTGGGATGATTCGTTGTCTATTCAGGTATTCCACAGATGCAGGGTACATCAAGTTGATTGTGGAGATTTAATCAGCTGCTCCTGAGGCTGCTGGGAGAGATTTCCCTTTCTCTTCTTTGTTCGCACAGCTCCCGGGTTTCAGCTTTGGATTTGGCCCCGCCTCTGCGTGTAGGTCGCCTGAGGGCGTCTGTTCTTTGCTCAGACAGGACGGGGTTAAAGGAGCAGCTGATTCAGGGTCTCTGGCTCACTCAGGGTTGGGGGAGGGAGGGGTACGGATTTGGGGTGAGCCTGCAGCGGTAGAGGTCAACACGACGTTGCACCAGCCTGAGGCGTGCCATGCGTTCTCCCAGGGAAGTTGTCCATGGATCACGGGACCCTGGCAGTGGCAGGTTGAACAGGCTCCGGGGAGTGGAGGTGTCGAGAGTGAGCTGTGCTTGCACACAGGCTTCTTGGTGGCAGCAGCAGCAGCCTTAGCATCTCATGCCCGTCTGTGTGGTCCACGCTGATAGCCGCAGCTCACGCCCGTCTCTGGAGCTCCTTTAAGCGGCGCTCTTAATCCCCTCTCCTCGTGTACCAGGAAAGAACGAGGCAAGAAAAAGTCTCTTGTCTTTTCGGCAGCTCCATACTTTTTCCCAGACTCCCTCCCAGCTAGCTATGGCGCACTAACCCCTTTAGGCTGTGTTCACGCCACCAAACCCAGTCCTCTCCCTGGGATCTGACCAAAGCCTGAGCCTCAGCTCCCAGCCCCCGCCCGTCCCAGGGGGTGAGCAGACAAGCCTCTCGGGCTGGTGAGTGCTGGTCGGCACTGATCCTCTGTGCGGGAATGTCTCCGCTTTGCCCTCTGCACTGCTGTTGCTGTGCTCTCCTCCGTGGCTCCGAAGCTTCCCCCGTCCGCCACCCGCAGTCTTCGCCCACGAAGGGGCTCCTAGTGTGTGGAAACCTTTCCTCCTTCACAGCTCCCTCCCAGTGGTGCATGTCCCATCCCTATCCTTTTGTCTCTATTTATTCTTTTTTCTTTTGCTTTACCCAGGTACGTGGGGAATTTCTTGCCTTTTGGGAGGTCTGAGGTCTTCTGCCAGCATTCAGTAGGTGTTCTGTAGGAATTGTTCCACATGTAGATGTATTTCTGATGTATTTGTTGGGAGGAAGGTGACCTCTGTGTCTTACTCTTCCGCCATCTTTAAGCTCCTCTCTGGATCTTTTTTTTTAATCCATTCATTTATTTTATGTCTTGTGATTGGAGAATTTAACCCATTTATATTTAAAGTAATTATTGATAGGTACAGACTTGCTATTGTCATTTTTAAAATTGTTTTCTGGCTGTTATGTAGATCCATTGTTCCTGCTGTCTTTGTGTGTGTGTGTGTTTTGATGTCTTTTGGTATCTGTATGCTTTGAATTCTTTATCATGTTCTTTTGTGTAACTCTAAAGGTTTTTTTCCTTGTGCTCACCATGAGGCTCACATGAAATAGCTTAAAATTATAACACCCTGTGTTACACTGATAACAACTTAACTTCACCTGAATTTCTAAGCTTTACATTTTTACTTCTCCTTCCCCTCACATTTTTGGTTACTGATATTACAGTTTACATATTATTGTATAACTAATAACAGATTATTATAGTTCTGGTAACTTTTACATTTGGTTTTTAAGTTTTAAACTAGAGCTGTAAGTGAATTATGCACCACTATTATCATAGTAAAGAATCTAACTTTGACTATATATTTACCATGATCAGTGAGTTTTACTCTACCTTCTTACATTTTTATGATGTTTATTATTGTCCTTTTACTTTCACTCAAAGAACTCCCTTTAGCATTTCTTGTAAGGCACGTCTAGTGGTGAGGAACTCCCTTAGCTTTTGTTTGTTTGAGAAAGTCTTTATCCCTCCTTCATTTCTGAAGGACAGCTTTGCTGGGTATAGGAATCTTGGTTAACAGGTTTTTATTTTTCCTTACAATATTTTGAATATATCATGCTATTCTCTCCTGACCTGAAACGTTTCTGTTGAGAAATCCATTGACTGTGTTATGGGGGTTCCCGTGTACATAACTTCTCTTCTTTTTGTGCTTTCAAAATTCCGCCTTTGTGTTTGACATTTGACAACTTAATTATAATGTATTTTGGAGTAGCTGTCTTTGAGTTCAACCTATTTGGGATCCTTTAAAGACTCATGGATCTGGATGTCCATTTCTCTCCCCTGGTTTGGGAATTTTTTCAGCCATTATTGCTTCAAATATACTTTCTGGCCCTTTGTCTTTTTCTTCCCCTTCTGGAATCCTATAATGTGGATATTGTTTCTTTTCATTGTGTCCCATATGTCCCATCAACTTTCTTTACTCTTTTTCTTCTTTTTTCTCCTCTGACTGGATAATTTCAATACTCCTGTCTTCTCAGCCACTGATTCCTTCTTTGGTATGGTTGAGTCTGCTTTTGAAGCTCCCTACTGAATTCTTCAGTTTATTCATTATATTTTTATATTTTTTAGCTCTAGGATTTTTTATTTTTTGTTTTTGATGGTTTTTATTTCTTTGAAGTTTTGTTTTTGTTCATGTATTGTTTTACTGATTTCATTGAGTTTTCTGTGTCTTCTTGTAGTTCACTAAACTTCTTTAAAAGGATTATTCTGAATTCTTTGTCTGACAGTTCGTAATTTATATTTCTTTACAGTTAGTAATTGGAGTTTTCTTAGTTTCCTTTGGTGTCATATTTACTTGGTTTTTTATGATCTTTGATTCCTTACATTGGTATCTGCACATTTGAGTAAGTGGTTTCCTCTTCCAGACTTAACAGGTTTGCTTTGTCAGAGACAGTTCTTCAGAGCTGTTGGGTTCCTGTACATGTCTGCTGGTAACATCCTTGGGCCACTGGGGCTTGCTGGGTCTATTTTGGGGTGAGGCCACTACATGAGCTCCAAGGTTGGGGGTGTGTGTGTTGCTGGCTGAGAACTGTTGGATAGAACTGTTAGCTTTGTACCCTGCCCACATGAGGTTGTAGGATGGGCTCCACAGTTGCCTGAGTTTTCTCGTCAGGCTTCCTAGATGGTGGGGACTGGGTACTATACTGACTAAGCAATAAGGTGGAGCTATGAATTAATATTAAAGGATAGCAACTCTGGAAATCAGATTCTTCCCCCTCCTCAGGATTTGTTTTTGCTACTTGTTTTAGTTGTTGTTTGTTGTTTTAGTAACATTTTAAACTCATTTTGTAAAGTCTGTATTCTTTGTCATATGTGGTTGAAGTCGTATGTGGCTGAAGTCTGTACTCTTTGTCATGTGATAGAAGTCTCGTTTCTGTTATTGTAGTGGTCAGCTAGTGACTTGACAGAGTTCCCTAAATGCCCCTCCCCCCAAAAAAGTGTCCTAGTTTTGGCAGATGGGCTCTTTGTGTTGGTGGAAACCTTCAACTGTCAGCCAAATAATATACAACTCTATCATAAACTTCACTTCTTGCTTATGGAGAACCTGAAGGTCAGACAAAGTTGAGAGTTTAAAGCCTCTCAATTTTCTTAAAATTTATTTATTTATTTATTTTTGGCTGTGGTTGGGTCTTTGTTGCTGTGCGCGTGCTTTCTTTAGTTGTGGTGAGTGGGGGCTACTCTTTGTTGCAGTGCGCGGGCTTCTCATTGCGGTGGCTTCTCTTGTTACAGAGCACAGGCTCTAGGCGTGTGGGCTTCAGTAGTTGTGGCACGTGGGCTCAGTAGTTGTGGCTCACAGGCTCTAGAGCACAGGCTCAGTAGTTGTGGCTCGCAGGCTGTAGAGCATAGGCTCAGTAGTTGTGGCACATGGGCTTAGTTGCTCCGCAGCATGTGGGATCTTCCCGGACCACTCAAACCCGTGTCCCCTGCATTGGCAGGCAGATTCTTAACCACTGAGCCACCAGGGAAGCCCCAGCCTCTCAGATTTTTTAGAGCATGTACCCAGCTTTGGATATGTGCTTGGCCTTCTATTAATAGATTCCTAAGACTATGTGGGAGTTTTTCAAAGTCCTTATTCTCTTCATTCCCTAGCCTTTCCTCCCAAGTTTTTCATTTTGTCTATTGTTTATCCCAACTGTTACTCCTTGTCCAGCAGGTAGCAGCTAATGCTTTTACGTTTTAAGTAGTTTTGAACGTCCCCACCCCACCCTGGTAGCTGCCTCCACCTTGGGAAAGTTCTAAGTGAGGTGAAATAAACATCAGCCCTTTGAGCTGGTACTTCAGGAAGCCAAAATAAAGGGCTAAACAACCAACCTCAATTCTTTGAGAATAAGGTTCATTTTTCTCCTTCTGGTACTAGGAACCTATACCTGGAATGTGAGCTGTTGTCTTCCAAGATGCCACTGAGAAGGGAAGCAGGGGATAAGGGCAGGGTAAGTGAAAGTTTTTTTCTTGATTGGTTGCTATCAACTTTATTTCCAGAGTTCTAATGAAGTTGATTCTGACAGTTTTGGGCAGTTTATTTGCTGCTTTTGTGGAAGAACAGGTTTTCGGAGTACCCTGTCCATGCTATTTTCACTGACATTACTGTATGCTTATTTTAAAATGTGGTTTGTGGATACAATCAAACTATCATTTCCACAAATGCAAACGGACTGAGTATTGAAAATGTAGCAAAAAGTATGGTGATGATGGAAATGATGTAACCAAAGAATCAGGACTATTAACATTACATGGTGCTCTCCTCTGACAAAATTTTGATAGTGTTTGTTGGTGGCCAGTGCAGTATGCTAGGAACAGTTGGACCAGAAAGAACATTTTGAACCCTAAGCTGTGTGTTAGTGGAGGAGATTCTGTAGATTGCTTTTTTGCGTGTGTGGAAAAATGAGGGACTAAGAAATTGGACATCAATAGGAGATGTTATAGTGGTTTTCCAAGGAGATGTTATAGTGGTTTTCCAGTTATGTTCATCAAATTCGAATGTTTGCAGAGGGAACTTGGACTGACTTGAAGTAAGGGGGATTGACAAGGAAGGTCACAGATGGTGAGGTTCCAAGCTTCCCACTTCAGTAGTCAACCACAATAGTCTCATCTGTTTAATATATTAGGGCTCTATGAAAAAAAATTTCAAACTTAGTTTCCATTGTTAAAAACTTATAAAAATCACAACATAGCCTGCTATAAAGGACTACATGATAAAGATGACTGATTATAAATACCATAGAACTTTGGGCAAAAAGAATCTTTGTGAGATGGGGTAGAATTAGGGTTGCACTAAATTAGAAGATTAGGAAGTTATCCCAGTCTAATCCCCAGGGAGGAGGGCTATAGACACCATTGCCTTCTAATCCCATTAGTGTCTAACACAAGGTAGGTACTTTTGTAAATATCTATCATCTGAGCTATGGAAGGAAATAAGGTTGGATAAGCCTGTGGGGTCAGATTATAGCAGGTTTTGATCTGAAGGAAAAAAAAGTAGTGGATAAAGTAAATAAAATTCCTGAGAACAAAATGTTATCATACAAAGTTTAAGGAAATGGCATGTGATAAGAATTTTAGGACGAAGACAAGCATTAAGGGGACCAGCCAGAAAGGTACTGATCGTTTGGTCAATTTATAGTATTAGAAGAGTCCTCACTTTTAGGTATTTGGTGTATTTGTGGAAGGGAGTTAAAAGCATTAAACATAATTTTGGCCCTCAAAGAGCTTCAGGTATGTAGAAAAGGCTTAGAATGAGTAGGTGATTTCAAGGAGGGCCAAGAGATGGAAGAGCAGCTCTGGAACTTCTAGCTTGAAGTTTTTGGAAATTCTTTAAAAAAGGAAAAGGGGTTGGGCTTCCCTGGTGGTGCAGTGGTTGAGAGTCCGCCTGCCAATGCAGGGGACGTGGGTTTGTGCCCCGGTCTGAGAAGATCCCACATGCCGCGGAGCGGCTGGGCCCGTGAGCCATGGCCACTGAGCCTGCACGTCCGGAGCCTGTGCTTCGCAACGGGAGAGGCCACAACAGTGAGAGGCCCGTGTACTGCAAAAAAAAAAAAAAAAAAAAAAAGGAAAAGGGTCAAGTCCATATGGCCACAGCAAAGTATGAAATTTTAAAAACTGATGTTTTATGATCAAAGTGAGAATAGTGTTCTCTTTAAGGAGGGGACGGGGTAAGAGGGAGCCTTCTCAGGTCCTGGAAATGTCTAGATCCAGGTGTTGGGTTTCATGGATGTGTTAAGATGTAAGTTATGTAATTTTTAGAAATTGCTATATGTTTTTAAAAGTACCTTCTATGACATTTTGGACAATTCTCTGAAAACTTATGCTTATAAAATGTATATTTAGACTTACAATTTATACTTAAAATTCTTCCTTGGATATAAGTAAACAGTTTAAATTTTTTTATACCATGAAGCTCAAGTCATATTTACATTTGCTTGGTTAATGACATGGCACATCAGCTTTTAGTCTTTGAGGTAACTGCACTTAGGGAGATGCCCTGTGGTCACATATGTTTCTATCCTTTGCTTTCCTTTCTCATTTTCTCCTGTCAAATGCAAGCTATTCTGCTAAGGAGGAATAACCCAGCTCCTTTGTATCTGCAGACAACACTAGTCCGAATAATTGACAAACCACAGTATAGCGGGGAACTCAATGTATCCCTTTGGAGCAAGTGTTCCCATTCTGTATCATTCCAGCATCATTCACAACTAGTACAGGTGGTTCTTTCTTATGCTGAGAACAGCCTGAAGTTTTCACCAGGTAATTTTTGATTTCTTTACTGACCAATATTCCCTAAATTCATAAGAAAAAATGTAATAATTTTACCATGTTAAAAAGATCACAATTAATAAGAGCTTGTTTGTCACCTAACCATAATATAGTTAACACATGGCAGAAGAAATTGCTTGGGTTTAAAAATAGCTTTATTTAGCATACCAAAAACACAGAAACGTAAGAAAAAACTTACCTAGAATAAACATAAAAATAGTTAAATACCATAATTTAATGTAAACCAAGTGTTTAAAAATGTGTAATATTATAAAATACATGCTATTTACACAGAACCAAGTTAAAGCTACCTCCACAGTTATCCTATCAGATCATCAATCTTGAAGTCATCAGTAACAGTGAATCAAACACAGCATCTGTATTTGTACTGGTCAATAGGAAAACAAGAAATCATTTAATTTACTTTAAACAGATACAGTTCATTGTAATATTCAAAGCAGGGAGGCGGAAAAGTGCCAGTTCTAGGATTCCAGACACAAGCAGTGCATGTGGAGGCCTGGAAACGGGTCCACTGGAAGGCCCAGAAGCCCGTTCTTTCATTTAAATGCACATTGGTTGATTCAGTTTAGTTACTACTTAAGGAAGGTACTAAATATATCTGTAAAAATAAACCTTTATTAAAAATAATCAAAGGTGAATGTAATAATCAGGTAATAAGAAAGGCCAAAGCATAAAAAATATGTTATTCCAGATAAGCCCCATTAATTATAACAAATGTTAAGAAACGCAGTTTATAAAACCAGATGGGGTAGCAAAAGGGTTTCTAAAAATGTCAAACCCAAACCAATATCAAACAAAACAAAGTAACCGAAGAGACTGTTTCTTGAAGAAAGTATTTTGTTTATCTTAACAATTTACTTCTTCTGTCATTATCACCTGAATGCTGCCAGGAGACCTGTGGCTGATGCCAGTTATCACTGTGGAGTAGTGTGGTCTGTGACCAGCAGTCTAAAAAGCTGTAGTCATTGATCAGTTTAATCATTTGGCTTTTCCTTCAAGGATCAACATTCATTCTTATACTGAAATTCGGGTATCTCTAAGAGGCAGCATTAAGTCCAATACCAGGAGTTTAGAATGTAAAATAAAATTGCAAGAATACATACTTAGTAATAGAACATCCTGCCTCTTTGTCTAATCCTGTAATTCTCAAACTTTTGGTCTCCAGACCCTTTTATACTCAACATTCGTTGGGGATCTGGACACCAAAGAGCTTTTTTTGTTTATGGAGTTTATATCTACCAGTATTTGCCATCTAAGAAAGTAAAACTGAAAAAAGTTTTAAGTATTCATTTAAAAAGTAAAAAGTCCATTACATGCTAACATAAATAACACTTTAAAGAAAATAGTTATATTTTCTAAAACAAAAAAAAAAATTCATGGGAAGATGGCTTTTACATTTTTAACTACTTTTTGAGAGAGAGTGGAAAGACAGCTAATGTCTTGGTTATTATTATGAGAATACTTTTGATCCCACAGATCCCCTCAAAGGTTCTCAAGGACACCCAGGGGTTCACTGGCCACACTTGGAAAAACTGCTGGTTTAATCTAAGGCCTGTTATTAATGACAAAAAAGTCCACACAAAAGGAGCCTTACTTTTGCTTTAAAAATAAACCAAAATACATACCTACACACATGCACACAAATCACTGGCTCCAACACTCCCACTCTCAGCTTTAAATAGAAGCCACAGATCACCATGTACTCATGACCAAATTCAAAATAATATTGTCATTTCTGCTGAGACCAGGTTCAAGATTTATTCATTTTTAGTCCATGAAAGCTATAAAACCTATTATCTAAACACAGACATCTTAGTTCCCTTTCCAACATTTGCTTAATCCTGTTTGTGCTGAGCTGGCAGTCGTCATTCGGTAGGCCCAGCATTGGTAGAGACCAGAGAATGACAGGTGTTTAACTAAGAGCCCACACACTCAGATTAGGAACATGTTAGCCATTTATGGAGCCGCCTACTCTACTTCCTCACTATGTGAAAACTCAGATACATTTTAGGGAAACGGGGAGAAAATTCTCCCTTCATAGGAGCAGTGAGAACGATGCTATGACCTTTCACCTAGAGAGCTCTTCACGTCTTACAAATGACTTTCATGCACACCATCTCATTAGATACTTTTTAAGCCCCAGGAGAAAGGCAGGGCAAAGGATACTATTGCTGTTTCAGAGGGAAGGAATTTGAGGGTCAGATGTGGGTCTTTGCCAAGGTAGACTGGCAAGTGTATGGCAGAGCGGAATTCAAATTCAGGTCATCTGACTCCTTAGTTCAGGGTCCTCCTTCCTTGGGTTTGGGGGAGTCTGGCTGGGCTGGAGATGGAGGCAGCACGGTATGACACTTCCAAAACCTGCATTCCTTCTGCCTGCTCAACCATTTTATCCAACACTACGCAGTCATGGGAGTGGCACAGACATTTCCCTGACCGATATAATGAATTTTCCATCAGTGCATGTATAACTTTTATTTTTTCCTTTCTGAGCCAGTTTATGTTGGCAGTTCATTCGCAGCCTGTTCCCCCTGCTCCAAGGGAAAAGTAAAAATCCTGCAGTTAAAAAAAAATCTGATGAAAATACAAAATGAAGTAGCAACAATGAGGCCTGTGTGCAGGTATAACTAGATTTATTGTGCACCTGGCACAGCACAGACTTTGCAATCTTCCTCCACCAACTGGAGAACAATATAAAAATCACAGTTCTTAATTTAATGGAAAATTGCCTCCTAATCATCTTGAGACAAAGGCTTCACCCTATATAAAAACATTAAGAAAATAATTTCAGGAATTGTAACTAAATTCTTAGGTGCTTGAAGATTCTGTGGTGGTAGGAGAAGGAGTAGAGTAAAGGGCAATGAAACAACGAGAAACAAATACTGTTGCCAATGGGCAAAGGAGAAATCTGCATCTGTTCCCTATCATTAATACGTGTATCTACTTGAGAAATTATTCTTTTGCCAGGATATCCACTCCATCAAGATGTTAATACAAATAGCATGACACATGCAAAGATACTGAGCAAATACTGTTTAATTTTTGTGGGGGAGGCAGTCAATAACAGCAACAAAAATCCCTCCTATGAAACCAGCCAAATGCCACTAAGGACCCATGATTTTCTTGCTGTCCACTGAAATAAGCAAGGTATTGTTTATTGTGCCTTCCTTCTCTGTCGCCTTCTGAGCTGTTCCTAAAGTCAAGATTGACTACATGCATTTTTTTTTCCTTTTAAGGTAGTTGAAGAAGGTTAACAAAAGACTGTACGAATCAGAAAACATGCTAAGTTCATCTTATTTTCAAAATTCAACAGCATGTTGCTACCTGTTACACAAGTTGTTGGTGCCTTCTCCCCCACCCCGGTTTTGGTGAGTAATGTTCTAACTTTACAGGTGATTTAGATAGATGTTAATGACTTTTTAAGACAGTTGCCCGTACACTGGGCTGATGTACACACACACATATGTGCATGTACATATATACATAAACATATGCGTACACACATGTACATCTCCTCACACGAAGACCTCCACTAGTATTTTTCCCTCTTAACATATTTCCATTAGCAAAAATGAGCATGGATAATGAATTTATAGTAGGAAACAAAACTAATGAAAATCAAATCAGAGGATGTGAAGTGGTATGCTGTCAGAATCCAATAAGTCAAATGCACATTTATGTAGTGGTAAAGTGCTAGAAAGTTCTTTCATTAGTATTTTAAAAATGATTATAATAAAAAGAAGTGTGCAGTTTCATTTGATGGTGGTGACCACAGGCACCATAGCAATGGCACTGGCTGAGTTGGAGTTGATGATGTCCTCATACTCTGGGGGTGGATCTAAATGAGGTTCTGTTTCACTCCTCCGCAGGTTCACCTGACCAGTGGCTTCCTCGTAGGTCGGTGGGGGATCGCAGTTGGACAGGCGAGTGGAGACGGAATCTGAGCGCCCAACTACATATTCCAGAAAGCCTGGCGACAATCCGCTGCTATCAAAGACTTCATCTGGTGGAGGAGGCGGAGTGATAATATTGAGGTGCTGAGGGAAAGGAATATGGCCTTCAGTCACTGTCTGTCTGCGAGTTTTGTTTCTTAGGAAGCATCTCCAGATTAGGAAAATGACAAGGAGGATAATGAAGAGGCCAAAAATTAATGGAAAGGTAAGGTAAAACTGAAACCAGTCACTTCCTCTGTTACTCTCTCCTTGTTGTGCTTTTGTGTAAGTGTTCCAAAACTCCTTCTGAAAATACAAGACGAAATGAATTGAAAATCAGTGTAATCAAAAGATAGGAGATAGCAAATGAACACATATCTGGGTTCTGTTAACATGATGAAAACAAAACCCAAAACCAGACTCGCTGGTTCAGATGACCTACAGCCTATATTTTCCCTGACAAGAAGTTACAAACCATGGTGCTCACTCCGGATCCTCCCCTACAATAGTCAGTCAGAACCAAAAGTCTTCAAGACTTGGTGTTATTTGTATTTTCAGTTATGACATATTAGAAGGGGAAAAAAAGCATAAGGGATTTTCCTCTTTCCAAATATAGAACATAATCTTCCCTTTAAAATATAAGTTAAATACCATTTTCCATGTCCAATTACGAGGTTTTCATTCAGGCATCCCATCATCATTGTGCTATTTCTGGCTGTTGTAGGCTCTTAGTGTTGAAATGCTTCACAGATGAATGCCTTGTTTTCTTAATGGTTCTGTTTGGGATCCTCTTCTACCAGATATTCCTCCCCAGCCCCAAAGTACACAGCTCTAATGCATCTAAGTAAGTAAGTCCCAGCATATAAACAAACATTCAATGAGTAGTAGTGATTATAATGAATTCTTGTATATCATAATCAAGCCTCTGCTTCAAATTGACTGATTAACCTATATCCCAAACCTTGGTACAGACACCACCCCCAGTGCTACTGACTTTGTTTTCAAGGCTTAAACTTAGCCAATAATAGCTTTTTTTTTTAAACAATATTTGCAGGCACTACAGGTCACTGATATTATTTAAATATCTGGCAGAAAGTAAGACGGTGGGCACTATAAAGCTGCTTGTTTTATAGTACTATGTTTTATTAGTCATAAAGGCTTTTAAAATTCTCTGGGTATAACAAATGACCCACAGTCATCAATGTTCCACCCCTGAACTCAATCTCCTATAAGGTACATTATTATTCCAACATTCTGTGATTCTAAGATAAAATTTCAATGTTATAAGAAATATGGTATTTACTAAAGGCTATGTACAGATGAAAATACACAAGGTGCACTATTAAAACAAGCCAAGAGTAGAGACAGTATAATCCCAAATCATACAGCATTTATTTTAGGACAATACCCCAAACTGGAAATTATATTTTTATTAGTGAAACAATCACTTGATAATCACAAGTTGAAAACTCATGAAACACAGATACATGAAGTTTTTTTTAAACAATAAAACTGTACACTATTATCTTTTTGTATAACTGTTACTTTTAGGATTGCCAACTTTACTACAGAAAATATATACTACATAAAAATTTACTAATGCAGAAACATCTAAAAAAGAAAACCAATCACCTGCAATTAATTACATTGCAAAGATATAATCACTATTAACATTTTTGGTTTACATCTACTCTTACTTCCAACTCACATTCGAATCCTTACACACATACACATTCTTTAGAAATCTGGAATCAAACTACTAAACCACAATAAACTTTTTAATAATGTACTTACAGAGACCTACCAAGTATCTGATTTGTAGTCGATTTTCTTTACCTATATAGATGAGGATCCCTCCTCTCTTCCTAATCTCTCAGATCACCGTCTCCTTCCCCCACCCCGCATTTAATCTTAAGCACAAAACACAATAAGTATGTGATTTCAGATAATTATCTAATGTTAATCTTAGATAAACACAATAAAATGTGGATTTTTAATCTTGTCCAGTCACTTTGGGATAATCAAGCATCAATGATGCACATGAAAATGATTTTTTTTTTCATGCTTGGCTTGTGTGATTCAATTTCTGAGGTTTCTTCCGCATGCTCAGAAATAAATCTACAGACTAGTAATTTTTTTCTTTGGGAGAAAAAAAACTTTAAAACAAAGTCACACTTGTAGTTTCCAGGGTTAAAAATAAAGCTTAGGCAAAAATGGAATTACAACACCGATTTTTACTTTACCTGTAGCAACTCAATTCTTAAGCCACACCCAATAATGAAGGTATAATTATCATCCCTACTTGCAGATGAGGAAATGGAGGCTCAGAGATGTTACCGAATAATAAAACCAAGGTCATTTAACACACAGATGTTGAGGCTGGGATTTAGAATGCCACAGGCCTGGCATCAGAGCAAACCAAAAAGCAATCTGCCCTGATGTATAAGGTATTTTAAACCTGGACACTTTCCTAGAAAATTCAATCTTCTCATCATGTTAAATGTGGAGTTGAAAGCAAGTTACACTGATCTGAATAAAAGGTACTGACAGATTTATTTTTTGGGAAACTAGCCTTACTTTGTCTTTGAGGCAAGAGAATTGGAGAAATATAGTCATGTGAAATCAAGTAAAATACTATAAATGCCATTCAAACAAGTAAAATAGTATAACTGTCCTTCAAACAAGTAAACCCAGTTTATGTGTTTCTGAGCTCTTTAGATTCTTCTCTGTCTCACTGAAAACAGCCAGAAGATATTCAGAAAGAGCAAATAAGTGATTTCAAGACTTGGTAAAAATCCTTAATCTTTACTGCAGAAGGTATTCATATGGATTAAGACTTGCCGACCAGGTGAGTGGCAAGCAGCCTGCTTTATGAAGAAGGTATTATTGATCTCCAATGTGAGGTAACAGGTTTTGTTGTTACTGATGCTTCTGTTTTGTTTTGTTCCTTCTTTCCATGATGGCTTTTACTTTTGTCATTTCTTAACCCTGGTCTGGATCTTTCAGATTACATGTAAGGATCAAATTTAACTTGCATGGAAAATAATTTATAACTAAATATAATATAATAATGATACACTATATTACAATGTGATATTATAACTAATAAAAATATAATATAAAAAAAGACTTGGTAAAACAGTGCTTTAGAGGGAATGAACATTTGTTTAATGAAGAAAAAATTTTAATGAAAAAGATTAAAGGGATTCAGTAGTTTTAGATAAGGCTAAAATGATACAGATAATAAATGTAATCAGAAGGGACCAGACAGGTCTGACAATCATTTCAGATATGCATCCCTGGACTAAATCCCACTTGCTGGTGGTGTATGATCCTTTTAATGTATTGTTGAATTCAGTTTGCCAGTATTTTGTTGAGGATTTTTGCATCTATGTTCATCAGTGACACTGGCCTGTAATTTTCTTTTTCTGTAGGATCTTTGTCTGGTTTTGCTATGAGGGTGACGGTGGCCTCACAGAATGAGTTTGGGAGTGTTCCTTCCTCTGCAATTTTTTGGAAGAGTTGGAGAAGGGTAGGTGTTAACTCTTCTCTAAATGTTTGATAGAATTTGACTGTGAAGCCATCTGGTCCTGGGCTTTTGTTTCTTGGGAGTTTTTAAATCACAGTTTCAATTTCAGTACTTATGATTGGTCTGTTCGTATTTTCTACCTCTTCCTGGTTCAGTCATGGGAGATTGTGCCTTTCTAAGAATCTGTCCATCTTATTGGCATAGAGTTGCTTGTAGTAATCTTTCATGATCCTTTGTATTTCTGTGGCATGTGCTGTAACTTCTCCTTTTTCATTTCTAATTTTATTGATGATCCTTTGTATTTCTGTGGCATGTGCTGTAACTTCTCCTTTTTCATTTCTAATTTTATTGATTTGAGCCCTCTCCCTTTTTTTCTTGATGAATCTGGCTAAAGGTTTATCAGTTTTGTTTATCTTCTCAAAGAACCAGTTTTAGTTTCCTTGATCTTTTCTTGTTGTCTTCATCTCTATTTCATTTATTTCTACTCTGATCTTTATGATTTCTTTCCTTCTACTAACTTTGGGTTTTGTTTCTTCTTTCTCTATTTGCTTTAGGTGTAAGGTTAGGTTGTTTATTTGAGATTTTTCCTGTTTCCTGAGGTAAGACTGTATTGCTATAAACTTCCCTCTTAGAACTGCTTTTGCTACGTCCCATAGGTTTTGGATTGTCATGCTTTCATTTTCATTAGTCTCTAGGTATTGATTTCTTCAGTGATCCATTGGTTATTTAGTAGCATATTTTGTAGCCTCCATGTGCTTGTGTTTTTTTTACACATTTTTCCTTGTAGTTGATTTCTAATCTCATAGCATTGTGGTTGGAAAAATGCTTGATATGATTTCAATTTTCTTAATTGTAAACCAAGGTTTGCTTTGTGGCCCAGCATGTGATCTATTCTGGAGAATGTTCCATGTGCACTTGACAAGAATGTGTATTCTGCTGCTTTTGGATGGAATGCTCTATAAATTTCAGTTAAGTCCATCTGGTCTAGTGTGTCATTTAAGGCCTGTGTATGTCTATTGATGAAAGTGGGGTGTTAAAGTCCCCCGCTACTATTGTGTTACTGTCGATTTCCCCTTTTATGGCTGTTAGTATTTGCCTTATATATTGAGGTGCTCCTCTGTTGGGTGCATAAATAGTTAGAATTGTTATATCTTCTTCTTGGATTGATCCCTTGATCATTATGTAGTGTCCTTCCTTGTCTCTTTAACATTCTTTAAAGTCTATTTTGTCTGATATGAGTATTGCTACTCCAGCTTTCTTTTGATTTCCATTTGCATGGAATACCTTTTTCCATCCCCTCACTTTCAGTCTGTATGTGTCTCTACGTCTGAGGTGGGGCTCTTGTAGACAGCATATATACGGGTCTTGTTTTTGGATCCATTCATTCAGCTAGTCTGTGTCTTTTGGTTGGAGCATTTAGTCCTTTACATTTAAGGTAATTATCAATATGTATGTTCTTATTGCCATTTTGTTTTGGATTTTGTGGTGAAGGTCTTTTTTCTTCCCTTCCTCTTTTGGTCTCTCCTCTTGTGATTTGATGACTGTCTATCTTCAGTTTTGTGTTAGGATTCCTTTTTCTTTGTGTGTGTGTGTGTGTGTGTATCTATTGTACATTTTTGGTTTGTGGTTCCCATGAGGTTTTGATATAGCAGTCTATATATAAACAACAAGATTGTTTTAAAAGAAGTTACTGGTCTTTAATTTCCGATGCATTTCCACTATCCTGCATTTGTACTCTCCTCTTCTCATGATTGATTGATTGCTGGTTGAGAGACAGCCAAGAGCTAGAGCAGGGTTGAATGATAAGGTTCATCTCCTACATGAGGCTACTCCTTCAAGACAGAGAGGTGGTTGTTTCATCTACTATATAGAAACCAATACAAAGAGTCAAGGAAAGTGAAGAAACAGAGGAATATGTTGCACATGAAACAAGATAAAAACCTCAGAAAAAAAATCCTTAATGAAACTGAGGTAAGTGACTTAGTTATCATCTGATAAAGAGTTCAAAATAAATAATGGTCATAAAGATGTTGCTGTACTCAGGAACATCAGGAAAGGAATGGATAAACTCAGTGATAACTTCAAAAGGAAGTCACAAAGCTGAAGGATACAATAACTGTACTGAAGAATACACTAGTGGGGTTCAACAGCAGACTAGATGAAGCAAAAAAGGTCAGTGAACTCGAAGACAGGGCAGTGGAACTCACCCAGTCAGAGCAGCAAAAAGAAAAAAAGAATGAAGATGATAGCTTAAGGGACTGTGGGGACAACATCAAGCTGACTTAACATTCACATTTTAGGGAGGTGCCAGGAGGCGGAAAGAGGAGAAAGGGACAGAAAGATATTTTGAAGAAATAATGGCTCAAACTTCCCTAACCTGGGGAAGGAAACAGACATCCAGATTGGGAAGCCTAGGGAGTTCCAAACTAACAAGATGAACCCAAAGAGACGCACACCAAGACACATTATAATTAAAAGTTAAGGAGAGACTTCTAAGAGCAGCAAGAGAAAAACAATTTGTAACATACAAGGGAACCCCCGTAAGACCATCAGTAGGTTTTTTAGGTGAAATGCTGCAGGCCAGAAGGGCGTGGCATGATATAGTCAAAGTGCTGAAAGAAAAACTTCCAACCAAGAATACTCTCCCCATCTAAGTATTGATAGTTAGTTGGAGACAGAAAGAGTTTTCTGGACAAGCAAAAGGTAAAGGAGTTCATCATGTTAAAGGAATTTCTTTAAGCTGAATAAAAAGGGGTACTAGTAACAAGAAAACATATGAAAGGATAAATCTCACTGGTAAATATATAGTAAAATGGTGGCTTAAAGCGAGTATGAATGTTAAAGGACAAAAGTAGTAAAAATAACTACAGACATAGTTGACCCTTGAACAACACGGGTTAAGTGTGCTGACCCTCCACCCACTTGAAAATTCGCATATACCAGTTCCACATCCGTGGAGTCAACCAACTGTACGTTGTGTAGTACTATAGTACATATTTTGTAGTACTGTAGTACATATTTAGTGAAAACAAATCCATGTGTAAGTGGACCTGGGCAGTTCAAACCCATGTTATTCAAGGGTCAACGGTATGTAAGGGGGGATATACGAGATAAAGAGATGTAAAATGTGATATGAAAAACATAATGTGGCAGGGGGAGGAGTAAGAATGTAGAACTTCAGAATGTGTTCAAAGTTAAAATATATAGACTGTTGTTAAAGTTGCTATATGTAAGCCTCATGGTAGACACAAAGCAAAAACCCTATAGTAAGACACACAAGATAAAGCAAAAGAAATCTAAGCATACTACTAAAAATCATCAAATCACAAAGGAAAAGAACAGAAGAAATGAGAACTATAAAATGGTAAGAAAAGAATTAACAAAACAGCAGTAAGTATATACCTATAATTACCTATAATTCATTAACAAAACAAAAATAAGTATATACCTATAATTCGTTACTTTAAATGTAAATGAACTAATAAAGTCTGTAATCAAAAGGCATTAAAAAAAAAGACGACCTATCTATCTATATGCTGCCTTCAAGAGACTCACCTTGCATGTAAGGACACAGAGACTGAAAGTGAAGGGATGGAAAAAGATACTCCATGCAAACAGGAACCAAAAGAAAGCTGGGGTAGCTATACTTACACCAGACAAAATAGACTTTAAAACAAAGACTGTAATAAGAGAGAAAGAAGGGCATTACATAAAGGGGTCAGTCCAACAGGAGTATGTACCATTTGTAAATATGCACCCAACATAGGAGCACCTCAATATATAAAGCAAAGATTAACAGCCCTAAAGGGAGAAATAGCAGTACAATGATAGTAGGGGACTTTTATACGTCACTTTCATCAATGGATAGGTCAACCAGACAGAACATCAATAAGGAAACATCAGCCTTAAATGAGTGATACATTAGAACAGATGGACTTGAGAGAGATACAGATCATTCCATCCAAAAGCAATAGAATACACATTCTTGTTAAGTGCACATATAATTTCTTCCAGTATAGTTCATATGTTAGGACACAAAACAAACCTTAATATATTACGAAGATTGAAAGCTGCTATCAAGCATCTTTTCCAACCACAGTGGGATGAAACTAGAAGTCCGTTACAAGAAGGAAACTGGAAAATTCAGAAATTAAACAACATGTGAACAACCCATGGGTCAACGAAGAAATCACAGAGAAAAAAAATTCCTGGGACAAATGAAATGGTAATAAAACATACCAAAACATATGGGATGCAGCAAAAGCAGTTCTAAAGGGAAGTTCATTGCAATAAATTCCTACATCAAGAAACAAAAATTGTAAAAAACCTAATTTTATACCTCAGTGAACTCAAAGAAGGAAAAGCGAAGGCCAAAGTTAGTAGAAGGAAGGAAATAACAAAGATCAGAGTGGAAATATATGAACTAACTAGGGACTAAAAAGACAATAGAAAAATCAGTGAAACTGAGAGCTGGTTCTTTGAAAAGCTAAACAAAGTTGACAAGCCTTTAGACTCACCAAGAAAAAGGGAGGACTAAAATAAAATCAGAAATGAAACAGGACACGTAACAACCGATACCACAGAAACACAAAGTATGTAAGAGACTACTATGAACAATTACCTGCCAACAAATTTGACAACCTAGAAGAAATGGATAAATTCCTAGAAATGTACAAACACCAAGACAGGATCATAAAGAAATAGAAAATCTGAACAGACCAATTACCAGTAATTAAATTAGAGATTATTAAACAAAAAACCTGCCAGCAAAAGACAAGGACCAGACAGTTTCACTGGTGAATTATACAACACATTCAAAGAAGAGTTAGTACCAATCCTTCTCAAAGGCTTCCAAAAAAAAGGAGAGGGAACACTTCCAAACTCATTTTACAAGGTGAGCATAACCCTGACTCCAAAACCAGACGAGGATGCTACAAGAAAAGAAAGTTACAGGCCAATATCCCTGATGAACACAGATGCAAAAATCCTCAACAAAATACGAGCAAACTGATTTCAACAATATATGAAAAGGATCACACACCATGATCTAACCAACTCAGGTGGGTAACCCCATCTGAGAAAGGGCACTGCTTACCTGAGGTCTGTTGAGCTGCTATGTGCTTTCACATACTGCCTCTGTTGCATGTTGCTTGCACATCATGGCTGCTATCAACAGTATACCCAGAGCAGTGTGATCAAGGGCATGTGGTCTAATAAGGTGATTAGACCACTAATTGTAGAGGCTTTAATTGACTATGAATGTGTGTGAGGGTACTCCACACCTCAAGGCCAAGGAGAACTTAGGAAGGTGGACTGGATCACCAGGCTATTGTCACTGACCAAGGAGAGGCTCTGGGCTAAAGGCAGGATGAAAGGGTTCCTATAGGTAAGGAAGATAGGAGACTTCTGAAAATTGAGTTGGTGGGTCACGCTTGGACTGTGAGCCTTAACCCAGAACAGTGAAGTAGCCTCCTGACAGGAAACTGACGGCACCACAAAAGGGAAAATACAACAGAGGCCTGCAGTCTCTGTGTCACTGCTTCACTACTCACTACTATTGCTCTTCGCCTCCCAGACCTGATGAGATAAGCATCCCGACCATGATGTTGCTAAACAATTAATGGACAAATATTTATAAATGTCCTCTCCTGAGCACCTGGTGCCAGCACCTCCTAACAACTCTAAGGAGGTGTACCAGCTCCTTGATAAATGTAAAACCCCATGGAAGCTTCCAGGGCATTACTCAGTGCCAGCATACCAACACGCCAAGACTGTGCTGTTATGCTCCAGAGGCTCAGAGGCTTTTTCCAAAGGCCTTGTGCGTATCATGCTAGTGGAGGCACACCCTGGAAAGGAAAGCAGCTGCCCACGAAAAGGGCTCACAGTGATGTCATTCAAAATTTTCCAATAATAATTCTTAAGATTGAGGCAATAGGAAAAAATCAAGAAGTGCAACAGAAACAGATCAGAAACTATACCTTAACTAAATTCAAACCTTTCCTAAAGATTTTATGCAGCAGGAAGAAGAAGGGGAAGCTAACTGGCCATTGCAGGTTTTCGTGTTTTTTTGGGGGGAACAAACTCTGAATTGCTACTCATGGCTGCCAAAACGTGTTAACTGGTTGGTATCTCTGAAGATCCTAAAATCTATAACCTGCCCCTCTCCTGTATGATACCACAGATCCTGAGCCCCTCAGCTTTCCCCTGAATGAGGCAGAATGGAGAAACATGCCTCATGAGACATTCCTGCCACCAAAAGAAAAGCTGACGAGATTATCGGGGCCTCTATTGAGGAGGAGGAGGGAGAAGAGAAGGCAAAGGTTCCTAGAGCCACCGATACCTGTACCAGAGCCGTCCCTCTCCTTACTTGGATATTTATTGCCTAGCACCATCCCCATCCTTCCACCACAGTGATCACTGCTAAGCATCACAGTGAATGGAAAACATTAAGACGAGAACCATCTCCTGCTGCACAAAATTGGCACAGTCCAATGGGTTGATGGTTTCCATGACCACAGTGACCCAAATGACCCCTTCTTCATTTCCAACCCTGAATGGGCCCCCTTGGACCCTGAGTCCAGAGAATTCTTTTTACAGGGTGTATTCCCCTAATTATTGGGGGGGTGTGTGGCACTACCTTTTATTGGGATTCCTGAAATGATCCAAAGGGCACTAAAACTCCTAGGAGCAAACTTACAATCTTTCTCTCTGTCCCTTGAAGATGTAAATCTTAGCTCCTGGGGAGATTATATTTCAAAGACATGGTAACTAAAACACTGCTCATAATCACCTAAGACTGAAGAAAAAGAGGGTGGGGGGGATGCTTTTAATAATGCAACTGCCTTCAAAGCTCTGTTGCACAAAATCTACTCCATAGCCTCCATAATATTACTTGTCAAGGACAAATACAAATCTTTAAAGTCTTCTCCGAAAATATTAGTAAAAAGCTTTAGCCACTGGAGCAGGTAATCCTAACTTGTTCCATCTGCCAGACACAATTTGGATTCAATCATTATTTATACACAAGTGAGTTTTGTATTGTTGTATCTTATTCATGGCTAAAATTTGGAATGGAAGCTATAAGGTCTCTGTGGGTCTATGTATGTCTATGGATGCATGTTACGTATATGTGACCTTTTATCTACCTCTGGGTTATATTGCCAAAATTAATTTGTTTAAAACAATCTCTATAACATCACCTCACACTGGTCAGAATGACCATCAAAACTTGTACAACAGAAAAGACGAACCAAGATGGCAGAGTAGAAGGACGTGCTCTCACTCCCTCTTGTGAGAACGCCAGAGTCATGGCTAGCTGCTGGACAATCATCAACAGGAGGACACCGGAGCCCACCAGAAAGGGTACCCCCACATCCAAAGACAAAGGAGAAGCCACAATGAGATGGTAGGAAGGGCACAATCACAGTAAAATCAAATCCCATAACTGCTGAGTGGGTGACTCACAGACTGGAGAACACTTATGCCACAGAAGTCCACCCACTGGAGTGAAGGTTCTGAGCCCCATGTCAGGCTTCACAACCTGAGGGTCCGGCAACAGGAAGAGGAATTCCTAGAGAATCAGACTTTGAAGCCTAGTGGGATTTGATTGCAGGACTTCGACAGGACTGGAGGAAACAGAGACTCCACTCTTGGAGAGCACACACAAAGTAGTGTGCGCATCGGGACCCAGGGGAGGAGCAGTGACCCCAGGGGAGACTGAGCCACACCTACCTGCTAGTGTTGGAGGGTCTCCTGAAGAGGCAGGGGGTGGCTGTGGCTCACTGTGGGGACAAGGACACTGGCAGCAGAAGGTCTGGGAAGTACTCCTTGGCATGAGCCCTCCCGGGGGCTGTCATTGGCCCCACCAAAGAGCCCACGTAGGCTCCAGTATTGGCTCGCCTCAGGCCAAACAACCAACAGGGAGGGAACCCAGCCCCACCCATCAGCAGACAAGCAGATTAAAGTTTTACTGAGCTCTGCCCACCAGAGCAACACTCAGCTCTACCCACCACCAGTCCCTCCCATCAGGAAACGTACACAAGCCTCTTAGATAGCCTCACCCACCAGAGGGCAGACAGCAGAAGCAAGAAGAACTACAATCCTGCAGCCTGTGGAACAAAAAACACATTCACAGAAAGACAGACAAGATGAAAAGGCAGAGGACTATGTACCAGATGAAGAAACAAGAGAAAACCCCAGAAAAACAACTGAATGAAGTGGAGATAGGCAACCTTCCAGAAAAAGAATTCAGAATAATGATAGTGAAGATGATCCAGGACCTTGGAAAAAGAATGGAGACAAAGATCAAGAAGATGCAAGAAATGTTTAAGAAAGACCTACAAGAATCAAAGAACAAACAAACAGAGATGAACAATACAATAACTGAAATGAAAACTACACTAGAAGGAATCAATAGCAAAATAACTGAGGCAGAAGAACGGATAAGTGACCTGGAAGACAGAATGGTGGAATTCACCGCTGCAGAAAAGAATAAAGACTGAAAAGAAATGATCCCACATGCCACGGAGCAACTAAGCCCGTGCACCACAACTATTGAGCCTGCGCTCTAGAGCCCACGAGCCACAACTGCTGAAGCCCGTGCGCCCTAGAGCCCTTGCTCCGCAACAAGAGAAGCCACCGCGATGAGAAGCCCGCTCACCGCAACGAAGGGTAGCCCTCGCTTGCCGCAACTAGAGAAAGCCCACGCGCAGAAACGAAGACCCAACACAGCCAAAAATTTAAAAAACTGTAGATTCTGATTCAGTAAGTCTGGGGTAGTGCTTAAGATTACTGAGTTTCTAACAGGCTCTCAGGTGAGGTTGCTGCTGCTGCTCTACAGACCACACTTTAAGTAGCAAGGTGCTCATGCTGGTTTGACTGCCTGGGATGCCTAGGTCCCACCCCCAGAGACTGATATAATTGGTCTGGGATGTACCCTGGAGGTAATTCTAACGTGCAACAAAGCTTGAGAACCCCCATGGCGAAGTGTGTGGTTATTTATCAATTTTAGTTATTATTTTGTTAGTAGCTCTAATGTGATCCTGTTTGCCTACTCCTCAGCCCCCCATTTGTGCCCACTCATTCCTCTCCTTTTCAGATCCCAACCTCCAGATGACAGGGGGATTACGATTAACGATTAGCACTTCATCCTTTTGCTCTTTTCCATCTCTGAGAACTGAGAGGTAGTTCAGGATGGAAAACACAGACTTGGGCAACCTGGAATTGGGAAGAATAAGCAAAAAGTGTTCTACGGGGTGATTTAAAAGGGAAGCTCATTGAGACAGAATGGGGAGGATTACTAGGGAAAACTGTCATAGCAAAATTCGCTTGTAGTCTTGGGCCTGAGTTTGGGTTAGTGAAAATAACGATCTACCCTCCTGAATCCTGGCAACACCTGACAACTAAGCAGCTACAAAGAGTTTTTCCTTCTAAATATGCAGGTAAGGAATGTTGGTCAAAATGCAAGAGACCCACCAGTAGCAAAGTACAGACATGAAATCTTCTCCCCAAAGCATAAACAGCACAAAAAAACTTAGAAGTGGGTGGACAATGAGGATGGTGATGATAAACGATGACTAACACATAATGTACCTACTATATACCAGACACTGTTCAAAATGATTTACATATAGCTCATTTAATTGCAAAAACCCAATGGGATTGACACTTTTATTATCTCTATTTTACGTGTGAGGAAACTGAGGCACAGAGAAGTTAAATAACTTGGCCAAGTTTACCCAAGATAAGTAAGTGGATAAACTGGGATTTGAAGCCAGGTAATCTGAGCTTAAGAAATCGGTACAGCAAACTGCCTCTCCAAGTCAGGAAAATAAGGATCCTCAGTCAATTTACAGTTATAAACACAGCTGCTTACACTGTGCTTCCTCATATCTAGAGGAGTACAGTTACTAGGTAGGATCTGAGTCGAGGTCAGAGAGAGGAGGGGTCCTTCAAGCAAGCAGAGAAAGAAAGTAAAAACTGTGACCAACTTTGACTAAGAAGAGGTAAATGCCAATAGCATTTTCTGGAAACTGAACTCACAGGGCGATAATTTTCATTTTTTAAAAAAGTGTTAAAATGCAGTGATGAATTGTGGATGGTAATTACTATGTAGATAAACTTATTCACGTTTTATTAGATGTTCAAAGCAATCTGCTAGCTTTAAAAAGACTCGCACTATTCCTGTAACCTTGAATACTGCATACAAAAATCTGTAATTTTCAACTTTTATCTTTGTAACACATAGGCGGCTCAGAAGAAACAAAATATTTTGAGAATTTTTTCCCCAGACATGGACAACCTTAGACTTTACATGGGCACAGATTTCATCTGGTCAAACACAGTGGACTGAGTGAGAGACTGAGGTTTTGAAAGGGAACAGAAAAAAAAAAGACATATGGAAAAAGGAGATCATTTCCTTGGGGAAGACAACGTAAAGAGCTAACTCTTTTTCACATCCTGAAAGGAGAAACCAGAAGCCAGGCTGATTTGGGGCCACTGGGTGTGGACACAGGTGGTCACAGTCTGGAATGAGGTAATGGTCCAGGTGGGGCCAGCAGCTCTCTAATGTTAGCTGCCCTGGGTGTGTGGCAGGCTGCGCCATGCTCTCTCCCCACTCCCTTTCTGGTAAGCTTCTCCAGTACCTTGACCTCACCTCAACATCATCTGTAGCTGATGCCTCCCATATGTATATTTCAAAACAAGACCTCCTCCTGAGCTCCAGATTCATTTTTCTGGCTACCTGCATGACAATTCCACTTGGATGTCTAAAATATGCATCTCAGATTTTGTTTAGATGACATACCTTCCCCACCCTTCCACCTCCAATGTATCCCCAGCAAAAGTCCCCAGATTAATAAACAGCACTACCATCAACCCAGGTGCTCAAGTCCAAATCTCTGAATCTAGATTTTCTCCATTTCTTATTTCTCACTTTCAAATCGATGAACAAATCCTATCAGCTTATCCAAAATCCATGTGAATCTGTCTATATCTCATTTCCTTAGCCACCCCTGTCGTTCCAACTACCATGGTCTTTCACCTGGACCTCTGCAATACCTCTTACCTGGTCCTCTTGCTTCAACTCTTCCCCAAACCCAACATCCTTCAGAACAGCCAGAATCATTTGCCTGCTTAAACCCCTTTACAGCCTTGCATTTGCACTTGGAATATAATTTGGACTACTCTAATACTGCTTACAAGACCCTACATCTCCACCTTACCTCGTACAACTCTACCTCAATTCATTATGGTTCAGTGACATACACCTCCTCCTTTCTGATACCCTAACACCTAAAATGCCTTCCCTTGGCTATATTATATGCTGACTCTCACTTATCCTTTGGCCTTCAATATAACATCAACCCACAGAAGTATCCCTGATCACCTTATTCAAAATAATAATAATGTCTTCTCCAGCAAAAGCTATTCTCTATCACAGTAAACTAAATACTTATCTATGGTTTTAATCCCAATTGAAATTAATCATATTTATTTACTTATTTATTTTTAGGCTTTAAGTTCCTTTAAGACAAGGGCCTTTGTCTGACCATGCTATATCCTCATCGATGAGTATAGTGCGTGATACACAGTAGGCATGCACTAAATACTTGTTAAATGAACAATGAACAAAAAGAAATGAATGAAATTAGGGCAATTATATTCTCACTCGATATCATATACAATTAAAAATTAGCAAAAAGTGGTAATCCCAACATCTGTTTTAAATTTTATAAACATCTTTCTAAATTTCTTGAGTTAAAGGGAAAATAAAATTTGATATTCTAAGCTATTTAGAAACTAAAAGCAGTAAGAGAATTACATATTAAAATATGTTAGGATGGCCAAAATGGTATGTGGTGGCAATTAATATCTTGAAATCTAAGGAAGAATCTTGATAGATTACTAAGTATAATAAATAAGATTATCTATTTTTACTTTTCATTTATTCAACAGATATTTACAAGGCATCTATTACAAGTGATTTATTATTGTGGTAGAAAACATGTAACACGATATCTACCCTCTTAATTAAAATTTAAGTGTACAATACAGTATCTTCAACTATAATCCCAATATTGTGTAGCACGATATCTAGAACTTTTTTATTGTGCATAACTGAAACTCTATACACATTGAACAGCAAATTCCCAGTTTTCCCTGCCCCCCAGCACCTGGAAATCTCCATCCAACCTTCTTTTTATGAGCCTGATTACTTTGTATATCTTCTATTAGTGGAATAATGCAGTATGTGTCCTTCTGTGATTGGCTTATTTCACTTATCATAGTGTCCTCAAGGTTCATACATATTGGAGCATATGAGAGGATTTCTTTCTTTCCTATTTGTATTTTCTTCACTGCTTCTTCCTTATGCATTCATTGGAGTCCTTTGTGGTTCCATGTGAATATTTTTTTTAATAAATTTATTTATTTATTTATGGCTGTGTTGGGTCTTCGTTGCTGTGCGTGGGCTTTCTCTAGTTGTGGCGAGCGGGGGCCACTCCTCGTTGCAGTGCACGGGCTTCTCATTGCGGTGGCTTCTCCTGTTGCGGAGCACAGGCTCTAGGCGTGCGGGCTTCAGTAGTTGTGGCACGTGGGCTCAGTAGCTGTGGCTCGCGGGCTCCAGAGCACAGGCTCAGTAGCTGTGGTGCACGGGCTTAGTTGCTCCGCAGCATGTGAGATCCTCCCGGACCAGGACCTGAACCTGTGTCCCCTGCACTGGCAGGTGGGTTCCCAACCACTGCACCACCAGGGAAGCCCCTATGTGAATTTAAGAAAAAATAATACTAATCCTTCTCAAACTCTTCCAAGAAACTGAAGAGGAGGAAACACTTCTAAACTGATTTTATGTGGCCAGTATTACACTACCTCCAAAGTCAGAAAATGAAATTACAAGAAAAGGAAACTACAGGCCAATATCTCTGATGAATATAGATGCAAAAAACCTCAACAAAATACTAGGCAAACAAAATTCAACAGCACATTAAAGGGATCATATATCATGACCAAGTGGGATTTATCCCTGGGATACAAGGATAGTTGAATGTATGAAAATCAATCAATGTGACACAAAACATTGCTGAAAGAAATTTAAAAAGAAACAAATAAATGAAAAGACATACCATTTCATGGATTAGAAGACTTAATATTGTTAAAATATCCATACTACCCAAAGCAATCCACAGATTCAATGCAATCCCTATCAAAATCCCAAAGGCATTTTTTTTTCACAGAAATAAACGTATCTATCTTAACAAAAAGAACGCAAATCCAGATAATGTTAATGGGAATTCTACTAAACCGCCTAAGAACAAAACACCTATGATACGAAAACTCTTCCAGAGCATATAAACATGGAGAAAACTTCCCAGTTTGTTTTACAAGGGCAGAATGATCCTAACACCAAAGCAGGACAGGGGTGTTACTCACACATATTTTTTAAAAATCTACATGTTAAAGTATGAACACAGATGAAAAATCATAAGTAGAAATATTAGCAAGAGTAATGTCAGCATCATGGTGAAATAAGAGATTTATTGTTTTCGTCCCCCCTCAACAACAATTTGGTATCCATTCATGGACAACAGTGCCTTGTGGGAGCTGTGGGATGATGCAGCTCCATATGCTAAATGTCCCAGAAGGAGGCTCAACCACCCACACGCTGGGTAAAGGGCATATTGACTTGGTCCCAGGTATGGCTCCTGGGGTAGCCTGTGAACCAGTTCCAGCTTCTCTTGGCCACAGTCCAGGAGCCCCTGGAAAACACTGTCTTAGACAATCACCCACAGATGTGAGAACCTTTGTGGAAGTCCAGGTTTCCAGAGGAAAAGTTCCAACACACCATTGGAAAAAATAATACAAATTTCAGACACATTGGAGAGGAATACTGAATTGTGAGCTTCATGACTGCGGGTCAAGAAGAAGCTGAGAGAGTGGCAGACAGGCCTCTTAGAGGGCATTAAAGGGACATGGATCCTAATAATTGTGTCTTGGACTCCATCAAGAAGCCTGCCCACAAACACTGGTTATGCCTTGCTCATGGATGACCCCAATTGACCTGTGGGTACCCTCAGTACTCAGCATGCCTCCTCTACACACACACACCCACACTTTGGTCAGCTCCCTGTGTGTGCTCCCAGTGGTGGTGGCAGGGTGAGCTTTGGAAAATGGCTAGTAAGCACGTGCAGAAAATCGCCCAAATCTGCAGGCTAGGGAAACACCACAAACTTGAGATTTAGTGCCACTTTTTGGAAAACAAAAGTGAGACTGTCATCACCTGTACTGGTGCAGCACAAGAACAAGAGAAGGCATAAGAAAAACCTTAAGGGGCTTCCCTGGTGGCGCAGTGGTTGAGAGTCCGCCTGCCGATGCAGGGGACATGGGTGATGCAGGGGACATGGGTTCGTGCCCCGGTCCGGGAAGATCCCACATGCCGCGGAGCGGCTGGACCAGTGAGCCATGGCCGCTGAGCCTGCGCGTCCAGAGCCTGTGCTCTGCAACAGGAGAGGCCACAACAGTGAGAGGCCCGCATACCACAAAAAAAAAAAAAAAAAAAAAAAAAAAAGAAAGAAAAAGCTTAAGACTTCTGCCACAAGAGGGAGGAAGAAGTATGGAGCAGCTATATCAATAGAAGGTCTGAGAAAGCCTCAGAATCACTACCAGGGCTCAGAGCAGGTATTTCTCTCCTGAAGGCAATTAGTAAAGACTGTAGGAGGTGACTACTGCTTCAAATGAAAAGACAGCAATGCAAAACTTCAAGGAACATGAAAAACATCAAGGAAACATGACATGACCAAAGGATCACAATAATCATCAGTAACCAATCCCAAAGATGCAAGGGAAAAATCTGTGTTAGATACAAAAAGAAGATTATAATAAAAGGAATCAAAGCATTCCACTACAAAAAGTCATCAAATCAAGACAGCAAGAGAGGCAAAAAAAGGAACAAAGGATGTACAAAACAGTCAGAAAACAATGAACAAAATGGCAATAGTAAGTCCTTACCTATAAATAATTATTTTAAACATAAAAGGATTAAATTCTCTAATCAAGAGACATAGGATGGCTGAATGGATTAAAAAAACAAGATCCAGTGATAAGTTGCCTACAAGATAATTACTTTAGCTTTAAGGACATACATATATAGAGAGTGTAGGGGTGGAAAAAGGTATTTCTAGCAAATATAACCAAAAGAAAGCAGAAGTAGCTATGCATCTATCACACAAAATAGATTTAAAGCTAAATATGGCAAAAGACACAAAGTCATTATGATAAAGGAGTCAATTCATCAAGAAGATATAACAAGTGTAAATATTTAGGCACCCAACACAGAATGCCTAAGTAATATAAAGCAAACACTAAGAGATGTAAAAGGAGAAATAAATAGCAATACAATAATAGTTGGGGCCTTTAATACTCTACTCTCAACACAGATCATCCAGACAGAAAATCAACGAGGAAAGGTTGGACTTTACTGTACTTTAGGTCAAAGGGGTCAAATAGATATATACAGATCATCCCATCCAACAGCGGGAGAACACACACATTCTTCTCAAGCACAGGAGAAACATTCTCCAGTGTAGATCGCATGATAAGTCTCAGAAAAAGTCTTAGCAAATTTAAGAAGACTGAAATCATACCAAGTAGCTTTCCTGAGCACAATGGTATGAAACTAGAAGTCAGCAATGGAAGGAAAGCTGGAAAAATCACCAATATGTGGAAATTAAAAAAACATACTCCTGAACAACCAAAGGGTCACAGAACAATTCAAAAGGGAAATAGAATATTATCTTGAGGCAAACAAAAGTGGAAACAGCATATGAAAACAAATGGGATGCACAAACAACAGTTCTAAGAGGGAAATGCATAGTGACAAATGCATACATCAAGAAAAAAAAATTAATGAAATTGACAACCTTTGGCTAGACTAAGAAAAAAAAAGACTCAAAATCAGAAATGAAAGAGGAGACATTACAACTGATACCACAGAAATACAAAGGATCATAAGAGATCCTATAAACAACTATACACCAACAAATTGGAACCTAGAAGAAATGGATAAATTCTGAGAAACATGCAACTACCAAGACTTTTATCAGGAAGAAACAGAAAATCTGAACAGAACAATAATGAGTAGGGTAATTGAATCACTAATGAAAAAGCTCTCCCAAAGAAAAGCCAGGACCAGATCGTTTCCCTGGTGAATTCTACCAAACATTTAAAGAAGAATTAACACCAATCCTTCTCAAACACTTCTAAAAAATTGGACAGGAGGGAACACTCCAAAAATCATCTTACAAGGCTAGCATTACCCTAATACCAAAGCCAGGTAAGGACACTACAAGAAAAAAAACTACAGGTCAATATCCCTGTTCAGTATAGATGCAAATATCCTCAACATAACCTTTGCAAACTGAACTGAGCAGCACATTAAAAAGGTCACGTTCTATGATCAAGTGGGATTTATCACTGGGATGGAAGGATAGTTTAACATATGCAAATCAAAAACTGATCCACTACATTAATAGAATGGAAGATAAAAATCATATGATCACCTTGATGAATAAAAATAATTTAATAAAATACATTCTTTCATGATAAAAATTCTTAAATTGGGTATAGAGAGAAGACACCTCAACATAATACAAGCCATATAGAGCAAGTCCACAGCTAACATCATCCACAATGATGAAAAGTTGAAAGCTTTTCCTCTAAGATCAGGAACAAGACAAGAATCCCACTTTCACCACTCCTATTCAACATAGTACTGGAAGTCCCAGCCATAGCAATCAGGCAAGAAAGAGAAATAAAAGGAAACCATATTGGAAAGGAAGAAGTCAGAATGTCTTTGCAGATGATATGATTATATATATAGAAAGTCCTAAAGACTCCACCAAAAACCTGTTATAACTAATCAAGGAATTCAGGAAAGTTGCAGGATACAAAATTAACGTAAACAGTTGTATTTTCTATACACTAACAAGACATCTGAAAAATAAAGAAAACAATCTTATTCACAATAAAATCAAAAGCAATAAAATATTTAAGAATAAACTGAACTGGGCTTCCCTGGTGGCACAGTGGTTGAGAGTCCGCCTGCCCATGCAGGGGACACGGGTTCGTGCCCTGGTCCGGGAGGATATATATATAATATATATATATTATATATATGTATACACACACACACACACACATACACAATGGAGTATTATTCAGCCATGGGAAAGAAGGAAATCCTGATGTTAACAACTAGAATGAACTAGAATTACTGAGAAGTAATAAACATTAACACTTGCATAATTTAATAAGCTAACATACTTCAGATAAAGTTGAAGACTCCATTTATTTAACCCCTGCCCAATCCCGTTTTTCACTTCTTCCTGGGAGGCAACCGCTATGATGCATTACAGAACATGTTTTTATCCACATTTTTACCATACACATGCACCCACAGACACCAGAGCCCCAAACCGCCCCTCTCACCTCACCCCACATAACCACACTGTTTATAAGGGGAAAGTAGAGGTTTTCTAAGGACAACTGCATGTCCTGCATAGGGGACCAGAGGAAGTCACCCTCACATCTATGGGGAAGACAGGCTAAGGTTCAGTTTCCCTTAACACTGTAGCGCAGGGTGAGCTTTTCAAAGAGGGACTCTGCTGTGTTGGCTTCCAGGGCCCCCCATCTTGCTAATCCAGAATTAACCATTAACATTTCAAATAAAGTGAAGACCCCCTTTATTTCAAGCCCTGCCCAATCTCATTCCCTTCACTCTTTCCCCTGATCAACCCCAATCATGATTTTCAGGGCATGTTTTTATACTTCAACTATGTAGAGACATCCACATTCACCAGGGCCCCAGGCCACCCCCACATTGTTTATTAGGGGAAGACGGATTTTGTGTTTTCCAGGGTCCCATGGAACACCTTCTCCCTCCCTCTGTGGAGATCCTGAGCTACATGTGGACCGGGCATGGGTAGCTGGAGAGACTCCTAGATACTTGTTTTAAAACTTTAAAGGTAAGAGAGTTGCACACACGAATCAACCAGGCAATTGTTCTTATTTGATCCCTTCCACCCTTGATCCTTTTTCCTTTCAGTGGACTCCGTAGTAGGGATAAAGAGAAAAATGTCATTTACTACCCTAGAAGAGCTATTTACTCTACTGTAAATACAGTGGAGGCTGGTAAAAGCGTGTTGATAATAAGACATACTAGCTTTGGTTCTCTTGGTAGCAAATAACAAAAACTAAATCAAAGTTGGATATATGAAACCCAAGGGCAGAAATACAGCCAGGCTCAGGAAAGGTCTAGGAAGCAGCTATATCATTTCCAGTAATGTGATCACCGAACTGCTTTTCAACAAAGGGCGTCTTCCTAAGCAAACATTCAGAATGTCGTCTAGAGATTCAAAATGAACTCTGCTGCTGGTTGGAATTAAAATACACACACACACACACACACACGCATGCATATATACACATACGATACAAAGGAAAGAAAACATATATAAGTGGATGTTTTGTTATTACAACATGCATGCCAGGCATTGGTGACCATGGGAAGTCACCCCCGTTGTTTCTGAGCAAGACAGCCTAACACTCATTTTTCCATTATCACTGTTGCCCAGAGTGAACTTGTCAAAGAGATACTCCACCATTCAGACTTCCAAACCCCTCCACCCCCCATCTTCTACTCATACTTAACAATTAGTATCTGCATAATTTAATGAACATGAACATTTCAGGTGAAACTGAAGACTCCCTATATTTTAATCCCTGCGCAATCCTATTCCCTTCACTTCTTCCCCAGAGGCAACTGCAATCATGATTTTCAGGCTATGGTTCTATACTTTTACTATGCACATGCACCCACATTCACCAAGGACCCCTACCTCACCCCACCCCACCCCAGTCTACCCCCATATACCCACATTATTTATAAGGGGAAGATTGATTTTGTGTTTTCCAGGGCCCCATGGAACACCTTCTCCCTCCCAGTGGAGATCCTGAGCTGCATATGGTTGGGGTATGGCTGTGTTCAGAGACTCCTGGATACCTGTTTTAAAACTTAAAAAATGAGATTTGCCCACATGAATCAACCAGAGACCTTTATTTATTTATGAACCAATAACTTTATTGGAAGAAATGGAAAAACTGGAAGAAAAAAACTTAAGTGATAAAGTCCAGGAAAAGAGTCCTGCACTTGTTGCAAAAAAAAAAAAAAAATCGAATTTCTTCTGCAAGGGCACTATTGCCGTGTGCATGGCAGGCACGGTGACCAGCACTCTGGTCACCCCGTGGCTCTGGGGAAGTCCAGTCCACGCTCAGTTCTTGTCGCTGTCGCCCAGGGTGAGCTTGTCAAAGAGGGACCCTGCCAGGTCGACGTCCGGGGCCCCCATCATGCTCAGGGTGGTGACATGACCCTCCAGCTCGCTGATGAACGCCACCTGCTGGCGGAGGTAGTGAGTTGCCAGGAAGTGGCGCAGGTGGGGGTCGCTCATGTCGATGGCCAGCTGGTGCAGGTGGAGCAGGCTCTGGTTCACGAGCTTCTCCAGGAACAAGGCGCACTTCATGGCCTTGAGGCCACTCTTCCACTCGTCACTGTCTGGCTTCCTGATGTCTTGGAAGTGGAGGCGGCCCCCACGCTGGTTCTGTAGACCCATCAGGCCCTGGGCCCGCCCGCTGTGCTCGTGAGAGTGGTGCAGGAAGAACCGGGTGAAGTGCTTCAAGGCCACGTCGTCGCGGTCGAGGTAAAAGGCCAGGGCCAGGCACACGAAAGAGGCGTGGAGCTCCAGGGTGAAATGGCTGTTGACAGCGGCCTCGCAGTCGCGGTGGTAGTTCTGGCGCACCTGAGAGGGCGGCGTGGGCAGCGTGGCGAGCGAGAAAGCAAGGCTGCGGAGCCTGCGGTAGCTGCCTCGGAGCGGTCCCATGTGGTCGAAGAGGGCAGCCGCTTTGGGATGGACGGAAAGGGCGGCCCATTACCCGGGTTTGGGAGGGGGAAAGGAGGTTCCGGTTCCGTTACCGGGGGGGGGGGGGGGGATTGGGAGGGTTGATGTGCACGGAGGGCGGGGCACGAAACCTGTGTTCCAGGTTTCATCCAGGCCTGGGTGAGGTAGGCCGACTGCGCTGAGCATCTGGCATCTATTAATCTTTAAATTTTGCAATAATATTTTTATCTTCCAAGGACTTTCTCTTGTTCTCTAATTGCTCCTTCTTATAGCACCCTGCTCTCATTTTATAAACCCACTATCTTCCTTAAAATTCTGAGAATATGAATTTATTCTGTTTCCTGTATTATATTTGCTTTTTCTGCAGAAATAGTTGTGTTTGTTCATCATGATCTTCTCTTTTACTTTCCTCAATGTCTGGCAAGCCTTTTTGTTCATTTAAACTTAGGAAGAAAGGACTCATTTGATTAGCCTCGGTAATTAGCACGGATAAGCTCTGGAGTTCGGACATCCATTTCACTTATAGTCTCCTCCTTGGAATGGGAGGGCAGAGCGTGTCAATTATTCAGTGGCCTCCTTTGCGGGAACATGGCATGGAGCTTTCAGGTAGGCTAGAGACCCTCACTGTTGCCAAAAGAAAGATGTAATTTCTCACATCAGAAGACACATGTTTTTCCCTTCGAGGTAGCTGTGTCCTGATGTTTCCCTTCTGTGCAGGTCTACAGGTATCTTAAGCTCATTCGCTGTCTTTGGAGTGCAGTTTTGGGACATTAAAGGTGGTCATATGGCACAGGTGCTTATGCCCAATGGAAGCAGGGGTGGGGGAGGCTCAGGGCAGGATGAAACATGTACCGTTCATAGAGTAGGTCTTTCATCTCACTGCTGACCTAGGACTCTGTACAATGCTTCAGTTTTGGTGACTGTTCCTGAAGTGTGTCTGAATGGCCTCAGTTTTCTACCGCAGATGTTTCAAATTCTCTGAATTAACTAATTTGACTGTATCTGCCATTTCCTATCTTCCAAGAATTCCTCATATATCTGGTGTGCTAATGATACCCTTTAGGGTATGTGGTGTGTGTGTGTGTATGCGCGCATGCGTGCGTGTAGATGTTTTTGGTGTGTTTAACCACTACCATGATTCAATTATCATTTTTTAAAAATTTCTAAAACTGTAAAGAATTTTCTGAATAGGTAATATAGTCACATGGTTCAAAGCCACACTGGTCTCCTTTCTGCAGGCAACCAGTATGGTATTACTTCTTATAAATCAGGAGGAGAAAAGCAAAAGAGGAAGAAATAATACTCATGAAACAGAAGAGAAGAAACTTTTAAATATATTCTTTAGAAGCACATTCTTCTCAAGTACACATAGAATATTTACCAAGATAAATCATATTCTGGGCCATAACCAAGTCTCAATAAATTTCAAAGGATTCAAATCACACACGATTAAAAAAGAAAAAAACATGTAAAATCAAAAATCTAACCATCGCCCTTAAGGAACAAGAAAAAGAAGAGCAATAAACACCCAAATCAAGCATAAGTCAGGAACAATCAAGAAAGGAAAATTCAGTGAAATAGAAAATAAACAAAAAATAGAGAAAATAAATAAAACCAAACACAGACTCTTTAGGATTAAAGAAATTTCTAGACTGACAGATCAGGAAAAAAGAGAGAAGGCAAATTACCAATATCAAGAATGAGGGGGCTTCCCTGGTGGCGCAGTGGTTAAGAATCCGCCTGCCAGTGCAGGGGACACGGGTTCGAGCCCTGGTCTGGGAAGATCCCACATGCCAAGGAGCAACTAAGCCCGGGTGCCACAGCTACTGAAGCCCACGCACCTAGAGCCCTTGCTCTGCAACAAGAGAGGCCACCACAATGAGAAGCACGTGCACTGCAGCGAAGAGTGGCCCCTGCTTGCTTGCAACTAGAGGAAGCCCCCATGCAGCAACGAAGACCCAACGCAGCCAAAAATACATTAAATAAATAAATAAATAAATTTAAATAAATAAAATAAAAAATAAAAATTAAAAAAAAAAAAGAATGAGGGAGAAGACATTACTACAGATTATGGAAAGGAAACAGTATTGCTGTGATTAGTCATGGCAATGACTAGACTAGACCAGAATCATGAATAGACTATGATTCACCTCTAGCACCTGGGTATGTTATTACTCCCCCAAATTGGGGTTCTCTTAGCAAGGAAGAAGGGGGTAAAATGGTTCTTAGATCAACTATCTGCCACACAGATTGCAACTTAGAATACATTAATTCAGGCAATTACTTTCTTTTCTCACCAAGAATGTTGGTGGTAGGACAATTCAGACCAAACTGCAATGAGCACAGGATTTCTAGTATAATGGAAATGAGTAATACAACAGGTGGTGGAGTGGAAAAGGCAAAGAGAATGGCATATACTGGAACAAAGTATCTCTTTATAGTAAGTTGAAGAGACATTACAATTCTTAGTAAATAATTATTTATCTCAGTTTCGTCTAAAGTTTACCCTGGATACTTTTTCTTTTTGTTTTTTGAAGTATAGTTGATTTACAGTGTTGTGTTAGTTTCTGGATTTTAATATTTTAAAATACAAAATAGCAAAATGGAACAGTTTTAATGAAAAACTAATATAAATTCTAGATTTGTGGGGAAATTCTAGATTTGTGGGGAATTATTGTTCTTACTACTTTATCTCATTTTAGTTATTAGTATGTACCTGGATCTTTATAATGTAATCTGTCTTTCAAAGTAATAAAAATAACTCTCTATAGAATTGAAAAGTTTCACTAACTTTAAATAGAATTCTTTATCATCTCTTCTACCTCTTCAGACATTACTCTAGAATTATAATGAAATCTCATCAGTTTATTTAGCTTAAAGACAGCTCCCTTGAAAATGATCTCACCATTAAACCAAACAAGTTCAAAACTGTCCAAGAGTTCAGGTTGCCACTTCTCAGATAGTAACAGGAAATTTCAGCCAACCTCTGTATTCTTTCCCAGTTGGCCCTATTATATTGCAAGTTCTATTAGGTTTTCTTTTTCTTTTCTTCCTGCCTTGTGCTCCAACTATGTCAGCTACATGGTATGATGCTCCGGAGTACCTGATTAGGAATCAAAAGCCACGAGTTCCAACTCCAGTCAGAAATCAGGCGCATCATTGGTCTTTTTGGCACTCACAATATTGGTCTACAGATGCAAAGAATGTCACCTGCTTTGCCTGTTCTAATGCATTTTAAAACAGTAAAAATAAAAATACAGCTAAGAGTATGAACCAGCCACCAGTTTTTCCATTTCGATCATATCTGGGCTTGAATAAGCATATTGTGATGTGCCTTTACTAATGGCCTAATAAGAACTGGCATAAGAAGCCTAGAGGTAAATTGTTCCACTGTGAAACCCCAGCATAACCATCACCCATTAAATTAGGAGGGAACTGTGTTCAACGCAGAGGGAGGGGAAGGCAGGGCAGGGAGACCTGGGTCCTACTTGGGGCTGGACCAATCAATATCTTGCTGTGGGGAAATGAGCAAACAGACAACTTCTCTGAGGCTGTTATTTCCTTCTTTGTGAAATGAAGAGCTTGACCTATTTGGTTTTCCTGGACCCTATCAGTTATAACAATGACTGGAGCCTATTCCATGAGTCCTTTCTTCAATAATAGAATGGAAAGAAAAATCAGGCTTTAGTCTATTCATGATGAGCAGTGATTGGTATCAAATACTAGCTTTGGGAATGGGGTAATATTTTAACATTCAGATAGTAATGCTATGTTAAGTTATGACAGTGCAACCCTCTGAAGCATACAATTCAAGAAAAGGCGGAGCCCTCTTTGCTCTGCAGGTGGCTGTCTGTGCACTAGGGGAAGAGATGCCCTGTTTCAGCTTGATGGTACTTAAGACCTATGGCTGACAATATAGGGCTATTGCAAAGTTCTAATTTCCTTTGCCATGGATTTTACTGTACCTTGCAAGTGGCTAAACTGAATCTTTTTTTAATCAATAGTCACTTTATTTATTTATTTATTACATCTTTATTGGAGTATAATTGCTTTACAATGGTGTGTTAGTTTCTGCTGTATAACAAAGTGAATCAGCTATACGTATACATATATCCCCCCATATCGTCTCCCTCTTGTGTCTTCCTCCCACCCTCCTTATCCCACTAAACTGAATCTTATTTTTACAGTTGCTGATATTCCAACCATGAGAACCATGGTCAGAAGTCTTGCCTTGGGGGAGCTGCACCCTAACACTAGAGGAACTGTGCCCTAACGCTGGGGGAAAGGACCAGTTACCACCCCCAATATTAAATCAGCAGCCACCCACTGTAACAGAAATTGATTTACAGTAGTGGCCCCATCCAGATGGGAATCTCTGAGGAGTGCGCAGGGGTGGTGATTGGCTGCTGTATTTTATCAAATATACCATGAATTGAAAAGCACACTTTTTTTCTGTATTAAAAAAGAAAAAAACATGCTTTCAAACACATGTCATTGATTGTAAGCTGCAGCACCTCAATTTCACAGAAGTTAAAATGTGAATAAATGATTAGAGAATTGATGAAATATGGTAAAACATATTGGGTTTTGTCATCCACTTGCCTTAGTATATTTATCAAAGTAGCTACTTTTTAAAATTATTCATAATTGTTTAAACTTTTTGGTAATTTATTTGTGGCCCTAATGGTCCACAGTATTATGCATAAATATGGAAAACATTAATTTAAAAAAACTGGCATTTTCTGTTGGATATTGTATCATTTTACAACACTTCAGCCTCATCCTAGGATGGGTGGTTTCTGACTTTTTTCTTCTTTCTTTTACTTCTTTGGAGAGAGAGGTTTAATGTATTAGGCTAAGGAATATAATTCCTTGGGTAACAGGTAAACCCCTGTTCTCTGAATTCATAGCTAACCTCCTCCTAGCATGCCATGGGAGGCATGTGACACCATCTTTCAGATGAAATAATAGGTGCGTTAAACATTTACCAAGCAAAGTTGCTGATTTAGGGTTCTACTCAAATCCCAGTTTGAATGTGAAAGTTCCATTCTCATCAATTCCACTGACTGAACGCCACTCATTATTGGATAGCATGAGCCGTTTCTAACAGTGACAGTACTGCCTAGCAAGCAATCAGGCACTCCAAAGCAGTGGCATGGTGGCTGACGGGGCCACTAGGATCACCACTGCACATGCTAGGTTGGTTGGTCACACTTTCATAAATTCAAAGTTACTGTTTAGACCCTAAGACCCTGAACTACTAAGGGGAGCTCTCAGAAAGCCACATGTAGGGTACTTGCAAGAGGAGTACACTAACAACCATTCCCCAAGTGGACATCTGCTTAAGCAGTGGAATGGCCGATGTGCCCCACTCCTGCCCCCTGTGCCCACAGGGTGGATATGAGGAAAAGCAAAGTGGGGAACAGGGTCAGCAATAGAGCAGACTACTTCCAAGGATTAAAATGAGGGTGTAAGTACTTCCCATAAGTTAGGTGGATACTGTGCAAAACTTGAGCTATGTTGCTGCTACTCTGCCCCAGAGGGCTGTTTGCCAGGCAGACGGCTTCAACAACGAGGAAGTGAGGTGTGCATACCAGGATAGGAGCCAGCTGGGGAAGGGTGCAAAAGAGGCCAGTGCAGAGTCATGAGTCCTATTCTTGGAACTGTGTTGTGGGGAGGCTTCTTCTAGGAGCCCTTGAAGAACACTGTGCATCTCCCACCCAACTTATAATTAGGCCCACCAAAGAATTAGTGACAGCCAAGAGGGGGTGACAGCAATACCAGTTAAGTTAGAGACATCTGTCCCCTTTCCCCTTCCTTCTCCCAGGTCCTCAAAATACCAGAGGAGAGAGAAATGGGAAGGGGCAAGGGTTAAAGAGTAGATCATGACCGTTTCCTTCCTCCACGATCTTCAGGTCAAGGTCTAGCAGAAGCTGAAGGAGCAGAGGAGGAAAAGGTGAGCGCCTAAAGCGAATCCAACACTCAACTTTCAAGTGGAAGAGAATGGATAGGAATTTTTATGTCCCAAAGTGCCTAGAAAGGTAAGAAATTTGCCTGTCTTCAAGGAATAAGAGTCTACACTGTCAAACTAGAGTGGTCATGCAAGGCAGGGTCTTTTCAGACACCTGATTCATCACTTATGTGACCTTAAACTCTGGTGTGATATTCCCATGGAACCCTTGAATTTCTACCAGCTCTATTAGGAGAACTCCTTCTGGGCAAACTAATTCTAATGAGTATTGATGAGCTCTGAAATTCCACATGTGTCTTGAGGGTAATCAGGGGGTAAATAGCAGCATATTTGGAGGTTAAACAGGGCATCACTAACTGGACATTGCTGCCTAAGATACGCAGAGTTATATTAAATCTATGGTACAGATGATTCTACAAATGACCAAAAAAATGGACCCCTCAGCCCCACCAGTACCCAGTCTCTGAGGGGAAGTCTGTAAAAAGATTAACTGGCATTAAGACAGGAAACGTGCTGAGGTAACTTCAGGTCAAGGTTAACAGACTGCTGGCATGGGCAGGAGAGACCCACACTGGAGCAAGTCCACTGCTTTGTTAATATGCAGGCTGAAACCCTCCAAATTAAGTTACTACCATAACCTGAAAAGAATAACTGAAACTACATAGGAATTATAATCTACAAAAGGGCCCAACTGCCAGAGAATAAAATTCACCACAAATTTAAAAACAACATCGACAATATAATCAATAAAAACTTACCTTAAATGATCATATAATGGACAACATGCTGTCAGACCTTCCCGATCTTTCTGGTAGCTCAGAATACCAATTCCACAAAATAACAGACTTTGGTCCTGTTTAACTTACTCTCAAGAGATCCCAAAGGAAACAATGACAGGGCTTCCCTGGTGGCGCAGTGGCTGAGAGTCCGCCTGCCGATGCAGGGGACGCGGGTTCGTGCCCCGGTCCGGGAAGATCCCACATGCCGCGGAGCAGCTGGGCCCGTGAGCCATGGCCGCTGAGCCTGTGCGTCCGGAGCCTGTGCTCCGCAACGGGAGAGGCCACAACAGTGAGAGGCCCGCGTATCGCACAAAAAAAAAAAAAAAAAAAGAAAAGAAACAGTGACAAAGCCCATGGGAGCCCCAGGAAATACCCCTTGTGGCTAAAAGGGAACTTCATATTTGGCTCCTCCAAGAGGGTCTGGGATGGGTCCAGGGAAGGTGTGGAAATATTTGGACGGAAATGCATAGAGTATGACTGGGAGACAGCCACACTGATGCCCCCTGTTTGGCCCCTATATGTCTATGCCCAGACTTGACTCTCTACCTTCCTAAATTCCCTCAGCTCTCAAAGGGCAAAGCTCTGAATCAGTAGCTCAAGGGCCATCAGTGGATCATGAGAAGCTAAGTGAAATAGGAGTTCCCCTAACAATGTCAAAGAATCCAAGTTTCTGCCTGCAGGTGTGCCGAGTAATCTCCAGGGAACTAGTGACCAACTGTTAAATACCTCAGACACTGAGCACTTCTTGTTAATCACCATCTTCACCCAAAAATGTCTACATGCTACGTACGTCCTGCCGTGGGCTCTGAATTCAGAGATCCCCTATGTAGCTTTTGTAGCATATCCTAGTATGAAGGGGCACTGCATATCTCTTTCTTCAATTTCTCTTTTAATAATTTCCACACAAGACAAATTTAAGGCAACACTTTGGAATGAGAGGTATTATCCAAAAAGGAATAGCTGGACTTAGACTAAAATCCTTGGACCCAGTTTCTAAATTGCAGACACAGCTTGGGGGAGGAGTGGAGCATGGAGTGCACAGGGCATGGGACAGCCCCAGGCAGGACAATCGTCCGCACCCCCACAAATACTACCCGCTGCAAAGCTTTTTGAGTATTCCAACTAAGCAGTTTTAGTTAAACCATTTGCTTTACAATCTAACAAAATGTAATCGGCTGATCACCTACATTAGAATCCCCAGGACTGCTCATTAAAGCAGATTCCCTGGTCCTACGGAGACTTGTGGACCCTGGACTGTGCATTCTTAAAATAATTTTTTTTCTTATTTTGGAGTAATTTTAGATTTACAGCAAAATCGCAAAGATGGTACAGAGCATCCCTCTGTACCCCTCACCCAGTATCCCCTCATGTTAGCATCTTACATTAGGATGGCACATTTGTTATCATTAATTAACTAATATTGGTCCATTATTATTAACAATGGATTTGGATTTCACTGGTTTTCCCACTAATGACCTTTTTGTTCCAGAATCCAATCCACATTGCACTTAATCGTCATATATCTTTAGTCTCATCTGTTCTGTGACAGTTTCTCAGTCTTTTCTTCTTTTTCATGACCTTGACAGTTTTGAGGGGTCAGTATTTTGTAGAATATATCTCAATTTGGATGTCTTTGGTAATTTTCTCATAATTCCATTGGGGTTATTGCTTTGGGGGGAAAATATCACAGAGGTGAAGTCCCTTCTCATAACATGCTATACATGACTTATCACTGGTTATGCTAACTTTGATCACCCTGTCAAGGTAGTGGTTTGCCAGCTTTCTCCACTGGCAAAGTAAGTGGAGAAGTAAGGTATTTCCCTCCACTTTCCGTACTCTAATCTTTGGAAGCAGATCGTTAAGACCAAGCAACCCTCAAGAGAGGCAGAGAATTAAGCTCTGCCTCCTGGAGAGGGGGGTACTTACATACACAGTTTGGAATTCTTGTGTACTGTAGATTGGTCTCTCTCACCTATTTATTCATTTATTTATATCATTATGGACTCAAGCATTTATTATATGCTTTAGGTTATAATCCAATACTACATCACTTATTTTGTTATTCAAATAGTTCTGCCTTTGGCCGGTGAGAACTCCTTCAGATTGGCTCCTGTGCCTCTTGGACATGCTCTCATTTGCTCTTTGAGTACTTCCTTACTTTCTGTTACTACAGTACACTTCAGCTCATCTTGTATTCTCCCTGCTCCAGCCCTCGAATCAGCCATTTCCCCCAAAGAGTCCTGATTTCTTTTGCTGTGGTATAGTATGAGAGACCCAGATCTGGGCATTGAGGGGGGACTGTGCAGTTTCGAGAAGCAACCAAGCCGATTCTTAATGCACTCTTCAAGTTTGAGGACAGCCATTTTGGAAAGTCAAGCACAAATAAACTAGAAATAATTTGTCAAGAAAAGTTCTGAAATAGTTGTTTTAAAGAATTACTACTATTTGGTTCATGTTAGTTCAAGATTAAAACTTCCAAAATGCAAAGTACCCTGGGGGACCTGTAGAGAGGAAAAGAGAGAAAACAATGGTAGAGATCGAATAATGATTCTGAAATAAAGTGATTATAATTCAGCACCTAAAAATTAGAATAAAATATATTTATCAAAGGCGTTCTCTGTGCCAGGCACTAAGCTAAGCGCACAGCTCCAAACATAATGCTGAGAGTGTAATTTCTCCTTTTTTAAAGGTACAGAAATTGAGGCCTAGAAAGGTGAAATGTTTGCACAAAGCAATACAGTCAGTAGGTGGCAGAGCTGAGACACCAAATCAGGTCCATGTAATCTTCCAAGCAGAGGATTTGTGCAGGGCATTCTGTTAAGTACTGCTTATGTGAGTATACAGGCTGTTTCTCCCAGATCTCAAATGCCAGGACGGAGGGTCAGCTTATTCACTGTTGTATGTCCTGTGTCTGTTATACAGTAGGCACTCAGCAGATAACATCCGAATAAATCTGACCAAATTTCTACATTGGTGAAGAGGAGGACCATGAGGTATAACACATTTTCTTCTATTGTATCTTATAATTAGACTTATGTTCCAAATTAGGTAAGAAATTACCAAAAAAGAATTTTTACTGAAAGCATACTTCTAACTTCACACAGTTCAGATTTGGGGATGATGAAAATTAAGTATGAGTAAAACTGTCCTGAGTGATAAATTTTAGTAAACAAAAAGATAGTTAGTATGTACTCTAAGACTAGAAAGCAAATGTCAAAAGTCATAATTTTCTTCACTGCCTGGATTAATCAAGTGAACTTCAAAGACAATACTATGTTATTCAAATGCTTCTTAACACAGAGTAGATCCTTCTTAACAAATAACAAACAATATTCTGAAATAGATGTTCTGAAATAGATCAAGGATCAGAATACCATTTCTATTACACTTACTAGACCAAAATCCCCTGATTACACCTTTTTGTAAATGGTATGGTTTCAATGGCATAAGCAAACTCAGATGACAGGCCGTAAACCATAAAGAAGGAAAGAAACCTAACCCCAACATAATAAAAAATACGTTTTAAATTAAGTCCACATCTATCAGCTAACTTGTGAACAAGTTTCCGATCACTACTTCTATGAATTAAATGTACTTCATAACATGCCAATCCATTCGTTCATTCCTTCATCAAATATTTATTTAATTCCCATTATGTGCCAGCACTGTCTCAGATGCTAAAGACCACAGCTATGAACAAAACAGAAGAGAAACACTGCTGTCACAGAGCTAACAGTTCTGGGGGGAGAGCACCAATAAACAAATACAACAAATAGATGTCAAATGGTGGTAAGTGCTGAGAAGAAAAATAATTCCCAGAAGGGTCAAGAGGTTGCAATTTAAAGTAGGATACTTCCTCACTGAGAAAGTGAACGGGGAGTGATGAGGGAGCTCAGAAACATCCATGTGGGATAGGAAAGAGCAAGTGCCAAAGCCCTGAGGCAGGACATGTGCTATGTGTGTGTAAGGAGCCACAAGGAATCCACAGAAAAGTGATTAAGGGGTGATGTGTCATAGGAGATGAGATAAAGAAGTACCTGCAGCCACAGTGGAGGTGTGGAGGGGAAAGGGATGAGGACTGATCGTTTAGTGCCTTGTGGGTGATTCTGAGCACTTGGATGTGTACTGAGGAAGACAGGAAGCCGTTACAGAGAAGACACTTTAAAGGATCACGCTAGCCTGCTCTTTTGAGAATGACCTATGAGGAGGGGGCCAAGAAATCATACGAGTGACAGAGTGATGGTGGCTTGGATGTAAAGTGGTAACAAGTAGAGAGGCTGAGAGGTGGCTCTATTCTGAATATACTTTCATGTTAGAACCAACACTGTTGGCAGATGGAGTGAGGATATGAAAAAGGGAGAAGAGCGGCTGGGCCCGTGAGCCATGGCCGCTGAGCCTGCGCGTCCGGAGCCTGTGCTCCGCAACGGGAGAGGCCACAACAGTGAGAGGCCCGCGTACCGCAAAAAAAAAAAAAGGGAAGGAGATTTCACAGAAGAGAATATATAAATGGAAAATAAGAAAGGCTCCTCAGAGAAACAGCCAATTCCAAGACTGGGGTAGAGAAAGTACAAGATTATCCTGGACACCTTGTTGGGCCAAAAAGTAAAAAAGTGCTAGAAAAACTGATAGGGACATGTCAAAGAGACAGAGAAGCCAGTTTGAAGAAACTTCCATTAACCAAATTTGAGACATTTTGATCAATTTACCCTGAAGATATACTTCCAATAATGCAAACCTTGGCAACAAGGTTTGGGGCTTAGCAAAGAGATGGATGGATGCGTTACTACTGCATACTGAGATCAGAAAGGCTGTGGCAGAAGCAGATTTGGAGGGAAGGGACACAAATTTGTCTACGTAGAAATGTATCCAATTCCAAGAGGAGATGTTGAGTAGGCAGTTAGTCACCCAGGTCTGCAGTTCAAGGTAAACCTCCAGGATATAAATTTGGGAGTTATTAGCATTTCAAGCCACAAACTAGGAAAGCTCACCAGGGGAGTGAGTACAGACAGAGCAGAGTTTCAAGAAATGAGCTGATTGCTGAAGGGAGATGTAGGGTGAAGAGAGTTTTTTTTCCTAAGAGGTGTGTAGGCTAATGAGAATGATTCTACAGAGAGGAAGAGGTGATGCTGGAAAGGGCGGAGAATTGCTTGAGCAATTGCTGAAAGAGTTTCTTCTTCTATTTGCTTCGAAGATTGCTGAAATGCAGCATCCTGTCTCTGAGGGCAGGAAAGGATACAGAGAAGCACTGATACGCATAAGGGCCAGAGAGGGAAGCAATAAAAACATCATCATTCACCTTGAAAGCAATAAAAGAGGTCGGTAAGGTAGTAAGGTATACGATTAACACATAAAAATCAATAGCCTACAAAACACATACCTGACAATGGATTTGTATCTAGAATATACAGAAAACTCTCAAAACTCAAAAATACAACAAAACAATCCAATTAGAAAATAACCAAAAGACAGGAAAGGGGGCTTCCCTGGTGGCGCAGTGGTTGAGAGTCCGCCTGCCGATGCAGGGGACACGGGTTCGTGCCCCGGTCCAGGAAGATCCCACATGCCGCAGAGCGGCTGGGCCCGTGAGCCATGGCTGCTGAGCCTGCGCGTCCGGAGCCTGTGCTCCGCAACGGGAGAGGCCACAACAGCGAGAGCCCGCGTACAGCAAAAAAAAAAAAAAAAAAGGGAAAGGAGATTTCACAGAAGAGAATATATAAATGGAAAATAAGCATATGAAAAGATGTTCAACATTACTGGCCATTAAGGAAATGGAAATTAAAACCACAATGTGGTATCACTACACGTCTATCAGAATGACTACAAAAGGAAACACAGTAACAGCACCAAGTGCTGGCAAGTATGAAGAGAAACTGGATCACTCAAACACTGCTGGTGGGAATTTAAAACAGTAATTTATACAATGACAACTTAGTCTGTCAGTATCCTAAAGAACTATACATATACTTAGCATACAACAATTATACCCCAGAGAAATAAAAACTTATGTTCACACAAAAACCTGTACACAAATATTCATAGCAGCTTTATGTAAAATAGCCCCAAACTGGAAACCCAGATGTCCCTCAACGAGTGAATGGTTCAACAAACTGTGATACATCCATACCATGGATAATAAAAAATAATGAACTATTGATATACACACAACTTAGGTGAACTCAAGAGCATTATGTTGAGTGTAAACAGGCAATATTAAAAGGTTCCATATATATGATTCCATTTATATAACATTCTTGCAATGACAGAATTACAGAGGTGGGGAACAGATTAGTGATTACCACAGGTTAGGGATGGTGGTGGTGTGGGGGGGTGCGACTATTAAGGGAGATTTTGTACAAATGAAAGAATTCTGCATCTTAACTGTAGTGGTGGTTACAGGAGTCTACACAAGTGATAAAATGGCACAGAACTATACACACGGATTGTACCAATGTCAGTTTCCTGGTTTTGATACTGTACTACAATTATGTAAGATGTAATGACTGAGGGAAACTGGGTAGAGGCTACATGGAACCTCTCTGTATTATCTTTGCAATTTTCTGAGAATCTATAATTATCTCAAAAGTTTTTAAAAATCTAATGCATCCTTGTAAGTATAACTTGGACCACAGGATTTCTCAGAACTCAAGTCAAAATAAATATATGGTTTATTAATTTTAAAAAATCAATAACCTAGTACATGAGTGTTCATAGCAGCTTCATTTGTAATAACCCCACACAGGAAACAACCCAAATGTCCATATACATATAATGATATACTACTCAGCAATAAAAATGAATAACTATTGATATGTGCACTATGGACATCTGAACATAATCATGCAGAGTAAAAGAAGTCAGACAAAACAGTGCATAATGTATGATTTCACTTACAGAAAACTCTAGAAAATATAAACTAATCTACAGTGACAGAAGTCAGATGAATCATTGCCTTGGGGTGCTCTTGATCATGGGGAGAGGTGGGAAGGAGGAATTACAATGGGGCAAGAAGGACCTTTTGGGAATGATGAATCTGTTCACTATCTTGACTGTGGTAATGGTTTCACAGGTGTATGCATATGTTAAAACTTACCAAGTTGTATACTTTACATATGTGTGGTTAATTGTATGTCAGTTATAACTCAATAAGGTTTAAAAAAATCAGTAGCTTACACATTCACAAATAACAACCAATTAGAATATATCATGGAAAAGAACCCATGTACAGTAGCAACAAAGAAATAGTTAGGAACCAACCTAAGAACTGTGCAAAACTTATATGATGAAAACAATAAAACATTCCTGAAAGAGAGAAATGCTGATTTCAACAAATAGAAAGAAATCTCTTCTTGTAGAGGGTGATTTAATACCTTAAAGATGTTAGTTCTCCCTAAATTAATTTACAAACTGAAAGAAATCCCAATAAAAATACTGACAAATGATTTTTTTCTGTGCTAGAAAAATTAATACTAAAATTTATATGGAAAAATAGGCATGTAAGAATAGCTCACAAAACACTGAAAAAGAAGAGCTTATAAGGAGAACTAGTTCTAATTTATACTAAGTATACTAAAAATCTTCTATAAATAAAACAGTGTGTCACTGGCATTTGAGCAGAAGGATGGACCAATGGAAAAGAATATAAAATCCTGAAATTGACTAGGCACATACTGAAATTAGGTATATGATAAGGGTAATTAAATCACTGGGGCAAAGAAGGATTTCATAATAAATTGTGTTTGGACAACTGGATAGCTATGTGAAAACAAATCAGATCCATAACTCACACCACACCCAAGAATAAACTGTAAGTGAATCAGAGATCTAAATGTAAAAACTCAAATATGTTAGAAGAGATTGGGTGAATTCCTCTATAACCAGGGCATAAGAGGATGGTTTTCTACTATGATTAAAAATCTGGATTTAATAAAATATTTCTTTAATTTATGGCTACAATGAAAATGAAAAAAAAACTGCATGATAAAAATCCATAAGCAAAGTCAAAATATAAATGACAACTGTAAGCAAATATTTGAAATATATCACCAATAAAAGCTATAGTATCTCTAATATACTTATTAAAAATTCAGGGAAAAAAGACCATAAATCTGATACAAAAATGGGCAAAAGGCAAAGACAATTCACAAGACAGATATAAAAATGGCCCATAAACACATGGCAAAATACACAACTTCACTCATAAGAGAAATGTAAATTGAAACACCACCAAGATACCACGTCACACCCAAAAGATTGAAAAGAATGTCAACGCTTTTAAAATACACTCTGCTGGTCAGACTGTGAGGAAATAGGCACTCTCAAATATCTGGTGGGAATGTAAAATAGTACAAGCTTTACAGAGGGTACTCTGGCAATATCTAACAAAAGTACATATGCATCAATCCTTGACGAGCAATCCACTTCTAAGAATTTACCCTGAAGATACACTTCCAATAATGCAAAATTATTTACTACAGCATTATCTGTAATTGCAAAAATACTGGAAACTACTTAATGCCTAAATACAGTAGACTGGTTGAATAAACTGTGACACATCCTTACTAGGAAGTACTATACAGATTTTTAAAAATAGGATAATCTCTGTGAATACATAAGGAGTGACTTCCAGAATGGATAGATGGATGGATGAATATAAATGTTTTCCCCCTCCCTATTACGATATGGGTATTAAAATTCTGAAACCACTGTATGTGTGTTGTAGAACTGGGCAAATGAGTTAACATATTGATGTTACTGAAAGTCAGGGAAGAATATCTACAAAGAATATCTACATCGCACCTACAAATACAGAATGGGGAAAACAAAGAAGAACCCTGAGGGGTATTGGAATCGGAGATCAGCAGGATGAATATGCAAGTCCATACACCACACACATGTACATACACACATTTATGTGCATACATGTGTGTAATTATTTTCCTACCTCTGTTGCTGGAAGGCCCAGAAGCAATGATACTCTGATAGCAATGAGAACACTCTAGCTCCCAGATCTTGGTTTCTAAATATTATTCCTAACTATAAGTAAGAAAGCCTCCTCAGAGACACAGCCAATTCCAAGACTGGGGCAGAGAAAGTACAAGATTATCCTGGACACCTTGTTGGGCCAAAAAGTAAAAAAGTGCCAGAAAAACTGATAGGGACATGTCAAAGAGACAGAAGCCAGTTTGAAGAAACTTCCATTAACCAAATTTGAGACATTTTGATCAAAACACTGACAGTTGGGCTTCCCTGGTGGCACAGTGGCTGAGAGTCTGCCTGCCGATGCAGGGGACACGGGTTCGTGCCCCGGTCCGGGAAGATCCCACATGCCGCGGAGCAGCTGGGCCCGTGAGCCATGGCCGCTGAGCCTGCGCGTCCAGAGCCTGTGCTCTGCAACGGGAGAGGCCACAACAGTGAGAGGCCCGCATACCGGAAAAAAAAAACAAAAAACAAAAAACACTGACAGCAATGAATTATAACTCACTGAATAAAATGATCTATGAAAGATAGATAAAGGGAAAGTTCCTGCCCATAGTGGAATGCCAACTAACAAACGTACACAGAATGATTGAGTCAGAAATTCACCATTTAGCATTATATTAAACTAGAATTTAATTGATTCAGTCAAGAACTATCAACAGCAGACATTAAAACTAGACGGTAAGGTTGGAACTCATTTGAAAATACAAAATAAGGGAAACAACACATAAAAAAGCTGTGGACTGATTGCACTCAAGATCAACTCTAGGAACGAGTGGAAGGAGAAATTCTACTGAAAAGGAAAAATAAAGTTGATTTCTACTTGTATCTCACAAATCTTAGGACTTTTAATAAACCCGTTATACATATTGCTATGATAATCTGAACTTAAACTTAGCTGAGAGGGGAAATGTATGTGAGAGCAAAATGCCGTGTAAGGTGGGCAGAAATCATGTCTGACTAATGTGTACGATCCACAGCCAGTGTATATTTACAAAGTTTATTTAAGTCCTGACATATTCCATAGTTCAATCTCAAAGTATTATACTTCATGTAGTACTAAGAATGCTGTTCGATGATTGTAAAAATACTAGTACCTGGAGAAAAGCCTAATGACATTTAAATATGCTTGTTTTTAATAATGTTCTGGATTCAGAAGGGAAATTCAGGCTCAAAATTCTATATGCAATAAAAAGATTACACACTAAAAAAACCCCACAAAAACTAGTAGGTAGAAGTTTGGTGGAGAACAGAATATTTACACAGTCTCAAAGTATCTTCCCACTAAAGTTCTTACCATTCCTTTAAAGGAGAATGATAAAGCAGGATGAAAAGCCATTAGCTTTATGAAAACCACAGTAGAATATCTAAAATTTGTATTTTTTGGAAAATCACAATATCAAAAACTAAGTTCCATTTAAGTACATGAACTAGTTTTTTATTAAAACCTGCATGCTACAAAGCACCATTTATACGATAATCCTATTGTTCTTATTAAAAATTTATACTAAAAATAGGCTAGAATGATAAATACCAAAAGTATAAAACTGATGGTGCTAAGAATTCAAGTGATTTTATTCATTTTATGTTTTACTACATTTTCAATTTCTCTACAATGAACATATATTAAGAAGAAGAAAAAAATGTGTAAAAAAAACCCTGCAAGAAGTAAGCAGATACAGAAGAAAAAAGCTGGAAAGAAATTAAAAAGCCAACAGTGCTTTGTGATTGCATAATGGCATCATGGGTGATGTATTCTTTTCCCTGTTTTTAACTGTGGGACTTAAGATTTAAAAGCCATGATGCTCACAACTTATCACTTTATAAACTGATTTTTCCTTTGCTGTGCACACTGGAATCTAGCAATGCTGCCTCTCTGATAATCTCTCCTTGAACTCCTTCCTCTTACGCCCTGGATCCTTCTCTACCTAACAAGAGAACAAATCCTCTTTCTTTAAAACTTCTGCATCCACTGCTCCTGAGATTATTTGATGTCCCTTTATCACAGCTAACATCATTTGTTTCGCATGTAGTGTTATTTTCATGGTTAGCGTACAGGAATGGATCTTTATATAATGGCAACCACTGGTAATGTCATTTCCTACCATAAAGCAGTTCCAGAGAATGTATACCACTGCCTTGTGCTTTCTCATCCCTGTTCTCCTTGCATAGCAATTGGTCTAGAGTAAGGAGAGGTGAAGAGGTATCTTGTCAGAGTGGGTAGGGGAGTTCTGATATGTCTCTTCTTTTGTAGAAGTAAAACGTTTTATTATTTTTTATAACATCTTTATTGGAGTATACTTGCTTTACAGTGGTGTGTTAGTTTCTGCTTTATAACAAAGTGAATCAGCTATAGGTATACACATATCTATCCCCATATCTCCTCCCTCTTGTGCCTCCCTCCCACCCCTCTAGGTGGTCACAAAGCAGTGAGCTGATCCCCCTGTGCTATGTGGCTGCTTCCCACTAGCTATCTATTTTACATTTGGTAGTGTATATATGTCAGTGCCACTCTCTCACTTTGTCCCAGCTTACCCTTTCCCCTCCCTGAGTCCTCAAGTCCATTCTCTACATCTGCATCTTTATTCCTGTCCTGCTCCTAGGTTCTTCAGAACCAATTTTTTTAGATTCCATATATATGTGTTAGCATACGGTATTTGTTTTTCTCTTTCTGACTTACTTCACTCTGTACGACAGACTCTAGGTCCATCCACCTCACTACAAATAACTCAATTTTGTTTCTTTTCATGGCTGAGTAATATTCCATTGTATATATGTGCCACATCTTCTTTATCCATTCATCTGTCGATGGACACTTAGGTTGCTTCCATGTCCTGGCTATTGTAAACAGAGCTGCAATGAACATTGTGGTACATGACTCTTTTTGAGTTATGGTTTTCTCAGGGTATATGCCCAGTAATGGGGTGGCTGGGTCATAGGGTAGTTCTATTTTTAGTTTTTAAGGAAGCTCCATACTGTTCTCCATAGTGGCTGTATCAATTTACATATCCACCAACAGTGCAAGAGGGTTCCCTTTTCTCCACACCCTCTCCAGCATGAATTCTTTGTAGATTTTTTGATGATGGCCATTCTGACTGGTGTGAGGTGATACCTCATCGTAGTTTTGGTTTGCATTTCTCTAATGATTAGTGATGCTGAGCATCCTTTCATGTGTTTGTTGGCAATCTGTATATCTCCTTTGGAGAAATGTGTATTTAGGTCTTCTGCCCCTTTTTGGATTGGGTTGTTTGTTGTTTTAATATTGAGCTGCATGAGCTGCTTGTAAATTTCGGAGATTAATCCTTTGTCAGTTGCTTCCTTTGCAATATTTTCTCCCATTCTGAGGGTAATCTTTTGGTCTTGTTTATGGTTTCCTTTGTTGTGCAAAAGCTTTGAAGTTTCATTAGGTCCCATTTGTTTATTTTTGTTTTTATTTCCATTTCTCTAGGAGGTGAGTCAAAAAGGATCTTGCTGTGATTTATGTCAGAGTGTTCTGCCTATGTTTTCCTCTATAGTTTTATGGTGTCTGGCCTTACATTTAGGTCTTTAATCCATTTAGAGTTTATTTTCGTGTATCGTGTTAGGGAGTGTTCCAGTTTCATTCTTCTACCTGTAGCTGTCCAGTTTTCCCAGCACCACTTATTGAAGAGGCTGTCTTTTCTCCATTGTATATCCTTGCCTCCTTCATCATAGGTTAGTTGACCATAGGTGCGTGGGTTTATCTCTGGGCTTTCTATCCTGTTCCATTGATCTATATTTCTGTTTTTGTGCCAGTACCATACTGTCTTGATTACTGTAGCTTCGTAGTATAGTGTGAAGTCCAGGAGCCTGATTCCTCCATCTCCATTTTTCTTTCTCAAGATTGCTTTGGGTATTTGGGGTCTTTTGTGTTTCCATACAAATTGTGAGTTTTTTTGTTCTAGTTCTGTGAAAAATGCCATTGGTAGTTTGATAGGGATTGCACTGAATCTGTAGATTGCTTTGGGTAGTATAGTCAATTTCACAATACTGATTTTTTCCAATCCAAGAACATGGTATGTCTCTCCATCTGTTTGTATCATTTTTAATTTCTTTCATTAGCGTCTTATAGTTTTCTGCATACAGGTCTTTTATTCAACATAGTTTTGTAAGTTTTAGCCACAGCAATCAGAGAAGAAAAAGAAATAAAAGAAATCCAAATCGGAAAAGAAGTAGTAAAGGTGTCACTGTTTGCAGATGACATGATACTATACATAGAGAATCCTAAAGAGGCTACCAGAAAACTACTAGAGCTAATCAATGAATGTGGTAAAGTAGCAGGATACAAAATTAATGCACAGAAATCTCTGGCATTCCTATACACTAATGATGAACAATCTGAAAGAGAAATTAAGGACACACTCCCATTTACCATTGCAACAGAAAGAATAAAATACCTAGGAATAAACCTACCTAATGAGTAAAACATTTTAAAACAGCATCACTATCTGTTAGCTTCCTCTGCACTTTCTCCCAGATGAAGCACGGTATGGTCATAATGGTATCTATAACTTTCCCGAACAAAGCCTTGTGTAAATCATGCTTCCCCCTTGCTCAGATGATCGATCTCAACTCAGCAGGGTCCTATGGCAATGGAGCCCTCAAAGACAGACCAGCACACAGGGAAGTGAAACTAGACCTCCGACCCGCAGAGTCGGGTGGCTTAGTTAGAGGCCCCGTTCAGAGTTAGTTCTTTGGGAGGGTAGTTTTTAAATGACAGCAGTGCACACAATTTGGGAATGCAGGTTTCAAATATACATCACAAAGGTAGGCAAATCTATGAACATTTAAAAAAGATTGCCGATATACTTACAGTTTTTTCGTTATTTTCAAAAGCTTCTCTTGCTTCTTCAAATGTGCAGACTTCTTCTTTGCATTCACGTTCAATATTGCCCTGCCTTATCTCTTCAAAAAGTCCATTAGCTCTTGGGTAGCGTTTTAATACTGAATTGGCTTTTTCTCCTGTGAGGAAAACTAAAAAGAGATATAATAATAAGCATAAAACTGTAATTTAAAAAAATGTGGAAAGTTAATAAACAAGATGAAATCTGCTGGATACTCTTTAGAAAACATAGCCAACACCCTAAACCTCTTTCTCTAGGTCAGCAAAGTGACATTCAGCTCTCAACCACCAATCTGCTGTCTTCCTCATCATGTGAGTGTGTCCTTTCAGTAGCAGTTGCCCTGGGCAGGGACAACGACATGATTAACGATGTTATATCCAGACTTTAGCACATTCCTGCCAACCATGGGTGTTTAAATATAGCAATAATGATACCAGTACTTGTGCTCATTACTGTAAGAGGAAGCCCCCAGGCGTTCTGCTGTTGGACAGCAGCAATGAGATCAAAATCCAGTCTATGGACTATCAGTCTTTGTCCCCCTAACTAAAAAATAATAAAATTCCAATCGACCTAATAGAAACCCAGAGAACACTTACTTGTACGAAAGGAAGAGTTGACAAAATAATATCAAGAAATTAAGACAAATTTGGCCATAATTCATTCCAAGAGATATTAGTAATAATTTTGTTCTAAATGCACTTAAATATATTTTGACACTTTAATATATTTAACCCCATTTCAGTGTCCTTCAGAAAAAGAAAATTGTTCTGCATGACTTATAGGGGCATTTCATATAAACATTCAAAATGCACATTTATGATACCCAGTAAAATAAGGCAATGGTTATATGCATACTCATGGGGAATTATTTTTTTTTACGTACAGATTCATTTTAAACTATACTTCAATTACATTTTTCTAAAACTGTCCTGCTTGTTTGGAGAGATAAATAGAATGCTACCAGAATTTAATCTTTGCTAATGCAAAGAAATTACAAAATTCCCTAATCTTAAAGACCTCTGACATGAGAGAAGGCACATTACAGATCCTTCAAGATGTATTTAAAAAAAAAAAAAAGTGTACATTTTGCAAAAAACATTTTGAAGTGAAATGAAAACCGGTAAATGCTCTTTTAAAAATGGCCACAATAGCAATGAATTTAAGGTTTACCTCATTTTAGAAATGTGTATTTCACGTCATAGAAGATACGGATTCATTACTTAGGATTCTTTAAAGTATCCAAATTGATACCAATTAGATGGCTACATTGAAAACTACAGTAGGCCTTCCATAAGTGTTTCCTTCCTTCTGTACTTCAGAAGGGTAACCATCGATAAAAATTAATCACACAGTCATAAAATATCATTAGAAGAAATCTTAAAAAATAAAAAAATAAAAGGATGCTATTGAGTGGGAGAGTAATAGTAGAATTTTCTATCAGTGCTTTTCACAGTTTAGCAGCATCAGAAGCCCATGCTGGACTTATCACACATATTGCTGGGCCGACCTCCCAGAGTCTCTGATTCCATAGGTCTCGGGTAGGGCCAAGAAGCTGCATTTCTAGTAAGATCCCAGGTAACACTGGTGCTGCTGGTCCCACTCCCACAGTTTGAAACCACTACTCAAATGGGAGCTCCTTAGAAAACTAGTTCTGAGGAAGGTGTTTATGGAATGCTGGGATTAACAAATTTAAAAAAGATCTTTTACTGCATGACTTTTCAGGACCCTTAATATGCACTTAATATATATTTTAAATCTCCAAAAAACGAACATGACACAGGCATGTGTCATATTTATTTGACTGTGGAGCCCTTTTTCAAGGAACATTTCACTGAATTAACAACTTCCTAGCCATTGGTTTTATTTATGCCATGACAAACAATTCTCTTCCATATAATAGGCCAACTAATTCATGAAGACAGTAACTGATTTCTCTCGAGGCTTCTCTTTTCTAGGATAAACATGTCTAGTTCCTTCATCTGTTGGTCATATAAAATAGATAGGAGTCTCCGTACCGTCTTTACCTCATGAAATATTGTATTCTACACTCAGTGTGGTCTGACAAGTAAAAAACTGATCAGGGCTATTGGCTTCCTTGTTTCTAAACACAACAGATATGTCAATAAAGTCTAACGCATCTTTGGCTTTTGGGACAGTTTTCTTGAAAATAAACCAATCAGTAATAATGTATTTTAAGCTTTTAAGAGGAAAAAAGAAACCTAAATTCTCCTAAGAGAAAATGTTATATACACTATCTCCATAAAGGGGTGAAGGAAAGCAGCTAACTCTTGAAACCAGAAAGCAGGCTAATTCAGAAGGTTAAGCAACTATAAGGTAATATAGCAAGACACAGCCCTTCTTATTCCAGCCGAATCAAATTACCAAGAGCATTCCACAAACACCTTCTGTGTATTTTCTTGTACTGGGAGGCAACATGATATAATACAGAGAACTCTAGATGGAATAAGCTGGCAAGTAGATTTTATCTCACCTGCCAAATGTGCTCAATTAGAAGATACCACCTAGAGTAAGAGTCTGACCAGTAGGAAAGATATTGTTACAGATTAGTTCCATTTGCCATATATTAGGGAATAGGAAGTTGTGGCAGAGTATTTGCTGTTCCTCATCAAGGTAATTTGGAAATCTCATGGGTGATACCAGAATTGGGACTCTTTCTATGTGGAAACAAAATAAAGAGAAAGGTGGCAGCTTGGACCTATAGGTTAAGATCAGACTATTTCTTCCTAAAACACTGGGCAGTTTCCACAATGCTAGGCCTTGTGTTTGGACTTAATGTTTGAAACTAAAGTTGATTACTTCCCTCTACCTCCTTCTCATCAAAATGTGTGAGTTGGGCTTCCCTGGTGGCGCAGTGGTTGAGAGTCCGCCTGCCGATGCAGGGGACGCGGGTTCGTGCCCCGGTCCGGGAAGATCCCACATGTCGCGGAGCGGCTGGGCCCGTGAGCCATGGCCGCTGAGCCTTCGCGTCCGGAGCCTGTGCTCCGCAACGGGAGAGGCCACAACAGTGAGAGGCCCATGTACCGCCAAAAAAAAAAAAAAAAAAAAAAAAAAAGGTGTGAGTTACCCCACAGCTGTCCAGAATCATGTGTATGCCTTCATCAGAGATTACATGATGTGGCAAGTATACAGACTGTAAATTTACTTTGAGAACACAACACTAAGGTATTAATCAAACATGTTCTTTTCTCATTAAAGGACATAAAGAAAAACCTAAGCTGTTTCTTTAGATTCAGTTAGGAAACACCCTTACTAAAGAAAATATTTAAACTCTAAGTCTGGTAAACACATAAACGACCACAAAATAAGTATATTAACTCAAAAAACGTAACTACTTTTTCATAATTTCAAAATAAATAGCTCTCACCCATGCTTTCTCCTCAAAAGAAAAGAATAAAGATAAATGAAATAAGATAGCTTCTCAAGTAACTCTCTAAATTACTGCCTTAAACCGAAATATGTAGTCATGTTACATATTTTTAATGCATTGCAGCATACTAAAACTGACATTTTAATGCCAAAAATCTTTATCTAGGCAAAATCATGTCCGTACATTTGCTGAAAAACAGCAGATGGTAAGGCCTGAAAATTAACAGCCCACATGGAAAATCTCTACTCCACTTATCTAATCAGTTCTCTAATCTTGGGTCTGGATTCATTGAAACAGTCATTATTTAAAGTTGCAAATGTTTACATTTTTCTTTTAAGTGAACAAAATTCCTTCTTTAGGACATATTTACTGAACACAGACTATGTACAATGAGATCATGACAAGTCACAAAGATGAGTAGGAGACTGCCTTTGACCTCAAGGTTCTTCAGTGCAAGAGATAATGAAGATAAAAGAGATACAAAAACAGCTCTAACACAAGATGAACAAGGTAGATGCTCTTTGAGGTCAGCAGGCAGGCGTACTTCTACTGGGTAAGTGTGTTTCGGGATGGGAGAGGAACCTGGAGAAGGGCAAGTAAAAAGTATATTTGGGCTGGCCTTTTAAAAATTGGCAGGATTGGGGCATGCAAAGATGGTGAGGAAAGACATCCTAGGAAGACAAAATAGTGAGTGAGGGCCTGAAATCGAATAAACCTATGGCCATAAATGAGGAATATGAGCTGGTCAGTAGGGCCAGAGTACACGATTCAAAAGAGGGAGAGAGGGAGATGAAACCGGAAAGGGGCCTGATAGCCATGTCATGGAGGCATTTAATGTTAGGCTAAGATATTTAAACTATTCGACAGCATTCAAGAGTTTAAACCGATACTTCATGGAGAATAACCTAGAAAAATGTATAAGTACAACAGATTTGGGGGTAGGATGAAGAGAAAATGGACGGATAAAGGCAGGAAAAAGGCTACTTACAACAGACCAGGTTAAGAAATAATGAGATCATGCATTAGCATGGTGGCAATAGGAAGGGAAAGAAAGGGACAGATGTGAAATATGGGTGATCTCTTTGGCCACTACACCCATCATGTACCTTATTCCTCAGTCAAACCAAATCTTACCATCCTTCATATAGGTTCTTTTTATGCCTCCATAATTCTGTACCTAATATTTCCTCTACCTGGCAAACTGCTATTCCATTCAGATGTAAAATCCTCTAAAAACTTTCCCCAGATTGTACTCCCCACTTCGTTAGACAGAGCTGCTATAGACTCTCAGTATTTACGTATACTTCAATTATAGCAATTAACTATATTGTAATTTTATTATAATTTTTGGTATGCCTATCTGGTTCCCCCTCAAGACTTGAGGGCAGGGCCCATGTATTATTAATATTTTGATCCAACATCTGTCTTTCATAATACCTAGTAAAGACCTTGGTACAGTACATGATTCAATAAGCGTGGAATAAAGGAAAAGGCAGAATGGGAGAAACTTGATATCTGAATGACTAGAAGCTGGGAAGCCATGGACCATGCCTCTAATTATGAGGCAGCATCGCAAACTTAATATATGATTATGAAATCAATACATTTACTGCAAAGTTTCTAGTGAGACAGCATTTGAATATCCTTTTGCAAGAGAAACTACCTTTTGAAATTTGTACAGTACTTCTGTTTGGGCTCCGCTTGGAGCACGTCTTTTTTTGTTCTGAAAGAACCATTGATTTGCCGTAATACTTATGTAGAGGGAGAGTAGCTGGACAACTACTGTTGTGGGAAGAGGGCACAGCCAGATGCTTTTTGGCTTGGCAAGGAACTAGCACCTTGGCTCTCCAGGGTGCTGCAGTGAATTCATGAAGAATGTGCAGGATATTTTACAGTTTTGGAGAAATGCATTGATACTTAACATCTGTTGGATACCACACAAACTATGAGCTTAAGGTAATTCACAGTTTCATTATTAGATAGTTCTACATTCCTTTCCTTTGTGAAACTGGATTTTCAGCTATGATTTTTTTTAAAAAAAGTGCTGTGTTTGACAAGAAGTGAGGTTTGAGAAGTGCGGTGCCCAACAGGTACACACATCCAATTAGTAACTGCATGGCTATTTTAAGATAGAAATATCGAAACAAAGCAAGTCACATGAGTTTTTTTTGGTTTCCTAGTGCATTTATAAAAGTTACGTTTACACTATACTATAGACTATTAAGTATGCAATAGCATTATACCTTTAAAAAGCAATGTGCATACCTTAATTAGAAAATACTTTATTGCTAAAAATGCTATTACCTGACAACACAGGGTTGCCACAAACCTTCAATTTGTAAAAAAACACAATATTTGCAAAGTGCAATAAAAGGAGGTATGCCTCGGGCTTCCCTGGTGACGCAGTGGTTCAAAGTCTGCCTGCCGATGCAGGGGACGCGGGTTCGTGCCCCGGTCCGGGAAGATCCCACATGCCACAGAGCGGCTGGGCCCGTGAGCCATGGCCGCTGAGCCTGTGCATCTGGAGCCTGTGCTCTGCGACGGGACAGGCCACAACAGTGAGAGGCCCGCGTACCGCAAAAAAAAAAAAAAAAAAAAAAGGAGGTATGTCTGTATTATTTTTTCAAATGGTTACCAAGCTGTCAGGATATAAATACCTATTAAGTTGTTTGGACCTAATTACTTAATAAATGGAACTATTAGGCATTTCTTTTGGCCTACGGCTGCTGTGAAAAAGTCTCTGCAATAACTAAGGGCACCTTAAACTCAGAAAGTTTGGGAACCTCTGACCTAGGGGTTCTAGAGGCTGATGGAGTCCTGCCACTGCTCTCCCAAATACATCTGACACACCATGCTTGAATGGGCTAGGAAGTTCCTTCTCTGAGGAAGGAAACTGAAATCCCTTTTGAAAGTTTACAGTTACTGAAACCTGTCACATGGGTTACTGTGGCCCTGATAAGAGCTAGCAGGAAAAGAATACAGTACAGTTCCCCCCCATCCAGTCAAACCCTTCAATTGTAGGTTATCCTAAGGTCTCCCTCAATTAGCCACTCTGGTTCTGTGAGCTTGCCTGGGAAAGAGGCCAGGGAGATGAAAATGAAACAACAGGGTCACTAGGTAGCCGGAACACCGGGCAATCGGGCCTCCTGTGTTATGGAGCAAGCACAGGTGAGTGAAATGCTGGGTAGAAAGGTGCCCTACTCTTTTCCTGGCACTGCTGGTAATTACTACCAGCCAAGCAAAGGCAACCTATGCCACAGTTCACAAAGTGACTCCTCTACTGTCCTTGGAATTGTCCTGGGTACCAGAAAGCCTGGTTTGAGTGCCCTGGTTTTAATGTAAGACTATACGCCGGCAACAATAGCAAGAACATGAAGATCAAGAGAGAATGGGAACTTCCTACAAATGCACCTAGCATTCCATTATCTTTCTTCAGTGCAGGAGGCAGGGCATACTCCTCTGTTTGTGGGAGAGGGTGAGCTTCATGTCCTACTACTCCGCCATCTTGATTGCTCCTCCCAGGGCGTACTCCTCTAGACCTAAGGTGCAACCCTAGAGTTCTTCAATTTCCCATGGGAATAGGGTTGGTCAGGGAAGGAAGACAGACATTCTCATATTTCCAGGGGCTGTGGCTATTTAATCTGAGTAACAAATGTGATCTCATTGGTATTCCAAGCTTGTTAAATGGTACACATCAGTTATGCATTTAGACAGTAAGAAAAAGTTGTTAAAGCAAACAGCTATGTGAGGAAAGCAAAAACCCTACACTTCCCTTCCTCATCCATAAAATTGGAATAACAGCACCGACGTCATAGTTATAAATGAGGTAATGGACATAAAGTGCTTTGCTCAGAGCTTGGCAAAAAATGGAGCTCAATAAACAAGAGTGTGATTTGCTGTCACCATGACAGCTGTCATGGTGGCAGTTACTCCATTAAAGGAAAAACAAGAGATTTACCAAGATGATAAAAAAAATACACTTAGAAAATAAAGAATAAATGATAAAGGATAGGGTTAGCTTTCAGTCAGTCTGTATGTTTAACTCCAGGGATGCCTAGAAGTTTCGTCCCCTTGGTCAAGATTGGGATGAAATGTACTAGCTTTATAAAGTGCTGTTTAAAGCCCTTGGGGGCACTCTGTACTAGCTTGTCTACACTGTTTATTGAAAATGTATAGATTGATGGTTTGCACTGATGGTATGCAGCCTAATTTCATCTGTATGACCATTGGGTATCAAAGATTCTCAGTAAACATGTGCCTTGGCTTCCCTGAGTCCAAGGTTATCTTGCATGTATCTCGACTGTTCACAATTAGAAGAAAAAGCATGCCCTGTGTGACTAAAAATGGCCTTAGGAGCCATCTTTCTCCTGCTGCACCATACCTTTAGACATTATTAAAGCCTTATGAGAGTCTCATAGGGCCTTTCAATTAGCTAATGTTGAGTAGTGCCTACTTTGATGAGTCATAAATATTTTGAGGATATCATGAGATTTAAAAATTTCAGAAGTTCTTCAGAATGTAAATTAAGGACTATCTCTGGTCCTTATTTAGAAGGACTTGATTTTGTAAGAAACTCATAAGCAAGTATCCTTTACCATACCTTATATGTTTACTTTTATTAACTTCAACTTTGATTAAATGTATGCTGATAGTCTATCATCATGAGAATTTTAATAATAGATCACAAAAGCTCTTAAGAAGGACAGATTAAGAAATGAGAATCATACACATGACAGATATATATGTTCAGTGAATCATGAATGAGTAGCTATAACAAAATATACTAAATAAATTATTTTCCATTGATACTTGGGTTATTTGATAGTTCAGGTAGCTATTCAATATTTGACATAATCACTGTGGATATTAAGGACAGTAAGACATTATTTATGTAGAAGTCACTCAAATAAATCCAGTCTCATAAACTTAGAAACAAAAGATGACCAAGGTCATGCATTATAACTTATCTTATGTTTTACCTACAGGGGAGCCTCAGCTCCCTTAGACTAATCAAGGATCAATTTACTCAACCCTCATCCACAAGCCTGGCTATAAGACTTGAAAGCCTCATTGCACATTAAAGCTGAGAAGTAGAAGGGACTAGGGGTGGGCTGAACTAGATCAACACACTGACAGCAACAAGAAGTGAAAGCTGATGAATCTGAAGACAAGAGGAAAGACAGACAGAAGGCCCTTTGAGGGTTATTGAGTAGGTCCTAACCCTGCTCACACTAACAGCTCCCAAAGCTGTAGGCATCAATGATTATGTTTATGATGGTGAACCTGACTCACCAAGAAAGGACCACATGATGTTCACGATATTGTTTAAGAAGGCAGTAAGGTATATGATCTATTTTAGAACTATTTCCATAAAAATAGTTTTTAAAAAGTTTTTTTTAACAATTAAAAAAGGTGAGCATGAGCAGTCTGCAAAATGTATTTATTCAAGTGGAAACTTCATTCCTAGACAGTGCTGTGTAAATGTTGGTGTGCCACAGACTGAAACTATAATGAGTCCACATGCTAACCAGGAAGCTGTTTCTTTTCTGAATAAATCTCTGATATCTTGTTTAGTTGTGAATTTCTCATAAAAGACTGCATAAGATGCTAAGCTATCCACTTATTTGAGCCTTCTGTTAGTCATATGAAAACTGCCTTTTGAGGCTATCTTGCTGAAGTCTGAGAAAGCCAATATCCGTTCACCACTTTCACTAACCCTTTATTGAAACAAATGAAACTGCAGGCAAAGAGAAGAGTATGGTAGGGTGAAAAGGTCCCGAATTTGTAGTCAGGTATGCGGATTCCTGTCCAGCTCTGGCACTAACCTGGCTGCATGATTCTGCATTTGTTGCTTAATTTATCTGGGCCTGTCTCCTAATTTGTGAACCTAAGGTGTTATATGTATATGATTTCTTAGGTCCTTTGAGTTGTAACTGTGAAGTTCTATACTTGGAAAGATTTTTGTTAAGTGGGAGTAGCGTATCACATCCAAATTCTTTGGGGATATGAACACACTATTTTTCAGCCAAGCAACCACCATCCCACAAACCAACCAAAAAAAACAAACAAACAAGAAGCAAAAATCAACAAGAAGCGCACTAAATCCTGTGCTCAGATTTATATACTATAAAAGAAAATCTTATGAAGTGTCATACTCATAATTCTTTGTTTTCTTGCTTCTAAGCCATTTTGATACCATCATTTACTCAGTTGTGCGTGCATACGATGCCTTCAAGGTTTTTTTCCTGCTGAAATGGGTATTAAATAGGCATTTCTTATCAGACTGATGGATATAACTTTCCCTAGAAAAACAAAGTCTCACTAGAATTCTAAAGTGACATTTCACCTCCTAAAAACCAATATTATGCAAAATAAAAAGATCCTATTTGGATTATCTTCCTATTAGTTAGGGAGGTGGAAAAATCAGATTATTTCCCAATTGTATTTCACCACTGTAACCTATTTGTGGAAATTAAAGGTTAATTTTTTCATAGCAGGTAGGTTTATAATTCAGAATTTGTTGTACAGTGGTGCTCATGTGCCCAAACAGGTTGTCACAAACTTACAGCTTAGTTAGAATGGCATGTAGTATATGTATTCACAGGAATTAGGAAGCTGAAACCCACTCAAGGACTGAGATATTTGAAAAATAATGTGAAGTTACAGGACTGAGCTAGTTAGAGTGGGGAGTCTCAGGGTTTGAGAGAAGAAGTAATTAATATCTTTAATATCCTGAACCTGCTTCTTAAGGACAATGTAGTGGTTATGATCACGAACTAAAACTTTAAAAAAAGATATCTTTGTGCTACCGGAGGTATGCAATGAAACGCCAGATGATAACAGGCAGGTTTCCTGGAATAACTGTGGAGAAAATGCCAGAAATGGATTTCTATGAGAGAGAAGACAAAACAGGTAATGTACGTCTATAAAGCCAATGTTTTTTTAAAACAAAACAAATATGGTTCCCCCCTGCCGACTGGGTCTTGCTAACTCAATATGGTTTTCTTAAAAGCTAAATTTTACATCAAATATTCAGATGTCTCTTGTCTAACAATTTTACGCTTTGTAAGGAATAATGAGATACAGAGAAAAGATCTAATAGATTCTCCCATAAAGGAAGGTAAAAGGCCAAATTTTCTTTGAAGGAGTTTTACAATTCATAACGCCTTATCAAAAAGAATTCTTAATGAAATAAGGATGACAGCAATCAAGTTAATAGCAATTGCAGTAACTGGTTTAAATGTATGGTATGGTACTCTAACACATGATATTTATAGACTAGGGGCTGTGCCTTACCCACAGGAAACAAACATGGAATTAGAAAATGGTCTAATTTGCACAAAATTAAGCACACGATCAGGTGGAATCATGAAAACACGGGAATTCCAAAGATAGGTATTTCTCTTATCACTAGTGCCTCAACTGTTATCAACAAGAATATCATTAGTCTTAGAGTTTATAGTTGTCACGACCATAAAACTTTGTTTTTAGCTTATGGATCTGATTTACACTGATTACAGTTCTGTCCCATATGGTAGAAAATAGAAACAACTATAACAATCACCATTTAAATGGGGGGAAAGGCATGTAGAGAGACTCAGCAAATGTGAAATATAGTTTTAAATACATAGCTCTATGTTATAATCAATGCTTCACAATCTGTCAACATAGACAGTATGGTATTATCTATGTGATAGTTAGCTGTAATCTAGATGTAAGGAGTGAATAGATGTTAGGAGTGAATAGTTGTCCTAATAGAACACATACTACATTTAATCAAAAAGCCACATTTCAGAGGTGGTTGTTCAGACAGCATTCAAAGATAGTATTCAGCTATCTTTCTCTTCTGTGCACAAACAGCAGAGCATGGTGGATTTCAGAAATGGCGTCTCATTGACAAATTAGTGCCTTTGTTAATTAGCACATGGATTTCAGAAATGACTTTTCGCTGGTGAAATCAATGTTATTTATATGTGAATTTGCTCTAGAAATGATAGAATTCAAACTTTCGCTTGCTCTGTCTGAAGGGGAGGTACTACATACCAGGAGCTCTCTTTTCCTCCCCTTCTCTCATAGTGGCTACTCAGGGACCCCTTTAGAAAACCTGGCGCTTCACTGAGCAACACTGGAAACCACTGATCCATCTCAATCCCTTCATTTTACACTGAAATCCAGAGGTTAAGTGACTTATCCAAGGACACAGCTGCTTGATTATAGGACCAGGACTGTACCTTGGTTTCTAGAACCATAATGGAAGAAAATTTCACATACTGCGGTATGGGAAAGTCATTCTGGCTTATATATGATTTAACTCGAAGTTTATGCTAACTAAAACAGCCTGTTTGTGGCCTATCAAACATGCATTGTACAGCTGCCTTAATCCTTAAAGAAAAGGGTGCACTGTCCATGTTAAAAATAAAGGTGAAATGCCTCCCTTCCTGGGTCGCCAATGCTGGTATGCTTTCAGTGATAAGACTCCCTTCCCAGGTGCCAAGGCCATACTGAGTCCCTGTGTATATGCTGATTTGTTGTGGCTGTTGTTTTGAAATCTTGAAGGAATGGATCCCTGACTTCTTTGATGTTCTTTGTTCTGACAAGATATAAAACTGTGCTGAAAACCATGCTTCTTCAGACTAGTTCCTCAGAGTTACCTGAGCTGCTGTCTACTGGGCTACAGTTCTTAGTTTGGCTCAAATAAAACTTCTTTCTATTCCTATCATAGATCAGTTTATTGATTATTTCTGTTGACAACCATATGCATTTGTCCCTCGGTAGCCATGGGGGATTCATTCCAGAACCCCCTATGGATACCAAATTCTGCAGATGCTCAAGTCCCTTATGTGAAATGGCATAGTATTTGCATATAACCTATGCACATCCTCTCATATACTATAAATCATCTCTACATTACTTATAATAACTAATACAATGTGATACATAAATAGTTGGAAACATAATGTAAATTCTATGTAAATAGTTGCAGGCATGCAGCAAATTCAAGTTTCACTTTTTTGAACTTTCTGGAATTTTTACTTTTTTCCAATATTTTTGATCCATGGTTGGTTGAATCCATGTATGTGGAACCTGTGGATACCTGCAGACACAGAGGGCCAACTCTAGTGCTCTCCTTTAGACCGGAATTACTTCTATGAAAATCATAATATGTTAATTATGGCTTATCTCTAAAGATTTCCTTCCCTTTATTCTAAATCAGTGGTTTTCAATCTTGGGAGATATCGCACCCCAGGGAACATTTGGCAGTGTCTGGATACATTTTTGATTCTCACAACTTGGGGGGTAGGTGCCACTGGCATGTAGTGGGGAGATGCCCCACAACAAAGACTGACCTGGCCCCAAATGTCCATAGTCACTCCTACATGTATGCCCCAAAGAACTGAGAACAGATACTCAAACAAAAACTTGTACATCGAGGTTCACGGTAGCACTATTTAGAATAGCCAAAGGGTGGAAACAACACAAACGTCCACCAACTGATGAATGACTAATCACATTGTAGTATATTCACACAATGGGATATTATTCAGCCATAAAAAGGAATAAGGTACTAATACAACATGGATAAACCTAAAAACCATTATGCTACGTGAAAAAAGCCAGACACAACAAAAGGGCACATATTGTATTATTCCATTTAAATGAAATATCCAGGATAGGTAAATCCATAGAGCTAGAAATCAGATCACAGGTTGCCAGGGCATGGGAAGGGAGAAACAGAGACTGTTTAATGGGTAGAGGGTCTCCCTTGGAGGTGATGGAAATGTTTTGGTACAAGATAGTTGTACAACACTGTGACTGTACAAATGCCACGAAACTGCACACTTTAAAATGGTCAATTCTATGTTATGTGAATTGTTTTGCCTACATTATGTGTTTTGCCTCAATTTTTTAAAAAAAATGTCAATAGTGCTAAGGTTGAGAAACCATTCTAAACTTACGTACCAAAGTTATTTTCTTCTTGAATAGGTAAAAGGCAAAGAGGATTCCATCAAAGACAAAAAGCATCAAGCACTATAATGAGTTTAAAAAAAAAAAAAAAAGCAGCCTGACCCTTAAATAGTAAGCTCATTTTTTTTCTGATGGAAAAAACTTGCCAGGAAAAAATAATGGCTGTTGTCAACCCCAAGCAGATTTGTTTTACTGTTATAAAATTATGAAGCTAGACAAGGGTTTACGATAAATTGGTGACATCATCTGAACTGCAGAGGCATGAATATGCTACCATAATAGAAAGACTCTCAGATTTAATATAGGCCAGAAAATGAAATAACTGTCTTTAAATGTGTGCCTTCACTTGAACTGTAAACTGGGAGCTGTCAAATAAAATTCGGCACTACATTACGAGACAGTCACTTTACAAGGCTTGTCAGTTTGAACACTCACTCATTCCCTGTTTGAAAACATGGAGCTGTATGCTCAGAATGAAAGTTTAGGATTGGCCTCAACTGAACAGTAGTTCACCAGTGACTCAAAGAGCTTAGAAATTTACTGTGGTAGCTATAAACCATCTTTCCTTCCATTAAGTCTTAATAAGTGGAGGGGACATGTTTGGGTTCTTTGAACTAAAGGAGCCAAGTACATCCAGTGACCCAAAGGAATGATGCTGCTATGTTTTAATAATAATAAAAAGAGTGTAACTGGTAGCACTGTCTCTGTTTCTCTACAGCACAACAATATATTCATGTATACTAGGACATCAAGGGCATGTTACCATTAAGCATGGAAAATGAAGATGGAAACTGACTTTGCAGATTAAGAATTTATAGACCTAGGGTTACCTACTAGGCTAGGTAAAAGCTATCTCCAAAGATTAAATACTGAAAGAGGAGAAACAGAAAAAATGCTAAGGTATCTTTTATATTTTTATGTTAATTATTCTTCACAAATAAGACCTGTCTGCCTGCTATCATTCAGCTATTCCAGATATTGTTTTCTACACAACAAAGCAAAATTAATCAGTTTGAAGATTCATGGCTAAATATTATTCCTATTTTGTAAAAGACGAGTAGGAACATCTTGTGGTTTGCTATTATTGAGGAAACATGAAGAATTTCTTCCAGAAGCTTTGTTATTAAGGTAAAGACAGTGAAATCAGCCATCATAACTGCATATTAGAGTAATAAATACCATAAATTGCTGCTACAGCACTTAAAATATGCAGAAAGTGTGTTCTGACAGAAAAAAATCAGATGGAAAATAGGTGTGATTCAAAGTCAAATTCTACTCAAACATTGTAACAAAAACAACAACCCCCAAATTTTTTAGCAAGACATCTCCCAAGAAATTGCTTTGTGGAATACTGAGACTTTTGTCATTTTATCGTGAATGTACCAGTTATTCGGGGCGGGGAGGGTAGGGGTGGGGCGGGGATGAGAAGGTAGGATAAAGTTTTACTTTCCATCTGAAGACGATTATTGATATATACTCTCTAGTATTATGTACATGATATTTGGTAAGCCTATATATACATATTTGCAAAATCCTTACATTCTCTTCTTTGTGAAAATGCTAATTCTCTAGTAAAATCTTACACATAGTTTTATTTATACATGCTATTGTTTTTTTGTAACAGCATCTCCCCTTGTCGTCTACATGCTGTTCTGGTATTCCATGCTGTATTTTATTCTTTGTGTTATGAAGAACCACAAATATAAAAACCTATCAATCAAGAAGGTTGACTTTCACCACAGAAGTGGTGTCTTAGGCCCCTTACTTTGGGCACCTCCCACTGTGGGCTGTGTACAGCAAGCTTCTGAGTTGAATTATCCTGTTATCTAGCTTGGTGACTGCCAATTACTGCTGCTGCCTTTGAATTACTGCAGCCACGGACCACCGCTGCTCAGAGGATTTTTTTTTTTTTTTTTTTTTTGCAGTACGCGGGCCTCTCACTGTTGTGGCCTCTCCCGTTGCAGAGCACAGGCTCAGTGGCCATGGCTCACGGGCCCAGCCGCCCCACGGCATGTGGGATCTTCCTGGACTGGGGAACGAGCCCGTGTCCCCTGCATCGGCAGGCAGACTCTCAACCACTGCGCCACCAGGGAAGCCCTGCTCAGAGGATTTTGATATTTGAGGCACTCTACTATCTGACACACGTGTTTTAGCTGTTACCATAAATGTTGATGAACACTGAGCCATTTCTCTTTTCCTATCTGCCCACTCCCCCCATGCTGTGAGAAACATATGAATATCATCGTAGTTCTAAGAAAATATTTTCTTCCATACCTTTCACAGCAGCAGATAGCTCCTAAGTTTTTAATCAACTTTATACACTGCTGATGACTAGGGTGTTCAGAATACAATTTGTTGGAAGAAAATAAAAACTGGATATGACATAAGGAAACCCACGTTTGTCTTCTGACTCTTCATTTATAAACTGTGGACTTTAGATAAGACTTTCTCTCATGACCCTCAGTTTTATAATATATAAAATGAAGGTAATAATACCTATTTACATTATAGGGTTCTCTTACAACTCAAATAAGATAATGAAGGAGAAATATGTACGAGTTATGAAATGCTCTACAGATACTTGTTAATATCAAAATAATTATATATTCATAAAAGTCCTAAATACTAAATTCTAGCTAAATACTAAATCCCTATATAGTAAATGGGATTTCAATGCCACATACCAAGGACACAATTTGTAAGAATTTGTTTATGAATTTTTTCATATCACATAAATAAAAGAATGATTCCTCTAACATACTTATAAATAATTTCTTCATCCAGTATCAAAGAATACTAAAAGAAATTCACCTCAATTTCATTTTAATTTTTCATCGACACTGTATGGTTTCCCAGCTGTGTTCTTTGTTTTCATGGCTCCTTAATTAATGAGGCTAGTGCCATGTCTTTGTGATATTTTCCTCTGCTGTCCCTTTGTATGACACATTGAGCTATGTTTGTGAGAATCTTTGCCAAATCTACTAAAAACTCCATTGTACACTGCCAGAAAAGGAAAAAAAGAGCCCACAGAAGCACCTTTTCTTTCACTAAGCATCCTTTTTTTCAGCAATTAACAAGTATAATCAGACAAACTAAGTAAAGCTTAGAGTGTAAAGGACAGATTCTTTGAGATTCAGGATTTTAAGGATGTTTTTAAAGTGCTTAACACAGTCAAAATGCTGCTATTACACACTTCCATGTGTTTGTAAAAGTAGTATTTCTTTTGAAGCACTTCCCTTATCTCATCTCCAGGTTGGAAACATGCCCATCTTTGCAGATTACAGTACCATGCCCTGTCCTTTAGCAAGAACTCTATTAATTACCTGACCATTTAAACAAATACTTGGTGGGGCGCCTTTTAAAGCAAGCACCGAATGATCTCCCTGCTAATAACCTGATGACCATTGTGAAAAGGAAGAATGAAAACAAGAAGTAATATGTTGCCCTGTCTCAGTGCAGCTTTCTTCACCATATGGCCATGATGAAATCCAATCATCACAACATTCTCAAATTCACTTGAAGCTTGGAGAAAGTGAGGATCAAACCATGATGAGTCACTCTGGAAGGTTCTGTTGACAGCTGACTTGGAGTTAGGACGTGGTATGGATTAGTCCCAGAACTTTGACCAGTTTTTTTTATTTAGTCATTTTTTAAAAATTTCTAAACTTTCAGAGATTGGTATCTTTTGTGAAGGTTGGGAAAGAACCAGAGTACCCAGGAAAGCACTGGAGAAAACACACAAAAGCTGGCTCGTCAAGGTTCAGCAAGATATTTTCTATCTATAATCCTTGGGGCTGCCTACCAGGGCCCATACTGACATGGGGCGAGAAAGATGCCTAGAGTATAAACATAAGGAAGCACTCTCTGTCACTTGCACAACCCTGGTCCCAGCCCTGCTGCCTACAGAGGCATCTGATCAAATAACTTCATTTTAACTACTGAAAGACATAACCAATGAAGATATACAGTAAGGACAGCAACGAGCACATCACTGCACTCTTCCATTATACTTCAGAGTTCTCAACACGCTTTCATATATATTATCACATTATGACAACCACAATCTCCTGAGGCTAATAGTGCAGAATGTTTTTAATCCCACCTCAGAGATGAACAAACAAGTTTAGGGGAACAGTAGGATTTGATCAAGACAGTAGAGGTAGAACTTGAATTCAGGTCTTTGACCTATGTCCAGTACTCTTCTCATTATACTTCCCCAATACCAAGTCTTCCTCTGAGGTCCTTTATAGCATCAGATTTTTATGGTCCACATTGATTAGAATTATTTATGAAGTCACTGCAGTGGCTGGTTATTAACAACTTAAGAAAGAAATGACCTTAAATTTGTCTATTGTTCACTGCCCATATAACAGCCTTATGAGAAAGGAAAAATAAAAAGAATTCATCTAATGCTTCTTAATGCCAGGCTTAAACATTTTAGGGGCAACCAAAGCCATTTATAAGTCAACCTCACAGATGAATTTGTCACTATTATCACTGGTTGCACAGTACAATCATATTTTTGTTTATGTTATTATCAGCAAGCCTCAGAAACCATTAGCAGCATATGGGTTACTTTGCTAAGAGTTGTAAAGAAGCTGGGATTAGGGCAGGTTTATATAACATCAAGTTTGAGCCTTCTCTCCCTGTACTGGAAGATGTCCAGAAAAGAGCAGGGGAAACAAAAGACCCTTTCCAGTGAGCAACATGTGATCTGTTGGTCTTTTTCTGCACAGCCCTGCTTCAAACGAAACCTTTCTAACACTAACCAGAAATATGATTTAGGTGTCCACAAAAAAAACAAAAAAGAACAAAAAAAAAACAAAATACAAGCTTTGAGTTGCAAATCTAATTTCCTGGATATAGTGGATTAATGTGGAGAGAATCTAAGTTATTTAAAAGTAAAGAGAAACTTACTTCTCCCCATGTTTTCCTGTGGTCTCTGGTAGGTCCTTTGATGATGATTCCCTGTAAAAAACACAGCACACACACACAGTCAGATTCAAGTTCCATTAAAACTTATGTTGTCAACATGAGCATTTCATTCCAGTGCATTCCAATCTTACCCCCTTACCTAAATAAAACGGATATCTAACCTCACAGGACAGAAACACAGTATTCTGGAAGCACGGGCTCTACATCAGCTTACTATGACCTTGTTTATCTGGCATTAGTTTCTGCCCTTGCCAAATAAAAGTCATCAAATTGGTCACATGGTTTATCTCTTAGGAAGGCAGTGATATCAGTAAAAAATGGTGGACAAAAATGCCAAAAGGCCCAATTTTAATAACAAGGCTAGCATGTTATTAGTTTGCCTATCCCTGGTTTCTCTTCAATGTCACTCTGTGACAAATCCAATACCATTTATAGTGTAACATTTTCCTGAATGGTGTCAAACAGCAGTACCTCTAATCAAATTATCCCTGCAGCAAAGCAGCCCACAGAGTTACTACCAATAAACAGTATGAATCAATAACTATGAGCTACTGACAACAGAAACTCTGGAGGAAAAAAATACATATTGCAAATGCAGGTGTGCATGGAGGAGCAGCAATTTATACCATAATGCTTTATTTTCTCACAGGGTTTAATCACAGAACTACCACACATCTATTGTTCACCTGCCACATTCCCAGTATGGAGCTAAGCACCAGAGAGGCAAAATTATAAGACATAATTTATCAATACGTTAAGGAATATATAATCTACTTGAAGTCAAGCATGAAGAGGAGAGTGATGTCATCAAGATGGTCACATAGATCATTCCCAACTTCAGTCTCCCTCACAAGAAGACCACCTAGCAACTATGCATAGAAAAGACTCCATTGTGAAGATGTTAGAACCTGAGGGTAAGGCTGAAGCACCCTGCTGGACAACAGAGACTGAGAAGGAGCATATTAGAAGGGTGAGAGAACTGGATATACCCTGACCACATCACCCTCCTCCCTGTGGGGAGAAGTGGGAATATGGATTCCATAATGGGAAAAGAGAGCCCGAGGTGGACAACCAGCATATGGGACACTTCCAGGAGGCCCACTCAGGTCTTGCCTCATGGAGATCATCAGAGGAATCAGCTGGGCTTGACTACTGGGGATCAGAGAGAGATGGAGAAGGGGGGCGGAGCTTACAGCAAACACTGCTCAGGCTCTGGAAAATGGCATTCCTGCTCATATCAGTGCCTGAGCAAAGATCCCAGCCAGCAACTCTGGCCATCTGCAGAGCTGAGCCAGTGGCCCCTTCTGGCTAGGGAGCTCAGTTGGTAGTTCTACCTGATTTGGACCCACAATCAATGGGCCAGACTGGAAATGGAGCCTGTTCTACCATCCAGCCCATGAAGGCAAGCAAATACTCAGCCTTGCCCAAGTGCTCAGCATAGCCTCCAGTCTCTCCTTCCAGGAAGCCTGGCCAGGGAACTAGAGCAGCCACAAGCCCATCGTATAGCCCCACTTGGTCAGGCAGCCAAACCAGCAGCCCTGCCCAACTGGTGAGAATAGCCACTGGCCCTGCAAAACCAGAGAGCTGGAACAGTGACCCTGGGTGACAAGGGAACCCAGCCTATGGGACTGCTAGAGAGGGAGAGCCCACCCTACAATCCCACTCAGCCATGGATCCCAGCCTTACAACCCTGATAAGCAGAGAAGCCCAGTCTACGGCCCTGCCCAATTGCTGAACACAGTCTGCGGCCTTGCCCAGGCAGGAAGCCCAGCCAGTAATCCTGCCCAACCAAGAAGCATAGCCTGTGATCCCACCCAACAAGGAAGCTCAGCCTAGCGGCAGAGCACAGTCTACTGATCAGGAACACCAGAATGCAGCCCTGCTCAACTTCAGGGCACAGTCTGCGGCCCCACCTAATCGCAGAGCACAGCCTAAGGCCACGTCGAACCAATACGTCCTGCCTGGGGCCCTACTTAAACATAAAATCCAGCCAGCAGTACCACTTGGTCGTGGAGCACAGTCTGAGACTCCACACAACAAGGGGTGATTGCTAAACCCAACCCACAGCCCTGCTCAATCATGGAATCCAACCAGTGGCACCACCCTAGCAGTGAACACAGCCTGGGACTTTACCCAACTGGAGGTGATTGCAGAAGCCAGCTAGCGGCCCCATCTGACTGCTGAGCAAAACCAGTAGCCCCACCCAAACAGGGAGATGGTCACCCAGTGGTCCTGCTTGAACATGGAGCCCAGCCAATAGGCCTACCCAACTGTGGAGCCCAGCCAGTGGCATCCCCCCAACCTCAGAGCACAAGCAACGGCCTCATCTAACTAGAGACCCCAACAGCAAGCCCTGCTGACTGTGAAGGCTACCAGCTGACCTGTCCAGTAGCCTCAAGCAATCATGACTGGTGAAGGTCTTTCCCTACAGAAGTGAACGTGTAAAGTCTGGAGGAAACTGTTTAAACAATGCAAGGAATCAAGGATCACGAAGAAAATAGGTAAACATAACATGACACCACCCAAACAAACTAATAAAGCTCCAATAACTGACCCTAATGTAACAGAGGTCTATAAGCTGTCTGAGAAAGAATTCAGAATAATCCTCTTAAAGAACTTCAGTGAACTACAAGAGCACATAGACATCTAAAGAAAATTAGGAAAACAGTACACAAACAAAACAAAAAGTTCAAGAAAGAAAGGGAAACTATCAAAAAAAAAAAGAAATCTTAGAGCTGAAGAATACAATGGCTGAAGAATTCAATAGAACAAAATGGCAATACCTATCAAAAATTACTTTAAACATAAATGGATTAAATTCTCCAATCAAAAGACAGAATGGCTGAATGGATAAAAAACAAGATCCCAATGGCATGCTGTCTACAAGAGATTCAACTTTAGTTTAAAGGACACATATAGGATGAAGTGATAGATATTCCAAGCAAGTGGTAACTGAAAGAAAGCAGGGATAGCTATACAAATATCAGACAAGGTAGACTTTAAGCTAAATATAGTCATGAGAGACAAAGAAGGTCATTATATAATGAAAACGGGGTCAATTAATCAAGAAGATATGACAATTGTAAATGTTTTAGCACCCAACACTGGAGCACCTAAATATATAAAGCAAATACTAACATAAATAAAATGAGAAATAGCAATATAATAACACCAGTTTACTTTAATATCCCACTCTCAGCAATGGACAGATCATCCAGACAGAGAATCAATCAGGAAACAGTGGATTTAAATAACACTATAAACTAAATGGATAAAACAGACACATATAGAACATTCCATCCAACAGCAACAGAATACACATTCTTCTCAAGTACAGAGAAAAATTTTCTAGGATTGATCATATGGTAGGCCACAAAATAAGTCTCAACAAATTCAAGAAGACAAATTTTATCAAGCATCTTTTACAAACACTATGTTATGAAGGCAGAAATCAATAACTGTTAGAAAGCCAGAAATTTTTCAAATACATGGAAATTAAACAACACACTCCTGACCAACCAATGGACCAAAGAAGAAATCAAAAGGTAAATAAAACAAATTTTAAGACATACAAAAATGGAGAAGAACTTCAAGATGGCGAAAGAGTAAGAAGTAGAGATCACCTTCCTCCTCACAGATACATAAGAAATACATCTACACGTGGAACAACTCCTACAGAACACCTACTGAACACTGGCAGAAGACCTCAGACCTCCCAAAAGGCAAGAAACCCCCCACGTACCTGGGTAGGGCAAAAGAAAAAAGAAAAAAACAGAGACAAAAGGTTAGGGACGGGACCTGCACCAGTGGGAGGGAGCTGTGAAAGAGGAAAGGTTTCCACACACTAGGAAGCCCCTTTGCGGGCAGAGAGCAGAGCGGGGTGGTGGGGAGGGTGGGGAGGAGCTTCGGAGCCATGGAGGAGAGCACAGCAACAGGGGTGCGGACGGCAAAGAGGAGAGGTTCCGGCAAAGAGGAGAGGTTCCCGCACAGAGGATCGGTGCCGACCAGCACTCACCAGCCTGAGAGGCTTGTCTGCTTACCCGCCGGGGTGGGCGGGGGCTGGGAGCTGAGGCTCCAGCTTTGGAGGTCGGGGCCCAGGGAGAGGACTGGGGTTGGCTGCGTGAACACAGCCTGAAGGAGGCTAGTGCACCACAGCTAGCTGGGAGGGAGTCTGGGAAAATGTCTGGAGCTGCAAAGAAGCAAGAGTTTTACTTGCCTATATGTTTCACGGTGCGTGAGGAGAAGGGATTCAGAGCACCGCTTACAGGAGCTCCAGAGACGGGCACAAGCTGCGGCTATCAGCGCAGACTCCAGAGACGGGCATGAAACGCTAAGGCTGCTGCTGCAGCCACCAAGAAGCCTGTGTGCAAGCACAGCTCACTCTCCACACCTCCCCTCCTGGGAGCCTGTGCAGCCCGCCACTGCCAGGGTCCCGGGATCCAGGGACAACTTCCCCAGGAGAATGCACGGCGCGTCTCAGGCTTGTGTGACGTCAATGCTGGCCTCTGCAGCTGCAGGCTCGCCCAGCACTCCGTACCCCTCCCTCCCCCCGGCCTGAGTGAGCCAGAGCCCCCGAATCACCTGCTCCTTTAACCCCTTCCTGTCTGAGTGAAGAACAGACGCCCTCAGGCGACCAACATGCAGAGGCGGGGCCAAATCCACAGCTGACCCCCAGGAGCTGTGCGAACAAAGAAGAGAAAGGGAAATGTCTCCCAGCAGCCTCAGGAGCAGCTGATTAAATCTCCACAATCAACTTGATGTACCCTGCATCTGTGGAATACCTGAATAGACAACGAATCATCCCAAATAGAGACGGTGGACTTTGGGAGCAACAATATATATATATATATATATATATATATATATATTTTCCTTTTTCTCCTTCTGTGAGTGTGTATGTGTATGCTTTTGTGTGTGATTTTCTCTGTACAGCTTTGCTCTTACCATTTGTCCTAGGGTTCTTTCTGTCCCTTTTTTAAAAAAAAATTTTTTAGTATAGTTCTTAGCACTTGTTATTATTGCTGGATGTGTTTTTTGGTTTGGTTGCTCTCTTCTTTCTTTCTTTCTTTTTTTCTCCCTTTTATTCTGAACTGTGTGGAAGACAGGCTCTCGGTGCTCTGGCTGGGTGTCAGGCCTGTGCCTCTGAGGTGGCAGAGCCGAGTTCAGTACATTGGTCCACCAGAGACCTCCCAGCTCCACGTAATATCAAACGGCGAAAATGTACCAGAGATCTCCATCTCAACACCAACACCCACCTTCACTCATGACCAGCAAGCTCCAGTGCTGGACACCCTATGCCAAACAACTGGCAAGACAGGAACACAACCCCACCCATTACCAGAGAGGATACCTAAAATCATAATAAGGTCACAGACACCCCAAAACACCTGTCCACCAGAAAGACAAGATCCAGCCTCATCCACCAGAACACAGGCACTAGTCCCCTCCACCAGGAAGCCTACACAACCTACTAAACCAACCTTACCCACTGGGAGCAGACACCAAAAACAATGGGAACTACGAACCTGCAGCCTGCAAAAAGGAGACCCCAAACACAGTAAGTTAAACAAAATGAGAAAACAGAGAAACACACAGCAGATGAAGAAGCAAGGTAAAAACCCACCAGACCTAACAAATGAAGAGGAAATAGGCAGTCTACCTGAAAAAGAATTCAGAGTAATGATAGTAAATATGATCCAATATCTTGGAAATAGAATGGAGAAAATACAAGAAACGTTTAAGAAGGACCCAGAAGAACTAAAGAGCAAACAAACAATGATGAACAACACAATAAGTGAAATTAAACTTTCTCTAGAAGGAATCAATAGCAGGATAACAGAGGCAGAAGAATGGATAAGTGACCTGGAAGATAAAATAGTGAAAATAATTACTGCACAGCAGAATAAAGAAAAAGAATGAAAAGAATTGAGGACAGTCTCAGAGACCTCTGGAACAACATTAAACACACCAACATTCGAATTATAGGAGTCCCAGGTGAAGAACAGAAAAAGAGAGGGACTGAGAAAATATGTGAAGACATTATAGTTGAAAACTTCCCTAATACGGGAAAGGAAATAGTTAATCAAGTCCAGGAAGCACAGAGAGTCCCAAACAGGATAAACCCAAGGAGAAACACGACAAGACACAAATTAATCAAACTATCGAAAATTAAATACAAAGAAAAAATATCAAAACCAGCAAGGGAAAAACAACAAATGACATACAAGGAAAGCCCCATAAGATGAACAGCTTATCTTTCACCAGAAACTCTGCAACCCAGAAGGGAGTGGCAGGACATATGTAAAGCGATCAAAGGGAAAAAACTACAACCAAGATTACTCTACCCAGCAAGGATCTCATTCAGATTTGATGGAGAAATTAAAACCTTTACAGACAAGCAAAAGCTGAGAGAGTTCAGCACCACCAAACCAGCTTTACAACAAATGCTAAAGGAATTTCTCTAGGCAGGATACACAAGAGAAGGAAAAGACCTACAATAACGAACCCAAAGCAACTAAGAAAATGGGAATAGGAACATACATATCGAGAATTACCTTAAATGTAAACGGACTAAATGCTCCCACCAAAAGACACAGATTGGCTGAATGGATAGAAAAACAAGACCCATATATATGCTGTCTACAAGAGACCCACTTCAGACCTAGAGACACATACAGACTGAAAGTAAGGGGATGGAAAAAGATATTCCATGCAAACGGAAATCAAAAGAAAGCTGGAGTAGCAATTCTCATATCAGACAAACTAGACTTTAAAATAAAGACTATTACAAGAGAGAAAGAAGGACACTACATAATGATCAAGGGATCGATCCCAGAAGAAGATATAACAATTGTAAATATTTATGCACCCAACATAGGAGCACCTCAATACATAAGGCAAATGCTAACAGCCATAAAAGGGAAAATCGACAGTAACACAATCATAGTAGGGGACTTTAAGACCCCACTTTCACCAATGGACAGATCATCCAAAGGAAAACAAATAAGGAAACACAAGCTTTAAATGATACATTAAACAAGATGGACTTGTTACTTATAGGACATTCCATCCAAAAACTACAGAATACACTTTCTTCTCAAGTGCTCGTGGAACATTCTCCAGGATAGATCATATCTTGGGTCACAAATCAAGCCTTGATAAATTAAATAAAACTGAAATTGTATCAAGTATCTTTTCTGACAACAATGCTATGTGACTAAATATCAAGTACAGGAAAAAATCTGTAAAAAATACAAACACATGGAGGCTAAACAATAGACTACATAATAACCAAAAAATTACTGAAGGAATCAAAGAGGAAATCAAAAAAAATACCTAGAAACAAATGACAATGAAAACACGACAACCCAAAACCTATGGGATGCAGCAAAAGCAGTTCTAAGAGGGAAGTTTAGAGCAATCCAATCCTCCCTCAAGAAACAAGAAACATCTCAAATAAACAACCTAACCTTACACCTAAAGCAATTAGAGAAAGAAGAACAAAAAACCCACAAAGTTAGCAGAAGAAATCATAAAGATCAGATCAGAAATAAATGAAAAAGAAATGAAGGAAACAATAGCAAAGATCAATAAAACTAAAAGCTGGTTTTTTGAGAAGATAAAATTGATAAACCATTAGCCAGACTCATCAAGGGAAAAAGGGAGAAAACTCAAATCAAGAGAATCAGAAATGAAAAAGAAGTAACAACTGACATTGCAGAAATACAATGGATCATGAGAGATTACTACACACAACTGTATGCCAATAAAATGGACAACCTGGAAGAAATGGACAAATTCTTAGAAAAAGGCAACCTTCTGAGATTGAACAAGGAAGAAACAGAAAACACAAACAGACCAATCACAGGCACTGACATTGAAACTGTGATTAAAAACCTTCCAAAAAACAAAAGCCCAGGACAAGATGGCTTCACAGGTGAATTCTATCAAACATTTAGAGAAGGGCTAACTCCTATCCTTCTCAAACTATTCCAAAATATAGCAGAGGAAGGAACACTCCCAAACTCCTTCTATGAGGCCACCATCACCCTGATACTAAAACCAGACAAAGATGTCACAAAGAAAGAAAACTACAGGCCAATATCACTGATGAACATAGATGCAAAAATCCTCAACAAAATACTAGCAAACAGAATCCAACAGCACATGAAAAGGATCATACACCATGATCAAGTGGGGTTTATTCCAGGAATGCAAGGATTCTTCAATATACGCAAATCAATCAATGTGATACACCATATTAACAAACTGAGGAATAAAAACCATACGATCATCTCAATAGATGCAGAAAAAGCTTTTGACAAAATTCAACACCCATTTATGATAAAAACCCTCCTGAAAGTAGGCATAGAGGGAACTTACCTCAACATAATAAAGGCCATATATGACAAACCCACAGCCAACATTGTCCTCAATGGTGAAAACCTGAAAGCATTTCCACTAAGATCAGGAACAAGACAAGGTTGCCCACTCTCACCACTCTTATTCAACACAGTTTTGGAAGTTTTAGCCACAGCAATCAGAGAAGAAAAGGGAATAAAAGATATCCGAATTGGAAAAGAAGAAGTAAAACTGTCACTGTTTGCAGATGACATGATACTGTACATAGAGAATCCTAAAGATGCTACCAGAAAACTACTAGAGCTAATCAATGAATTTGGTAAAGTAGCAGGATACAAAATTAAGGCACAGAACTCTCTTGCATTCCTATACACTAATGATGAAAAATCTGAAAGAGGAATTAAGGAAACACTCCCATTTACCACCGCAACAAAAAGAATAAAAGACCAAGGAATAAACCTACCTAAGGAGACAAAACACCTGTATGCAGAAAACTATAAGACACTGATGAAAGAAAATAAAGATGATACAAGCAGATGGAGAGATATACCATGTTCTTGGATTGGAAGAATTAACACTGTGAAAATGACTACACTACGCAAAGCAAACTACAGATTCAATGCAATCCCTATCAAACTACCAATGGCATTTTTCACAGAACTAAAACAAAAAATTTCACAATTTGTATGGAAACACAAAAGACCCCAAATACCCAAAGCAATCTTGAGAAAGAAAAACGGAGCTGGAGGAATCAGGCTCCTGGACTTCAGACTATACTACAAAGCTACAGTAATCTAGACAGTATGGTACTGGCACAAAAACAGAAATACAGATCAATGGAACAGGATAGAAAGCCCAGAGATAAACCCACACACATATGGTCACCTTATTTTGATAAAGGAGGCAAGAATATACAATGGAGAAAGGACAGCCTCTTCAATAAGTGGTGCTGGGAATACTGGACAGCTACATGTAAAAGAATGAAATCAGAACACTCCCTAACACTACACACAAAAATAAACTCAAAATGGATTAAAGACCTAAATGTAAGGCCAGAAACTATAAAACCCTTAGAGGAAAACATAGGCAGAACCCTCTATGATATAAATCACAGCAGGATCCTTTTTGACCCACCTCCTAGAGAAATGGAAATAGAAACAAAAATAAACAAATGGGACCTAATGAAACTTAAAAGCTTCTGCACAGCAAATGAAACCATAAACAATACCAAAAGACAACCCTCAGAATGGGAGAAAATATTTGCAAATGAAGCAACTGACAAAGGATTAATCTCCAAAATTTACAAGCAGCTCATGCAGTTCAATACCAAAAATGCAAACAACCCAATCCCAAAATGGGCAGAAGACCTAAACAGACATTTCTCCAAAGAAGATATACAGATTGCCAAGAGACACATGAAAGAATGCTCAACATCATTAATCATTAGAGAAATGCAAATCAAAACTGCAATGAGGTACCACCTCACATCAGTCAGAATGGCCATGATCAAAATATCTACAAACAGTAAATGCTGGAGAGGGTGTGGAGAAAAGGGAACCCTCTTGCACTGCTGGTGGGCATGTACATTGATACAGCCACTATGGAGAACAGTATGGAGGTTCCTTAAAAACCTAAAAACAGAACTACCATATGACCCAGCAATCCCACTACTGGGCATATACCCTAAGAAAACCATAATTCAAAAAGAGTCAAGTACCGCAGTGCTCATTGCAGCTCTATTTACAATAGCCAGGACATGGAAGCAACCTAAGTGACCACTGACAGATGAATGGATAAAGAGGATGTGGCACATATATACAATGGAATATTACTCAGCCATATAAAGAATCAAAATTGAGTTATTTGTAGTGAGGTTGATGGACCTAGAGTGTGTCATACAGAGTGAAGTAAGTCAGAAAGAGGAAGACAAATACTGTATGCTTACATATATATATGGAATCTAAAAAAGAAAAAAAAAATGGTCATGAAGAACCTAGGGAGGATAATGGGAATAAAGTGATAAAGGGAATAAAGATGCACACCTACTAGAGAATGGACTTGAGGACACGGGGAGGGGGAAGGGTAAGCTGGGACAAAATGAGAGAGTGGCATGTACACATATACACTATCAAATGTAAAACCGATAGCTAGTGGGAAGCAGCCGCATAGCACAAGGAGATCAGCTCGGTGCTTTGTCACCACCTAGAGCAGTGGGATGGGGAGGGTAGGAGGGAGGGAGACACAAGAGGGAAGAGATATGGGGATATATGTATATGTATAGCTGATTCACTTTGTTATAAAGCAGAAACTAACATACCATTTTAAAGCAATTATACTCCAATAAATATGTTAAAAAAAGGTACTAAAAATAAATGAAACCAAAAAAACCCCAAGAAAAACGAAAACAAAAATAGAAACACAACACAATAAAACCAATGTGATGCAACAAAGCATCTCACTGCTTTTGAGAGGAATGAGTTCTAAGAGGAAGTTTATAGCAGTAAACTTTTAAGAGAAAAGAAGGATCTCAAAAGAACAACCGAACTTTACCCCTCAAGGAATTAGTAAAAGAAGAACAAACTAAGCCCAAAATTAGAGGAAGGAAATACTAAATATCAGAGCAGAAATGAATGAAATAAAGAATAGGAAAACAATAGAAAAGATTAACGAAACTAAAAGTTGGTTCACTGAAAAGATGAACGAAATTTACAAATTTTTAGCTAGACCAAGGAAAAAAAAAAGGACCCAAATAAATAAGGTCAGAAATGAAAGAGGAGACATTACAACTAATACCACAAAAATACAAAGGATCATGAGACTACTATGAATAATTATACACCAACAAATTAAACAACCTAGAAGTACTAGCATAGGAAAAAAACAAAACAAAACAGAAAGACCCAAAGAAAAGAATCCAGAATCCAGAAATAAACCCAAGCATATAAGGTCAACTAATATTTGACAAGGGAGGCAAGAACACTCAATGGGGAAAAGACAGTCTCTTCAATAAACGATTCTGGGAAAACTAGATATTCACATGCAAAAAAATGAAGGTGGACCACCTACCTTACGCCATCGACAAAAATTAACTTGAAATGAATTAAAGACTTAAATGTAAGACTTGAACTCATAAAAGTCCTAGAAGAAAACAAAGGGAAACAACACAGGCAAGAAAAAGCACAAATAAATGAGACTACACCAAAGTAAAAAGCTTCTGCATAGCAAAAGAAATGATCAACAAAATGAAGAGGTAACCAAAGGAATGGGAGAGTTTATTTGCAAACCACATATCCAATAAAGGGTTAATATCCAAAATATACAATGAACTTACACAACTCAAAAGCCGAAAAACAACCAAATTTTAAAATGGGCAATGAATCTAAGTAGATATTTTTCGAAAGAGAACATATAAATGGCCAACAGGGATATGAAAAGGTGCTCAACGTCACTAATCATGAGAGAAATGCAAATCAAAACCACAATGATACATCACACCTCACACCTGTTACTATGTCTATTATCAAAGACAAGAGATAATAAATGCTAGTGAGAACATGGAAAAAGGGGAATCCTTGGACACTGTTGGTGGGAATGTAACCTAGTACAGCCACTGTGGAAAGGAGTATGTAAGTTCCTCAAGAAAATAAAAAAAACAGAAATACCATGTGATCCAGCAATTCCTCTTTGGGGTATATAGCTGAAGGAAATGAAATCACTATCTGGAAGAGATTTCTGTACCACTATATTCACTGCAGCATCATTTACAATAGTCAAGACATGGAAACACCTAAATGCCTACCAACAGATGAATGGATAAACACACACACACACACACACACACACAAATATTATTCAGCCATAAAACAGGAAATTCTGCCACTTGTGACAAGATGGATGAATCTTAACGCATTAGGCTAAGTGAAATAAGTCAGATACTGAAAGACAAATACTGTATAATCTCACTTATATGTGGAATCCGAAGAGAACCAAACTCATAAAAATAGAGAGTAGCCTGGTGGTTGCCAGGAGTGGGGGCAGGGAGTGGTGGTGAGAATGGGTGAAGATGGTCAAAAGGTACAAACTTCCAATTTTAAGATGAGTAAGTTCTGGGGATGTAATATAGAGCATGATGATTATAGTTATCAATACTTACTGTATATTTGAAAGATGCTAAGCAAGTAGACCTTAAAAGTTCTCAACACACCACACAAAAAATTGTAACTATGTGAGGTGATGGATCTGCTAACTAACCTTACTGTGGTGATGGATATGTTAAGTAACATTATTGTGGCAATCATTTCACAATATATCTATGTATCAAATCATCACATTGTACACCTTAAACTTATACAATTTTATATATCAATTATATCTCAAATAAAGCTGGGAAAGAAAGAAATAAAGCATATATGAAATAGAGACAATCAGGGAATAAATATGCGACTGAAACCTGAGAACTAGTTGTGTAACACTGGAAAATTTTCTATCTCAAGTTCTTTGCAAAAGGAGGGAGCAGAACTAGATGAGTGTTTCCCAAATTGATGTCCACAGGATGTTAAAAGGTGCATTATTCAGAAATAGGGCTCTGATCAAATAAATGTAAGACATGCTGTCTTAAGGTTAAACAGGTTTCTTTATTATAAAACTTTTCAGAGCCTTAAAAATGCTAATAAGCAATGTGACAAAAGTATAGTCTCTCAATGTATTTGGCTATACAATCCTTTTTGTGAGCAATCAGTACTTCTCAGGAGTTCTATTCTTGGGAGCTCAGTTTGGGAAACTGGACAAGATAACTGCTAAAACCTCTCGCAGCTCTGAAATTGCATTACTTTCTAACAAGGCATTAATTGTATGGAACAAAATTAACATAAGGTGAATCAAGAAAGAAGTCAAGGGGGCTTGATTCTCAGAGAATTTTGGAGCCAAAAGGAACTTGAGAAATCATCTAATGATTTCTCATCACCTCACCTTTTTTTTTTTTTTTTTTGCGGAACACGGGCCTCACTGTTGTGGCCTCTCCCACCGCGGAGCACAGGCTCCAGATGCGCAGGCTCAGTGGCCACGGCTCACGGGCCCAGCCGCTCCGCAGCATGTGGGATCTTCCCGGACCGGGGCACGAACCCGTGTCCCCTGCATCGGCAGGCGGACTCTCAACCACTGCACCACCAGGGAAGCCCACCTCACCTTTTATTTAAAGCAGCAGACTCACTCTCAAAAAATCTTATGCAGAACACTAATATATAAAATGGGTTAGGGCCAAAGTTTTCAGGTTGAATTGAAGTGGAGGGCTGTAGTCCCACTCACTGAGATTTCTCCTTGAGGTAGCCTAGAAACACCTCGTCGGAAAGCAAGAGTTTAGTGAGCCCTGACCCTTTGGATGAAGCTATTCTGGGAAGGCTTTAGGAAAGAGCTGGAACTCTCATACATATTCACAGGAAGGTCCTTCACCCTTCCCAGTATCATCTCAATTTTCACTGTCACCCCTCCAAATCAGATAAGTAAAATAAGCATTATGTAAAGAGAATTATAAAACCTTTTTGACTCCAAGAAAAACCACAAGAAAGTCAATACACTAAAATGCAATCCCTATACAAACAAGATGCTATGAAAGAGCTAAGCCAGGGAGTCACATGGCTAAATTTGGATTTTAAGAAGTTGTCTGTGGTGGCAGCAGGGAAAGGAGATTTGACAGGCAAGGCTTCTTGTATTTTATTTCTTGTTTCTTCTTTAATATTTAATAGTCTTTTTGAAAAGAATCAAGCCATTCTCAGTTGTGTTAGGGGAAGCACAAAGGAAAGGGCTGTCAGGCATAGGCCAGGATTTTCAAGAGGACTTGCCTCTCCAGAGGTCAACATGGTGGAGAGAACAGGCTTCAGAGGCAGCTCTCTTCCAGGCGAAGACAAAACCAAGGAGGTAAAGATCAATATTACCCGTCAGCTGACTCACCTAGTGTTCCAGTAGTAAACTTGCAAAGATCCGAATCTTGTTTTAAAGAAGACAGTTTCCTTACAGAGGTATGGAGTTTAAGGCCTATTGCCAATATTGCCCCCAAAACCCTGTATTCCCCCAGTCCCAGGTTACTACTCTGCTTCTTCTCCTGTTGCCAGGGTTTAGCTTTTTGTTTCTACTCTGATTTCCTCTTGCTTTATTCTCTTCTTTCGGCTGCTGTGTGTGTGTGTATATATCTAAGTCTGTATACCTCTCTAAGCAGCAGTATTCATCAATCTTGACTCTTAGATCCTCATCCCAAACTAAATATCACTTCTAAAGTAATGGCAACACACTTAAAAACAACAACAAAGCAGCTTTTAGCCAGACATTAGGAAATCTAAATGAAAATCACTGTTCCGTGGACTTACTCAGCCTGGCATTAAACATTCTCGACAAGCAGGTTCCACCTTCATCATCAGTAGTCACCCTACATTGCAGCCAAGTGGCCTCTACTCATCCCTTAAGTATGCTTTAAACTGTTCCAGCTCTACTCCTCTGTGCTTTTTCTCTGCAATGTACATACCTACTAAGATTCCATTCATCCTTCACTATCAGTAGTGTGGCCTTTCCTCATCACATGAACAGGAAGTAATCTTTGTTTCCTTTGAACTCTCATACAATATGGAACTTAGGTGCTATGTCATACAGATGTGCATACCTTACAGTATCCATCAGACTGTCCAGTTTTCAGAGGGTAAGCAATTTGTCTTCAACATCTGTGCCTAGGTTGTACAGGACACCAGATCATTCCCAATGAGGGCTCTAGGGGCCAGACTTAGAGGAGGCTCTCATACCTGGTATATTCAGGACACACTGTTTGCCCTTAGTATAGAGCAATGCATCAAACTCCAGTCATTTACATACCACCTTAATCAATTTTATGATTTTTGCTAAATGCATTTATTGTCTACACTTACTGTTTCCTTCAATTAAGCCATTTTTTTAAACTTCAGTATCCACTTTAGCCTTGTCCTGTAAAATACTATGTGAAATCATGGGTTCAAAACGTTATCTTTTTCTAATGCATATAAAAATGCATAACTATTAAAGTTCTAGAACTTTTTCAAGGTTCCCTCTAGTTATCTTGCATATCACAAGCAGTATACTTTGTGGAACACCGTTCACTCCTGTCTTCAGTCAATTAAAAAAATACTGGGGGTCTTTTACTTGCCAGGCACTGTTCTATTCTTTAAAAGGGCATTTGTTCTCAACTGGAGGCAATTTTCTCCCCAAAAGACGTTTAGCAATGTCTAGAGATATTCTTGCTGGTCACAACTGAGGAGGGGTGCTACTAACCTCTAGTGGGTTGAGGCCAGGGATACTGGTAAACATCCTACAATTCACAGAACAGTCCCCTACAACAAAGAATTACCTGGTCCAAGATGTCAACAGTGTCAAAGTTGAGAAACCCTGCTTCAGAGAAACATGGTAAACAAAAGAGAGACAAATTCTCTGCTTTTTTGGAGCTTACAATCCAGTAACAACGTTACGGATGCTACTGTCTTCCAGTACATTCAAGTAACATTCATCAGTCTACAGGTTTTTAGGATTTCTTCTCTGTGGTGTGAATTTCTTATATACGGAAGGCATGCTGGTACTGAGCAAATTTCCAGAACGGTGGCCTCTTAAATGATGGCAGGTTACGTACATCCCGACAAAAGCTCCCCCACCAGGTCAGAGTGTGGGCTTTGCCACCACATGTACCAGGATTTGAGGCCTGCCTTGCCAATCACTAGCTATGTGGCCTTGTGCAAGTTATTTAACTCTCTAAGTCTCAGTTTCCCCATCCATAATGGAGTTATTACTGGTAGCCCTGATTTCACAGACTTTGAGGGAAGATTAAATGAGAACAGCTAGAACAGTTCTTGATAACATTAAATAAACAGTGAGCAGGACCTGTGAGGATCATAACAAAGACTTCCTTTTCCCAAAATGTCTTGGTTCAATGTAGTTCTGGTGGTCAATCTGGTTCACTACATTAAGTGTAAATATTACTACTTAAGACAGAGGGTAGAATAATATATATTTTATGACCTGAATTTTTAAAAATAAAATTTGATTTTACAGTTTTAGCTTCAGTTGCATGTCCTATTTAAGTTTGAAATGTGTGCCCTCAGTTCTTTAAGAGCCTCCTTCGCCGTTTTTGATGTCCTTACACGCTTGCCTCTCTCCTCCCAGCCTTTCAGTGACAATCACAGCCTGGAAACTCCTAATCCCAGTAGTGATTCTTCTTCCAGTAATCCTCTGAGATTCAATTATATCTAGCTCTTTATTAGTTCTGAAACACTGCAGGGTACATTTTAATTTGTAGAGAAGCACTTCAATGATGGTTTTATTTTTTAGCCACATGGCTCTCTCATGGTTGATTAGGTAGGTCAATCACTTCATTGTCCTCCACTGTGGAAGACACAGATATGCACTTGCATTAATTTCTGGCCACCTTACTAAAGGCTTTGCCAGTCCTAGTCTCCTGCTCTTCCCCAAGCCCCAAAGTCCTTCCAATTTTTAAGAGTAAGAGGGCCTAAGGGCCCTGTGGCATACTCCAGAGACAGATGAAGTCCATTGTCTCCTAATGGTGTCTCTTAAAGCCCCAGCTCTCTTCAGCTGCCTAAGGGCCCTTCTGTGAGAGATGGGCTTATTCTACTAGGTACAGAGCTTCCTCTCTGTACCTTCTCCACTTCCACATCCTTCAAATAATGAAGATTCAACTGGTATATGATGAATCTCTACAACGGTTAAGACCATTTCACATACATCATCTTATCAGTGCTCACAACAACCTTATGAGATAGGTACAACAATATATCTTGATAACTGATAAAACTAAATTTCAAAGAAATTGTCTCACTCATGTTCACATCATCAGTAAGCAGGGGCATCCCAGAATTGTTTTTAACTCATCAACACATCTGCATCAAAACTGCTCGGAAATGTACAGCTCAATGACTTCACAAACACACCTGTCTAACTGGCATCCAGATTAAGATTCAGAACACATTCCACAGGCTTTTAACCTAGGGGTTCTGACACCAAGTCTAGCGCTCTTTAAATCATGTATGTAGTCATTCAACAAATATTTACTTACTGCTTACTAAACGTCAGAAATTTGGTAAGCACTGCAGACTTGATGGTGAATAAGACAGACTTGATCCCTGCCTTAATAGACCTTAGAATCTCTAGGGGGCCATAATAGTTAAAAAACAAAACAAACAAAAAAAACCCCATACATTGGGACTTCATTGGTGGTGCAGTGGATAAGAGTTCACATGCCACAACTAAGGAGCCCACCTGCTGCAACTAAGACCCAGCACAAACAAATAAATAAATAATAAAATAAATAAATATTACAAAAAAACCTATACATAAAGGAACTTATGTTATTAAGGGAATTTAAAGAAGCTCAGTATGGCTTCAGCATGGCAAGCAAGAGAGAAGAGGTTGGAGAAAGAGATAAACAGTCAAATCATACAAGGATTTACTGGTTGAAAAATAGTTTGGATTCTAAATGTAGTGAAACACTGCTAAACAATACCCCTGCATTCATAAAACAACCTATTCCTAAAGAGCTTGCTTAATTCTTCAACTACTCTAACCTTTGGGTACTTACTCCACGCCACTCACTTCACTAGGCCTGTCGACCTCAATGTATAAATATAATAACTGACATAAAGGCTTTGTTTCGGCCTGTTCTCCAGTTATCCTCAGATTTGGGTAGAGTAATACGTAGCCAATTCAGCACAATCATTTCTTCAATTCCGCAAATATATCCTATGTGACTACTCAAATAAATATTGTGTTTCTACCACATGCCTAGGTACTGGGGAGACAGCAGTAAATAAAAAAGACAAAAATCCCTGCCCTCATGAAAGTTACAACCTAGATGGAAACCTGTGCTTGTTTACTGAAACAAGCAAAACATATAGCATACTAAATCGTGATAAACAGTGGTGCATACAAAGGATAAAAAAATAAAGCAGGAAAGGAAGACGGGATTAAAATGACTATCTGTGTAAACAAGCACTTCTTTTTGAATACTTGTCTTTTAGTAGTTTATCAATGACACAACTGTTGGCGGTGTATACCAGGGGTCAGCAAACTTTTTCCGTAAAGGGCCAGAGAGTATGTATTTCGAGCTTTGCAGGCCAATTGGTCTCTGCTACAATGATTCAATTTTGTTGTAGCACAAAAGCAAGCACAGAAATGCATTTGTGTGTGTCTGTGTTCTAATAAAACTTTATTTATGGATACTGAAATTAGAACTCTGTATCATTTTTCACGTGTCATGAAATTTCCTTTTAAAATTTTTCAACCGTTTAAAAATGTAAAAACGATTCTCAGTTCACGGGCCACACAAAACAGGAAGCAAGCCATTATTTGCCAACCCCAGGATTATACTGTGAAATGGCTTACTGAATTTCCATAAATCAACAAGTCAAAAGACATACAAGTAGGCCCAGGATAAATATTATTGAAATATAAAGATCTAGCACTATCAATAACAACAGTTAGAAAATTCTCTAATAACTTTTAAGTTAGAGATATTAATTTTATATGATAGTGGGACTTATATTTCAAGTACAGAATAAAATATTAAAGACAATGGTGTAGCTATCTAAATAAATCATGCTAATGCTATAGAAGTACCTCAGTGAATAAAAAGAAGTCATCACAACTTACATCAAGTAATCTAGATGCCCTATAAATCACCTGATGAAGTCACCGGTATTTCCTAACAGAAACCATTTATTTCATCCACAATTATAAGTTTCAATTATCACTTCCACCCCAATAAAATACAAAGCCATATATCCAGCCTTGACCTTTCCCCTAACTTCCATAATTCCAAATGCCTCAGAGAAATCTACACCTGGATATCGTGCCACCACCTGAAACATCACAGATCTAAAACCAAGTATTTTCTCCACCACATATATAAAATAGCTTCCCCTCTAAATTCCATAACTATATTATTGATATCATCATTATCTCATTCAACCCAAGTGTTGTGGGATTGACATTTTAAGGTATTTAAAGTTTTATTTCTCCCAAGAGTTCATTTTTTTCCTTTTCTTTCACCCTTACCTACTACTGCCTCCACAAGTAGCTAAGCCATTCTGTGCTCACTGCTTCAAATGAAAGATAAGCTTGGGTCAGAAAAAGAGAAAAAAAAATTCCTAACTTTGTCTTCCAAGGTACAGCAGACAATATGACTGAAGAATGTAACGAGAGCATGGGTTCCCCCTCCAATCCCATCCATTCATTCCCCCATCCCAGGCTAGAAAGGCTCCCTTAGGTTAAAGGGAGAAGTCAGTGGGCCATAGGACAGAAGGGCCAGATCTGCAGGGACCAAACAGGTGAGTAACGCTGGGCCATTTTAGTGAGGGGCATTACTTGAATGCCCAAGAGTCCCTTAGGAGTGGTTTTAGCATCAAAAGACCACAAGTGCAAGCATATGGACAGAATCTTTCCTGGTGGTGCACGGTGAGGGCTTCTCTCGGATGGTGCTCATCCCCTTGCTGACGACCTCCCTGCTAGAAGGATGCCTACCTATGTCTGAGGCTTTATTCAGTCCCCATCCAATGTGCCATGTAGATAGCCCACTCTGCAACTCCCCTGGACCATAAATCCTGAAGAACAGAGCCCCGATCACTCCTTGGAGGTGATGGTGGTAATGGTGGTTACGGTGATCAGGGCAAGCCCAGTACTCTGAATTAGCAAGATGAGGAAAGTGGGGGTGGAGGGGTAGGCACCTGTAACTGCTAACCTGATTTCTTACACCACAAATGAGTTTTGCGTGTTTTTTGATCTTCATTTAAATGGAATCATAGTGTATACTTTGGGAGTTAGCTTCTTCCACTCAACTTCGTGTTTGTGAACATCTATACTGTTGCATGTGGTTGTAGTACATTCATCCTCACTACCCACTCCCTATTAGTTATACATTCCTATTTATTTATTCATTCTATCACTGATGGAAATTTGGGTTGTTTCCAGTTTAGGGGAAGTAGTAAAACACACCCCTGTTACATGGTTTACAGCAGTGGCAGTATCCTCGGCTCAATCTAACATAAACAATCAGTAAGACATATTCACTCTTCCTTTGCTGTATCTCTAATACCTGATCCCAGTCTTTCCACACTCACTACTTCAAAACATAATCTTATTTCTTCAAGTTGATAGTAAGCCTCCCAAGGACAAAAAATATCTTAATTCTTTGGATCTTTCACAGGATATATACTTAGTATATATTCAAGGAATAATTATTGTACATGTATAACCACTACTATCAAAGTGACCACTAACAACATTTAAGGTAGAAATGCAAGTGGCATTCTGACATCTTGACTCATAAGGTCTTGGGATTTTTAAAGCATCCTATTTTGGGTATCTCTCAGCAAATTAAATGTCCCTAAGACATCACCTAAATACCAAAAGAGCCTGGCATTAAATACATACCTTTCCTCATCTTTAGTAAGGAGCTCAGAGGGAGGTGATACAGAAGAAATAGGAGTGAAAGGAAGAAGTAGGTGCCAGTAATATATTTGAAGGTAGGACACTATCAACTCACAGCTTTAATATCATCAGGAGAAACTGAGAACCCAGGCTTTTAGCATAGCAACCCACGAGAACAATAACAACAGAAGACAATAACATAGTGCTTTGTCATCAGATCATTATGTATACTAATTCCTTTAATCTTTGTTATCTTATGAGTTAGGTATAGTACTAGCATTAGCAAGAGAGGTACAGATAAGGAATCTGATGCAGAATAATTAAGCAATTTGTCAAAGGTCATACAGTGTGCAAAGTGGCAGAGCTCAAATTCTAACCCAGGCAATCTGGCTTACGTGCTCTTGACTGGGAGAGGGGGATTTCTTCCTCCAAATGGGGTGAGAGTTCTACAATTTAAACAAAAAATCAGATTGAGCTACCTGTGAGCATACCTAAGTGTGGAATTTAAAGATGCTTTACATATGTAAATGAAACTTTTCAGCCATTAAAAAGAATGAGAGGAGGGATTATGATAAAGAGACAGGAGGAAACTTTTTGGGGTGAGAAGTTACTCATTATCTTGATTGTGATGACAGTTTCATGGGTGTATACATGCACAAAAAATTATCCAGTTGTACACTTTAATTATGTGCATGTATGTCAACTGTATGTCGATTATACCTCAGTAAAACTATATGCAAAAATGATGAAATAGATCTACAGATGAGCCAGTCATAAAAAAATGGATGCCCACAATGTATTGAGTGGAGAAAAAAATTATGACAGTATTCATTATAATTCATTAAATACATTTAAACGTGTAAAAACATTATACACACATATAGGTATATAAATAAATAAATGTGCAAATAAATGTTATCTGTGGGGTTTTCCTTTTTCCCAGTCTGTGGTAATATAAGGAGCTTTCAGTGAGGCCTCTGTCAACAGGTAGGTGACTGAGCCACCTTGAAGCAGATCCTCCAGCCCCATTCGAGGTGTCACATGACTGCAGGTCCCAGCTGACATGTTGTTAGCAACCTTGTGAAAGACCCTGAGCTAAAACCACCCAGCTTAGCTACTGCTGGATCATTAACTCTCAGAAACTGTGGGAGATAATTATTATTTTAAACTGCTAAGTTTTGGGGTAATTTGTTATGTAGCAGTAGATAAATAATACAGTACTTATTATTTGTTTATATAAAATATTATTAAAATAAAGCATACATACATAAAAGTGTACAAATCGTAAGTATATTCCTTGTTGAATTTTCATAAAGTGAGCACAACCCATGTAACCAGTGCCCAGACCAGAACACCAAACAGAATACTGGCACCCAAGAAGCCCCCCCCAACCCCCCCTCCTGTCTAGTCACTACCTCACAGCAAGGGTAGCCACCAGCCTGATTTCTTACATCATAGATGAAGTTTGAGTGTTTTTGAACTTCATATAAGTAGAATCACAGTGTATACTCTTCTGGATCTAGCTGCTTCTGCTCAACATAATGTTTATAAGATTCATCCATATTGTTCCATGTAGCTATGGTTCATTCATTCTCACTACCAATTCCATGATAGGTATATATCCCCGTTAATGTATTCATTTTACTACTGATGGACATTTGGGTTTTCTCAAGTTTAGGTCTACTACAAATAGTGCTATGAACATTCTTGTACCTGTTTTTTTATGAATGTATGTAACTGTTTCTGCGTCTATGCCTAAAAATGGAATTAATGGGTTCATAGGCATGCCTATATTCAGCTCCACTCATTACCCGATCAACACTCTTCCAGTGTGGTTGGACCAATAAACACTATCAGCAGCACTAGAGCAGAGTTCCAGTTAGTCCACATTTTCACAGACTCTTGGTATTGTCTTTTTCATCCTTCCTACTCTGGTGGGTGTTAATGGTATCATATCATATTTTCCTGATGAGTGATGAAGCTGAACACCTTTTTGAACATTACTTGGCCATTTGGACATCTTATGTGAAGTGCCTGATTCAAATCTTTTGCCCATTTAAGCAAATATTACTTTTACGATGAGCAAAATGCCATAATTTTCTAAACTAATAGGTTCTCTGTGGTATTGTGAAAACAAGTACCTTTGAGCAGAAGAGAGCCATCAAAAATAAAAGGAAAGTTAGAACTAACAGCAGGAATATGGTTAGGTACCTCTTCTAAATCTAGAAATGTTTTGAAAAGAGAAGCAAGAAAAGCAGTAAGTCAGAAAGAACCTTCAACGTGGAAATGAGACAAAAAGGGAGAGGTTACTATGAAGATGATGCATGTGGGTAGGATTTGCTTCGTTTTGGCGGATGGGAAGTGCAGCACACACAGGACATAACTCAAGAACCATGTTAGCCATAGTCACTGTCCAGAAAAGCTTTTCTGAGGAAAACAAGGGGCACAGATGGGCTTTACCCCTATTATATAGTGCTATATAATTCAGAGCAGTTTAGTGCTAGTAGGGAAAACAGTAAATATCTGCAAGTGGAAAAGTGTATCACCTACAAGTGTGGTCCCATTACATTACACTTCTCAGAGAGAAAAAATTGTAATTTACATATATCTTTGAATAGCCAATAAATACATACTCACCTTCCTTTAACCTCACAGGCCCACATTAGGTTTCACTTTCTTTTTCTCTTTTATGAGTTACCAAAATGCACTATGGCATTAGCTGCTTATTTTTAGTTTACTGATTAAATTTTAATACAACTCTTCAGATAGCAGAACAATCAGTTAAAGAAAGTTAATACTGCTGGACAAGATCAATGCATAATGGACACCATGTGTGAGTGAAAAAGTAGAAGAACAAACAATGTGGCTTTGGTTGTATTACCTTAGGCAAACCACAGCACAAAATCTTAGCCCTAAATGCAACAATACTGGTGCTTTAAATGTGATCATATAAGTAATTCAGGTTTACAATTTTTTTAAATAAATGAGGTCAGATATACTAAATAACTTCAAGAGCTCAACATTTACAATTCAACAAGAAAAAAAATCCGTTCTCACATTTTTAACATTCCCACTATCCTACTGTGTATGCACATGACAAAAATGGCATTGAAATATCATAACAAATAGTATATCGAACAAATCTGATATACCTCTAAGGCTTTAGAAGGAAGAGCTCTTTCTATGACATGTAATAAGTTGCATCACTATTTAACAAAGTGTATCATTGTAGTGAATATGTTCAAGGATATTACAGTAAAGCTACTGGGAGAACCAAAATTTAATGGTTTGACATAGTCCATTAAACATTAAATTAAAACATTAACCTCAATTCTAAAGAAGGTTTATTTTGCAGGATGACTTTCCTAAATAAGTAACATTTATACCTTCTTCAATAAAAACTATTTCTGAGTAAAGGTCCATTTCCTATAAGCATCATTCAAATTTTTTTAAAGGAAATTTGTCTCGAGAACAAAATTAAGTTCGTAATGCGACCCAACAATAAGAATCACATTCTATAAAGGCTCGTGTCAGGTAAAACTAAAAAAATGTTTTTTTCCTTTGCAAACTAGTATCTTCTCCTGCAGAAGTAGCCCACACAAACTCACAAGGATAGATTTCTAGAAGAAGCTATTATACTGATGCCACTGGGCAGCACTGACCACATAGGTTAAAAAAAATAAAAATCTCAAGATGATGCGGAATGTTAGGCTTGAATTGTCTGTTGCTATTATTTTTAAATTCTACCACTCAATCTAATTGAACTGGAGAGCTATGAATTCCCAGACAAAAAGCAGAAGAGAAATGAAACCAAGGTCCTGGAGAATCCACAAACTAGAAAATGAGCTTAATCACATTTGACTACAAATCACCAATCCCCAAAGGGAGATTTAATTTCATAATCATGCCCTATTTTGTTTAATGCTGGCAGGGATCATGCATATCTTGTTTGATTCTATACCCTCACACTCATCACTCTACTTGACACACACTAGACATGCAAAATTTACTGAATAAAAAATTTATTGAAAAAATAAAATATTGTATTTTAACAAATTGAGCTCATATGATACTCCATTTTGTGTCCAACCTTTTTCATTCATACATAATAATCTTCCTATGAAATAAAATATTTCATAAACATGATTCTTGATGGTTACATTATATTCATGTACCATAATTTAATCATTCCCTAAATGTTCTACTATTCAGAAATAAACTTTGTCCCAGAGATAAACCCACGCACATATCGTCACCTTATCTTTGATAAAGGAGGCAAGAATATACAGTGGAGAAAAGACAGCCTCTTCAATAAGTGGTGCTGGGAAAACTGGACAGGTACATGTAAAAGTATGAGATTAGAACACTCCCTAACATCATACACAAAAATAAGTTCAAAATGGATTAAAAACCTAAATGTAAGGCCAGAAACTATCAAACTCTTAGAGGAAAACATAGGCAGAACACTCTATGACATAAATCACAGCAAGATCCTTTTGGACCCACCTCCTAGAGAAATGGAAAGAAAAACAAAAATAAACAAATGGGACCTAATGAAACTTAAAAGCTTCTGCACAGCAAAGGAAACCATAAACAATACCAAAAGACAACCCTCAGAATGGGAGAAAATATTTGCAAATGAAGCAACTGACAAAGGATTAATCTCCAAAATTTACAAGCAGCTCATGCAGCTCAATAACAAACAAAAAAACCAATCTAAAAATGGGCAGAAGACCTAAACAGACATTTCTCCAAAGAAGATATACAGATTGCCAGCAAACACATGAAAGAATGCTCAACATCATTAATCATTAGAGAAGTGCAAATCAAAACTACAATGAGGGCTTCCCTGGTGGCACAGTGGTTGAGAGTCCGCCTGCCAATGCAGGGGACACGGGTTACTGCCCCGGTCCGGGAAGATCCCACATGCCGCAGAGCGGCTGGGCCCGTGAGCCATGGCCGCTGAGCCTGTGCGTCCGGAGCCTGTGCTCCACAACGGGAGAGGCCACAGCAGTGAGAGGCCCGTGTACCGAAAAAACCAAACCAAACCAAACCAAACAAAACAAAAAAACTACAATGAGATATCATCTCACACCAGTCAGAATGGCCATCATCAAAAAATCTAGAAACAATAAATGCTGGAGAGGGTGTGGAGAAAAGGGAACCCTCTTGCACTGTTGGTGGGAATGTAAATTGGTACAGCCACTATGGAGAACAGTATGGAGGTTCCTTAAAAAACTACAAATAGAACTACCATACGACCCAGAAATCCCACTACTGGGCATATACCCTGAGAAAACCATAATTCAAAAAGTGTCACGTACCACAGTGTTCACTGCAGTTCTATTTACAATAGCCAGGACATGGAAGCAACCTAAGTGTCCATCAACAGATGAATGGATAAAGAAGATGTGGCACATGTATACAATGGATTATTACTCAGCCATAAAAGAAACAAAATTGAGTTATTTGTAGTGAGGTGGAGGGACCTAGAGTCTGTCATACAGAGTGAAGTAAGTCAGAAAGAGAAAAACAAATACCATATGCTAACACATATATATGGAATCTAAGAAGAAAAAAAAAAAGGTCATGAAGAACCTAGGGGTAAGACGGGAATAAAGACACAAACCTACTAGAGAATGGACTTGAGGATGTGGGGAGGGGGAAGGGTAAGCTGGGACGAAGTGAGAGTAGCATGGACATATACACACTACCAAACGTAAAATAGATAGCTAGTGGGAAGCAGCCGCATAGCACAGGGAGATCAGCTGGGTGCTTTGTGACCACCTAGAGGGGTGGGATAGGAAGGGTGGGAGGGAGGGAGACACAAGAGGGAAGAGATATGGGAACATATGTGTATGTATAACTGATTCACTTTGTTATAATGCAGAAACTAACACACCATTGTAAAGCAATTATACTCCAATAAAGATGTTAAAAAAAAAGACAAATAAAAGAAACTCTGTTACATTCATACAATAAAAATTTATGCAGCCATTAAGAACTGATTCTATTTTTTGCCGTCATAAATAATGTAGCAGTGTATATTTTAAAATATAAACTGTTATTCTCATTTCTGATTACTGCCTTGGGACAGATAAATGGGAGAAACTGGATTTAGATTATCTAGAGATAGAGCTATCTTATCCTTTGTGGCAAACCAGCATATATTACTAGGAAAATCAGAGGCAGTTATCGACTCTTCACACATGTGTAAATTAATTTAATCAGCTTGCTTCTTAATACCTAGCTGAAATAAACTACAAAAATTGGAGTTTTCCCATGCTAAAACAGAGATGATATGGCAATGAAAGAGTTGGATCATATAGGGTGGGTATGGGAGAATTGATCTTTTTTTTTTTTTTTTTTTGAGGTACGCGGGCCTCTTACTGTTGTGGCCTCTCCCGTTGCGGAGCACAGGCTCCGGACGCGCAGGCTCAGCGGCCATGGCTCACGGGCCCAGCCGCTCTGCAGCATGTGGAATCTTCCCAGACCGGGGCACGACCCCGTGTCCCCTGCATCGGCAGGTGGACTCTCAACCACTGAGCCACCAGGGAAGCCCGGGAGAATTGATCTTGATCAAGGAATGTGCACTGTGCTACTCCTTTGTTCTTGTTACTTAGTGAATTGTGAGAAATATCTGGAACTGGGTTTCCTCTTCTATATAAGGCTTCCTGGTGAAATGAACTGAGACTTGAGAAGCTTGACAGGAAAGGGCAGATATAACTTGTGCATACCTTGAGGTATTCACTGCAGGGGTTATTGTAGGCATATGATCATTTGTTGCTTTACCTCTCATGCTATCTTATCTAAAAGTTCAATTGTTATATACTTCAGTAGATCACCTACGTTGGCATCCTACATCACCACCAAGTCATAATAAATAACAGACACCATTTCAACACATTAAACTTAACATTTCAGTATCAAATTAATTTTATTTACTCATACCCTACCTAGTTCTGGAAAGAATTAAAGATGATCTATATAAAATCAGATAATAAAAGAAGATAAAATAAAATTAAAAAACAAAAAGCATTTGAGGAAAATGTGACAAAGGGAAAAATCAAGAATAGAAGAGTTTCAGGATAATATAGCCTCAAGAGAGAGAACTAAGATTTGTATACAAAAAACTTGCTGAAAGGTTCTGTGTCTTTGTTAAAGAAAGAGATAAACCTCTTAGTAGCTAATGCCAAGAGAAAAACACTATTAGTTACATAAGCCATGGCATTCCTACCATAAAAACAAACCAATTGCCTAGAAGGCTTATCACTTATGATTTTGAGATTAGAGAGAAAAATTATCCCAAGTGTCATACTGTAATGAACAATATCTTCAACATCCATATGGTAAATACTATAAGGTTTTGTTTTGTTTTGTCTTGAACTTTTTGGCTGCACCACATGGCATGTGGTATCTTAGTTTCCCGACCAGAGATTGAACCGGTGCCCCCTTGCAACAGAAGCACAGAGTCTCAAGTGCTGGAGCGCCAGGGAAGTCCCTAGTATAAGGCACTTTACAACACAATTTCAATAGTTTCTTTGTTATAAGTAGGCCAATGGCAAGATAGCACAGAAGCAGTGTACTCTACATTTGTATAATATATTTAGAAATGGACCCACTCAAATGGCTTCCTAAAACTTCCTAGATACAATCAAAATCACACCAGGCCCAGAGGAATGCCCATGCCAAAGGAAACTCACTGCACCTGGCTGATTCTGACAAATATCCTGATGGCCACTCTATAAACAAATCCTAAATGATCTGACTCACTCTGCTGGCCCTTAGCCAAAAAAGAGTGGCAGCCCTGGAAAAAATGCCGATAAGCAAACCCAAGGGCCAAGAGAATTCAGAATATCATTCTACACTAAATAATTAAGGATGAGGGACTATAGTTCATCTGGGGGTAGCCTTGGGTCCCTAAGAATTACTACACCTCGGAAATACATTGTGAATGCCTGTCAAGTGAGTTTACCAAATCAGTACAGCCCTGGGACCAACTGGCCAAAACAAAAGAGGATGTTTGTTACAATATAATCATGGCTGAAAAGCAACCCCCAAATCTATACTGGAGTCCAACTGTCTGGGGACAACGCACTAAGTATTCTGGTATTGGGTGGGGGAACATTTTTCTGGACTATTGTCATGTCAGTACTCAATTTTCAGGTGGCTGCAAATTTCTCTATAAATCCTTTATTTCCCTTAGTTACATACCTTTTCATCAGAGTTGAGGTTGAGGGAGCAGAGGGTACAGAGGGGGTTCTGTCTGAAGATTTTTTTTGCCCTTCCAACACTGCGTCAAGAAGAATCTTTATATCATTTTACTTGATCTGCACATTAGAAACCCTATGAATTCAGTAAGGTGAATAATATCATATTTGTCTTACAGATGAGGAAACCAAGGCTTGGTTTGGTTGTAACCAAACTCTGCAGAGTTGCTGCTTGGTAGACCCTGTAGCACATCCTAGATCTGCTTCTCACTCTAATGCTGTCCCCACTATAGTAGTGAACCAAGAATGGAAAATTTTCAGCTCTCAGCTTAATTCCATATGTCCTACAGTGGATTTTCGAATACTAAAACTGACATTTTTGCGACTTGCAATTAAAACAACAAACACAACTACATGCAAAGCTGCATCAGAGGTCTGAAGACAAGGGTGACATTCTAGGCTGAGTACTGGTCCCTGTTAATTGTTTTTCCACTCCAACAAGAAACCTACAAATCAAGTCAAGCCAGCTGTCTACACATACTATATACTTTCCCACTTCCAAGCCTTTGTTCATACCGTTCCCCTTCATTTAAATATGATGTCCCTTCCTTTTGGCATATTTGAATCCAAAAGTCATTATTAATGACAGTATAATTTCCTGCCTCCTTAGAAATGCATCTCTATCAGCCCAGCAGGACATAATCTCTCTGTCCTCCGAATTTCTATAGCATTCAAATCTGTAGTACTCATTTGTCAAATATTACTCTCTCTTGTTTGTTCACCAATTTTCTGTGTATTATCTCCCCCAGATCACAAGCTGCTTGAGGGATGAAGCCATCACTTGGCCTTTCTGCACCCAGGTGACACAGAGAAAAAACACGCAATAACTGATGGCTAAGACACCAAGACCCCTGAACAGCCTAAACAAACCAGCTGCCGACTTCACTTTCTTTCATTATAAACTCAACCAATCTTTTAATTTTCCATTTTCCCCTTTACCTTTCTTTTTCTACTTTAACTGTTCATAACACAAAACCAAATTTTATGTTTTACCATTGCACTGACTACCGATTCTTGCATGACATGTATGGGAAATATTTTCTACTCAATGATATATACATAGGGCAGACAACTTGGAACACACATAAATTTTCATCACTACTTCATAATCCACTGTATGAATAGTTATCATTTATGTAACCAGTGCTTTACTGGTGTTCATTTAGGATGGTTCTGTTTCTTTATTATAAATAATGTTGATATGTACCCACCTATATTTTTATGCACATCTTATTGTTTTCTGAGATTCCTAGGTTGATTGATACATATTGCTAACTTGCCCTCCAGAAAGTTTAAAGCAATTTCATTTTTACCACCAGTATACGAGAATGCTTGTTTACAGAAAGTGGCTGTCTCAGGTTGGCTTTAGGGAGGTTGACAGTGAAGGAAGGAGGGAGGAAGAAAGAGAACCAGATTAGGGAGGATTAGGCCTTTAAAAAAAGATTCGAAATAAATAAAATAGTAGACATAGAAGTTTTCATCATACTGGCTTCTCTACTTTTCAGTATGCCTAACCTTTTATAATTAAAAAAAAAACTTTTAAAGACTATTTCTCACACTTGTCAACAATGAGTATGAGCATTTTGTTTTTCAAATTTGTGAATTCTATAGATGAAAAATGGTATCTCATTGCTTTAGTTTACAATTCCTTGATCACAATCAGGTTGAACAGATTATATATAATGTATATATGAGCTAGCTGTATTTCTTCTTTTATAAACCTATAGCTTTTGGTTAAAATTTTGTGCTCTCTGCTCTTTTGGGGCATTTATGCTCTGTTTTTAATTGCAAAAGCATGGATGAAGAACATTTTCTCTCAAAAATAAAACTTCTACCCAAAAGAACTACCTTCTAAGTAGGATCTTTACATGTGTGGCCCTTATTTGATCTCTTCCTCCTTATATATGTGGCCTTCGAAGGAAAAAAATTTGTCCACTACCAAAATGGATATAAATTTCCTAGAAGCAACTTAAAAACTGCTTCAGAAAACCTCCAGAAAACCTCCTGCCTTTCCTAGAACAACTAAAGGGAAGGACTGTGGAGGAAAGCTTGGTCTCTGAGGAAAGGGATTTGTCTAATAGATATGACTGTAGTGTTTCCCTGTTGCTGCCGTAAGTAAGGACAAGGAAATTTATGGCTGAAAAAAACATATATTTGGATAAAGAAAGAGACATTACAATTCACAACTATCTAGAGAACACAATAAGGAATGCAAATAAAGTCACGAATCACAGGAAGGAGTGCCCTAAGAAGGCAGTAGAGAATAGGAGTGGGGGCAGCAGCAGCAAGGAGTAGAGGGTCCTAAGGGTTCCCAGATGCCCTCAGCTTCATTCCAACCAGTTTAAAGAGGACACCCAGAAACTATGTGTTGATACAGAAATTAAATATACTCACACTACAAATAAAGGGACCCATCAAGTGCTGCATCCCCTCCCTCTGTCAAATGCAATTCATAAAAGGAAAAAGGAATTGAATGACATCTAGAAATCACAGAACCCTAGGAAGCAGAGAGACTATTTATGGAGTCCATCACTTACAGGAAAATGGTTTCCATACTGCTGGGGCCAAGTTCCTAGAACCACATTCTCTTGTACTACTGCTTATTTCCATCTCTGACCATAACCTTCATCTTGAAAATGGCCAAAGTAAGTTTAATTTGAAACCAAGAGCCAGACCACACTTTTAAAATAGATGCAAAGAATCTGAAGAAATAGCAAAGAAACAGATTTTGTTCTTGAGATTTAAAATGGTAAGCGTACTACTAAAATATGCTCAATATGTGACATAATTGGTTGGACATGTGCCAGGACATTTTTGAGGGAGACCCCAATCATCAACAGGAAACTGTAGACTACCTACACAAATGCCATCCACAATGCCTTTGCCCCCCAGCCTTTCTGTAGGAGGAGGGCTGGAAAAGTTCTCAGACTCCCTTGTAACTAAGGGTGTACATGTGACCCAGTTCTAGCCAATGTGATGTAAGGGAAGAGTCTTGTTTTCAAGACGACATACCTCTGCAAACCCTTCTGCCATTTGCCCTCTTTCTTCCTGCATGGAATATGGATGTGAGGTGTGGAGTATAGCCATCGTACAATAATGCGAATGAGAACCACATGCTAAACTTAATGGGTTGGAAAAACAGAAAGGTATGTGTCCTTGAAGACATCCACCCTGAACTGCTTACCTCCAAACTAATTTTGTGAGATAACTACACTCTTATCTAAGCCTCTATTAATTGCATTTCTGCTAATTGCAGCCAAACTCATTCCTACTAATATACCAAGGGTAAACAAACAAACTGTAATTGAGCTCCTCACTGTGGTATAAAGAGGCAGATACACATCAAAAATGAAATTAAAATGTCATAGATGCTATAAAGGAAGTAAAGGATACATTAAGGGAAGAATGGTCAGGTTAGTGGTAACCAGAAAAGATATGAAGTCTTCACAGACCAGGCAACACTTGAGAGTCCTGAAAAATGACTTGTTTGCCAGGGGCAGGAGGGAAAGTCTACATGTCAAGCAACCTAGGACACTGCAACACAATAGACTTCCCATTCTTCTAACAAAAATGTAACAGGATCTACCACAGCCAAGCGTCGTGCCAGGAGTCTGATTACCAAAATAACATAAAACCTGCCTTCATGTTGCTTAGTCTAATTGACTTTTGTCAAGGCTATCTCAATAAAACAAGTAGTCACAACTTGGTGGCTGCATAACTGTATCACAGATATACTGCTGTGTTTGGCCTATAAGAAGTCTGGTTTTCCAAGTCTTCCAAACTAAAACCTACACTTTGTTCCTTATCACCGAGGAATCGCCTCCCTCCTAGAACAAAGGGAAAGACATCGTGTTGTCACTTGTTTTCATTAAAAATCTCGGTGCAATTATGAAGCTGGCAAATATCCCCAGGAGACCAAATCAGTCTATTTTGTAACTCACAGCTTCAAAGCCTCTGGAGACTATCAGGATACAAGTACTAAAGAAAATTACCTCACCATCTATTCACTTCCTTGGAAACTGCTTCTGAAATGTCTGCAACGTCTTGCTTTAGCTACCAAGGAACACCAATCTTAAGGAAGGTTCCTCCCACATACCAATTTATTGATAGCTACTAATTTGAGGAGAAAATTCTCTTTGGAAAAGCATTTCACCAAACTTCATAATAAGCATTATAGGATTCTAACACCTCATGCAGTTTATTCTAAAACAGATTTTCTTCCTGTCCTTCTTATCACACAGACACTGTGAAACACAAGGAAAGTCCCGTGAAAATACAGCCCCTTACCACCCGTTGAACTGAAGCATTCATCTACCTCAGAGATGGGTAGGACAAAGGGACATAAAATGATGTGGTCTGGTACAAAACCAATAGGAAGGTAACTGGATGCTCAGAAGAATCAAATATAAATTCATTAAATTATAAGCGAATCTTTCAGAATCATCTGGAAAAAAACTGAATCCTGCTGGCAACACGCATGAATATCCATAAAGACATTCTTTGGCCTTACCTTGTTATTCTGGTCTATAATTGTTTTCACATTTTGAGTGCTCACTCATGCAATTCAGCCCTCAAAGCAGCTTTGGGGCACTGGATTTCAACCCCAGAAAAGGGGTGCATACAGGGGGATCCATAGCTACAGGTCACTAGAGCCAACAGCAAGATAGCTACCACAGCCCCTTCAAAGTCCTAAGCCTTCTCAGGGTCCACCAATCTGCCTACAGCACTAAGTAAATGGAGACTTAGGGCAGAGAATTGAATGAGTTTCTGAGTTATGATGCTGAATACCTGGATTAATCTTAGGAAATAGCTCCATACTGCATCTCTTTTACAGTAACCACACTGACAAGTCAATGCCAAATCTCTCATTTTAGTGACAGGCCAACATGGCTGCTTTGATCTCATTCCCATTCAATAGTGAGTAGCACCTACAGTACAGCCTGTGATTTACCATAACGCTATCAAGACCCCACATAATCTCTTACATGTGAATTTACAAGAGGATAATGAGCCAAAAGTATTGTGAGTTGTATTTTGATGAATTTTATACTTTGTATGTGTGCAGACATACACGCAGAACACTTTAACCCCATCATTAGAGAAACCTTAATTCTTTGCTCTTCTATCATTGTAAATTCCTTGATGATTTCTATAAGTCTCCTAATTACTGTATGCATTCTTAAGGTGTTCAAGTTAATAATCTCATTTACTCTGGCTGTCATATAAGGTAGAAACTACAAAACGAACTTTATTTAATTATCTAGCTCACTATTCCCTACAGTCCTTCAGCAAATGAGTTAGAAGAAATAACCATTACAGGGACTTCCTCCCAAACGCATTTATATAGCACTATATAACAAAGTATATCATGGACAAAGTAATCTTATTTAAAATGGCTTGAAATATATCAGCTGCATATCTACATGAGTACAAGAAGAAAAAATATACAAATATATTTCTTTAATTTTCTTATTTCTGAGATAATCAAAATGCTCACTCTTAGTTAATTTATTAATGGTGAGTAATTTATTATGGTGAAACAACATTTACTGAATACCTACTACAAGCATTGTACTAAGCAGAGTAGAATCTAGCATTTGACTTAAAACAGCTCTAAATAGGTTTTTTAAAAATCTCCAGGCTTGGTGAAAAGTTATTCTATTTTCAATACAACTTAGTGAGGTGGGATCATATAGGTTGCTCATAGCCCTTAAAGGATTCTGCTTATCTCTAAAATGTCTCTGCCCCCTACTCCCTTTTGTATGGAAAACAAGAGGCTAGGACATCACAGGATTCTGTCTTACCAACATTCCCTAAAGGAGCACATGGTCTTGGATTCTAAGAGGTTATTCAGTAAATTGGTTTTTTGCCCTCATGGAAGTATTCCTCAAAACTTTCCATTTCTGGATATGATAAACTCAGAACCTATAGGACTCTCTCCGTCCCCCGCACATATACACACAAAAAACAACCACAAAACCTAGGTATCATAGAAAGAAATGAACTTAAGGTACTGGACAGTGAGCAAAAGCATACAGACTCTCACAGGGAACTCACAACTGCTGGGAGGAATAGAGACAGGGAACTATATCAATAAGTTTTACTCACCATGGCTTTTAGCCTGGGGCTAAATGCAGCATTTGTGATGAACAGCAGCTAGTGGAGGACAGGGCACACATAGAAAAAACCCGACATAATCCTGGCGTAGGGAACCAGAAAAGGTGAGTTGGGAAAATGCTGAAGAAGTGAGGGAATCCCAGAAGGAAGACAGCCAGAGAGGGAACCCCCAAGCTCTGTATTCAATTACTTCTGTAATTGAATCCTAACTATGGTGGTATGGAATAAATGCAAAACAAAAGAACAAATTTTGAACTAAGACTATAACTGCCACCCAGAAGGTGCTGATGAGTGAAGAGAAGCAGACAGACACTGGCAGATTGTGCACTCAGCTGAAGGAGAGGAGATGATGTGCCTTTTAGTCTGGATTTAGGTGAAGCCCAAGTGCTCACAGCAGAAGTATAAGCATGTGTGAAAAACCCAGTCATTCAGACCTGAAAAACCAGATAAAAAGAATCCAGGAAATCATGAGCATTGAAGAGAAAGACCCAAAGAGTAGATCCCTAATCCCTGATTACCCACATCTCTGACTAAACCCTGAACAACACTTGCACAGGCTAGACTATTAACAGCCCATCCAAAAACAGCAGATCTGAACAAAGACAAGAGCTACTACACAGGAGTTAGCTGTTCAAGCCCAGCCAAGAAAACTGGCTGCTAAGATAAAGAAATAGTACTTATTGGATAAAAATAACATAGTCCAGAATTTCCTCAATTTAACATTCATAACATCCAAGATATAATCCCAAAGTAGCCAGCATACAAAGAATCAAGAAAATATCGCACACGCACACACACAAAATATAACACATTATCAGGAGAAAAGAAAATCATTCTGGTCCAACTCCAAGATGAACCAGAACTAACAGACAAGGATGTTAAAGTGGCTATCCTCAATGAAATACAAGAAGACAATGTTTTCAATTCATAAAAACCTGACTTCTGACCTTGGTATAGAAGGACTTTGGAATTTATCACTCCCATTCTCACAACAAGAAAAAAGGTGAACAAACTGAAAGTCAACAACTCTTTCTAGATCCAGCAGAGCACTGAGCTCACAGGGCAAAACACTGTCCCCAAAACTGTAGAAACAGGTGCATACAGAAAATCCAACTTACCAAAGCAGAGGCCCAGGAACAGAAAACTCCAGAACCAGTACCAGAGTAGAAAACCTAAACTGTAGTTGATTGCTAGAAGCTCAGTGTGGACAAGTTTGAGAGTTAAAAACTTCAGGGGGGCTTGATCTTAGGGGGACCCTCATACTTTTTTGAGTTTTACCACCAGGAGCCCTGCCAAGTTCTCACAGTGAAGATCAGAGAAAAATTCCCTCAGGCTTCCAGAAGTGGGAGGGGGAAAGTAGCCACTTTGTAATATGCCCAGAACATTCTCTACCTCTTAACAAGGTCTGCCCTCAAGAGAAACTATTTAACAGAGCCTAATCAACCTTGGGGAAGTGAAATACTCAAATTGGCTCAAAATACCCAAATACCCAGTTGGTTCTAACCCCCTTTAGCCTTCCACATGGGGGAAGGAAATCACCCAATTCCAGCCCCCATCTAGCCTTCCTATTTCACCTAACGGTGAAAAACAAATGCTGAGAAGCAGTCGTGAAGGTCACAGCCCAGGGGTACAGGCTCACTAAAAGACTGAGACCCAGTGTTAGGATTATAAAACACTTCCTCTCTCCCCACACCTTCCCACTACAGCAGTAGAACTCTTGTATAATGACAGGGGAATAAAACTGAGCGAATAGCTCATCCCAGACCTTATTTAAGACCAAGTCCCTAGGAGAACCTGAAGACAATAGGGGAGTGAAAAACAAAGACACCAGCGGAAGGTTTATCCTCTGTCACCTACAGCTACAGTACATACTACACAGTCTAACTTCTAGCCAGATAAACATCAAACTTCACACTAAACGCCTATTTACCTCAGCTCCTATTACTCAGTACATGATGTCCAGTTTTCAACAAAAAATTTCAAAGCATAATAAAATAAAACAATCTAGTTAGATGAGACAAAGAAAGCATGAGAACTAGACTCAATTATGGCAGAGATGTTGGAATGATCAATTGATGAAAACTTCAGCAGAGAAATTGGAAGTCTCAGCAGAGAAACAGAAACAATAAAAATGAAATTTTAGAACAACAAAAAAATATAATTTCTGAAAAAAAATCACTAGATTGACTAACAACCAAATGGATATGACAGAGGAATGAGTAAGTGAACTTAAAGACAAATCAACAGAAATTACAGAAGGTGAAGAATAGAGAGAAAAAATTAAACAAAATGAACAGAAGCTAAGAGACCTGTTAAATGATATTATACAGTCATAAATAAATGTAAATAGAATACCAGATGAAGAGGAGAGAGAAAAAATATTTGTAGAAATAATGGATAAAAATTTCCCAAAATTGATGAAAGAAATTCGCAGATACAAAATACATGAATCAAAGCAGGATAAACACAGAGAAACCCAGCCACGGTACATAATAAACCATTGTAAGGCAAAGATAAAGAGCAAACCTTGAAAGCAGCCAGAGAAAAATGACATATCACCAACAAGAGAACAATGATCTGATTAATGCTTAACTTCTCATCAGAACCATGGAAGACAGAAAGACTGGAACATCTTTAAAGTCTTGGGGGGGGGGGAAAGAAATGTTAACCCAGAATTCTGTATCCAGCAAACATATCCCTGAAGAGTGAAAACAAAATAAAGATACTTTCAGATAAAAGAAAACTAAAAGCATTTGTCACTGGCAGATCACTATAAGAAGTGCATTTGCTGGCAGCGGACTTGCACTGTAAGAAATGCTAGAAGTTATTTAGATGTAAGGCAAATGATACTAGATGGAATTGGGACACTCAAAAATGAATAAAGAGCATCAGAAGTGATAAATGGAGGAATAAATACAGAGGACTATATTTTGCTTTTTTCCTCTGAATTTCTTTATAAATCAAATAACTGTCTAAAACTAAAATGGTAAGTGTCTTGTGGAGTGTGTGTGTGTGTGTGTGTGTGTGTGTATGTGTGTGTTTACATGTAACAACTATAACAAAAAGGATAGAGGTGTGGACCTATAAGTTTGTGAGTTTTCGATGTTTTACTTGAAGTAGTACAGTATTAACTAATGTACTAAGTAGTACATTATTAACTAATTAAGTGGACTGTGAAAAGTTATTTTTGTATATTATAATCCCTAGGGCAGCCGCTATAAAAATAGTACGAAAAAGAATAGCTAAAATATCAAAAGACAAAATAAAAGAGAATTCTGAAAACATATTCAAATCCTCTACAAACAAGGCAGGATGAAGAGAGGAAGGAAAAACAGAGATGTGTAGAAAATAAAAAATATTAGGCCTAAGCCCAATCATGTCAATAATTACATTAAAGATCATTGAACTAAACACTCCAATTAAGAAGCAGAAATTGTCAGAAGGCAAAAATAAAACAAACTACACAAGTCTACACTGTTTACAAGACACTCATTTTAAATATAAATACACAGACAGGTTAAAAATGAGCAGATGAAAAACATACCTTGCAAAGAGTAATAAGCAAAAGGCTGGAATGGCCATTAACATCACAAGACAAATTTCAAAACCAAATGTATTACCAGAAATAAAGGAGAATGATAATAGAGTCAATAATGATAAAAGAGTCAATTCAACAGAAAGGGACCAACCCAAATGTGTATGCATCCCATAACAGAGTTTCAAAATATATGAAACAAGAATTGACAGAATTAAAGGGAGAAACAGACAATTCTCCAATCATAGTTGATGACTTTAACACTCTTGTCTCAGCAATGGATTGAACTAGAAAAAAAAAAAGAACAATCAGCAAAGCCATAGAAGACATGCACAACATTATTAGCCACTTTGACCTAATATATATTTATAGACTGATATACCCCAAAATGGCAAAATACACATTCTTTTCAGATTTACATGGGATAGTTACCAGGAGAGATCATATTCTAGGTTATAAAACAAGCCTCAATAATTTTTTTCTTAAAAAAAACAAACCTGAAATCACATGGAGTATGTTCTCTGACCACAAAAGAATCAAATTAGAATACCATTTTAGGGCACACAGGACCACCCTCAAGTTTGTGATTCACCACGGAAGAGTCAACAGTAGGTTATATTCATGGCTAAGATTTATCACAGTCTAGGGTACAGAGTAAAAGCAGGAGGAAAAAGATATGCATTGGGTAGAATCCAGAGAGGTCACAGACCTTTTTATACATACTCTCTCTAGAAGCAAACTATAGGGATATATGCAAAATACCTCTGACCAGGGAAGAGCAGAAAGAGCAACTGAGTCTCAGCTTTCATGGCTTGTAAGAAAGGCTGGTCATACAGGCATATCCTGCTACTTGACCGCCATGGTAACTGAAACTCAGGACCCCAACAATGAAACTAGGTACACTTCATCAATCTGGATGTTTGTACAAAGCAGTTCTGACAAACAGGTACAGCACGGTCTATTGCTCCTGGTGTTCAAAACTAAATCAACCATTAACATAAAAACATGCGGAGGGCCACATTCCCAGGGGTTAACCAAGAGTCAATCATGGTTCCAGGTTCCCTTAGAGACATGAAGGAGTCAGCAACCAGACCCCCTGTGTTAACATTGTCCTCACAAATACCAATATGTAAACCAGGAAAACACTACATATTTGGAAAGTAAACAATAAAACTCTAAATAATCACTGGATCAAAACATAAATTACATATATGCTAACTTCTCTTATGAAAGGGATCTGATAAGTTGAAGGAGTATTACTGTATTAGAATAAAAATTATAGTAGTATGTAGTGAAATGTATGTGACTGCATTTGGATAAAAAGCTTTCAACAAAGGGAAACACACAAAAAATCAATTACAAGAGAAATTACACAATATTTTGAACTAAATGGTAATGAAAATACAACATAAAATCTGTGGAATGCAGTTAAAGTTGTGCTTAGAAGGAAAGTTATAGCCTTAAATGTCTGTATTAAAAAAGATCATAATGCAAAATCAACAAGTACTATATAGAAAAATTTTCAAAAATATATAAGTAGAAATTACCCTCCATGTTGTCTTCCATTTTTCCCAGATCTAATGCCAGAATAGAAATGTTTGTAGGTGCTTGTAGGGTGAAACATTTGGTTTCTTTGGAAACCAAAATATCACAAAATCTATGAGCAAGAGGGAACCACCTCCTGAGTAGGAATGTACCATTTAAAGTACACCCTAACCCTAACCCTGGTAGTCCAGTGGTAGAGAATCCACCTTCCAATGCAGGGGACGCGGGTTCAATCCCTCATCGGGGAACTAACGTCTCACATGCCACGGGGCAACTAAGGCCACGCGCCACAACTACTGAGCTCGCGCACCTCAACTAGAGCCCGCGTGCCTCAAACTACAGAGCCCACGCGCCCTGGAACCCGCATGCCACAACTACAGAGAGAGAAGCTGCATGCCACAACTAGAGAAAAGCCTGCATGCCGCAATGAAGAGCCTGCTCGCTGCAATGAAAACATCCTGCGTGCTGCAACGAAGATCCCACATGCCGCAACTAAGACCCGACGCAGCCAAAAAAATAAAAAAATAAAGTACACCATTCTGAGTAGGCCCAAACACTGTGATTATTCTGTTTCCTACCACACTTAGAGAGATGTAGAGGCTGGGGGCGGGGGGAGGGAGGGAGGCGGGAGGCAGGTGTTAGGGGTCAGCTTTAGAATTTGTGTGGTCCTTCCAGTTGTATAAAAAGACTTTCTGATGAGCAGATTTTAGTATTTTTGTTGGCCTGGCAATGTGAGAAAAGGGTAATTCCAATAGGGGCCTCACTCTGCCCAGAGACGAGTACAAAGGCTCAAAGGGTAACCCATGGTACATATAGGAGTCGAGTGTTTGGCCAGTGAGAGCCCCACTGCCCCACTGCGTCACACAGTCAAACATTCCCAAAGCAGCAACTCAATGGCTCACAGGGCCACAAGTATTACTAGTACAGCTATTAGGTTGGCTTGCCACACTTCCACAGGTTAGTCTGGTAAGGAGACAATGAGCTCAAATGGATTCAGAAAATTTATTACTCAAACACACAGCAAAAGCAAAATCAGCACGGTGTCAGTGTACCAAGCCCTTAATCCCACATGCTGACATCAAACAGGAAGGGCCAGATGACAGATGTTCAAGCGATGTGTCATGCTGCTGTCAAGGAGCCACCTCTAAACTAAATCCAAGCAGTTTTACAGACTTACAGAGACACCTCAAGGGTACAAGGTACAAGGTGGAGACCCCTGCACTCAGCTGAACGAGGAGATGGATGAGAAATGGACTTATGACAGTTTCCCACAAGGTACGTTAGGAGAAACCACCTAGTGACAGCTCCTCACCAAGCTGCTTATCTCCCCTTGCTCCGGGAGGAACCACAGGGCATTTCGCCAAGACTTGAGTCAGACTGTGGTGAAGCATTGCCCACGTGCCCTGAATGAAGACGTGCAAGGTGGGCAGGGTGCTGCACAGAGCAGCTTTTCCACAGTATGTTGATTTTATGTGCTTTTACTACAGTGATATTCAATGCCAAGAATTCTGAAGCACTCACTAAGAAGTGATACCGAGCATTTCAGCTGGGCCCTGAATTAACTGAAAGAAAGTCATGGAGGAGGACAGTAAGTGTGAAGTTTTTAACAGAATATCTTCTGTCATCTACCCATACAGGCTAATGGAATTAACCACTCCAAATACAAACACCCTTGAAGCAGGGGGCCTATTTGTGGGAGATATGTGTAGTGCACAATGAAGGAAGCTGTGTACCAGCTATATGACTTCCTTAACCACTCACTCTTGGTCCTACAGAAGGATACTCTCAGGGTCTTGTAATACTCTGTGGTGTGGAATTAATGCTGCTACTTCTGGTCAAAAAGAATAAGGTCAGATCAAAGGCTGTGGTTCTAAAACAACCAGCGCACTATAATCAGCAATATCTACCGCAGACAGTGTGAGAAACTTAGGCTATAAACAAACCCATCTCAGAGCTCTCTGAGACAGTCTGCCTTAGTCCTGGCTAGCTGGGGAACCTACAACAAAATGAGTTTGGGTTTTTTTTTTTTTTTTTGAGCCAATGAATTAGACAAGCTTTATGTTGATTAAAGACCAGACAAGATGCTAAGCGGTGAACCAAAATCAAAACAAACACTGATGCACAGTTTTGCTAAGAGAACTCTCTCTCTAGTAAGTTTAGAAAATGAACACTACGGTTATATACCCTTAAAATAAACAGTGAACTTAATCATTATAGGTAGCTTAAAAATATTGATTGTGATCAGTGATCACACACTGCATGAAACAACTAACAAATTATTTAATATTCTCATTTTTTTAAGAAATGTAGAGAACAAAGGTATTTAATTATGTTTGTGTCCCAACCACTTACTGACAAATTTTCATCTTACAGTGAAATAACATATACTATAAAAATGATAATAACATCAAACAACTTTCACCTTTCACCAGACAATCTAACACTACATTTACCTTTTTTTTAACATTTTTATTGGAGCATAATTGCTTTACAATGGTGTGTTAGTTTCTGCTTTATAACAAAGTGAATCAATTATACATATACATATATCCCCATATCTCCTCCCTCTTGCGTCTCCCTCCCTCCCACCCTCCCTATCCCACCCCTCCAGGCGGTCACAAAGCACTGAGCTGATCTCCCTGTGCTATGCGGCTGCTTCCCACTAGCTATCTACCTTACATTTGGTAGTGTATATATGTCCATATATATACTACCACTGTCTCACTTCAACAAAAGGAGTTTGAATTACGTTTCTTCAAATACAGATATGGACAGACAGACAGCAAATGGCCACATAGCAACTAAGATTTACCTACGCCAAAGTGGAGGCTAGATTTGCATTAACTTTTGGTCATCTTATAGTAAACATTTTGTAATAAAAAGAATAAAATACTCCTTATAAATTTCTCTTTAATATGACTAAATGTAGGAAGGAAATGCTTAAGATTTCTTTGCCAACATTATACACAGACAGAGACTGACTTGATTAAGGCTGTTTGAAGACATTTCATATACAGTTTTAGACAAATGGGTCCCACACAAATGTGATGAAGGAAAAAAGAGAAGCAAAACCACATGCCATTGTAGTAATGTAACAGGACAAAACATAACACTATCAGCTGAAGTCCAGTGACTCTAGCACAAGAAAGGGAAACCATGAATAGGCCCAGAGAAATAGGTAAGAGTTAACCGCACTGTGTCACTGGGCAGGCCTGCTGTGAGGACTGCAAGTAACAGGAAAAATAACTCACAAAACAACTTATGGTCTATTATCCAGCCAGGAAAGAAACAGACAATGGGGGAAAAGTCTACACAAACCTTGAGAGAGTTCTGTGGATGTGATAATCAAAGTACATTCTCTCACACATCATGCTTGAGAAAGGAATGTAATGAGAAAGAGGCCTCACTCTCCTGTCATCCCTGCTTGCATCGGCAAGGAGGAATAGAAGGTCAGTGGCACAGAAAAGCACCAAAAGACAAAACTTGTTTGGAGGGGGTGATGTAGACCACTGTTAGCCCCTTAAGTTAGGGGGTCTTAAATCTAGGTCAACACTGATTTCTCCAAAGCAGTGGCTAAGGGAACCCCATGTGGTCACATTCGTGATTATACTGAGGCTGCTTCTTACCCAGAGGTCTCTGTCCTGAATACAGAGTTTCTTCCCCTTTAACAATACAAGACACAAAGGAGAAGCAGCAGATATATACACGGGGTAGTGGGCAGGGCGGGAAAGTTCTATGACATTTTAGTTTAAGGTAGACAGTCATTTACATGACCCTGGATCGTCAAGGAAAAATTCTGCCTAAAAAATTCTGATATAGCTGTGGGAATAGTCAGTGTGCAGAATGTAGCTGGTTATGAGAATTAATGGCATTATCCAAGGGCAAGGGCCAAAGTCAAGGAAGGAGTTTTAAGGAGTGAATAAGTGAGAGGTCGAGTAAGATGAAGTAGGTAAATGAAGCCTTCTACTGGAAGTGGAGCTCATCATAGGATATCAACTACTCTTTGAGGGATACAAAGGAAAAAAACATCCATTAAAACCCATCTTTTCTTCACCAGAAGACTAGATCTATCACTCAAATACTTATATTCATCATCATGTTTTAATAGAAGGGTGCACTGGATAATCTCATTAATTCAACAATATCTGAATAATCTCATTAATTCAAGTATTTTTGAGCACCTACCGTATGCCTGCCACTGTGTTAAGCACAAAGAGATTGCCCTTTCTAACAAATTTACATAGTATCCTCTCATTCATTCATTTATCAATTCATTCAACAATCATTAAGCACCTAATGCTTGCTAGACCATAATGTTTGATGCTTGAAATGCATGCATAGTAAGTGTTCAATATATATTTTCTCTTCCTGAACACAAGAGTTTTACTGTATAAAGCTGAAAATGGAAAGGGGCAGCCCAAAAGCATGCTTCATGCACTGGGGCCTCCTGAAAAAAGCTACAAGCTTTAGTGTCAGAGAGCTGGACTGGAATTCCAGCTCTACCACATACCCCAAAGTGACCTTGAGCTCTTAACCTCTCTGAACTGCAGTGTCCTCAGTATACAGTGGGGGTAAATGTCATATCCCCTGCAAGGCAACAAAAATAATAAAAGTAAAATGTCTGGTACAACACAGAGGGGTTGTCATTGCTGTTATTATCACTATTAAGGAAGATAATCTGTGCGGTCAGGAGTTGCTTGAGAGATGAGAAGAAAATATAATGTGGGCAACCTTCTGAATAATGAACTCACTATACTCCCATGAAGGACAGGGTTGCTAAGAGTGTGCTTCGGTCCCAGAGGAAAAAACAAAATCCCATTCTAAGCAGGATTTACCCCAGTGCCCTTCCTGGTCTTCTGAAGGCCCTGATTATCTTCTTCCTCTTATCAGCCCTGATGAAGTACACTAGAGGCCACCCAATATAGTGGCAAGGAGTCGCGGGGTGTTCAGAATCCTGATTCCCAACACTAACCAGGCAGAGACCAAGTAGTCAAAGACAACAGTGATGCTCTGACCCCTGGCTAATGAGGCTGAGATTCTGGCAGAGAACTAGCACCAGTTCATTAGTTAAGAACTGAAATGCAAATGAGGAATCAGACAGAAAAAGCAGAAGCCAGCTGCGGAGCACAGGCTCCGGCCACGTAGGCTCAGCGGCCATGGCTCACGGGCCCAGCCGCTCCACGGCATGTGGGATCTTCCCGGACCGGGGCACGAACCCGCATCCCCTGCATCGGCAGGCGGACTCTCAACCACTACGCCACCAGGGAAGCCCTATACAACCTTTTAAGAAAGTAAAGAGGTCAGACTTTAGGGGTGGGTGGGGCTTTCTAGAAGCACTGTGAAGGGTGGTACCTGTAGGCTGGAGGCTTTCAGTATCTGTGGATGGGCAGATCTGCATTAAGCACTGGTAAGAAATGACTGAGGAGACCAGTAAAAAGGATATGATTATAGTGTTAGGAAAGAAGTAATGAACCCTGAACAAGGACAACAGAGTGGGGATGGACTATTGAAAACTTTGCAAAGGTCAATTTTGTAAACTAGGTGAACATTCAGAGTTGAGAAAATGAAATATAAAAAGATGCTAATAATAAATATTAATATCTACCATTTGCATTTTAAGTTAAAGGAACTTTAAAATACAAGGAACACTAAATTTTGTATAGTTCATATTAATGCAAAATAAAACACTTGTATTTTCAGACTAACTGCTTATGAGCCTAAAGAAAGAATTTTATTTTTACTCCTCTATATAATAATATTTTCTTGACAAATCCTAGGGAAAATATGAGTGAGATACTGAAGTATGATAAAATTACACAGGAAAGTAAATATACTCTTGCCAAAATCATTATTCTGGTCCCATGAGTAATACTAACACAGAGGAAAAAACTAGGACTATATTCCATTAACTTTTTTTCTGCAGTGACAGCAAATTTTAAACTAGGCGTGTGTTTCTAACTTTGCCAGCTTTCTCCCTGAAGCAAATGTGTCAGAGAGGATTACTGTGGCAAGTTAGTCATATGGATTTTTTTTTTTTTTTTACAAAATGGTAACACATAACATTAGAAACCAAACCACAAAGAACAGGCTCTCTAGAGCCAGACTGGAGCACATACACAGAACATACAGTGCTTTGAGTAACAAGGTTTTGTCACTCAAAAAGGAGGAGTTTGGTTACCTAGGATTCCAGGAAATAACACATACCTTCTAAGACACAAAGAAGGGAAAAAACAGAATGCAAGGAACTTATTCCAAGGCAGGAATATAAAAGAGAATACATTTTCCTAAAGAAATCCTAGATTTTAAATTCTGAGGCACTGAAAAAAACGTACCTAAGAAGCTCAAATTGTTATTTAAATTCTGGCCCATTTAACTGCCAAGACTTTCAAGAAGATAATGAATGCTATCAAAACTTCATCATAAGTATGTGAATGAGCTTGAAAAGAAGTATACCAGCTGTTTCCATGCAATAATAGAGAAAGCAAAGCAACCACTGAGCATCTTTAAGAGCTCTAATTATCTCTGCCTTGTGGAACTTTATTCGACTCTCACTTCATTACGCTCAATAACACTCTTGAGAAATATTTATGTTTCTGCTTTACAAAGGGTAAAGCATACCCCTTTCACAGCAAAGGTGTTCAATAAATGCTAAATAAAAGTTTGACAAACGTTGTATAAAGCCATTTCTTTAAGAGACTCTAAAAGTCAACTTGCACTGACAATATTATTTCAAGGTTTTCAGGATAACCCAATCACTTTGCCATTGTAGGAAAGGTATTGCAATACCAAGAGGTTGTCTTCTAAACCCCGTGAAAAGGGAGAAAAATCAAAACAAAACCAGAGTCAGATATGGCAGGAACGCTGGAATTATCAGACCAGGAATTTTAAAATACTAAGAATAACATGCTATAGGCTTTAATGGAAAAAGTAAAAAACATGCAAGAAAAGATGGACAATGTAAGCAGAGAGATGGATATTCTAAGAAAGTATCAAAAAGAAATGCTACCAATCAAAAACGCTGTAACTGAAATAAAGAATGCCTTTGATGGGCTCATTAGTAGAATGGACACAGGTGAGTAAAGAATCTCTAAGCTTGAAAATATGACAATAAAAACTTACCAAAACTGAAAAGAATATCCAAGAACTCTGAGACAACTACTAAAGATGTAACATATGTGTAATGAGAATACCAGAAAGAGGAAACAGAGAAAAGAACAGAAGCAATATCTGAAGCAATAGTGAGTGAGAATGTCCCCAATAAGTGTCCGATACCAAACCACAGATCCAGGAAGCTCAGAGAACACCAAGCAGGATAAATGCTTAAAAACAAAACAAAACAAAGAAACAGGGCTTCCCTGGTGGCACAGTGGTTAAGAATCCGCCTGCCAATGCAAGGTACATGGGTTCAAGCCCTGGTCCAGGAAGATCCCACATGCTGCGGAGCAACTAAGCCCGTGCGCCACAGCTACTGAGCCTGTGCTCTAGAGCCTGCGAGCCACAACTGCTGAGGCCACGTGCCTACAGCTCATGCTCCGCAACAAGAGGAGCCACCGCAATGAGAAGCCCGCGCACAACAACGAAGAGTAGCCCCCACTTGCTGCAACTAGAGAAAGCCCATGTGCAGCAACGAAGACCCAACACAGCCAAGAAATAAATTAATTAAACCAAAAACAAAAAGTTTAAAAAATACAAAAACAAAGAAACAAACAAAAAGCTATGTCTAGGCATGTTATATTCAAATTGCAGAAAATCAAAGACAAAAAAATCTGGAAAGAAGCCAAAGTGGGACAAAAAAAAACTTACCTATAGAGGAACAAAGGTAAGTTGATCCTTGAATAACCTGGTTTTGAACTGCCTGGGCTCACTTATATGCAGATATTTTTCAATAGTAAATACTGAAGTACTACACGGCCCATGGTTGGTTGATTTTGCAGATGCAGAGGATGCAGATGCAGAGGGATGGCTGTAAGTTATACTCACTTGGATTAACCCCCACATTGTGCAAGGCTTAACTGTACATCTGACTTTCCCTCAGAAACGAAGCAAGCAAGAAGGGAGTGAAGAGAAGTATTTACAGTGTTGAGATTAAAAAAATCCACCAATTCAGAATTCTGTACCCTGAGAAATTATCTTTCAAAAGGGAAGGAGAAATAAAGACTTTCTCAGACAAACAAAAACTGAGGAAACTTTTAGACAGATCTGTCTGACAAGATATGTTAAAAGAAGTTCTTCAGAGAGAAGGAAAATAATATAGGTCAGAAATAAGGATCTACATAAAGAAAGGAAGACCATCAAAAAATGAATAACTAAAGGTAATATAAAAACATTTATTTTTCTTATTCTTAAATGATCTAAAAGATAACAATTTGTTGAAAATAATAGCAACAATGTATTCAATTATGAATGCTTATATATGTAATATGCTTTTGTATAAGTGAAATGAATGATAACAATGATACAAGGAATAGGAGGGAGGAATTTGGAATATTTTGTTATTATACGGTACTTGTATTACCCATGAAGTGATACAGTATTATTTGAAAGAGGAATTGGATTAGTTGGAAATGTATATTTAGCCAATGCTAGGGAAACCATTAAAAGTTTTTTCAAAAAGGCATAATTGATACGCTAACAAATGACAGAAAATGGAATCATATAAAGTGCTCAGTTAAAACCACAGAAAGCCAGAAAAAGTATGAAAGACAAAAACAGGAACAAAGAACAAGGGCAGCAAATAGAAAACAGTGACAAATATGGTAGTTATTAATCCAACTATATCAATAATCCCTTTAAAATGTCAATAATCTAAATATACCAATGAAAAGACAGATTGCCAGAGAGGATGAAAAAAACAAAACCCAAATATATGTTGTCTACAACAGGAGTCCCCAACTCCCAGGCCGCAGACCAGAACGGGTCTGTGGCCTGTTAGGAACCAGGTCACACAGCAGGAGGTGAGTGGTGGGCAAGTGAGCGAAGCTGCATCTTCCGCTCCCCGTCACTCGCATTACCACCTGAACCGTCATCCTGCTCCCACCCCTGTCCGTGGAAAAACTGCCTTCCACGAAACCGGTCCCTGATACCAAAAAGGTTGGGGACTGCTGGTCTACAAGAAACTCATTTTATTATTTTTTTTAATTTTTTACTTTATACTAGAGTATAGCTGATTAACAATGTTGTGACAGTTTGAGGTGCACAGCAAAGTGACTCAGCCATACATATGCATGTATCCATTCTCCCCCAAACTCCCCTCCCATCCAGGCTGCAACACTAAGCAGAGTTCCCTGTGCTATACAGAAGGTCCTTGTTGGTTATCTATTTTAAAAACAGCAGTGTGTACCTGTGAATCCCAAACTCCCTAACTAACCCTTCCCCCAACTCTTCCCCACGGGGAACCATACGTTGTTTCTCTAAGTCTGTGAGTCTGTTTCTGTTTTGTAAATAAGTTCATGTGTATTATTTCTTTTTAGATTCCACATATATGCGATATCACAGGATGTTTCTTTCTCTGACTTACTTCACTCAGTATGACAACCTCTAGGTCCATCCACGTTGCTGCAAATGGCATTATTCAGAAACCCATTTTAAATATAAAGACATATATACATGAAAAGTAAAGGCATAGAGAAAGATACACCATGCTAGTAATTAATCAAAAGAAAGCAGAAGCAGCTGTATCAATTTCAGACAGAACTACTTCAGGGCAAGGAAAGTTTTCAGCAATAAGAGGATAATACCATAACATAATGATAAAGGGGTCGATCCTCCAAGAAGACATAACAATCCTCAATGTGCATGCACATAACAACAAAGTGTTAAAATATATTTGGCAAAACCTGACAGAACTGGGCTTCCCTGGTGGCGCAGTGGTTGAGAGTCCGCCTGCCGATGCAGGGGACACGGGTTCGTGCCCTGGTCCGGGAGGATCCCGCGTGCCGCGGAGCGGCTGGGCCCGTGAGCCATGGCCACTGGGCCTGCGCGTCCGGAGCCTGTGCTCCATGACGGGAGAGGCCACAGCGGTGAGAGGCCCACGTACCGCAAAAAAAAAAAAAACAAAAAAAAAAACCTGACAGAACTGCAAGGAAAAGTAGATGAATCCCCTATTATAGGTGCAGACTTTAACACTCCTCTAACAGAAATGGACAAATCCAGCAGGCAGAAATTCAGTAAGTACACAGTCAATCCCTACAGCACCATCAATCAATTGGATATAATAGATATCTAAAGACTACTTCATCCACCAACAGCAGAGTTCACAATTTTCTCTAGCTTGATGGAATATGCACCAAAACAAACCACATTCTGGAACATAAAACACAACCTTAACAAATTTAAAAGAATAGAAATCATACAGTGTCTGCTCTCAGACCAAAATGGAATTACACTAGAGATCAGTTAACAGTAAAATAACTGCAAAATCCCAAAATATATGCTGATTAAACAACTCACTTCTAAACAACACATGGGTCAATGAAGAACTCTCAAAATAAATTTTAAAATATTTTGAACTAAATGAAAAAGAAAATGCAACTTACCAGACACTATGGAATGCAGTGAAAGCAGTGCTTAGAGAGAAATTTATAGCATTGAATGCATATATTAAAAAAGAAGAAAGATCTAAAATTAACAATCTAAGGTTCCACCTTAGGAAGCCAGAAAAGAGCAAATTAAATTCAAAGTAAGCAAAAGAAGAGAAATAATAAAAATTAGAGCAGATAGGGCTTCCCTGGTGGCGCAGTGGTTGAGAGTCCGCCTGCCGATGCAGGGGACACGGGTTCGTGCCCCGGTCCAGGAAGATCCCACATGCCGCGGAGCGGCTGGGCCCGTGAGCCATGGCCGCTGAGCCTCCGCGTGTCCGGAGCCTGTGCTCCGCAACGGAAGAGGCCACAACAGTGAGAGGCCCGCGTACCACAAAAAAAAAAAAAAAAAAAAAAAGAAAATTAGAGCAGATATCAGTGAAATTGAAAACAAGAAATCAACAGAGAAAGTAAAACCTAAACCTGATTCTTTAAAAGATCTTTAAAATTGGTAAACTTCTAGCCAAGCTAAGAAAAAAAAAGACGAATTACAATATTAGAAATGAAATAAAAGACATCACAACAGATTGCATGGAGACATTAAAATGTTAATAAAAGATTATTATGAACAAATCCATGCCCACAAATTTTATAACCTAGATTAAACAAACCAATTCCCTGAAAGAGTCAATCTGCCAAAACTTACACAAGAATAGACAGCATGAATAGGCCTATATATATTAAAGAAATTAAATCAAAAATTAATAACCTTCCAAAACAGAAAGCAACAGGCCCAGATGGGCTCACTTGAGAATTCTATCAAACCCCTAAGGAGAAATGATACCAATTTTCTACAGTCTCTTCCAGAAGACAGAAACCAAACTAAGGGAATACTTCCTAACTCATGAGGCCAGAATTAACCTAATACCAAAACCAAAGACATTACAGGGAAAGAAAAGTACAGACTAGTACCTCTCATGAACATACATGCAAAAATCCTCAAGAAAAGATTAGCAAATCAAATGCAACAATGTATAAAAAAGATTACACACCATAACCAAGAGAGATTTATCCCATGTATGCAAGGTTGATTCAACATTTGAAGATCAATTAATGTAATCCATCACATCAATGGGCTAAAGAAGAAAAATAACATGATCTTATCAGTAGATGCAGAAAAAGGACTTGACAAAATCCAACACCTATTCATGATTAAGGACTCTCAGAAAATTAAGAATAGAGGGGAACTTCCTCAATGTGTTAAGGATATCTACAAACAACATACAGCTAACATCATACTTAATAAGGAGACACTCAAAGCTTTCCAACTAAGATAAGGAACAAAGAAATAATGTGCCCTTTCACCACTCCTTTCCAAGTTATACAGACTGGTAAGTAAGAAATCAAATGTTCACAGATGGCATTATTATCAATGTAGAAAATCCAAAAGAATCAACAACAACAACAATAAAACTCGTGGAACTAATAAGCAATGATAGAAATGTTGCAAGGTACAACATTAATATGCAAAAGTTAATCAATTTCCTATATACCAGCAATAAATAAGTGGAATTTGAAATTAAAAATATATTACCATTTACATTAGCACTCCCCCCACCAAAATGAATTACTTATGTATAAATCTAAAAAATCTGTACAAAATCTGTATGAGGAAAATTACTCATAATTCTGACAAAAGATATCAAAGAACTAAATAAATGGAGAATTATTCCATATTCATGGATAGAAAGACTCAATAGTGTCAAAATGTCAGTTTTTCCCAAGTTGATCAACAGATTCAACATAATCTCAGTGAAAATCTAGCAAGTTATTTTGTGGATATCAACAAACTTATTCCAAAATTTATATGGAGAAGCAAAAGACCTAAAGGAGTCAACTCAATACTGAAGCAGAACAAAGTCAAAAGACTGACTCGACCCCATTTACAGAATTACAATAAAGGTACAGTAATCAAGAGACTGTGGTATTGAGAAAGAACACAAATAGATCAATGAAAAAAACAGGGAGCCCAGAAAAAAGACCCAAATAAATATAGTCAACTGATTGTTAACAAAGGAGCAAAGGCAACATAACGGGGCAAAGATAGTCTTTTCACCAAATGGTGCTATAACAACTGAACATCCACCTACAAAGAAAAAAAAAGAATCCAGACGCAGACTTTACACCCTTCACAAAATTTAACTCAAAATGATCAAAGACCAAATGTAAAATACAAAACAAAACCCCTGGAAGATAACATAGGAGAAAACCTAATTGGCCTTGGATATGGCAATGACTTTGAGATACAACACTAAAGGCATGATGTGTGGAAGAAATAAACTGATAAGCTGGATTTCATTAAAATTAAAAACTTCTGCTCTGTGAAAGACAATGTTAAAAGGATGAGAAGACAAGCCACAGTCTGAGAGGAAATACTTGGAAAATAGATATCTGAAAAAGGAGTGTTATCAAAAAAATACCAAAAAACTCAATATGAAAATTAACAAACTGATTTAAAAAATGGGCAGTGACAGCTTTACTTCTTGTTTTCTGATTTAGATTCCTTTTATTTCTTTTTCTTCCCTGATTGCTGTGGCTAAAACTCCCAAAACTATGTTGAATAACAGTGGTGAGAGTGGGCAACCTTGTCTTCTTCCTGATCTTAGCGGAAATGGTTTCAGTATTTCACCACTGAGAATGATGCTGGCTGAGGGTTTGTCATATATGGCCTTTATTATGTTGAGGAAACTTCCCTCTATGCCTACTTTCTGCAGGGTTTTTATCATAAATGGGTGTTGAATTTTGTCAAAAGCTTTCTCTGCACCCATTGAGATGATCATATGGTTTTTCTCCTTCAATTTGTTAATATGATGTATCACATTGATAGATTTGCGTATATTGAAGAATCCTTGCATTCCTGGAATAAACCCCACTTGATCATGGTGTATGATCCTTTAAATGTGCTGCTGGATTCTGTTTGCTCGTATTTTGTTGAGGATTTTTGCATCTATGTTCATCAGTGATATTGGCCTGTAGTTTTCTTTCTTTGTGACATCCTTGTCTGGTTTTAGTATCAGGGTGATGGTGGCCTTGTAGAATGAGTTTGGGAGTGTTCCTCCCTCTGCTAGATTTTGGAAGAGTTTGAGAAGGATAGGTGTAAGCTCTTCTCTAAATGTTTGATAGAATTCGCCTGTGAAGCCATCTGGTCCTAGGCTTCAGTTTGTTGGAAGTTTTTTTAATCACAGTTGCAATTTCAGTGCTTCTGGCTGGTCTATTCATATTTTCTATTTCTTCCCGATTCGGTCTTGGCAGGTTGTGCATTTCTAAGAATTTATCCATTTCTTCCAGGTTGTCCATTTTATTGGCATAGAGTTGCTTGTAGTAATCTCTTATGATCTTTTGTACGTCTGCAGTGTCAGTTGCAACTTCTCCTTTTTCATTTCTAATTCTATTGACTTGAGTCTTCTCCCTTTTTTTCTTGATGAGTCTGGCTAATGGTTTATCAATTTTGTTTATCTTCTCAAAGAACCAGCTTTTAGTTTTATTGATCTTTGCTATTGTTTCCTTCATTTCTTTTTCATTTATTTCTGATCTGATTTTTATGATTTCCTTCCTTCTGCTAACTTTGGGGGGTTTTTGTTCTTCTTTCTCTAATTGCTTTAGGTGCAAGATTAGGTTGTTTATTTGAGATTATTTCCTGCTTCTTAAGGTAGGATTGTATTGCTATAAACTTCCCTCTTAGAACTGCTTTTGCTGCATCCCATTGGTTTTGGGTCGTCATGTGTCCACTGTCATTTGTTTCTAGGTATTTTTTGATTTCCTCATTGATTTCTTCAGTGATCGCTTCATTATTAAGTAGTGTATTGCTTAGCCTCCATGTGTTTGTATTTTTTACAGATGTGTTCGTGTAATTGATATCTAGTCTCATTGCGTTGTGGTCGGAAAAGATACTTGATACAATTTCAATTTTCTTAAATTTATCAAGGCTTGATTTATGACCCAAGATATAACCTATCCTGGAGAATGTCCCATGAGCACTTGAGAAAAATGTGTATTCTGTTGTTCTTGGATGGAATGTCCTAAAAATATCAATTAAGTCCACCTTGTTTAATGTATCATTTAAAGCTTGTGTTTCCTGGAGGACGAGGGCAAGATGGCGGAAGAGTAAGATGCGGAGATCACCTTCCTCCCCACAGATACACCAGAAATACAACTACACGTGGAACAATTCCTACAGAACACCTACTGAACGCTGGCAGAAGACCTCAGACCTCCCAAAAGGCAAGAAAGTCCCCACGTACCTGGGTAGGGCAAAAGAAAAAAGAAACAGAGACAAAAGGATAGGGACGGAACCTGCACCAGTGGGAGGGAGCTGTGAAGGAGGAAAGGTTTCCACACACTAGGAAGCCCCTTCGCGGGCGGAGACTGCGGGTGGCGGAGAGGGAAGCTTCGGAGCCAGAGCCACGGAGGAGAGCACAGCAACAGGTGTGCGGAGGGCAAAGGGCGGAGAGATTCCTGCACAGAGGATCGGCGCCGACGGGCACTCACCAGCCCAAGAGGCTTGTCTGCTCACCCTCCGGGACGGGGGTGAGGGGGGCTGGGAGCTGAGGCTCGGGCTTCGGTTCGATAGCAGCGAGAAGACTGGGGTTGGCGGCGTGAACACAGCCTGAAGGGGTTAGTGCACCACAGCTAGCAGGGAGGGAGTCCGGGAGAAGTCTGGAGCTGCCGAAGAGGCAAGAGACCTTTTCTTGCCTCTTTGTTTCCTGGTGCGCTAGGAGAGGGGATCAAGAGCACTGCTTAAAGGAGCTCCAGAGAAGGGCACGAGCCATGGCTAAAAGAGTGGACCCCAGAGACAGGCATGAGACACTAAGGCTGCTGCTGCCGCTGCCAAGAAGTCTGTGTGAGAGCACAGGTCACTATCCACACCCCGCTTCTGGGGAGCCTGTGCAGCTCGCCACTGCCAGGGTCCCAGGATCCAGGGACAAATTCCCCGGGAGAATGCACAGCACGCCTCAGGCTGGTGCAACGTCACGCTGTCCTCTGCCGCTGTAGGCTCGCCCTGCCCTCCGTACCCCTCCCTCCGCCCGGCCTGAGTGAGCCAGAGACCCCGAAGCAGCTGTTCCTTTAACCCCGTCCTGTCTGAAAGAAGAACAGACGCCGTCCGGCGACCTACACACAGAAGCGGGGCCAAATCCAAAGCTGAGCCCCAGGAGCTGTGAGAACAAAGAAGAGAAAGGGAAATCTCTCCCAGCAGCCTCAGAAGTAGCGGATTAAATCTCCACAATCAACTTGAGGTACCCTGCATCTGCGGAATACATGAAAAGACAACGAATCATCCCAAATTGAGGAGGTGGACTTTGAGAGCAAGATTTATTATTTTTTCCCCTTTTCCTCTTTTTGTCAGTGTGTAGGTGTATGCTTCTGTGTGAGATTTTGTCTGTATAGCTTTGCTTCCACCATTTGTCCTAGGGTTCTATCGGTCCATTTTTTTTCTTAAAAAATTTTTTTCTTAATAATTACTTTTCATTTTAATAACTTTTTTTGTTTTACTTTATTTTATCTTCTTTCTTTCTTTCTTTCCTTCCCTCCTTCCTTCCTTCCTTCCTCCCTCCCTATCCCCCTCCCTTCCTCTCTTTTTCTATCTTTCTTCCGTCCTTCCTTCCTTCCTTCTTTCCTTTCTTTCTTTCTTTCTACTTCTTCTCTCTTTTATTTTGAGCCATGTGGATGAAAGGTTCTTGGTGCCGCAGCCAGGAGTCAGTGCTGTGCCTCTGAGGTGGGAGAGCCAACTTCAGGACACTAGTCCACAAGAGACCTCCAGGCTCCACAGAATATCAAACGGCAAAAATCTCCGAGAGATCTCATCTCAACACCAGCAACCACCTTCACTCAACGACAAGTAAGCTACAGTGCTGCACACCCTATGCCAAACAACTAGCAAGACAGGAACACAACCCCACCTATTAGCAGAGAGGCTGCCTAAAATCATAATAAGGCCACAGACACCCCAAAACACACCACCAGACGTGGACCTGCCCACCAGAAAGACAAGATCCAGCCTCATCCACCAGAACACAGGCACTAGCCCCCTCCACTAGGAAGCCTACACAACCCACTGAACCAACTTTAGCCACTGGCGACAGACACCAAAAACAATGGGAACTACGAACCTGCAGCCTGCAAAAAGGAGACCCCAAACAAAGTAAGATAAGCAAAATGAGAAGACAGAAAAACACACACCAGATGAAGGAGCAAGATAAAAATGCACCAGACCTAACAAATGAAGAGGAAACAGGCAGTCTACCTGAAAAAGAATTCAGAATAATGATAGCGAAGATGATCCAAAATCTTGGAAATATGACAAAATGGAAGAAACATTTAACAAGGACCTAGAAGAACTAAAGATGAAACAAGCAACGATGAAAAACACAATAAATGAAATTAAAAATACTCTAGAAGGGATCAATAGCAGAATAACTGAGGCAGAAGAACGGATAAGTGACCTGGAAGATAAAACAGTGGAAATAACTACTGCAGAGCAGAATAAAGAAAAAAGAATGAAAAGAACTGAGGACAATCTCAGAGACCTCTGGGACAACATTAAATGCACCAACATTCGAATTATAGGGGTCCCAGAAGAGGAAGAGAAAAAGAGAGGGACTGAGAAAATATTTGAAGAGATTATAGTTGAAAACTTCCCTAATATGGGAAAGGAAATAGTTAATCAAGTCCAGGAAGCACAGAGAGTCCCATACAAGATAAATCCAAGGCGAAATACGCCAAGACACATATTAATCAAACTGTCAAAAATGAAATACAAAGAAAACATATTAAAAGCAGCAAGGGAACAACAACAAATAACACACAAGGGAATCCCCATAAGGTTAACAGCTGATCTTTCAGCAGAAGCTCTGCAAGCCAGAAGGGAGTGGCAGGACATATTTAAAGTGATGAAGGAGAAGAACCTGCAACCAAGATTACTCTAGCCAGCAAGGATCTCATTCAGATTAGATGGAGAAATTAAAACCTTTACAGACAAGCAAAAGCTGAGAGTTCAGCACCACCAAACCAGCTTTACAACAACTGCTAAAGGAACTTCTCTAGGCAGGATACACAAGAGAAGGAAAAGACCTACAATAACGAACCCAAAACAACTAAGAAAATGGGAATAGGAACATACATATTGATAATTACCTTAAATGTAAACGGACTAAATGCTCCCACCAAAAGACACAGATTGGCTGAATGGATACAAAAACAAGACCCATATATATGCTGTCTACAAGAGACCCACTTCAGGCCTAGAGACACCTACAGACTGAAAGTAAGGGGATGGAAAAAGATATTCCATGCAAATGGAAATCAAAAGAAAGCTGGAGCAGCAATTCTCATATCAGAAAAAACAGACTTTAAAATAAAGACTATTACAAGAGACAAAGAAGGACACTACATAATGATCAAGGGATCGATCCAAGAAGAAGATATAACAATTGTAAATATTTATGAACCCAACATAGGAGCACCTCAATACATAAGGCAAATACTAACAGCCATAAAAGGGGAAATCGATAGTAACACATTCATAGTAGGAGACTTTAACACCCTACTTTCACCAATGGACAGATCATCCAAAATGAAAATAAATAAGGAAATAGAAGCTTTAAATGATACATTAAACAAGATGGACTTAACTGATATTTATAGGACATTCCATCCAAAAACAACAGAATGCACATTTTTCTCAAGTGGTCATGGAACATTCTGCAGGATAGATCATATCTTGGGTCACAAGTCAAGCCTTGGTAAATTTAAGAAAACTGAAATTGTATCAAGTATCTTTTCCGACCACAATGCTATGAGACTAGATACTAATTACAGGAAAAGAACTGTAAAAAATACAAAATACATGGAGGCTAAACAAAACACTACTTAATAACGAAGTGATCACTGAAGAAATCAAAAAGGAAATCAAAACATACCTAGAAACAAATGACAAAGGAGACATGACGACCCAAAACCTATGGGATGCAGCAAAAGCAGTTCTAAGGGGGAAGTTTATAGCAATACAATCCTACCTTAAGAAACAGGAAACATCTCAAATAAACAACCTAACCTTGCACCTAAAGCAATTAGAGAAAGAAGAACAAAAAAACCCCAAAGTTAGCAGAAGGAAAGAAATCATAAAGATCAGATCAGAAATAAATGAAAAATAAATGAAGGAAATGATAGCAAAGATCAATAAAACTAAAAGCTGGTTCTTTGAGAAGATAAACAAAATTGATATACCATTAGCCAGACTCATCAAGAAAAAAAGGGAGAAGATTCAAGTCAATAGAATTAGAAATGAAAAAGGAGAAGTAACAACTGACACTGCAGAAATACAAAGGATCATGAGAGATTACTACAAGCAACTCTATGCCAATAAAATGGACAACCTGGAAGAAAGGACAAATTCTTAGAAATGCACAACCAGCCAAGACTGAATCGGGAAGAAATAGAAAATATGAATAGACCAGTCAAAAGCACTGAAATTGCAACTGTGATTAAAAAACTTCCAACAAACTGAAGCCTAGGACCAGATGGCTTCACAGGCAAATTCTATCAAACATTTAGAGAAGAGCTAACACCTGTCCTTCTCAAACTCTTCCAAAATCTAGCAGAGGGAGGAACACTCGCAAACTCATTCTATGAGGCCACCATCACGATGATACCAAAACCAGACAAGGATGTCACAAAGAAAGAAAACTACAGGCCAATATCACTGATGAACAAGATGCAAAAATCCTCAACAAAATACTAGCAAACAGAATCCAACAGCACATTAAAAGGATCATACACCATGATCAAGTGGCGTTTATTCCAGGAATGCAAGGATTCTTCAATATACGCAAATCAATCAACGTGATACACCATATTAACAAATTGAAGGAGAAAAACCATATGACCATCTCAATAGATGCAGAGAAAGCTTTTGACAAAATGCAACACCCATTTATGATAAAAAAACTCTGCAGAAAGTAGGCATAGAGGGAACTTTCCTCAACATAATAAAGGCCATATATGACAAACCCACAGCCAACATCGTCCTCAGTGATGAAAAACTGAAAGCATTTCCACTAAGATCAGGAACAAGACAAGGTTGCCCACTCTCACCACTCTTATTCAACATAGTTTTGGAAGTTTTAGCCACAGCAATCAGAGAAGAAAAGGAAAGAAAAGGAATCCAAATCGGAAAAGAAAAAGTACAGCTGTCACTGTTTGCAGATGACATGATACTATACATAGAGAATCCTAAAAATTCTACCAGAAAACTACTAGATCTAATCAATGAATTTGGTAAAGTAGCAGGATACAAAATTAATGCACAGAAATCTCTGGCATTCCTATACACTAATGATGAAAAATCTGAAAGTGAAATCAAGAAAACACTCCCATTTACCACTGCAACAAAAAGAATAAAATATCCAGGAATAAACCTAAGGAAACAAAAGACCTGTATGCAGAAAATTATAAGACACTGATGAAGGAAATTAAAGATGATACAACTAGATGGAGAGATATACCATGTTCTTGGATTGGAAGAATCAACATTGTGAAAATGACTCTACTACCCAAAGCAATCTACAGATTCAATGCAATCCCTATCAAGCTACCACTGACATTTTTCACAGAACTAGAACAAAAAATTTCACAATTTGTATGGAAACACAAAAGACCCCAAATAGCCAAAGCAATCTTGAGAACAAAAAAAAGGAGCTGGAGGAATCAGGCTCCCGGACTTCAGACTATACTACAAAGCTACAGTAATCAAGACAGTATGGTACTGGCACAAAAACAGAAAGATCAATGGAACAGGATAGAAAGCCCAGAGATAAACCCACGCACATATGGTCACCTTATCTTTGATAAAGGAGGCAGGAATGTACAGTGGAGAAAGGACAGCCTCTTCAATAAGTGGTGCTGGGAAAACTGGACAGGTATATGTAAAAGTATGAGATTAGATCACTCCGTAACACCATACACAAAAATAAGCTCAAAATGGATTAAAGACCTAAATGTAAGGCCAGAAACTATCAAACTCTTAGAGGAAAACATAGGCAGAACACTCTATGAAATAAAGCACAGCAAGATCCTTTTTGACACACCTCCTAGAGAAATGAAATAAAAACAAAAATAAAGAAATGGGACCTAATGAAACTTAAAATCTTTTGCACAGCAAAGGAAACCATGAACAAGACCAAAAGACAACCCTCAGAATGGGAAAAAAATATTTGCAAATGAAGAAACTGACAAAGGGTTAATCTCCAAAATTTATAAGCAGCTCATGCAGCTCAATATCAAGAAAACAAACAACCCGATCCAAAAATGGGCAGAAGACCTAAACAGACATTTCTCCAAAGAAGATATACAGACTGCCAACAAACACATGAAAGAATGCACAACATCATTAATCATTAGAGAAATGCAAATCAAATTGCAATGAGATATCATCTCACACCGGTCAGAATGGCCATCATCAAAAAATCTAGAAACAATTAATGCTGGAGAGGGTGTGGAGAAAAGGGAACACTCTTGCACTGCTGGTTGGAATGTGAATTGGTACAGCCAATATGGTGAACAGTATGGAGGTTCCTTAAAAAACTACAAATAGAACTACCATATGACCCAGCAATCCCACTAGTGGCCATATACCCTGAGAAAAACATAACTCAAAAAGAGTCATGTACCAAAATGTTCATTGCAGCTCTATTTACAATAGCCCAGAGATGGAAACAACCTAAGTGCCCATCATCAGATGAATGGATAAAGAAGATGTGGCACATGTATACAATGGAATATTACTCAGCCATAAAAAGAAACGAAATTGAGCTATTTGTAGTCAGGTGGATGGATCTAGAGTCTGTCATACAGAGTGAAGCAAGTCAGAAAGAGAAAGACAAATACCATACGCTAACACATATATATGGAATTTAAGGGAAAAAAAGTCATTTAGAACCTAGGGGTAAGAGAGGAATAAAGACACAGACCTAGTAGAGAATGGACTTGAGGCTATGGGGAGGGGGAAGGGTAAGCTGTGACGGAGTGAGAGAGTGGCATGGACATATATACACTACCAAACGTAAAAAAGATAGCTAGTGGGAAGCAGCCTCATAGCACAGGGAGATCAGCTCGGTGCTTTGTGATCACCTAGAGGGGTGGGATAGGGAGAGTGGGAGGGAGGGAGACACCAGAGTGAAGAGATATGGGAACATATGTATATGTATAACTAATTCACTTTGTTATAAAGCAGAAACTAACACACTATTGTAAAGCAATTATACTCCTATAAAGATGTTAAAAAAATAAATAAATAAAAATAAAAAATGGGCAAAAGATCTGGACACCTGAAAAAGAAAATATACAGATGGCAAGTAAGCATATGAAACGATGTTTAATATCTTTTATCATTGGTGAATTCCAAATTAAAGCAATGAGATATTACTACACACCTATTTGAATGACCAAAACCCAAAACACTGAAAAAACCAAATGCTAGTGAATATGTGGAGCAACAGGAATTCTCATCCATTGTAGGTGGAGATGTAAAATGGTACAGCCACTTTGTAATACAAACTGGCAGTTTCTTACAAAGTTAAACATACTCTTATCATATGATCCAGCAATTGTGTCCACAAAAAAAGCCTACACATAGATGTTTACAGCAGCTTTATTCACAGTTGCCAAAACTGGGAAGCAACCAAGATGTCCTTCAGTAAATTAACGGATAAATTGTGATATATCCAGACAACTGAATATTATTCAGCACTGAAAAGAAATGAGCTATCAAGCCATGAAAAGACATGGAGGAAAGTAACGCATATTGCTACATGAAAGAAGCCAATGTAAAAAGTTCACATACTGTGGAATTCCAACAATTGACATTCTAGAAAAGGTAAATCTATGGAAACAGTAAGAAGACCAGGGTTGCCAGGGATCAACAGGCAGAGCACAGAGGATTTTTAGGGCAGCAAAACTATTCTGTATGATGTTACAATGGTAGATGCATGTCATTAAACATTTATCCAAACCCACACAATGTACAACACCAAGAGTGAACTCTAATGTAAACTACGGACTTTAGGTGATAATGATGTGTCAGTGTAGGTTCACTGCTTATAACAAAGGTACCACTATGTTGCAGGATGTTCATAGTGGAAGAGTTCGTGTGTGTTTGTGGGTATATGGGAACTCTGTATTTTCTGCTCAATTTTGCTGTGAACCTAAAATGCTCTAAAAACCAGTTCATTAATGTTTTTAAAGCAAAGTAATAACCCTTTCTCTTTCCTTGTAATGATTTGTTCCATTCCCAGAGCTTCCTGTCCACCCATGCCACTCTCCTGAATTCCACCTGGATATCAAACAGTCATCTCAGACTCAGCATGCCTAGTACTGAATCCTTGGTCTTCCTTCTCTCAAATTTTCTTCTCCAACAATCTTCCATATCTCACTAAATAGCTACTCCATCCTTCTAGTTGTTCAGATCAAAATCCTCGGCGTCATCCCTGACTCTCATGCTTCGTCACATTCCCCTTCCAATTCCACTTCCAATAAATGAGCAGGAAATCTGATCACTTATCATACCTCCAGCATTATACTGTCTTGGTCCGAGCCACCACAACCTCTCCTCAAATTGGTCTCTTCTGTTCTTGCTCCCCTTATAATCTATTCTCCACAAAGCACTCAGATTGATCCTTGCAAAAAACAAATCAGATCACATCATTTCACTCTTCAAACGTTTCATGGCTTTCCTTCTCACTCAATAACCTTACAATGTCCTCTCACAAGGAGCTGAATAGCCCTACATGCTCTTCCCACCCTCCAACACACCTTCTTACTTATCTGACCCTGTTTCTTATTATTGATCCCCACTCATTCATGCTACTCTAACCACAAGGACTGTTTTGTGATTCCTAGCAAAAAGGTCTCAAAAAGGTACCACCTCAGGACCTCTATACTTGCTGTTCTCTGTGCCCAGAAAGCTCTTCCTCCAAATAAATGGTTTTCTCATCTCTTACAAGTCTTTGCTGACAGCGAAGTCTTCCCTGATCACCACCCTCCAATAGACTCTATTCCACTACTGGTGAATACCTATAGATGCTCCACTATTCACTTTCCCTACTTTGTATTTCTCCAAAGAATGCAACACTTTATAACTTTACATACATACACATATATACATATACGTGTATGTGTATATATATATACACACACACACAGAGAGAGAGAGAGACAGCACACACATGCACACTTATATTTTATTTATTTATTTTATTATCTTCCTCCCTCAAATAGGATGTGAGCTCCTTGAAGACAGAAATTTCCAATAAAATACAAATATTTTATTCACTGCTATATCCTTAGTTCTTAGAACAATGCCTGGCAACTGAGAGGTACACAAACATTTGTTGAATAATAATCATATAAATACTTACGATATGTCATCTTATGGCAAGGGCTGGGGCAAGAGCGTTACAGCACAGCAAGTCTAGACTTAATTTCAAAAAATTCTTCTAAATGAGAAAAGTTGTGAAAAAACACAACTGTGTAACCATTAGAGGGAGCTGGAGTAGCTGAACTATTTTATTTACCAGCATTACTAACCTTGAAAAATCCATAGAGTTCATGGACTATTTAAGTTCCACTGAACAGTAGTGTGCAAACAACCTCCCTTAAGGAGTGTTCCTTCAACTTCTCCCCTCTCTACTTTTAGATTTATGTTTCTTCACTCATTCCTTTCCCCTCTATTCTCTTGGTGCCCGATTCTATTCCCTCCTGCCCTCTGGCTCCAGTTCTCTATTTCATCAATTATATCCCCTTAGCATTACACCTTCAAACACTCCAGCAGGCTTTTTACTTCTTTTTACACATTCCTGTTTTCTTGATCCCTTAAAATTCTCAAACTCCAGTGTTTTTCTTCCCTTCTCACTTCATCAACAATTTACCAAAAACTAGGTTTATTTTCACTGCTTCTACTTCCTGACCATCATTGTTCAAAGAAGTGGTTCTTAACCAGGGTGTACATGAAAATCTCCTGGAATTTTTTCATGCCCAGGTTCCACACACTGAAATTCTGACTTGATGAGTTTGCACTGGGGGGAAGGGCACTAAACATAAGTATGCTGGTGAAAACAACTCCCTAACAGAGTCTAATGCACACCCCAGATTAAGAACCATTACCTCAAATACCTGCCATATGTTTTTTCTGGTCATAATAATGACAATATTCCACCAACTGAGGAGTATAATTAAATCAACCCTCTGTATCTGACACACATGAAAAACAAACAAAAAGGCTCCTGGTCACCAAATTCAACTGTGTTCTCTTAGTTTTATCCTTTCCAAACTTTACAAGATATTTGATACCACCAGCTTTTAAGTATGCTCCTCTCTTCGATAACTTTTTGGTCTTTTATTTTTTTGGTCTCCCTTCCTCCCTGCCAATTTGTCTTAATCCATCTAGATCAGTGCCTCTCAATGTGATCCAAGGGTCAGCAGCATCACTATCATTTGGAAACTTGTAAGAAATGAAAACTCCTCAGGCCCCATCCCAGACATCAGAAACTCCAGGGATGGGGCCCAGAAATCTACGCATTCTTGTGATTATTATGCACGCTGATGTTTGGGAACCACTGTGCTAAGCCACCTGTTTTAGAAATATGGGAGGAATCTACAATCACAGAACTGAAGCTCCAACAGAGTAGATGTCAATACATCCATATTTTGAAGTTAACTGCTAGTGAAATTATAGTACTTGTCATAAGAAATGGCAATTAGGAATAACGATAGCTACCATTATTAGGGCAATTAGTATGTGCTAGATATTATGGGAAGCTGTTAATACACTTGATCTCACTTATCAGGTGTTATAATTATCATTTTTACAGATGAGGAAACTGACACTTAGAGAAAGATTTTTAACATCTTCCTCCAAATTTCACGCCCTTGACCACCATATTATTGTCTCCTGCACAGAGTGGGAAAGAAGGAGTCTTGGACAGAATCCTAAGAAGACTCAGTGGAAGTGACTGAGGTTGACTGGTCAAAGAATGAGAGGAAAAACCAGAAATAAGGGAGGAAGTCCAGGTGAGGAAAGTTTTAAGTAGGAAGCCTTAATCACAGTAGTTGGGATTTTTTTTTGTTTTTTCAGTGCATCTACAGACCACAGAGGATGTAGAACTTTTTTAGAAAATGTTTTATGGCGGCTACTCATTCTCTCTGATTCCCAAGTTTTACTGACAAAAACCAGACACTAACTTGCAGTGTTTTGAGGGGAACAGTGGTTAATATTATATATATTTTTAAAAAGTGACATGAAGAAAAAGAGTTTTCTTCATGTGGAGAGGGGATAAATTGAGGGGAGAAACCTTACAAGTTTACTAAGAGCCAGAATAGGTTTTCTGCTTTGCAGGCACAGAAGCCTAGAGTAACCAAGTAGTCAATCCTGACTCATTTTTAAAACTAAAGTATCAATTTTCTTCACTTATAAGCTGAGTAAACATTTGCTCACGGTATTCTCTGCGATGGGTAAATCCATCTAGCAGACGAAAGCTAGGTGTAGGGGTGATGAGCTTGAGTGGTGAGGGGCAAGAGGAAGATAATCCCTGTTATGAGCCGGAGGTGAATAGAAGGCCAGTGGTGCTGGTGCAGTGAAGAGAACTGGCTGGTAGAAAATAGGACAAGCCTATTGAGGGCACTCTGAAGTGAAGAGACTCATTAGCCAAATACTCAAATCACCTTTTAGGAGGAGTATAATGCAATTCACTAGTCTCTCTAATTGGTCTAATAGGTTACAGCTTCTTTAGTTACATTAGCTTTCATAAGATACCATCTGGCCCGCTTAATCCCCTTACAAATTTCCTAAATTCCAGCAGCAACCTATTTGTGTCTTTCTACAAATGATTAATCTTCCTTTCATGTTGACTTTTCACTTGTTTCAGTGTCAGAAGTTGACCTTTTAAAAGAATTGGCCTTTTTCTGATGTCTATTTTGTCAATATCCGCAAAGCTTTTTCACCTCTTCTAGAAGGATAATCCACAGACTAATACATGGGAACATATTTCCATACTTGTTTCTTATCCATATTCCAAATAATGTTGTTCAAATACTAAATATAATTTCAGCCTTTTGAATTTCTTCCATTACCCCATGAACTTTATGTGATACAAATTACTATCTTTCCAACAGCACTTATTAACATCTAAGTGTATTCATTAGGCACTTAGTACCTACCCAGCAGCCCTAGGTACTGGGATAACACAGAAGACTGACGTTCCAGTAGCAAGAGAGAAATAAGGCCAGTAGTATCAGTTTAGCAGAAAAGGGGGGTGACTAATTCATTCTGATGGATCTGGCAATTTTTCCAAGTGGTGAATTAGGCTGAGTCTGAAGGGATGAATAGGAGTTCATTAGCCACTGGAAAAGGGAAGTATCCCTAGCACCTCCCTCCCCGAATCTGGTAATGTTAGTGGCATTTAACTTAAAATAACAGTAAAAGAAAGAATAAAATGACAATAACACAAGAAGAAATCGTGCTCACTTCATGATTTGGGGGTTGGAGGGGGTACTGAGCCTTTAAACACACTTCAGATCTGAAAGTAAATGTTTATAAAACGGGATTCACAATCGAGGGAAAGGGGTGGAGGAGGAAGAAGTTCAGTTTGTTTTATTGTATTAAGTTAAACAAATGAGTAAAAATATCAACATCTATGCTTGGGAACACATACTACTTTCCATAAAGATCCTAAGCTTGAAAATGAAAGCCTCAGAATCTTATCTAAAATTACAATATTTGCCCTGGTGTTTTTTTTTTTTTTTTTTTTTTTTGCGGTACGCGGGCCTCTCACTGTTGCGGCCTCTCCCGTTGCGGAGCACTGGCTCCGGACGCGCAGGCTCAGCGGCCATGGCTCACGGGCCCAGCCGCTCCGCGGCATGTGGGATCTTCCCGGACCGGGGCACGAACCCGGTCCCTTGCATCGGCAGGCGGACTCTCAACCACTGCGCCACCAGGGAAGCCCCTGCCCTGGTGTTTTATATCCCCAATACCAAACAATCAACCACACCCTAACCAACTTCCACTTACTCTAACTTTCACATCTCCACATCCTTCAAAGTTTGGCTTAATTTATAGTATAACTATCTCAAAGCATTAATTTAGTTCTAAGTTTTGGCACTCCACCTCTTCATCCTTCCGTTCAATTATTTCCTCTTAAATTCCATTAATTTCGCCTTTCTCCTTAAGGGACACTTAGAAAATACATCAACAGCACAATTACAAAACCAATGGCTGCAGCCAGTCTGCACACACACACTCATTTCCACTCACATCCTTCTCGAGGCTGTTTCTACCACTGATCAAAATCAGCGGACCAGGAAGGAGGAAAAAGCTGAGCCAGGAGGGTTGTTCCCTTCCTTCCACTCCCCCCAAGCCTGCCCCCCCCCGCTCCCCATTCCCCCAGGGCCGCACCGCGACCTCGTGCGCCCCCCCTCCACCGACCCGCCCCCGCTGTCACCAGCCACTGCCTAGAAAACAGTCATAGCCTTTGTTAAAACGTCCATGAGCACAATGTACCAGAAGACGGACACATTCCCGGGGGCGGGGTGAAGAAAGTCACACGAATGCCACTCCCTCCTTGGCACAAGCTTGGGGCGACAGCCCACCTCCTCCAAATCCTCTCCCCCCGCGACGCGGAATGTTCCTGGCAACTCTGCACTCCGAGACGGCAGCGCGGGGGAAGGGACAGGCCCGGGACGCCCGCCGCTCAGGGGCACCAAGCGAGGGTACTGAACTTGAAGCTGGGACACCCTCCAGCGCTCTTGGCGAGGCTCCCGGTTCTGCCAAGCCTGAGTCCGGACTTCCAGCCTCTGGAGCCCTTTCCTTCAATTTCTCCTCACACATACCCTCTCCCGCTCCCGCCACCACGCACTCAGCTCCCCACGCGGCCGGGGCCGGACACTGTCCGGCAGCGAGGCCAGCCCCGCTGCCGCACGTCTGGCAGGTTTCTCCTTATGGGGCCGACGTCTCCCCGGGCCGCCACCCGCACACGTTCCGAACCCTCCCCGGACGCCCGCCCGAACCACGTTCCCCGGCTGCGAGCCCCGCGCCGCCACCGCACTCACCGCGCGTCCCGCGCCACTACTCCGCGCTCCTGCCGGCCGCCAACCGCGCTTGCGCCTTCCCACCGCCGCCGAGCCCAGGAGGAGCCAGGAGCCGACGGGAAGGGCGGTGGGAAGCGGCGGGGGCGGGGCCCGGGCGGAGTTAGGAAGGGGAGGGGAGGGGCCAGGCAGGGTGGGAAACAGAGGGGCGGGGCCTCCGCCGCCTAGGTTCGGAAGACTTAGTGCTTAGGGCACCGCGTTAGAGCTTTCCACTCTTGAGATCTGTTATAAATAACACTGGCAAGAGAAGTCGTCGAGGCCCCTGGGTGCACCCCACGCACATTCACACTCCAGAAAGCCCAGCATGGCGCGGGGCCAAGCTAGCCAGCCCCCCTGCGTCAGCACGCCTCTCCCTGGACCCACCCTAGATCCTCGCGAGCCTTTCACCCTTTTACATGCCTACCTCCCCACACACTATTCCGCCCACTGGCCTCTCTCCTCATTGTGCGGTGTCCTCAGCCCATGGTAAGCGGCATGGAAATTTCTCACCCACAAAGCGCCTGTGCAGGGCACCCTAGTTAACATGTCTCTGCTGTGTGAGCCCAGAACGTGGTTGGTGACTTTCCAACCGTTGCCCACTGTTACAGTTCAGCCCTTTCCCTGAGAACAAACTCTTCTGCTGTTCTGGCCTTTTGCTGACAACATCTGCTTTTTCTTTAAAAAAAAAAAAAAAAAAAGTCTTGAACAAACCTACCCAAATATCTTGGGGAGAAGAACACATGTTGTCAAATAAGACCCATTATTGACCCTGCTTTTTTAGGGAGCTACCTCAGAATTTGAGCCTTCTTAAAAGCCCCTCTGAGAAACAGAATATTCAGCCTGTGTTGTCCTGTGAATTTTGCTCTATTGGTTTCAGGTTTTCTGGCAGTTAGCATTTTAAGAAGCCTAACTTGATTATTATTCCATGCTGCATGCGTGCTTAGTTTTAAGTTCTGTACTTTTCTGTTTAAAATCTGGTAAGCTGTGGTATCTCACATGCCTTCAGATCAGCTATTAAAACAAACACACCTGAGTGAATCCAAAGTGAATTGGCCTGTGGGCCTGAAGTGATTTATTCCAAATTACTTTTCCTTTCTTCTTTTTACTTTAGTTATGATGGAACTAAGAAACATTTGGCTTATTAAGAATAATAGAATTGCCACAGGGCCACACCAATAGTCCTTCCCAGCAAGTATTCTGACCGAAAAGGGAAAGGAACATTTTTGGGGAGAGACTGGTCACTGCCCTTAGAGATCTGAACATCCTGAAATGCTTCCCATTAACCTTTGTGATTCTTCCGTTTGTGTATTTTACAAACCAGACTTTCTGAACTCATTTCTGTTTTGCTTTTGTCAAATAAGCATAGGGGGACTGCAGTAAGAACAGACTGCAAGAGGGTATGTATACTGGTAAATGTAGACAGACTCTGTAGGCTGAATAAATCTGTAAGTGCCTGGAAGTAGGACCTTGTCCTAGTTACTTCACTGGTAAAATGTTTTACATACAGAAGGTGCTAAAAGAAAAAACAACAATAACACTGTGTTAATAAAGATAATTTTTGCATCTTTAATAGATGCAGATATATGTTTGTTCACTTTCATTTGATTACGGATTTATTTTCTTATTTTATATCTGAATTTGTCTGAATATTTTTTTTTGTCTGAATATTTTGATTGAAGTGACGAAAACTAAAATGCAGTAGCTTAGGCAAAAAGAGAAAGTTATTGTGTAACCCAAGTTGCGAAAGGGAAGTCTATGATTGGCCTTAAGAATAAATGGAACCAGTAACTGAATGCTTCAAATTCCAGATTAGGCTCTCAACCCTGCCTCTCTTGGAAGGGTTCACTCTTCAGAACCTCCAAGTCATGTTCTGTACACTTGGAACCATGGCTTCGGACAAATTGTGGGCTCACATCTACCAAGCTGTCAGCAGACAGAAAGTACCTCTCTTCCCGAAGTTTCAATTTTTAGAACACCAGATAAAGAGCATGACTGGGTGAGGCTGAGTCATATAACCATTCTTGGAGAGAAAGTGCAGGTGGGACAGAAGAATGGTACCCCCCCAGTAGAAACTCAAGGTTGGAGGAAAAAAATGAAGAGAAAATTTCTAAATGAAAACAGAAGGTAGAAGGAGATGCTGTCTTCAGAAGAGAAGCGCTAGAGAGACCGAAAAAAAAAAAAAAGTTCAATGTTCACCATGGAACAACTGTATTTAAGGAATACAGCCTTGGAATTATCTTTGATCTCTCTCTCTTTTATTCAAGTACTAACCAGTCTTCTCAATAATGTCTCTGTATTGGTTTTCCATGGCTGCTGTTAAAAAAATCACCACAAACTTCATGGCTTAAAACAACACAAATGTATTACAGCTCTAGAGGTCAGAAGTCTGAAAAGTGTCACACTGGGCTAAAATCAAGGTGCCAGATGGGTTGAGTTCCTTTATGGAGGTTCTAAGGGAGAATGATTTTTCTTGACTTTTCCACTTTCCAGACACCACCCACACACCCTGGATAATGGCCCTTTCCTTTCCATTGCTGTAAAGCCAGCAATGACATTCCTCTCTCACACTGACAATTCTGCTTACCTCTTCCACATTTGAGGACCTTTGTGATTATATCAGTCCCACCCAGATAATCCAAAACAATCTCCTTATTTTAAGGTCAGTTTTTTAGCAACCTCAATTCCATCTGAAACTTTAATGCCCCTTTGCCATTTAACATAATATTTCCACAGGTTCTGGCTACTAGCACATGGACATGGTGGGGGCATTATTAACCCTACCATAGTCTTTATTTTCATAAAAATAATAGAGCCTAAGGCATTGGTTCCCAAACTGGGACACTTCTAACAGATACTGATGTCTGGATACCACCCCCAGATCTAATGATTTAATTGGCCTGGAGTCCACTGGCCCTTAAACACACACACACACACACACACACACACACACACACACACACATACACACACACACACACACACACACACACACACACGATTGGATCAGGATGGACCCTCTCACCCATGCTGGCCCAATCAGAGAACTTGCCTGGAGATTTAGAACTTGCCTGGGGATTAGAAAGGGGAAATTAGTAACACTGGGTGTTTGGAGCTATAATGTCAATTTAGGACCTATGGCATCAGGAGAAAGATAAAAAACAAGTCAAGAAAGGGAAGAGACACAAAGAGAAAGGAGGTAAACAGAGTGGAGCCAAGCCTGGAGTCTCAGTGGCTGTCCACCTCCTGCTTACAGTGGCATTCTTACCCTTGGCTGCTATGAGGCACCCCTGCATTCTCATAAGAAAATCTTATTTTGCTGAAGCTAGCTCACATTGGTTTCTCTTGCATAAACCCCCAAATGTTCTCATTAATACATGATGTGAGCTTAATTTTCCCCCAATTGCTTATTTATGAGATGTCTCTTGTTTAAGAAAAGAAGCAAATTTCAGAACCAAACTGTCAGAGTTGGTATTCAAGAGCTGTCTACTTCACTAGTACCCCACCTCCTGGTTACCCTCCTTCCTCTTAATAGTTACTCAAAGGCCCAGAAGGGGACTCACAAGTTATCTCAGCCTTTTTCTCATTCAATAGTCCAGTCTCCACAAGACACACCAGGTGGATGTAGTTCTAGTTCTCTGCTTGACTGCTGGCAAGTAAATGACTTGCAAATCAAATCTCCGGCCTCCCCTTCTCCTAATCTTCAGTTCTATAGTTAAAACTGACTAATGGATCTTTCCTCCTCAACTGATAAGAAATGAAACTCAGTTTTTCTTCCAAATCCTGCTTTTGTCCTGCAATTTCTTTCCTTGTTAATGAAACCCCTACGCACCCCATCACACATTAGAAATGGGAAAGTCACATGCAAAGTAAATTAGTTATTGCTATTCCCCTTGCTCTCCTAGTACCAGCAACCCCCTCTTCTTTATGCCTGAATCTTTCACTTCACCCAGACCTCTGAGGCAGGGGAACAATGTAGCTCTGGCATTAATTACAAAGCCTGACACATACAAGGTTAGAAAAAATTCTTGTGGGAAATAAAGAAGGAACACAAGGAAATAAGATTCCATGCTGTCTTCTGCTCATGACTTGCCAGATCCTTTTTTCATCCCTTAATCATTTCACTCATTAGTTCTCCAATTTCCAATCTAATAGTTTGCACCCAGCACTTGCTTCAAGAATTGGCTTAAACACTCATGTCCAGAATAAGTGGAGGGGTGCATACCCTGTTGTGCCCCTACCCCTACTGATGATATAATTTAGTTTTTCCTGACTTTGTTGTATTGTTCCATGTATTTACATTTCTAACTCCCATGTGGTTGGGAAACTGCAAGAAAGCAGAGTTTAATTTTTGTATTTCTTTTGTATCATCTCAAACAATCTTGGTAAGCATACAGGTAGCATGGAAGACCATATGATGGGCCATAAAACTAAGGTCAATAAACTTAAGAGGACTGAAATGAAACAGAGTATGCACTCTGACTACAATGAGATTAAATTAGAAATAAGTACAATAGGGACTTCCCTGGTGGTCCAGTGACTAAGACTGGCACGCCCAATGCAGGGGGCACGGGTTCAATCCCTGGTCAGGGAACTAGTTCCCACATGCTGCAACTAAGAGTTCGCACGCCGCAACTAAAGACCCTGCACTGCCGCAACTAACAGATCCCGCATGCCACAACGAAGATCCCGCACAAGGCAACTAACCGCAACTAAGACCTGGCACAGCCAAATAAATTAATTAATTAAAAATAATAAAAAATAAAATTATCAAAACATTAAAAAAAAGAAATAAGTACAATAGATATTTAGACAAAATCCATATATTTGGAAATAAAATAATAGAAAAAGTCAATCATGTTTTATATGCTAGCACACAATTAGAAAATAAAACTGGAAACAGTTTAATTTATGATAACATCAGAAACTATAAAGTGGTTAAGAATAAATTTCACAAAGGATATGCAAGACCTCTTTATTATTAACTACAAAAAACTGCTGATAGAAATTCAGAAAGACCTAACTAAATGGAAAGATACACCATGTTCATGTACTGGAAAACTCAATGTTAAGACATATTTCTCCCAGTTTTGATTTTAGACTCATCACATTCCCAATCATAATCCCAGCAGACCTAAAAAATAATCACACTGAATATAAAAGGAATATAGGAAAATAAAGCCATATAGGAATGTAAAGGAAGAATACAAATTATCCAAAGCAATTTTGAAAAAGAAAAGCAAGCTTAGAGGACTTACAATAACTGACTTTTAAGACCTACTATAACATCATAGACAGCCTGGCATACAGACCAATAGAAATATCAATAGATTAAATAGAGAGCACAGAAGTGTCCCACTTATATGGTCATTTGATTACTGACAAAGTAGCCAAGGCAATCTGTTAGGGACAGGAGAGCCTTTTCCATGAATAATGCTGGAATAACGGGTACCCATATGCAAAGATATTGAAACTTGATTCCTACCTCACACAATAAAAACTTAATTTGAGATAGAACATAGACCTAAATGTACAAAGTAAAACTATAAATCTTGTATGTGGGGGACTTCCCTGGTGGCACAGTGGTTAAGAATCCACCTGCCAATGCAGGGGACACGGGTTCGAGCCCTGGTCCAGGAAGATCCCACATGCTGTGGAGCAACTAAGCCCGTGCGCCACAACTACTGAGCCTTCGCTCTAGAGCCCGCGAGCAACAACTACTGAGCCTGCAAGCCACTACTACTGAAGCCCACGCACCTAGAGCCCATGCTCCGCAACAAGAGAAGCCACTGCAATAAGAAGCCCGCCGCACCACAATGAAGAGTAGCCCCCGCTTGCCCCAACTAGAGAAAGCCTGCGTGCAGCAACGAAGACCCAATGCAGCCAAAAATAAATTAGTTAAGTAATATTAAAAAATAAAATAAAATAAATCATTTATGTGGAAACAGAATATTTTTGTGACTTGGAGGTAGGCAAAGATTTCTAAGACAGAACAAAGAAAGCAATAACCATAAACAAAAATAATGATGACTTAGACTTCATGAAAATTTAAAACTTTTGTTCATCAAATGGTATCATTTAGAAAATTAATGAAAAACCTTCAGACTGGGAGAAAACTCTGCATAACATATATCTCACAAAATACTGCCATCAATACACAAACAGAATTTCTGAAACTCAATAATAAAAAGAAAAAAGCAATTTAAAAATGAACAAAAAAGTTGAGTAGAGATCTCACAAAGGAAGAGATACAAATGGTCAATGAGCACATGACAATGCGCCCAACATCATCAATCATCAGGGAAACGCAAAATAAAACCACAATTAGCTCACAAAACATACCCACCAGTTTGGCTAAAATTGAAAAGATCAACACCACCAAATGTGAGTGAACATATGGAGCAATCGGAACATTCATACATTGTTGGTGGGAGTGAAACAACATACAACTACTTTGGACAAAGATCTGGCAGCTTCTTCTAAAATTAGACATATGCCTACTCTATAACCAAACAACTCCCCTCATCAGTATTTACTCAAGAGAAATGATAACAAATGTGTACAAAAAAGACTAGTATGAAAAGGTTCTTAACAGCTTTATTTACAGTAGTCTGAAATTGGAAACAGAGTTGCCCATAAGTAAGACAATGAATAAACAAACTGAGATCTTCACACAAGGAGGTATAACTCAGCAAAAAAAAAAGAAAAAGAAAAAGAAATGAACTACTGAAACAAGTAACAATGTGGATGAATCTGAAAAAAAAGTGCTGAGTGAAGAAAGCCTTACATGAAAGACTATGTAGGAACAAAATGAAAACAACCCTCAGAATGGGAGAAGATATTTGCAAATGAAGTGACCAACAAGAGATTAATCTCCAAAACATACAAGCAGCTCATGCAGCTCATTATCAAAAAAACAGGGCTTCCCTGGTGGCGCAGTCGTTGAGAGTCCGCCTGCCGATGCAGGGGACGCGGGTTCGTGCCCCGGTCCGGGAAGATCCCACATGCCGCGGAGCGGCTGGGCCCGTGAGCCATGGCCGCTGAGCCTGCGCGTCCGGAGCCTGTGCTCCGCAACGGGAGAGGCCACAGCAGTGAGAGGCCCGCGTACCGCACAAACAAACAAACAAACAAACAACACAATCCAAAAATGGGCAGAAGACCTAAATAGACATTTCTCCAAAGAAGACATACAGATGGCCAACAAACACATGAAAAGATGCTCAACATCACTAATCATTAGAGAAATGCAAATCAAAACTAAAATGAGGTATCACCTCACACAGGTCAGAATGGCCATCATCAAAAAATCTACAAACAATAAATGCTGAAGAGGGTGTGGAGAAAAGGGAACACTCTTGCACTGTTGGTGGGAATGTAAATTGATACAGCCACTATGGAGAACAGCATGGAGGTTCCTTAAAAAACTAAAAATAGAACTACTATATGACCCAGCAATCCCACTACTGGGCATATATCCTGAGAAAACCGTAATTCAACAAGAGTCATGTACCACAGTGTTCATTACAGCACTATTTACAATAGCCAGGACATGGAAGCAACCTAAGTGTCCATCGACAGATGAATGGATAAAGAAGATGTGGCACATATATACAATGGAATATTACTCAGCCATTAAAAAGAATGAAATAATGCCATTTGCAGCAACATGGATGGACCTGGAGATTATCATACTGAGTGAAGTAAGTCAGACAGAGAAAGACAAATATCATATGATATTGCTTACATGTGGAATCTAAAAACACGGTACAAACGTACCTATTTACAAAACAGAAATAGTCACAGATGTAGAAAACAAACTTATGGTTACCAAGGGGGAAGGGGGGGTGGATCAATTGGGAGACTGGGATTGACATATATACACTACTATATATAAAATAGAAAACTAATAAGAACCTATTGTATAGCACAGGGAACTCTACTCAATACTCTGTAATGACCTATAGGGGAATAAGATCTAAAAAAAGAGTGAATACATGTATATATATAACTGATTCACTTTGCTGTACAGCAGAAACCAACACAACATTGTAAATCAACTATACTCCAATAAAAATTAATTTAAAACATACAAAACCAAAAACAAAACCGAACCGAAAAGAAAAGAAAAGAAAGAATGTGTATGATACCATTTACATGAATTTCTAGAGCAGGCAAAACTCATCTATGGTGGGAAAAAAAAGACAATGGTATTTCCCTGTGGGGTGTTGGGAGATTCACTGGGAAGTGGTACGCAGGCATGAGAAAATTTATGGGATGATATTAACATACTGTATTCTGGGTGCACAGATCTGTGCATCTGTGGAACCTCACCGAATGGCACCCTCAAGACATCTGCATTATATTGTATCGAAATTTTACCTCAAAAGAAAAAAAGACAACCAAATATTAAACTCTAATGAATTCTAATGGATTTTAGGGGGAATATACTGATATGTACGACCTACTTTCAAATGTGTTGAAAATCATTTGGACTGATGCAAGGATGAAGTAATGGATAGATGGACAGATAAAAGCAAGTAAAGTTAAATGTTATTTGTAGAATCTCTTTGGTGAGTGTTCACTGTACAATCCTTCCCACTTTTCTGTATCATTGAAAAATTTTATAGTAAAATATTGGAAAAATACTCAGCAAAATGTGATATAATTAGGAGATGTTAAACATTTTTTTCTATCCATATTTACTGAGTCTCATCAGAATACAGGAATTTCTTTTGGCTACAGAATACAAAAGTTAGTTACATAATAATTATGACTGCCATGTATGTGCAGCTTAACTTATTTAAATCTTTAGATAGTCCAGGGAGCCAATATTTACATTTTTTAAAAGGTCTTAAAGCACATTGGAAATTCCAATGTATATCTACAGAATTCAATCTGTCTGTCCATACATGTCTGTAAAAATATATATGAAAGAATATCCTCTGGTTTACTGTCATGATGGAGAGAGTATGGCTTTTCATTTCTAATGTCCATGGCTCATTTTGTTTACAACTTTCATTGTATCACAGAGTAATCCAAAAGCATAGTCTATCATCCTCCTGAATTCACTAAAAGGTAAGGTTATGTAAAAAACATATTCCATTTTCAATGAATGTTTTATATATCTCACTAATGTTAAATGTCTATTTTAAATAATCCTTCATCACATTCAAGAAATGAGGTGATTCTCTGTTCATTATAATTGGGCTACAGAACCTCTTGGAAAATACTTGGCAATACGGATACAATGCCTATCCTCAAAGAACCTGAAAACTAAAAGAGAATGCTGTTTTTGCATCTAACATGTGCTTGCAATATCAAAAATATGACTTCAAAAGTACGAATTTTAATTCAATACAAAATATAAATGAAATTTTATGGTTAGGCACCTCAGCATTTTAAATGCCAACTTTATCGGTACACCTGGGAACACAGGAATGAACATTTACTTAGTTGCCTCTAAAAATAAAATAAATCGACTTTTAAATATATACTTTAAAGTCCTTTACTATAATTTGTAATTTGCTATTTCAATTTAACTACTCAAGAATTTGGTAAAAAAATTTCAAGAAAAAAATATAAAGATTTAAATCACAAAACATTAAATGATGTAAGGTATAAAAACAGGAAAAGTCTGTATTCTAATAAAATATATTGAGGGTGTGTATATTATGGGAACTCTCTTTGGCAGCCATTCAGGTATGCCTCTCAGATCTTCCTTCAAGAAAGAAAATTCTTGCTCAGCTACAAACAGTAGGCTTAGCGGGCAGCCTCCAGCTATATCACCTTCAGGATGCGCCTCAACTTCGGAGGTGGGAGCAGAGGCGATGCATGCTTGATGGGCAATCCCCACCATGTGAATGAGCATGGTGGGTCACTGGTACCTGGCCCTTCCTGCCCAATGTGGGACTCCTCTAAGGAGCAATCTTTGGTCTGGAGCTCCCTCTCGGGTTGGCTGAAACTTGATCACATCTGCATTTTGGTCTGAAGCTCCTCGCTTTCCTTTCAGAAGTGTCAAATCAGCATCTCAGGATCAAGGTTTTCTCTGCCCAAGCCTTCCCCGGCCATTTACCTTTCAGAGATGTTACTTCTCCATCCTTCCCCCAAACCTCTTTTTATCCTGATTGTCTCAGAGTTGACTTCCTGGAGGTCCCAAACAGGCACTCTTCTAAGCCCTAAGTGCATTAAATTTGGATCATCTTTTTGGTGGCTAAACAGTTCTCAATTGTTGGAAAAGGATACTATTAATATGGCATTGTCGATACTGGAATAAAAGCTAAAATAATTACTATAAATATAAATTGTACTTCTGCATACTCTTTTATTCCCCAGGCTAACTGTCTAGTTTCTGGTTAAAAAGAATGAGTACTACACAGAAGGCATTCAAAGACCCTGGATCTTCATGCAAAAGAGCAAGATCTGTTATGAGAGGTTTGACTAGGGTGTGGTCACCCAGGACTATGCCTCAGGGTACCAGCATTTCTTTAGAGGCTGAAAAATTGTAAATAATTAAAAAAAAAATAGCTCCCTTTCAATGAGCTGACGCCACCGATTCTGACACTCACTCCTTCCAGCCAGTCTCTCTAACCACCTCCCAGACAAGTGAATAAGTAAATTCCAGCTAATATTTGTTGAGTACTTGTATGCTGGCCACAGTGCTATGCTCTTTACATATGTTTATTCCATGGAATCATCACTTCTACCTACAACAGTTCAGTTCTATGATTATCCCTGTTTTGCAAATAGCCAATCCAAGGCTAGGGAAGGTTAAGCACTGGGCCCAAGGTCATGGCTGCTAAGGGTCAAGGACTAGATTAGAATCCAGTAAGTGTGTGATCCTAATTCACTCAGTTCTGAGAGGTTAAGTGTCTTCACCTAAATACAGAATGGAGCTGGGACTAGAATTCAGGTCTTCTGAAACCTCATTTGGTGCTCTTGCCTCTAAATCATGAGTATCCCTTTTAAGGCTAAGAGTTACGATTCTTAATCTAAGACGTTCGATTGAATTCTGAAATCCTATAGTCAAACATATATCCAGCTTTCAGACAGAAAAATCGATACAACGTTCAGTGATTTTGTATTTGCTCTCTGTTTGGTCTGAGTGTTTGTTGGCCATTTTGTCTTCAGCTCTAATATGTCTTTTGTTTCATCACAATCTGAGCTGATTTTCTTAAATCTACTATCACCGGGAGAAGAGGGGCCGAGTCTCTTTTTACCTTTGGGAAGAAGCCCAACAGAGCCCTACCTTAATAAATATTACTGGATGATATTTGCTTCCTTCTGATTTGTCTTCCCTTTGGATCAATAGCTGTAGACTTTGGGGTATCTTCTCCCAATCTGACCCCCAAAATAGGGAACATTTTTCTCCAGATAATTACAGATTTTCCATATAAGACATTTGAGAAAAGCCCAATTGCTAATTACTAAAACATTGAGATGATTCTATCAGAAGCAACCTGGGATTCCATTGCCCTCTTCACTTGAGCCCTTTATAGCCTAACCAGAAGTACTTATTATTATGATCCTGGATAAGAAAAAGGAAATTCTGTTTATTTTGTCGGGAGGTAGTGATTAATTTCCCTCATTTCTCGTGGGTAGACCCCTCTGGGTGACCTAGGCCAATACAATAGGCTAGGTCTCAGGATACGTCTGACACCATTTACTTCATTATGATTTTTTAAGGTAAGATAACAAGAGAGAGGCAATATTGAAATGTTTGAAAGCAAGGTGCAACGGGAATCCTACACCAGCTACAGAAGGCAACCTCAGCTTGAAAAGACCTTGGCCCTTGTTTTATATAAGATGAATGTTGCATAGGGACAGAAGGGTGGAGCCGGACTGGTACAGGATGCCATGGGCCACAGGCACATGGCATTACTGTTTTAAACTCTTAATCTTTAAAAAACTATGGAAGGAAGGGTTGAGTGAAGTGATACTTATCTGTCACGGGAGCTTTGTATTTTCATAGGATTTGGGTCTTATTTTTGTGTTTGTAAGCTAATAATTTGCAGAAAAATAAACCAGCTTGTAGGACAATTCCCTCATCAAAAGCAATTAGGGGGCTTCCCCGGTGGCGCAGTAGTTGAGAGTCCGCCTGCCGATGCAGGGGACACAGGTTCGTGCCCTGGTCCGGGAGGATCCCACATGCCGCGGAGCGGCTGGGCCCATGAGCCATGGCCGCTGAGCCTGCGCGTCCGGAGCCTGTGCTTCGCAACGGGAGAGGCCACAACAGTGAGAGGCCCGCATACCGCAAAAAGAAAAAAAGCAATTAGGATTGGAATTGGTTTGGTAATTGGCAAAGCTGGCTAAAGTGGAGAATTGAAAACTTCATTTTAACATAAAGCTATATGTACATTTATTTATCAGTCTTTTGACTTAAAGCCCGGGGGCCTTCTTTGAGTATGGCTCCATTAATAGATGGTCCCCGTAGTCATTCTTGAATAAACCATATACATAGTAGCAGTAACAGTATTAATAATAACATGTGAACATTTACAATGTGTCATGTACTTTTAGTCCTCCCCGTACCTTTTTGAGGTAGCACTTATTATCATCCTCATTTCACATTTGAGGTTAAGAAACATTTTTTTTTTTTTTTTGCAGTATGCGGGCCTCTCACTGTTGTGGCCTCTCCCGTTGCTGAGCACAGGCTCCGGATGTGCAGGCTCAGCGGCCATGGTTCACGGGTCCAGCCGCTCCGCGGCATGTGGGATCTTCCCGGACCGGGGCACGAACCCGCGTCCCCTGCATCGGCAGGCGGACTCTCAACCACTGCGCCACCGGGGAAGCCCTAACACTATACCTTTATAACACTTTTACTCTATAGGGGAACAAAATTCGCCACACCAAAATGTGTCTCTTTGACATGCGGATTATTTCAAGCTGAAAACCATCAAGACCCAAAAGACTCAGGAAGAATCTCTGACCTTCCACCTCACTGCCTAAAAGAATTTAGACAGAAGTCCTGTTCCCAGAATAGAGCTATCACTAGAGGTGTCTAAAGAACACAGGCTAGATGTATTGGGGAAACTCAGCAGGGCCTAGAGATCAGGGTCCACTCTGTTTCTGCATCATCTCTGCAAGGCCCAGCAAACATTTGTTTAGCGAACATTTGCTTTTCCATCTCTGTGTGAATTGCCTTCCTCCCCGTTGAAGTTCCAAACCACTGCCCCCAACATCCTCTTTTGTCTTTAGCTGAAGATGGTATTTAAGGTGAGGGCTTCACACATTCTGGCAAGTTACTCAGTTTTCCTGGGTCTCTCCCACGTCTACATGTTACTAAATTTTTGTTTGATTTTCTGCTGTCAATCTGTCTCACGTCAGATTAATTCTTAGACCGGCAAGAAGAACTCAGAAGGGTAGAGGAAAAAATTTTCCTCTCTGACGCCTCTTCATTCATTTAGTTGCTTCATGCTCTTCTAATATCACTGTCTCAAATCTTCCATTCTCTCCATTTCTACAGACTGCCTCCTCAGCTAACCAGCTGTTCATGATTTTATAACGGATTTGCCCTCTATCTCCTTACAAATATCATCAAGTTTTCAGTGCACACATTTTCTAAATTGTAAACAGTGAATGAATGATGGGACTGTGAGCGATTTTTTTCTTTTTGATTTTTTGGGGCATTTTTTGTATACTTTATATTGTATAAATTCTAGAAAATATGATATATAATATATTAATATACAATAATATATTAATGTATTATAATTCTAGAAATATATTATAAATTCCAGAAAATATTATGTACGGTATTAAAATAATAAAATAATTTCTTCATAAAATGATTGTGACAGAGATACTGGCTCTTTCAGAAAATAGTTTTTGATCATTTCTGCACAAAAATCCTGTATCGGATACATAAATTGCCATCTATTCCTATATCTTTTGGTTTCTCACTCCACTTCTCTCCCTCTCTGTATATAGGTATGAAAGGAGCTAAAAAAAACTGTGTTAAACATTTACTTAGTAAAACAGGAAAGAGGTTAAAGTTCGTTACAATACAAAGAACCCCACCAGAGAAACTATGAAAGATCAGCTAAGATATTCTAAGTTAAAACAAAATTAAAACCCAACTGTAACAATAAAACAAACCATGCACGGTAAGTCCCAAATCTGACGTAGGGAATACTCTTGAAGGGAGAATCAGTAATCAATGGAGAACTTTTCAAGCTTTGGGATTCCTGAATGGATTACACGTAGGCCACTCCCACATGTCAGGGCAGAGAGCCTCAGGAGAGATAGGTCAAAGCCCATCCCACCAGCCTCCCTGGGGTTGAAGGACAATCAGCATGAAGGGAGCCCAGCTGCACCAACCTCAGTGGCGGGCTCTCAGTGCTCCCACCCTCCATATAGGCTGCATATTACCTTCTTGTATATAAAAGCTACATATCCTATACCTCTTATTGTACAAGAACTACAGACTCCGTATTGCCCTTATAATATAGAGCAGGCTGCTAAAACTACTGAGAAAAGGGAGCAGAAAGAACATCTTATAAAACACCGCCCTCGTACGCAAATACCAGTCTGTCTATAACTACAGATGTCACTCTTTACTGTAAGTGGGCCTCTCTGCTCCTTTTGGATCAACTGCATAAATACTTTTCTGAGGTAATCTTGATCCTATCAGTATTCTTGTAATATGCAAGAAGTAGCAACTTTCTTTCCCATTAAGAAGAGAAATGTGGACTAAAAACCGTATCTTTTTTTTTCCCTCTTGTAGCCTCGATTACAAGGAGAGCGTTGCACATACGGTGCCATGTGTTCACCGTACCACTTCCTCTTCTTGGACACACAGAAAGACAACATTCCCAACCTCCCCTGCAGATGGATTGGGAGCATTTCACTGAGTTCTTGCCAATGGAATGTAGACAAAAATGGCACGCCGTTTCCAAGTCCGGCTATAAAAAGCCTGTGTGCAAGCAACTCTCTGGCTCTTTCTCTCCCTACAGCAGAGGTCATGCAAGCCACGTGTTTATATGGCAACATCACAAGATGGTGCGACGCTGGATCCCTGAGTCACTAAATGGACGAGAGCCCCTGCCAACCCACATCAGACTTTGAGGGAGAAAACCTATACTGAAGTCCAATGTCTTTATCTATAATGACTTAGAATCAAGGTCACAGCCTTTGTGTTTACTTCTCACCTTATGTCTTCTGTAATGCCACTTATCCTTCCTTCAAATATCCTTAATTTATAATATGAATTTCCAAGTAACTATAGTTCTGTTTACTTTTTATTTTACTATCTTTTGAAAGTTCTATTTTTAAAATATTTAAATAGCTTATAGAAAAGTTATATTTGGTAGGCTCACTTTTAATAGCTAGGCCGATTATTTTTATTATAACATCCCACTAGCGAAAACACCATAGAAACTTTTACAGTCACAAAGTTCATTTTATAGTTGTCACATTTGAAATCACATAGAGCTATCAGTTTTGCTATCAGTACAGCTGAGTAGCTCTACTAGATCCAACCCTGCCACAGGAAACAATTTAAGATGCTGGGGAAAAAAATACCAAAAATAATATAAAACAAACAGTAACTGGGAGGCATAGGAGAATAAACAAAAACAGTAGATCTTGGAGGGAATTTGAAACTCGGAAGAAGGAACAGAGCACAGTACCAGTTTTCCATCCGTTAGACTGAGGAAAAAACAAAGGTATCTCTACCTGGAGTGGCTAAAACTCAGAAAATCTGCAGAATTTCTGGCCTGAAGAAATAGAGGATAGAATCCAGGGCAACCACAGCCACTGGAAAGCAAGGGGGTGACAATGGAAAGGAGACAAGAGAGGGGGGTGCATCGATTTCTCTCTACAAATTTCGCTCAATTCTCTGGCTGACCCCTGATCTGCACAGGTGCTAGGGTAGGCTCAAATTAACACAGCTAAATCTAAGAGAGCTGAAATCTGAGATGTTGCCACCTCAGGAGATTCAGACCATGAAGTCTGAAACCAACCAAATGACATACCCGACTTAAAAACAAACAAACAAGCAAAATATCAAAATCAACTCTTCAGGAGACTAGAGCAGAATCCAGAGTCTCCATGATATAACAGTCACAATATCCAGGGGAAAATCCAAAATTATACAACAAAACAGGAGAACGTGGCCCAGTGTTGAGGAGAAAAGTTAATCAACAGAGATCAACCCTAAGATGACGCAGTTGTCCAAATTATTAGGCAAGGATATTAAAGGAGCTATTTTAATTATGCTCAGGGGAAGTAAATAAAAATACCCTCACAATGAATATACAGACAGGGACTCTCAGCAAAGAAGTATCAACTATAAATAGAACCCAGTGGAAATTCTAGAACTGAAATCAGATAGAGCTGCAGTCCACCTCTCAATTATGAATTACAAAGTAAAATTAATTTTTTATAACATAGCTGTAAACAAAGAAGAACAAAGAGCATTGCTCAGCACCCAGCTCTAAGTCGTTACTGACTGACAGTGTACCCTGAGAACCATTCAGGATGAAAATCAGGATGAGGCACTCTGTGCTTTGGAGAAAACAAGCCCCTTAGATAGTTAGACCCATACATAGAAAAGCACTGAAATCATTAACCTGAGACACCTGTTCTTTGTGAACAGCAGTAATCTTCTACCAAGATGCATGCTTGACTGCATAGATTCCCTAGCCAAAAATCATATATAAACTAGGCTTCTTCCTCTTCCTCTTCAGAGCAGTTCCCTCGGAACTACTGAGAGGCTGTCTCCTGGGCAATAGTCCCCAGCAAGGTCTTGACATGTACACACTGCTGTATTTAAAATGGATACCCAACAAGGACCTGCTGTGTAGCACAGGGAACTCTGCTCAATATTTTGTAACAACCTCATTGGGGGAAAAAATTTGAAAAAGAACAGATACATGTAATATGTATAACTGAATCACTCTGTTGTACACCTGAAACTAATACAACATCGTTAATCAACTATACCCCAGTATAAAATAAAAAGTTAAAAACAAACACCAAACTCACAACTCTTATATTGTGCATTTTTCTTCAAGTCGACCTATCAACAAAAGGAGCAACCTGCCCCCATCACCCCCTCCACTTTTCTCCAAATTCCTTTTATGAACTAAGCATTGAGAAGAGCCTGAGGGCGTGGGGAGAAAAATACAAGTAAGGAATAATGGATTCACTTCCCTTCCTTAAAGGAGTTTACGGTCTTAGAAATAATTTTGTGAAGCCAAATCTACTCACCTTTATTATGAGGAATGTAACAGAAATAAAAATATCTTTGTTACAAATGATTTGTCTATTCTAACTGGACTGAGAGTATTGGAAAATAATCCTTTTTGAGACAATATTAAAGTTCTTTGATAGACATAGCTATTTGTCACATCACTTCTATTTTAACGACAGATCATTTCAATAGGCTTCACATTGCAATTCCAGTAACTCCATGCCATCTCTAGTCCTCAAACTATTCATTACTCTCACTATCTTTCTTCTTTTTAACCTTATCCTCTTGCAACTTTCTGGCAAAACCCATTGCCCTTTAAGGCCAGTCTTTTACCATTTCTTCCATTAAGAAATCTTCAGTTTGTGGAGGAAAAAATAAACTTAATTACAAAGTAGTCAGTGGGTGGCAAGCGGAAAAACACAGGAGGCCGATGCTAAAGACGCATAAATGTTACAGGAATCGTAGAGGAAAGGAAGAGAGTGTCAAACCCTACTCGCAATAGATGAAATATCTTCCTTAAATTATTACTCATATTCTGGAAGTGCCCTGTGAAACTATATGAAACGTGTTAAACGCTGTCCTAACATTGTATTTTATGCATTCTGAAAAATCATATTGCTTTAAAGGATGAGGAAAAAAACCACAGTGATGCTTAGAAGATGTACATTGCACCGCACTGTCGTTTTCTAACATTTCATACTGTGTGACAGGATCTCTTCATGACATATTTATTATGAAATTGACATTTTAATTTTACCTGATGCCAGGCACTGGCATTTTAATCCTGTCAGGCATCTTCTCTTTTCATGTGATGATCTCAGTGAATGCTCTGCTTTGTTCTTTTCTTTTGTTTTCAATTCCGTTTCAAAACATACAGTGTGAATGTTTTTTCTTCCTTTGTTCACAAATATTTCACAGCCCCCCAGTACCTAAAAAGAAGAGTAGATAAAACACATACTGATATTGTAGTGAAGGTAATGTTATTGTAATTTTAAAAGACAACATTCACAAAGCGCAAAAAAATTTTAAAAGAAGAGAAAAGCATTACAAAATAACAAACAAACAAAAAAGACAACATTTGTTAATAACATGATCCCTCTATCTCTGCCCACTTTCTCCCTTGGCTGATATTTTTAAAAGTCCACAGGAGATCTTCATATGGCTTCTTGGATTTTATTCTTTTTACAATTCTCAGAACAAAGAATAATTGTGCCCCAAGGCTAAAGGAACAATGACATTTCTGCTTACTTTTCTTTAAAAGTGAACTATTGTTTCTGCTGTGTGCATTCACTGCCCTCCTGATTCTCTTCCAGAGCTTCTTACTGTGTAAAATGTTTGTTGCGGGCTGATGTATTGAAATCAAAGATTGCAAATATATTTGGAGTTTTATTTATCTGGTCAGAACAGGGGCAAGACATCATCTTTCTACAAGCTTCTGATGAAACACATGTACTTAGCACTGCTTCTCAAACTAAAGCCTGTGGATGTAAAATGCCTGTAGAAAGTAGCTGTGCTGAAGGGTTTCCAAGACCATCCCCACCTTCAGATTCACTAGGAGGACTCACGGGACTCAGCATATAGTGGCACACATGGCTAAGATGTATTACGGCGATACAGTATGGGTATACAGCCAGATCACGAGGGAAAAAGCCACGAGCAGGATCTAGAGGAATCCACATGCAGGCTTCCTTTTACTCTCTTCCAGTTACTAAACCAAATTTGGGTCCGTGTGCCCACCGAGCAGCAAAGCCAGTCTACTGACACCAGGTGTGGTAAAGGAAAGTACAGCATTTATTTGTGGGACACCAAGCAAGGAGAATGGGCAGCTCATGCTCAAAAGACCAGAACTCCTTGGTGGCTTCAGGGGAGGGTTTCTGAAGGCAACATTTGGGGGGAGGGCTGCAGGATGCAAGACTTTCTTCTGATTGGTTGGTGGTGGGGTAACAGGGTGATGTTTCGGTAATCTTAATCAGTCACCAAACTTCTGGTTCCAGTCAGTCTCAGGTCTACTTGCTTGTGGTCAGCGTGTCGTCACCACCCTCCGCCTGGGTGGGGAGTCTTAGTTTGTGCAGAACAACTCAAAGGTGTACGTCAGATTATTATGTGGATCTCTTGAGGAGGAACTAAGACTCTGTTTTATTGCTGAACTACTGTTTAAGCTGTCATTACTTTTCTTGCTTGATTGCTCCTCCTTTGTTTCTGCATTCCCTCACTTCCCCAATGAGCAAATGTTGGAGTCTGCTCTTTGGAACTCACGAAGGGTCTAGGAGACTAAAGCCTTTTTCTACAGACAAGAAACGGGGGACACAGAGGCGCTTTTCTACCAGGGAGGGCCCACACGGTCCTACTTGGTTTCATTCCTCCCATGAGGGGTCACTCAGAGCGCACTCTTCCCCCAGCAACAAAAATGCAGCAACACGCGTGTGATGTTACTGCCCTGGGACGCCCATTGGAGACTTAGCATTTGGGCTTTTCATTGGGGGCTGGTCACGTAGGTCCCCTCTGTCAATCATATATCAAAACTCCCCCCAGAAGGAAAGCAGAGTTCAGCAGGCACTACACTGCACAAACCACTTAGACACAGTGAGTCACCCTTAGCAGTTCTGGGACTGGTGGGAACCCTCCCAAAACCCAAGTTCCCAGATGCCAGGCAAGGGCCAACCTTACTAACAGACCATTCTTCCGAAAGCAGTCTCAGGCATGTTATCTTAACTCTTTTCTGCATAGTAGCTAACCAAGCTAGCCTTGCAAATAGAACATTTTTGAACACCAGCAATCTACCTAAAAATAAATTCCCTTTATACTGTAGCCTGCCTACCGCAGCAAAGTTACTGTAATAGCAATTTATTTTCTGGTTACAAATATAGATGTTCCAGTGTCATTTATCAGCTTTTCTTTATGAAGGAAATGTAAACTGAAAAGCCACAATAAAAAAACAAGTGCTCTTACATTCTTCCGTCCACGGTCTCATTAACCAGCTTGTCAAGGTATTCAATTAACAGGATGTTGGAATTAATCGGAGTCAAAATGTGATTTCTCTCTGATCCTGTTGAAAACTAAAAGCCTATTATGACACGTTTGGCCACTCTAAGTCTCTTGGCAGGCCTGGAGGTTCACGTGTTAATAGGTGAGTTGAAGCTATTGCACATTCCTTGCTGTTCATCTCTACTTTTACTAAAGAAGCCTTTGACATACCTACCAGTTTAACCCAATTTTTTAAATAGTTGTTTTTCCTTTAATATTAAGAATTCGGCTGCTCATCTCTAAGCACAACTGTTTTTTCATCCGTTTAGCCTACAAAAGCCTGCTACTCCCTACTTATATACTTTAAACATAGATATCGTTGTATTGGACTCATTCTACCTGTGTGGGTAGGTGATCGTTATGCTTTTGGGTAAATTATACCTACTCTTAACTCACTGGGATGTCTTTTTATCTGGCCCTAAGTAATCCTGTTTTTGTTTTATATATTCAGGGATTCCATGTGGATAAGTTCAGCTGGATAATCAAAATGATCTTATTTCACTTTGGGGGGGCTTGGTCAGCGCCTGAGCATAGAGTGGTATTAAGAGCACCGACTCCGGTGCCCAGGGAGACTAGGATTTGCATGCTCTCTCTGCCACTTACTGTGTCACCCTGGTTAAGTCTCTTAGCCTCTCCTCAATCTCTAAAATTGTAAAATGGGGGCGGGGGGGATAATAGCACCTCCTTCTGAGCATTGAAGGGATTAAATAAGTATATAAAACAGTAACTTAAGATACTGTTTATTATTATTCTCATTTCATGGCTGTGGATAATTCAGAGTTGGCTTTAAATGCAAACACTGAACTATACAGCTGGAATTACCAAGGTTAACTTAAAAGGAAAAAGACTATAGTCCATGCTTACAACCTAGTAAACTTGATAGACTTTCTCAAAAATATATTTCCTTAGTTAAAGTTTAAGTAGTTTCTTTGAATTAAAGCAATTGGAATACATATATGCATACACTGAACACCAGGAACAAAAGACATTACAGAAAAATACACTTTAGGAATTATATATCTACAAATGTAGGATAATACAAATAAGTCAGGGAGAAAAATTCCACTTATCTCTCTATTGTCCTAAAATCGGAATGAGACTGATCTTTTTATGCAGTTCTTTCTTAGACAACTGAAGTGTTTGAAAATTGTATCATTCTGCTTATGGTGATGGTTTTGAAAAAGTATACTAATCATGTAAATATTACATGAAGGACTTCCCTGGTGGTCCAGTGGTTAAGACTCCATGCTCCCAATGCAGGGGCACGGGTTGGATCCCTGGTCGAAGAACTGAGATCCCGCGTGCCACACAGTGCGGCCAAAAAAAAGGGAGCTAAGACTGAAAAAACTGACTTGATATAATTTGCATTTGGGGTTGAGATGATTCACTTCAGGTTCATTTGTGTCCTTATACTGTTAAATATGAAATATTTTTCATTATTTCTTTTGAAGCAATAGTTTACAATGTTTATAGTTTTTAGGATAACTGCTTCAAAGATTAACCCTGTGGAAGTTAAGCATAGACAGCTGACTTGCTTTAGCCAAAGGAATGTGAGGAGAAGTGGCTGATTTCTGGGCTGCAGCTTTAAGAGCGAGTACATGATTTGCCTCGTGACTGTTTTCTTTTTCTTGTTTATCCTATTTTAAGCTTTACTTTTCTTTTTTCTTTTTAATATTTCTTTTATCTTTATTTATTTGGCTGCACCGGGCCTTAGTGCGGCACATGGGATCCTCCTTGTGGCGGGCGGGATCTTTAGTTGCAGCATGCGTGTGGGCTCTTAGTTGCAGCATGTGGGATCAAACCCGGGCCCCCTGCATTGGGAGCCCGGAGTCTTATCCACTGGACCCCCAGGGAAGTCCCTCGTGACCTTCTTCATGTGCCATGGTGACAATACAGCAACCCTCCCGATGCTGGCTGCCCTTACAGCCCAAGTCGGCCAGAGAAGAGAGCTATGGAGGAGGGACCCAGCTTCCCCAGGACAGACTGGTTATGTGAGCAAGGAATAAGCCCTTGTTGTCATACATTCTTACAATGCCGGGCTTCCCTGCACAAGACGTTGCCTATTCTGACTGACACGGGCTGTACGTTATGTTGGAATGATTTAAAATTTGTCTGTGCTAGTTTCTACTGTTTACATTTCTAGATGCTAAAAGGCCACGTTTTCAGGTCATTAAAGTAATTCTTTGCTCTTCTTTCACTCTCCTACCATTTCATTCAGGAACTCTCGGTCCGTCAGAGAAGACAAGGAGGTACTATGAATGCAGATGGGATGTGGCCTTTGGGGAACTATTTCACCCCCAATCCATGGCGTCTGTCTTCTCCCCTAGTTATGGCCACCAGGCACGTGGTACATACTGGGTGAAGGACGGGAAGTGTGAGAAGTAAGAGACCCAGGGCAGGGCAAACAGCCACCACGACAGCAATAAGAATTTTCATACTTGCTGTGCGCCTATTCTGTGGGAGGCGTGGTTGTAAGCACTTGGCATTTATGAACCACTCAGCCCTTAAAGTCACCCAGTGAGGTAAGAACTACTATATCTGTATGTTGCAGATGAGACGCTGAGGCGCTAAGTGACTTGCCCAAGCTTACAGAGTTTGGAAAAGGCAGAGCTGGGGGGCAGGCAGCTCTCAAGGAACAAGTTTCAGGAGTTGCTACTTGGGTATGTCAAAACTTGACGACAAAACATCAAGAAAAGCCATTTCTTTTGGTCATGGAGCTTCCAGGCCAACCAGAAAACAAAACAGAGGAAAACAAAAGCCAAAGCATACCGTCTCAGTGAAAAGGGAGTCAATCAGCATTTAGCAAAGAAAGAAAAAGAGGACAAAAGCCTCAATTCCTTTAACACGGCCCACGCCTCTCTTTATGAAGCCAAGCTGATGGCTGAGTTCAACCGTGTCCTTGACCTTTTCCACTCCCTCCGCCTCAAGCATTTACTCACAATAAACTCTTTCACTCGCTGATGGTCTGGGCAACTTGCCAGCCCCACATCCAAGTTCAATCAAAGGAGAAGCTCACTGTAGAGAGCCAGGGCTCACTGTTGCTGTTTAGACCCTTACTTTTATTCAGCACCAGCCATCTAGCAGCCAGATTGGTAACAGGGCCCTCCACACCCTGGGTCGTGAGTGAAAAGCTGACAGACCTCAAGGGCTTCAGTTGAACGACTTAGGAATACCTTCAGCTCAGGTTGGAACCGTGACGTGAACACTCTTTCCTCCGTGGCTTTCACCAGGACCAGGAAACGCTGAACTTGATCAGAATCTCTTGGGGAATGTTTTTCAAATTTTAAATATTCTTTCCCCTGGGCACTAAGTATAGCCCTAGATTACTGAAGTTGGAAAATGTTCCCAGAGGTTCCGGGCAACAAAAACTCCCGTTCTAGAGGAATGTTCAAATATGATGTTAAGGAACTGCGTCTTGCGTATAAATTTCTAGAGGAAGTAATTCTGTGCTCACGTCTTCTCAGAAAATCACTAACACGGTGTTATGCATGAAAGGTAACTGAGAGTGTCCGTGATATTTTAACCTTACACCCTTACCTCCTGCAGATAATGTGTCTCTTTCCGTTTCTTGTGCAGTGTGATGCCTAAACAGAAGGGGACCCCAACCAGGGAGCAAACCCCTTTCCTTTCTCTCCATTATCTTGAGAGCAGCCTAATCTTCAGAAAGGGGAACCTCTTGGAATCCCTTTGAAATCACTGTTGGACTCCTTCCAGCCTGCATCAGAATCACCTGGAGGGCATGTTAAAACACGGACACCTGGGCCCTATCCCTAGCATTTCTGATTCAATAGGTAGGGAATGGGGCCCAAGAACTGACGCTTCTAACAAGTTCCCAGGTGACGCTGATTGGTCTAGGACTCACACTTGGAGAACCACCGCCTTTGACCTATCCTAGCTCCAGAGAGGAGTTACTGCGGCAGTTTCAGAATCATCACCCACATGTCCCTTGTCACAATTCACATCTATCTGGTGGGCCTCAGTTCCGTGGGATCCTCCCACCTCCACTTCGCGGGTGCACCGTTTTGATAATTATGCTCCCGTGCTGGAGTTTTCTAAGCCCTGTGCACATCCTCCTACCCATTTCCCCTGCCTGGGAAATCAGAGACTTGGAGACATATTGTTGACATCGAATTTTGCTATTTACTGAACACTCTGCTGGTAGGAAGGAATGAAGCTACTGAGTACCAGCCAGAAGCCGGAGGTCTCTCTCAAATCAGTTCTCACCAAATGAGTCTACTTTTTTAAGTCCAGCCCAAGATTCTGCCCACCCATTTTACCACCTTCGCAGGCATCATTTGGGGAGCTGCAGGGCAGGGAGGCCCTCATACTCACAAGTAAGAACACCTCAAGTGCCTGACAGTAAACATTTTGAAGAGAGATTCAAATATACATTTTCAAAAGCAGGAGGAGTGTGACAGGCAGAATTCTTAAAGGTGACTCCCCCAAGAGTCCCCTTTCCTGCTTATTCAACCCAGTACTAAGCTAGGTACTGCTGTGAAGGGGCTTTGCAGATGTAATTCATCTGTTTCTTACAGTTATTACAGTTTATTACAATTACCAGTTCATCAATAACTGATGAACAGCGATTAATCAGTTAACCTTATAATAGGGAGAATATTCTGGGTTATCTATGTGGGCCCATTCGAAACAAATGAATCCAGAGAAACAAAAGAGGAAGGCTGAGAAGTCAGTCAGAGAGATGCAGCAGCAGAGGAGAATGGAGGAGAGATGCTAGGGAGGAACAGGTCAGGGCGATTCCAATTGGGAGAGGAAGTCGACCACCTCTTGCTGGCTTTGAAGGTAAAAAGGGACCACAAACCAAGGAATGTGGGCAGCTTCCAGGAGCTGTAAATGACTCCCAGACAACAGCCGGCAAGGAAATGGGGGTGTCAGTCCTCAAGCAGCATGGAACTGAATCCCGCTAAAAACCTGAATGTGCCTAGCAGGGGAATAGCTCTCAGAGCCTCCACGTAAGTGCCCAGGCCAGCCAATGCCTTGATTTCAGCTTTGTGGGACCTAGAGTAGAAAAACCCGCTGATCCAACCCATATTTTTGACTTGCAGAACCGTGAGATGATAAATTTGTGTTGTTTTGAGCTGCTAAAAGCTTGTGGCCGGCTGCTAGGTCAGCAACAGAAAACTAATACAGGGAATAAGAGAAATCAAGGTGAAAGATATATTTAAAAAGATATTCAAGAATATATTTTGAAACAAGGGAAAGTCACAGATTAACAAGGCAAATAGAAGGGGAGCCACAGTCTTCATTAAGAAAAGGATGATTCTGAATATACGTAAAGGCTTCACAGAATTCATTCAAGAGAGTAAAGCATTAAGGATCCTGTTTTTCTTTCTTTTTTTTTTTTTGATGTGGACCATTTTAAAAGTCTTTATTGAGGGCTTCCCTGGTGGCGCAGTGGTTAAGAATCCGCCCACCAGTGCAGGAGACAGGGGTTCCAGCCCTGGTCCGGGAAGATCCCACAAGCCACGGAGCAACCAAGCCCGTGCGCCACAACTACTGAGCCTGCGCTCTAGGGCCCACGAGCCACAACTACTGAGCCCACGAGCCACAACTACTGAGCCCGCATGCCACAGCTACTGAGCCCGCGTGCCACGGCTACTGAAGCCCACGTGACTAGAGCCCATGCTCCGCAACGAGAAGCCACCGCAATGAGAAGCCCACGCATCGCAACGAAGAATAGAACCCGCTCGTTTCAACTACAGGAGAGCCCATGTGCAGCGACGAAGACCCAATGCAGCCAAAAATAAATAAAATTAAATAAGTAAATAAATACTAAAAAAGTAAAATAAAGTCTTTATTGAATTTGTTACAATGTTGCCTCTGTTTTATGTTTTTTGACCACGAGGCATGTGGGATCCTAGCTCCCCGACCAGGGATCGACGCCCCACCCCCTGCGTGGGAAGACGAAGTCTTCACCGCTGGACCGCCGGGGAAGTCCCGAGGATCCTTTTCATTAGCTGCGCTTTTAACTGAGCGTGTGATTACCTGGCTGCTACCCCAGTTTCTAAAGCTAGATTTCTGTTTTGGATGCTATTCGACATGTCTGCTCTGGTCAACTTTCTAGTCCCCAAGGCTTCTGGCAGGAGCAGTGACTCCACTGTGCTCTTTGTAGGAAACTGGTACCCTGCTCCTGAATATCAGAGACTGATGGACTGTAGCCCAAAGACTGACCGTCCAGCTGCCAGCTGCTCTTCTATACCACCATTTCTGAGCCTCAGCTGCTTTATCCTGGTGAGCGCTCTGATTTTTTCCCCCAGTCCTGACTATTTGCCTGAACCACAACTAGAAAAGGTTCTACCCCTGAGGGAGCAGCCTCTCAATTAAGATATAGTTACTGAGGGCTTCCCTGGTGGCGCAGTGGTTGAGAGTCCGCCTGCCGATGCAGGGGACACGGGTTCGTGCCCCGGTCCGGGAAGAGCCCACATGCCGCGGAGTGGCTAGGCCCGTGAGCCACGGCCGATGAGCCTGCATGTCCGGAGCCTGTGCTCCGCAACGGGAGAGGCCACAAGAGTGAGAGGCCCGCGTACCACCCCCCAGAAAAAACAAAAAAAAACACAAAAATAACCAAAAAAACCTAGCAGATACATTGTCCATAAACTGAAATGAAAAAAATAAATAAATAAAGATATAGTTACTGAGCCTCTCCTCTGTGTACAGTGACCATAAATCTAATCATTAACACTTTGCACAGCGAAGGGAGTGCCGTTAATAATCACACCAGGACCTCAGGCATAACCGGAACGGTCCTGGCAAACCAGTAATGGATGCTCAACCTGGCTATATTCCAAGTGCTATTCCAGGGGCTTGGACTAGAGCAGTGAATATCATATCAAGGTAAAAATCAATGCCTTCTTGGAGCTTACGTTGTACACAGTAGGAAAGACAGACGATACAACAATCAAGAAAGATAATCTAGAATGTTACATGATGACAGAGGGCTATGGGACAATGAAACCAGAGAAAAGTTAGGTATATATGTGTGCGTGCGGTGTCTGGAGGGTGCTAATTAAAATGTAGCAGTCAGGCTAAGCCTCCGTGAGAAGATGACTTCTAAGCAGAGATTTGTGGAAGATGAGGGAGGGTGCCTTGAGGAAATCTGGGGGAAGAGAATTCCAGGCAGAAGAGACAGCAAATGCAAGGGACCAGAGGAGGGTATGGGCTTGGTGTGTCCTAGGCCCAGCAAGAAGACCGGTGTGGTCCAAGTGGATGGAGCAAGGGGGGTGGAGAATAATAGAAGAGGCTGGAGAGGTAAGAGGCGGGCATGGGTCCGATCGAGGAGGGCTTTGGGGGCCATTGTGAAGACTCTGTCTTTCCTCTGAGTGAAATGAGAACCCAGGGGAACGTGCGAAGCCGCGGAGTGACATGATCTGATTCCGGTTTCAACAGGGTCCCTCGGCCTGCTGTGTGGGCGCCAGGACGAAGGCAGTAAGACTAGTGTCTTATTCACTTGGATAACAAAGTAACAAACCTCATAAGCCCTCATAGGCCCTGGCACGTGTGGCCCCTCCCTCGGCCCCCACAAGCCATCAGCTCCCATTGGAGGCCCCCTCCTGCCAGTTCATCATGCTGTGAACAGAAAGCTACAGCTCTCTGACAACTGGCAAGGCTCAGTATCAGACATGAACCGAAGTTACAAATACGTTTGTAAAATATACATTAAGAACAAACGTGGTTAACCACCCTGACAACTGATCCTCATGGGGGATACCTGCTCTTGAAATTAACATTTCCCTAGAATCGCCATGCAAAATATGTAAGCATCCCAGGGTATGTGCTAAGCCAAGCAGAAAACATAGTGACTGAATCTTTCTTTTGTTTCAGCGAGAAGGAGAAGCGTGACCTCTCATTCAGCCTCTCACACAGTGACAGAAGTTGCTCGAAGCCGCCCACAGCCAGGGGAAACACAAGAAACATAGCTATGAACACTAACTTAATTTGTTGTTGACAAGGAGGAAGATTTTTCCTGAAACGTGAAGTTCTGAGACAGAAGCGAAATTAAGATCTGTCAGGATCCTGCCGCCATCCCCTCCTGCACTGTGATGGAAATGGAGCCCTGGATGCTACCCTATCATGCAGGTGTGGAGAAATGATCCTCACTTCTCAGGCGAGAAGAGAAGAAAAAAAAAAAGCTAAACAAATTCAGGCAGAAAAGAAGTTAATAAACAATCATTTCAAACGTTTGGCTTGTATCCAATGCTCACAGCATTCCACATTTTCCGCTGTACTCATTTTCCTCACTGTTCTACATAATGACCACCATAGAATTCTCTGGTTTCCTGAACCGAGAGCCATGCGTCTGAGAAGCTTTATTTCAAAGGCAGCTTTTGTCTTTTGTCCTGCAGTCATTCAACTATAAAAATCATCCTGTCCTTTTTCTGTAGTAAGAACCTGCAACCTCTGGGCAGGGGGTATATGGGAAAAGTCTGTACCTTCCTCAATTTTTCTGCGAACCTAAAACTGCTCTAAAAAAATGGTCTTAAAAGAAAAATCCTCACACAATCCAAAAAGAAGACTATGCATCCACCAACTACAACTAAACCCTACAATATTTCCCTGGGCCTTTTCAATCAAAGAGTCACATTTTCTCCACACTTTCACATTCTGGGGCACAGAGTATCATGTTGATATTAAATTTCTACAAGGCACAGTAAAGGGTGTCAACCAAAAAAAATAATAATAATGCAGGAGGCTGCAGATAAGAAAAGTGTTTATCTGGGATCCTAAGAATTGCAATTTGGGAGATCCCCACATTCTTTAGCATCCCTAAAGAATGCTCTGGGGAAGAGAAAGAGTCAGGGGCTTACAGAGACAAAAAGCCACACGATGGTTGGTTAAAAGTTGCCTGGAGAGAGAGAACGGTGACTGACTCTGACTCGAGTCAGAAAATATCTGTCCTTAAGGAACACAAGTTGTTTTAGGGTAAGGGTCCAATAATAGATAGACTGTCACGAGTTACTTTAGGGGTCACGGTCAGATAAGTATCTTGAGTTTCTGGCCGGTGTTCTGGGAGGCTTCATCAGGTCCAAAGATCAGATTCCATCCAGGCTGAGACATGCATAAGTCACACTTCCTTAATGGCCTCCCAGCTCCATTTTAGAGAGCTCTCTTAGCAATAGTGACTCCATCTTGATTTTCATTTCACTTAAGGTCCTAGAAGTTGTTATCCATTTGGTTTAGAAGACCGTTTTGTGTGTGTGTGTGTGTGTGTGTGTGTGTGTGTGTGTGTGTGTGTGTGACCTAAGTAAATGATTCACAGGTTTTGATGTAAGGAGTGTTTCATTCATTTAACAAATATTTATTGAGTACATTCTTGTGGAGGGGCAGGCAATTAGCTTGAAGCATAATAACCTGATTGTTTGCTGATAGTGTCTATCATCTATCTATTGCTTGATCAATCATTATCAATCTATCTACTTTAGAGTGTGAAAGATGCTACAGAAAGGAGACAACGAAAGCGGAATAAGAAATTTCAGGAGTGTGTATAGATATGGACTTCATATTCAAAGGAGAGGACAGGACAGGGAACGCCTTACGGAGCAGGTGAATTTTATTTTTTCTTTCTTCTTCGCTGAAGTATAGTTGACTTACAATGTTTTGTTAGTTTCTGATGTACAGTAAAGTGATTCAGTTATACATAGACATTTTTAAACTACTCTTTTCCATTATAGTTTATCTCAGGATATTGAATATAGTTTCCCTGTAAATGTCAATTTTGAGAAAAACTGCTGAAAGGGGAAGAAGCAAGCAATGTGGATGTTTGGAGGAAGAAGGCTCCAGGCAGGGGGACCAGTGCAGAGACCAGGGAATGACGGAATTGTCTGAGGAATGGTGAGAAGGCCAGCACGGCAGGAGCTCAGGGCAAGTGTGTGGGGACAGGGGCCCAAGACTAATGGTATAGATGTCAGAGCATGGACAGATCTAGGTTTCATGGGGCCTGAATCTTGCACAATTAAAAGAAAGAATTGGAAGGGACCTTCAAGATGGTGGAGGAGTAAGACATGGAGATCACCTTCCTCCCCACAAATACATCAAAAATACATCTATGTGTGGAACAGCTCCTACAGAACACCTACTGAATGTGGGCAGAAGACCTCAGACTTCCCAAAAGATGCCCACAGGTGACCTACACGCAGAGGCGGGGCTAATACAAAGCTGAACCCCAGGAGCTGTGCGAACAAAGACGAGAAAGGGAACTCTCTCCCAGCAGCCTCAGAAGTAGCGGATTAAATCTCTACAATCAACTTGATGTACCCTGCATCTGTGGAATACCTGAATAGACAATGAATCATCCCCAGATTGAGGCAGTAGACGTTGGGAGCAACTGCAGACTTGAGGTTTGCTTTCTGCATCTAATTTGTTTCTGGTTTTATGTTTATTGTATTTAGTATGTAGAGCTTATTATCATTGGTACATTTGTTTATTGCTATTGTTGCTCTCTTCCTTTTATATATACTTTTTTTCCTTTTTCTCTTTTTGTGAGTATGTAAGTGTATGCTTCTTTGTGTGACTTTGTCTGTATAGCTTTGCTTTTACTATGGGCCCTAGGGTTCTGTATGTCCTTTTTTTTTTCTTAGTATAGATTTTAGTGCTTGTTATCATTGGTGGATTTCTTTTTTGGTTTGGTTGTTCACATCAACTATCTTTTCTGACCACAACGCTACGAGACAAGATATCAACTCCAGGAAAAATACAAACACATGGAGGCTAAAAAATACGCTACTGAATGACCAAGAGATCATGAAGAAATCAAAGAGGAAATCAAAAACTACCTAGAAACAAATGACAATGGAGACATGACGACCCAAAACCTATGGGTGCAGCAAAAGCAGTTCTAAGAGGGAAGTTTACAGCAATACAATCCTACCTTAAGAAACAGGAAACATCTCAAATGAACAACCTAACCTTGCACCTAAAGCAATTAGAAAAAGAAGAATAAAAAAACCCCAAATTTAGCAGAAGGAAAGAAATCATAAAGATCAGATCAGTAATCAGTGAAAAAGAAATGAAGGAAACGATAGCAAAGATCAGTAAGACTAAAAGCTGGTTCTTTGAGAAGATACACAAAATTGATAAACCGTTAACCAGACTCAACAAGAGAAAAAGGGAGAAGACTCAAATCAATGGACTTAGAAATGAAAAAGGAGAAGTAACAACTGACACTGCAGAAATACAAAGGATCATGAGAGACTACTACAAGCAACTCTATGCCAATACAATGGACAACCTGGAAGAAATGGACAAATTCTTAGAAAAGCACAACCTTCTGAGACTGAACCAAGAAGAAACAGAAAATATAAACAAACCAATCACAAGGACTCAGATTGAAACTGTGATTAAAAATCTTCCAACAAACAGAAGCCCAGGACCGGAGGGCTTCACAGGCAAATTCTATGAAACATTTAGAGAAGAGCTAACACCTATCCTTCTCAAACTCTTCCAAAATATTCAGAGGGAGGAACACTCCCAAACTCATTCTATGAGGCCACCATCACTCTGATACCTAAACGAGACAAAGGTGTCTCAGAGAAAGAAAACTACAGGCCAATATCACTGATGAACATAGATGCAAAACTCCTCAACAAAATACTAGCAAACAGAGTCCAGCAGCACATTAGAAGGATCATACACTATGGTCCAGTGGGGTTTATCCCAGGAATGCAAGGATTCTTCAATATACGCAAATCAATCAACGTGATACACCATATTAACAAATTGAAGGATAAAAACCATATGATCATCTCAATAGATGCAGACAAAGCTTTCGACAAAATGCAACACCCATTTATGATAAAAACCCTCCAGAAAGTAGGCATAGAGGGAACTTTCCTCAACATAATAAAGGCCATATATGACAAACCCACAGCCAACGTCGTTCTCAATGGTGAAAAACTGAAACCATTTCCACTAACATCAGGAACAAGACAAGGTTTCCCACACTCACCACTATTATTCAACATAGTTTTGGAATTTTTAGCCACAGCAATCAGAGAAGAAAAAGAAATAAAAGGAATCCAAATTGGAAAACAAGAAGTAAAGCTGTCACTGTTTGCAGAAGACATGATACTATACACAGAGAATCCTAAAGATGCTACCAGAAATCTACTAGAGCTAAACCATGAATTTGGTAAAGTAGCAGGATATAAAATTAATGCACAGAAATCTCCTGCATTCCTATACACAAATGCTGAAAAATCTGAAAGAGAATTTAAGGAAACACTCCCATTTACCACTGCAATGAAAAGAATAAAATACATAGGAATAAACCTACCTAAGTAGACGATAGGCATGTATGCAGAAAACTATAAGACTCTGATGAAAGAAATTAAAGATGATACAAGCAGATGGAGAGATACACTATGTTCTTGGATTGGAAGAATCAACACTGTGAAAATGACTCTACTACCCAAGCAATCTACAGATTCAATGCAATCCCTATAAAACTATTAATGGCATTTTTCACAGAACTAGAACAAAAAATTCCACAATTTGTATGGAAACACATAAGACCCCGAATAGGCAAAGCAATCTTGAAAAAGAAAAATGGAGCTGGAGGCATCAGGCTCCCTGAATTCAGACTATACTACAGAGCTACAGTAATCAAGACAGTATGGTACTGGCACAAAAACAGAAATATAGATCAATGGAACAGGATAGAAAGCCCAGAGATAAACCCATACACATTTGGTCACCTTATCTTTGATAAAGAAGGCAGGAATGTACAGTGGAGAAAGGACAGCGTCTTCAATAAATGGTGCTGGGAAAACTGGACAGGTACATGAAAAAGTATGAGATTAGATCACTCCCTAACACCATACACAAAAGTAAGCTAAAAATGGATTAAAGACCTACACGTAAGGCCAGAAACTATCAAACTCTTAGAGGAAAACATAGGCAGAACACTCTATGACATAAATCACAGCAAGATCCTTTTGGACCCACCTCCTAGAGAAATGGAAAGAAAAACAAAAATAAACAAATGGGACCTAATGAAACTTCAAAGCTTTTGCACAGCAAAGGAAACCATAAACAAGAGCAAAAGACAACCCTCAGAATGGGAGAAAATATTGACAAATGAAGCAACAGACAAAGGATGAATTTCTAAAATTTACAAGCAGCTCATGCAGCTCAATATCAAAAAAACAAACAACCCAATCCAAAAATGGGCAGAAGACCTAAACAGACATTTCTCCAAAGAAGACATACAGATGGCCAACAAACACAAGACGCTCAACATCACTAATCATTAGAGAAATGCAAATCAAAACCACAATGAGTTATCACCTCACACCAGTCAGAATGGCCATCATCAAAAAGTCTACAAATAATAAATGCTGGAGAGCATGTGGAGAAAAGGGAACCCTCTTGTACTGTTGGTGGGAATGTACATTGATACAGCCACTATGGAGAACAGTATGGAGGTTCCTTAAAAAACTAAAAACAGAAGTACCATATGACCCAGCAATCCCACTACTGGGCATATACCCTGAGAAAACCATAATTCAAAAAGAGTCATGTACCACAACGTTCACTGCAGCTCTATCTACAATAGCCAGGACATGGAAGCAACTTAAGTGTCCATTGACAGACGAATGGATAAAGAAGATGTGGCACATACATACAATGGAATATTACTCAGTCATAAAAAGAAACAAAATCGAATTCTTTGTAGTGAGGTGGGTGGACCTAGAGTCTGTCATACAGAGTGAAGTAAGTCAGAAAGAGAACATCAAATACCGTATGCTAACACATATATATGGAATCTAAAAAAAAAACCAAAATGGTTCTGAAGAACCTAGGGGCAGGAGAGGAATAAAGACACAGATGGTGAGAATGGACTTGAGGACTCGGGGAGGGGGAAGGGTAAGCTGTGACAAAGTGAGAGAGTGGCATGGACATATATACACTACCAATCGTAAAACAGATAGCTAGTGGGAAGCAACCGTATAGCACAGGGAGATCAGCTCGGTGCTTTGTGACCACCTAGAGGGGTGGGATAGGGAGGGTGGGAGGGAGGCAGACGCAAGAGGGAGGAGATATGGGGCTATATGTATATGTAGAGCTGATTCACTTTGTTATAAAGCAGAAACTAACACACCATTGTAAAGCAATCATACTCCAATAAAAGTATTAGAAAAAAAAAGACTTCAAAGGCACAAATACAAGATGAGGCACAAAATCAAAGATTTATGTAGAATGACAAAGGAAACTGCAGTATATTACCACCCCTAAAATCCGACAAACAGCACACACACTGAGAATCCTGAAGTATGGGGTGGCGTTTACGGCTGCACTTTCATGTATGTTCCTGATAGGAGAGAACTTCTGTTCGACAAGCACTGATGTGAGTAAACCACTCTGCCTACAATTTTATATGCTAGTGCTTAGAAGAGTTTCCCATGGTCTAGCTTCTGGCACCATGCATTCCGATAATTGTTTCTCTGCCAGTCCGTCCCTTCTTCCCGGTGCCAGGAGCCAGAGCACGTGGTTATGTTACCAAACAGCCTTTGGCCTTGCATCCTCATGTCCTAACACAGGTGAGTCAGCACAGCGGACATGAGAAGAATTTCTGGAAGCCATTTCGTACGTGGGAAAGCTAGCAGTAGCTTACCTCTAGGTAGGACTGTGAACCACTGAAATACAGCACAGAAGTCCAAACTAAATATATCCTCAACTCAGTATCCTCGTGGCTAGATTCCAAACACCTACCTGGTTACTCTAACGACAAACCCCCTCTAGGGCAAAGACCCAAGTGCTTGTGGTGGGGGCCAGGGAGCTCACGCATAACACTCTGTAGGGTATGGTACAGATGCTGGTAAATGCAATAGACAGCCTTTGATAGTTTCGACTATAGGAGGGACATGATCTGACGTACTGAATTTTGTCACTTTTTCCCTACGTTTTATCACTGGGGTTATCAGGATTATCCTTGTAGAAATTGTATTAGAATACCTGTCTGGCAAGTGGCAGTTCAGGCATAGTTGTCATTGCCTGCACAGAGGAACTTGTTCAGGAAAGTTCTCATTTTCCTCCCTTTAGGCGAGTTCTGTGCATTATCCGTACTACCCATGTTGAGTCTAATTGCTTTTTCAAGTGCCTTCCAAAAGATTATATGATGATTTGGTACTGGAACAAAAAGTTAAGGTGCAACAGAAAGTCAGGGAAACACAGCAGCAGCGTAAAAATTGGATACTAGTGAAATGAATGTTCATCGTTGGAGGAATGACTGAAAGTCCATAACTTCTTGCAAAGCAATTACCAAGTAAGTGCTTTAAAAATGTATCAATGAGTAGATGGACTTGGGTTTTCTTTTGTTCATGATATACATCCGAAAGGATTGCCTACCATTCCATCAAGCAATGAATGAATCTGCATGCAGTAAAAAGTATCAAGTATCCTGGAATTGCGAAGTATCTTCAAAGCAGACAGGTTCTGGTGAGACTAAGTGATGTTTTGCACAAGATTATTATTAAGGCAAAACGTCATAGTTTACTTCAAGGCAATGTCCCTTACTTTAAACTTACTTATACATAAAATAAGGCTGCTTCCTACAATTGATGGCATCTTAGATTCAATAACATATGGTAAGTTTAATAAGATCACTCTCACTGCTTAGTTTTAAATAGACCCTAATGGGGCAAGGTTAGAAGCAGGGAGGCCATTTACCAGATGATTATGGTGATCCAGGTATCTTGGAGGGGGTGGTAACAGTACAGGTAGTGAGAAGTGGTCAGACTATGGATGTGTTTTGAAGGTAAAGCAAATAGGATTGGATATAGGGTATGAAGGAAAGAAACATGAGAAAGGATTACTTCAAGGCTTTTGATTTCAGCAACTGGAGAAATGACAGAGATGCGCCCGGCAGAGATGGGCGCATGGAACTTGGTAGAGGAGATAGTAGGGACAACATCAGAAGTTCACTCTTGAGCAACGTATGTCTGAGATGTCTGTTAACAGATGGGAAGGCAGAATGCGTGGGTCCAGGTGCTGGCAGGACAGTAGGTGAGGTGACGGAGTCTGTGATGCCCTCCTCTGATTCCTACCACTTTCTCGGTACAGTAAGAAGCAGGTCACTAGCTGGTTGTAGGGGTCGGGGATCAAGTGTTAGAAGCTTGAAGAGAGATAATAAAGTATGAAATAGTCATCTAGGACTTTGCTACTCGAGGGTCACCAGCGTTGTACCTTACCTGGAGGCCTGTTAGAAACACAGGCTCTCATACTCAATGGCAAGATCAGAAAGTGTATTTATCAAGACCCCCGGTGATTGACAGCACACTCAAGTCTGAGATATACTTCCGGGAGAGTGACTAGATTGGGGAAGAACAGTCTGATGGCCCAGCTGCACTAAGGGCCCACGTGAGGTTTGCACTATGAATTTCAAGAGACACCCGTCTGCGTGGCGGTGAGTTTTACTCCAGCCAAAGGCACTAGCAGGGTACAGCTGCAGGGCAGGCAGAGAGCTGGCTGTGACTAGGGTTCTGGTTGTTTCAAGGAAGTAAGTTTGAATGAGACTGAGTCCAGGGAGTCAAGTATATGAGGAAATAAAATAGATATAGGCATGGTGGGGACACAATTTTTTTTTTTTTTTTTTACTGATACAACTGAATTTTTCCTGATAGAAATCAATATTTTTTACATAATATGAAGCATTTAGAGAACCCTGATTTACATGAGATTAGCTAAAGCACTACTTCACCCAGGGGTGTTTATTTTTAGTGGGTGTTTTGTGAAAGTTGACATATTAGTAAGATGCAGAAAAATGAATGCTTAATGGTATAACGTGAGGAGCTCTGGTCAGTTGGGACTAAGGAACTTCCTGGTGTATACTGAAATTGCATCTCAAATTTAACAGAGTCCTTCACTGAGGTAGTGTCTTGATGTCTGTCACAGAATCCTTAGCAGATTAATTCTCGAGGTAGAATTTCAAGCATGAATCTTGCCAGTGAAAAGTTGTGTCTCCAAAACTTTTAGGGCCTGCCTGTATGAGGCAATGTTATGAAATGAGCCCCCAGGGCTTGGGAGCATCCCCGGGGTTCCTGCAGCAACACTCAAAATGAGACTGAGACACCGGACAAAGGTCATGACTCCTGTTCTTCCTTTGACCGTCCATTCAGCAGCCTCTGAGCCACGGGCACAGTGGAAACGTCTAAATTAATAGGACCACAGGGTCAAGCATTGTAGAGTAGAAAGAGACTCTACAGATCTTCAGTTTCAATGTCTCCTCCAGTCTAGAGACTCATGTTCATCCAGCTGTGTGTACATTTCCATTATTGGGGAAGACATTCTTGCCCAAGTCAGCTAATTCCATAGCTGGGCTGCCCTCATTCCTTTTTTATATTGTCTCCGTATCTGTCTCCTAAAGCTGCCTCCATGGTCTCAGTTCTGCCAAATGGAGCAAAAGAGAATCTCCCAGACTCATTTCAAAATGTTCAAAACCTCATTTCAAAAATGATAAGGCTGGGCTTCCCTGGTGGCGCAGTGGTTGAGAGTTCGCCTGCCGATGCAGGGGACACAGGTTCGTGCGCCGGTCTGGGAAGAGCCCACATGCCGCGGAGCCATGGCCGCTGAGCCTGCACGTCCGGAGCCTGTGCTCCGCAACGGGAGAGGCCACAGCAGTGAGAGGCCCGCGTACCGCAAAGAAAAAAAAAAAGGTAAAGCTGCTCATACATGTGTCACTCTAGCAGCCCACACTACCTACTGCACATCTTTTATATATTCATCCATGTATTAGAATAAAAGCCTTAGAAGTGCATACATTTTCCAAATGATGTTTGGTCATTTCAGAATACCATGGGAGTTCTACATCCATTGATCTGGACATGACACGCTCATTAATTTAGAATAAGTTTCAATTAGTTTTTCCAATGGCTCAGTTAACACTGTTAATTGATATTGAGCAGCAAACCCCCTGGGGGTTTTCACATTAACTGCTGTCAAGCTGGGGTCTCCTCCAGCCAGTACTCGGAATTGATCTTTTGGACTTTAAGGCAAAGCTCTTGTTTTCCCTTAATAGGCTTCACCTTGCTGGTTTCACCCCATCATTCTATCCTGTAGGGTTCCTTAATACTAGCGATGGTAGTATCTGAGATTTCCACCAACTGTCCTCTGCAGACACAAGAACATAGCAGTCCTGAGACTGCTACCCTCAGAAAGGCCTGTTTGCAAACTTGGCCCTTGGCTGGTGTCTGGGAGCTTCGATTTCGGGGGGGGGGTACTTAATACTCCCTAATTGATACGAATTTTTACTGTGCCTGGACCGAATACAAACATCGTCTTTTATTCTGACACCTACTTTCCTTCTGGAAGTCTGGACTTCTGCTACATGATAGGCAGAGGGTGCCTATGTGACCAGCCTCCAGTAAAAAACAAAAAACAACCCTAAACTGAGTCTCAAAGGGCTTCCCTGGGCAAAAGCATTGCACACATCATGCTGCATTTTAATTTCTGGGGGAAGAGGATGTTGTGTGTGGCCCCTCATGGGAGGCGTACACATGGATTCCTCCAGACTCCGCCTGTGTTTGTCCCCGTAGGATCTGGCTCTGTATCCTTACGACATGGCTGTGATAAATCTCAGCCCCGACTGCAACTATATGCTGATTCCCAAGAATCCTCTTCCAAGAATCCTAGTGAATCTCTGAACCTGGGTGCAACACTGAGGACCCGGGACGTACCTCCCGACTCTGAGCTACTTGCAGATCTAAATTGCCTGATTCCTACTATCAAGCAGGGGTGGGAGCCCAAGCCTGACTATGACAGTCCATCCTTTACAAGCTTAAGTCTGTGTCTTCACTCATCGGGGGTGACATATAATGACATCGAACGTTGGATGATGGTGTCCACCATTCAATAAAGCAGTGCTTCCCAAATGTGTTCTGACAGCTCTCATCCTACAAGACTCTCCTTGAATAAAAGGGCCCTGTGTCAAGTATTTTTGAGATTTCTCTCAGTGCAATAGATTCCCCTTTGTCTTTTCCAGTACCACACAGCAGGGTCCACAACTGACACACTCCCTGAGCATAGAAGATGTAGCTTCCCTTTCTATGACTTGCAAATACACAACAGAAATGTATATAATGATATAAAAATTACTCATCTAACTCCCACCTAGATGTATTAGATGTTAACATTTTGTCACACTTGCTCCCGTTCCTTTTTTAAAAGTAATTAAGTATTTTTGCACCAGAAGTTTCTTTTGTATGCCGCTTCAATGGCATCCTCCAAGCCCCTTCCTAACAAGAGGCAAATATTACCTTGGGGGTGTACGTTATGTTTCCTGTCCACATTCTCACTCTTTTACCATCTATGTATGTGGAGTTGTTTTAAATGTGTTTGATCCTTACAGAAGTATTATTGTGTTATAATGTGACTATTTCCTGTTGCTTTTTTGAGGGTTTATTTCTCCATGTAGATGCATGCAGCCTCGGCTTATATATTTTCACTGATCTATACCATGTACTGTTATAACTACACCAACCACTTTCTTAAAATGCCTCTTCCCAAGCTAACCTTATACTTAATACGTTAGAGTCTCTGGGGATGGGTACCAGCCATCAGTATTTTTTCGAGTCCCCTTGGTGACTCTAGCGTGCTGTGGGGTTTGCAGATCAGTGCCTTACCCTAGAACTTAACATTTTACTCAAAAGATTTAAGGGGGTATCATTCTTATATGAAAAAAAACAGGGATATGTCACAGAGTAGAATGCAAAATTCACAGAGCAGTCAAGTACCTAGGCCAAGGTCATACAATTGGTGAATGGTAGATACAGGATTCACACATGCAGCCCATGGTGGCCTGCTCTCCTCTGCTATCAGGAGTAGTTAGTTTGAAAAGAGTAAGCAGCATTGCTCTGGTCCAACAGTTCTTAAAGGGTGGTCCCCACACCTGCATCATCAGCATTACCTGGAAACTTGCTAAAAATGCAGATTATTGGGCCTCACCTCAGACCTCCTGAATCAGAGACTTTCAGGGTGAGGACCTGTGATCTGTGTTTTAACAATCCCTCCAGGTGATAGAGATGCACACTGAAGTTGCAGGACCACTTTTAGTCTCCTAACGTTAAAACTTTCTATCCATTTTACATTTACTTTCAATTTCAGTGAATATGATGATAACTTCCCTGTCTCTCCCTTCTCTTTTCACCAATTGTAGACATGCTTTCATCTTATTTTTTCTATTCTTTTCTCTTTCTTTTTCTCACTAGAGATGCTTTTAGTATTCATCTTAGTTGAGGTCTTTTACTACATGACAGCTATGGCCATACTTAAAATGTTTACAGAGTCATAGGAAAAAGATCTGGGTTGCCAAAATAAGACACACCTCTTTTGAACGAGGAAGGCCCTGAGCCTGTTAAGTGCTGAAATCTTTCTATGAGACCAAAACTACCTTTACATCTTACACAATCACCTCACTTTTCAAAAGGTGTTAAATAGTTTTTAGGGGTTAGAAAAGGTGATCTTATATAACAATCAAACTATGGTAATTAATTCTTCTACAATATGCTGATGCTTGTGAATGTTGCTTCAGTGTTGTTTTTTAATATTATGTCAAAGTGCTAGGAAGAAGGCTTGAATGATTATTTGAGCTTCTTTATAAATGTGTATGGAGTAAGTTTTCTTTTCGAGCAATTCTATATGACGATTGGTCACATGGTTCATAGTCTTTGTTTGCAGCATAGCTGACAAACTGAACAAGTGAGCATTCCGCAGGCTCAGCGGACACAGAAAAGCCCTGGCTCCTGTGATAGCAGCAATCTGGAAGCATTCTGCATATTGTTAGCTGTAAATACACTGCTCAAGATGAGGAGAAAGGACACACTGGGGAACAAAGGCAGCCATGGGAAACTTGTGACACACTCGTTCATTTCAACCCTACCCTTTCATATTTTCCTCATGCAACTCTCTCTTCTCACGACTTTTTTTCCTTTCTTTTTTCCCCAAATTTTTAATAGCCACTTCAAGTTCCCATCTCATGAGCTGTTTGTTCACATACATTTCTCTCTTTTTTTAACATCTTTATGGGAGTATAATTACTTTACAATGGTGTGTTAGTTTCTGCTGTATAACAAAGTGAATCAGCTATACATACACATATGTTCCCATATCTCCTCCCTCTTGCGTCTCCCTCCCTCCCACCCTCCCTATCCCACCCCTCTAGGTGGTCACAAAGCACCGAGCTGATCTCCCTGTGCTATGCGGCTGCTTCCCACTAGCTATCTATTTTACTTTTGGTAGTGTATATATGTCCATGGCACTCTCTCACTTCGTCCCAGCTTACCCTTCCCCCTCCCCGTGTCCTCAAGTCCATTCTCTACATCTGTGTCTTTATTCCTGTCCTGCCCCTAGGTTCTTCAGAACCGTTTCTTCTCATGACTTTATGCATCCTCTTTCCTGAGGTTTCTCACATTGCCTTCTCCACCCTACTCACTCCCTGCACCCAGTCCCGAATCCCCCCGAATCTGGCCCCCTTCTGTGGCCTTGGATAAGTTATTTCGCCTCTCAGAAACTCCATTCGCTCATCTTTCAAATATAAATAAAGCATTTAACACATAATTTCTGGTACATGGTAGACAGTCAATGAATGCTAATTCTCCACTTCTATCATTATTATTTCTGTTATGAATGGCAGAATTTCAGCTGTTTTATGGTAGACTTGTCTGAGGCTTTCCTACAGCCCTCCAATGATACCATGTGGGCAAACGTCATGTAGGCTGGTCCCATGTGGCATTCCAAGGATGGGCCAGTGGAAGCGGTCTGCCCCTTGGTGTAGGCAATGAGTACAGCCAACAATAGGGTTCACTGACTACAGACAATTTCAAGAATAATAAAAAATAAACCTGACTAAAATCTGTCTGCATTTTATTATCACTAGGCACAGCAAAACAGTGCAAGTCATAAGCCTTCCCATGTGGGCAGACACTCCCACTGCCTGGTCATTGTACGCCACTGGGCTGGCTCTGAGACATGATATTGCCTTCTTTCCAAAACAACTGGAAAACACCCTGTGGGATTTTGATAGTAAATGGAGCTCACTTCGAGTGCAGAAACAAGGGTCATATCAACTCAATTTTGGCTGAGCATTAAAGGTTTGGGTAACTAGTCATGGTTTTACCCATTTGTTTTTAAAAAACTAGTACCCCAATTTTTTTCTGTGAAAATATCACAAAGTCCATAAGTAACTTTTATTGGAACACAGTCACACACATATATTGTCTGTGGCTACATCTGTACTATCATGAGAGAATTTACTACTCGCGACAGAGATCATGTGGCCTGCAAGCCTAAAATATTTACTATCTGAACCTTTACAGAAAAATTTTGCTGGCCCCTGATCTAGAGCAAAATATATATTGAATCATTGATGCCATTCTTAATTTAATTTTTAAAAATAATTGTTATTCTTTTTTTTTGCTAAGTGTTTTAATTATTTGCTGTTTTAGCCTAAGTTTTTTTTTTTTTTTTTTTTTTGACCGCATCACGCAGCATGTGGGATCTTAGTTCTCCGATCAGGGATCAAACGTGCACCCCCTGCAGGGGGAGCATGGAGTCTTAACCACTGGACCTCCAGGGAAGTCCCATTCTTAATTTTAAAGAAAGATTATATATGTTCATATACAAAATAAGTTTTAAAGTAAAAATGACTATTTAGACCTTTTTGGGACCCTGATTTTTTTAATCTGCCTATTGATTTTAAGATTCTAGGGGTCAGAAATTCCTGAGGCATAGCATCATGTCTTATAGTCACTACATACTGTAAAATGTCCCCATATGATGATTCCATATACAGAGATTCCACATGACTCCGAAACGAGAAAGTTACATGTGAGGTAAAGGCACCCTGAACGTGATAAAGACAGACTGGTTTTCTTCTCCATTGAAATGGCTAAGTAATTTAACTGGAGGTCGCACAAAGGTGGCTTGGCCAGGAGACGTGTTTTGTATGTCCTTCATAAAATTTTTAAAATGTTTTAAATGGAATGCCTTTATATGGGGCGTGCGCTTGCTACTTTACCACAGTCCTCAACATTCCTTGGTAAACCCTTGACCCATTTCACACATTTAAATGACCTCCCTGACCCAGGTGGGCGGTGGGGTTTGCAACCCTTGAAGGAAAAGCAAAATGTTCCCTGATGTTACCATAGTCTCTACATGTTACTAAAACACTTCTGCGAAAATTATTAGTTCTCATCAATGAGGCTATTATTTTATGAGCCAACAGAAATCCCTATATTTTGCTATTATTAACATATGAGGGCTGTACACCGGAAACTAACATAGCCTTGTAAATCAACTATACTCCAAAAAAGATTTAAAAAAAAAAAAAAATATATATATATATATATATATATATATATATATATATATGAGGGGCAATGTTAGCATTGACATTAAATTAGGGAGTAAGAATATTTGATTTGTTGCAGAGAATGGGTATGAATTGGCAATGAAAGGAGTTTTCACTTGCTTCTTCCCACCTACTCCCCTCCTTCACCACAGTTCTTCATCCTCTAACCATCTTACGTTAATTCACCCAAGAAGTTCTCATGTCAAATACACTCGAGTTTGTATTTTCTTAAATTTAGATTTCCCAGATTTCAGAATTTGAGACTATGACTCTCTGATATAATATTTCCCTTTGATGGAATTAAAAACAAAGTTTTAAATCTTTTACATAAGCATTTTTATGTGTAGCAACCAAACATCAATATGCCTTCCTAAAGTAAACTAAGGGTGAGACTTTTCAAAATGTAAAATCTCATTTCTTTCATGGGTTTCACACTTTAAGTTTACCATTAACAGGTAAGAGAGAGAACCAACAAGGTCCTGATGTATAGCACACGGAACTATATTCAATATCCTGTGATAAACCAGAATGGAAATGAATATGGAAAAGAATGTGTATATATATGTATAACTGAATCACTTTGCTGTACACCAGAAACTAACACAACACTGTAAGTCAACTGCACTTCAATGAAAGAAAACCAGGTAATAGAGCACAGCGAATTTAAAAATAGTACTATATTGAACTCAAGCCACCAAAATTTGCCTGTCTTCCAATATGGGGGATCAAAGATATAAGAAACTGCTTCTATAATCGCATTCAAATACATAAGAAACTGCTTCTGTAATCACATTCGAATACGTACATAAGACAAAATGTGATAAACTGCTATACCGTAAATACAAATAAAGTACAATGGGAAAACAGGAGATTGAGAGATTATGAACAGGAAGGAAGAGCAGAATAAACAATAATTAAAGTTTCCCCAAACCCAAATACATGCTGTCTACAAGAAATTCACTTCAAATATAATGATATAGGTAGGTTAAAAATAAAAGGATGCAAAATGATGTATCATACAAACACCATTCAAAAGAAAGCAGAGGTGACCTACTAATATCAGATAAAGTAGACTTCAGGGGAAAAAACATCACCGGGGATAAAGTGGGACATTATATAATGATAAAAAGATGAGTCTACCAGGAGCATGTAGCAATCCCACATACATGTACACCCCAAACAACAGAGCGGCAAAACACACAAAACCAAAACTGACATGACTGAAAGAGAAATAGGCAAATCCACATTATAGCTGACAATTTCAACACCTCTCTTTCAGTAACTGATGGAACTACCAGATAAAAAATCAGCAAGTGTATGAAAGAACCGAACAACATCAACAAATGGGATCCACCTGACATCTACAGAACATTCTACCCAACAACAACAGAATACCCATTCCTCTCAAGCACACAGGGAATACTCACTAAGATAGGCCACATCCTGGGTCATAAATAAAACATGAACACATTTTAAAGAATTAAAATCTCTGATCGTAATGGAATTAAACTGGAAATCATTAACAGAAAGGAAAATCTCCAATCTTTTGGAAATTAAACACCACACTTCTAAACAATCCAGTGAAAGAGGAAGTCTCGAGAGAGATTTTAGAAAATGTATTTATGACACGTATTTATGCAGAGGGAAATGAAAAATGTAAGTGCATTCCATCTCTCCCAGGCTTGCCTCCTTCCTTGCTAACTCTTTCCAATGATTACATGGGCACAGTTTTGAATGTGTGCATGAAACCACCTGAATTGATTTGTCCACATCACTGAAGCAACAAATTCCTTACATTTGCAAAACTGACCCAGGTAAAGATACACACGTTATTCAGCCCTGGCCCTGATGCGTAGGATGGATTCACAGAGAGAGCGTGAGAAATGGAAAGAAGAAAGCATACTGTCCAGATCTCTAGGGGAGTATCACTAGTCATGGAATTACAGGCAGTAAAATATGGAGACAAAGTGCAGAGACATTAAAGCATCCCGACTTAAACCCCCTCGCAGATTCTGAGCATGTCTTAGACATATTCGCCAAAATTTACTGAGGACTAAGAGGAAGTCAGGGAGAAGAAGGGACGGATTAGGCACTTCCTCTGAGTATTCAACAATCATTTACTAAGCTCCTACCAAACACTGTGGTGAGTGCTGAAGAGGCCAAAAACGAAATAGCAAACATATCCTTCACAAGCTTTACGGCCTAACTGAATTAAACGGTAGGGGAGAGGAAATGAAGATGGTGGTAATCCACTATACAATCTACCAAAATTAATCACAATTCCTTCTGAAACGATTATGGTTATAAAATTTTTAATCTGGCAAGTCCCAAGCATGAAGCTAACAGCAGGGATTGAAAATAAAGTTGATGGCTTCCCTGGTGGCGCAGTGGTTAAGAATCTGCCTGCCAATGCAGGGGACACAGGTTCGAGCCCTGGTCCGGGAAGATCCCACATGCCGTGGAGCAACTAAGCCCGTGCGCCACAACTACTGAGCCTGCGCTCTAGAGCCCGCGAGCCACAACTACTGCAGCCCGCGCGCCTAGAGCCCATGCTCTGCAACTGGAAAAGCCACCGACCGCAACGTGAAGCCCGCGCACCGCAACGAAGAGTAGCCCCTGCTCGCCACAACTAGAGAAAGCCTGCGTGCAGCAACGAAGACCCAACGCAGCCAAAAATAAATAAATAAATAAAAGTAAAGTTCCATATATACACTACCAAATGTAAAATAGATAGCTAATGGGAAGCAGCCGCATAGCACAGGGAGATCAGCTCGGTGCTTTGTGTCCACCTAGAAGGGTGGGATGGGGGAGGTGGGAGGGAGGCTTAAGAGGGAGGGGATATGGGGATATATGTATAGGTAGAGCGGATTCACTCTGTTATATAGCAGAAACTAACACACCATTGGAAAGCAATTATACACCAATAAAGATGTTTATATATAAATAAATAAATAAAGTTTCCTTAAAAAAAGAAAATGAAGTTGAGGACTTAAAAGGGAGTGAAAGTTGGTTTTATGAAATATCAATAAAAGTTACAATTATTTGTTACATGTGTGATGATTAAGTGGAATAAGATGCAGGACTTTTTCTTACTGTTCTTGTATCCCATGTATATTTCTGGCCATATGTAACTTTTACTAAGAGTCAACAATTAATGATGTTAAAATGATTCCACACTTTTTGTTTTTCTTCCCTTTCCCAGTTTACAAGTACAGAAGCTAAGTAAATCATGTATTGCTGTTTAGAATTATTCACATCTGTAGTAGTAACTAGGTCTCTTGAGATAGAAATAAGTGTGTTAAGATATTGCCAAATATAGGACTTCTTCACTCGAGATTCTATTCCAAGACATTAAGAGTTAAAAGAAACTTGGAACCAGCTAACTGAAGCTATCATCTGGCCCTAATTTTAAGAGTGCTCATCTTGTAGACACTTGCATGCTCACTGTGATAAAAGAAATTGTTCAGATTCACGCATATTTAAATTCTGTATAGTATGATCCTGTGTTTTTATTAAAGAATAAAGTATCTCAAATTTAAGTTAATTTTGGGCTATCATTTTACTATAGCTTCAAATGCTGAATACAGTTTATCACACGAGTATTACACACATGACTGCCAGGTGACCACTTGATCAAAGGTTATCTACCAGGATCTTTTAGTGCAGGCATTATACATAACTATTATCCTCCTGAGGAGGGTCTTGTTACGTGTCTGGCACCAGCCCACCTTCTTTGAGAGGCAGTTCCTGGCTTGATATTGGGCACTGGTTGGCACAGAGAGACTTGCTGGCTAACTCCTAGTAGGCTTCAGATCTTATCTTAAATTTTCTTTCTCTGGTTAGTTCCAGATGGCCTCCTTCACGTGTCTGATTGTTGGCTCTCTGTCAGGTGAGGCAGGGGATGACTTGGCCATGTGTCCCTCATCATCCAGCAGGCTAGTCTGGGCCTGTTGCATGGTGGTGATTACAGGGTTCCCAAGAGCAGCAAAAGAGGGCAAGCACTTTTCAAGTCTCCGTTTATGTCACATTTGCTATTGCCCCATTAACCAAAGTAAGTCACGCAGGCAAGCACAGAGCCAGTGTGGGAGGGAAGTGCTCATGGGTATGGACAGTGGGAGGATATTACTGCAGTCTTTTTTACAAACACAGGTGTACCTCGAAGATGCTGCAGGTTCAGTTCCAGACCTCTGCAATAAAGCCAATATTGCAATAAAGTCAGTCACACACATTTTTTGGTTTCCTCATGCATACAAAGGTTATGTTTACACTATGCTGGAGTCTATTAAGTATGCAACAGCATTGTGCTTTGGAAAAATGGGCGCTAGATAGTTAAGACGCGCCTCTCAGGAAGAATAGACCTAAACAGACATTTCTCCAAAGCAGACATACAGATGGCCAACAGGCACATGAAAAGATGCTCAACATCGCTAATTATTAGAGAAATGCAAATCAAAACCACAATGAGGTATCACCTCACACCAGTCAGAATGGCCATCATTAAAAAATCTACAAACAATAAATGCTGGAGAGGGTGTGGAGAAAAGGGAACCCTGTTGCACTGTGGGTGGGAATGTAAAGTGGTGCAGCCACTATGGAAAACAGTATAGAGGTTCCTCAAAAAAACTGAAAATAGAGTTGCCATATGATCCAGCAATCCCACTCCTGGGCATATATCCAGACAAAACTCTAATTTGAAAAGATACATGCACCCAATGTTCAGAGCAGCACTATTTACAACAGCCAAGACAGAGAAGCAAAATACAGGTTCATCAACAGAGGAATGGATAAAGAAGATGTGGTATGTGTGTATGTGTGTATGTATATATATACATACACACACACACAATGGAACACTACTCAGCCACAAAAAAGAATGAAATAATGCCATTTGCAGCAACATGGATGGACCTAGAGATTATCATGTTAAGGAAGTCAGACAAAGAAAGACAACTATCATATGATATCACTTATACGTGGAATCTACAAAAATGATACAAATGAACTTATTTACAAAACAGAAATAAACTCACAGATATGGAAAACAAACTTATGGTTACCAAAGGGGATGGGGGGGTGGGGGGGCAGGATAAATTAGGAGGTTGGGATTAAAATACATATACTACTATGTATCAAAGAGATAACGAACAAGGACCGACTGTACAGCACAGGGAACTATACTCAATATCTTGTAATAACCTAGAAGGGAAAAGAATCTGAACAAGAATATGTATATATATATATATGAATAACTGAATCACTTTACTGTACACTTGAAACTAACACAACATTGTAAATTAACTATACTTCAATTAAAAATGGTTTAAAAAGTTTAAAAAGGAACATATAAAGACATTTTCAATGGCAAACAAGGCTTACTATTTCTGATGTAGACCAAATATGTAATGTTGTTCTATAACAAGTGTATATCCCACTGGTAATCCATTTGGATTTATGGAATATTCATTTGGCATAGAATTTGATAATGAGAAAAACCTCAAGTGAATTTCAATGCACTTGCTTCAGTAAAATTACTGCCACCTCATGGAATGTCCCTATTACTGTCGGAAGCCTTTTACGCCCTGGTACATCAAAAATATAATGCAAAACATAGAAAGATTGAAAACAGCAGATGATTATTTTCCCTGTTTGCCAGAATTCTACCGTAGCAGACATCACATCTGCTCACTGAACTGAATGTTCGGGAGGAAATAAATGTCCCTGTCTGAAGGTGTTCAGCGTTTGGTGTTGTCAAACGATAAACTGAGGTATATTAAAAATTTTAAGAGCTTATCCGAGCAAACATTGATTCCAATGGCACAGTGCCAAACCGGAAGTTGTTAGGGGTGCTCTGCTGAAAGATTATACAGAGAAGTGTGGAAGCAAAGAAAGGAAATGCTTCGATGGGTTACAGCTTAAAGCCTAGTTGGCCTGTTGTGATTGGTTGCCCTTAGGTTTCAATTTAGTAGCCTTGAGGCATATGCAGGCTTAGACTTCAGTTCACTTTCACAGTGGCCTCCGAGCCACCTCAGCCCAGGGGCCTCCTTGTTTAATTTACTGTCCCGGCCAGGCCTTCTCCGGCTGGGCTTCTACACTGACAGGCAAGGACAGCAGCACCACTACTGAGGCTGCTTGCAAACAACTTTCTAGGACTCAGGCTCTTTGGGCCTGACTTCTTTCTGCTAATGAGGTAGTGATGTTATGATTAAGAAGCTCCACTTCTAGCGTAACCTCACCACTCAGAGAGAAGGCCAAGAGAATAATAAGGAAAACTCAGCAGTGTTTGGAAAACTTAAAATCACCAGTAGAATTGTCCCTGGGGCCTCTGCCATACTAGAAGAACCTTCCCTTTGTTGTCATGAAAGTCACGGGGAGCGCAGATTTGCTTGTCTAGGGTAACTAGGAAGTTACGTGAGCGAGGACTCCACAAGTCTAACATGAAACACTTCGTGAGCTAGCAGCCCTGTAAAATCTCCAGATTTACTCACAGTCTGAAGAAGAATCAGATACATTTGGCTGCCAAAACCAACACTGTGGCACAAGGAATTGCCCATGTTCAAACAAAGATCCATGATGGCATCATTATCCACAAGTTTTTGCTTTTCTTCTAAAGGCCTGAAGATTAAGGCACCACAGATGAACTGCACAATGTAGCAAGCACTGTCCACCCCATGAGTGTGATCAGGTACAAGGAGCAAAGACCACAGAGACTGAGAATAGAGGACTTCTGCTTGGGAGGGGGGCAGGGGAGTGTGCGTCGGGGAGCAAGAAACTCTGGCTTAGGGCACTGGGAGATACATGGAAAGTGACACAGCAGTCAAAGACAGACAGATTTCTTGCGACTCCTCCAAGTCTGGCTCCTTAGCCAAGTCAGGAAGATGTCATCCTCTCCCGTTCTCTCCACTTCCAGTTTTCATCCTACTCTTGGTTCCGTGGCCTTGAATGCAAACAAGTAATGTCAATATCAGTTTTTTGGTGTACCTGGTGATAATGTACTTATTCAAAATAATAAAGGACATTATAAGTGTCAAATCACTCACAAACTTTTGATTTGTGTTGAGGGGGCTATGTTCTAGTTTGGTGAGAATAGGACTGAGTTGACGCCCTGCATTCAATTTGTGCTTTTCCTGGAATTTCTTTTCTGTTCTTTCCGGAGGGGAAGGGCCGAAAAAGGACCATTCCAGGGCGCGGCGCTGGGCTTGCCACATTTGGGAGCGCCGCCTGAAGTTGGGCGCACAGCCTCCCGACGCCCTGCCGTTGGGCTGGTGGAGGCCGCAGCACTGCTAGGGTTGTATCAGTCCTCCTGTTTGCACTATTTCTTTTTGCGACCATGGCCCCGCCTTAAGTATTTCTAATTAAGAAACAAAACCTCAGGAAACCGAAACTTAACCAGCCGCTCTCGCTTCTGTAATTACGCCTGCTGACCCCCCCCCCCCCCGCAACCGTCCAACCAATCAGACGGCGACTAGTGTCTCTGTTTAAAAGTCAACCAATCGGCGACTAGTGTCTCTGTTTAAAAGTCAACCAATCGGCGACTAGTGTCTTTGTTTAAAAGTCAACCAATCGGCGACTATGTTTGTACCGGTCTATAAAAGAGCTGTACTAAACTCCGCCAGGACCTCTTAGCGTCACTGGCAACGAGTGCGCGGAGTTCCAGGTTCGAACCTGCAATAAATGACCCTTGCCGTTTGGCTTTGACTCTCGACTCTGGTGGTCTTGTGGAGGGGCCTCGCGACCTTGGGCATTTCAGTGTCTACCTAGGAATGAATCTGTCTTTGGGATATGATGACGTGTGGTTCGAAGCTTAGTCATGAGGACAGACAGGAGTTCTATTCTGAAGATACGTGGAGAAAAGTGAGGACCCTTGTGCTGGAGAATACCGGAAATATTAGAAATGAAGATGAAAATGCCAAGCTAGTTGAAAACTAGAAGTTAATTCCTTCTGGAAAAATAAAGGTAATTGACGAGGTTTATTTAAAGTTGAGAGGCAGTAACATTCTTTTTTTAAATTATTTTTTATTTTTCGGCCACGCCACACAGCATGCAGGACCCTAGTTCCCCAACCGGGGAGCGAACCCGCGCCCCCTGCATTGGAAGGGCGGAGTCTTAACCACTGGACCACCACGGAAGTCCCGAAAGGCAGTCACATTCGAAACAGTATCCAGACACTCGCTTTCGTGCTCCTAAGTGATCAATGGAACCCTACAGAATGGCTGACAGGGAACGTTGGATTAGCTTCAACATTCATCGTGGAATGTTTCAGGTAGGGCTTTTCTCTTTTTTAACAATTGATAACCCACTCTTTACCGCCACAAATAATGATATAAGTTAGATGAAAAGCTTTTCCTTTAAAGTCCCTATGTATTTGAGAATTTATTAAAACTGAGTTATTAAAAACGGAGTTTTCTAACAACCATTTTCTTTATAGTCTAGTGGGATAATAAAAATAAATAACAAAAAGTACTATCAGGGCTTCCCTGGTGGCTCAGCGGTTGAGAGTCTGCCTGCCGATGCAGGGGACACGGGTTCGTGCCCCGATCCAGGAAGATCCCACATGCCGCGGAGCAGCTGGGCCCGCGAGCCATGGCCGCTGAGCCTGCGCGTCCGGAGCCTGTGCTCCGCAATGGGAGAGGCCACAACAGTGAGACGCCCGCGTACCGCGGGGGAAAAAAAAAAAAAAAAAAGAGGCCATTCAAGTACATCTTTCCCCTTAGAAGAAGGAGCATTCCATCTATTTGAGGAGAAGTTTATGAGGAATTTTAGGCGCTGCCTTAATTAAGTGGGATCAACATGTACTTGAAGAGCTGTATAAACTGTCAAGCAGAATTTCAATTTAGGGCAAGATTCTCCCGGTCTGTCCTAAAACTGAAGATGGGACTGTATCTCCTAGAGAATAATAATACTAAAACAGTAAAATAATAATAATAGCTAAATTTATTAAAACTTAATAAGTGTCACTGCTGCACAGTGAAAGGTAAAGTAAGCCCTTCACGTTCTGACTCGTGTAATCTTGGCAACGCATACACGTGGGACGTACCGGTATTCCCAGATGGGCAAGCTGAAGCTTGGAGAAGTTGCAAAGGTTGCTCAAGAAACTATTACGGAGGCCACATGATCACTGAGTTTTCCTCAAAATAATGCTATGTACATCCTCCTTTAGAGTTTACACACTTGTTTGGTTTTCGTTATTTCCATTTGATCTGCTTCCTCACATGCTCACGAGTCTGCTCCAAACCTATCTTACCTGCCATCTACTTTTGCACCTTTCACCAGAGAAACTGGAAAGCATTATCTTTAGAATATTTTCTACGTCTTAGAAACAAGGAATTCGAGTGTGGGCCTAAATGCTGCCTTCATAATCTGTTCTGGGCCAAAGCAAGTTTGTTATCCAGGTAAATGGGGGTTTGCATGAAGAAGCCAATCGTCTCCAGTATTCCCAAGAAGCCCTCCACGTGGTTAGTAACTAAGACCCTTATTAGCATAAACCCCTGTCCACATCCCCCTCTCCTCGCTGAAGTCACAGTGAAGCCAGGCGGAGCCGGGAGCGGCGAGGCTCCTTCCTGGCCACTAGAGGCCAGCAAGCCACTGCCCAGAACCTCCGAGCTGGAGTGCGCCGCTTCTGACATCATGAGGCCGGTTCATTCAAAAGGAGGAGGGTGTTGCTAGAATGCTTTTAAAAGGAAAACGTCCCATGTATTTTCAGTGCATACTACTGAGAGGCCTCTAGGTTTGAAGGCTTCGCGAGACTTCCCAGAATGTAAGTCTTAAGGAAATTAAACAAGCAGAGAAAGGGTGTCTCTGTGGTGTCTGTCCCTCCACCTCTTCCAAAAGCCCTATGCTGTCCGTTTTATCATAATGCTTTATTTCCCCCACCCCGTTAGCTATCTGGAACAAAACACAACTTGAACTGTTCTCTTTTTTTCCTCTAATAATTTATTTTCTTAAAAGCAATAACGTCCCTCCCCTTCTTCACTTCTCCTCAGGTTCACACCCTTTCTCTCCCCCTTTTTCTTTCTATCGCTCACTCCTCTCTTCCCCTCTCTGTTGCACTTCTAGGAGGAAATAAGCACTCTGTGACTAGATAATCCACTCTCAGGGTTTCAACTACCACCTGTGAGCTGATGCCTTATAAACCTGTTATATCTGGCTGACACCTCTCCTGCAAGCCTCAAAGGTCTATTTCTCACCGACTGTTAGACATCTGCACATGGGTGGGTCCCCAGGACCGCAGCTCGACCAGACTGAACACTAGACGGCACTGTGTGAAATAACCCCAACAACCACAAACATATTTGCAAATATGTGCATATGTAGAGAATATCTTTCAAACGGTACACAAGAAACCAATAAAGGTGGCAGCCCCCAGCGCTGGGAGCACGACAGCCAGGGGATGAGGTTGGAGAAAGACTCACTTTTCTCTACGTGCCTTTCCGACCCTTTGGATTTCATATAATGTGCACGGATTACCTATTAAACAATAAAGGGAATTCTATAAACAGTTTAATGTTTACATCTTCTAGAGTTTTACCAAGCCCATTGTTCCCCTTCTGCCACGTGCTCCCTGGGTAGATAAATTGACTCTCAGTTTCGACTACCAGTTATGAGCTGGGGACTCACAGATCTGTTATCTCTGGCCCACACCCCTCCTTCCAGCTTCAAAGTTCCATTTCCCACCGTCAGACATTTGTCCGTGGGTATGCCACCAGAACCTCAAACTCAACGTCTCCTGCACCCCATGCACCATCTTCCAGCTACTTGACCTTGAGGAAGGCCCTCTGTAAATCCTGCTGAACTGAAGGACGACCCTGCTGCTGCTCCTCCTGAGTTGTCAGTCCCAGCTGCCAACAACCGTGGTCTCGCCCTGCACCCGCCAGAACTGGGGTTCATTCCTTCCCTCCCCAGATCCGCCCAACCAGCCAGCCAAACACCCCGCCCCTCCCCTCCCCTAAAATATCCCTCAGATTCAGCCCATCCTCCCCATTTCTAATACCCTCCTGTGGGCCCTTATCATCTCTTTCCTGGGCTTCCATGCTCCCTCCCCATCTGACTTCCTTCTTCCAGGCCTGTGCTTTTCAAAGTCCCCCCAACCTCCGCCCAGCTGCCCAAGTCACACATGTAAGTGTAACTCTAACAGCATCGCTCCTGGCTCACCCCCGGGAGGCTCCCTGTACTACATGAGGAGGCCCCCACACAGCACCGCACCGCGTCCTTGTCCCTCCCCACCTGGCCTTGTCGTTCCCCACCTGGCTTTGCCGACCTGTCCGGCTTCATCTCCTCCCATTTCTGGACTAATTACAGAGGTCGCGCAACTGTTTGCGGTTTCCCAAGCATCCTGTGCTGTTCCTCTCTGACACCTTTGTTTATGCTCCTTGCTTAGCTCAGAATGCCCACTCCTGACCCCCTTCGGCTTCCCTTCATCTTGGCCATCTCCTCACCATCACGTGAGACTCACACAAAGACCTAAGGAAGGAACGTGGAATAAAGACGTCCTGAGACGGCGAACATTGAAAACTGTGAGCCTCGGGCCCGGTCGTAACATCACTGACAAGGGAAAGCAAAAGGATCATGATCTCCAGCTAGTTTAATTCAGTGGCATAAGTAACCGATCTAGAATTTCTTTGAAAACAACATTAACAATCTTGCATGACCACTGGAAGAAATGAAAAGGAGCAAGAGACAACTCAAGTTTAGGCTGCATCATGTCTGGTCACCCAACCACAAGACATATGAAAGGTACTGAGGAGGTACTAAGACTCCATAGAGTCCCCTGTTGTCATATAACATCTGCCAACGACTTTAATTAACTCTACACTTCACAGTGAATCATCTACCTTCAGCATTTACCCTCCTTTTAGACTCGGGAACAAGCTAATGGATTTGATGTGCAGGCAGCAGAATGAAGATGTGTTTTTGCCTCTCATAAAGGCTCCTTTTGTATTTCTAGGGTCACATCTTGAGTTTCGGGGCAAGTCTGAGTTCACTTAGTGCAGAGGAAAATATGTCAGGATCTGGATATTACAGATTTAAGTCATAAAACAAAAGCACCTTGAGTCTTGGTGTAAGTCTGCGGCGATAAAGATGCATAGTGGGGAAATCCCCAACATCCACGGGGTCTCGATCAAATAAAACTGGGGCTGAATCATCTGTGGTGATGAGGGAGAGATATGCACATCAGAAACATTTGAGATTTTTACATCTCACTAATGTCACTAAGTAGCCCAACCTTATCAGAGACACTATCAGGAAAATTCAGAGTCTGGGTTAGCTTTTGCCTCACCTTTGCGGCACATGCCAAGAATCAGAGAATGGACAACAGAAGAATATTAACCACAAAGAGTACCTGTGTGCTACAGTTAAAATAAACTCAGTTGCATTTCAATTCGTTCATTCATTCATTCAACAATACTTATTGAATGCTATGTGCAAGAATTTGGAGTAAGATCACTCTAAACAGGGTGATGACATATCCGTGAAACTTCTAAATTAGCCAGTCTCTATTTTCCAAGGGAATCTGTGGAGAGGTGTTGTGAATAAGAAGAAGTAACAGAATTAAATCGCGTATCTAGTCAGGAACGGGGGTATCCAAGTCCCTCTCCTCTGCTCTCATGTGAAGGTAAGTTACAGCTACAGGATAAAGGAACACAAAATATACATAGATAGGTATGGGGCCATACATCCAAAGGGTTTGGGACAATCTCAATTTTAATGTCCATTTCCCTTACCTCGAAGAGCATGCTTGTATTTGTCAAACCACACAGCCCAATTTTGACTTGGGAAGTACAGCGAGGTTGGCAGACACACAGAGAGGGCATCTAATGACCTGCTGGTCCCGTGAGGAGAAGAACAAAAAGAGAGCAAATTAAAGGCTCGCTAAGAAATACTGAATTTGAGGATCATGAAGGCAAAGATAGGGATGGCTCTGAATACAGGAGAAGATGGAGCTAAAGGACCCAGACAGGCTGTTCTCGGGAGTGGAGCTCCTTAGAAACATTTCTTTGGTATTGAGAAAACGGTGAAAATGTAAAATAATAGAAAGAGAGAATGAAGGAAGCTCCTTCTGAACTTTTCTTGAAGGTCAAGATAATTAGATAATTTACAACAAGACTTGCATTAGCTCCATCTTCCCCATTTTGGAGCTCTAATAAGCTCTGGTATAAGTTTTTCTTTCAGAGAACAAACCACACTAATCTTGGAAAATGGTCACAGATAGTTTTCAGTGTAATACAGGTATTGCTGAAACACAAATAGATAAGCTTGGTTATACAGGGAAATCTAGTCATTACATGGATTTTTTCGAGGTTAGATACATTCTGGGAATATTGGCTGGGTCTGGGGATGGACTGCAAATGATATTTCTATAGACCAACTCTTCTTCTTTCTCTCGTCCAAGGTCGAGTAGGCTATTCTGAGTCAGAAAATCTGGATTGGAACCTGGTTCTGCCATTTGCTGACTGTTAGATCTGAGACAAGAAATTTTAAGCTCTTTGAGCCTAATATTCATCATTCACAGAAAGGAAACAAATCCTTCCTTGAAGAGATTTTAGAAGGTTTAAATAACCTAAAATACAGTATAGTGCTCAGAACATGATAAAAAGATACATACATAAGTGATAGTTATCAGTACTCTTTACTAACTCTCTCTGGTCTGTTTGCCATGGTACGGGAGGGAGAGGGTTCTAAAAACAAACAGGGAAGAACACTTGACCAATGCGCTAAAAAATATATTACACAATGGTAGGAGAACTGACTTTCAATAATCATATACTAGAAATTTTCGTTACACCTGGGTAACACCAAATTCTATTTAAAATGCCAATCTCAACTGTTTCTGCTATTTGACTTTGACCTCCCTAATAAAGATTTAGCATAAATGGATAGAATGACAATCTTCAGTAAAGGGGATAGAAATGTTTTATCTAGCAAGTTCTTTATTGCCTAACAGTCTTACAAATAGGGCCAGAGATAAAGTTACCATTAAAACTAACAGGATGTTCAGTATTACCTCCTGGATATTACTTGTGTGATATTCTTGCTGTAATCTTATCTTAGGTTGTCACCAAATGTTTCCTGAATCCCCATCAAATGTTCATACTGTGCTAGGTACTATCAGGGACACAATGATGACTACAACACAGGCTTTGCCCCAAAGGCACTCATCATCTAGTGAAAGGGAGGCAGTGGTAGTAATTGACTAAAAAGGCCAGCTGCTGAAGAGTTTTCTGAAAAAGGTGCAAAGTGTTCTGGGAACATAAGCAAAAGGTAGGTTGCTTCCAACTGCAGACATCTAGGAGGATTCTCTAGGGAATTATTTGAACAAGGTCACGGAGGATGGATAGGACTCCATTGTCAGAATGGCAGTAAAGGGATGGGGTTAGCAGCAAGGCTGAGAAGCAAGCTCGAGCTTGACCCAGAAAGTGGATGAGAGCAGGATGCATTCAGAAACAGTAGCTACAACAGCATGGAGTTGTATAGAACGCAGGGAGTAAAGAAGACAAAGTAGAAAAGGCAGGTCAGGAGAAGGCTGTGGAAGGTTTTAAACGGCTGGCTGAGAAGCTGGGTTTTTTTCTAGCTGCAGAAATCCAATGAAGGAAGAACGCCATGCTGGGTCTTGGTTCTGGAAAGATGCACAATTAGAGTCAGTATGGAGGATTTATTGGAGGGGTGAGAAAGAGACTAAAGGGAAGTCAACCAGATAAGGAGCCCTGGCCATAGATCAAAGGTATTAAGGCGTAGAAGGTGGGCAGTGGCACAGAAAGCAATGGATGAATGGCACTCTGCGTTTCTGTCTTGAGATGACACACTCCTTGAGTGCACCAGTCTCAGATATACTTTGTTGCTGAGATTAAGAGCCTTGGGCTAAACTGAAGAAATGAAAGTCCTTGAATGCAACTAATTTGTGCAACTGCTCCTTTAAAGAGTTGCCTGGTGGTCACTGTCTGAAGAAGACACACTGAGATAGAAGTGACCATGTGCAAAGATTTTCTTCACCAAGGGACCTGTGATAAAATAAATGTAATACAGAAGTCCAGTGATTTGCATTGTCCCAACATCACACAATACCCCAGTTTTTTACATCTTTGTCCCCTCCGCAGTCACTCTGTATTTTCTTTAGTCTTTTCCCTCTTCTACAATTTCTGCTTTTTTTTTTTTGTTTTTCCCCCGGCCTTGCTGTGTGCCTTGTGGGATCTTAGTTCCCCAACCAAGGACTGAACTCACGCCCTCGGCAGTGAAAGCACTGAGTCCTAACCACTGGGGCGCCAGGGAATTCCCAATTTTTGCTATTTTTATGTGAACATTTTTTGCAGGTGATGGTTGACAACTGGTTGTCCCTAATTCGTTCCCCAATATGAATGAGCCAATGAACCTACTTTTTAAAATGTTTTGAGGGACTTCCCTGGTGGTCCAGTGGTTAAGACTCCGTGCTTCCAATGCAAGGGGCGTAGGTTTGATCCCTGGTCGGGGAGCGAAGACTGCACGTGCTGCGTGGCGCAGCGGCCAAGAAAATATATTTTTTAAAATGCTTTGAGGGCTTCCCTGGTGGCGCAGTGGTTGAGAGTCCGCCTGCCGATGCAGGGCACAGGGGTTCGTGCCCTGGTCTGGGAGGATCACACATGCCCCGGAGCGTCTGGGCCCGTGAGCCATGGCCACTGAGCCTGCGCGGCCGGAGCCTGTGCTCCGCAACGGGAGAGGCCACAACAGTGACAGGGCCTCGTACCGCAAGGGGAAAAAAAAAAAAAAAAACAACTTGAATTGGTAGACTGAGTAAAGCAGATTGCCCTCCTTAGCGTGGATAAGCTGAAGGCCTCAAAAGAACAAAAAGGCTGACCCTCGTTTGAGCAATAGGGAACGCCTCCTGTCTGACTGCCTTCGATCTGGGACATCAGTTTTTTTCTTGACTTCAGACTTAAACTGACCCAGCAGCTCCTCTGGCTTCTCTTTCTACTCAGGCTCTCCTGTGTCTCCAGCTTGTTGACTGCAGATCTTGGGTCTTGTCAGCCTCCTTAATTGCGCCAGCCAATTCTTACAATCAATCAATCAATCAATCCTATTGGTTCTGTTTCTCTGCAGAACACTGACTAATACAAATACTGACCACAAACATTTCATTTTATGGTCCTATAATCACATTAAAAAAATACAATCTATCTGCTCTGAAGGTTTCTCACTCTGTCTTTCTACTTAGTTTACATTCTTCGTTAACAGAACACTGGATGAAAGGCTTTTGTTTATACATATGCATATTTCCTTTGTGGAAATTTGAGGTCCCAGTCCATGCTTGTTTGTTGATTTTCCCTTAGAAAAGGTAGTTTTTAAGTTTTAGGTTTTTCTTAGCTATAACATATATTCTACTGTTACCTACTTACCTAGGAAGTAATGCTGAGGTATAAAATACTTGAGAAACACCATCCATTATCACCCCTTAGTACGAATATAACCATTCAAGAGTATTATTATTTTAAAAATCTGTGGAGTAAAGTTGTAAGGATAATAAATATTCAATAAATATTTGTTGAATGAATGAATGAAAGATAATTTGAGATCAATGGTATTTCCTACCACTGTGCCTCATTCCATACAACATAATTTGAGGGGTTAAAGAAATGCTGGCTGAGTGCCAGTGAAAGGACAAATGAGGTTGGAGAGGATGAATACATCCACATGGTTAAGAGCTTTCTCTAAGACTGCATCCAAGCCTTTTGTTTTCTGACAGAAAAAACAGAAGTCTGTACCTACCCCAGAGGAAGGAATTGGTAAATCAGGTGAAAGGGGCTGTGATTCTAGGGCTGTGCTGAAAGATTAAGAGATGAGAGACAACAAAGAGAACGAAGACCAAGTTCAAAACGAGTGAAAGCTGGAGAGGTGGCAAGATTCACTGAGACTTTGGAGGTGGTGCTCTGCTGTCAGACAAGTGTGAACGTGACCAGAAACAGAAAAAGAAAAGTGGAGACCACTGGAGTTAATAAGGTCCAGGAACCCAGTGAAGAGGCTACCAGAAGTGTCATTAGTATGGATGTTGAAGTCACTGAGGAGAGCTAACTTCCAATAGAGCTCCGTGACAGTAAATATAACCAATGATACCACAAAAGAACAGTTTAAGGAAAGAATCACATTAGGGCACTATTCAAATAAGAAATCACGCAAGTGATTAACTCAAAACGCTTGCACTTACATTCGTGAATAACATTTAAAAAGATTGGGCCAGAAGCTCAGTGCAGTCTCCCTGCCTCACTTGTTGCAGGTGGGGGCTGGGTGCTGAAGCTCAGGCTTCAGAGGTCAGGCCCAGAGACAGGACTGGGGTTGGCTGTGCGGAGACAGCCTGAAGAGGCTGGACTGTGGCAACTGACGGTGTACTCCGAAGAAGCCAGGACCTGCCAGAGAGGCAAGGTGCCACTACTGGGGGGCACACGAGAAGAGGGGTGGGACCACTATAAGAGCTTCTTTCCCTGTGAGCACTCCCAGGCAACGAGACACCAACTACAGGAGCTCCCAGGGCAGGTCCAACGCCATTGTGGGCTCCAGAAGTGGGCACAGGATACCACTACAAGACCCACAGGCAGGTGACAAGCGCTGCTCCTGCTGTCCTGGGACAGCACAAAGAGCAGCTGCCCCTAGGAGACCCACAGGCAGGCGCCAAGCCCTACGCCTGATGTCCTGGGACTGCATGGACCGCAGCCGACCCTAGGAGACCTGTGAGCAGGTGCCAAGCCCTGCCCCCGCCATCCTGGGAGCACGCAAGGGCTGCTGCACCTGCACACCCCATATCAAGGGGAGAACTGCCAGCACACACGGAGGAAAGAGGCAGCAAGCATGCAAACTGAAAGCAGCCCCTCTATTATGGAAAAGACAGCAGAGCAGAAGGACTTGAGCTCACCTCCTCTCATGCAAACACCACGACCACAGCTAACTGCTGAACAACCATTGACAAAATGGACTGGAACCTATCAACAAAGATACCTTACAGTCAAAGACAAAGAAGAAGCCACAACAAGACAGTAGGAGGGGCACTTTCATGACATAATCAAATCCCATACCCACCAGGTATGGGTGACCCACAAACGGGAAAATAATTATATCACAGATGTTCTCCCACAAGAGTGAGAGTCCTGAGCCCCACGTCAGGCTCCCCAGCCTGAGGGTCTGGCATCGGGAGGAGGAACACCCACAGCGTTTGCCTTCGAAGGCCAGCTGAGCTTGGGTGCAGGACTGGGGGAAACAGAGATGCCACTGCAGAAGGGTGCACACAAGGTTTCATATGCACTAGGACCCAGCACAAGGCAGTAACTCCATAAGAGCCTGGGCTGGACATACCTATGAGTCTTGGAGGATCACCTAAGGAGGTGGGGGTCAGCTGTGGCTCACTTGGAGGGGGGGCAAGGACACAGGTGGCAAAGGACCCACAGGATATTGATTGGTGTGAACTCTCACAGAGATCACCATTTTGGCCTCAAGACCTGGCCCCACCCAACAGCCTACAGGCTCCAGTGCTGGAACGCCTCAGGCCAAGCAACCAGCAGCACAGGAACACAACCCTGCCCATCAGCAGACAGGCTGCCTAAAGTTGTCCTGAGCTCACAGACACCTCAAAACACACCCCTTGACACGGCCCTGCCCACCAGAGGGACAAGCTCCACCTACCAATGGGGAGGCACCAGTCCTCCCCCAACAAGGAAGCCTGCACAAGCCTCAGGACCAACCTGACCCACCGGGGGGCAGACACCAGATGCAAGAGGAGCCATGATCCTACAGCAGCAGAAAGGAGACCACGGGGCTTCCCTGATGGCGCAGTGGTTGAGAGTCCGTCTGCCGATGCAGGGGACACGGGTTTTAGCCCTGGTCCGGGAAGATCCCACATGACGCGGAGCAGCTGGGCCTGTGAGCCATGGCTGCTGAGCCTGTGCGTCCGGAGCCTGTGCTCCGCAATGGGAGAGGCCACAGCAGTAAGAGGCCCGCGTACTGCAAAAAAAAAAAAAAAAAAAAAAAGGAGACCACGAATACAGAAAGTCAGACAAAATGAGACAGCAGAGAAATATGTGGAAGATGAAGGCACAAGATAAAAACCCACAACAGCAACTAAATGAAGTGGAGATAGGCGAACTACCTGAAAAAGAATTTAGAGTAATGACAGCAAAGACGATGCAAGGTCTCGGAAAAAGAATGCAGGCACAGATCGAGAAGATACAAGAGATGTTTAACAAAGAACTAGAAGATTTAAAGAACAAACCAACAGAGATGAAGGACACAATAACTAAAAAGGAAACCACATCAAAAGAAATCAGTAGCAGAATAATTGAGGCAGAAGAACGAATAAGTGAGCTTGAAGACAGAATGGTGGAAATCACTGCCATGGAACAGAATAAAGAAAACAGAATGAAGAGAAATGAGGACACTCTCAGAGACCTCTGGGACAACACTAAACACACCAACATTTCCATTACAGGGGTCCCAGAAGGAGGACAGAGAGACAAAGGGGCTGAGAAAATATCTGAAGAGAATATAGCCCAAAACTTCCCTAACATGAGAAAGGAAACACACTCAAGCCCAGGAAGCGCAGGGAGTCCCGTGCAAGATAAGCACAAGGAGGAGCATGCTGAGACACATGTTCATCAAACTGACAAAAAGTAAATACAAAGAAAAAATATTAAAAGCAACAAGAGAAGAGCAACAAATAACATACAAGGGGATCCCCATAAAGTTATCTGCTGATTTTTCAGCAGAAACCCTGCAGGCCAGAAAGGAGTGGCACAATACATTTAAAGTGATACAAGGGGGAAACCTACAGCCAAGAATACTCTACCCAGGAAGGCTCTCGTTCATACTCGACAGAGAAATCAAAAGCTTTACAGACAAGCAAAGGCTAAGAGAATTCAGCACCACAAAACCAGCTTTACAAGAAATCCTAAAGGAACTTCTCTAGGAGGAGAAGAAAAGGCCACAACTAGAATCAAGACAATTACGAATGGGAAAGCTCACCGGTAAAGGCAAACATAAAGTAAAGGTACGAAACCATCCACACACAAACGTGATATCAAAACCGGCAATCGTGAGAACAGGAGAGTACAAATGCAGGATATTGGAAATGCATTTGAAATTCAAAGACCGGCAACTGAAAACAAACTTATTTGTATATAGACTGCTATGTCAAAACCTCATGGTAACCACAAACTGAAAATCTGCAATAGATACAAACACAAAAAAGAATAAGGAACCCAAACACAACAGTAAAGTTAGTCATGCTTCGAAAGGATACATGCACCCCAATGTTCACTGCGGCACTATTTACAATAGCCAAGACATGGAAACAACCTAAATGTACATCAGCAGATGACTGGATAAGGAAGATGTGGTACATATATCTATGATGGAATACTACTCAGCCATTAAAAAGAATGAAATAATGCCACTTGCAGCAACATGGGTGACCCTGGGGATTATCATACTTCCTACTTACTTCATAAGTGAAGTAAGTCACACAGAGAAAGACAAATATCAGATGATATCGCTTATATGCGGAATCTACAAAAAAGATACAAATGAACTTATGCATAAAGCAGAAACAGACTCACAGACCTAGAACACAAGCTTGTTGTTACCAAAGGGGAAAGGTGGGGCTCACGGATAAACTGGGATTTTGGTGGTCACAGACATGCACACTACTATACTTTAAAAAGATAAGCAACAAGGACCTACTGTATAGCACAGGGAACTCCACTCAATATTCTGCAATAACCTAAATGGGAAAAGAATTTGAAAAAGAATACGTGTCTGTACATGTATAACTGAATAACTTTGCTGTACACCTGAAACACAACATTGTAAATCAACTATACTCCAATAAAATTTTTTAAAATAAAAAGAAATAAAAATAAAAAATTAACGCCAATATTTCCCAAACTCTTCCAAAGAAAAATCAAAGAGGAGGGAACACTCTCAAACTCATTTTACGAGGCCAACATTACGCTGGTACAAAAGCCAGAAAAGGACACCACCAATAAAGAAAATAACAGGCCAATATACCTGATAAATATAGATTCAAAATTCTCCATAAAATACTATCAAACACAACTCAGCAGCATATTAAAAAGACCATTCATTATGATCAAGTGGGATTTATCTTGAGATGTAGGGATGTTTCAACACATCCACATTAATCAGTGTGATACCTCACATTAATAGAATGAAAAATAAAAATCATATGATCAACTCAATAGATGCAGAAAAAGCATTTGATGAAATTCAACATCTGTTCATGATTTAAAAAAAAAACTCTTAACACATTAGGTATTGAAAGAATTTACCTCAACTTAATAACAATATATAACATGATCATAATGTTGACAAACCAACAGCTAATATAATAATAAAGGTGGAAAGGTTGAAAGCTTTCCTCTAAAATTAGAAATAAGACAAGAGTGTCCACTCTCACCACTTCTGTTCAGCATAGTACTGGATGGTTAAGCCAGAGCAATCAGGCAAGGAAAACAAATAAAATGCATCAGAATTTTAAAGGAAAAAGTAAAATTGTCTCTATTTGCAGAAGACATGATTTTATATCTAAAAAAATTGCTAAAGACTCCACCAAAAACTTACCATCGAATCAATAAATTCCATGAAGTTGTAGGATTCAAATTTAACATGCAAAAATCAGTAGCGTTTCTATACACTAACAAAGAATTATCTGAAAATGAAGCAAAGAAAACGATCCCACTTACAATAGCATCAAAAACAATAAAATACTTAGGAAAAAATACAGTCAAGCAGGCAAAAGATCTCTACACTGAAAACTATGAGACATTGATGAACAAAATCAAAGATGACATAAATAAAGGGAAAGAGACTCCTCATTCATAGATTGGAAGAATTAATGTTGTTAAAATTGCCACACTACACAAAGCCATCCATAGATTTAATGCAATCCATACCAAGAGTCCAATGGCATTTTTTACAGAAATAGAAGCAACAATCCTAAAATTTAGATGGACCCAAAAAGGACCCTGAATACTCAAAGCAATCCTGGAAAACAACCAACCAGGAGGCGTCACACTTCCTGAATTCAAGCTATGTTGTAAAGCTACTGTCTTCAAAATAGTACGGTGCTGGCATAAAAAGAGACATCTCAACCACTGAAACAGAATCAAGAACCCAGAAATAAACCCAAATATATATGGTCAAGTCATATTTGACAAGGGAGGCAACAATACTCAGTGGAGAAAAGACGATCTCGTCAATAACTGTGGCTGGGAAAAGTGCATCTTCACATGTAAAAGAATGAAATGAGACCCCTATCTTACACCACTCACAAAAGTTTACTGGAAATAGATTAAAGACTTTAATGTAAACCCAGAAACCATAAAACTACTGGAAGTAAACATAGGTAAAAAGCTCCTTAACATGGGTATTGGCAATGAATTTTTTGTACATGACACCTAAAGCACAAGCAAACAAAATTTAAAAAATAAATAAGTGGGATTACATCAAACTAAAAAGCTGCTTAGCAACAGAAACGACCAACAAAATGAAAAGACAACCTATGGAATGGGAAAAAATTCTTGCAAACCAAATATCTGATATGGGGTTAATATCCAAAATATGTAAAGAACCCATACAACTCAATAGCAAACAAACAATCCAACTAAAAAATGGGCAAGGGACTGGAATAGACATTTTTCCAAAGAAGATACATGAATGACCAACAGCTACGTGAAGAGATGTTCAACAGCACTAGGGCAATGCAAATCAAAACCACATGCGATATCACCTCACACCAGTTAGAATGGCTAGCATCAAAAAGACAAGAGATAACGAATGCCACCATGCACGTGGAGAAAAAGGAACCCTTATGCACTGATGGCGAAATTACGAACTGGCACGGCCACTATGGAAAACAGTACGGAGATTCCTCAAAAAAATTAACAACCATATAATCCAGCAATTCCACTTCTGGGAATACATCAGAAGGAAGTGAAAACACTATGTTGAAGAGATACCTGTCCCTACCCCACGCCCCATGTTCAGAGCAGCATTATTTGCAATAGACAAGACATGGAAACAACCTAAATGTTATCCTTTCACCTGTAGACGGACAAAGACATGGGATACGTATATACAACGGAATATTACTCAGCCATAAAGAAGGAGGAAATCCTGCCATTTGTGACAACATGAATAGACCTTGAGGGCATTGTGCTAAGTGAAATCAGTCCGAGAAGGACAAATACTGTATCATCTTACCTGTATATGGAATCAAAGCAAAATAACTCACAGAAAAAGAGATTCAATTTGTGGTTACCAGAGGTGGGGCATGTGGGGAGAGGAAATTGGATGAAGACGGTCACAAAGTGAAAACTTCCAGCTTTAAGATAAATAAGTACTGGGGATGTAATATACAACATGATGAATATAATTAACACTGCTCTATAGTATACACGCAAGTTGTTAAGAGTAAATCCTAAGCGTTCTCATCACGAGGAAAAACATGTTTTTTTCCTTGTATCTATATGTGATGATTGATGCTAACTCATACTGGCAATCACTCCATGATCTATGTAAGTCAAACCATTCTGCTGTACATCTTAACCTTATCAGTGCTACATGTCAATTATATCTCAGTAAAACTGGAAGAAAAACCATATGGCAGACTTACGCATTTGAAGGACACTCTTGCTCCCTCAGCCATTTTTGTAACCAATCCCTGCCCTAGAGGATGTACAATAAGATTAGGGCATCTTTATGTAAATATAGTGTAAGCACCAGACAGTTGGGTTTTGTTTTGTGTTGTTTTGTTTCTGTAATGCAAGTGCCTGACCTGAAGCTTCGGATTGCCTAGGCACCCACTTCAAAGACCGCTATCTTGAATAAACACACTGCAGGCTACAGGACTAGAGGAAGAGCCAGGCAGCCCGGCCTCAGAAGTTTCCTTTGTTTCGGAGATCTCTGGTCCACTTAGATAACTCACCATTTGACCACTTGTTTTTCCCTTCCCGAGCTTTAATTCCCACCCGTATGTTTTAAATTCGCCAACAAAGAGTGAACCTGTGAAACCCTAGGCACCCCATCCTAGACTCCAATAAAGACACAACCCCAGGCCCACTACCTTTCTGCCGCAACCTCGCTGAGTGGCCCCAGCTGTACCATGTATCCTTCAGGATTTGTGAGTAATAATCCTTGGTTTTCTTTTCTTTTCTTTCAAAGTTCCCTGATGGTTGTTGCCATCGTAAGAACCACCAGGACGGGTCCAATCACACCACTGGCTCTGAAAGGGGAAATGTCTGTGAGGGCTCACCTCAGGCCCAGGTGAGTGCCCCTAGGCATTTCTAGCCAATAGATCACTACTGATAGGTTGAGACCAGCACAAAACAATTGGCCTTGTTGGCAGGATTGCATGATTGCCTTGCAGTTAATCAAGAGGAATACCCGTTAGCTGCGACTGACTTACTAGCTGACCAGCCCAGGGGGGGAACACCACCTGGGAACGGAACACCGCTTGCTGGAGGTCTGCCATGCTGCTACGTGCTTTTGCATATCGCCTCTGTCGTGCGATGCCTGCGGTACCCACGTCAAAATGTCACTGCTGCCATAATAATTCAATGATCTCCCCAGAGCAGCCGTGATCAAGGCCATACGGTCGAATGAGACAGTCAGACCACTAATTTAAAAGGCCTTCATTGACCATTCATGCACGTGAGGGTCCTCCGTGCCTCCTGCTGTGCAAAATTGGCATGATCCAATGGCTTTGTCATTTCCATCACCACAGTGACCCAAACGACTCCCTGAGTTTCCAACCCTGAATAGGCCCCATCTGACCCTAAGCCCAGAGAATTCCTTTTTACAAAGTGCCCCCCTAATCACAGGGCAGCGCTACTACATTTCGGGGGGACTCCTGAAACCATCCATCAGGCAACTGGAGGGCACTGACATGGCTGCTAGACACAGAGGAGATTGCTGCCCAGATGCCCCAATACGTCACACTCAAGGCCCTCCGTCACCACCGCTCCAGGAAGGTCTCCCTCGAACAAATGTCCCTCAATGGGAAGGGTTCCCCACTCCCTTCCTAATAAACCTCTGATTTAATTTTGTCCCTTATGGGAATACACAGGCAAAACCTCTACTGGGAGTTAGGAAAACCTGGGGTTCCTGGCTACTTAACCTCTGGACAGCCACTCTCTAAACTCCAGGCCCCAAAACTCACATTCTCCCAGCTACAGCCCTCTTCTGCCGGCCATCTTCTAGCCCCAAGCCCGTCCCCGCTACCCCCTCTGCCCGCTTCCCTAACCTCCAGGACTGGCAGCCACTTAAGCTCCTACCCTAGGAAATCAGCCGCTCCCAGGGGCTTGTCCCACCACCTGGGGACAATTACCCCTGTACCACTCTGGTGGTCCATTAGGACAATAAAAATGCACAGTCCTTTTTGGCCCTACTAGACATGGGGACCCAAGTCACTGCCATTCTAGGCAATCCCTCTGTATCCCCAAAAGGGAAGCCCTTCCACCTACAGGGCACTGCTGGTAAAACAATCAAAGCTTCACAAAGCTATTCGGATATCACTATTGGGACCCTTCACCTCAAATGGCTTCCTCTGGTGGTGGCCCCCCAGCTCGTTCTTTCCTATTATAGGCATGGAGGCACTGACACAACACCGTGCCACATGGAGTAAGCCCAAGTTCTTGGCCTTGCTGGTGGGACTCTCCAAATGGACGCCAGGGACTCTTCGTCCCCTGGTCAAGACGGTAAACCTTCCCCAGTAGGGACTTAAACAGGCCGCTGGAGGCCTACGCCTACGTCATTAAAGAGGTGCTTCAGACTGGAGTCACGAAGCCACCATCTCCCCGTTCAGTAGCCCCATTTGGCCAGTACTTAAGCCAGCCACCAACCAAAGGCACCTGACCGTTGGCCATCAAAACCTCAGTGGCTCAGGTTCCCCAGTAAGGCTCCAATCCCTAATAACATAGAACTGACTGAGGATGTCCAGTCGGCCCAAGGAGCGTCCTCTGTGTTCACTGACCTACTAACATCTTCTATTCTGTTCCCACCTTGGAGGAATCCCAGGCTCCGTTTGCCTTCACTTTTGAAGGGGGCAGGTTATACATTTACGTGCTTCCCAGTGGGATACTGAAACGGCCCTGCAACCATACATAACCTCTGCCACCAGGACTTAAGCACCTAACAGTTGGAAAGGTGCCGCTTTGGGCACTACGCTGATGACATTACGCTCAGGGGTTCCTCTGAGAAAGCAGTACGAGCAGATTCGCATCCCTTCGCACACCACCCGGACCTCAAGAGCCAAGGCCCGGCCTCATCTGTCTTGTTTCTGGGCATCATCTAGTCCTCTAAGGGCTGAGAAATTTCCCCAACGGCCAAACATCAATTACTCACCATTCAACCACCCACGACACTCAGACAAGCACAACACATATCAGGCCTTTTCACGTTCTGGAGGCAACACATCCCTCATCCCGCCCTATCGTATACGCAATCGCACACAAGTCACCCACCTTCCACTGGGGCAAAGCCCGACAAGTGTGCTTTGCAAGGTGCCCAGCACGCAGTCCAGCAAGTCTTACCTTTAGTTCCCACTGGTTCCACATTCCATGTCAAGTGGCCTCCTGCAGTCTCGGGACCAAACAGGAGTCTACCTGGCTTCCTATGGGGTTGTGGACTAAGCACCTTCCCCAGCGGCAGGCCCGTAGACTCCCCTGGGCACCAGCTTTCGGCAGCCTCTCGGGCTCTTTTAGGAACTGAGCCCCTAGCCAGCCCCCACCAGGTATCACTCTGAACACAAGTTCCTCAAGTGCCCTGGGTGAGAGATGCCTCTTAAGAGAAAAGCTCAGCACGGCCACTGATGCCTCCTTGGTAACAGGGAAATGGTACCTTCAGGGGAGGGCTAAACCTGATGTCAAAGGCCTTTCCAAATGACAGGAGGATGTGGTTTCCCCCATGCTCAGCCCCTTGCCGGAGAGCCTCGAGAGGTGACAGCCCCCATCCCCACCCCACCCCGCTTTCTCCTCCTGTGGCTACTTGGGGCGCCCCTTGGGACCACCTGTCTGAAATGGACAGGGAGTCAGTGCTCTTCACCGAGGGCAGTGCCATCGCTGCATGCCATGCAGCTCGCTGGAGGGCTGCGTCATCCACCCGGCCTCGGGCACCTTTCTAGTCGAGGAGGACACTCCTGGCTCAGCCCAACTGGCAGAACCTGTAGCTGTTCACCCAGCCCTTAAGGAGGCCACCAAAAGGGGCCTTTCACAGCCTCCCGGGCTGTTGCTAACAGCCTTGCAGTTGGGTCTGGCCAATGGCTAAGGGACAATTTTCTCATACAAGGCAAGGCCATCTGGGGCTCCAAGATACGCAAGGAACTAGCAGAATCCCCCATCCCTATCATCAGTTCTCACGTTTCTGCTCACGCTAACCGCTCCACACCCGAGGCCATTTTTAGGAATACTGCGGTCAGACCCCCTCACTCAGCCTTCCACTCTCTGCCCTGTAGATGCCTCAGGGTACCGACCCTTCTCCCCAGCTTGCAAAATGGACCCGCACAACCTCAGGTCATCGGGGAATTCGTGCCTTAACAACTCGTGCTTGTGCGAGGGGACGCCCCCCTCCTCAGCGGCAGCCAAGGTGGTGATAGATGAGCGCATTCTCTGCACCCAAACCGAACAACGGGGACCCACTCCCCCGGGGAGACCGACCATACTCCTGCTCTGCTGGGGCTTCCAGATAACCCATCACCATCACTGATACTTAACACGAGGCTTCCCTTGGTGAACTCCGCCCACAATTCCTCCTCAAAACAGGTAATCTCTTTCCTTACTACCTTCAATGCTGCTCCCTTCAGATGGCCAAACACTGCTGACTCTGACCAGGGCACCCACTGTACCTCTCAGGACATTCAACAGTGGGCTCTCCCACCCAACATTCTTCCAAACTTCCATCTAGGATCCCACCCCCAGGTGGCTGGCCTCATCAAGCATCTTAATGACCTCCTTAAAGAGACACCACTTAAATTATTTGCAAGCAAGTGGTTCTCGAAATGGATGCAACTCTTGCCGCAGGCCCTCATCTTGCTTAATTCTCACCCCCTGAGCCTTTATACCCCTCATACCAATGATTACACAATTATCACACACCCTCCAAAATGCCACCGCGGGTCGTTTCTGGCAGTTCTCAAGCTTTCACACTCTAGCACGACGCCCTTTATGTTTTGACCTCTGACTCCACTTCCCTATGCTCCTATGATTTTCTTTTTCATCATCTGACCATCCGCTTCCCTCTGATATAGCCTGATCGAGGGCAGAGAGTCCTATATGGTCCCGTCACCACTGAATGCCCCACAGGCCACAAGCCCACCAAGTCAGTGCGAGATCATCTCTTTGGAAATCCTGCCAACGGTGACGACTCTCCAAAAGCAGCCACCTCCACACCGGCCGCTCTCACCAAATACAGTGGCCACAAGAGCTGGCTGATGAAACTGAACGCCCCGGCTAATTTAGAGGAAGCAGAAGTCAGCGCCCCGGGACCAACCAGTGGCGCACTTTGGGTGTCTGAAAGAGGGAAAGGAACTCTGCTTGGTGGACGCAGGCCACATTTGGGGATGAGAACATGCCGAGCAAGCTACAAGTCGTGGCCTGACCCCACGCCAGGCAAGGCGACCCAGTACTTTCCCCCACCAAGCAACCGCGCTCAGCCATTAAGCAATACACAGAGAGCTCATCCAGAAGGAACCTGACCCCAGCTCATTCGAACGTCAGCGCTCCATCTGCTGATGGCTATTCTTATTGCTTTGTACCGCCTGGGTGATAGGGTTACTGGTAGAGCCCTTGGGCCTAACCCTCACCCAGATAGAATGCTGTCAAAACACTGCTGCGGCCCACAGTAGCACCACAGGGTGGAAAAGCAGGGAATGTTGGCGAGCCCTGTTGGAAGGGCTCAGGCTAGTGTGCCACTGAGTCTGAGGGGCAAGGGGATCGCATCCCTTTATAGGCAACGGGCCCGCTGGAAGCAATGTCTAAATGACACTCGCCCAATTTCAACATCAAACACTGCTACAAGCTAACTGGCCCTATGATTGCTCGTACATAAAACCCACCTGGGTACAGGGACTGTGCTCCCAGGATTTGTCCACTGATTGCCCTCACGGCTCGAGCCCAGGAATGCCTAAGGAGCACCCATAAGATCTCCCGTAGCCTGGGATATAAATGTGCCCAGAATCTTTATGTGCTTGGATGAGCTCCTCCGGGAAGGAAAGGACAGCATCCTACTCTGTTGCTAAAGGTGCCCTTGATGACCCCAGAGAGCTCTTAACCATTTGTTCCACTAGCAGCAGGCACCAGACGTGCAGCTCGGTCCTCGGGGAAGCCTCTAAGTTATATCAGGCTAGCCTATGCCCAGCCCATGATCAACACCCCAACTGCACAGCCACATGGGAGGATGCACCCGCCCCTGGGTGGCCACCACTCCAGAGGACCTCACCCCTGAGTGAGACAGACTCACTGCTGGAGAGGATACCATTCCAGACAATACCGCCCCAGCCCAAGAGCTCACCACTGGAGATGCCTATGCGTCCTATACCAGAGATGACACCCCAGGGCCGTGGCACCAGCTGGAGACCTAGCTGCTCACCCAGATGGCCCGACTTCCCAGTTTATATTGCGGAACGCTGCCATGGAGACTAAGACTTCCCAGAAACAGTGGAGTAAACGCAGTGCCCCGATGGCATCGGGGGATGACCTACTATGATATGATTTTGCAGAACTTGCTAGGTCCTTGCCGGCTGACCCTACCCTATACCAAGAGGCTCGCCAGACTGTGAGTTTGTCCCCCGCCGACAGCAGGACAGCGCTGTATCATATTTCCCCACGGAAGCAGGCCACAATGTGCGCTCCAAACCAGACAGCTCCCCGCCTACAAGCGACTGAAGGGTGTTAACGTCCTCACCACTAACTCAGATGCTTCAGCATCACAGGGGGGATTCTACTGAAAGCAGCTGAGTTAGTATTTTTTTTTATTTTTTTTTATTGTAATGCAAGTGCCTGACTTTAAGCTTCGCATTGCCTAGGCACCCACATCAAAGACAGCTATCTTGAATAAACACACTGCCAGCTACAGGACTAGAGGAAGAGTCAGGCGGCCCCGCCCCAGAAGCCTCCTTTGTTTCGGAGATCTCTGGTCGACTGAGGGAACTGACCACCTGACCACTTGTTTTTCCCTTCTGGCATTTTAATTCCCGCTCATGTTTTAAATTCACCAATAAAGACTGAACCTGTGAACCCCTAGGCATCCCGTGCTAGACCCCAGTAAAAGAAGCCCAGGCCTGCACACATATTCTTTCTACCCATGACCTCGCTGCGTGCTTCCTCGCATGCCATGTGTCCTCCGGGACCTGTGAGTAATAAATCATGTTTTTTCTTCGAAGTTCTCTGATGGCTGTTACTGAAGTGTGTCTTGCAATCATAATAAGATCCGCAAGGTGGCAGGGTGGGGGATGGGGGGGAACGGCGGGTCCAATCACAATACTGGCTCCCAAAGGGGAAATGTCTGTGAGGGCTGCCTCAAGCAGTATGGCCCAGGTGAGTTCCCCAGGCATTTCTGGACGACAGCATCACTACTGAGAGGCTGAGCCCACCCCCAAGACTTCTGTTGTTTACCTTCCTCCTGGAGGGGTTCTTCCTCACCCCTCCTTGGGTCAAATGGATCCTTTGATAGCAGTCAGTAATCACAGGACCACAGCTAGACTACAACTCTCCACAAGAGAGTCACAGTCTCTGGCCACACGTGACAGAGGAATCATTTGAACTCCTTCTGCATGAAGAAGTACAACTGAGGTACTGGATTTTTGAACAACACGTGCTCAATCATAAAGTAACGGTCAGAAATGCACGGAGGACCAGGGATGATCCCCATCGCTCTTTGCGCTCGTTTCTCCAAGAAATGGGTCTGAGTCCATTGCTGGCCACTAAGTGCAGAACATGGGTGGTTTTCGAACATATCAACCCCACCCCTCCCCCCAGATTAAAAACTCAGGTGTGAAGATTTACCGTCCACATTTGAGAAGTGTGGTTTACTTACACCAAACAGGTACACAGAACCAGTAAGCAATTTGGGGGGATTTACGTGCATCAAACTGTGGAGAGAGGGAGACGGGTGGTGATCTTCACAAGACCTCACCAAGTACAGTCTGGTTGGGAAGAAGCATACACACGTGTCAATGGTTATTTGGAGAATCGACCAAGGGACAGGAGTTTGGGAGAGAGGTGCTAAATAATTCTCTAGAAAACTGATTTTAGTCTACGTGGAAAGGCAGGCCAAGTCTCTGGTCTAACCCTAGGATGAAATATTGATTACCCCCATTGAAAGAGGATGAGAGATCACAAACTTCAGAGGAAATGTCACCTATCAATTAGACCAGCAGAATGTAAATCAAGAACAACCCCGCTGGAGGCGTTGGCCAGGAGGCACATGACAGGAGTGATGCCCAACTTCAACGCCCTCGTCCAGCCATGGTCAGGGGCTTGGCGGCCTGCTGAGGAAAAGTTTTGTTCCATCTCAAACTGTGGTCCTCCACAAATTTTCAAAAATTTACTTAAACTTCTTTCCTAGTAGAAGCTGAGCAAGAAAAGACTGTCCTGTATGGCTGCGTATGGGAAACCTGGCCTTGCTGAAGGTTAGGACTGTGCCGAGAAGGGGGGCAGGCGGGTAACTGAGCGGCTACAGAAGCAGAACAGCTGTTTGTCTGCACCTCTTTGTTCTCTCATTATGGAAACCTGGGAGAGGCCTCAAGAATCCACATGACAGTGTCCTGTGTATACCCCATTTTATTGACTGAGGTCATCAGGGGTGTAGCTGAGAGTCAGATCTGACTTTACTCCAGGTTCCACATCATCTTGCTCAAGAAGTTTATATCGCAGACTTCAGTTTCCTCGTGTGGGACATGATAAAAACAATCCTCCCTCACAGAATCGCGAGGATTAGTGAGAAGGCAGGGAATCACCGGGTCTGGTGAGGACTCATCAAATCTTTCCCTGGGAATGGCACCCTGGTCCCCTTGGTTAGCCGGTGCTCACTGCGGCCAGGCTCCCGAACCCTGCCCTTCGTGGAGAGCGCTGCCCCAGGGCCTCCCGAGGCTGCGTTTGGGAGCTGAAGCCATTTTCCACCCCCACAGATGGCTCAAACTGGTTGTTCCAGGCCTTTCTGAGCCCACTGTTGTTGCTCCTTTCTCTCTCTCTACTCTTTTCCAAAGGCGAAGAACTGCTCAGGGAATGAGGTGCTCAGCGCCCGGCGTGCTGTGTGGTGGAGAGGACACACACAGGTCTGGGACTCCCTCCAGCCTACAGCCCTCACACTCCAATCGGGAAGGCTAACTGGTACAATCCCTGGACCATCTCCCTAGCTCCGCTGCCAGCTCTGGACCAGTATCCTCCTCTTCGGGGGAGCTGCCCCACACAAACACATCCTCCGGTTATGTGGTTCCGGGGGCGCCCCCCGTTCCTACGTGACCCACATCTCCCTCACCACAGCTGACTGGTTCAGGGGTCAGCCAGTCCCATCCCTTACGCCTCCTGTTGTCGGCTTAAGGCCGGCCACCTGAGCACCAGCCTGGGTTTCTTCCCCAGCACTGAGGGAAACGGAAAAACTTACTCCTTGTGCTTCATGGGTCTTTGAGGGATTTTTCATTCCACTCTCCATGAGGGAAAAAGGGAGCAGGACTGATACATATTATTGATGAATTTAGCAAAAGAAAGAAGAGCATGATGATTCGGCTCTATCTAGACTTTTTAACTTTTGCAACTGCATTTCCACCAAGAGGAAATGCTATAAGCTTACAATGGCTTATAACCCGTAGTCAGCCAGAACTTCCTTTGGGTAACTAGTCAGGGTAGGCTCACTGCTGTCACAAATATCCCAAGTCTTGCTGGCCTAAGACAGTACATTTTTATTTTTTGTTCTTACCAAGATCCAGTGCACAGTGGTGCTGCAGGCGATGGGGTGATAGTCTCCTTGTGTCATTCAAAGGCTCAGGAAGGGAACCCATATGACAACAGGTTTGAGATAACCGCAGACCCGCTCAGCAGAAGAGGAAGAAACAAAAGAGAACGACACGATCTATTACAGAAGAGATACACGGAAGTCTTCTAATGTCAGAAAATGCCAAGCTTTGGGCACTTGGGATGGTCCCTATCTTACCTACAAGCTCCACACCATGTACCCCAAATAGAAAAGACTCCCTAACTGACACACTGAGCCCCTCCATTCACAGCAGAAGACTGTTAGTGAAATGGGCATCCCAACTGTAGATCAGATCCATGCCAGTTACCTTGGCTGATCACATGACTCCTTTACTCCCAAATACGAATGGACAAATGGTTGCCAGATACTTGAGGAAAGTGAAAGAGAAGATCATGATGAACAAACATAAGTATTTCTGGAGAAGAAAACAACTATAATACAGGAAACGGAAGAGAACATTACCAAAACTTACAAATTCATATTCTCAGAATTTTAAGGAAGACAATGGGTTTATAAAATGAGAACAGCGTGCTATAAGAGGGCGCAACTGGAGAACAAGAGAAAGCCCTTGGAAACCGAAATATTTTTGCAACGTTAAAAACGTAATAGATACCAGGTGCGCAGGTCAAAGTCACCCTGCCTCACCCAGGCTGTGATGGAACGTGAGTGCAGCCGTTCCTGCCCCGCCAACGCCACGCGACCTCTTCCGGTAACGGGACCGCGAGCCCACCGCCTGACTCCCATAACGAACGCCATTTCCGGTCCACCCCAGAGCGGCCGCGCTCTTCGCTCCGAGGCAGCTACCGCAGGCCCCGCGGCTTCACCTTCACCTTGGCCTTCACGCCCGCCACGATGCCCTTGCCGTCCGCCACGCTGCCCGCGCCACCCTCGCAGGTGCGCCAGAACTACCACCCCGACTGCGAGGCCGCCATCAACAGCCATTTCAACCTGGAGTTCCACGCCTCCTTAATGTGCCTGACCACGGCCGTTTACCTCGACCGCTACGACGTGGCCTTGAAGCACTTCAGCTGGTTCTTCGTGCGCCGCTCCCTCCAGCACAGCGGTTGGGCCCGGCGCCTGATGCGCCTGCAGAACCAGCGCGGGAGCCGCATCCACTTCCAAGACATCAGGAGACCAGTCAGTATCGAGTGGAAGAGCGGCCTCAAGGCCATGAAGTGCACCTTGTTCCTGGAGAAGTTCGTGAATCGCAGCCTGCTCCACCTGCACCAGCTGGCCATCGACAAGAGGGACCCCAACCTGCACCGCTTCCTGGCAACTCACTACCTCAGCCAGCAGGTGGCGTTCATCAGCGAGCTGGAGGGTCATGTCACCACCCTGAGCATGATGGGGGCCCCGGACGTCGACCTGGCAGGGTCCCTCTTTGACAAGCTCACCCTGGGCGACAGTGACAAGAACTGAGCGTGGACTGGACTTCCCCAGAGCCACAGGGTGACCAGAGCGCTGGTCTCCATGCCTGCCATGCAGACGGCAATAGTGCCCTGGCATTAGAAGTTCACTTAAGTTTTTTTCTTCCAGTTTTGCCACTTCTTCCAATAAAGTTATTTGGTTCCTAAAGAAATAAAGGTCTCTCCTTGGTTCCTGTGTGCAAATCGCTCACTTTTTAAAACAGGTATCCAGGAGGCTCTCCACCCACCCATGCCCCACCCACATGCCGCTCAGGATCTCCACAGAGGGAGGGAGAAGGCATTCCATGGGGCGCCGGAAAGTGCAAAATCCATCTTCCCCTTATAAACAATGTGGGTATATGGGGGGTGGTGAGGTGAGGCGCTGCTGAATGCGGGTGCCTGCGAATAGCAGGAGTATAAAAACGCGGTATAAAAATCACAGTAGTGTGGCTTCTGGAGGAAGAATGAAGGGAATGGGGTGGGACAGGGATTAAAATAAAACGTCCTTAAAACTTTACCTGAAAGCTTCGAGTTTACTAAAATATGTAAATGTTAGTGTCTGTTGATTCTGGGAAGCAAGATGGAGACCCCAGAAGCCAGCTTGGCAGGGTCCCTCTTTGACAAGCTCACCCTGAGCAACAGTGATAATGGTAACTGAGCCTCAGGCTGCCCTGCACACAAACACAGGGGTGACTCCCTCGTCACCATGCTGGACATGCATATTGCCCTTACAACACATGCAAATGTAGGTTTTTTTACTGTACTCTTTCTTCCATTAAGGTAACATGGTACCCCAAACCCCAAATTACCTCAAAAGAAGGACTGAAAAATATAAGGTCCCGGCTGAAGGTCAATTTGTGATATTGAATATCAAGTAGAATAAAGCTCTCTGAATGTTAAGCCACGTTACTCTGACTCTGGCTGCTGTGAAGAATGTAGAGGATGAGGAGAGTTGAAGCTGAAAGGCCAGTTAAGAGTTCACTGTAGCAGGCCCAGAGAGACAATGGTGGCTTGAACTGCGTGTTGGTAGAGGAAATGAAGAGATGCAGACAAATTGCAGATGAACTGGATGAGTCTACAGGATCTGCTATATGGACCAGAGGTGAGGAATGGGAAAGGACAAAAATAATCTAGGCTCAAGTTTGGATCTGAACACCCTGGCTGCTGGTCGTGCTATTTATTAAGCTGGGCGTATTTGCAGGGGGACTCGAGGAGCTGGGAAGGCATGTCATGTAAAATCTGAGGTGCCTATTAGATACCCAAGTGGAACTGTCATGCAGGTAGCCAGAAAAATGAATCTGGAGCTCAGGGGAGATGTCAGGTTTGGAAAAATACATATGGGACATATTAGCCTATATATACATAGATGGGTTGAGGTCACGGAGTAGATAGAAGCTCACCAGAAAGGAAGTAGAGAGATGATGGCACAGGCGGCCCCAAACCCAGAGCAGCCAGCACTCAGAGGATGGGATGAGACACTGGAACACCTAGAGAGCTGCTGGTCCCGCTTGGACCATTGCCTCATTCCAGACTGTGGCCACCTGCGTCTGCTCAGAGATTATCTCAAAATCAGCCTGTTCTTAATCTCAGCGTGGTCTCTGGTTTCTCCTTTCTAGACGTGGAGAGGCGTTAGCCTATTACCTTGTCTTCTTGACTATAGGTAGAAAGACAATTATTTCCCAGTAAAAGGATTTCCCAAGGAAACGACAGACCTGCTTTTCTATGTTTGGTTTTTGGTTTTTTTCCGTTCCCCTTTTGCAACTCTTCCCCTCTCTCAGTCCATTCTCTATTTCAGCAGATGAAATCTGTTCCCATGTAAACCCTAAGGTTGTCTAGGTCTGAGAAAAAATACTCAAAACATATAATTTCTTCTGTGTCCTGTATAGTTTACAAGGGTCAGAGTTAGAAATTTTCAGACTTCGTATCCCATATTCAAAGACACATGAGTAGCTTGAGTCATTTCAGAGTTAACTAGATTCCTGTTAACATTTACTGAAATATGAACAAGTGTAGCTAAGGAGTAATTTCTTTCTACATTTCCCTATAACTCTGCTTCAATACTTTCTTAAAAATGAGGATTATGGTCCTTTGAGTTTAGTTTCCAGAAAATGGTGTTGAATGGTATTTCCCCCTTTACTCTTTTTAGTCAAACTTGTTTTTTTCACTCTTTCTCTGTCTGCTTTGAGGTCCCTGCTCTCTCTCTGATACAGTCTCAATACATACATACATATATATATATACACACACACACACATATATATACATACATATGTGTATATATATATGTTTTTATATATATATATATATATATATACACACATATAAACTGTTCTCCTCTAGATATGAGGAAGCACAGGCTGAGCAGCTGTTCATCAGTGTTTACAGCTATAAATTGACTGAAGATCCTTCTTACTCTCCTGTTTTGGAGAAGCAGTTTGGTGTCTTGGATCCTTCACCACAGGGTGACTCGATCAAATCCCAGTTTCGCCACTTACGAAATTGGGGGAACTTGGGCATGTTATTTCACTTCTCTGCGCCTCAGTTTCCTCAGATGTAAAACAGGGATAATAAAAGTGTCAACCCCATTGGAGAAAATATTTGCAAATGATGCGACTGACAAGGGCTTAATATTCAAAATATACAAACAGCTCATACAAGTCAGTAACAAAAACAACAAACAACCCTATCAAAAAATGGGCAGAAGACATTTCTCCAAAGAAGACATACAGATGGCCAAGAAGCACATGAAAAGATGCTCAACATCACTAATTCTTAGAGAAATGCAAATCAAGACTACAATGAGGTCTCACCTCCCACCAGTTAGAATGGGCATCATCAGACAATCTACAAAGAACAAAGGCTGGAGAGGGTGTGGAGAAAAGGGAACACTCCTACACTGTTGGTGGGAATGTACATTGATGCAGCCACTGTGGAGAACAGTCTGGAGGTTTCTTAAAAAACGAAAAATAGAGCTACAGCATGATCCAGCAATCCCACTCCTGGGCATATATCTGTACTAAACTATAATTCGTAAAGATACATGCACCCCAGTGTTCATAGCAGCACTATTTAGAACAGCCAAGACATGGAAGCAACCTAAGTGGCCATCAACAGATGAGTGGATCAAGAAGATGTGGTATATATGTATACAATGGACTATTACTCAGTCATAAAAAAGAATGAAATAATGCCATTTGCAGCAACACGGATGGACCTAGAGATTATCATACTAAGTGAAGTTAAGTCAGACAGAGAAAGACAAATGTCATATGATATCACTTATATGTGGAACCTAAAATCAGATATTAGCTACCTTTAAATAATATTTTTGAAAACATCATAATGATTAATAAAAGGCAACTGGAGTTGAACAGACAAGTTTAATGTTTTAGCGTCTGGAAACCAAAGGACTCACTCAAACGTTATGATGAAAATGCTTTACATTTATCCTCAAAATATCTTTTGTCTGGGAGGCATACATATCTGTTGGTTTTTAAATTCATATGACAAGTGCGTTTCTAAAGCAGTATGTAGCCAAGGCTATAAAAGGCTAACACATTGTATAGAAATGTCAAATAACACTGAACACAGCAGACAGATTCCTACACAGGCAGACAGGCAAAGAGATACTCTTGAAGAAAACAATTTAAAATTGCTCTCTTTTGACTGCATATCTAACTACACGTCAATGTCAAGTCTCCATGAGACAGACACCTGTGAGCTTCAATTTCACATAGGCAGAATAGCAAGAAAATATCAGAAAATGTGGATGGATAAATATATAAGTATATTTATAAACATATCTTTAAAATATAGGAACTGTCAAAGTGGAATATTTTAATTAGGCAGCCCATGAAGAAAGGTAACTGCAATAAACTTTTTTATTGAGGTATCATTAGCATAACATTATATTAGTTTCAGGTGTACAAGATAATAACTCGATATTTGTATATACTGCAAAGTGATCACCGTAGTTAAGCCCAGTTAACATCTGTCACCACACATATTCACAGTTTTTTCTTGTGATGAGAACATTCCACATCCCTGCAATGGATTCTGATGCAAAGTTGGGAAAAACAAAACAAAACAAAGTTTTGGATTCCCAGCTAAGAGAAGCAAAGCAAATTATAAAGGAAAAATCCTAATTAAGGTCTATGAATGAGACCAAGAACTGGAATAAATGCATAATGTTTCAGCATCAATGATAATGACAGCCAGAGTTCATTTCATTTAAAAACCTAGTACCAAGGTATAGTAAGAGGCAGCATAATTTTGAAACTAGGAGCAGATTCTGGAATTGGATCACCTATATGTGAATCTCTGCCCATGTTAGCTGTGTGAGCTTGGGCAAGTTACTTAACCTCTCTGTGCCTTAGTTTCTTTATCTGTAAAATGTGGATCACAGCAATATTCTACCTCACAGAGGTATTATCAGGATTAAATAATTTAATGTGCACAGAGGACTTAGTATAGAATCTGACACATAATTACTACTTGATAATTGTTAGTTAGCTAGTTTTAAAATACCGTGTTTACTAAGAATCTTTAATTTTAGCTATTTAAATAGGAATTTCCATCTTTGGAAAAAAATGTCTTCAGTAAACTACTCTTGCAGTAAAAGGCTATTAGTCAAACCACATGACATAATGAAAGTCACTCCCACCTATAGCTTTCATTAATTGCAGAAAAAATACCTAGTGAAAATAGTTTAAAATTTTAGTAATTATCTTCAAAATAATATATCTTCAAAATATAACTATATAACTTTTCTAGGATAGTCACTGCAAAGAGCTATGGAAATAAATAAATAAATACATAAATAAATGAACGAATGAATGAATGAATGAGCAGGCCTAAAGGAGCTCCATCTCTGCATCAGCTTTGGTGGTTTATGGAATGGAATGTGGACAACAAAGAAAGGCGATCTGAATACTGTTGTTGTAGGCACACACTTTGTAATCATTATGAGCAACCGCCATGTATTAAATACTTATGAAAGGCCCTAGAGATACAAAAATGTTATTAGACACTTGCCCTGTCCTCAAGAGCAAAGCAGTCTAGATGTGGAAACAAAACACACACATACACACATAATAGCTTCCATGAGCAGTGCAGAGCTAGTGGAACTTAAGCTACTACAAGAGTGTTGTCATGAACAGCAATGGAACTGGCTTTCATTCATCTCCATGTAACATTTGAACAGAATATAAGGGAATATGTCCATCTATTTTTCCTCATTTCCTCTTTATTATACATCTATAAGGTAGTCTTAGCCCTATTTCATAGAAGGAATTGAGATTCAGAGACATTAAGTAATTGATCATGGACACTTAAACAAAAATGGAAGAGCTGAAATACGAAACCTGATCTACACTATAACATTATGGATGTCGTATATGTTAACAACAAGAATGAAACTGATGGCTGAATTGTCCTGGGCAAAGTTCTCTGTAGGATGCATGATAGATGCATTACAAACCTATACACTTCTCTTAGGGTCATAAGACTATAGCATCGCTGATTTATTTCCCAGTGAAAACAATTGCACACATGCACACATCGAGTAAAAAAAACACTGCTGCCATCCCCTAGTAAGACAGTAACGGGAATGACGTGACACTAAAATGACTTACAGATTCATTCCACATATGATATACTTCCTCTACACTGACCTTCCCTTTTTTGAAGATGGGAGGTTGCAATCATTGAGTTTTACGTACCTGCAGGTCCAATGTGCAGTGTTTATGGATTAGCTGAATACAACATGCCTCTGAATGTGAGCTATTCAGCCTTTGCCTGTTCTCTGTTCCCTTACTAACCTATCCTTTCACACTCAGTTGTATGTGTTCACTGCCAGGAATCGGATTAACCGTTGAACAGCTCCAAGTACAGGGGGTCTTCCCTACCATTCTGGCATCAGGAGACAGTAGTAGTTTACCTCAAGTAGTGAAAAGGACACATGGAACTGGAATAAAGAACACATGAGTTCGAATCTCAGCTACACTCTGAACTAGCTGTATAAACATAGGTTACTCAAATTCTCTGAGCTTCAGTTTTCACATCTGTAAATCAGGAATAATGATATTTGCCTCCCTGAACTTTGAACAGAATGCTGTATATTGAATACCTCTCTATGCACCAAGTACTCGAAAAGAGCTGATTTACTTTCTCATCTTCTTTATGGTTAGATAATGTGACAGCAATCATTGTAATCACATGAAGTTGTATTTCAAGAGCATGACTTCACCAGAAATATATAGATTAAAATGGCATGTTATGCTGCTGTTTTAATGAATGGCACATTGAACATAAGAAGCAAATCACATCTTATAAATGGACAAAAGTTCAAATGATTTCTTGGATAACAAAAAGCTTCCCCACCAAATACACAAATATTTGTTCTTATGATCACTGTCATGTTTTTGTTCAGTTCTGAATATCCAGTTTCTCTGCAAGAAATTTACAAGTTGTCCTATGAATTGTTTTCAGAAGGGACATAATGCAATTGGTGATCAGAATACATAAGAATTGAAGATAAATTAATTGGGAAACTTGGGATCATTGTTAAAAGGAACTTGTGTGGTAATGTCTTTCTGACTTTTAAGCAGGAAATTTTTGTCACTGATACTTTTTACTTATGGGCTAGTATTTGCTCTGAAAACAAAGTACTTGCCTGTAAAAAGAAACTACTTAATGACACACAATTGTGTATGAAAATATCAGATTTAACAGACATGTGCTAGTTATCATGTTAGGGTTTTTTTGCAACATATGATATCTTATTTCTCATTTTATCCTCACAAAAATGAATGAAGCAAAAATTATCCCTATTTTACAAAAGAAGAGACTGAATTCAGAGAAGCTAAGCTATTTGCTCATAGACACTTAGTGAGTTTCTGGCAGTGCCAGAGTTTAACCCCAGAGATTCAAACGTCAAGCACAGCATCCTTTACATTCTACGACTACTGCTATGAAAATCAGAAATGCTGTACTGGGTCAGATCAGTGATTTATTCAGCTCTCAATGCCGGTGCTGGGAGTTACAGTATAACATGGAGGCCAGGGTAAAAAGCTGGTACTCCAGGACAGAGATCAGTCCCGGGATCAAAAGTCAGAAGGCATACCTGATTGAGCATTTGAGAAAAGTTAGTGAATTAAACCAGGCAAGCACACACATGTCTGAAAACACACAGGACAAAGCATGACAGGCCAGACCAAGCAAAGATATGGGAACTAGAAAGGCCTAAATCCTAGAGACTAAGGCAAATATGCAGGAATCTGGAAATTCACAGAAACCAAAGGGCCAGGCTCAGTATTTAGGAGAACAGACAGATGGTACCAATAACAAGGCAGGTTCAAAACCAATGCAGCCCATTTCCTGGCCAGGTAGCTTCTTACACACTTTAACCAGGATGACAGATAGTTGTTGAAAGAGCCTCTCTCTCTAATACTGATCTCAAAGAACAGTTTGAAAGTTTTAAAGCATATTCTATCTTTCATATCTAATACCAATCAAACTCTTTTTTTAATCTAAAAAACATAGGGTGAAAAAAACAATCAAACATTTAGACTTCTACCGGATACACAAAGACCACTTGAGGAAAGAATTAAAAAGCACACATTTATAGGATATTCTGAAGCATTTTTGAAAAATCACAAAGCTTGCATTTATGCTCAGAGATGATTAGGCAAAAGGCATTTCAGGATGCTGGGAAAAACCGGCCCTTAACAAAAGGTACTTGTCTCTAAAGGAATAATAGCTAAAACGCCTTCAGCTTATTGTAGTGAGAGCACAGACAATGACATCATAGAAACAGCATAAATCACAAAGCACTTACTGCTTAATGTCATCATATGGAAGCACATTTTGCTGAGGTACATATAATGGATGGGAACACTTTCTCCTTAATTACATGTGTCACAGGGACAACAGGCACTATGAGAGATGCTGATCAGTGAATCTCAATGGAGCTCAATCTGCCCATTTCTCAGAGCCACGTCTTTGAAGTATACTTGATAAAATAAAAGTACCTTGTCTTTCGTCCATGTCATAATCAGAGATGCCTCGTACCCTCCCCTGATATATAAAATACGGCTATGTTAGGTGGGGCAGCCTAGCCAAATGCATTTATATCTCAAAATTCACATTTCTTGGGTCTTTGTTTAGAATAGCACACCCTAAATGCCAACTCCTTGCCCAGGCTTTCCTTCCACTAAGGCTTGGGCTCTGAGCATACTCAAACTGCCTTTTCCATGTCCAAGTCAGCATGGCTCTTGAGCTTACGACAAAAACAACAAGCATAACAGCTACTAATTACCGAGCAGTTACTATATGTCAAGCATTGTGCTATGCGCTTTATCTCATAGAAATAAAGGCAGTGTTCTTGCCGCTGTCAAAGGCCAACCCCTCCATTTATGCTCTGGATTCTATCTCCTCCTGTTTTCTCTTCCTTGATCGCTCCTTCTCGAACAGATCACCTCTGCTGACATATGAACATGTGCTAGAATTTTCGATATTTTAAAAAAGAGATCCTTCCTTGATGACACATCCAGCTATCATCCTCATTAGTCTATGCTTCTTCATAACCAAACTTCTCAGAAGGGTCCAATTCAATGGATATTTCTGCCCTCACTTTATACAGTTGACAATGCCCTCCTTCTTGAAACCTACGTAAAAGGTAGGTTTCCTTCTTTTATTTTTGCCATACCTCTTCATCTCCTTCACTGGTTCTTCATTAGCCATACCCCCAGAGACTGATCCTGGACACCCTCATTCCTTCTCTTTCTAAATTCTCTCTCTAGGTTATGTCATCCAGTGTCATAATCTTAAAAATACAGTATATTGACTACTCTCAAAAGTATATCCCTGGTCCATAATTCTGTGAACCCCAGACCTGTAGAAAAACTGCCTATTTGAAACTTTTATATTCCTATTCCACAGGCACCTCACATTTACATCAAAAACTAAACTTTGCCATTCCCCAAACTTATGCCCAAGTGTACTCCTCTCCCGGTTTTCTCCATCTCAATAAATGGTACCACTACAGAACCAGTTGCTGAAGCTAGAGACCAAGGTATCATCCTTTATCTCAATCTCTACATCTATCATCTTTACTTATTTATTTATTAGTAGTAGTGTTAACAACACTTGTATCAATAATAAGAGGAGATAGCCTTCTTGAACACCTAGTATGTGCCAGGCACTGTGCTAGGTGTTATAGCTGTATTAATTGATTTAATCCTCACACCAAGCTTTTGAGGTATGTACTATCATTATTCCCACTTTATAAATGAGAAGACTGGAGCCACAAGATGAAATAAGTTGCCTGAAGCCACACATCTGTTAAATGATAAAGGTTGGATTTGAATCCGAGGCATCAGGCTCCAGAATCCATCCTTTTAGCCACTACACTAGGCTGCCCTATTTCAGTTTGATGTACAATGTGCCTGTGTATTTATTAGATATTTTGGATGGGCAGCTGCCCACTTGCTTAGGGAAAACAGCCTTCAATGACAATCTCCCTGTGATTCAGTTAACCTTCGAAGATATACATTACTACATATGTAGAAAGTTAAGCTCAAAAAGGTAAAGTTTATATTGCGGAACGCTGCCACGGAGACTAAGACTTCCCAGAAACAGTAGAGTAAACGCATTGCCCTGATGGCATCGGGGGATGACCTACTATGATATGATTTTGCAGAACTTGCTAGGTCCTTGCCGGCTGACCCTACCCTATACCAAGAGGCTCGCCAGACTGTGAGTTTGTCCCCCGCCGACAGCAGGACAGCGCTGTATCATATTTCCCCACGGAAGCAGGCCACAATGTGCGCTCCAAACCAGACAGCTCCCCGCCTACAAGCGACTGAAGGGTGTTAACGTCCTCACCACTAACTCAGATGCTTCAGCATCACAGGGGGGATTCTACTGAAAGCAGCTGAGTTAGTTTTTTTTTTTATTGTAATGCAAGTGCCTGACTTTAAGCTTCGCATTGCCTAGGCACCCACATCAAAGACAGCTATCGTGAATAAACACACTGCCAGCTACAGGACTAGAGGAAGAGTCAGGCGGCCCCGCCCCAGAAGCTTCCTTTGTTTCGGAGATCTCTGGTCGACTTAGGAAACTGACCATCTGACCACTTGTTTTTCCCTTCTGGCATTGTAATTCCCGCTCATGTTTTAAATTCACCAATAAAGACTGAACCTGTGAACCCCTAGGCATCCCGTGCTAGACCCAAGTCAAAGAAGCCCAGGCCTGCACACGTACTCTTTCTACCCATGACCTCGCTGTGTGCCTCCACGCATGCCATGTGTCCCCCAGGACCTGTGAGTAATAAATCATGTTTTTTCTTCGAAGTTCTCTGATGGCTGTTACTGAAGTGTGTCTTGCAATCATAATAAGAACCGCAAGGTGGCGGGGGTGGGGGGTGGGGGGTGGGGGGTGGGGGGGAGGGCGGGTCTAATCACAATACTGGCTCCCAAAGGGGAAATGTCTGTGAGGGCTGCCTCAAGCAGTATGGCCCAGGTGAGTGCCCCAGGCATTTCTGGACAATAGCATCACTACTGAGAGGCTGAGCCCACCCCCAAGACTTCTGTTGTTTACCTTCCTCCTGGAGGGGTTCTCCCTCACCCCTCCTTGGGTCAAATGGATCCTTTGATAGCAGTCAGTAACCACAGGACCACAGCTAGACTACAACTCTCCACAAGAGAGTCACAGTCTCTGGCCACACGTGACAGAGGAATCATTTGAACTCCTTCTGCATGAAGAAGTACAACTGAGGTACTGGATTTTTGAACAACACGTGCTCAATCATAAAGTAACGGTGAGGAATGCACGGAGGACCAGGGATGATCCCCATCGCTCTTTGCGCTCGTTTCTCCAAGAAATGGGTCTGAGTCCATTGCTGGCCACTAAGTGCAGAACATGGGTGGTTTTCGAACATATCAGCCCCACCCCTTCCCCCAGATTAAAAACTCAGGTGTGAAGATTTACCGTCCACATTTGAGAAGTGTGGTTTACTTACACCAAACAGGTACACAGAACCAGTAAGCAATTTGGGGGGATTTACGTGCATCAAACTGTGGAGAGAGGGAGACGGGTGGTGATCTTCACAAGACCTCACCAAGTACAGTCTGGTTGGGAAGAAGCATACACACGTGTCAATGGTTATTTGGAGAATCGACCAAGGGACAGGAGTTTGGGAGAGAGGTGCTAAATAATTCTCTAGAAAACTGATTTTAGTCTACGTGGAAAGGCAGGCCAAGTCTCTGTTCTAACCCTAGGATGAAATATTGATTACCCCCATTGAAAGAGGATGAGAGATCACAAACTTCAGAGGAAATGTCACCTATCAATTAGACCAGCAGAATGTAAATCAAGAACAACCCCGCTGGAGGCGTTGGCCAGGAGGCACATGACAGGAGTGATGCCCAACTTCAACGCCCTCGTCCAGCCATGGTCAGGGGCTTGGCGGCCTGCTGAGGAAAACTTCTGTTCCATCTCAAACTGTGGTCCTCCACAAATTTTCAAAAATTTACTTAAACTTCTTTCCTAGTAGAAGCTGAGCAAGAAGAGACTGTCCTGTATGGCCGCGTACGGGAAACCTGGCCTTGCTGAAGGTTAGGACTGTGCCGAGAAGGGGGGCAGGCGGGTAACTGAGCGGCTACAGAAGCAGAACAGCTGTTTGTCTGCACCTCTTTGTTCTCTCATTATGGAAACCTGGGAGAGGCCTCAAGAATCCACATGACAGTGTCCTGTGTATACCCCATTTTATTGACTGAGGTCATCAGGGGTGTAGCTGAGAGTCAGATCTGACTTTACTCCAGGTTCCACATCATCTTGCTCAAGAAGTTTATATCGCAGACTTCAGTTTCCTCGTGTGGGACATGATAAAAACAATCCTCCCTCACAGAATCGCGAGGATTAGTGAGAAGGCAGGGAATCACCGGGTCTGGTGAGGACTCATCAAATCTTTCCCTGGGAATGGCGCCCTGGTCCCCTTGGTTAGCCGGTGCTCACTGCGGCCAGGCTCCCGAACCCTGCCCTTCGTGGAGAGCGCTGCCCCAGGGCCTCCCGAGGCTGCGTTTGGGAGCTGAAGCCATTTTCCACCCCCACAGATGGCTCAAACTCGTTCTTCCAGGCCTTTCTGAGCCCACTGTTGTTGCTCCTTTCTCTCTCTCTACTCTTTTCCAAAGGCGAAGAACTGCTCAGGGAATGAGGTGCTCAGCGCCCGGCGTGCTGTGTGGTGGAGAGGACACCCACAGGTCTGGGACTCCCTCCAGCCTCCAGCCCTCACACTCCAATCGGGAAGGCTAACTGGTACAATCCCTGGACCATCTCCCTAGCTCCGCTGCCAGTTCTGGACCAGTATCCTCCTCTTCGGGGGAGCTGCCCCACACAAACACATCCTCCGGTTATGTGGTTCCGGGGGCGCCCCCCGTTCCTACGTGACCCACATCTCCCTCACCACAGCTGACTGGTTCAGGGGTCAGCCAGTCCCACTCCCACCCCTTACGCCTCCTGTTGTCGGCTTGAGGCCGGCCACCTGAGGCCCAGCCTGGGTTTCTTCCCCAGCACTGAGGGAAACGGAAAAACTTACTCCTTGTGCTTCATGGGTCTTTGAGGGATTTTTCATTCCACTCTCCATGAGGGAAAAAGGGAGCAGGACTGATACATATTATTGATGAATTTAGCAAAAGAAAGAAGAGCATGATGATTCGGCTCTATCTAGACTGTTTAACTTTTGCAACTGCATTTCCACCAAGAGGAAATGCTATAAGCTTACAATGGCTTATAACCCGTAGTCAGCCAGAACTTCCCTTGGGTAACTAGTCAGGGTAGGCTCACTGCTGTCACAAATATCCCAAGTCTTGCTGGCCTAAGACAGTACATTTTTATTTTTTGTTCTTACCAAGATCCAGTGCACAGTGGTGCTGCAGGCGATGGGGTGATAGTCTCCTTGTGTCATTCAAAGGCTCAGGAAGGGAACCCATATGACAACAGGTTTGAGATAACCGCAGACCCGCTCAGCAGAAGAGGAAGAAACAAAAGAGAACGACACGATCTATTACAGAAGAGATACACGAAAGTCTTCTAATGTCAGAAAATGCCAAGCTTTGGGCACTTGGGATGGTCCCTATCTTACCTACAAGCTCCACACCATGTACCCCAAATAGAAAAGACTCCCTAACTGACACACTGAGCCCCTCCATTCACAGCAGAAGACTGTTAGTGAAATGGCGTCCCAACTGTAGATCAGATCCATGCCAGTTACCTTGGCTGATCACATGACTCCTTTACTCCCAAATACGAATGGACAAATGGTTGCCAGATACTTGAGGAAAGTGAAAGAGAAGATCATGATGAACAAACATAAGTATTTCTGGAGAAGAAAACAACTATAATACAGGAAACGGAAGAGAACATTACCAAAACTTACAAATTCATATTCTCAGAATTTTAAGGAAGACAATGGATTTATAAAATGAGAACAGGGTGCTATAAGAGGGCGCAACTGGAGAACAAGAGAAAGCCCTTGGAAACAGAAATATTTTTGCAACGTTAAAAACGTAATAGATACCAGGGGCGTACGTCAAAGTCACCCTGCCTCACCCAGCCTGTGACGCAACGTGCGTGCAGCGTTTGTGCCCCGCCAACGCCACGCGACCTCTCCCGGTAACAGGACCAGGAGCCCACCGCCTGACTCCCAAAACGAACACCATTTCCGGTCCACCCCAGAGCGGCCGCCCTCTTCGCTCCGAGGCAGCTACCGCAGGCCCCGCGGCTTCACCTTCACGCCCGCCACGATGCCCTTGCTGTCCACCTTGCTGCCCGCGCCGCCCTCGCAGGTGCGCCAGAGCTACCACCCCGACTGCGAGGCCGCCGTCAACAGCCATTTCACCCTGGAGTTCCACGCGTCCTTCGTGTGCCTGGCCACGGCCCTTTACCTCGACCGCGACGACGTGGCCTTGAAGCACTTCACCCGGTTCTTCCTGCGCCGCTCCCGCGAGCACAGCATGCGGGCCCGGTGCCTGATGCGCCTGCAGAACCAGCGCGGGGGCTGCCTCGACTTCCAAGACATCAGGAGCCCAGTCAGTGTCAACTGGAAGAGCGGCCTCAAGGCCATGAAGTGCACCTTGTTCCTGGAAAAGCTCATGAACCACAGCCTGCTCCACCTGCACCAGCTGGCCATCGACAAGAGCGACCCCCACCTGCACCGCTTCCTGGCAACTCACTACCCCAGCCAGCAGGTGGCGTTCGTCAGCGAGCTGGAGGGTCATGTCACCACCCTGAGCATGATGGGGGCCCCGGACGTCGACCTGGCAGGGTCCCTCTTTGATAAGCTCACCCTGGGCGACAGTGACAAGAACTGAGCGTGGACTGGACTTCCCCAGAGCCACGGGGTGACCAGAGCGCTGGTCACAGTGCCTGCCATGCACACGGCAATAGTGCCATTGCAGAAGAAGTTCACTTAAGTTTTTTTCTTCCAGCTTTGCCACTTCTTCCAATAAACTTATTTGGGTCCTAAAGAAATAAAGGTCTCTCCTTGGTTCCTGTGTGCAAATCGCTCACTTTTTAAAACAGGTATCCAGGAGGCTCTCCACCCACCCATGCCCCACCCACATGCCGCTCAGGATCTCCACAGAGGGAGGGAGAAGGCATTCCATGGGGCGCCGGAAAGTGCAAAATCCATCTTCCCCTTATAAACAATGTGGGTATATGGGGGGGTGGTGAGGTGAGGCGCTGCTGAATGCGGGTGCCTGCGAATAGCAGGAGTATAAAAACGCGGTATAAAAATCACAGTAGTGTGGCTTCTGGAGGAAGAATGAAGGGAATGGGGTGGGACAGGGATTAAAATAAAACGTCCTTAAAACTTTACCTGAAAGCTTCGAGTTTACTAAAATATGTAAATGTTAGTGTCTGTTGATTCTGGGAAGCAAGATGGAGACCCCAGAAGCCAGCTTGGCAGGGTCCCTCTTTGACAAGCTCACCCTGAGCAACAGTGATAATGGTAACTGAGCCTCAGGCTGGCCTGCACACAAACACAGGGGTGACTCCCTCGTCACCATGCTGGACATGCATATTGCCCTTACAACACATGCAAATGTAGGCTTTTTACTGTACTCTTTCTTCCATTAAGGTAACATGTTACCACAAACCCCAAATTACTCAACAGAAGGACTGAAAAATATAAGGTCCCGGCTGAAGGTCACTTTGTGATATTGAATATCATGTAGAATAAAGCTCTCTGAATGTTAAGCCACGTTACTCTGACTCTGGCTGCTGTGAAGAATGTAGAGGATGAGGAGAGTTGAAGCTGAAAGGCCAGTTAAGAGATCACTGTAGCAGGCCCAGAGAGACAATGGTGGCTTGAACTGCGTGTTGGTAGAGGAAATGAAGAGATGCAGACAAATTGCAGATGAACTGGATGAGTCTACAGGATCTGCTTTATGGACCAGAGGTGAGGAATGGGAAAGGACAAAAATAATCTAGGCTCAAGTTTGGATCTGAACACCCTGGCTGCTGGTCGTGCTATTTATTAAGCTGGGCGTATTTGCAGGGGGACTCGAGGAGCTGGGAAGGCATGTCATGTAAAATCTGAGGTGCCTATTAGATACCCAAGTGGAACTGTCATGCAGGTAGCCAGAAAAATGAAACTGGAGCTCAGGGGGGGATGTCAGGTTTGGAAAAATACATATGGGACATATTAGCCTATATATACATAGATGGGTTGAGGTCACGGAGTAGATAAGCTCACCAGAAAGGAAGTAGAGAGATGATGGCACAGGCGGCCCCAAACCCAGAGCAGCCAGCACTCAGAGGATGGGATGAGACACTGGAACACCTAGAGAGCCGCTGGTCCCGCTTGGACCATTGCCTCATTCCAGACTGTGGCCACCTGTGTCTGCTCAGAGTTTATCTCAAAATCAGCCTGTTCTTAATCTCAGTGTGGTCTCTGGTTTCTCCTTTCTAGATGTGGAGAGGTGTTAGCCTATTACCTTGTCTTCTTGACTATAGGTAGAAAGACAATTATTTCCCAGTAAAAGGATTTCCCAAGGAAACGACAGACCTGCTTTTCTATGTTTGGCTTTTTGGTTTTTTTCCGTTCCCCTTTTACAACTCTTCCCCTCTCTCAGTCCATTCTCTATTTGAGCAGATGAAATCTGTTCCCATGTAAACCCTAAGGTTGTCTAGGTCTGAGAAAAAATACTCAAAACATATAATTTCTTCTGTGTCCTGTATAGTTTACAAGGGTCAGAGTTAGAAATTTTCAGACTTCGTATCCTATATTCAAAGACACATGAGTAGCTTGAGTCATTTCAGAGTTAACTAGATTGTTTTAACATTTACTGAAATATGAACAAGTGTAGCTAAGGAGTAATTTCTTTCTACATTTCCCTATAACTCTGCTTCAATACTTTCTTAAAAATGAGGATTATGGTCCTTTGAGTTTAGTTTCCAGAAAATGGTGTTGAATGGTATTTCCCCCTTTACTCTTTTTAGTCAAACTTGTTTTTTTCACTCTTTCTCTGTCTGCTTTGAGGTCCCTGTTCTCTCTCTGATAGTCTCAATACATACATACATACACGTATACATATATATGTATGTGTATATATATATACATATATATGTGTATATATATATATATAAACTGTTCTCCTCTAGATATGAGGAAGCACAGGCTGAGCAGCTGTTCATCAGTGTTTACAGCTATAAATTGACTGAAGATCCTTCTTACTCTCCTGTTTTGGAGAAGCAGTTTGGTGTCTTGGATCCTTCACCACAGGGTGACTCGATTCAAATCCCAGTTTCGCCACTTACGAAATTGGGGGAACTTGGGCATGTTATTTCACTTCTCTGCGCCTCAGTTTCCTCAGATGTAAAACAGGGATAATAAAAGTGTCAACCCCATTGAAGAAAATATTTGCGAATGATGCCACTGACAAGGGCTGAATATTCAAAATATACAAACAGCTCATACAAGTCAGTAACAAAAACAACAAACAACCCTATCAAAAAATGGGCAGAAGACATTTCTCCAAAGAAGACATTACAGATGGCCAAGAAGCACATGAAAAGATGCTCAACATCACTAATTCTTAGAGAAATGCAAATCAAAAGGACAATGAGGTCTCACCTCCCACCAGTTAGAATGGGCATCATCAGACAATCTACAAAGAACAAAGGCTGAAGAGGGTGTGGAGAAAAGGGAACACTCCTACACTGTTGGTGGGAATGTACATTGATGCAGCCACTGTGGAGAACAGTCTGGAGGTTTCTTAAACAACGAAAAATAGAGCTACAGCATGATCCAGCAATCCCACTCCTGGGCATATATCTGTACAAAACTATAATTCATAAAGAGACATGCACCTCAGTGTTCATAGCAGCACTATTTACAACAGCCAAGACATGGAAGCAACCTAAGTGGCCATCGACAGATCAGTGGATAAAGAAGATGTGGTGTGTATATATATACTACGGACTATTACTCAGCCATAAAAAAGAATGAAATAATGCCATTTGCAGCAACACGGATGGACCTAGAGATTATCATACTAAGTGAAGTTAAGTCAGACAGAGAAAAACAAATGTCATATGATATCACTTATATATGGAACCTAAAGTATGATACAAATGAACTTATTTACAAAACAAAAACAGACTCACAGACATAGAAAACAAACTTATGGTTACCAAAGGTGAAGGGGGGAGGCAGTATAAATTAGGAGTTTGGGATTAGCAGATTCAAGCTACTCTATACAATACAGATAAACAACAACGTCCTCCTGTATAGCACAGGGAACTATATTCCATATCTTGTAATAAACAATAAGAAAAACGAATATATATGTATAACTGAATCACTCTGCTGTACACCAGAAACATATTGTAAATCAACTAAAATTTTTAAAAAGCATCAACCCCACTGGGTTGCTGAGATTAAATGAGTTAATATTTTCTAAATACTTACAACAGTGCCTGGCACATATAGTACATATATTTGTAAGCCACCATTTATCATCATTACCATCATTATCATTCACTTACTTCTAAGTTCATTTGTGGTGTTTATGATTTGTTGATAAAAGGATTTCATTCACATTTATACTTTGCCACTAGGGGGCTCTCTTGCATCTCCACCAACTGTGTCACTCTGCATATCAAGAAGGAGAAATCCTTCCTAGCTGCTTGGCTGCCAGTTGCTGCCAGGCTTCAGGGAGGGCAGATTGCTGTTTTCAGTGCCCCAAACTCAGGCCCAAGCCTGGAGGTGAGTTTTGCTGTGACAACCCTCTGTGGTAATTCCCCATTTGTCTCAATCAGCCTCCCCTTTAAGTCGGCCCCTAGAACAATTGTTTTGCTTATTCTTCCCCGACCCAGGTTGCCTGAGCCTCCCTCCTCTTTCCATCCTGAACTACAGTCCACTCCTCAGAGGTGGGAAAGACTGAAAGGATGAAAAGCTAATCCTGATCCCACCCATCTTCTGGATGTTGGGACCTGAAAAGGAGAGGAATGGGTGGATTGGAAGGGGAGAACGGGCAACAGGGCTACTGATAACATAATAACGAAAATGTATGTCACCACGCACTTGATTTAGCAAAGACGTTCTCAAGCTTTGCTGCACCTTAGAGCCACCTGGGAGTTTTTAGAGCTCTCAATGCCCAGGCCACCTCCAGGACCAATTACATCAGTCTCAGGGGCAGGACCACGACATCCCAAGTATTGAAAGCCAGTGCAAGCACACCTTGCTACTCAAAATGTGGTCCCTGGACGGGCAGGTCAGTGTCATCTGACAGCTTGTTAGAAATGCACAATCCCAAGCTCTACCACAGACCTCCCGAATCAGAATCTGCATTTTAACAAGACCCCAGGTGACGAATAATATGCACATTGAATTTTGGGCAGCATTCTTCAGCATCCTATTTGTTACACGTGGCTGCACCTTGGAATCGCCTGGGACGCTGGAAAATGACACTGATGCCTCGATTTAACCAACTCACTCAGCCATACCCTCATGTAAGTACGGGACCAAGCACAACAAAAACATACCAAGCACAATAAAAACCCGAACAACAATGATTGAACCAACAACTATCGATCACACACACGTATTTACATACCGGCTTTTGCGCAATGTGCTGTTTTGTCACAAACTGGTGTTTTTAGAGTACGGCTTGGCAAACTACAGACTGCAAGCCACATCTGGCCCCCAAGGGTTTTGATAAACAAAGTTTTACTGGAACACTGCCGCACCCAATCAATTACCCATTGTCTGTGGCTACATACGCACTAGCACTACAACTGCAGAGTCAGCCATTGCAACAAAGACCGTGTGGCCTGCAAAGCCTAACACGTTACAGGAAATCTTTGCCAAGCCATGTTTTACAGTAATTTGCCGCAAGCCCTGACGTCATCTCAAGCCATCAAATATTTTAAACTTTTCACCTGTCTTTATGCAGCTCTTTGTCTTTTCCCGTTTCCTTCCATTTTTGGGTCGCTTTCAATGAATATTCTAGAATGGCTTGGATGTTTATAATATTTTATACACATCCCTAACCCTCACACTCCCCAGAATTGTAGTTGTCACCTTCCAGACTGACATCTTTGCGAATTTCAGCACGTCAACCTGTCAACTTTCTTTGTGTCTTCAGTTTCCTGGGCTCCACATGTGGCTTTGTTAATTAAGGGCCAGCAGTCATCTCTCTTCTGGGAGCATCAGAGTGGGACTAGCCATTTTGATTCTCCATAATCACATATTCGTCACAGAAGCTGTTTAAAGTGTACTCATTTTTAAGTTACTGCAATCCATTCCAATCATTTTTCTTACTGTGAGGCATTTAAGGTTCATTAATATGCAAAGCGACTGCCTTGCCTGAGGAGGAATAGACTCCTTCCCTTTCATCTGTATTTTAACGTTTATTTTTTGGTAACATTACTTTTGGTTTACAACATGTTATATCTGATATTAACTATGCCACATGCAACGAGGAGATTTATTCTCTTTTTTTTTTCCTGTGCGCTAATTCCCTGGGCATGATTGTTTTTTCTCCCCAAAGTTTAATTCTTCTATAAAGTTGATGGAGAAGTAAAAGTTCCACCTTAAAATATGTTTTAGAACCGTAATTCAAGAAACAAACCTAAAAGAAAACATTCTAGGAGGGAGCATTCATGCAGCTTTTGACATTTTTAGCCAAATGGCCCAATTAAAATAGCCAAGAATTTTTAGCCAAATTCTTTCAACAAATTATCCTGGATTCTTGGAAGTTTTCTGCGCTATGCTTGGCACTAGGAATATAATATGACTAGGGCACAGTTCCTGCTCACAAGCGTGGTGGAAAAGATGCACACACAGAGAGATACCACCCATCTATCTGAGTAAGAGCTAAAAGAGGAGGCTTACAAGGTGCCGTGTGAGTGCAGGAGAGGAAAGGGTAGAGTCTGGATCTTACCTGGGTCGAAGGCAACATCCGCTGTGGAGGTAACACGGAGTCTTCAGAGAGGAACTGGAGTTCTACAAGTGGAGAAGAGTGGAAAGGGTATTTTAGCTATGTTCATTTACTGCAGGGGAGCCAACAGAGTGGGAAAGGTTACAAATTCAGGAGTGGACTGGGATACAGTTAATGAGAGAAGACCCAGAGGAGACAGGGGAGAGGCAGTGGATTTACGTGACACAGGAGGAGGGAGAGATTTTTCCCCTTTAAGGAACTCTCCCAAAACTCCTCTCTCAAAAGTAATCACTGGCTTACTAATTCACATCACAAAAGTCCTTTTCAGCACTTGCTCTGCTTGATCATTCCGCAGTTCTTAACAGTGTCCTTCTTTTCTTACCTTCCTTGTCCTTTCGTGGTTTACCTAAGGTTTATCTATAGAGAACTATATAAAGCGAACCATCCTCCTGCATTCTGCTGCTGGCCTCTTCAACCCTTGTTCAATATATATTTCCCCTCCAATTCAGCCACATCCATGGGCCAATCTTTCTCTCTCTCTCTCTCTCTCTCTCTCTCTCTCTGCCCCCACTCCCAGACGCTTCCCTTGACTATGACACTTGCACAGCCATCTGTGAAACATCTCCTTCTGGATGTCGCCAGAAAACTCAGATTCCCCAAGTCCCCAGATGAACTCACTGCCCCTTCACTAAACTCCCCCTAGATTTGACACACCTCCTGGGAGTGTTACAAGTAAAACATTTCAGAGTCGACCCTAGACTTCTGGTCTTACTCAGTCTGAACATCTCTTTCCTCTCCATTAGCTCTTCTCTTACCTGACACCCCCATCTTTTTCAGGCTCTAATCATCTATGATCTAACAATTTCCATAATCTCTGTACTTGTCAGGGTTCTTGGTGGCAAACCACAAAATGGGACCCTGGCTAATCAAAACAGAAAAGGCATTTTAGAAGGATGTCTGGTAGCCGATGGGGAAGCCCTAGAACTTTGCTCAGAAAATGGGAAGCATCATATGGAGCAGAGCCTTGTTTTCTTTTTTCTTTTTTTTAACATCTGTATTGGACTATAATTGCTTTACGTTGTTGTGTTAATTGCCGCTGCATAACAAAGTGAACCAGCTATACGTATACATATATCCCCATATCCCCTCCCTCTTTTTTTCTTTTTTAACATCTTTATTGGAGTATAATTGCTTTACAGTGGTGTGTTAGTTTCTCCTTTATAACAAAGTGAATCAGTTATACATATACATATATCCCCATATCTCTTCCCTCTTGCGTCTCCCTCCCTCCCACCCTCCCTATCCCACCCCTCTAGGTGGACACAAAGCACCAAGGTGATCTCTCTGTGCTATGCGGCTGCTTCCCACTAGCTACCTATTTTACATTTGGTAGTGTATATATGTCCATGCCACTCTCTCACTTCGTCCCAGCTTGCCCTTCCCCCTCCCCGTGTCCACAAGTCCATTCTCTACATCTGCGTGTTTATGGCTGTCCTGCCCCTAGGTTCTTCAGAACCATTTTTCTTTTTAAGATTCCATATATATGTGTTAGCATACAGTATTTGTTTTTCTCTTTCTGACTTATTTCACTCTGTATGACAGACTCTAGGTCCAACCACCTCACTACAAATAACTCAATTTCATTTCTTTTTATGCCTGAGTAATATTCCATTGTATACATGTGCCACATCTTCTTTATCCATTCATCTGTCGATGGACACTTAGGTGGCTTCCATGTCCTGGCTATTGTAAATAGAGCTGCAATGACTATTGTGGTACATGACTCTTTTGTGTTTTTTTTTGCGGTACACAGGCCTCTCACTGTTGTGGCCTCTCCTGTTGCGGAGCACAGGCTCCGGACGCACAGCCCCAGCAGCCATGGCTCACGGGCCCAGCTGCTCTGCGGCATGTGGGATCCTCTGGACCAGGACACGAACCCGTGTCCCCTGCATCGGCAGGCGGACTCTCAACCACTGCGCCACCAGGGAAGCCCGTGACTCTTTCTGAATTATGGTTTTCTCAGGGTATATGCCCAGTAGTGGGATTGCCGGTTATATGGTAGTTCTATTTTTAGTTTTTTAAGGAACCTCCATACTGTTCTCCATAGTGGCTGTACCAATTTACATTCCCACCAACAGAGTAGGAGGGTTCCCTTTTCTCCACACCCTCTCCAGCATTTATTATTGTTGATTTTTGATGATGGCCATTCTGACCCGTGTGAGGTGATACCTCGTTGTAGTTTTGATTTGCATTTCTCTAATGATTAGTGATGTTGAGCATCCTTTCATGTGTTTGTTGCCAATCTGGATATCTTCCTTGGAGAAATATCTAGTTAGGTCTTCTGCCCATTTTTGGATTGGGTTGTTTTTTTGATATTGAGCTGCATGAGCTGCTTGTATACTTTAGAGATTAACCCATTGTCAGTTGCTTCGTTTGCAAATATTTTCTCCCATTATGAGGGTTGTCTTTTCGCCTTGTTTTGGTTTCTTTTGCTGTGCAAAAGCTTTTAAGTTTCATTAGGTCCCATTTGTTTAGTTTTGTTTTTATTTCCATTTCTCTAGGAGGTGGGTCAAAAAGGATCCTGCTGTGATTTATATCATAGACGGTTCTGCCTATGTTTTCCTCTAGGAGTTTTAGAGTGTCTGGCCTTACATTTAGGTCTTTAATCCATTTGGACTTTATTTTTTTTGTTTTTTTTTTTGTTTTTTTTTTTTGCGGTACGCGGGCCTCTCACGTTGCAGAGCACAGGCTCCGGACGCACAGGCTTAGCGGTCATGGCTCACGGGCCCAGCCGCTCCGCGGCATGTGGGATCCTCCCGGACCGGGGCACGAACCCGCGTCCCATGCATCGGCAGGCGGACTCTCAACCACTGCGCCACCAGGGAAGCCCCTGGACTTTATTTTTGTGTATGGTGTTAGGGAGTGTTCTGATTTCATTCTTTTACATGTAGCTGTCCAGTTTTCCCAGCACCACTTATTGAAGAGGCTGTCTTTCCTCCATTTTATATTCTTGCCTCCTTTGTCACAGATTAGTTGACCATAGGTGCATGGGTTTATCTCTGGGCTTTCTATCCTGTTCCACTGATCTATATTTCTGTTTCTGTGCCAGTGCCATATTGTCTTGATTACTGTAGCTTTGTAGTATAGTCTGAAGTCAGGGAGTCTGATTCCTCCAGCTCCGTTTTTTTCCCTCAAGACTGCTTTGGCTCTTCGGGGTCTTTTATGTCTCCATACAGATTTTAAGATTATTTGGTCTAGCTCTGTAAAAAAAATGCCACTGGTAATTTGATAGGGATTGCACTGAATCTGTAGATTGCTTTGGGTAATACAGTCATTTTCACAACATTGATTCTTCCGATCCAAGAACATGGTATATCTCTCCATCTGTTTGTGTCATCTTTGATTTCTTTCATCAGTGTCTTATAGTTTGCTGAGTACAGGTCTTTTACCTCCTCTAGGTAGGTTCATTCCTAGGTTCATTCCTAGGTGTATTCTTTTTGTTGCAATGGTAAATGGGAGTGTTTCCAGTCTTGACATTTTTCACCAAACAGGAAGGGTGCACAGATGTTGAGCTGTCCAAAGGGATAAACATATCATCTAGTTTTTTCTAACCCTCCTTTTGTAGATGCTATTGGTGCTCTGCCCAGATCAATTTGACCAGCCAGGACAGCCAAACCCCCAGCTGCTTGTGCGTGCTGCAGCTGACAGCTTACATCTGTGATGTTCTCAGGAGTGCCCTTGGCTAACTGGGACGGCCAATGATAGAGGCAAAAGAGCCTGAACGCTTTGCCCTGTCTCTGCAGTGAGATTTGTGCTCCAGAATCTGTCTTGTGTCAAGCCAAGGTTAGATTTTGCCTAAGATCACATCCTTGCTTGATTCCTTCTCCTGCCCTATTCGGCTTCCCTTACTTGTATACAGTTTTCCCCTGAGTATACTCCTTCAATAAATCCGTCTCGGGCTCTGTTTCCAGAACACTCAACCTAAAATGCACCCTTAAACACAGGCAATACAACTCCTACTTCATTTCTTTCAATCACACTTACCACTCTGTATGACAATTTTTTTATACACATGCACATTATACACATTCCTTAATAGGCTATAGAATCCTTGACGGCAGGGAATATGTGGGGTCTTTTCCCCTCTCCTTAAGCACTAGTATACATGTAATAGGAACTTTAAAAAAAATGGTAAGCTGAACCTAACTGAAAATAAAGGCCAGATCACAGTGGTTTAAAAAATGCATAGAAGTGAGAGAGACGAGACAATAAATGTAGTGCTAGGCTATTCTTTCCAATGTCGTTTCTAAATGTCTTTCTAAAGGTCGTGATTGGCGTACCTATTTTATCGCCCTACTAGATTGTGGATGATAGAGCAAAAACAAGTTTTTAGTAATTAGTCTCTGGCCAAAAGGATCTCATAACAAGACATAAAGTTTATGCAATCTGGTTAATTTCCCAAAGGGGTCAGAGATTTATTCTTTCTTTTCTAGTTTCATTATTACCTACTCAGGAAGGGCTCAGGTTTAAAATTTTGTGACTTAGCAATTTGTTCCATTCGAATGTCTGAACATAAGCCTGGATGGCCAGGACGAAGGATTTCACCCACTGTGTTCGCATATTTCCAACCTATATTCCTTATCGCTCACCCGTTATGCACAATTACTTCATATTTGGCATATGATTCCAGTTTTATTACCATGTTGGCTCAAGGGTAGGAGTCTGTGTGTGATGGACATGAGACAAAGTTTACTGAGCATTTATTATATATAGAATACTGTTTGATCAATTGTTGGGGGTTAGACGGTTGACAAGAAAGAACAGAAAGTGTCTCTATGCAGAAGGAGCTCAAGCTAGCTAGAATCAGGGCATCCACAGCGTAGGATCACATACAGAGGACCTCCATTAACCAGTTTCAAATTGGTTAATAATTAATGCTGAGCCTCTAAGATCCAAGAGGGTATAGCACAATGGGATGATAAGCAAGCACCATGTCAATCAAGAAAGAACGTTTTTTGGAGAGAAATTTTCAAGTGTGCGGATGAACCACATTTGAAAAGACACTTTCTATATTTGCAAATGAAGCAACTGACAAAAGATTAATCTCCAAAATACACAAGCAGCTCAATATCAAAAACACAAACAACCCAATCCAAAAATGGGTGGAAAACCTAAACAGACATTTCTCCAAAGAAGGCATAGAGATTGTCAGCAAACACATGAAAAGATGCTCAACATCACTAATCATTAGAGAAATGCAAATCAAAACCACAATGAGGTATCACCTCACACCCGTCAGAATGGCCATCACCAAAACATCTACGAAACAATAAATGCTGGAGAGGGTGTGGAGAAAGGGGAACCCTCCTGCACTGTTGGTGGGAATGAAAATTGATACAGCCACTATGGAGAACAGTATGGAGGTTCCTTAAAAAACTACAAATAGAACTACCGTATGACCCAGCAATGCCACTACTGGGCATATACCCTGAGAAAACCATAATTCAAAAAGAGATATGGACCACAATGTTCACTGCAGCACTATTTACAATGGCCAGGACATGGAAGCAACCTAAATGTCCATCGACAGATGAATGGATAAAGAAGATGTGGCACATGTATACAATGGAATATTACTCAGCCATAAAAAGAAACAAAATTGAGTTAATTTGTAGTGAGGTGGACGGATCTAGAGTCTGTCATACAGAGTGAAGTCAGTCAGAAAGAGAAAAACAAATACCATACGCTAAAGCATATATATGGAATCTAAAACAACGGTACTGATGAACGTAGTGGCAGGGCAGGAATAAAGATGCAGACGTAGAGAATGGACTTGAGGACACAGCAGAGGAAGGGGAAGCTGGGACGAAGTGAGAGAGTGGCATGGACATACATACACTACCAAATGTAAAATGGATGGCTAGTGGGAAGCTGCTGCATAGCACAGGGAGATCAGTTCGGTGCTTTGTGACCACCTAGAGGGGTGGGATAGGGAGGGTGGGAGGGAGGCTCAAGAAGGAGGGGATATGGGGATACATGTATACATATAGCTGATTCACTCTGTTGTACAGCAGAAACTAACACAACATTGTAAAGCAATTATACTCCAATAAAGATGTGAAAAAATACATAACATAAAAATGGTTTTATCTTTGTACAAAACAAAAACGTAAAATAAAATCAAAGACACTTTCTCAATACTCCTTTCTAGCCCATGCCCTCCTGCTCATTTTTACTCTAGAATTCTCAAGACATGATTCTGGACATGCTATAACCAAACACTGGGACAAACTGAGAGGGTGGTGATCAGTCTGGATTTCAGGCTGAGCTGCTGCCATTTGGTGAGAAGCCACTGGTCCAAGTTCTGACCCTCGTCTTTACAAATACATGGCTTGCTTTTTCTCAGTGAACCCAAATGTGAACAGTTCTACATGAGGGATCAGCAGGCTTTTTCTCTAAGGCGTAAATATTTTAGAATTTACAGACCTATGGCCTTAGTCACAGCTATCCAACTCTGTTACTGTAGTGTGAAAGCCACAAAGAATATGTAAATGAATGGGTGTCGCTGCAGTCCCAATAAAACTTTACTTATAGAACTAGCTGGCTGGTCAGATTTGACACACAGGTTGTAGTTTGCCAATCCCTGTTCTAGAAGATTGACTTACACCAACAGTATTTCCAAGAGTCACTCATCAGCCAGATAAGACTCACATATGACCACGACAGATTACCTCCCAAGAACGTCCTACCAGGAATTAGCCATTAATGTAACTCTACTACACATCAAAAGGCTGCTTAGTAAGCAGTGGGTCAGGCAAATTTTCTTGGTTTTTGTTCTTCCAGAAGTGACGCTGAGAAAACGGTTTAAATGCCAAGTATTTACTTGGCAGAAAATCCCTGGAAATACCAGTAACAAGTAGAAGTGTAAAAAGCAGGGAAGGGAAGGAAGCCAGTAAAATTTGCATCGATGACAAGGATCACTAAGGGCAACTTCCTGATAGAACAGGCCTCAGATTTATTCTACTCCTGAGGCAAGGGAGTGGGGATATTTACCCAGTAACTCCATCGGCCATTGGGTGAGGGTTGCTTCTGGGAGGGCAGAGGGCAGACAGGGCTCCAGTGTCCAGACAGAGGATTCAGGCAAAGAGTGGCAGGTGCTGGCAGCTGGAAGTTGGGCAGCATGGATGGACATGGGAGATGTCAAGGCGATATGAGTGGGGCATCAACAGCATCTGCTACTCCTTTTTTCTCCCAAGTGATAGTCACAATAAGGTAATATGAATTAATGAGTAAATTTTCTACTATAGGAATTTTTCTGAATAAGTGGACTGGTCCTGTAGAAACCAACCAACCTTCCTCTCCATGGTGTTGGATGCGTACTAATACATATTTTAAACAGCTAACCTCTTTTCTGAAGTACGCCTCATGAGGCAACCATACTTCATGGAATCCTAACATGGAACATGTTAGAATTGTCATGATGATAGCTTACTTTTGTTGGCTTATATTTTGTTCAATGGTTTCCTTTTTGAGAATTAAGGAAACATGGAGCTTCATACAACTCAACAACAACAAAACAAACAACCCAATCCAAAAATGGGCAGAAGACCTAAGTAGACATTTCTCCAAAGAAGACATACAGATGGCCGAGAGCCTCATGAAAAGCTGCTCAACATCACTAATTGTTAGAGAAATGCAAATCAAAACTACAGTGAGGTACCACCTCACACCAGTCAGAATGGCCATCATTAAAAAGTCTACAAATAACAAATGCTGAAGAGGGTGTGGAGAAAAGGGCACCCTCCTACACTGTTGGTGGGAATGTAAGTTGGTGCAGCCACTATGGAGAACAGTATGGAGGTTCCTCAGAAAACCAAAAATAGAATTACCACATGATCCAGCAATCCCACTCCTGGGCATATATAATCAAAACTATAATGGAAAAAGATACATGCACCCCTATGTTCATAGCAACACTATTTACAATAGCCAAGACATGGAAACAACCTAAATTTCCATCGGCAGACGAATGGATAAAGAAGAGGTGGTCCATATATACAATAGAATACAACTCAGCCATAAAAAAGAATGAAATAATGCCATTTGCAGCGTCATGGATGCAACTAGAGATTATCATACTAAGTGAAGTAAGTCAGGAAGAGAAAGACAAATACCATATGATATCACTTATATGTGGAATCTAAAGTAGGACACAAAGGAACCTATGTATGAAACAGAAACAGAATCTCGGATGTAGAAAACAGACTCGTGGTTGCCAAGGGGGAGGGGGTGGGGAAGGGATGGAGTGGGAGGCTGGGATTAGCAGATGTAAGCTTTCATATATAGGATGGATAAACAACGAGGTCCTACTGCATAGCACAGAGAACTATATTCAATATCCTATAATAAACCATAATGGAAAAGAATGTAAAGAAAAAGAATATATATATATATATATATGTGTATATATATATATATAATGTATAGCTGAATCACTTGGCTATACTGCAGAAATTAACACAACACTGTAAATCAACTATACTGCAATTTTAAAATATATATATATGTATATATATAAAATAAAAAGGAAACATGGGGCTTGCTCACCAGAGGTGAGGTCAATACTTGTCCTGTTCTTGTTTGGCCTCTGTCTGTGGCAGTTCAGTACACTACGTGCTCTGTGCTGCCATGTTTATTGTAAGAGGAGACCAAAGGCTGGCCTATGGAAGAGGAGAAAGTGGACTAGCGGCGGAAGAAGAAAAGTGGGCAATGAGGCCAGGGGATGAGGACCGGAGAGAATCAGAAGCAGCGGGGTTTGGACAGAAGCAGGGCGAGCAATACTCACTGCAGCCTAGGGGAAAAGGAAGAGATAGAAACAGACCTTTTCTGACTCCTCCAACTGATCTGTTATTAGTCATAACAATAGTGGCGGTGATGGGAGGATTGGAGGGTATTCATTTTCTATATCCAGGATCTGTGCGTTTAGCTTCTCTCCGTTGCTCTTCACCAGAGACTGCATCTTCTTTCCTTTGCTTTGGCTGTTTGGCCTTGTAGTTCCGCCCAGAGGGACTGCTTCTGATCACCTGTAACCTGTTCCAGGGGGGACCCAGGAGAAACTCCACGGTAACGGCTGAATGCAACGATAGGAAGGATCACGGCTATCTTCTTTGGCAAGTCACGTCAACCCTTGGGGGTTGACTAACCAGGCAGAGTTACTCTGGAGCAACTATGGAAAACGAAGAGTGTGTCTCTACTCTCTGGGTCCACACCCCGGGTTTTGGAACACAAGCCCATTAGAGAAGGAACTCCACAATTCTGGCATATTCAGGGCAAAAGAATGTTTAAGCTGTTCCGCTGACTTTGTGAACCACTGCCACCCTCCTTGGAAGCCAACCAACAGCAGTATAAGCTGAGCAGTTGAGAGCATAGGTTTGGGCATCACGCAGGCCTAAGGTAGACTGTGTCTCAGCTACTCAGTTCTGTTGCGTGGTCTATTCCTCCAGGCATACATGTCAATACCTCATCGAGGATCCTGTGAAGAATCCACTCGCACAAGGGCAGCTGAGGGCAATGTAGCCTTTCTTAAGATTCCACAGTGGAGATCAAGAAGGAATTGATATCATGCTACCCAAAGTAATCAACTTTAATATCTCTGACATTTATCTTCTCCCAAATCCCTTCTTAGCCTTCTTTGATACAATGGTTTTCTCTCTGTCCTTCCTCCATACAGTGCCCAGCGTCATTGGCTCCATTCTTGTCATCCTCACCCCTACTTATTTTCTCTTCCCTCTTGCTACGCAGAGTCCCCTCCAGATCTCTAGCTCGGCAACATAACAAGTTCTCCAGTTAACAGGACCTTTTGAGAAGGCAAATGGGATGACATGGTATTGGTTGCAAGAAGCAGAGGGAATTATTTCTTATGTCTCACGTTTGTGTAAAGGACCTTTCCTTAACTGGTATTTCTTTCTGTGTTTCCACTTCATCCCTTGAGAAAGAAACACATGGGAGCAACACAGCTAGCTTCTCTCTGCTCCCTTGTCCATTCCTCTTCAGGGATGAAAGAGTAACTTTTCTAATCAGAGACAGTAGGAAAAGGAACACAGTAGGTCTGTGTGGCAGCCCTGGAGGGGTGCCACTCAGATCCCCCTTCAAGAAAGAACTTGACAGTGAGTTGCAACGAGTGAAGTTAGTTGACAGCCTCCAGATTTTGAAAGCCATGTTCTTCTTGGGCAGCCCCAACCAGTGACTGAACGTAGCAGGAGTGCCAAGGCCTGGCATTTCAGCCCAAGGTGGTACCCCTTTAATAGACAGTGCTTGCTGTGGAGCTCCCCAATGGGTTGGCAGACGTCCTGTCAAATGTGCATTGAGATCCCAGGCTCTCCTGCCCAATTGTGCTTTCTCCTTCTTTTATCTTTCAAAACTTTACCTCTCAATAAAATGTTTGCACTCCTGTGTCTCAGAGTGGGCCTCTCAGGAGACCCAACAAACACAGTGTGGCTCTGTAGCTTTACCCCTTCTCTGTCCGTCTGTCTGTCTGTCTGTCTCTCTCTCTCTCCTCTGCCACCCCAAAGATTCACCCTCTCTCACAAACTCCCTGTGGTAAGTTCCCCAGGAATGATTTCCCCCTGCAAGTGGGAGGCTGCATTCTCAGACATGCTGTCAGGAAGGGAGGCTCTGGGGGACTCATTATGGCCATATGTTCCGTTTCATTGTACAATTCAATCTTAGAGTGACAAAGCTGATATTTTTCCCACTTATCTGTTTGATTCTTGTGTCTTATGTCTCAACTGGTTTTTGGCTCAAGAGGGAAACAAAGAGCGGATTTATTTATTCCCTCGACTCCAGCATGAATAGAAAAAACAATTCTTACCTGTAATTTGGAATACTTGAATGATTTCCTGGAGGCCATATGGGGCATTTCTTCTACTCTTTTGTAATGAAGTCATTAAAAAAAAACCTCATCAAAGGCATGGTCTTAAAAGGTGATGAATATTTAGCAGGGTAACAGACGGAACGAGGACATCCCCAGTTTCCTCACTCTCTTGGAGGGACGATTCTGCAGCATGATCCTCCGTCTCTCAGAGGGTCCCTCGGAGAACTGAGCTCCATAGCAATAACTCACGTATTAACTCCTCTTTTATTGAATTTCCTCCCTTTCCACCGCTCTTCCCTCTCTCTGCCTCCTGTCTTCACTCCAAAAGCAGACTACTTGCATCCAACACTTTTCTTAGCATATTCTTTGGGTAGAACTCAAACTGAGACACCACCCCGATCCTACCAGACTTTCTTCAGGAAATGAGAAGAACGAGCAAGTTGATGAGAAAACAGGAAGAAGCAGACATGCGGAGTGCAGCCAAATCACAGAAATTGTGCAGCTTCCAGGGAAGGGCCAGAAACTCCTATAGTGACTGTTTCCAGAAAGGCCTTGACGACAGAACCCCTCTCTAGTTCCAGCTCCCATGAGGCTCATTGCCATGTCTGTGAGTTCGACTGCTGCTAATTTAAGTATGTTTCTGTTCCTTGCAGGTTAAATAGCTTTGACTCAACTGCAAGGCCACATAAATTCAAGCTTGCTCCAAATATGTCTCTTCAGATCAGGTTATTCTCATGTGCAGTGCAGAAACTGAGGTTGCCAGCAGGTCCCTCATAAATGACGGTCCTTTTTAACCATCACATTCTAAAATGTCGGAGAAGCTCCAGTCTCAACAGCAACTCATTATTAAATTATTTTGAAGTTGGGAAGGTAGGCCTGGAAACATGTCTGCAGAGAGCTGCTTGGTTATTTTGTTTTGATTACTGTTAGTTTCTTTTCTTTTTTTTTTTTCTTGTTTTTTTTTTTTTTTTTTGTGGTACGCGGGCCTCTCACTGTTGCGGCCTCTCCCGCTGCGGAGCACAGGCTCCGGACGCGCAGGCTCAGCGGCCATGGCTCACGGCCCAGCCGCTCCGCGGCATGTGGGATCCTCCCGGATCCGGGCACGAACCCACGTCCCCTGCATCGGCAGGCGGACTCCCAACCACTGCACCACCAGGGAAGCCCTACTGTTACTTTCTGATCAGCCCCTCAAGAGGGAGAGTATCCGATTTGAAGGTCCACAGTCCCATATAACATCACCTTTCTTAGACAGCCCAGTGATCACTGACCAAGAATGAATATTTCTTGATAAAATATTCACGTCAAAACCTCTTAAACGTTATTCCAGCTTAGTAAGAGGAAGGGCAGGGCATAGGCGTGGCTAGCAGGTAGGGCCTACATCACAGAGAGGATGCTCGTCTGCGGAAGAGAAATCACAACCGTGTTTGTGAAGATTGAGTGGGGAAAGGAGGTCCCTGCAACCACAGGCACAGCTTTGGGAAACACATTCCTTTTGGTCGTTATCATTGCCCATTTCATAAATAAGCCCAAGGAGATAAAGTCAGCCTTGGTAACCAAACATCTCTACAACCAATCAATAAAGGGCTCAGGTGATGCAGACCATATGGTTTCACCCAGCTCGTGTAGTTTTGGATTTTGACATCATGCTTTGTGAGTTCCCTTCCGCTAAAGAGATATCTATGTAGTGTGGCTTCCTAGGAAAGAGACTCAGCAGGCCCCATCAGGGGTTGCCATGTTAGTGCTGCAGACTGTAGGGTTTGGCAGAAGGAGGCCTGGAGAAACTATACAAGTTGAGACCTTTGGTGAGGTCCCTCGGCTGCAGGGCTAAATCACACCGGCCAGCACTACAAGGAACCATACTTAACCCCAGCTCTTGCCAAGTTTTTATCGAGTCCAGGTCACAGAGGGATTTTAGGTACCTCCTGCTGTGCAAACTTTCTTGATCCTCCTGCTGTGCTGAAAATATCCTGCTAAGAAAACTGGAAGACCCCACTTAACCAAGCATCAAAGATGTTATTACCAGCAGCAGATAAACCAACATCGTGTGCCTCCTGATGTGACGCTCGAAGGACACAAAGCTACTTATGTAGCGTTTCTGCCAGAAGAGTACATAAACCAAATCTAATCACGCGGAAACATCAGACAAACCCAAACTGAGAGACTCCTCCACAACAGCCCGCCTATATTCTCTAAGCATATCTGTGTCATGACAGACAGAGGCCAAGAGCCAGTCCACATTAAAGGAGATGAGAGAGACAGGACAGTTAAATGCAATATACATAAACCTGGATTAGATCTAGGGGGAAAAAAGAGAATTGCCAGGAGGGCATCGTCGGGACAACTGGTGAAAATTGAACGTGGACTCTATATGAAAAATAGCATTGTATCAAAGTTAGATTTCCTGAATTTGATACTTATACTATGGTTTTGCAAGAGAACTGCTTGTTCTTAGGTGATATTAGCTATACCCAAGTGCCTCTTCAACTTGAAATAATTAAGTATGTGTGTACACACACACATACGATGTGGAAAAATGTTAACAACCGACATATCTAGATAAAAGGTAAAGTTAGGGAGTTATGTGTATGATACATGCGATTCTTCTGTAAGTTTTAAGTTATTTCTCAATACAAAATTTTAAAGGCCAGCTTTATGAATATTCTTTTATTAAAAATAAATAACATAGAGAAAGGTTTTTTAAATACCTTGATGCCACAGTAAAGTGGAAAGAGAATGGGCCTGAGAAGCCGGAGAATTCATTACTCTGAGCTCCACCGACAAATAACCGAGCATTTTGGTAGAAAGTCACTAAATCGTTCTGAGACTCAGTTTTCTAGAAAATGAAAGAGCTGGTCTAGATATTCTCTAGGATGAGTTCTTGCCCTCACACTTTGCAGGACTCCTCTTTCCACATCTTCCCTCTAACAACACCACGTCAGGAACTCTTTTGCGAGTATATTTATTCTTTATTGATTCCTTTAAGTATAGCAGCCTTCTTCCTGAAAGCAAAGCCACAAACCGGCAACACTGATTGGTTTCAATATAAATGGTCTGCAAATGCAATTTCAGGCATATTTAAATAGAATGCACTCACAGGCAGTATAATTAATTCAGAGGCATTCTTCCCCAGGATTTTGGTATAGGTTCCTTTCATCCATAGACTCAAGAGAACATAACTGAGGTATATAGAGCGTCAGCACATCTGACACATTTTAAGAGGGAAGATACAGTTGGTATCCTAAGTAAATAAAGAAATGACAAAAGAAATGAATAGTCTCATCAACAGATTATGACATTATCTGCTGGCAGTATTAGTCTGACTCCTACTGATGCAATAGAAGCCTGACGGCCAGCTATAAGAGTAATGAATCGGAGCAAAAACTGATGGCGAAATGTTCTTGGCTTAAACCTGGAGTAACCATCCTGCTGACCTAAGAGAAATCCATGCAGTAAATCGCTTCAGGAGGCATAAGGATCCAGAAAACTCTGCCTGTAAAGGGTAAAGCAGCATTTTCATTTTGAGACCTACTTTTAGGTACTAAATTCAATTTTAGATGGCCTCAGCTTTTTTCTTCCTGTCTCCAAAAGACCCAACTCACAAATTTGTCATGCTTTCAGTTTCGGAAAGCTGGCAATGGTAGTCTTTTCTCAGATGAACTTCAAGGCTTGTTCAGCTTGGTTAGTTAATTACAGTCCATTATGAAAAATACTAGGTCACCTTACTTCCATTTTTTGCAGAAGAGAGCAACGTGTGAATGTTTAGCCCGGTCATTTAGTATTCAGCAACTAACGCTTGCTTGGCGGTGACATTGGTAGAGGTCAACTGCAAAGCACTGAGCAGGCAGGACAGAGTAACATGTCAGGAATGTGACAACTGCATAGTGTTACAGCAGTGTCTTTTCCCTCAACACAAATGCACTGAGCCACTGCCTCACCCCCAATGCTGTCATCTTGGAAAAATGACCTGACTTCTCTGTCCCCAAAATGTTCTATCTGTAAAATGGGGATATGATTCTATTTCTTGAAGATCAAGGACTGCACTCTCTCCTTAGGAGAACAAAGAGGTCCTACTTCAGAAGGAACTTTGAAGCTGGTAATCTAGGACCTTCCTTTGTTCCTTCCCAAAGCTCCACTGAAACAACAGGAAATGGAATTTTTTAAAGATGGAAACCTGAAAGGATAAGTACAATAGAAGATAAGACAACAGTTCCCGAACAAAATTCGGAAACTGGAAAGCAGTAAATGATTTAGAAAACCTGGGAAATCTGAATCCTAAACTGGCAGCAGGGAAAGCTGAGAACCGATCTGATATACCCAGCCAGCACCTTGAAAAGCTTGAGACTGGGGGTGAGGGTGGGCCTAAAAGCAGGAGGATCTGGTGAAATTCTTTCTAGGAAGACTTTAGATTCCAGATCCCCTACTTCACCAGGTGCAGCATCTGATTGCACCGTCTATACTCTGGCAGTGACTGGGGTTGGTCTTTGGAGAGCATAGGAGACTTCTGGCCTGGAGAACACCAGCTACAGGTGAACTCAGGAGTACCGTATGAAACATAGGGGATTAAGTCAAAAAGTATACACTGAATTTGATACGCTACTTCTCTTAGCCGCCTTCTTCCACTCAGACCCTGTAGCGATGGCAGCCAGACTTGTGCCTCCCAGGCAGGTTACTGGATAATACTTCTTTGTGGATGTAGACATCAGAGGTCCCCCAAGGGAATATGCCAGTCGTGTCACCACGTTACCATGTCACCCACGTTCAACAAGACCCACCTACTCCCATAGAGCTTCCAGTCAGCTTCTAAGTACTTCATTCTCAAGTATGAACTGAAGAGAGCAATCTTCTAAGGAGAGCCTCTAACCTGAAAGACTGAAGTCAAACAGAACAAAATGAAACCTACAAACAGAAAAAGGAGTGTGGTGGGGGAACTGAAATTGCAGGGAGAAGAAAACTTTAAAGAAGAGAATTCCGTTAATATCCCTAAAGAGAAAAGAGAATACTGCATCCATGAAATAAGAAGAGGGTGCTAGTAAAGGAACATTCAGAGAACAACAACAAAAAAAAACGGGTATTATAGAGACGAAAATCATGATAGAGAAATAAAATGTTTGGCCTATAAAGTTGAAGGAATCTTCCATAAAGTAAAGCAAGAAGACAAAGAGATAGTATGGAAAAGATAAGAAAATTAAAGGACCAGTCCAGATGGTCCAACAGCCAATGAATAAGAATCACAGAAAAACAGAACACAGAAAATGGAGAGAAATAAATTATTAAAGAACTAGTAATAAAATGCCCCACAAGTGAAGGACCAAAGGTTTTAAAGGGCCTATTAAGCACTCAGCAAAATTTATAGAAATAGACCTACACCAACACATATCCTCACGAATGTTCAGAACCTAGGGAAAAGAGAGACGACCCTACTTGCTGCCACAGAGAGGAATAAACTGTTTCTATTCAAAAGGCCAAAGATTAGAATGACTTCAGTCCTCTCAACAACAGCACAGGAGCCAAGAAAGCAATGGGGCGATGTCTTCAAGATTCTGAAGGAAGATGACTCTCAAGCTAGAATTCTATGTAATTACCAATGAAGTTTGAGAGGGCAATGAAAATATTTTTGAACAAGTAAAGTCCCCCCAGATTGGCTTCTTTAAAGCCCCTTCCCAGGAACCTACTAGAGATGAGCTTCATCAAAATGAGGGACTAAATAAAGGAAAAGGGAGGTAAGGAAGCCAGGCAACTGTGGATGCAACTAAAGAAGCCACAGAAACTCACAGGCTGAAGGGTGAGGGGAGATCACAGCATGGCAGCTGTGCCCAGGAGTAGAGACCCAGCAGTCCAGGTTGGAGGTGGTCAGAAGACTTTAGCTTTACTCTTCAAGATGTTGAAATGGAGAGAATACCTGATGTATCAAAATTGTTAAGAGGAGATTTAGACAACTAATGGAGAGTTGGGGGGTTGAATTGGTAATACAAATGTAGAAAATTCAACAAGCAAATAAACATTGGTGATCATCAACTCCAGGTAAAAGAAAAAGTTGTGCAAAAATAGAAAAATAACCATAGTATTGTACGGGGCTCAGCTGTGAATAGAATTTACATAGTCAATGAAAATACAATACTGAACTCACCATAATTATGCTATAACTAGATGAAGATCTCTATTAGCAATGGGAAGTCTCTTCTCTCTGAAGATCTTCTGTTAGCAATGGGAAGTCAATAGATAAGGCTGAAAACTGAAAACAAGAAAGGGGGAAGCAAGTTATTTAAAGATATCAAACTAATAAGCTAAAATAATTGAAAACTGTTGCCATTGGAAGGGGAAATGCGGAAGTGATTTGACTTTTTATACCCTGTGCAAACAGAGCTTTGCTATAAATAAAAACTCAATTATAAGAAAGACGATATCAATAAGAAAAGCAACAATAATTAAAGCACATCAAATATGTTTAAAATTATGTAAGGAAAACAATTTTTTTTTTACTTTTATATATGTTGGAAATTTTCTATAGTAAAAGAAAGCTGGTAAGTTTTGAAAGCCGGAAAATAGCCTTTCCTATACACACTGTATGGCAAAGTAACCAAACGGTTGATGGAAGACATTTTCTGTTTGAGAAGTATCCCAGCAAGAAATGAAGAAATGATAGAGTTAGAATATTACCATTTTGTGACTCTAGTGAAATAATGCATCTGCAATGTGATCATCTGTGTCTTCTAACTACACAAAAAGCAAGAAAATATTATGAGCCTCATGATGGAAGTACACAACTCACATATGATGTATTGCCAAAAATTCAAATTAAACAAAACAAACCTTTAGAGAAATTTGAACACTGACTGATGATATGAAAGAATTGTTATTTAATCACGTCAATGATATTGAGATTACTTTTCCTAAGTGTTCTTATGTTTTAGTAGAGGGGTTCTCAAACTTGAATGTACATCAGCAGGATTAATTAAAAAGCAGGAGGTGAATTAAAAAACAGACGGCTGAGGCCCCATCCCCAGAGTTTTTGATTCGGTGGATCTTTGGGAGAGCCTCAGAATTTGCATTTATGACTAGTGCCCAGATGATGCTGAAGCTGCTGATATGGGGACCACAAATTGAGAACCACTGTTTCACAGATACATGGTAAAGTATTTACAGATGTAATTATATAGTGTTTGAGATCTGTTTCAAATAATCTGGGAAGGAGAGAAAGGAGTAGGTAGGGGGTAGTGCACTGTAAATATTAACCATGAGTTGGCAATTGTGGATACTGGAAGATTAAAACATGAAGGTTCATTATACTTTTCTGTTCAGTTTCATTTACGTTGGAAATTTTTAGAGTAAAAGTGTTTTTTTTTTTAAAGGAAGGAAGAAAGAAAGGTAAGAAGACAACCAAAATGAAATAAACTAAATAAGGCAAAATGTTTACAAGGATTTCCTTCGGGTGCTTTCAGATTTTTTAAAGAATGACCATGTACTACATTTAGTATTCAGAAAAATTATTAAAATTTATTCACACCTAAAAAATGTTATTGATCTGACATATTATTAGAATGAATAAAAGAGAGTTCAGCAAGGTTTCTGGATGTATAGGCAATACACAAAAATCAACTGCATTCTTACCCACCAGCAATAAAGAGTTAGAAAAGGTAATTTCCAAGAAGGACGATCAATATTACTATTAAAATATAAAGTTCCTTGGGAGGGATAAATCTACCGGAAGTTGAGTAAAACTTCTATGCCAAAAATTTAAAAACTATTCAAAGATGATAAAGGTCTAAGTAAATGTAGAGATAAATCGTATCAATGGATAAGAACACTCAATATTTTAAAGATATCCAGTCCAATATTAATCAATAAATTCTATGCAATTCCAATGAGAATTTCAACCACATTCTCTTGGGACTTTAGAAGCTGATTTTAAAATTAACATGGAAGAACAAAGGACCAAGAATAGCCAGGCTTATTTTGAAAAGAGCTAGAGAGAAGACCTTGCTTTGTCAGATATCAAGGCTTATTAGAAAGCTATAGTATCTAATACACAGTGGCATTGGTTCAGAGATAGATAGACAAATGAAACCGAGAAGAAAGAGTTCAGAAACAGACCTGTGTGTCTATAGAAACCTTAGATATGATAGAAGTAGTATTGCAATTCAGTAGGGATAGGATAAATGGCTTAATAAATGGTATGGGGCAATAGGTTAACAACAGATAAAAAATGGAATCCATACCCCATGGCATACACCAAAAACAATTTTGGGAGATTGTGGTATTTAAATGTAAAAAGTAAAACTTTAAAATTTTTAGAAGGAAACTAGAAGATAATAATGTTTTATGATTTGAGGGAAGGGGTTCTTAAACAGACATTAAAAGTATCAACCATCATGGAAAAGATTGATAAGTTGGAAAAGTTTAACTATATTAAAATTAAAAATGCCTATGCATTGAAAGATACCACTAAACAATGACCAGACAAGACCCAGATTGTGAGAAGATTTTTATAATTACATATAACTGACAGGATTAGTTATCAGAAGATATAAAAAGCTACTATAAAGAAATATGAGAAAGACAGCTCAATCAAAAGTGGGCAAAAGATGTGAACAAGCAATTCATAGACTAGGAAAACTCATTGACCAATGAATAGAGTAATGATGCAATAATGTGGGAGATCATGAGATACCATTTTATACCCATCATACTGACAAAAATTAAAAAGTCTGATAATACCATGGGTTGCTGAGGATGTAAACCACTGCAACCTCTGTTATTGCTTATAAAGATTGTAAGTTGCCTCAACCATTTTGTTTAACATTAGGCATTATCTAGTAAAATATATGACTTGCGTATCTTATGACCCAGCAATTCCAACCCTACGTATAGTCCCTAAAGAAACTCTCACACATAGAAATGATTAGACATTTACAGCATTCTTTTAGTAGGAAAAAGAGTGAAACATCTCTAATATTCATCAGTGTAAAATGGATAACTATATTATGGTATAGCATGGTCATACAATGAAATATCAATAGCATACAGCAATGAAAATCAATGGACTAGAACTACATGTATCAATATAGATCTCAAAAACCTATGTTGATCAAAAAAGTAAGGTACAGGGCTTCCCTGGTGGCGCAGTGGTTGAGAGTCCGCCTACCGATACAGGGGACACGGCTTTGTGCCCCGGTCCGGGAGGGTCCGACATGCCGCGGAGCGGCTGGGCCCGTGGGCCATGGCCGCTGGGCTCCGCAACGGGAGAGGCCACAACAGTGAGAGGCCCACGTACCGCAAAAAAAAAAAAAAAAAAAAAAAAAGTAAGGTACAGAGGGTATGTACAAAATGATACCATCTGTGTACAGTTTATCAACATGTATATATACATATATAAATTATATATAGGGCATAAAGTATACAAAGATATGAATAAAAAAAAGCAAATTTAGGATTGTGGTAACCTCTAGAGTGGGAGGATACATAGTGTCCAATACGGATATAGTTTTAATATCATCCAACTAAAAATAATAGTAACAGAATGATTATAATACCATTTTCAAAATCTCACCACTGATTACTTTATGTACATGAAGTATTCAGGGAATTTTAATTAAGTGACAAAGTCACCAAGTTCTAGCCTGAGTAAAATTGTAAAAAGCCATCCCTAGCGCCCTATGAAACTAAACAATGAGAATTACTGTTCAATCTTTGCTACAATAAGAAAGATGACGATTCCTCCTTCAGACAACTCAGAGCAAAGCTGATTGCACCTTCTCTGCCAAGGCTATTTCCATCGGTTGGCTTGACCTATTTTAAGTATCTGTCCAGTCTTGAGCAATTTCTGCGTATCTCTTTGGCAGCAATCCCAACATCCAAATTAGCAACTAGATGTGTGCATAACCAAGCAAGATAAGAAATTGCTGTGTGCTAAGCCCCATTTGTCCAAAGGGAAAGTAAAATCCAACCCATTAACAATAACAAAAAGTATCCCTGTATCATAACTTAGTTGTGCTGCCATTTAGAGAGTTATATCATTTTCACATTGAGACTTCACTATAGGTCTGTGCTTTTAGAAATGAGTGTGAAAAACTAAATAAAATAGAAATGAGAGAGTATAACAGGCTAGTATAACATTTAACTTAGTTATTTAAGTTCTGCTGTGATCTATACTATGATGAACCACTCTGCCAAATAAGGGGAAAGGATATTATGTCCCATACTGACTTACAAAAAGTCATTAAACACTAGAGAAACAATAGTCTATGAATGTAGCCATTAAAATTATATTTTAAGGTACTTTTAATAGAAAATACAGCACTTTCACACTTTAAAACAATCAAGACACCTGTGTAAATGCATACAATTTATGAAAGGAATATATGAAAATGTTATAGTTCCCTAGGTGTTGGGTTATGGGTTATATTTTTCAAATTTCCTGCCATGAGCACATATTGCTTTTCTAAATGGAAAAATATTTTTACTGAGAATTCAGTATTATAATGTATGTAAGTATTTAAAGGACATACTTTCAATCCTAATTGCTGAGTTATTAATAGAAAGCCTGAATGATTGACTATTGCAATATGAAACTTCATTTGCATGTCCTGGTAATTTTTGTTCTATTATGTTAAGTGTTCTATTCCGACCAGAAGCAATGGTTCTTCCGTTTTCCAAAATCATCTCTTAACAAATGTTTTTCTCCTCTGAAAGGTACTTCCTCTACGTGCCAGAAGTTCCCCTTAGTCATTTGCCTGTGCATTTATAACTAACTGTGGTGGCTCTCAATTTGTGCTGCTTATTGGAACCGCCTTGGGAATTCTGAAACAATTCTAATGCTCAGGCCACACCCCTGACACATTCAATCAGAATTTATGTGCGTGGAATCCAGGCAGTAGTAGTTTGAAGAGCTTCCCAAGTAATTCCAAGGTACAGCCACTGCTGAGAATTAGTGAACTGGCCTTACTACTCAAAGTATGGTCCATGGACCAGAAGCATTGGCATTACCTAAGAACTTTTTTTTTTTTTTTTTTTAATTTTTGGCCGCCTTGGGTCTTCGTTGCTGTGCGCGGGCACCCGCGCCCTCACCCCAAATTTTGCCTATAAAAATTTCTACGTCCAAACCATCAGGGAGTTCAGAGGTTTTTCAGCATGAGCCACCCCTTTCCTTGCGTGGCCCTGCCATAAACCTTTCTGTGCTCCAAACTCCAGTGTTTCGGTTTGTTTGGCCTCACTGTGCGTCGGGCACATGGACTTGCGTTCACTGACAACAGGAAATCAATGATTTAATTACTCTGACAACATTTATGAACCTCATCACACAAGACGTTTCACAATCAGATTCTACCTCCTCAGTTACATTCCTGCTGGACCCCAAACTCTTTCACCATGTTGATTTACAGTGCTAGGCACAGAGGAAGCCCTCAATAAACGTGAGCTAGATATTATTGTTATTCCTGCCTTCACGTGGCCAACATCCCTGACTAGAATGTCCACTTCCCTCCTTCCTCTCCTGGTATATGCAAACTTAGCATACAAATACCAACACAGACATCCTGTGTAGCATCCCCCTAACACCTCTAGTAAAGAGACGCTCCTGTGTGTGTGGCCTTCTGCGATTATAATTCATCTGCAGTGAGGCTGTAGCTCCTCGTACCCCCTGTGCTCCTTCAGGGGCGGGACCAGATGTCCTTGAACTCCTAGGGTTCCTAGGCCTGTAACCAAGCAGGACCCCATGCAGGCCTTCCTGGGACAGGCCTTCCCCCATATCCTCTGCTTTAGCTCCTCTCTGAAGTACCTAGATAATTGTATTTCATGCACATTTCCTGAGTTGTTTTGCAGATGTAAAAAAAAAAACAAGCCCTTCTCTCCAACAAATGGAAGATGTTAACTACTTGACAACCAAGAGCACATAGCCCCAGGCCTCCTGGAGCCTAAGGACTGATAATGTTAACCACTGTGACACCACCCTGCTGCCTCACCATCAGCCCGTCAGAGAACTGTGCACAAGCTGATCCCATACCCTGCGACCCTCCCCTCCCTCACCTGGCTTTTAAAAGTGCTCTGCAGAAACCCTTAGGGGATTTCGGGGCTTTCAGGGCAGGAGCCGCCCGGCTCCTCGCATGGCCCTGCAGTAAACCCTTCTCTGCTCCAAACTCCGATGTTTCAGTTTGTATGGCTTCACTGTGCGTCGGGCACACGAACTTGTGTTAACAGGCCCTCCACAAATACGTACATAATGAATCAATAATTAAAAGGTAGAACCATCTTCCCTCACAGAGATTTGCCAAGTGCATGGCAGAGGTTCTATGCAGGCAGAATAGAAAAGCAGTAGAAAGCATCTGGTTTTGAAAATGACAGGCTTATGAGATGTATTTTTTATGAGGTATTTATTGCTTAAAGGAAAAATTTTACATATTGCATTCTTTAAGTCTTGAACAATCAATAGTCTCTTATTTCATGTACAGGGCTTCAAAGGAAGCCTGCAAGTTTTCCAAGGAAAATTTTATGTTATGAGAATTGGATTTTTACCTGCTCCTTGTCCATTGATTCATTCACTCATTCATTCAACAGTAAGTCATTTTAAATATCTACTCTAAAGCATTATATGTTTTAATTGTCTACAGAAGGGCATCACAATATGAACGTATCACCCCTTAGCAGGATTAAGTATAGTATCATCATATCATAATGTCTTACAATAGCAGATGATGTCTATTTCACAGCTAGGCAAAACATCCCACACTTCCTGTATTAAGGCACAAGGATCCCTTTTTATGGATTTCTGTGTGGCCCTGACTCAACTTTGGTGTGCTTTCAACAGCCAGGCCAATACCTGCAGCTCTTCTTCTGGAAGGAGACTCCCCTCAGGCTACTGGAACTGCTTTGCAATGATTGTGGATGTGGAAGTATGAAAACAATCAAGTTGGCATGATTCTGAAGTGTAACTTACACTCCAGAGTTCCTTCATGAAAACACGTTGAAGCTACCCTCTATGAAATTTGGCCTAAAATGGAACCCTTACTTGGCTTTCTCGCTTTTCCCTTTCTACTTCTCCCACTCCCATTATTGGAGCCTTCCCCCAGCTCCCCTACTTCATCCCCCACTCTGCCATGGGAACAGGTCCTTAATAAATCACTTGCACGCAAATCCTCTTCTCAGGGTCTGCTTCTGTGAATCATGACCTAAGGCAGTTTTCTTACGCTGTATTCCTATATAAACACACACACACAGAGCTTAATACACTCAGCACTCTTTAGCCTATATTTTATTCTGCCTTTATCAATTAGTCATTTCTATTATTTATATATCTGTACTTCTCTCTGAGTCCTTGAGAATGTGAAATGCTTTATTCCCTGTGTCCCTTTATCTCTTCCCTCCCTACCCCGACAATACATCACAGACCACCCATACAGAATACGTGCTCACTAATGCTGTTTGTGTTTTTTCAAACCAGACGGGGTACACATACGTTTCCTAGACATGTACGTGAAGAATAGTCCAAAAAACCTTAAACCATATGTTATTAAAGGATTCTTTTTCTAGGCAGGCAGAACATATATTTTTAAAAGTCTTATGACTTAAAAATAACCAAGTGAATTTTTCTTTAAAATGAATTCATCATCAAAAGGGATTTAAAGTCAGAAATGGTGAAAATAATTACACCACTACAGAATCTGTCTTTTGGACCATTTTATGATTAATTCCTGCTAAAATTACTCACATATAATCTGACACAAATTTTTCAAAAAGCCATAATTAGAAACGAAAGAGGGGATAAAAGGTTTCGTCTAGTCTCTTTTGCCATCCAATCCAGTCCTACCCAATGCCTTTTCCCTAACACCCTTCAGCTAAGCCCATTTGGGACACTCACATGCAAAATCCTCCCAGCAGGCAAATGAGCTCAGCAACCTGGCTGCCCTGCAAAACACCCCTTCTTGTCATCTCCCAGAAATGACAGTCCCCAGGACGAGGGAAGCGGCCCTTCCTAAGTCTGTTTGCTTTAACTCAGTTACCTGTAATGCCTTGGAATGGTCCTTCCATCAAGCAGTTGTACATTAAATTTCAGAAGTTTTCTTATTAGAGAGAAAATTGATCTCCACCTTCAACCAATTTCCATGCAAATTAGGCTTGGCTAAACATGTAGCCTGGAAAAAAAAGCTGTTGCAGAAATTCCGAAAACCTGAGGTATTTTTCATCACTTTGGCACGTGTAATAAAGAAAAGTCATTTTTCCAAGGGCTTCCCCATGGCTGAGTTGCTGCCTCATGCCAGCTCTTTACAAAAGTGCACAATTATTTCAACGTGGCTGTTGTTATTTTAATTCTGTAGTTCTTCATTCATTGTCATGGTTGGCCCTTACTGCCAAAGTTCCAGAAAGTGTTGCTGGAGGAGAACATATTTCCTAGCATTAGGGCATGTGGATAGAGGTATGAAATTCTAAGCCAAGGCCAAAAATGACGGTGCCTCTGTGCCGACAAAAGTGTTTCTCAATTTCTTTCAAGGATATCCCATGCTCTTGGAATGGAAGAATTAATACTGTTAAAATGGCCATACTACCCAAAGCAATCTACAGATTTAACGTGATCCCTACCAAGTTACCCATGACCTTTTTCACAGAACTAGAACAGATAATCCTAAAATTCATATGGAACCAGAAAAGACCAAGAATTGCCAAAGCAATCCTGAGGAAACAGAACAAAGCAGGAGGCATAATCCCTTCAGACTTCACACAATACTACAAAGCTACAGTAATCAAAGCAGTGTGGTATTGGCACAAAAACAGACATATGGATCAACGGAACAGAATAGAGAGCCCAGAAGTAAACCCACACACCTATGGTCAATGAATCTTCAACAAAGGAGGCAAGAATATAAAACAGGAAAAAGACAGTCTCGTCAGCAACTGGTGTTGGGAAAGCTGGACAGCTGTCTGTAAATCAGTGAAGTTAGAACACACTCACACCATGCACAAAAAAAACCTCAAAATGACTTCAAGACTTAAATATAAGACAAGACACCATAAAACTCCTAGAAGAGAACATAGGCAAAACATTCTCTGACATAAATCGTACCAATGTTTTCTTAGGTCGGTCTCCCAAGGCAACGGAAATAAAAACAAAAATAAACAAATGGGACCTAATAAAACCTACAAGCTTTTGCACAGCAAAGGAAACCATAAGAAATACGAAAAGACAACCTGTGGAATGGAAGAAAATGTTGGCAAATGATGCGACCGACAAGGACTTAACTTCCAAAATATACAAACAGCTCATAAAACTCAACATCAACAAAAAAACAAACAACCCAATTGAAAAATGGGCAGCAGACCTAAATAGGCATTTCTCTAAAGAAGACATACAGATGGCCAATAGGCACATGAAAAGATGCTCAACATTGCCAATTATTAGAGAAATGCAAATCAAAACTACAGTGAGGTACCACCTTACACTGATCGGAATGGCCATTATTAAAAAGTCTACAAATAACAAAGGCTGGAGAGGGTGTGGAGAAAAGCAAACCCTCCTACACTGTTCGTGGACATGTAAGTTAGTGCATCCACTGCAGAGAACAGTATGGAGGTTCCTCAGAAAACTAAAACTAGAGCTACCATATGATCCAGCAATCCCACTCCTGGGCATATATCTAGACAAAATTATAATTCAAAAAGATACATGCACCCCTATGTTCACAGCAGCACTATTCACAATAGCCAAGACATGGAACAACCTAAATGTCCATCGACAGACGAATGGATAAAGAAGATGTGGTATATATATACAATGGAATACTACACAGCCATAAAAAGAATGAAATCATGCCATTTGCAGTAATATGGATACAACTAGAGATTATCATACTAAGTGAAGTCAGTCAGACAGAGAAAGACAAATACCATACAGTATCACTTATATGGGGAATGTAAAAACAATGATAAAAATCAACCTATTTACAAAACATAAACAGAGTCACAGACATAGAGAACAGACTTGTGGTTACCAAGGGGGAGGGTGGTAGGGAAAGGATGGACTTGGAGTTTGGAGTGAGTAGATGCAAACTATTACATATAGAGTGGATAAACAACAAGGTCCTACTGTATAGCCTAGGGGACTATATTCGATATCCTGGGATAAACCATAATGGAAAAGAATATTTTAAAAGATTGTATGTATTGGGATATCTGAGTCACTTTGCTGTGCGTCAGAAATTAACACAACACTGTAAATCAGCTATACTTCAATAAAAAATAAATTTTAAAAAAGAACCACCTAAATCAGAATCAGTTGGTAAGGCATATTGAAAATGCAAATTTCCAGGATCCACCTTTTGAATCCTAACTTCTAGAGATAGGGCCCTCCCTTTTATCAAGCTCCACCTGACCAACACTGATTGGCCCAGGAGTGAGCCCATCACTCAGAGCCAATCAGAGCTCTTCCTCAGAATGTTAAATTTATGGCCCCTGGACTAGAAGTTCCATGAGGAGCAGAAGCTGTTTTGTTCTCTGATGTATACCGAGCATTTCAAATACTGTTGCTTACATAGTAGGAGCTTATTAAGAGTCTCAGTTTCCCTTTGATGGTGAACATTGTGAGCTGTGAGGTTGCCATATTCCCCTAAGTTTGGAAGAAGTGTAGAGACAGAATGAGATTGTCCTAGAAATACTCAAGTCCCTAATTCCAGTTGTCCCTGAAGTCTAACTGTCTCCCTGTCCTTCCCCTGGTTTTGTGAGCCAATACATTGCCTGAATTTATCGTCCAAATTTGCTTGATTTGGGTTTCTGTCACTTGCAACCAAAAGTATTCTAAGAAGTACAACCAGGATCTTAGAGTCTATTAATTTCACTTTAATTATTTTTATTATCGGTGGAGTTGGGTCTTCGTTGCTGTGCGCGGGCTTTCTCTAGTTGTGGCCAGCAGGGCCTACTCTTCGTTGCGGTGCGCGGGCTTCTCCTTGCAGTGGCTTCTCTTGTTGCAGAGCACAGGCTCTAGGCGTGCGGGCTTCAGTAGTTGTGGTGCATGGGCTCAGTAGTTGTGGCTCACGGGCTCTGAAGCTCAGGCTCAGTAGTTGTGGCACACGGGGTTAGTTGCTCCGCGGCATGTGGGATCTTCCCGGACCAGGGATCAAACCCGTGTCCCCTGCATCGGCAGGCGGATTCATATCCACTGTGCCACCAGGGAAGTCCCTAGAGTCTCTTATTTGTAAATTATTTTATGATATTTTACCACACTTTAGTCTAAAGCAACCTCTGAAATACATTTTAAAAATTGAGATACAAAGAGGTTGAGAAGACTCACCTAAGGTTATATGCTAGTGTGTGGCAAAACCAGGACTAAGATTTGTATTGAAGCTTCCTTCCTGGTGGAAAAGAAGAGATAAAACTTGGGAGAGATTGAGAGCCTTGAATTGTTTTTACCTCTAATGCTTTCCAATTAACTTAATATTATAGCATAACTGGTTCAGTGAAGAGGGAGGGTTTCAGCCACCAGGTACTTTCAGAAATCTCATTCTGCGACACATGAAATGTTGGATAAATTCTTATTTAGCCCCAGTGGAAGTTTCATCTGTCAATGGAGAGTGAGGGTAACAAGGGAACTGTTACTTTTAATTCTAATCACAAGGAAGAATTGGCTGGTGATGGTGGTGCTATAGAAGTGTTAGGAATCTGAAGAATATTGCCTTGTTGTTTTAGAAATTGTCTGACTTAGATGACCCTGGATATATCTGTCTAGATATTTGGTGAGCAGAGATTTCAAAATTTTAACAGAAGAAAAACAGGAATAAACTCTTTTGACAGTTGTGTTCTATGTGTGGGGGTGAAAGACTAAGAGATTGGGATGGATTTTTTGGCCTGGTATCCCTCTTCCTTTGCTGTGGCATCAACAAACACCCTATCATATATATATATACACACACATAAATACATATTATTTGGTCATACATATGACCAAAGTGTGGACAATCAGATTTGTTCTGGAATGTGACCCAAATCAGGCCAAAACCTTGAGAGAAGCACTTCTTTTTTTGGCTGAGCCACACGGCTTGTGGGATCTTAGTTCCCTGACCAGGGATTGAACCTGGGCCCCCTGCAGTGGAAGCATGGAGTCCTAACCACTGGACTGCCAGGGAAGTCCCCAGGAAGCACGTTTATTAGGGCGTTAATTTGGAGCACTTAAGCCTGTCTCCACCGTCTGATGGTGGCTATTTTGTCAGTATAAGAAAAGAGCCTGCTTAAGAAGGGATCCAACATGGGGAGTGGAGAGGGTGAGAGAGGGGGAGGGAGGGGGAGGGAGGGGGAGGAAGGGGCAGAGAGAGAGGAGATATCTTAACATCATTATTTTAGCACTTGGTTCCAGCCATGCCAGGATATTTTGGTTCTGAGCCTTTTGGCAAAGCCCAGGTAGAAAGGTTGAGCTGAGTTCTGCCTAATTCAGAGGCATCTAAAGAATCCAATGGAGTTGCACAGTGCATTTGCTGAGCAACAAATATTTTAGAAAGACAAAGACACGATGGAGCAACTAACCAAACATGAATACGGAGGAGTAGCATGAAGGTCTAAGGGAGGCATCAGGAAGACACAGAGAGAGTTTAGGTCATTAAGTAAGTGTGCAAAAATAAGATACAATCCTTTTTTAAAAATTCTCTTCTCAGCAAGAAGATATAGGAAACTATAGGAGTATGTGTTGGGTCATAACAGATGATAGAAGGAAAGTTAAAACTATTCCACTTCTGTTTCTATTGTTTTTCCATTGAGGACAATTATTCTCAAATTGAAAATGTCAGAACAACAAAGATCAGGAGAAAGTGGAAACCAGGAACACTTACAGAGACTCGAGGTTATTTCAGTCGAAAACAACTTTGGCTGATTTGAACAGAAAAGTGATTTATTAACAGGAAATTGGGTAGCTCATAGAAACTCTGGAAGGGGTGGAAAGCTAGGCTCAGAGACTAAAGACAGGGACACTCACCTAAATGACCCGACAGAACAGTCTACTGAGGACTCAGCTGTCACAATCTCTGGGCAGTGGATACTACAGCTTGTGCCACAGCTACCACAGTATCGGACATTACATGCTGCCACTAGGATCCTGTCTCTGCTGCCCTGAGAACGTTATCTTGACACAACCATACTTTCCACCCAAGATGAATCTCCACAGCTATGGATTTTGTGCATGGCTGACTTCAATCCAAAGTCTGAATGGACTGACAAATGTATCTGAGTAACAGAATGTAGTTATGTACTTACATCCTAGCTGCAAGGGATGCTGGGAAAAATCTGAGTGTGGTATTGTTTTATTCTTATAAGAGGAGGTAGATTCTGCCTCTCACTAAAGCTCACAAAACGTGAATTCCTCAAGCTTTTCATATATAGCTGTTAATGTGTTGAGGTAAATTCCTTGTATACGTACCTTGTTCAGAGTTTTTAATCACGAAAGGGTGTTGTATTCGGTAAAATGCTTTTTCGGCATATGTTGAGGTAACCATGTGATTTCTATCCTTAAGTCTGTTAATGCTGTATCACATTTACAGATTTGGGTATGTTGAACCATCCTTACATCCCAGGGGTAAATACCACCTGATCAGAGTGTGTGATCCTTTTAATGTGCTGTTGAATTCAGTTTGCTAGTATTTTGTTGAGAATTTTTGAATCTATGTTCATCACGGATATTGACCTGTAGTTTTCTTGAACTGTCTTTTTCCGGTTTTGTTAGCAGGGTAATGCTGGTCTCATAAAAAGAGTTTGGAAGTCTCCCCTCCTCTTCAATTTTCTGGAGGCGTTGGAGAAGGATTGGCATTATTTGTTCTTTAAATTGTTTGGCAGAATTCACTCATGAAGCCGTCTGATCCTGGGCTTTTCTTTATTAGGAAGTTTTTGATTACTCATTTAATCTTCTTATAGATGTAGGTTTATTCAGATTTTTTATTTCTTCGTAATTCAGTTTTTTGTAAGTTATATGTTTCTAGGAATTTATCCATTTCTTCCAGGTTATCCAATTTCTTGGTGTATACTTGTTCTCAGTAGTCTCATAACCCATTTTATTTCTGTGGCATTGGTTCTAAGGTCTTCTCTTGAATTTCTGATTTTGAGTCCTCTGTTTCTTAGTTTAGCTAAAGGTTTGTCAATTTTGTTGTTCTTTTCAAAAGACCAAACCTTATTTTGTTTTTTCTATTCGTTTTCTATTCTCTGTTTGATTTATTTTTGCTCTAACCTTTATAATTTCCTTCCTTCTGGTATTTTTGGGCTTAGTTTCATAACTAAGCAGGACTCCATGGGGCATTCCTGGGAAAGAACTCCCCATGTCCTCTGCCTGCCTCTTGTTTGTAGAAAAACTTTACCCCCTAGGCCTTCCCCGAATTCCAACAGATAAATTTAATCAGCGGAATAAGAAAGTACAGAAACAAAGGAAAACAAACAAGACAAAATAATAATTTAGCCATTAAACTAAGTCAAGGACCTTTAGTTCCTCCTCAAGGGCTATAGATAATATTCTGAGCCAAATCCTTTGAGCTGTTTTGTTTTTTGTTTTGGGTTTTTTTTTTTTTTTTGAGGATACGTGGGCCTCTCACTGTTGTGGCACAGACTCCGGACACGCAGGCTCAGCGGCCATGGCTCACGGGCCCAGCCGCTCCGCGGCATGTGGGATCCTCCCGGACCGGGGCACAAACCCGCGTCCCCTGCATCGGCAGGCGGACTCTCAACAACTGTGCCACCACGGAAGCCCTGAGCTGTTTTGAAGATACTGAAACCCCTACCAGGTGGAAGAAGTTTACTATGTGCTGACCACAAGCACATAGACTTTAGACAAGTTGGAACCAGAAGGTTGATGATGTTGACTCCTGATTACCTCACCAACAACCAATCAGAAAAATGTCCACAAACTGATTATACACCCTGAAACTCTCCCCCTTCCTCTTTTTTTAAAAAATTATTTCTTTTCGGCTGCATTGGGTCTTCCTTGCTGCACGTGGGCTTTCTGTAGTTGCCGCGAGCAGGGGCTACTCTTTGTTGCGGTGTACGGGCTACTCATTGCAGTGGCTTCTCTTGTTGCAGAGCATGGGCTCTAGGTGTGTGGGCTTCAGTAGTTGTGGCACGTGGGTTCAGTAGTTGTGGCTGGCTGGCTCTAGAGCGCAGGCTCAGTAGTTGTGGCACACAGGCTTAGCTGCTCCGTGGCATGTGGGATCTTCCCCGACCAGGGTTCGAACCCATGTCCCCTACAATTGGCAAGTGGATTCTTAAGCACTGCGCCACCAGGGAAGCCCCTCCACCGTCTTTTAAAACCTTTCCCTGAAGGACTTCAGGGAGTTCAGGCCTTTAAGCATTAGTCACCTTTACTCCTTGCTTGGTGCCCCATAGTAAATGTTGCACTTTCCTTCACCACAACCCGGTGTTAGTAAATTGACTTTACTGCATGTAGGCAAACTGACATTTGTTATTTGTAGACCCTTTGGATGATAGCCATTCTGACAGGTATGAGGTGATACCTCATTGTAGTTTTGATTTGCATTTCTCTAATAATTAGTGATGTTGGGCATCTTTTCAAGTGCCTGTTAGCTGTCTGTATGTCTATTTTGGAAAAATGTTTTTGCTCGTCTTCTGCCCATTTTTTGATTGGGTTGTTTGTTTTTTGATATTGATTTGTATGAGCTATTTATATATTTTGGATATTAACTCCTTGTCAGTTATATCATTTGCAAATATTTTCTCCCATTCCGGGGGTTGTCTTTTCGTTCTGTCAATAGTTCACTGTACAAAAGCTTTGAAGTTTAATTAGGTCCCATTTGTTTATTTTTGCTTTTCTTTCTTTTGCCTTAGGAGACAGATCCGAAAAAAAACCTGCTGTGATTTATGTCAAAGAGTGTTCTGCCTATCTTCTCTTCTAGGAGTTTTACAGTTTCAAGTCTTACATTTAGAATTTTAATCCATTTTGAGTTTATTTTTGTATATGATGTGTGGAGATATTCTAATCTCATTATTTTACAGGTAGCTGTCGTTTTCCCAGCACCACTTGTTGAGAAGACTGTCTTTTCTACATTGTATACTCCTGCCTCCTTTGTCATAGATTAATTGACCATAATGCGCATTTCTGGGCTCTGAATTCTGTTCCATTGATCTATGTGTCTGTTTTTGTGCTAGTACCATAATGTCTTAATTACTGTAGTTTTGTAGTATAGTCTGAAGTCTGGGAGGGACAAATCTAGCTTTGTCCTTTTCTCTCAAGACCGCTTTGGAAATTTGGGGATTTTTGTGGTTCCATAAAAATTTGGATTATTTGTTCCAGTTCTGTGAAAAATGTCATCGGTATTTTGATAGGAATTGGATTAAATTCCTATCAAAATAGATTAGATTGCTTTGGGTGGTAATGCCAGTTTAATAATATTAATTCCTCCAATTCAAGAGCTAGAGGTATCTTTCCATTTCTTTTTATCATCGTTAATTTCCTTCAGTAATTTTTTTTTTTTTTTGCCATATGCGGGCCTCTCACTGTTGTGGCCTCTCCCGTTGTGGAGCACAGGCTCCAGACGCGCAGGCTCAGCGGCCATGGGTCAAGGGCCCAGCCGCTCCGTGGCATGTGGGATCTTCCCGGATCGGGGCACAAACCCGTGTCCCCTGCATCGGCAGGCAGACTCTCAACCACTGTGCCACCAGGGAAGCCCCTCCTTCAGTAATGTTTTATAGTTTTCAGAGTATAGGTCTTTCACCACTTTGGTTAAGTTTATTCCTAGGGTTTTTTTTTTGTTTCTTTGGGGGGGGCCATGCCACAAGGCTTGGGGGATCTTAGTTCCCCAACCAGGGATTGAACCCATGCCCCTACAGTGGAAGTGCGAGTCCTATCCACTGAACTGCCAGGAAATTCCCCCTAGGTATTTTTCCCCCCTGGGTATTTTAGTTTTACTTTTTGATGTGATTTTAAACAGAATTTTTTTTTTTTTTACTTTCTAATAGTTCATTGTTAGTATACAGAAAAATAACATATTTCTGCATATTAATCTTGTATCCTGCAGCTTTGCTGAATTCATTTATTGATTCTAATAGTTTTTGTGTAAAGACTTTAGGGCTTTCTATGTAATGTATCATGTCATTTGCAAATAGTGACAGTTTTACCTCTTCCTTTCCAATTTGGATGCCTTTCAGTTCTTTTTCTTGTCTGACTATACAGGGAAGTATAACCATCATTTCTTTAAATTAGCTTTCTGCCTCTTTCTCTCTCCTCCTTCTGGGACTCTCATAATGCATATATTGGTCCTCTTTTTGATGTCCCATAATTTCCTTGCGCTTTTGTCACTATTTTTCCATCTTTTGTCTTTTTGTTCCTTTGAGTAGATAAACTCAAATGGCCTTTTCTTCAACTTTGCTGATTCTTTCTTATGCTTGTTCATGTCTGGTTCCTCTAAGGAATTTTTTAATTCAGTTACTGCATTCTCCAGCACCAAAATTTGTTTTTTTCTTTTTTATATTTTCTCTTTGTTGAAATTCTCATTTTGTTCATAAATATTTTTCCTGAGATCCTTGAGCATCTTTATGATAGTTATCTTGAATTCTTTGCCAGGTAATTCATATACCCCTGTTTCTTCAAGGTTGATTTCTGGAGATTTATTTGTTCCTATGACTGGGCCATTTTCCCTTGTTTGTGTTCTTTGCAATGTTGTGTTGGTATCTGCACAACTGAAAAAACAGTCAACTCTCCCAGGCTTTATGGACCGACATCATACAGGGAAAAACTTTCACCAATCAGCCCAGTTAGAGATTCTGGGGGCCTCTCAAACCTTTTCTGTGCATGTCTCTTCTCGAAACTTGGGCATGTAAACCGCTAATTAGAGGGATTTGCTGGTTTCTTTTTTCAGTAGTTTGTAATCTCTTCCTCCCTCTGTTGTCTGTCTGCTGTACTGCGGGCTCTCTAGCAGCATGCTGGCCAGCTCTTTTTCTGTTCTCAGCGGGCCCCCAAGCAGTACAGAATGCCAGTTCCTGTTTATGCTCTGAGACAGGTGAGACAGAAGCTAGTCCTTGCATAGCCCCCTGAAAAGCCAGAATGTTGGATGCACACTCCACTCCTGTCCGCTGAGGGAGAGGCCACCAAGCTGTATCAGTCTTTGTCTACTGTGGTTCCCCTGGAGCTCTAGCATGCCATCCAGCTCAGCAACTCCAGGCATCTAGAGTGTGCTAGTTCACATAAGTGTTCCAAGACAGGTGAAACAGAAACCAGTACTTTGGGCAGCCCCCTAAAAGTCAGAATATCGAAAGTAAGGTCTAGTCTTCTCTTTCACTCCCCAGGGAAAAGCCAGGAGCTAGGAGTTTGATCCAAGTTTGCATAGCACCATAGCAGGGAAAGAGACTACAGCAAGAGATTGTCACAGATTTTCCTATGGACTTCAGTGTGACCGGATGCATGCTTGAATCAGTATTTCCTTGGGAGGAAGGAAGCTCTGCGGCTTCTATTCTGCCATATTGCTGACATTACTCTCTATACCTTTGACTTTTTTTTTTCAACAGGAGAGAGAAATAAACTTCTACTATACTTAGTATTTTCTCAAATATATTTTTTCTTTATAAGCAGCTAAATATTATTTGAATGGATGCAGATAGATGCCTGCTTTGGATGGTAGATAAAACTAGATGAAGTCTTAAAACTTTACAAATCTAGGATGATCCAAATGTAAGATTCAAATTATTCTTCTTCTCCCAAATATTTTATGAAAAAGAGGAAATTTTAAGAAATGATGAAAATGAGAACAAACAAAACCTAAAGTCAACAGAAGGAAGGAAATAGCAAAGATCAGCGAGGAAATCAATAAAAAAAGAGATTAAAAAACAATAGAAAATGTTAATAAAACTAAGATCTGGTTCTTTGAAAAAATAAATAAGATTGACAAGCCTCTGGCCAGGCTCACCAAGAAGAAAAGAGAGAGAACCCAAATAAACAAAATAAGAAATGAAAAAGGAGACATAACAACTGATACTACAGAAATACAAAAAACCATAAGGGAATACTATGAACAATTATATGCCAACAAATTTGACAACCTAGAAGAAATGGACAAGTTTCTAGAAACATACCGCCCAACAAAATTGAATCAAAAAGAAACAGAAAGTTTGAACAGACCAATCGCTAGAACTGAAATAGAATTTGTAATTTAAAAACTCCCTACAAAAAAAAGTCCTGGACCAGATGGCTTCACGGGTGAATTCTACTACACATAACTTATACCAATTCTTCTCAAACTCATCCAAACAACTGAAGAGGAGGGAACACTCTCATGGACATTCTATGAAGCCACCATCACCCTGATACCAAAACCAGACAGACACCACCAAAAAAGAAAATTACAGGCCAATATATTTGATGAATATAGATGTGAAAATTCTCAACAAAATATTAGCAAACTGGATCCAACAACCCATAAGAAAGATCACACACCAAGACCAATGGGATTCATCCCAAGTGCACAAGGATGGTTCAACATATGCAAATCGATCAATGTGATACACCACATAAACAAAAGAAAGGACAAAAACCACATGATCATCTCAATAGACCCAGAAAAAGCATTTGAAAAAATTCAATATCCATTCATGATAATCTCTTACCAGAGTGGGTATAGAGGGAACATATATCAAAATAGTAAAAGCTATTTATGACAAATCCACAGCCAATATAATACTCAATGGTGAAAAGTTGAAAGCCTTCCCGCTAAAATCTGGAACAAGACAAGGATTCCCACTCTCACAACTTCTCTTCAACATGGAATTGGAAGTCCTAGCCACAGCAATCAGACAAGGAAAAGAAATAAAAGGTAACCAAATTGGAAGGGAAGAGGTAAAACTGTCATTATATGCAGATGATAAGATACTATACATAGAAAACCCTAAAGACTCCACACAAAAACTACTAGAACTGATAAACAAATTCTGCATGGCAGAAGGATACAAGGTTTACAGAAATTGGCTGCATTTCTTTACACCAACAATGAAATATCAGAAAGGGAATGTAAAAAAACAATACCTTTTAAAATCGCCATCCCAAAAATAAAATACTTAAGAATAAACCTCACCAAGGAGGTGAAAGACTTATATGTTGAGAACTATAAGATATTAATAAAGGAAACTGAAGGTGATTCAAAGAAATGGAAAGATACCCCATGCTCTTGGACTGGGAAAATTAATATTGTTAAAATGGCCATACTACCCAAAGCAATCTACAGATTTAATGTGATCCCTATCGAATTACCCATGACCTTTTTCACAGAACTAGAACAAATAATCCTCAAATTTATATGGAACCAGAAAAGACCCAGAATTGCCAAAGCAATCCTGAAGGAAAAGAACAAAGGGGGAGGCATAACCATCCCAGACTTCAGACAATACTACAAAGCTACAGTAATCAAAGCAGCATGATATTGGCACAAAAACAGACATATGGATCAATGGAACAGAATAGAGAGCCCACAAATAAACCCACACACCCATGGTCAATTAATCTTCAACAAAGGAGACAAGAATATACAATGGGTAAAAGACAGTCTCTTCAGCAAGCGGTGTTGGGAAAATTGGACAGCTGCATGTAAATCAATGAAGTTAGAACACGACCTCTTACCATATAGAAAAATAAACTCAAAATGGCTTAAAGACTTAAACTAAGACATGGCACCATAAAACTCCTAGAAGAGAACATAGGCAAAACATTCTCTGACATAAATCATACCAATATTTTCTTTGGTCAGTCTCCCAAGGCAATAGAAATAAAAACAAAAATAAACAAATTAGACTTAACCAAACTTACAAGATTTGCACAGCAAAGCAAACCATAAAAAACACCAAAAGACTACCTATGAAACGGGAGAAAATATTTGCAAACGATGTGACTGACAAGGGCTTAACTTCCAAAATGCACAAACAGCTCACACAACTCAACAACAACAAAACAAACAACCCAATCAAAAAACGGGCAGAATACCTAAATAGACATTTCTCCAAAGAAGAAATACAGATGGCTAATAGGCACATGAAAAGATGCTCAACATCACTAATTATTAGAGAAATGCAAATCAAAACTACAATGAGGTACCACCTCACACCAGTCAGAATGGCCATCATTTAAAAATCTACAAACAACAAATGCTAGAGAGGGAGTGGAGAAAAGGGAACCCTCCTACACTGTTGGTGGGAATGTAAGTTAGTGCAGCCACTGTGGAAAACAGTATGGAGGTTCCTCGGAAAACTGAAAAATAGAATTACTATATGTTCCAGCAATCCCATTCTTGGACATATATCCAGAGAAAACTATAAGTCAAAAAGATACATGCACCCCTATGTTCACAGCAGCACTATTCACAATAGCCAAGACATGGAAACAACCTAAATGTCCATCAACAGATGAATGGATAAAGAAGAGGTGGTACATATATACAGTGGAATACTACTCAGCCATAAAAAAGAAGGAAATCATGCCATTTGCAGCACCATGATGCAACTAGAGATTGCACCAATGCAACTAGAGATTATCATACTAAGTGAAGTAAGTCTGGAAGGGAAAGACAAATACCACATGATATCACTAATATATGTAATCTAAAATATGACACAGATGAACCTATCTATGAAACAGAAACAGGGACATACAGAATAGACTGGTGGTTGCCAAGGGCAAGGGGGGGCGAGAGAGGGTTAGATTGGGAGTTTGGGATTAGCAGACGCAAACTGGTATATATAGAATTGATAAACAACAAGGTCCTACTGTATAGCACAGGGAACTATACTCAATATCCTGTGATAAACCATAAGGGAAAAGAATATGAAAAAGAAGTATGACTGAATCACTTTGCTACACAGCAGTAATTAACACAACATTGTAATTCAACTATACTTCAATAAAAAATTTAAACAAAGAAATGATGTAAACGCATAAAAGTGTAGTTCCCAGGGAAGCAATTCCTCCTCTTTGATTTTTTTGTTGTTTTTACCCATAGGAAAATAACGGCTTTCATGCTGTTTTGGTTAATTAGGAAGAACAGGACAGACATCCAGATGTTAATCCCTCCTACTCCACATCTTTCTTTGGTCTGGAAACTAAGTCCGCATCAGAAACCCAAGTCAGCTTGTATTAAAAAAACGGTCTGATTTTATTTATACTTAACCACTTGGTAAATGAAATAAAGCCATTAGAAGAGATAATAGACCTCAGATTTAAAAATAAATGTTGAGACGAGATAAATATCTCTGCTTTTCCATGACATTTATCTGGCAGCAGGAACCTATTAGACTGTCATGATATTCTATTCCACTGACTTATTGCCAGGCTCCCTTTTACAGAAGGCCAATCTTTCAGGTGCCTTTACACTCCTCATTTATATATACTTACCTATTTATCTCTTTTGCATTTGCTAGTACTCGATATCTGAATTCCAATTTTGTACATCTCATGCGAAACTTAAAGTCCAAATGTACGGTGTTCTTGACAGAAAAAAGGCTAACTGTCCCCATCTGAATAAACACCCATTTTACTGAGTAGTGGTGGCCTGAAGGTTCAGTTACGTGGAGGTTCTAATTGTGAATTTCAAGTGACCATGTAGGAGCCACTCTCACCCACACGTTCAATAGAAAGAGAATATTGACGGTTTTCTAGAACATTTAGTTGAAAGAGAAAATATAATTAAAGACTGAAAATACTGATTTCGTTTCTTAACTAAGTTTGTCTTGTACAACTTCCAGCCAATAATAAAAGCAAATTTCTCTATCAATCTTTCCAGAAGCAGCTCAAATAACCCAAAAAACCAAAGATATCTTGCAGGTTTTCTTTTAAAAGTTGTGAGACAGTGATAAAGTAAGGAGAAATGGTGGAAATCTTCCATTGTATTTAAAAGATCGAAAACCACTGAGTCAAATATCCCCCTCATGTAGTGCCCGCCTACCCCTCTTTGCAGACATGCTCACCAGCATGGCTTTATGTCACATGTTTTTACTTTCCTGCCCACTCGTACCAGTGTAGAACCAGAAAACCTCGAAAAAGATTTGTATTCTGTCTTATGCATTAGCAACAAAATTTGTCAACTTGAATCTTTATTACCGGCGATCACATCAAAGCTGAAAAACATGGCATTATCTCTCTTTTCACCTTAGAAGTTGAATTTGTCACACTAAAAAAAAACACATTCTTTAAGCTTGTAAATGGAACATGTTTGATTTAGGAATCATTGAGAAAGAGTAAGCAAAACAACCCCCAACCCCTGCCCCATAACTCTCTTCTAAGGAGAACCAATTTAGAACAAGACAAAGATACAAGAGGTTAGGTGGAAAGCAGGCAGTGGGAATTCACTTTTTGAAGCAACCACATGTAGAATAATGATGACTGTGGACAAATGCTAACATGTATTCAGTGTTAGACAACAAGTTACACCCTTTATAAGCTTTATCCTAACCGTTTTGTGAGGCAGATTCTATTATCACTACCAATTTCTAGATGAGAAAACTGAGGTTTAGGAAGGTTAAATAACTTTCCCAAGGTCACACAGTTAGATTTGGCGGAGCAGGAATTTGACATCAGGTCTCAATGCAACACCTCCACTGATTCATTTCTCAAGAGCTGTTCTCAAAAAGCTCTTATTCTCAATCATCTCCTCCAACATGACTTCTACAACTGTTCCAAACATTTTCCCTTGCTCCTCTCCCTACCTCCCCAGCTTCTCTAAACAAATCACGGCAAACTACTTTAAATGATCAAAAACCCGAATCAGTCCAGACCTCTTTCTTTTGCAAATGACAGTCACCCACTTGAGCAAAAGAAAAAAATGTACTGGGCCTTATAACTGAATAGTCCTTCAGATAAGGCCAGGTACAGGCATGCCAACAGTGTCATCAGGTCACACTTTTTGTCCTTTACTCAGTTCTGCTTCCCACTGTGTGGCTTTATCCTCGGCTTGGTAGGATGGCCACCAGAAGCAGCAAGTTTAATCCTTTTACTTTAGCAATCCCAGCTTTCCCAATGTTTCTAGCGGAGAAAGCTCAGAATTACTTCTCCTAGAGCAGGCCTGGGATATATGCTTCCCCTTGGGGACATGGAAATCGTTTAGCTCCACTCAAATCACACGTTATGGTAATGGGGGATGGTTGTCTTTCAAAGGAAACTCAAGATATTATTGATAGAATGTAATGGAAGCTGGGTTGGCGAGCACAACAGACCTCGTTCTGACGTCTAGCTGCACGCCTTTTCCCATATTGTCACTATATTATCCCATTTCCAAAGCTTACCTCCATCAGCCTCCTTTAGTCAGGCTTACTGAATTTTGAGTGCATCTTCAGGACTTAAGTGCTGACATTTTATATCTATATATGTCCCATAATAAGACTATAAAGTCATACTCAACAGTTTCAAAACTGTATTCGCCATTGTCCTTCCCCTCCTGCCCCATGCCTATTCTACTACCTGTACCCTTTGGCTTGGTGTAGAGCACCTCCATTGGCCCAATTGTCCAGAGCAGAAAACAGCCATAATCTTTGACTCTTATCCTACATTACGCCCACATCTAGTTGGTCATCAAACCCTGTAAATCCTATCTGCATAATATCTCGACTCCTTCTAAGTCCCTCCATATTTCCTGCTACACACCTAGCTCAGATTTCCTCATTTCTTGACTCTTCTACTTACCATCCCAATACATCTTACTCCTTTCAAATATATTGTCCAATTTTCCAGAAAAATAATCTTTCTAAATCACAGATATGATCCCATCACTCTCCTCTTTACAACCATTCAGTGACTCCCTGTTGTACGACTGCCAGGGATCTCAGTTTCCTTATTGTTAAAGGAAAGGATTCAATTAATGATCTCTTGGATCCTTCCAGCTCCATAATTCTTTTCATCTTTGCCAACCTAAAGCAGTTATTTTTCTTTGGCCATCTGGCAATGGCTTTTTCTGCCTTTTGGATTATGGGCTAAGACTCAGGTTCTTTCTGGGTATCACTCCTTACTGTACCTCATAGGAACGCTGGGTCAAGCTATCTTGAGAAGTCATCTCACATTGAGAACAGCTGGAAAAGTGTAAGCATGGGCAGTGCAGAGTCAAAATCAATATAAATTATTTGAGACATATCTGATTCTTAACGACCACCACTTACATTCATGAAACTGTCTACAGATTGACTGTCTAAGAGAATAAACTATGTTATATTTCTGATATTGGAACTTCTTCCAACAATGAGAACTATATCGATGCAGAAGTAGAAATATTGGTTTATCATAAGATGAAGAGCAGAAATGTTAATGCATTATTCATTACTACGTTATTATTTGACATCTGTTGAACTATACCACCATAGAGATCTTTAATCACTCCTTTCCTCCTAATATCCTGAATATTGGAGAAAACCTTGGAAATGACTACATGTAGGAAACTGTTATAACTTTCAAGTTAAAAGAATTTATTCTAACCAAATGAACACCTCCATCTCCACTTGCCGATTTAAGGTAACAACACAGATTCATCAATTTAAAATAGAGGCATACAGGGCCTTCCCTCATGGTCCAATGGTTAAGATTTTGCCTTCCAATGCAGGGGGGGTGGGTTTGATCCCTGGTCGGGGAGCTAAGATCCCACATGCCTCGTGGCCAGAAAACCAAAACATACAATAAAAGCAATATTGTAACAAATTCAATAAAGACTTAAAAAAATAATAGAGGCATAAATTTGCTGTACACCTGAAACCAACAAAACACTGTAAATCAACTATACTCTAACATAAAATAGAAATTAAAAATAAAATAGAGGCATACCTGTTTCAGCACTGCCCCATACAGCAATGATTTACTATAGTACATTCAAATCTTATATACATACACACACATTATAGTACCCATAGAAAAATAGTGAACATATTTTTCTCACGTCCAGTACAGTAGGGTGTGCATTATTACTTGCTCTTGGCCAATATGACTGATCAAACTGGGCTGCCCCTCCTTCAGATGGAGCAATGAGCGCCAGTCCACGTACTTATTGCACCTGGTTTCTGATTCTGCCATTCCAGTGTGTGATTATGTTTGACTTATAACGGCTAAAAACAGCTTCAAATTGATAATACTGGAGCTACAGAAAAAGAGACAAGAATCAAATCCTATGTTAAAAATGCACGTTTTTATGGCCGCCTGTGCAGAGGAGCACAATCAGGAAACCGGTCAAGAAAGCAGGCAACAAAGCTCAGCCATCAGTCAGGGATCGGTGGAAGTTTGTGATATTATCAAGGGTACCACAGACATCAATAAATATCTACTGAGCAAATACTCTGTGCCAGGCATTAATCTAGATGCTGGGGATAAAGCAGGGAACAAGACAGATGAAAACTCCTGCCCTCATGGGGATGACATTCTAGTGCCGGGAGACAGAAAAGAAAAAACATAAATCAGTAAAAATGTTTGGACACTAAGTAAATACCTTTTAGACACTAATGGTTGGGGGAAGGGTTGTAATTTAAAATAAGAAGTCCGGGGACTTCCCTGGTGGCACAGTGGATAGGAATCTGCCTGCCAATGCAGGGGACACGGGTTTGATCCCTGGTCCGGGAATATTCCACATGTCACAGAGCAACTAAGCCCGTGAGCCACAACTACTGAGCCTGCACTCTACAGCCCGTGAGCCACAACTACTGAAGCCCACGCGCCTAGAGCCCGTGCTCCGCGACAAGAGAAGCCACTGCAAGGAGAAGCCCATGCACCGCAACAAAGATTAGCTCCCACTCACCACAACTAGAGAAAGCCTGTGCACAGCAATGAAGACCCAATACAGACAAAAATAAAAGTTTTTAAAAATGATAATTATCCATTCTGTGTAACAAAATTTTTTTAAATAAATAAAATAAAATAGGAAGTCGGGGAATACTTCATTGAGAGAGATTTGAAGGGGCAAGACATGAGTATAGCTTTTGAAGAGTATATCAGGAAGAGAAAACTGCAAAGGAAACTCTCTAAGTTAAGGCTATGACTAATACGTTTGAGGAACATCAAGGCAGCCAGTGTGGCTAGAACTGAAAGAGCAAGGGGAAGAGGAAAAAGAGGAGAAGTTGGGGAAGTGATGAGGCCATCCTATGGACTCTGAATTTAGGCCATCCTATGGACTCTGAATTTAGGCCATCCTATGGACTCTGAAATTTACTTTGAGGGACATGTGAAACGTTGATATCATCAGTTAGAAGATGATATGGCTTATATCATTCTGGCTGCTACTTTGAAAAGAGCCTAAAGAGGATGAAAGAGCAGAAGCAGGAGAAATCTCCAATTAGGTTGCTGAGCTAAAAGATCAGAGATGTGGCCCCCGGTTTGGGCTGGGAGGCAGCCCCAAGGCCCCAGCTGGGCTGTCCCAGGCGGCAGCTGTCGGTGTGCCATGGAAGAACTGAGAACGGTAAGGTGGCTGCACCACGCTCCATGGCTCTTAGACGCCAGAAGACGCAGATCTGAACAAACCACTTGACCGGAGGGTGGAGACAAGATGCGGAGTGAGCTCATCCCCCATCATGAAAACACCAATATCACTACTAACTGCTGAACAAGCATTGATTAAAAAAAAAGGCTGAAACCTATCAAAAAAGATATCCTACATCCAAAGACAAAGAATGAGACAGTAGGAGGGGTGCAACCTGATAAAATCAAATCTCATACCTGCTGGGTGGGCAACTCACAAACTGGAAAATAATTATATTGCAGAGGTTCTCCCACAGGAGTAAAAGTTCTGAGCCCCACGTCAGGCTCCCCAGCCTGGGGGTCTGGCATTGGGAGGAGGAGGCCACAGAGCATCTGGCTTTGAAGATAAGTGGGGTTTGATCACAGGAATTCCACAGGACTGGGGGAAACAGAAACTCCACTCTTGGAGGGCACAAACAAGGTCTCGTGCGCACCAGGACACAGGGGAAAAAACAGCTGCCTCCTAAGAGCCTGGGCCGGACCTACCTGTCGGTATTGAAAGGTCTCCTGCAGAGGCGGGGGTGGCTGTGGCTCACTGCAGGGGCAAGTAAACTGGCAGCAGCACTTCTGATGAGTACTCATGAGAGTGAGCCCTCTTAGAGGCTGCCATTTTCTCCCCAAGACCTGGCCCTACCAGACAGCCTGTAGGCTCCAGTGCTGGGACACCTCAGGCCAAACAACCAACAGGGTGGGAACACAGCTCCACCCATCAGCAGACAGGCTGTTTAAAGTCTTCTGAACAAACAGCTGCCCGATAAACACATTCCCTGACATGGCCCTGCCCATCAGAGGGACAAGACCCAGTTCCACCCACCAGTGGGCAGGAACAGGTCCCTCCCACCAGGAAGCCTACACAAGTCTCTTAGACCAGCCTCACCCACCAGGTGGCAGACAGCAAAAGCAAGATGATTACAATCACAGAAAGTTAGACAAGACGGCAGAAGAATACGTACTAGATGAAGGAACAAGATAAAACCCCAGAAGAACAGCTAAGTGAAGTGGAGAGAGGCAATCTACCTCAAAAAGAACTCAGGGGCTTCCCTGGTGGCGCAGTGGTTGAGAGTCCGCCTGCCGATGCAGGGGACACGGGTTCGTGCCCCAGTCCGGGAAGATCCCACGTGCCACGGAGAGGCTGGGCTCATGAGCCATGGCTGCAGGGCCTGCGCGTCTGGAGCCTGTGCTCCACAGCGGGAGAGGCCGCAACAGTGGGAGGCCTGCGTACCGCAAAAAAAAAAACAAAAAAACAAAAAAAACAAAAGAAAGAACTCAGAGTAATGATAATAAAGATGATCCAAGATCTCGGAAAAAGAATGGAGACACAGACCGAGAAGATACAAGAAATGCTTAAGAAAGAGCTAGAAGATCTAAAGAACAAACAGAGATGAACAATACAATAACTGAAATGAAAAATACACTAGAGGGAATCAATCGCAGAAAAAATGACGCAGAAGAACGGATAAGTGAGCTGGAAGACAGAATGGTGGAAATCACTGCCACAGAACAGAAGAAAGAAAAAAGAATGAAAAGAAATGAGGACAGTCACAGAGAACTCTGGGACAATATTAAACACACCAACGTTTGCATTATATGGGTCCCAGAAGGAGAAGAGAGAGAGAAAGGACCTGAGAAAATATTTGAAGAGACAATAGCTGAAAAATGCCCTAACCTGGGAAAGGAAACAGTCACTCAAGTCCAGGAAGCCCAGAGAGTCCCATACATGGTAACACCAAGCAGGAACATGCTGAGACACATATTAATCAAACTGACAAAAAGTAAATACAAAGAAAAAATATTAAAAGCAACAAGGGGAAAGCAACAATTAACATACAAGGGAACCGCCATAAAGTTATCAGCTGATTTTTCAGCAGAAATTCTGCAGGCCAGTAGGGAGTGGTATAATACATTTAAAGTGATGAAAGGGAAGAACCTACAAGAATACTCTACCCAGCAACGCTCTCATTCAGATACGATGGAGAAATCAAAAGCTTTACAGACAAGCAAAAGTTAACAGAATTCCGCACCACCAGACCAGCTTGCCAACAAATGCTAAAGGAACTTCTCTAGATGGAAAAGAAAAGACCACAACTAGAAGCAAGAAAATTATGAATTGAAAAGCTCAGCAATAAAGGCAAACATAAAGTAAAGGTAGGAAATCATCCACACACAAATATGATATCAAAACCAGGAATCGTGAGAAGAGGAGAGTACAAATGCAGGATACTGGAAATGCATTTGAAATGAAAAGACCAGCAACTTAAAACAATCTTGTTTATTTATAGACTACTATGTCAAAACCTCATGGTAACCACAAACCAAAAATCTACAATAGATACACACACAAAAAAGAAAAAGGAATCCAAACACAACAGTAAAGTTAGTCGTCAAATCACAAGAAAACAAAAGATGAAGGGAAGAAAACAAGACCTTGAAAAACAAATCCAAAACAATTAACAAAATGGCGGGAATTCCCTGGTAGTCCAGTGGTTAGGACTCTGCACTTTCACTGCTAAGGGCATAGGTTCGATCCCTGGGCCTTTGCACAGCAAAGGAAACCATAAACAAAACGAAAAGACAGCCCACAGAATAGGAGAAAATATGTGCACACGATGTGACCAACAAGGGATTCATCTCCAAAATATACAAACAGCTCATGCAGCTCAATATCAAAAAAATAAACAACCCAATCAAAAAATGGGCAGAAGACCTATATAGACATTTCGCCAAAGAAGACACACAGATGGCCAAAAAGCACATGAAAAGATGCTCAACATCACAAATTATCAGAGAAATGCAAATCAAAACTACAGTGAGCTATCACCTCACACCAGTCAGAATGTCCATCAACAAAATGTCTACAAACAATAAATGCTAGAGAGGGTGTGGAGAAAAGAGGACCCTCCTACACTGTTGGTGGGAATGTGAACTGGTGCAGTCACCATGGAGAACAGTACAGAGGTTCCTTAAAAAACTAAAAACAGAACTACAATATGATAAAGCAATCCCACTCTTGGGCATATATCCAGAGAAAACCATGGTTCGAAAGGATACATGCATCCCCAATGTTCACTGCAGTGCTGTTTACAATAGCCAAGACGTGGAAGCAACCTAAATGTCCATCGCCAGATGAATGGAAAAAGCAGATGTGGTACATATATACCATGAAATATTACTCAGCCATAAAAATGAATGAAATAATGCCATTTGCAGCAACATGGTTTGACCTGGTGATTATCATACTAAGTGAAGTAAGTCAGACAAATATCATATGATATCCCTTATAAGCGGAATCTAAAAAAATGATACAAATGGACCTATTTATAAAATAGAAACAGACTCGCAGACCTAAAACACAAACTTATGGTTACCAAAGGGGAAAGGTGGGGGGAGGGATAAATTGGCAGTTTGAGATTGACATATACACACTACTATATTTACAATAAATAACCAACAAAGATCTACTGTATAGCACAGTGAATTCTGCTTGATATTCTGTAATAACCTAAATGGGAAAAGAATTTGAAAAAGAATATATATATATGTAACTGAGTCACTTTGCTGTAAACCTGAAACTAATACAATATTGTAAATCAATTATACTCTAATATAAAGTAAACATTTTTTAAAAGTCAGAGATGCATCTCCAAAGAGAATGTGCTATAAGGACTGGACATAGCACTGATTCAGCTATCTAAACCATCTTCAAAATGCACGCTTTGAGCAAAACTTTGGAAAACTTTCTGAAGGTAATTTTAAGATGGTTTATCCCATAAAATGTACTAAACCTTACATGTTGAGGTTTGACAGTTATACAAAGACTTTTTTTTCATATTCACCCTTAGATAGCAATGATTTTCATACGAGAAGCCCTTTAATTTTAATATGTTTTTCCTGGATAGTTTTGCATAATTTTTACATGATTTCCTTGATGAACCCACTAAAACTATTTTCCACCCATAGTTTTGCATAATCCATATACTAAGGAAATACTGAGGAAGAGCTAGGAACTGGGCAGTTCAGCAGGATCACAGAAACCACGTGCTGGGAGCTGCCTGTCAGCAAATGCTGCTAGAGATTCTGTAAATATCAGGAAAAATCCTGCAGGTAAGGGCAAAATAAATGGCTTTGGCAAGTTTTGTATAGGCTGCATATTTCTTGTGGGGTCAGTGCTGCTTCTAAAGAGTCCAAGTAGACTATTTTGGAACACAACTTTCTGTGTGCCTGCATACTTGCTGTCTCCCTGCCTAGATTCCTCCATAAAAAGCCTCTTGAGTGCACTGTTGATTACAGGGATTTTATGGCATTGGATGATGGGAAGCTAGCAGGATGTTCTAGTTACCATTGCTGAAAAACAAATTATCTTAAAACTTAGTAGCTCAAAACAACTATTTTATTTTGTTCATGATATTGTGGGTCAGGAATTCTGGAAGGGTTTGGGATGGGGTTCTCATGCAGCTGTAGTCATCTGAAGGCTCAACTGGGCTGTATATCCAAGGTGGCTCACTCACATAACTGTCAGTTGATTCTTGCAGCTGGGCTGTTGATCCAAGCACCTACAAATGGCCTCCTCACGTTGTCTGCGCTTCCTCACAAAATGGCAGCCTCTCTTAGATTCTTACAAGGTGGCTCAGTGCTCCAAATATGAGAGTTGCAGCATGTAACCCGGAAGCTGTATCTTTTTTTATGACCTAGCCTTGCATGACATGCAGTGTCATTTTGATCACATTCCATCGGTTACAAGTAAGTCATAAGCCCACTCAGATTCTGGAGTCATAAGCCCACTCAGATTCCCACTCAGATTCTCAGCCCACTCAGGGGGCACATACCTTACCTCCTGATGAGAAGAGTGTCAAGGTCACATTGTAGAGGACCATGTGGCAGAGCAGATATTGTTGGGGCCGTAGTTGGAAAATATAATCTCCCACACAGGGTTAGTTATTAAAAATAGAATGTGTGAAGTCACTGAATTCAAGGTAGAGTATAGAGGTCACCAGACTTCGTGGAGAAACAAAGTAAGGAGGCAGAAACTGCAGAATGTTTACATCCTCACATTCAAAAGAGCAAAAGGATCCAAGAAAACAGTGGGAGTTTAATCAAGTCAGGCTAAAGTTTCAATAAAGGCTTCACTGCATGCTACACCCCAGGTGACCTTGCTAACGGTTCTCTTACGGCAATTCATTCATCATTTCACAGACTTTTAGTGAGTGCCTACTCCATGTGCCAGGGACTATTCCAGGCTCTTGGTACACATCAGTAAATTAACGTGGCAAAAAGCCCTACCTTCACGGAGAGTATATTCCAGTGGAGTCATGATATTAAAATCAACAACACTGCTTGCCAATTAAGTAAATGACGATTAGAGGCGAGGCTTCACGTGGTCTGACTAGCTAACTTTGCCCTGAAGAATGTTCTGTGCCGAGAATTTGCCAGGTAACTGTGCAACAAAGTGGCAAGGTCTTTGGGAAAGACGTTTACAGGTAAAAGGGTTAATTTCTCCTGTGAGTTTAAGAGGGCTTCTAGATACCACTAATTTCTTGCTTCTCCCACCCCAGGCTGTTTCTCATCCATCTTGTGACCTTTGTTCTACTTGTGGGCATCACTGCAGAAAAGAAACCCCTAGGAACCCTAATACTTCACCCCACCCTGTCTACACACCCTTTGTCATGTAGCTTTGGAATTACATAAAGACACCTTGTATTTCCTGAGGTAATTTGCCAATAGAATAAGGCAGACAAGAGCGTGTCAGCTCTGAGACCAGACCTAAAGAAGTCTTGCATGTTTCCTCTTGTGCTCTGGCCCCTCTGCCATTGCCATGCAGTCATGCCAGCGTTGAACTGCTGCAGGATGAGACACGTGGACCACAGCCCAGTCAACCCAGTCTCCCCAAGCAACAGCCAGCCCACCCCCAGAGCGCAGCCAAGATCCCAGACGCGTGAGCAATAAACTTATTATGATACGCTACAAGATGTTGTGATTGCTTGTCATGCAGCATTTTTTGGCGAGAGGTGGGAGGGGAACACAACTTGGAAAAAAGCAGAGCTCCTTCTCTCGGACACCTGCTTCCATTTTATTTTGAAGGCAATCAGCCCAAGTCCCTTTCATTGCTGCTGCTGCTGCTGCTGCTACCTTGGTGCTGGGCTGTGTGGAAGGATAATCAGAGCCAGAATGAACAGAGTTGCCTCTAGATTCATGACGAGGGTGAGGTGGGGAGGAATAAAGTAGAATAAGGCTTCATTTCTGCTTATGCAGGTTTGCAGTTGATGACTCCTTGCCCAAAGGGGCAAAAATCACTCCTAATGCCTACTACGACTGAGGGATGAGCAAGAAGCCCCAAGGAGAAACAGAACATTCCAGATGCTCCTTTGATACCGTTAGCCCATCACACTCCCTGCCTAAAAGTGGACTTAGCTTTTTATTATTATAATGAAAAATGAACCTGTTTCGGCACGTTACAGGAGAACGGAGGCCATGCCATCCGCTCTATGGATGTGTCAGTCCTGGCGGTCACCTTGGCAAACTGAACTTCTCCAGAATACATCAAGCAAGGACAGAGGGGCAGCCTATTTAATCTCTGCTTCCAAATCATTGCGACAATTAACACTTTTCAGGAAAACAATTACCTCCAAGCAAAACTGGCCTTTCAAGTAAGTGGAGTTGCTGCTCTCCCAACAAAGTGTCAGAAACTTTTCCAGGAGTCACTCATTCTTTTGGGTCTTGCACCGTCCCTATCAAAATGCAAACACCCCTGCGAAAGGTGAGCTCTTTGGCCTTCACTAGTCAACACTTTGGGAAAGGAAGAATTCTTTCAAAACAGCTGACCAAAAGAAAGGCAATTCATGTGTTTAATTGTTCATTTTCTGTCTTTCCCACTGGACTGTAAGCTCCAAGAGGTCTAGGACCATGTCTATTTTGTTTATCCATCTATTTTCAGGGTCCAGGACCCATACGAGACACTCAATACGCCTGCGGCGGGTGGGGGGGGCGGAGGAGCAGACGGGAAGAAACATGGGAAGGAAGGAAAGGAGGGAAGGAAGTAACTAAGGACACACAGAAAAGGGTCAAAACGCCTAATTAAAATTCTCAGCAGCGTTTACCCTTATATTCACTAGTTAATGGCCTCAAGACATTCATGGGGCGCTCACTACGCATGAATGGGGGTCGGGGGCGGTCTCTAGAGTAGGAGAAAGACCCCCATCCCTTACCTTATCCTGGTGTGGGTCTTTGAACTTTTACTCCTGGATAGTCCAAGAAAAACAACACGACGGCCAAGGCCGAGAACAAATTACCCTATGGGGCATTTCACCGTTTTACTGCACGAAACGTGCGTGATGCATTCAAATCCCTCAGCCTTGGGGATGAAACACTCAGAATGAGAAAGCCAAGTTGACCAAGACGAAAAACAAGTTTCAGGAGGGCGCTCAGTTTTTTCCCAGTAGCCTCTACTAGTTGCGTGGCTTCTCGACCTTTACTGTGCATGAGAATCACCTGGGGATCTTGCTAAACATGCTGATTTTGATTCACTAATCAAAGACTGCTGGGGTGAAGTCTGAGCTGCTGCATTTTTAACATGCTCCCAGGTGATGCTGATCTGCTGACTCGAGGAGGGCCACGCTGGAGTACACGAGGGATTCGAGGTCTTCACCTCCGCCGCCAGGTGTGCGTATACCCAGCCTCAGCGTTCCGGATCGGTGTCCCGCGCGTTCCTGGCCTTCCGCCGAGAGGGGAGGAGCCGGGGGCGGAGCGAGAGGAGTGGCGCGGCCCCCGCGTGGGTCCTGCCGGAGATCACCTCGGCCCCTAGGAGAGGCGGCCGAGCTGCGGCGGCGCAGGAGGGGGCGGGTTCGGCAAGGGCGCGGCCTCTGTGAGGGGAGCGCGAGACGCGCATCCCCCGCGCTCGCCGGGGCCACTCGGGAGCCTCGCGGCGATCCGGTGCCCCACTTGGCAATCCGCTCCGCGCTCCTTCCTCGCGCCCGCCTCCTCTTGTCACCTCCCGTCTCAGCCTCCTCGCTCCATTCCGGCCGCATCCACCGCCATCCGAGTGCCTCAAAGAGCGAGAGGTGGTGCGCGGGACCGCAGGGCGCGCCCTCCGGCAGACCCCAGCCCGGCCTTGGCGGGCACGGGCGGCAGCATGGACACCAAGCGCTGCTTCGCCAACCGCTTCGATGACTACCAGGGCAGCCTGCTGGCGGGCCAGTGCGAGGAGGCGGTGGCGCCCTTGGTCACCGCCACCATCGAGCGCATCCTCCAGGAGCTGCCCCCGCTGGGGGGCGGCGCTGAGGGCCGGGGGGCGGCGGCCGCGGCCAGCAGTTGCCAGGGAGGGCTGTACGGCGGCGTGGCCGGGGTGGCCTACATGCTCTACCACGTCTCTCAGAGCCCGCTCTTCGCCGGGGCCCGGGAGCGCTACCTGCGCTCGGCCAAGCGCCTCATCGACGCGTGCGCCCGCGCCGAGGAGTGGGGCGAGCCGGACGCCGACACCCGCGCCGCCTTCCTGCTCGGGGGCGCGGGCGTGTACGCCGTGGCCACGCTTGTGTACCACGCCCTGGGCCGGTCCGACTACGTGCAGCCGCTGGGCAAGTTCCGGTCTCTGTGCGCCGTCTGCGCGCCGGTTTCCTTCCTCGAGTGCGGCTCCGACGAGCTGTTCGTGGGCCGCGCGGGCTACCTGTGCGCCGCGCTCGTGCTCAAGCAGAAACTCGCCCAGGAGGTAAGAGGCAGCCCCGGCCGCGAGGCGGCGCTCGCCGCCTGCCCGGCCCTGCCCCGCCTCCCTGCCCCGGACTCGCGGCTCCGGGAACAGCGTCCCTGGCTGTTCTCCACCTCTCTTTGTTACTCTTTGTCTGACACTGTCGTTTCTTGAGTCCCTTCAGGTTTATCTCCTGGCCTTTTCCCTCTCCCTCTTCTCCCCCCACCCACGCTCAGTCTCTCGGTTGGGATTCTGAGCCTTCGCGCTTTGCTCGTGTTTTACGGCGGACGCGGCACCTCCCCAAAAGCCTCTTTGCCCAGTAATTTTCTGGAGGCCCTTTCAAGTGAGATATTTTTTAATCCCAAATGAAAGAGATTTCCTTTCCTTTGACCCTCCTGTCAAAAGCTGAAGCACCCTCGAATGTTAGAGTACTAGAAAATAATAGAAGTTTGGGGGGCTGATTATGCTATTATTGTTTCCATCATTAAGGTGAAGGTAAGTGGCTTCTGCGACCCCCAGGTCTGTAACCCAGAATAACTGCCCAGCTATAGGTCTGATGTGCTTCCTGTGTTGCTTTCTATTCAGTTCATTTTATGGCTCTCATAAAATGCATATCTGATGGGGTGTCCTCTTTTAAATAAATGTAGGCAGAATTTTACCCCATTGGGATCGAATGTGTTTTGTTTTTCTCATTTTCAAATGCGTCTTTAGGATTGTCAAGACGACAGCATACTTGACAGGGCAGGTTTTCTTAATGAATAGCTTTCCAGTGGCTCCTTGAAGTGAATTGGATTTCACAACTACATATGGGGTGTTTTTTTTTTGTTTCGGATTCACTTTGAATACAGCCTGTGGATATTAGAAGAGAATGTGCCAGTTCCTATAGAGTAGGAAAAAAAAATCCTCCAAAGGATCATAGTAACTAGAACTGAAAGAGAGGTACTTTCATTCATAACCCACTGGAGCCAAATATTGTTCTAGGGAGGAAGTGACACATTTAACTTGGCTCTGTTTGGGCGAGAGCGGCGTTTGAAGAAAAATTAAAGGCACACAGTGTTTTTAAAGTGTAATTAACTTAGATAACTTCTACAGAGGCAGGCTTGATTTTTGTTTTAATTTATAGCAGGTTAATTCAAGTGAGAAAAAAGATTACTAAAGACTGCACTGTGCTAGCAGGGAAGCAAAGGGCTGTGTGACAAAGTTGTCTTGAAATAGTTCACTCTGCTTCTGAGTCATTGTTATCTGCTGGCGGTTTCCCAAGGGCCCTTCCAGTTGTATAAAACCTTTGAGAAGGCCACAGGGCGATTTACATATCATTTACATTATATTTGCATCTGCTTCTCAGACCTTGCTGTCTGGCGGCAGGCAATTTTCAAATTGTGCGGGTTCCCCCCCCCCCAGTTGTTTTCCTTAAACTTGCTGCTTTCCCTTTCTTTGCTTTTCTCTGGAATGGAATGGCAGAGTGGGAGACCCATCAGGCTACGCAGGTGGCAACAGATCAGAAGGACTCCTTGCCCCAAGACTGGTGGCCCAGGGCCAGTCTGCAGTGCTGATCCACAAAGACATTTATTAAGACCTCTCTTTTGCCCTGCTGCCAAACCAGATCTCTCTTCTTATACTACTCAAGTTGAGGTGCTCTGGCCTCTGCTCCCAGGACATAGAACAAGCGCTGAGAGTAAAACAAAACAAAACCCATCTCTTAGCCTGAGCAAATCAGCTAGTCTCAGTGCCAGCCTCAGCTGTGGTAACCCCAAAAGTTCAGGCTTGAAAGGCGCAGGGCAGAGGCTAAGCACGCCAGGCTGGAAGCCCTTTGAGGGGAAAATACAAGTTTTCTGCACCATCCCCACCCCCACGTCCTAGCCTGCATATGGCTTTGCCCTCAGTAGATGATCCATAAGCCTTGAGTAAATTGAACTGTGAACTTCTGTCATTTCTCTATAATGTGTCATTCTGTCCTGGGTTTCTTTTCCTCCAATGTCATTTATATTGACTTTCCTCTGGCTCGGTTACCACCCTAGTCTAGCTCGGCCCTACCGTACTAGGCACATCTTTGCCACCTCATAAGTAGCTGAATGAATGAATCACCCTATAGTGGGATCAGTGCAATGTATGTACTCTGAGCTGGCTTCTCTCACTCAAGCCGTTCCACGTATCTCTGAGACCCTAGGTTTCTTTAAAACACTTTTCATTATGTCACTACCCTGCTCAACATCCTGCAGTGGCTCCCTATTACCTTTTCTCTAGTGGCTGCTCATCTCACTCGCCGTTAGACCTAAGATCCTTAAAATGGCTGACGAAGCCCCATGTGACCCGGCCCCTGCTTACCTATTCTACTTTTTGCTCACTCGGCTTCAAGCAGACCAGCCTTCTTGCTGTTTCAGGTATTTATTGTCTCAGAGTGTTTGTACTCTCTGTTCCCTCTGCTTGGAATACTCTTCCCCTAGCTATTTTTATGGTTAGCTCCCTGACCTTGTCCAAGTTAGCTCCTCAATGAGGCCTTCCCTATCCACCCTATTTGAAACTGCCACCTGTCCCCTGACTTATGCCCCTTTCTTACTGCATTTTACTTATTTTGTTTATGTCGTTTTTTAAAATAACAGAACATACTTTATTTTTTAAATTTATTTATTTTTGGCTGTGTTGGGTCTTCGTTGTGGTGCGTGGGCTTCTCACTGCGGTGGCTTCTCTTGTTGCAGAGCACAGGCTCTAGGCGCCCAGGCTGCAGTAGTTGTGGCACGTGGACTCAGTAGTTGTGGCTCGCAGACTCTAGAGTGCAGGCTCAGTAGTTGTGGCGCACGGGCTTAATTGCTCTGTGGCATGTAGGATCTTCAGGACCGGGGCTCGAACCCGTGTCCCCTGCATTGGCAGGTGGATTTTTAAGCACTGCACCACCAGGGAAGTCCCTGTTTATGTCTTCTTAATTAGAATGTAAGTTCCATAAGAGTAGAGAGTTTTTGTTTGATTTCTGTACTTAAGCATTAAGACAGTGCCTGGTATATATCTGGGTACTCAACTTGCCTTGTTTTGGTGGTGCAAATATTATCTACTCTGTGGCTTGCTTCATCACTCAGTTTTAATGGCGTCCCATTTATCAATATCTTCCTTTATGGTGGTGCTTTTGGTGTTAATGTTTAAACAAATCCTTTCCTATTTCAATAAAAACTTTAAAAAAATCCTTTCCTACTGCCATGATATCAGTAAATATTGGTTGAATGCGTGAATAAATGAATACTAGTTTCGTACAAACTTGACCTCAAATCAAACTTAACCACTAGACCAGTGTTTGTTCAACTTTAACATTATAGGCCTCACCTGCAGATCTTGTTAATAAAATACAGATTCTGATTGAGCAGGGCTGGGATCGGGCCTGAGATGCCGCATTTCTGACAAGTTCCCGGTGATGCTGATGCTGCTGGTCCAGGGACCACACTTTGACCAGCAAGGCAATACAGTGCTGCATAGATTTCGGCATTATACCAGCCACGTCTATTAAGACACCGTTTTGTGAAGCTTGATATATTTATTTATAAGGTTTTAGTTTAGAATACTGATCACTATATCCTACCATGCTTTCATTATAAGGATCCGCAAGAGGAATTTCTGTCAGGGCTTCGAAACAGGAAGAGTTGAGCTCCTCCTGGAAATGGATTGAATTCTTTAAATCTCCAGGATAAACTGTGTAACTGATTGTTTCTCACTTTATGGTGGCTACTAGGAAGCATATGGCAGAATCGTGGTCCAGGTAGCTTATGTACAATACCTTATCACGTGTATTTTTGCATACTAGACTTTGCCCTGGGTTTATCTCATTTTTTTCGTCTTTCATTTACAGTTTTCTGAATTTTCTTCCTTACATTTGATTTTATTATTTTTGTTTATAAGATTCATACATTAAAGAAAGTGTGTGTATGTAGAGAGAGAGACAGACAGACAGAACGAACCACTCTCTCCAGGTAACATACTTTTGGTTAATTTGGCCCTCCTGGAAATACTCAAGGGAAATAGCTTAGCGGGTTTGTTGGGCAGATAGCCTTGAGCAACACAGCACTAAAGTCTTAAGAAATCACACCATAAATACTTGCATTGGGTCTATTCTGCTTTCCAGATTGGTGGAAATGTTGCAGGGAAAAGGAAGTTAGAAAGTATGGTGGAGGGATTAAGGGGGAGGCCTAGGGACCACAGTTAAAATAATAACTTTTGCCCCCTGGTGACCTTGGACAAATAATTTAACATCTTGGAGCCTTAATTTCCTCGCTTGTAAAATGGATTAATAATAGCTTCCTCCTTCGCTTAGTCTGTCATTCATTCATTCAGTGAATGTCAGGTTTCCACGTGTGCCAGGCACCTTGCTAGATGCCAGGATTGAGCAGTGAACAAAAATCAATATATAGTTATGTTGTCAGAAGGGCTTGGAAGGAGGTAAACAGGAAATAAGTGCAGGTGGGGCGGGAGAGGGGAGGGCTGCCGCCTGGCATACATTAGCGGGGAAGCGTTCTCTGCGGAGGTGATGTCCTAGCTCACCACTGAAGCATGAGAATGAAGTGGCTGCCTTAAGGGCAGGCATTCCAGGTCTTGCTGTTCCTAGGGGACAGCAAGGACAAAGCCCCCGAGGTGGGAAAGTGCTTAGAGATTTCGAAGAAAAGGAAGGTGGCCTGCCCAGCTGGAGCAGAGTGCGCAAGGGCTAGAGGGCTGGAGACCAGGCAGGAGCTGTGAGCAGGGGAAAAGCAGATCCTGCAGGGCCGGGGCAGTCCAAGTTAGGAGTTCGCACTTGTTTCAGGTTGAAACGGGAATGTCTTCATCTTATTCACCTTTCAAAAGAAGATTTCCCTGGTTTTCTGTGTAGATAATGGGTTGACCAGTATTAAGAAGGGTCACAAGGGGGGCTGATTAGAGGGGTTCTAAACCCTTTTGTGCCAAGGACCCCTTTGTAAATCTTGTGAAACCTACAGTACCTCTTTTTCAAGGACATTTTTAGATGCATAAAATACACAGGATTACAAAGGAAGCTAATTATATTAACATTCGGTTACCAAAACATTTAAAAAATGTGTGATGCAGTAGCATACGTGCTGCTTGATTAACACATTCAATAAGGTTTTGCAGCGGGGCCTAAGGATTATTGTACATTTGTATCATGAGGGTCAATGATATTTCAAGATATCTTCAACAACTGCAGCGTGACATGAATATATCTGTGATTTCTATAGGTGGCAAAGTCACAAGTACTCCTGGGTGGTTCGTGGTCTGCATTCATAATGAAAGGAAATGCCAAGTTGTTTAAATAAGATTGGAGAAAATATAGATGTGATTTTCTTTTCCCAAAGGGGACTGTTCTGGAAGTTGCTGCAATGACTCACCCTAGATAAAGTGCCTAGTGTAGTGCTTGACACAAAGTACATGCTTAATGAGATCAATGGTATTTCCCTTTGCACTACTAACAAAAAATCAAAAGTGATTCTGAACATCACATAGAAAATTATACCCAATACAAGAAATCTATCTTACAGCCATGATTATAGGAAAACACCTTTTACCAGATTGTTAGTTGTGTCCTTAGCTCATTGCTAAGGCAGGTGGTTGGCAGCTGTCTAAGCGGGGATGCCTTTAGCTGCAAATAATGGAATGTCCAGTGGAAAATGATCTAAATCAGGTAACGGGGCCACACAGCAGGGGGTGAGCGGCGGGCAGACGAGAGAGCGAAGCTTCATCTGCTGCTCTCCATCGCTCACATTACCACTTGAACCATCCCCCCCGCTCCCCGTCCATGGAGAAATCGTCTTCCACGAAACTGGTCCCTGGCGCTTCAAAATAATATACCTTCAAAATATAACTATATAACTTTTCTAGGATAGTCACTGCAAAGAGCTATGGAAATAAATAAATAAATGAACGAATGAATGAATGAATGAGCAGGCCTAAAGGAGTTCCATCTCTGCATCAGCTTTGGTGGTTTATGGAATGGAATGTGGACAACAAAGAAAGGCGATCTGAATACTGCTGTTGTAGGCACACACTTTGTAATCATTATGAGCAACCGCCATGTATTAAATACTTATGAAAGGCCCTAGAGATACAAAAATGTTACTAGACACTTGCACTGTCCTCAAGAGCAAAGCAGTCTAGATGTGGAAACAAAACACACACATACACACATAATAGCTTCCATGAGCAGTGCAGAGCTAGTGGAACTTAAGCTACTACAAGAGTGTTGTCATGAACAGCAATGGAACTGGCTTTCATTCATCTCCATGTAACATTTGAACAGAATATAAGGGAATATGTCCATCTATTTTTCCTCATTTCCTCTTTATTATACATCTATAAGGTAGTCTTAGCCCTATTTCATAGAAGGAATTGAGATTCAGAGACATTAAGTAATTGATCATGGACACTTAAACAAAAATGGAAGAGCTGAAATACGAAACCTGATCTACACTATAACATTATGGATGTCGTATATGTTAACAACAAGAATGAAACTGATGGCTGAATTGTCCTGGGCAAAGTTCTCTGTAGGATGCATGATAGATGCATTACAAACCTATACACTTCTCTTAGGGTCATAAGACTATAGCATCGCTGATTTATTTCCCAGTGAAAACAATTGCACACATGCACACATCGAGTAAAAAACACTGCTGCCATCCCCTAGTAAGACAGTAACGGGAATGACGTGACACTAAAATGACTTACAGATTCATTCCACATATGATATACTTCCTCTACACTGACCTTCCCTTTTTTGAAGACGGGAGGTTGTAATCATTGAGTTTTACGTACCTGCAGGTCCAATGTGCAGTGTTTATGAATTAGCTGAATACAACATGCCTCTGAATGTGAGCTATTCAGCCTTTGCCTGTTCTCTGTTCCCTTACTAACCTATCCTTTCACACTCAGTTGTATGTGTTCACTGCCAGGAATCGGATTAACCATTGAACAGCTCCAAGTACAGGGGGTCTTCCCTACCATTCTGGCATCAGGAGACAGTAGTAGTTTACCTCAAGTAGTGAAAAGGACACATGGAACTGGAATAAAGAACACATGAGTTCGAATCTCAGCTACACTCTGAACTAGCTGTATAAACATAGGTTACTCAAATTCTCTGAGCTTCAGTTTTCACATCCGTAAATCAGGAATAATGATATTTGCCTCCTGAACTTTGAACAGAATGCTGTATATTGAATACCTCTCTATGCACCAAGTACTCGAAAAGAGCTGATTTACTTTCTCATCTTCTTTATGGTTAGATAATGTGACAACAATCATTTTAATCACATGAAGTTGTATTTCAAGAGCATGACTTCACCAAAAATATATAGATTAAAATGCCATGTTATGTTGCTGTTTTAATGAATGGCACATTGAACATAAGAAGCAAATCACATCTTATAAATGGACAAAAGTTCAAATGATTTCTTGGATAACAAAAAGCTTCCCCACCAAATACACAAATATTTGTTCTTATGATCACTGTCATGTTTTTGTTCAGTTCTGAATATCCAGTTTCTCTGCAAGAAATTTACAAGTTGTCCTATTGATTGTTTTCAGAAGGGACATAATGCAATTGGTGATCAGAATACATAAGAATTGAAGATAAATTAATTGGGAAACTTGGGATCACTGTTAAAATGAACTTGTGTGGTAATGTCTTTCTGACTTTTAAGCAGGAAACTTTTGTCACTGATACTTTTTACTTATGGGCTAGTATTTGCTCTGAAAACAAAGTACTTGCCTGTAAAAAGAAACTACTTAATGACACAGAATTGTGTATGAAAATATCAGATTCAACAGACATGTGCTAGTTATCATATTGGGTTTTTTTGCAACATATGATATGTTATTTCTCATTTTATCCTCACAAAAGTGAATGAAGCAAAAATTATTCCTATTTTACAAAAGAAGAGACTGAATTCAGAGAAGCTAAGCTATTTGCTCATAGACACTTAGTGAGTTTCTGGCAGTGCCAGAGTTTAACCCCAGAGATTCAAACGTCAAGCACAGCATCCTTTACATTCTACGACTACTGCTATGAAAATCAGAAATGCTGTACTGGGTCAGATCAGTGATTTATTCAGCTCTCAATGCCGGTGCTGGGAGTTACAATATAACGTGGAGGCCAGGGTAAAAAGCTGGTACTCCAGGACAGAGATCAGTCCCGGGAATCAAAAGTCAGAAGGCATACCTGATTGAGCATTTGAGAAAAGTTAGTGAGTTAAACCAGGCAAGCACACATGTCTGAAAACACACAGGACAAAGCATGACAGGCCAGACCAAGCAAAGATATGGGAACTAGAAAGGCCTAAATCCTAGAGACTAAGGCAAATATGCAGGAATCTGGAAATTCACAGAAACCAAAGGGCCTGGCTCAGTATTTAGGAGAACAGACAGATGGTACCAATAACAAGGCAGGTTCAAAACCAATGCAGCCCATTTCCTGGCCAGGTAACTTCTTATACACTTTAACCAGGACGACAGATAGTTGTTGAAAGAGCCTCTCTCTCTAATACTGATATCAAAGAACAGTTTGAAAGTTTTAAAGCATATTCTATCTTTCATATCTAATACCAATCAAACTCTTTTTTTAATCTAAAAAACATAGGGTGAAAAAAAACAATCAAACATTTACACTTCTATTGGTTGCACAAAGACCACTAGAGGAAAGAATTAAAAAGCACACATTTATAGGATATTCTGAAGCATTTTTGAAAAATCACAAAGCTTGCATTTATGCTCAGAGATGATTAGGCAAAAGGCATTTCAGGATGCTGGGAAAAACCGGCCCTTAACAAAAGGTACTTGTCTCTAAAGGAATAATAGCTAAAACGCCTTCAGCTTATTGTAGTGAGAGCACAGATAATGACATCATAGAAACAGCATAAATCACAAAGCACTTACTGCTTAATGTCATCATATGGAAGCACATTTTGCTGAGGTACATATAATGGATGGGAACACTTTCTCCTTAATTACATGTGTCACAGGGACAACACGCACTATGAGAGATGCTGATCAGTGAAACTCAATGGAGCTCAATCTGCCCATTTCTCAGAGCCACGTCTTTGAAGTACACTTGATAAAATAAAAGTACCTTGTCTTTTGTCCATGTCATAATCAGAGATGCCTCGTACCCTCCCCTGACATAAAAAATACGGCTACGTTAGGTGGGGCAGCCTAGCCAAATGCATTTATATCTCAAAATTCACATTTCTTGGGTCTTTGTTTAGAATAGCACACCCTAAATGCCAACTCCTTACCCAGGCTTTCCTTCCACTAAGGCTTGGGCTCTGAGCATACTCAAACTGCCTTTTCCATGTCCAAGTCAGCATGGCTCTTGAGCTTACGACAAAAACAACAAGCATAACAGCTACTAATTACTGAGCAGTTACTATATGTCAAGCATTGTGCTATGCGCTTTATCTCATAGAAATAAAGGCAGTGTTCTTGCCGCTGTCAAAGGCCAACCCCTCCATTTATGCTCTGGATTCTATCTCCTCCTGTTTTCTCTTCCTTGATCGCTCCTTCTCGAACAGATCACCTCTGCTGACATATGAACATGTGCTAGAATTTTCGATATTTTAAAAAAGAGATCCTTCCTTGATGACACATCCAGCTATCATCCTCATTAGTCTATGCTTCTTCATAACCAAACTTCTCAGAAGGGTCCAATTCAATGGATATTTCTGCCCTCACTTTATACAGTTGACAATGCCCTCCTTCTTGAAACCTACTTAAAAGGTAGGTTTCCTTCTTTTATTTTTGCCATACCTCTTCATCTCCTTTACTGGTTCTTCATTATCCATACCCCCAGAGACTGATCCTGGACCCCCTCATTCCTTCTCTTTCTAAATTCTCTCTCTAGGTTATGTCATCCACTGTCATAATCTTAAAAATACAGTATACTGCCTACTCTCAAAAGTATATCCCTGGTCCATAATTCTGTGAACCCCAGACCTGTAGAAAAACTGCCTATTTGAAACTTTTATATTCCTATTCCACAGGCACCTCACATTTACATCAAAAACTAAACTTTGCCATTCCCCAAACTTATGCCCAAGTGTACTCCTCTCCCGGTTTTCTCCATCTCAATAAATGGTACCACTACAGAACCAGTTGCTGAAGCTAGAGACCAAGGTATCATCCTTTATCTCAATCTCTACATCTATCATCTTTACTTATTTATTTATTAGTAGTAGTGTTAACAACACTTGTATCAATAATAAGAGGAGATAGCCTTCTTGAACACCTAGTATGTGCCAGGCACTGTGCTAGGTGTTATAGCTGTATTAATTGATTTAATCCTCACACCAAGCTTTTGAGGTATGTACTATCATTATTCCCACTTTATAAATGAGAAGACTGGAGCCACAAGATGAAATAAGTTGCCTGAAGCCACACATCTGTTAAATGATAAAGGTTGGATTTGAATCCGAGGCATCAGGCTCCAGAATCCATCCTTTTAGCCACTACACTAGGCTGCCCTATTTCAGTTTGATGTACAATGTGCCTGTGTATTTATTAGATATTTTGGATGGGCAGCTGCCCACTTGCTTAGGGAAAACAGCCTTCAATGACAATCTCCCTGTGATTCAGTTAACCTTCTAAGATATACATTAATACGTATGTAGAAAGTTAAGCTCAAAAAGGTAAAGTAACTTGTTTAACAACATAAAGCTAGTAAGTGTTGGAGTTAGAAGTTAATCCAACTCTTCATGGGTCCAGAGACCAAAAATTTAACCACCAGGCTATACTCAACCTTGTTGAGTTTGCCACACGGACAGATGTAAACAGCCATCATCCATTTCCTCATCACCACACCACAGACAATCAAATCGCAGCCAAGCTCTTATGGTACAAAGACAACTTTGCCTTAGGATCATAAAGTTATTAGCAGCTATGCTCAGTTTTAAAGCCATATTTCATTGTTAGCCATTCTGAGAGACATGAGGCCATCCTGGGAAAGAAGGACTAGTAGAGAATAAGATGAACAATGAAAACACTCTTTGTCTACAGGGCTGGCTGTGAGGCTTCCTGCATGTACAAAGATGAGAGTATTGACCCACCATCAGTAGGGCGGAAACTCAGGAATTCTTTCTCTAATAGCAGACATGGAAAGCTAGTACACATCTAGTCACTTTTTTGGGGGTTCCTCTGAACAACTTCTGTAAAATAACCTCCAGGGTAAAGAGCACTGACTGGAGTAATGAATTAGAGTTACACTACAGTCCATGGGAAAATCAAATCCATAGCTCTGGCCAAAGTATGTCAGAGAAAAGTCATACAAGTTATATAATATCCTCAAAAAAAGCTATTTTTTTCCAAGCTGGTCACATGTCAAAGCACAGAAAGAGTAAAAACATAGAGGGGCTCTAGGAGATTGGCTACAGGGAACCATGAAAATTTTATCTATAAACATGAAATCTAACTAGCATGGGATTAAATTTGAAGGGGTTTCCCAAAACAGAAATTCTGCCTCCAAAATGTATATATGCTGGACTTGACTCTATTTATTCTATTAATTGCTCAGTTAAAAACTTATATGATGTCAGTAGAAGGACAAAATGAAAAGCATAGGAACCAAAAACAATAGGAAAAAATAGGAAAGGGGGAGGGAGGGATGGAGGGAGGGAGGGATGGAGGGAGGGAGGGAGGCAAGTGGCCCAGAATGAAACAGAAGGACATGAAGCAGAGGACACAGGAGATATTAAACAATTAGCTTTGGCATTAGAAAGCTAAATGTAAAAACATTTACAGAATTGCTTACACGGACTTTATCTTATACTACATCTTAAGTCACAGAACTCTAATGCAAACACACTGCATGTGCAAAGCAAGATGTATTCATATGCACTATAAATCATAATGAGATTATTTTAAATAGCATGACTCGGCTCTTAAGCTATCTGTTTCTGATAATATTTACATAACAGTTTTTACATCTTTAGAAGGGCATTGGCTCTCGTTCAGTGTTTCCTGGCCCATGTCTCCTATGTCATCTACCGACTTAGCACCCAAGTTTGTCCACATATGGTTACTCGGTGCTTTGTAGATGGAAGGGCACCACAAGCCGAGGAATGCAGACAGCCTCAAGAAGCTGGAAAAAGCAAAGACACAGATTTTCTCCTAGTGCCTCCAGAAAGGAATGCAGACCTATACACACCTTGTTTTCTCCCAGTGAGACTCATTTTGGACTTCTGGCTTCAAGAACTGTAAGGTAATAAATGGGTGTTTTTTTAAGCCGCCACGTTTGTTGTAATTTGTTACAACAGCCATAGGAAACAAATACATTTCCTTTCCCATTTCTTTGATTTCTAAGCCCTTTCTCTTTCTCCATTACTAATCTCATGCAATTTTTTCAATGGGAATATCAGCACCTCAATCTCTTATCTTGGTTTACCAAGCACAGGCTGCCAAAACCAAGGGATGTCTTCATCTTCACACACACCTCCTCTCTCAGCTCTTGCCATTTAGTTACAACAATCCAAAGACCTGATGGATTAATTTGTAGCCTCAAATGACATCTGTCCCCTTCATTTATACCATATTCCAACTTTCTCATGTTATTGTCCTCCTACATTATTGTCCTCTCTTCCTCCTGGGCTGCTTCAGAGGGTAAAAGAACAAAAAAGGGATACAACCACTCATGTTGGTTACGTGGCTTTCACTTGCCCTGATGTAGAGACAAGGCAAAGGCATACTTGTATAATGGAAACTGCCACACGAAGGGACACAATTGGACATGAAGAAATGGATGTTTCATCTAAATCTATGCCTCCTTACTGGTGCACAAAGAGAAAGACAAATGAGGGAGGGTGACGATGGAAGAATTATTATCAAAACTTCTATTACCCTCTAACAATCAAAGAAAGGCAGGTAGGAATCCAAAGGTCTTCCTCTATGTACAATAATATGACAGGTCTCATTAATTCAATCAAGTACCATTGAATGGCTAAACTGTATGCCTGCCATTTTGCTCAGTTCTAAGGGTGACAGAAATTAAGTAGGGTCATAGTCCCTTCCCTGTGGGAGTTTACAGTCCTATCCTGTTAGGGTAACAAAATCATCATCTATTAAAGAATTAGAAACTATCCCAATACAATATATTATCAAGAACTAAATCTTATGATTCTTATTCAATGAACTATACACTACAGAAAAAGGTGAGATCAATGAAGGCCAGAGTATGTGGAGAAAGCTTCTTAAGTTGGCGTCCAGATGAGAAAGCCACTTTTTTGCCACTGACTTAATTTCTTCAGCATAAGCGCTCTTTGTGAATGAGGATGAAGATGAAGATATCTGTAAAGGTTCGTTCCTAGGTCAGGGCTAGCCCACATGAGTCACTCTGCTTTCCCTACTACTGAGAGCAGAGTCTTTACTCCTGGTACTCATTCTCAGAGAGACAGCTAGGATAATGGATTAAAAGAGATGGAAAAAAATGGAAAGAGGCAGTAGGTGAAAAAAAAAAAAAAAAGAGTCTAAATAAAGCAAAGCTAGAAAGAGAGAGAAAGAAAAAAGTGGCATCCATCAGTCTTCAAAATGACAATTATAGGCTCCTCGTCAAAGCTCATAGCACTGAGGATAAGAGTCGTGAGAACTAAGCCTAACATCTCCCCAAATGTTGCTTCAGTGGCACAAAGACACAGCTCTAGTTTTTTTCCTCTCTTGCTCTTGCCCACCAGGAGCTTAAGGACACCCTTGGAAGATGTATTCCAGATTGCTGGCAGCAGAACTCACTGACATTGGGCCCTGTTCTCCAAACCGTCAATACTATACCCAAGATAATAATAATGAAAAGAAGCTAAATCTGACTCTCTCATGACGGGACTTACAAAGTGACCACATTGTAAGTGGCAGCCTGTAATTTACAAAAGTCTGGGAGGTATACAACTCTGGCCCAAAGAACATGGCATACAGTAGACACTCAATATATGCTTGTCGAATGAATGCTCAAACGAGTGACTGTACAGTACAACATAAGCTCGAGAATATGGAGACTTTCTAGTATAATACCGCTAGTAATATGAACTTGCTTTCAGTGAACGTTCGTGCGACTCAGGACACTGTGTCCCACAAAGGATATTCTTAGGCTTCCAGTTCTTGCCTATCTCTTCAGTCTCCACTGATACCATCCTCCCACTTGCTCACCAGGCTCCACTGACCTTCTTTCAAATCCCCAGATGTCTGCTGCTTTCTGCCATCTCAGGGCAGTTGCGTATGCTTTTGTCTCTGTCCAGAATACAACCTCTTCTCCTCACCCCACCACCACTGACTAGCTCCTACTCATCCTTGAGGTCCCTGGATTTTTCAATCTCCTACTTGAACCAGTATATAGTTTATAATATTCATGTAATTAAGAAAAACAGTTGATGTCAGGAAAGGTCTGTAATAGCATGTCCTTAGTGTCATTGTCATAGTTGGAAGAATAAGCTGATCAGACCATGAGTCTTGCCCATTGTACTAATTCTTAAATTTTGTGCCTAGTGTAGCCTAGTGACAAAGAAAGATACAACAAAGGTAAATTAAACAGAGTTGAGAACGACTCATTCTCTTTGATTTTTATTCTACAGTCCAAGAATCGGTCCCACTCCTCCCTGCACATTCCCTCCTGCAGCACATTTCCCACCACCACACTATCAATCCCCACTCTATATTCTGACCCCATTCAAAACTCAGAAAATGAACCTGCTGAAGTAATGGAAAAGTAACTGAAACCCCAGAAGAATGGGGCAATGAGTGTCATTTTGTTTCTATGCTCCAGTCTCTTCCAAGGCAAATGAACCTATGGGCCACCTACTATCAGAATCTATCCCAAGGACCCTCCCCATCAATGTGCCTTCACAAAACAGAGTTTACCAGCTATAGCAGCATAAATACTGACGCTTTTGTTAAGGCAGGAAAAAAACCCACTATCTTATTTGCTTTCATTCTCCACTAAGACTCCACTAGAAATGCATTCCTTGGCAACACTCTCATTGTGGTTGTAGTGGGAATGACAGCGTGGCCTCCACGAACACCATGATGCACAGTGGTTTCTCTCTCTATGCTGTGTGACAGGAAAGATCTATAGGTCACTTGTTGTGTTTTGGTCCAAACCCAAGCATGATAATGAGATGCTAATGTAGCATAAGGAAATCCCTATTTTATGTCATTAATAGAAATATAGACACTGACATATTGTAAACACTAATAGTATAAGGGCCCGGTATGCAGACCACCAAGAGGGTCTCCTGGGGATCTAGGAGCACAGGCTGAAAATTACTGAAGTTAGCATATTTTCTCATTCTATGTTCCTTCTTCAGAGGGTGCGATTTGAGGAGTGGTACGGTTGCCTCTTGAAATGAAGTTCAAAGCCCTTAGTTGCATTTCAAGTTTCTCAGTTGCCATTTGCATTGCCCTTCCTCCCATCATAATAAACTATATTTTTTTCCTTCTCAAACTCATTAACCTATGTGAGATAAGAGACATTTCTTATTAGTGCAATTGCAGAACTGACAGAAAAGGGGGCCGGAAAGGCACCAAGATTCTATCTGGGCACATGGCTCGGGTTCCTGCCGCAAACGGCTTTCAGTCTCTCAGTCATCAGATCCTTCACTGCCTGTCTGCTGCTCCTTCGAGACTGTAACCAGAGAGAAGAGACCTTCTCTGAACCACTAGACAAGGTCATCATTCTTCCATTACCCCACCCCCACCATGGGACCCAGATACTGCTTTCTTCTGAGTTACTACTGATGATTCATTAGGACCCCATATTGCACACTAACAGACTTAGATGAAGGTCTATTATCCTTTATTTCCAAAACTAGCTGCTTCACCCATGTTCTCTATCCATTGCTCTTAGCCACCTCCCAAACTGTGTTCCCTCAATAACCTGGTTCCTTTTTACTGGCTCTTCTGCCAATGCTTTTCAAACATGTGTCGCCCCTTGCCCTTGTCCCCCAGAACAAGAAGTGGGGAAAAAACACATTTGGTGTGATTCTGCTGCCATTTCAGAAATCAATTATTTTTCTCCTTCCATTCAATACCAAACTTGTGAACATTTTTATCTCAACACCTCCATTTTCTCAGCAGCCCTCTGCTCCTTAAGCTCCTATCTTCTGTCTTCCATGATCATCAAAACACGGCAATTATTCTCTCAAAGGTCACATATGACCTGCTCTCATCACTGTCTTTATTGTTGAACTCTGTAGTTTTCCCTGAGGTTGACCAGCCCCCCTTCTTGACTCGTCTCTTCCTCGTGTTTTCTTTTGGTAACTGTCCAATTCTGGTTTTCTTCTCCCTTTTCTAATCAGTTATTAAATCTCTCCCCACTGATTCTTTATCTCATCCAAGCAGGTGGGTATTAACTAAAGTTCTGTCTTCAGTCCTCTGTTCTTTTTGCCTCTAGCATTTTCTTGCTGAGGGGTGGGAAAATTTGATATAAAGCCAGAGTGGCAAACTCAAGTGCTTACTAGGGCCAGACAGGTAATGTAGATAACTGAAGAAAACGATGGATGGGTGTAAGATACAAACAGGGAGTATAGGATGCTGGGGGTAAACTATAGCATTAGCTTCTATTTCTAAGGGGTAGATGCTATACAGCCCCAGCCAATGTGTGCCGGGTTGGCCAAATGTGTCACCCCTGCCGATTTTTCATCAGAAATCTGAAGTCTGGATCTTTCTGCTAATTCTCAAAATTTCCAAATGTTAGTCACTGATTCATTTTTTTAATGATGTAGATTGTATCAGTTAGGATTGACTAGGTTACACTGTATTTACACATGACCCCAGATTCTTAGCTTACAGCAAAAGGTTGTTCCTTACCCACATTATAATCCCATCGCAGGTTAGCTGTGTATCTGCTGCACATCATGTTTAGTCTAGGACTCAGGCTGACACAGCTACTTCTATATTCTACTTCTATCTAGAATACTGATAAACAAACTCGTAGCAGAAGAAAAAGAAAACCTGGTGAATCATGCACTGAAACTATGTACTTAACTCATGCTTTATCGTTCCTCTCCGGAATACTGCACATCACCTCTGCACACATTTCCTTTGCCAAAACAAGTCACGTGGCCAAGGCTGACTTCAATGGGAAGGAGGAGTTTCATCCTCTCCCAGAGAGAGGCGGCGAGTATTTGTGATCAATAATACAATCTACTCTACTGGCCAAACACAACTATCAGTGGTCCATTACCAGTTTGCAACCTCTAAAGTTCAGTAAAGAGCAAGGAACAGAGACTCAGGAAATATGATTTGTCATTGCCACTCAGGACACTGGGCAAGTTACTTCACCAATGGGTCTCATCTGTAAAAGGAGGGACTCCGAATAGATGATATTTAAAGTCTCCTTACAGACCTACTATACTGAGTGTGTGAACAGCTCTGTACAGATAGAAAACTATTGAGCCTGAACCTGCAAAACTGCTCTCATCCAAGTCCCAGTACCACATTTTCTAAAAATAGCTGCACATTTTTACTTACATATCCAAACACCAGCATCCAGCAAGTCTTTTTTTTTTAATGAGAAAGCACCAATGCAGTTTATTTTAATTCTTCTAATTTATGAGAATAACTTCTTAATGCTACATCAGAAGTCAATTCATCAATACTGAATTCGGAAAGCACAATCAAGAAAGACCCAAATTTTTATTGGCACTACACAACTTAGCAGATACTAGATACCATGATTCTAGAACAAAATCAAAAGCAAACATCTGAAATATGCATGACAAAAGTTCTTAAACTCCAGGGGATCCATGAACCACCCCAAACTGTATACAAAAGATTGTGTAGTGCATGCATAGATTTTTCTGGGTAAAGGTCCTGTAACTTTAATCAGCTTCTAGAGGGGCCCAAACAGTACACGGGAGAATTCTGATTTCCTCTGTATTTTCAATAATGGAAGCCGTGGACCTTGGGAAGTTTACTTTTGCACGTTTAAGACTCAATTTTCATGGCAAGAGGGTAGAAAAGAAAAATAAAAGCAACTTGCGAGGACCGGGCAGGGAAAAACTCCAAAGTGTTTTTTACTTCATAAGTTTTAGTAACATGTTCTGGTTTAGAGAGGGGAAATGGGGACATCAGTGGTAACATCATAAGCTGAAGCAAGGAGACTCCTACAGGGATTTTTCAGGTCCTTAGAAAAACCAAACTTAGTATGAATAAAGCAATAGCAAGAATGAAAAATGCAATTTAACTCAGGTTTAATTTTCTGTTTCTGCATATTAACAACTTATTTTTGATTTCTGAATATCAAAAACTTCAATCAGAATACTTAAAAAAATATTATTCTGCATGCACTTAACAAATATGACAAAAGACAAGAATCCAGTTGTCTTGTTCACATATATTTAAAATCGGCCAGGACAGATAATCACGAACACTTCACTGCATTGATCTGAGGGCATCCTACCTCTATGCACACGTTCATGTAACACTACTAGTAATTACCCTGGAGCAAAAATTAAAGGCAAAGCGGAATCACCCTACAAAGCAAGTTTAAGGGATTAAACGTCATCATCACTACGGAGGACAAAGCTGCTGCCTGTGGACAGGGGCCCTTCCTCCTTAACATTCCCTGAATCACCCACAGTCCCTCTCTCATCGGAATCTTCTTCCTTCTCATCTGACTCTTCGTTAAACCCCTTCTCAGAGCCTTCTTCATCAAACATTTTCCCAGAGCTTTCACCTTCGAATTCTGATTTTTCAGAGTTATTTTCTTCTACCTCTTTTTCAAGAATGTTTGCATTAAGTTCCTTCGCCGAACTCTCTTCCTCAAAATATTTCTCAAGGCCGTTCTCATCAGGATCTGTTTTGAGTCTCTTCTTTTTGGGCTCCCCTTCTGCACCATTCTCTTTCGACTCTTTTTTAGGACTACCCTCTTCATTCTCTTTCTCGGGGCTGCGTTCTCCAGACTCTCTGTCGGGGAAGTCTTCTTCACGCGCTCTTTTGCGACAGCCTTCCTCAAACACTCTTTCGAGGCAGCTCTCTTCAGATTCCTTTTGGGGACAGCCTTCTTCAGCCTCTTTTTCAGGGCCACTTTCTTTAGCATCTTTTTCAGAAGCATCGTCTCCAAGTTCTCCCCCATCTTCTGTTTTTTCAAACTTCTTTTCATCTGTAGGTTCTTCAAATTCCATTTCAGTTACGGCTTCTTGAACATTCGTTTGAGATGTGCAAGGGTGAAACATATTTCTGGTGACGACAAACTCGTCGTCGTTCTCATCCGAGTTGTTGCCGCTCATGTTGCCGACTTAGCCCAGGTGCAGCGTCTGGGAGAGTGAAGAGGCCGAAGTGACGCTGGCTCGCCCCGCTGGGTCTCGACACCGCCGCTCGATCCACAACGCGGTGGGAGCGGGCACAGGAGTTCTGTCCTCCCCGCCGGCGGATTCTAAGATGACTGCGGGTCCCGCTGCAACGTCTGGAAACCGCTTGACAACGGAGGCCCGCTCACGCTGACGCAGTCGCCATTGTTGACGGCAGCCGCCATTGTCGACGCAGCCGCCACTGTGGACGCGTCGTGACATCGCCATCCAGCGAGTCTTAATCCAAGCTGCTCTTCACTCCAACATTGATTTTCTTATTTGTGAACGGTTCCACTAACAATCCAACTAATATGTTTGGACTCATCCTTATCTCTTTTATTTCTCTAGTCCCCCATCTCCAGCTAGTCATGAAGCTCTAGAAATATTGTCCTCCTGCTATTTCTTCCATCCATCCCTTCCTTTTCAGTCTGATTGCTATCAATCGTATCCATGCTTCTTATCTATTCATATCTGAATAGCTGACCTGGCTTACTATCTTGGCTCTTGCCACTCCTATTGCTGAAGTGTCAGTGCTGTCATACAATCATCTCCTTACCCCATCCACGTAACTCCCACAACCTCAACCCTATTCAAAACCTTCAGTAACTCCTCGCTGCCTTCAGGTCAAAACTCCTTCACCTGACATTCAGGTTGCCTTCAGTAACTGACTATATAACTTTAAGCCATTTAATAAACAGATGCTCAACATCACTAATTATTAGAGAAATGCAAATCAAAACTACAGTGAGGTATCACCTCACACCAGTCAGAATGACCACCATCAAAAAGTCTACAAATAACAAACGCTGGGGAGGATGTGGAGAAAAAGGAACCCTTTTCACTGGTTTCATCCCCACTATTGGTGGGAATGAAAATTGGTGCAGCCACTGTGGAAAACAGTATGGATGTTCCTCAAGAAACTAAAAATAGAACTACCATATGATCCAGCAATTCCACTCCTGGGTATATATCCAGAAAAAAAACGAAAACACTAATTTGAAAAGATACATGCACCACAATGTTCATAGCAGCACTATTTATAATAAAAGAAGCAACCCAAGTGCCCATCAACAGACTACTGGAGTAAGATGTAGTATATATACAATGGAATATTAGTCATAAAAAGAATGAAATACTGTCACTTGCAGCAACATAGATGGACCTAGAGAATATTACGCTTAGTGAAGTAAGTCAGAGAAAGACAAATACTGTATAACACCACTTAAATATGCAATCTACAAAGTAATGCAAATGGAAATACATGCAAGACAGAAACACACTCACAGATACAGAAAACAACTAGTGGTTGGTTACCAAAGGTGAGAGGGAATGGGGGAGGGGCAAGATAGGGGTACAGAATTATCAGATACAAACTACTATATATAAAATAGACAAGCAACAAAGATATACTGCATAGCACAAGGAATTATATCCATTATCTTGTAATGACCTATCCTGGAGCATAATCTACAAAATACAGAATCACTATGCTACACAACTGAACCTCAGATAATGTAAATCACCTATACTTCAATAAAAAATTTAAGCTGTTTAATTTCCCTGAGCCTAAATGTCCCCACTTGTGAAATGGACTTAATAATACTAGACAAGGTCATCATTCTTGCATTACCCCACCCCCACCATGGGACCCAGATACTGCTTTCTTCTGAGTTACTACTGATGATTCATTAGGACCCCATATTGCACACTAACAGACTTAGATGAAGGTCTATTATCCTTTATTTCCAAAACTAGCTGCTTCACCCATGTTCTCTATCCATTGCTCTTAGCCACCTCCCAAACTGTGTTCCCTCAATAACCTGGTTCCTTTTTACTGGCTCTTCTGCCAATGCTTTTCAAACATGTGTCGCCCCTTGCCCTTGTCCCCCAAAACAAGAAGTGGGAAAAAAACACATTTGGTGTGATTCTGCTGCCATTTCAGAAATCAATTATTTTTCTCCTTCCATTCAATACCAAACTTGTGAACATTTTTATCTCAACACCTCCATTTTCTCAGCAGCCCTCTGCTCCTTAAGCTCCTATCTTCTGTCTTCCATGATCATCAAAACACGGCAATTATTCTCTCAAAGGTCACGTATGACCTGCTCTCATCACTGTCTTTATTGTTGAACTCTGTAGTTTTCCCTGAGGTTGACCAGCCCCCCTTCTTGACTCGTCTCTTCCTTGTGTTTTGTTTGTTTTGGTAACTGTCCAATTCTGGTTTTCTTCTCCCTTTTCTAATCAGTTATTAAATCTCTCCCCACTGATTCTTTATCTCATCCAGGCAGGTGGGTATTAACTAAAGTTCTGTCTTCAGTCCTCTGTTCTTTTTGCCTCTAGCATTTTCTTGCTGAGGGGTGGGAAAATTTGATATAAAGCCAGAGTGGCAAACTCAAGTGCTTACTAGGGCCAGACAGGTAATGTAGATAACTGAAGAAAAAGATGGATGGGTGTAAGATACAAATAGGGAGTATAGGATGCTGGGGGTAAACTATAGCATTAGCTTCTATTTCTAAGGGGTAGATGCTATACAGCCCCAGCCAATGTGTGCCAGGTTGGCCAAATGTGTCACCCCTGCCGATTTTTCATCAGAAATCTGAAGTCTGGATCTTTCTGCTAATTCTCAAAATTTCCAAATGTTAGTCACTGGTTCATTTTTTTTAATGATGTAGATTGTAGCAGTTAGGACTGACTAGGTTATACTGTATTTACACATGACCCCAGATTCTTAGCTTACAGCCAAAGGTTGTTCCTTACCCACATTACAATCCCATCGCAGGTTAGCTGTGTATCTGCTGCACATCATGTTTAGTCTAGGACTCAGGCTGACACAGCTACTTCTATATTCTACTTCTATCTAGAAGATGTTTAGACAGTTTTCTATTTACTACGTACTTGGCTATTTCTCCCTCTCATTTTAATACCAATCAGAATTCATGGTGAGTGTCCTTCCCACCATGTATGTACAACTTTGATTCTACATCTCTTCATTTAACACCTAATCCTTATAAATATTTCTCAGTGACCTTCTGCTTGGGTTCATCAATATTATATACATTTTATCAGTTATGAAATCAATATTCACATATACTCTTCTCACATTTTATCATGTGAATACTACATTGTTGTATCAATTATTTGTAAAAATAAGACCATTAAAAAAAGAATTACTTTTTAAAAATATGATCTAGTTAGGTCAGCTACAAAAGGGAATACATTTCAAAATAACTGTGCTGAGAAAAAGGAGTCAGAGAGTTCTACTTGTATTAAAATTATAATGAATTATGACATTTACTTTCTTAAGCAAAACTTGAAATCGGTAGCCAAAATAATGTTTAGCCCCATTTAATAATGAAATGGTTATCCCCCTTATTAGCATCGCATCAAGCCCCCAAAACAGATTGAAAACTATTTACCAAAATTATAGGTGAAACTTTACTTATGCTCTTTTGTCATGCTTCCCAACTGAACATACTTAACATTTTTTACCATATTCATAAAAATTCACTGTGAAAGAGTCTTGCCATATCATATAACACAGGTGCAGAATAGCAGGGAGCTTCAAGTTCTTGGCAAATCTAGTGTGCAGAATAGGTCTGCGCGAGCAAAACTACACAGCACCATCAAATCTCCACACATATCTATTCAAGTAAGATTAATCTTTGCATTCCATGAATAGCGACTTAAAATGCACTCATAAATGTAAAATAAGAAATCAAGCAACTTCTTTACATTTCCAAAAGAACAGGTAAAATTGTCTGGGACAGGAAAGTTGTAGCTAGAAAGATTTGCAGCGCACTTCTGTTTCCAGTAATGAAGGAATTTATCTGTAAATGGAAGTATGTGTATATACTTCACCCTCGTGAGAAGGGAACACAGCCATCAGGTTGTAGTATTCACCAACATCCTCACTGCAATCAACTACTCCCTTTTCACTCACTTCCGCACTTTCACTGAGGTTACTTCGTGTCTGAATCCCTGACTTGCTCCCTGTGACTACTCTCATCCACGTTCTTGATTTAAATATTCACAGACGATCCATTCAAATCCTGGCACTAGCTCCATTCGTCTGGTCCTCATCTCACTAGAGACACCAATCCCTACAGTCAGACTCTAGACTTTGTTCTGGGCAATAATTACACCAACTTCACATCTCAATTTCAGTTATTCCACCTTCCGATCCCTGCTTTTTACCTACTTGATCACCCCTTTTCATATTCCCAAACCTCCAATCCTTCAATTCCAACACGTTTCCAATCCAGTGACCCTTACCACTCTTTCAGCATTCATCGTGCCTTGCTTTCAGTTCCTTACTTTCCCAGCTTAGACTCCACCGTCCTCTCCTATCCCTTCTTTGAGTCTACTTTTAACTCCTTTGCCTCTCTCTCCCGCTCTTATATTCTTCTGAGAAAACCCCAGTCCTGGTTAAATCTTAATCTCTGCCATTCTTGTACTTGCACCCAAACAGTTAAATATGGCTACAGAAAAACACATACCACACTGACTGCTTACATATGGCATGAATCCTAAAAGAGCCTTCAACGCTAGCTGAAAGTTCTGCCCCATTTCCCTCATCAATATATTTTCCCATTTTCCAATGATCATCTTATTTCTGTCATCGATTGTCCAACACCCTGTTTCCATTTCTCCTTCTCAAAGCATTGCTTTGTACATCACGGATAAAATTTTAAAAATTATAAGAGAACCGTCTTTTCCTCCCATCACCACATCTACCAGGCCAGTGACATCTGTACCCATATTCTCTATTCCCTCGGAGACAAAAGGATGAACTCTTTCTTCTACTGAGGCAAAGCCTTTCCTTTGTGCACTGGATCCCAACACTTTGCCAAATTAAATATATGTGAACACAGCCTGAAGGGGTTAGTGCGCCACGGCTAGCAGGGAGGGAGTCCGGGAGAAGTCTGGAGCTGCCGAAGAGGCAAGAGACCTTTTCTTGCCTCTTTGTTTCCTGGTGCGCTAGGAGAGGGGATTAAGAGCGCTGCTTAAAGGAGCTCTAGAGACGGGCGCAAGCCGCGGCTAACAGCGCAGACCCCAGAGACGGGCATGAGACGCTAAGGCTGCTGCTGCCACCACCAAGAAGCCTGTGTGCGAGCACAGCTCACTCTCCACACCTCCCCTCCCGGGAGCCTGTGCAGCCCGCCACTGCCAGGGTCCCGGGATCCGGGGACAACTCCCCCGGGAGAACGCACGGCGCACCTCAGGCTGGTGCAACGTCACGCTGGCCTCTGCCGCGGCAGGCTCGCCCCGCACTCCGTACCCCTCCCTGCCCCCCGCCTGAGTGAGCCAGAGCCCCCGAATCAACGGCTCCTTTAACCCCGTCCTCCCTGAGCGAAGAACAGACGCCCTCAGGCGACCTACACGCAGAGGCGGGGCCAAATCCGAAGCTGAACCCCGGGAGCTGTGCGAACAAAGAAGAGAAAGGGAAATGTCTCCCAGCAGCCTCAGGAGCAGCGGATTAAATCTCCACAATCAACTCGATATACCCTGCATCTATGGAATACCTGAATAGACAACAAATCATCCCAAATTGAGGAGGTGGACTTTGAGAGCAAGATTTATTATTTTTTCCCCTTCTCCTCTTTTTCTGAGTGTGTTTGTGTATCCTTCTGTGGGAGATTTTGTGTGCATAGCTTTGCTTTCACCATTTGTCCTAGGGTTCTATCCGTCTATTTTGATTTTTTCTCTTTTTAAAAAATTTTTTTCTTACTAATTATTTTTTATTTTAATAACTTTATTTTACCTTACTTTAGTTTATCCTCTTTCTTTTCTTTCTTGCTCCTTCTTTCCTTCCTTCCTTTCTTCCTCCCTCCCTCCCTCTCTCCCTCCCTCTCTCGGTCGCTCTCTCTCTCTTTCTTCTTTTTCTCCCTTTTATTCTGAGCCGTGTGGATGAAAGGCTCTTGGTGTTGCAGCCAGGTGTCAGTGCTGTGCCTCTGAGGTGGGAGAGCCAACTTCAGGACACTGGTCCACGAGACACCTCCCAGCTCCACATAATATCAAATGGCAAAAATCTCCCAGAGATCTCCATCTCAACACCAGCACCCACCGTCCCTCAACAACCAGCAAGCTATAGTGCTGGACACCCTATGCCAAACAACTAGCAAGACAGGAACACAACCCCACCCATCAGCAGAGAGGCTGCCTAAAATCATAATAAGTCCACAGACACCCCCAAAACACACCACCAGATGTGAACCTGCCCACCAGAAAGATCCAGCCTCATCCACCACAACACAGGCACTAGTCCCCTCCACCAGGAAGCCTACACAACCCACTGAACCAACTTTAGCCACTGGGGACAGACACCAAAAACAGCGGAAACTACAAACCTGCAGCCTGCAAAAAGGAGACCACAAACACAGTAAGATAAGCAAAATGAGAAGACAGCAAAACACACAGCAGATGAAGGAGCAAGATAAAAACCCACCAGACCTAACAAATGAAGAGGAAACAGGCAGTCTACCTGAAAAAGAATTCAGAATAATGATCGTAAAGATGATCCAAAATCTTGGAAATAGAGAAAATACAAGAAACATTTAACAAGGACCTAGAAGAAGTAAAGATGAAACAAGCAACGATGAACAACACAATAAATGAACTTAAAGATACTCTAGAACGGATCAGTAGCAGAAAAACTGAGGCAGAACGGATAAGTGACCTGGAAGATAAAATAGTGGAAATAACTACTGCAGAGCAGAAGAAAGAAAAATGAATGAAAAGAACTGAGGACAGTCTCAGAGACCTCTGGGACAACATTAAACGCACCAACATTTGAATTATAGGGGCTCCAGAAGAAGAGAAAAAGAAAGGGACTGAGAAAATATTTGAAGAGATTATAGTTGAAAACTTCCCTAATATGGGAACGGAAATAGTTAAGTCCAGGAAGCACAGAGAGTCCCATACAGGATAAATCCAAGGAGAAACACGCCAAGACACATATTAATCAAACTGTCAAGAATCAAATACAAAGAAAACATATTAAAAGCAGCAAGGGAAAAACAACAAATAACACACAAGGGAATCCCCATAAGGTTAACAGTGGATCTTTCAGCAGAAATGCTGTAAGCAGAAGGTACTGGTAGGACATATTTAAAGTGATAAAGGAGAAGAAACCTACAACCAAGATTACTCTACCCAGCAAGGATCTCATTCAGAGTTGATGGAGAAATTAAAACCTTTACAGACAAGCAAAAGCTGAGAGAGTTCAGCACCACCAAACCAGCTTTATGTCAAATGCTAAAGGAACTTCTCTAGGCAAGAAACACAAGACAAGGAAAAGACCTACAATAACGAACCCAAAACAATTAAGAAAATGGGAATAGGAACATACATATCGAGAATTACCTTAAATGTAAATGGATTAAATGCTCCCACCAAAAGACACAGACTGGCCGAATGGATACAAAACCAAGACCCATATATACGCTGTCTACAAGAGCCCCACTTCAGACCTAGAGACACATACAGACCGAAAGTAAGGGGATGGAAAAAGATATTCCATGCAAATGGAAACCAAAAGAAAGCTGGAGTAGCAATTCTCATATCAGACAAAATAGACTTTAAAATAAAAACTATTAGAAGAGACAAAGAAGGACACTACCTAATGATCAAGGGATCAATCCTAGAAGAAGATATAACAATTGTAAATATTTATGCACCTCAATACATAAGGCAAATACTAACAGCCATAAAAGGGGAAATTGACAGTAACACATTCATAGTAGGGGACTTTAACACCCCACTTTACCACTGGACAGATCATCCAAAATGAAAATAAATAAGGAAACACAAGCTTTAAATGATACATTAAACATGATGGACTTAATTGATATTAATAGGACATTCCATCCAAAAACAACAGAATACATATTTTTCTCAAGTGCTCATGGAACATTCTCCAGGATAGATCATATCTTGGGTCACAAATCAAGGCTTGGTAAATTTAAGAAAATTGAAATTGTATCAAGTATCCTTTCCGACCACAACGCTATGAGACTAGATATCTATTACAGGAAAGTATCTGTAAAAAACTACAAACACATGGAGGCTAAACAATACACTACTTAATAACGAAGTGATCACTGAAGAAATCAAAGAGGACATCAAAAAATACCTAGAAACAAATGACAATGGAGACACGACAACCCAAAACCTGTGGGTTGCAGCAAAAGCAGTTCTAAGAGAGAAGTTTAGAGCAATGCAATGCCAACTTAAGAAACAGGAAACATCTTGAATAAACAACCTAACCTTGCACCTAAAGCAGTTAGAGAAAGAAGAAGAAAAAAACCCCAAAGTTAGCAGAAGGAAAGAAATCATAAAGATCAGATCAGAAATAAGTGAAAAAGAAATGAAGGAAACGATAGCAAAGATCAATAAAACTAAAAGCTGGTTCTTTGAGAAGATCAACAAAATTGATAAACCATTAGCGAGACTCATTAAGAAAGAAAAGGAGAAGACTCAAATCAACAGAAGTAGAAATGAAAAAGGAGAAGTAACAACTGACACTGCAGAAATACAAAAAATCATGAGAGATTACTGCAAGCAACTCTATGCCAATAAAATGGACAACATGGAAGAAATGGACAAATTCTTAGAAATGCACAACCTGCCAAGACTGAATCAGGAAGAAATAGAAAATATGAACAAACCAATCACAATCACAAGCACTGAAATTGAAACTGTGATTAAAAATCTCCCAGGAAACAAAAGCCCAGGACCAGAGGGCTTCACAGGTGAATTCTATCAAACATTTAGAGAAGAGCTAACACCTATCCTTCTCAAACTCTTCCAAATATAGCAGAGGGAGGAACACTCCCAAACTCCTTCTACGAGGCCACCGTCACCCTGACACCAAAACCAGACATGGATGTCACAAAGAAAGAAAACTACAGGCCAATATCACTGATGAACATACATGCAAAAATCCTCAACAAAATAGTAGCAAACAGAATCCAACAGCACATGAAAAGGATCATACACCATGATCAAGTGGGGTTTATTCCAGGAATGCAAGGATTCTTCTATATATGCAAATCAATCAACATAATACACCATATTAACAAAGTGAAGGAGAAAAACCATATGATCACCTCAATAGATGCAGAGAAAGCTTTTGACAAAATTCAACACCCATTTATGATTTAAAAAACCCTGCAGAAACTATGCACAGAGGGAACTTTCCTCAACATAATAAAGGCCATGTATAACAAACCCACAGCCAACATCATCCTCAATACTGAAAAACTGAAAGCATTTCCACTAAGATCAGGAACAAGACAAGGTTGCCCACTCTCACCACTCTTATTCAACATAGTTTTGGAAGTTTTAGCCACAGCAATCAGAGAAGAAAAGGAAATAAAAGGAATCCTAATCACAAAAGAAGAAGTAAAGCTGTCCCTGTTTGCAGATGACATGATGCTATACATAGAGAATCCTAAAGATGTTACCAGAAAACTACTAGAGCTAATCAATGAATTTGGTAAAGTAGCAGGATACAAAATTAATGCACAGAAATCTCTGGCATTCCTATACACTAATGATGAAAAATCTGAAAGTGAAATCAAGAAAACACTCCCATTTACCACTGCAACAAAAAGAATAAAATATCTAGGAATAAATCTACCTAAGCAGACAAAAGACCTGTATGCAGAAAATTATAAGACACTAAAGAAAGAAATTAAAGATGATACAAACAGATGCAGAGATATACCACGTTCTTGGATTGGAAGAATCAACATTGTGAAAATGACTCTACCACCCAAAGCAATCCACAGATTCAATGCAATCCCTATCAAACTACCAGTGGCATTTTTCACAGAACTAGAACAAAAAATTTCGCAATTTGTATGGAAACAAAAAAGACCCCAAATAGCCAAAGCAATCTTCAGAACGAAAAACGGACCTGGAGGAATCACGCTCCCTGACTTTGGAGTATACTACGAAGCTACAGTAATCAAGACAGTATGGTACTGGCACAAAAACAGAACTATAGATCAATGGAACACGATAGAAAGCCCAGAGATAAACCCACACACATATGGTCACCTTATCTTTGATATAGGAGGCAGGAATGTACAGTGGAGAAAGGACAGCCTCTTCAATAAGTGGTGCTGGGAAAACGCGACAGGTATATGTAAAAGTATGAGATTAGAACCCTCCCTGACACCATACACAAAAATAAATTCAAGATGGATTAAAGACCTAAATGTAAGGCCAGAAACTATCAAACTCTTAGAGGAAAACAGAGGCAGAACACTATGACATACATCACAACGACATCCTTTGGACCCACCTCCTAGAGAAATGGAAATAAAAACAAAAACAAACAAATGGGACCTAATGAAACTTAAAAGCTTTTGCACAGCAAAGGAAACCATAAACAAGACCAAAAGACAATCCTCAGAATGGGAGAAAATATTTGCAAATGAAGCAACTGACAAAGGATTAATCTCCAAAATTTAAAAGCAGCTCATGCAGCTCAATATCAAAAAAACAATCCAATCCAAAAATGGGAAGAAGACCTAAATAGACATTTCTCCAAAGAAGATATACAGATTGCCAAGAAACACATGAAAGAATGCTCAACATCGGTAATCATTAGAGAAATGCAAATCAAAACTACAATGAGGTATCACCTCACACCGGTCAGAATGGCCATCATCAAAAAATCTACAAACAATAAATGCTGGAGCGGGGGTGGAGCAAAGGGAACCCTCCTGCACTGTTGGCGGGAATGTAAATTGATACAGCCACTATGGAGAACAGTATGGAGGTTCTTTAAAAAGCTAAAAATAGAACTACCATATGACCCAGCAATCCCACTACTGGGCATATACCCTGAGAAAACCATAATTCAAAAAGAGTCATGTACCAAAATGTTCACTGCAGCTCTATTTACAATAGCCAGGAGATGGAAACAATCTAAGTGTCCATCATCAGATGAATGGATAAAAAAGATGAGGCACATATATACAATGGTATATTACCCATAAAAAGAAACGAAATTGAGCTATTTGTAATGAGGTGAATGGACCTAGAGTTTGTCATACAGAGTGAAGTAAGTCAGAAAGAGAAAGACAAATACCGTATGCTAACACATATATATGGAATTTAAGAAAAAAAATGTCATGAAGATCCTTGGGGTAAGACAGGAATAAAGACACAGACCTACTAAAGAATGGACTTGAGGATATGGAGAGTGGGAAGGGTAAGCTGTGACAAAGCGAGAGAGAGGCATGGACATATATACACTACAAAACCTAAGGTAGATAGCTAGTGGGACGCAGCCGCATAGCACAGGGAGATCAGCTCGGTTCTTTGTGACTGCCTGGAGGGGTGGGATAGGGAGGGTGGCAGGGAGGGAGACGCAAGAGAGAAGAGATATGGGAATATATGTATATGTAGAACTGATTCACATTGTTATAAAGCAGAAACCAACACACCATTATAAAGCAATTATACTCCAATAAAGATGTAAAAAAAAAGAAGCATTCAGATTTATTAAAACTAATTTAGAATAATAATAAAAAAGATGTGGCATATATATACAATGGAATATTACTCAGCCATAAAAAGAAACAAAATTGAGTTATTTGTAGTGAGGTGGATGGACCTAGAGTCGGTCATACAGAGTGAAGTAAGTCAGAAAGAGAAAGACAAATACCGTATGCTAACACATATATATGGAATCTAAGAAAAAAAAATTTCATCAAGAACCTAGGGGTAAGACGGGAATAAAGACACAGACCTACTAGAGAATGGACTCGAGGATATGGGGAGGGGGAAGGGCAAGTTATGAGAAAGTGAGAGAGTGGCATGGACATATATACACTACTACATGTAAGACAGCTAGGTAATGGGAAGCAGCTGCATAGCACAGGGAGATCAGCTTGGTGCTTTGTGACCACGTAGAGGGGTGAGATAGGGAGGGTGGGAGGGAGGGAGACGCAAGAGGCAAGAGATAGGTGGATATATGTATATGCATAACTGATTCACTTTGTTATAAAGAAGAAACTAACACACCATTGTACAGTAATTATACTCCAATAAACATGTAAAAAAAAAAGTGAATCAGCTATATGTATACATATATTCCCATATCCCCTCCCTCTTGCATCTCCCTCCCACCCTCCCTATCCCACCCCTCTAGCTGTGACCCCCCCAATTTTTATCTTCAGTGGTGAACTCCAGATCTGTATAATCAGTTTCCCATATGACTCCTCTACTAGCATGTATAATAGGAATTTAAAATAAAGCATTATCTCCCACATATAAGCAATATCATATATTTCTCTTTCTGTTTGAGTTACATCACTTAGTATGATAATCTCTACTTCCATCCATGTTGCTGAAAATGGCATTATTTCATTCTTTTTTACGGCAGAGTAATATTCCATTGTGTGTGTGTGTGTGTGTGTGTGTGTGTGTATGTGTGTGTGTGTATATTCATTCCACATCTTTTTACCACTTACATGTGAAATCTAAAATATGACACAAATTAACTTATTTACAAAACGAAGTAGATTGACAGGTATAGAAGCAAATTTATGGCTACCAAAGGGGATAGGTGGGGGTAGGGATTAATTAGGAGTTAGGGATGAACAGATATACACTACTAAAAGTAAAAAATACATAAACAACAAGGACCTACGGTATAGCACAGGCAACTATATTCAATATCTTGTAGTAACCTATAATGGAAAAGAATCTGAAAAAGAATATATGTATGTATAACTGAGTCACTTTGCTGTACACCTAAAACTAACACAACATTGTACATCAACTATACTTCAGTGAAAGAAAGAAAGAAAAGGCATTATCACAAGAACACATAAATTCCTACTTCTAAATTTGCTCTTCTTGCCATATTCCCCATTTTGGTAAATGGCGTCACCGCTCGGCCAATTGCTCAGGCTAGCCTTGACTTCTCTAATTCCATGCTGAAGTTGGATATAACTTCACGATATATTCCCAAAGGGAGCGCTTCTCACCATCTCTACCCTTACTGCTCTTCTCTGAGCCACCATATCTTGCCACACAATAGCAAGGGCCTCTTACCTTGCTTTCCGACTGCAATTCTTTTCACACTCTACAATATTTTCCACACAGTAAACCAGAGTCACCTTTTAAACATCAACATCAGGTCCCATTCCTCCCCAATTACAATGCTCAGAAGGCTTCCCATTACACTTGGAAGAAAATCTAAAGTCTCCATTGAGAATGAGAAATACCCCATTTCAGAGCTTTTTGAATCTGCTCTTCCTTCTGTCTGCAATGTTCTTTTCCTAGATGTTCATACGGTTCGCTTTATTCAGGTATCGCTCAAATGTCGCAACTCTGGAGAGTCCTTCTCAGACTACCACACCCCAATTATCACCGTCTATCACTCTCTACCACCTTCCCCTGCTTTATCTTTAAATGTATCTCTACGAGATGTGGTATGTATATCTATGTTTATGTCTGTATTTCCTCTCTTCTCTAGGCTTAACCCTCTGTGAAAACAGAGACATTTTAAATTAGCCTCTAAGTTCTCACTACATAGAAAATGCAGAGCACAAAGTAGATGCTCAATAACTATTTGCTGAATGAATTAATAGAGGAGATGCTTTTCTAAATGATAGGATTGATTAAGAGTCTACAATTTTTCCCTCACATTTTAACAATGAAAACCCGTTCTACCCTCATCTTGTGTTCCCATAATGTGAAACAATCCCTACCAGAAGTGGTCTCTTCCTCTTCAAAAGATCTCATTCGTTTTCCTTCTTTTTACTGATCAAATACAATTTATCAGAGTTTCTTGTATTATAATACATGCCTTTCTCAGAGTTTCCACTGCAGTCACATCCACAACAAGGGCTACGTGTCATTTCCTTTGTATGTAAGGTTAATACTATATGTCCCAGTCAATGTGCTCATTATCTACTTTACCCCATTGGATTCTAACACAAATCACCCCCTCTTAAATAACAGGCCCTCAAATACTCAACTGCATGAATGAATGAGTTTATCTCTGAAATAAATAAATCAGGTACCTCAAACTGTAGTGTGAAATGACTCCATGGGCAGTAGTTCATTAGAAGAGCTGTGATGTGCACGACAGGTAAGAAAGGAGATTTCAGTCTCCCATTTAACCCAAAGTAGAATCAATTATCTACAGTTTCCTCAATTCTAAAAGTGCATTCAAGAATATGTACAAGTCATAGAAATAGCAACCCATTTATAGTCAGAAGACACACACTAGAATATCTTCTTTTCCATATTTTGGTTATGTGACCTTGTACTTCAAGAAGCATGTCTCCTCTACTATACAATCGAGGCTATATTAGCAAACTCAGACTTTGCTGAAAATTAAAGGATTACTTTATATAAGTGCCTAATACCGCCAACATCACAGAACAGATACTCAGCATACATTTGGGAAAGAGGAGGGAGTAAGGAAGAAGGGTCCTAAAAAGGTACCCAGGAAAGAAGCCAAGAAGAAAAAAAAACAACACTTTTTGATGGTGTTTACCCAGGGTGATAGCCTTCAACTAAACCTCACTCAATCCTAGCTTTTGCTTAAGATGAAAATGTGCATTTGCAAAATAAGAGTCACTAATAAGGCCTCCTATCGCTTATCGGTGAAAATAAAAGTTTCCTTGGAGAAATTATATGGGTTCCTTCACTGCAGCAATTACCCACATTGGCATTAGTTGTCATACAGGTATAAACAGATGCAAACAGAAGTTAGACTTCTTAACACCAGGGAGACTTCAAAATCCATGGTTTTTCGAAGAAGAAGAAATTAGGGAGAGCCTGATGTATAACTGTGTTAGTGTAGCTACTTAAAGTTTTCAAAATGCCCATCCACAATCTTTGGGGGGCTTTTTGTTTGTTTTGACGTTTATAACACAGAGAAACCCCAAAGACTTATTATCTCCATTTTATAACTGAGAAAACTCCAGGTAACTGAATTATCTAAGGTCAAGTGTGAGGTCAAAGTCTTCTAGTTGTGTGTATTATTTCCACACTGACACTCAGCAGTACCATGGACAATGAAATATTCACCTTGAAACCTCGGACCCCAACCACTGAAAGTAGAGGAAGAACATTCCCAGCACCAGGGCCTCTAGGAAAGGAAACATAAAGATGGACTTGCATTTTCTGGAACCAGTTGTACCCTGCTCTTCCATCTCGCCTGGTACAGCCACCACAGCTGTGTCAGTTGTGTGGCAGGAGCAGGGATATATTAGATTCAACTCTGGAAGGATGCAAAAATCACAAACCCAGTAGAATTGGATATCATGGCCAGCGATACCCATGTCATGCTCTCCTGACCTCTTACCATTTAAGCAGAGGATAAGGATGTTGTTGTCTTTTCAATCTATCCTTAGAGCAACTAAAGAATCTTCAGTATGTATGATAAAAACCAGGCCTTTGAGTAAGGAAAATATTTATAGCACCATTTGTAATATTTATAGCATACCCAACAAATCTTTGCATTGTGAGGAAGAAATTGACAGCACATGGAAGAACTGAAAGATAATGAAATAGCTACTCTTATAGTTCACTAGCTTACATAATGGGAAATGTGCTCAACCATCCAGGGGGCTGTATGCTGGGCTCCTAAGCCAGGCGAGTCTGTGCACGGGGTTCCAAGATTTTGCAGAGTCACTGTTTGGGTTCCTGGCTGGGCAAGCCTAGAGGCTGCGCTCTGCAGTTGGATGGGGCTGCTGGCTTGCGACCCTGCCTAAGCAGGGATAGAGGACGAGTTCCATGGCTGGGCCTGACTGCTGGCTGGGGACCCGATCTGGCTAGAGCTGCCCACGTGCTCCCTGGCCAGATGAGATTACTGGCTCCACACCACAGGTGGAAGGAACTGCTGGCTGTGCTCTCTGATTGGGCACCACTGCCGTCAGGTACACAGTCCATCACAATCTCCATGCTGGAAGCCGGAAGCCCTGCGCCGCCCCCTTTATTTCAAGCTGATACCAGGCGGTTGAGCTCTCCCTTTTCTCCCAGTGTTCCTCGAGAAGGATGGATGTGGACCTCATGGGAAGCTCCCCAGGATGGAACCCGGATGCTCACGCTGGGGTCTCTTTGCTCCACTGGAGAAACCTCTTGGTGCGGCTGCGTGCTGGCCTGCAGGAAGGGCTACGTGGTCAAAGTGAAGCTGCCTTGTGGTCCACAGGGGGATGCTTCGGCCTCACTTCTGGCTCGTGGGATTTTTTTTTTTTTTCTTTTTCCCCACAGAGGCCTTCTTGTCTGTGGAGAGTTGCTAGTTTGTATTTCCTTGAGGAACACTAAAGCTGGGAACCTCTGATTCCACCATCTTGCTGATTTCGCACCCCTCTTCCCCAATCAGACCTTCTTTCTAGCATGTGGCGAAAGTAACTAACTTCTAAAAATCACTCAACGGACTTCCCTGGTGGTCCAGTGGTTAAGACTCTACGCTTCCACTGCAGGGGATGCGGGTTCGATCACTGGTCAGGGAACTGAGATCCCACACGTGTTGTGTGGTGTGGCCAAAAAAAAAAAAAAAAAGACTATAAAATTTAAAAAAAACCTCAAATCTACTATACATTGCATATTTGCATTCTTTCCTTCATATCCTTAAATAAAAACATATTCAGCTTTGTGAGCTATCATATTTTTCATAATACACTACAGAATACCAGTACCAGTATTTAATGGATCTGGATTCAATAGACTAAAGGTCTATACTCTTGAAGTAATTTTAAATGATATCTATTACTTTACTACTACACTAAAATAATTTAAAATAAAAGCATTAAAATTAAGATCTACTACTCTTTGCACCATTATTATTATTACACCCCAAGTAGAGAAAGCTCTGCAATAGAAATAAATAGACATGATCTAATGTCCCTGACCTTAGGAAGTTTGCAATTTCCTTAGAATGAAAAGACAGATACACTTGAAATTAAACACCAGCTCAGGGCTATAATATTACAAATGTCTAAAGGCTATATAAATTTATATTTTTCATAAGCTACTTTTTGAAGATTAATTCCTCTTTCTCACACTCATCTTTGGGATTTATTAATTCCAAAAGCTATTCATAGTTTGGAACTGCATTACCTGCTAACCTTTCCACCAGAAATAACCTAAAGCAGATTTCAGTGACTAGCTAAGAAAGAAAAAGAACCAAATAAGAGGGAAGGAGAAAAGCATTATATTAGCCTTCTGGGATTTTAACAGAAGAGTCTAAAATTTAACAATTAAGGTGAGCTTTTTTTTTATGTTGGGGGTAGGAGTTTATTAATTAATTCATTTATTTTTGCTGTGTTGGGTCTTCGTTTCTGTGCGAGGGCTTTCTCTAACTGTGGCAAGCGGGGGCCACTCTTCATCGCCGTGCACGGGCCTCTCACCATCGCGGCCTCTCTTGTTGCGGAGCACGGGCTCCAGACGCGCAGGCACACTAGTTGTGGCTCACGGGCCTAGTTGCTCCGCGGCCTGTGGGATCCTCCCAGACCAGGGCTCGAACCCGTGTCCCCTGCATTAGCAGGCAGATTCTCAAGCACTGAGCCACCAGGGAAGCCCCAAGGTGAGCTTTTATAGAGTGAGTAGACTACTTTCGCAGGGTCAGTCTAGTTCCGATATGCTTACTGAAATAAGTTAGAGGGAGGCACATACTGTATGCTAGTACTTATAAATGGTATCCAAAAAAAAAAAATCACATATACAGAGAAGAGATTGGTGGTTGCCAGAGGTGGGGATGGGCAGTGGGGGAAATGGGTGAAGGTGGTCAAAAGGTAAAAATGTCCAATTATAAGTTCCAGGCATGTAATGTACAGCAATGGTGACTATATAGTTAACAATACTGTATCGCATTGTTGAAAGTTGCTAAGAGAGCAGATCTTAAAAATTCTCATCACAAGAGAAAAAATTTTATAACTATGTGAGGTAATTAATGTTAACTAAATTTATTGTGGCAATCATTTTGTAATATATACACATATGAAATTATACACCTTGGACTAATACAAAGTGATATGCTAATTATCACTCAATAAAACTTAAAACGAATCTTGCCTTAAATAAACTTCAGGGCTTCCCTGGTGGCACAGTGGTTGAGAGTCCGCCTGCCGATGCAGGGCACAGGGGTTCGTGCCCTGGTCCAGGAGGATCCCACATGCCCCGGAGCGGCTGGGCCCGTGAGCCATGGCCGCTGAGCCTGCGCATCCGGAGCCTGTGCTCCGCAACGGGAGAGGCCACAACAGTGACAGGCCCTCGTACCGCAAGGGGAAAAAAAAAAAAAAAAAAAAACTTGAATTGGTAGACTGAGTAAAGCAGATTGCCCTCCTTAGTGTGGATAAGCTGAAGGCCTCAAAAGAACAAAAAGGCTGACCCTCCTTTGAGCAATAGGGAACGCCTCCTGTCTGACTGCCTTCGATCTGGGACATCAGTTTTTTTCTTGCCTTCAGACTTAAACTGACCCATCAGCTCCTCTGGCTTCTCTTTCTACTCAGGCTCTCCTGCGTCTCCAGCTTGTTGACTGCAGATCTTGGGTCTTGTCAGCCTCCTTAATTGCGCCAGCCAATTCTTACAATCAATCAATCAATCCTATTGGTTCTGTTTCTCTGCAGAACACTGACTAATACAAATACTGACCACAAACATTTCATTTTATGGTCCTATAATCACATTAAAAAAATACAATCTATCTGCTCTGAAGGTTTCTCACTCTGTCTTTCTACTTAGTTTACATTCTTCGTTAACAGAACACTGGATGAAAGGCTTTTGTTTATACATATGCATATTTCCTTTGTGGAAATTTGAGGTCCCAGTCCATGCTTGTTTGTTGATTTTCCCTTAGAAAAGGTAGTTTTTAAGTTTTAGGTTTCTCTTAGTGATAACATATATTCTACTGTTACCTACTTACCTAGGAAGTAATGCTGAGGTACAAAATATCTGAGAAACACCATCCATTATCACCCCTTAGTACGAATATAACCATTCAAGAGTATTATTATTTTAAGAACAGTTTAAGGAAAGAATCACACTAGGGCACTATTCAAATAAGAAATCACGCAAGTGATTAACTCAAAACGCTTGCACTTACATTCGTGAATAACATTTAAAAAGATTGGGCCAGAAGCTCAGTGCACTCTCCCTGCCTCACTTGTTGCAGAGGGGGCTGGGTGCTGAAGCTCAGGCTTCAGAGGTCAGGCCCAGAGACAGGACTGGGGTTGGCTGTGCGGAGACAGCCTGAAGAGGCTGGACTGTGGCAACTGAGGGTGTACTCCGAAGAAGCCAGGGCCTGCCAGAGAGGCAAGGTGCCATTACTGGGGGGCACACGAGAAGAGGGGTGGGACCACTATAAGAGCTTCTTTCCCTGTGAGCACTCCCAGGCAACGAGGCACCAACTACAGGAGCTCCCAGGGCAGGAGCGAGTCACCAACGCTATTGTGGGCTCCAGAAGTGGGCACAGGATATCACCACAAGACCCACAGGCAGGTGCCAAGCGCTGCTCCTGCTGCCCTGGGACAGCGCAGAGAGCAGCTGCCCCTAGGAGACCCACAGGCAGGCGCCAAGCCCTACGCCTGATGTCCCGGGAGTGCATGGACCGCAGCCGACCCTAGGAGACCTGTGAGCAGGTGCCAAGCCCTGCCCCCGCCATCCTGGGAGCACGCAAGGGCTGCTGCACCTGCACACCCCATATCAAGGGGAGAACTGCCAGCACACACGGAGGAAAGAGGCAGCAAGCATGCAAACTGAAAGCAGCCCCTCGATTCTGGAAAAGACGGCAGAGCAGAAGGACTTGAGCTCACCTCCTCTCATGCAAACACCACGACCACAGCTAACTGCTGAACAACCATTGACAAAAAGGACTGGAACCTATCAACAAAGATACCTTACAGTCAAAGACAAAGAAGAAGCCACAACAAGACAGTAGGAGGGGCACTTTCATGACATAATCAAATCCCATACCCACCAGGTATGGGTGACCCACAAACGGGAAAATAATTATATCACAGATGTTCTCCCACAAGAGTGAGAGTCCTGAGCCCCACGTCAGGCTCCCCAGCCTGAGGGTCTGGCATCGGGAGGAGGAACTCCCACAGCGTTTGCCTTCGAAGGCCAGCTGAGCTTGGGTGCAGGACTGGGGGAAACAGAGATGCCACTGCAGAAGGGTGCACACAAGGTTTCATATGCACTAGGACCCAGCACAAGGCAGTAACTCCATAAGAGCCTGGGCTGGACATACCTATGAGTCTTGGAGGATCACCTAGGGAGGTGGGGGTCAGCTGTGGCTCACTTGGAGGGGGGGCAAGGACACAGGTGGCAAAGGACCCACAGGATATTGATTGGTGTGAACTCTCACAGAGATCACCATTTTGGCCTCAAGACCTGGCCCCACCCAACAGCCTACAGGCTCCAGTGCTGGAACGCCTCAGGCCAAGCAACCAGCAGCACAGGAACACAACCCTGCCCATCAGCAGACAGGCTGCCTAAAGTTGTCCTGAGCTCACAGCCCCCTCAAAACACACCCCTTGACACGGCCCTGCCCACCAGAGGGACAAGCTCCACCTACCAATGGGGAGGCACCAGTCCCTCCCAACCGGGAAGCCTGCACAAGCCTCAGGACCAACCTGACCCACCGGGGGGCAGACACCAGATGCAAGAGGAGCCATGATCCTGCAGCAGCAGAAAGGAGACCACGAATACAGAAAGTCGGACAAAATGAGACAGCAGAGAAATATGTGGAGGATGAAGGAACAAGATAAAAACCCACAATAGCAACTAAATGAAGTGGAGATAGGCGACCTACCTGAAAAAGAATTTAGAGTAATGACAGCAAAGACGATGCAAGGTCTCGGAAAAAGAATGGAGGCACAGATCGAGAAGATACGAGAGATGTTTAACAAAGAACTAGAAGATTTAAAGAACAAACCAACAGAGATGAAGGACACAATAACTAAAAAGGAAACCACATCAGAAGAAATCAGTAGCAGAATAATTGAGGCAGAAGAACGAATAAGTGAGCTTGAAGACAGAATGGTGGAAATCACTGCCATGGAACAGAATAAAGAAAACAGAATGAAGAGAAATGAGGACACTCTCAGAGACCTCTGGGACAACACTAAACGCACCAACATTTCCATTACAGGGGTCCCAGAAGGAGGATAGAGAGACAAAGGGGCTGAGAAAATATTTGAAGAGAATATAGCCCAAAACGTCCCTAACATGAGAAAGGAAACACACTCAAGCCCAGGAAGCACAGGGAGTCCCGTGCAAGATAAGCACAAGGAGGAGCATGCTGAGACACATGTTCATCAAACTGACAAAAAGTAAATACAAAGAAAAAATATTAAAAGCAACAGGAGAAGAGCAACAAATAACATACAAGGGGATCCCCATAAAGTTATCTGCTGATTTTTCAGCAGAAACCCTGCAGGCCAGAAAGGAGTGGCACAATACATTTAAAGTGATACAAGGGGGAAACCTACAGCCAAGAATACTCTACCCAGCAAGGCTCTCGTTCATACTCGACAGAGAAATCAAAAGCTTTACAGACAAGCAAATGCTAAGAGAATTCAGCACCACAAAACCAGCTTTACAAGAAATCCTAAAGGAACTTCTCTAGGAGGAGAAGAAAAGGCCACAACTAGAATCAAGAAAATTACGAATCGGAAAGCTCACCGGTAAAGGCAAACATAAAGTAAAGGTATGAAATCATCCACACACAAACGTGATATCAAAACCGGCAATCGTGAGAACAGGAGAGTACAAATGCAGGATACTGGAAATGCATTTGAAATTCAAAGACCGGCAACTGAAAACAACCTTATTTGTATATAGACTGCTATGTCAAAACCTCATGGTAACCACAAACTGAAAATCTGCAATAGATACAAACACAAAAAAGAATAAGGAACCCAAACACAACAGTAAAGTTAGTCATGCTTCAAAAGGATACATGCACCCCAATGTTCACTGCGGCACTATTTACAATAGCCAAGACATGGAAACAACCTAAATGTACATCAGCAGATGACTGGACAAGGAAGATGTGGTACATATATCTATGATGGAATACTACTCAGCCATTAAAAAGAATGAAATAATGCCACTTGCATCAACATGGGTGACCCTGGGGATTATCATACTTCCTACTTACTTCATAAGTGAAGTAAGTCACACAGAGAAAGACAAATATCAGATGATATCGCTTATATGCGGAATCTACAAAAAAGATACAAATGAACTTATGCATAAAGCAGAAACAGACTCACAGACCTAGAACACAAGCTTGTTGTTACCAAAGGGGAAAGGTGAGGATCACGGATAAACTGGGAGTTTGGCGGTCACAGACATACACACTACTATATTTTAAAAAGATAAGCAACAAGGACCTACTGTATAGCACAGGGAACTCCACTCAATATTCTGCAATAACCTAAATGGGAAAAGAATTTGAAAAAGAATACGTGTCTGTACATGTATAACTGAATCACTTTGCTGTACACCTGAAACACAACATTGTAAATCAACTATACTCCAATAAAATTTTTAAAAATAAAAAAGAAATAAAAATAAACAATTAACGCCAATACTTCCCAAACTCTTCCAAAAAAAATCAAAGAGGAGGGAACACTCGCAAACTCATTTTACGAGGCCAACATTACCCTGGTACAAAAGCCAGGAAAGGACACCACCAATAAAGAAAATTACAGGCCAATATACCTGATAGATACAGATTCAAAATTCTCAATAAAATACTATCAAACTCAACTCAGCAGCATATTAAAAAGACCATTCACCATGATCCAGTGGGATTTATCTTGAGATGCAGGGATGTTTCAGCACATCCACATTAATCAGTGTGATACCTCACATTAATAGAATGAAAAATAAAAATCATATGATCAACTCAATAGACGCAGAAAAAGCATTTGATGAAATTCAACATCTGTTCATGATTTAAAACAAAACTCTTAACACATTAGGTATTGAAAGAATTTACCTCAACTTAATAACATAACATGGTCATAATGTTGACAAGCCAACAGCTAATATAATAATAAAGGTGGAAAGGTTGAAAGCTTTCCTCTAAAATTAGAAATAAGACAAGAGTGTCCACTCTCACCACTTCTATTCAACATAGTACTGGATGGTTAAGCCAGAGCAATCAGGCAAGGAAAACAAATAAAATGCATCAGAATTTTAAAGGAAAAAGTAAAATTGTCTCTATTTGCAGAAGACATGATTTTATATCTAAAAAAATTCCTAAAGACTCCACCAAAAACTTACCATCTAATCAATAAATTCCATAAAGTTGTAGGATTCAAATTTAACATGCAAAAATCAGTAGCGTTTCTATACACTAACAAAGAATTATCTGAAAATGAAGCAAAGAAAACGATCCCACTTACAATAGCATCAAAAACAATAAATTACTTAGGAAAAAATACAGCCAAGCAGGCAAAAGATCTCTACACTGAAAACTATGAGACATTGATGAACAAAATCAAAGATGACATAAATAAAGGGAAAGAGACTCCTCATTCATAGATTGGAAGAATTAATGTTGTTAAAATTGCCACACTACACAAAGCCATCCATAGATTTAATGCAATCCATACCAAGAGTCCAATGGCATTTTTTACAGAAATAGAAGCAACAATCCTATAATTTAGATGGACCCAAAAAGGACCCTGAATAGTCAAAGCAATCCTGAAAAACAACCAACCGGGAGGCGTCACACTTCCTGAATTCAAGCTATGTTGTAAAGCTACTTTCTTCAAAATAGTACGGTGCTGGCATAAAAAGAGACACCTCAACCACTGAAACAGAATCAAGAACCCAGAAATAAACCCAAATGTATATGGTCAAGTCATATTTGACAAGGGAGGCAACAATACTCAGTGGAGAAAAGACGGTCTCGTCAATAACTGTGGCTGGGAAAAGTGCATCTTCACATGTAAAAGAATGAAATGAGACCCCTATCTTACACCACTCCCAAAAATTTACTGGAAATAGATTAAAGACTTTAATGTAAACCCAGAAACCATAAAACTACTGGAAGTAAACACAGGTAAAAAGCTCCTTAACATGGGTATTGGCAATGAATTTTTTGTACATGACATCTAAAGCGCAAGCAAACAAAATTTAAAAAATAAATAAGTGGGATTACATCAAACTAAAAAGCTGCTTAGCAACAGAAACGACCAACAAAATGAAAAGACAACCTATGGAATGGGAAAAAATTCTTGCAAACCAAATATCTGATATGGGGTTAATATCCAAAATATGTAAAGAACACATACAACTCAATAGCAAACAAACAATCCAACTAAAAAATGGGCAAGGGACTGGAATAGACATTTTTCCAAAGAAGATACATGAATGACCAACAGCTATGTGAAGAGATGTTCAACAGCACGGGCAATGCAAATCAAAACCACATGCGATATCACCTCACACCAGTTAGAATGGCTAGCATCAAAAAGACAAGAGATAACGAATGCCACCATGAACATGGAGAAAAAGGAACCCTTATGCACTGATGGCGAAATTACGAACTGGCACGGCCACTATGGAAAACAGTATGGAGATTCCTCAAAAAAATTAACAACCATATGATCCAGCAATTCCACTTCTGGGAATACATCAGAAGGAAGTGAAAACACTATGTTGAAGAGATACCTGTCCCTACCCCACGCCCCATGTTCAGAGCAGCATTATTTGCAATAGACAAGACATGGAAACAACCTAAATGTTATCCTTTCACCTGTAGACGGACAAAGACATGGGATACGTATATACAACGGAATATTACTCAGCCATAAAGAAGGAGGAAATCCTGCCATTTGTGACAACATGAATAGACCTTGAGGGCATTGTGCTAAGTGAAATCAGTCCGAGAAGGACAAATACTGTATCATCTTACCTGTATATGGAATCAAAGCAAAATAACTCACAGAAAAAGAGATTCGATTTGTGGTTACCAGAGGTGGGGCATGTGGGGAGAGGAAATTGGATGAAGACGGTCACAAAGTGAAAACTTCCAGCTTTAAGATAAATAAGTACTGGGGATGTAATATACAACATGATGAATATAATTAACACTGCTCTATAGTATACACGCCAAGTTGTTAAGAGTAAATCCTAAGCGTTCTCATCACGAGGAAAAACATGTTTTCTTCCTTGTATCTATATATGATGATTGATGCTAACTCATACTGGCAATCACTCCATGATCTATGTAAGTCAAACCATTCTGCTGTACATCTTAACCTTATCAGTGCTACATGTCAATTATATCTCAGTAAAACTGGAAGAAAAACCATATGGCAGACTTACGCATTTGAAGGACACTCTTGCTCCCTCAGCCATTTTTGTAACCAATCCCTGCCCTAGAGGATGTACAATAAGATTAGGGCATCTTTATGTAAATATAGTGTAAGCACCAGACAGTTGGGTTTTGTTTTGTGTTGTTTTGTTTCTGTAATGCAAGTGCCTGACCTTAAGCTTCGGATTGCCTAGGCACCCACTTCAAAGACAGCTATCTTGAATAAACACACTGCAGGCTACAGGACTAGAGGAAGAGCCAGGCAGCCCGGCCCCAGAAGTTTCCTTTGTTTCGGAGATCTCTGGTCCACTTAGATAACTCACCATTTGACCACTTGTTTTTCCCTTCCCGAGTTTTAATTCCCACCCTTCTGTTTTAAATTCGCCAACAAAGAGTGAACCTGTGAAACCCTAGGCACCCCATCCTAGACTCCAATAAAGACACAACCCCAGGCCCACTACCTTTCTGCCGCAACCTCGCTGAGTGGCCCCAGCTGTACCATGTATCCTTCAGGATTTGTGAGTAATAATCCTTGGTTTTCTTTTCTTTTCTTTCAAAGTTCCCTGATGGTTGTTGCCATCGTAAGAACCACCAGGGCGGGTCCAATCACACCACTGGCTCTGAAAGGGGAAATGTCTGTGAGGGCTCACCTCAGGCCCAGGTGAGTGCCCCTAGGCATTTCTAGCCAATAGATCACTACTGATAGGTTGAGACCAGCACAAAACAATTGGCCTTGTTGGCAGGATTGCATGATTGCCTTGCAGTTAATCAAGAGGAATACCCGTTAGCTGCGACTGACTTACTAGCTGACCAGCCCAGGGGGGGAACACCACCTGGGAACGGAACACCGCTTGCTGGAGGTCTGCCATGCTGCTACGTGCTTTTGCATATCGCCTCTGTCGTGCGATGCCTGCGGTACCCACGTCAAAATGTCACTGCTGCCATAATAATTCAATGATCTCCCCAGAGCAGCCGTGATCAAGGCCATACGGTCGAATGAGACAGTCAGACCACTAATTTAAAAGGCCTTCATTGACCATTCATGCACGTGAGGGTCCTCCGTGCCTCCTGCTGTGCAAAATTGGCATGATCCAATGGCTTTGTCATTTCCATCACCACAGTGACCCAAACGACTCCCTGAGTTTCCAACCCTGAATAGGCCCCATCTGACCCTAAGCCCAGAGAATTCCTTTTTACAAAGTGCCCCCCTAATCACAGGGCAGCGCTACTACATTTCGGGGGGACTCCTGAAACCATCCATCAGGCAACTGGAGGGCAGTGACATGGTTGCTAGACACAGAGGAGATTGCTGCCCAGATGCCCCAATACGTCACACTCAAGGCCCTCCGTCACCACCGCTCCAGGAAGGTCTCCCTCGAACAAATGTCCCTCAATGGGAAGGGTTCCCCACTCCCTTCCTAATAAACCTCTGATTTAATTTTGTCCCTTATGGGAATACACAGGCAAAACCTCTACTGGGAGTTAGGAAAACCTGGGGTTCCTGGCTACTTAACCTCTGGACAGCCACTCTCTAAACTCCAGGCCCCAAAACTCACATTCTCCCAGCTACAGCCCTCTTCTGCCGGCCATCTTCTAGCCCCAAGCCCGTCCCCGCTACCCCCTCTGCCCGCTTCCCTAACCTCCAGGACTGGCAGCCACTTAAGCTCCTACCCTAGGAAATCAGCCGCTCCCAGGGGCTTGTCCCACCACCTGGGGACAATTACCCCTGTACCACTCTGGTGGTCCATTAGGACAATAAAAATGCACAGTCCTTTTTGGCCCTACTAGACAAGGGGACCCAAGTCACTGCCATTCTAGGCAATCCCTCTGTATCCCCAAAAGGGAAGCCCTTCCACCTACAGGGCACTGCTGGTAAAACAATCAAAGCTTCACAAAGCTATTCGGATATCACTATTGGGACCCTTCACCTCAAATGGCTTCCTCTGGTGGTGGCCCCCCAGCTCGTTCTTTCCTATTATAGGCATGGAGGCACTGACACAACACCGTGCCACATGGAGTAAGCCCAAGTTCTTGGCCTTGCTGGTGGGACTCTCCAAATGGACGCCAGGGACTCTTCGTCCCCTGGTCAAGACGGTAAACCTTCCCCAGTAGGGACTTAAACAGGCCGCTGGAGGCCTACGCCTACGTCATCAAAGAGGTGCTTCAGACTGGAGTCACGAAGCCACCATCTCCCCGTTCAGTAGCCCCATTTGGCCAGTACTTAAGCCAGCCACCAACCAAAGGCACCTGACCGTTGGCCATCAAAACCTCAGTGGCTCAGGTTCCCCAGTAAGGCTCCAATCCCTAATAACATAGAACTGACTGAGGATGTCCAGTCGGCCCAAGGAGCGTCCTCTGTGTTCACTGACCTACTAACATCTTCTATTCTGTTCCCACCTTGGAGGAATCCCAGGCTCCGTTTGCCTTCACTTTTGAAGGGGGCAGGTTATACATTTACGTGCTTCCCAGTGGGATACTGAAACGGCCCTGCAACCATACATAACCTCTGCCACCAGGACTTAAGCACCTTACAGTTGGAAAGGTGCCGCTTTGGGCACTACGCTGATGACATTACGCTCAGGGGTTCCTCTGAGAAAGCAGTACGAGCAGATTCGCATCCCTTCGCACACCACCCGGACCTCAAGAGCCAAGGCCCGGCCTCATCTGTCTTGTTTCTGGGCATCATCTAGTCCTCTAAGGGCTGAGAAATTTCCCCAACGGCCAAACATCAATTACTCACCATTCAACCACCCACGACACTCAGACAAGCACAACACATATCAGGCTTTTTCCTGTTCTGGAGGCAACACATCCCTCATCCCGCCCTATCGTATACGCAATCGCACACAAGTCACCCACCTTCCACTGGGGCAAAGCCCGACAAGTGTGCTTTGCAAGGTGCCCAGCACGCAGTCCAGCAAGTCTTACCTTTAGTTCCCACTGGTTCCACATTCCATGTCAAGTGGCCTCCTGCAGTCTCGGGACCAAACAGGAGTCTACCTGGCTTCCTATGGGGTTGTGGACTAAGCACCTTCCCCAGCGGCAGGCCCGTAGACTCCCCCTGGGCACCAGCTTTCGGCAGCCTCTCGGGCTCTTTTAGGAACTGAGCCCCTAGCCAGCCTCCTCCCCCCCCCCGCCCGGTATCACTCTGAACACAAGTTCCTCAAGTGCCCTGAGTGAGAGACGCCTCTTAAGAGAAAAGCTCAGCACGGCCACTGATGCCTCCTTGGTAACAGGGAAATGGTACCTTCAGGGGAGGGCTAAACCTGATGTCAAAGGCCTTTCCAAATGACAGGAGGATGTGGTTTCCCCCATGCTCAGCCCCTTGCCGGAGAGCCTCGAGAGGTGACAGCCCCCATCCCCACCCCACCCCGCTTTCTCCTCCTGTGGCTACTTGGGGAGCCCCTTGGGACCACCTGTCTGAAATGGACAGGGAGTCAGTGCTCTTCACCGAGGGCAGTGCCATCGCTGCATGCCATGCAGCTCGCTGGAGGGCTGCGTCATCCACCCGGCCTCGGGCACCTTTCTAGTCGAGGAGGACACTCCTGGCTCAGCCCAACTGGCAGAACCTGTAGCTGTTCACCCAGCCCTTAAGGAGGCCACCAAAAGGGGCCTTTCACAGCCTCCCGGGCTGTTGCTAACAGCCTTGCAGTTGGGTCTGGCCAATGGCTACGGGACAATTTTCTCATACAAGGCAAGGCCATCTGGGGCTCCAAGATACGCAAGGAACTAGCAGAATCCCCCATCCCTATCATCAGTTCTCACGTTTCTGCTCATGCTAACCCTTCCACACCTGAGGCCATTTTAGGAATACTGCGGTCAGACCCCCTCACTCAGCCCTCCACTCTCTGCCCTGTAGATGCCTCAGGGTACCGACCCTTCTCCCCAGCTTGCGAAATGGACCCGCACAACCTCAGGTCATCGGGGAATTCGTGCCTTAACAACTCGTGTTCATGCGAGGGGACGCCCCCCTCTTCAGCGGCAGCCAAGGTGGTGATAGATGAGCGCGTTCTCTGCACCCAAACCGAACAACGGGGACCCACTCCCCCGGGGAGACCGACCATACTCCCGCTCTGCTGGGGCTTCCAGATAACCCATCACCATCACTGATACTTAACACGAGGCTTCCCTTGGTGAACTCCGCCCACAATTCCTCCTCAAAACAGGTAATCTCTTTCCTTACTACCTTCAATGCTGCTCCCTTCAGATGGCCAAACACTGCTGACTCTGACCAGGGCACCCACTGTACCTCTCAGGACATTCAACAGTGGGCTCTCCCACCCAACATTCTTCCAAACTTCCATCTAGGATCCCACCCCCAGGTGGCTGGCCTCATCAAGCATCTTAATGACCTCCTTAAAGAGACACCACTTAAATTATTTGCAAGCAAGTGGTTCTCGAAATGGATGCAACTCTTGCCGCAGGCCCTCATCTTGCTTAATTCTCACCCCCTGAGCCTTTATACCCCTCATACCAATGATTACACAATTATCACACACCCTCCAAAATGCCACCGCGGGTCGTTTCTGGCAGTTCTCAAGCTTTCACACTCTAGCACGAGGCCCTTTACGTTTTGACCTCTGACTCCACTTCCCTATGCTGCTATGATTTTCTTTTTCATCATCTGACCATCCGCTTCCCTCTGATATAGCCTGATCGAGGGCAGAGAGTCCTATGTGGTCCCGTCACCACTGAATGCCCCACAGGCCACAAGCCCACCAAGTCAGTGCGAGATCATCTCTTTGGAAATCCTGCCAACGGTGACGACTCTCCAAAAGCAGCCACCTCCACACCGGCCGCTCTCACCAAATACAGTGGCCACAAGAGCTGGCTGATGAAACTGAACGCCCCGGCTAATTTAGAGGAAGCAGAAGTCAGCGCCCCGGGACCAACCAGTGGCGCACTTTGGGTGTCTGAAAGAGGGAAAGGAACTCTGCTTGGTGGACGCAGGCCACATTTGGGGATGAGAACATGCCGAGCAAGCTACAAGTCGTGGCCTGGCCCCACGCCAGGCAAGGCGACCCAGTACTTTCCCCCACCAAGCAACCGCGCTCAGCCATTAAGCAATACACAGAGAGCTCATCCAGAAGGAACCTGACCCCAGCTCATTCGAACGTCAGCGTTCCATCTGCTGATGGCTATTCTTATTGCTTTGTACCGCCTGGGTGATAGGGTTACTGGTAGAGCCCTTGGGCCTAACCCTCACCCAGATAGAATGCTGTCAAAACACTGCTGCGGCCCACAGTAGCACCACAGGGTGGAAAAGCAGGGAATGTTGGCGAGCCCTGTTGGAAGGGCTCAGGCTAGTGTGCCACTGAGTCTGAGCGGCAAGGGGATCGCATCCCTTTATAGGCAACGGGCCCGCTGGAAGCAATGTCTAAATGACACTCGCCCAATTTCAACATCAAACACTGCTACAAGCTAACTGGCCCTATGATTGCTCGTACATAAAACCCACCTGGGTACAGGGACTGTGCTCCCAGGATTTGTCCACTGATTGCCCTCACGGCTTGAGCCCAGGAATGCCTAAGGAGCACCCATAAGATCTCCCGTAGCCTGGGATATAAATGTGCCCAGAATCTTTATGTGCTTGGATGAGCTCCTCCGGGAAGGAAAGGACAGCATCCCACTCTGTTGCTAAAGGTGCCCTTGATGACCCCAGAGAGCTCTTAACCATTTGTTCCACTAGCAGCAGGCACCAGACGTGCAGCTCGGTCCTCGGGGAAGCCTCTAAGTTATATCAGACTAGCCTATGCCCAGCCCATGATCAATACCCCAACTGCACAGCCACATGGGAGGATGCACCCCCCCCTGGGTGGCCACCACTCCAGAGGACCTCACCCCTGAGTGAGACAGACTTACTGCTGGAGAGGATACCATTCCAGACAATACCGCCCCAGCCCAAGAGCTCACCACTGGAGATGCCTATGCGTCCTATACCAGACATGACACCCCAGGGCCGTGGCACCAGCTGGAGACCTAGCTGCTCACCCAGATGGCCCGACTTCCCAGTTTATATTGCGGAACGCTGCCATGGAGACTAAGACTTTCCAGAAACAGTGGAGTAAACGCAGTGCCCCGATGGCATTGGGGGATGACCTACTATGATATGATTTTGCAGAACTTGCTAGGTCCTTGCTGGCTGACCCTACCCTATACCAAGAGGCTCGCCAGACTGTGAGTTTGTCCCCCGCCGACAGCAGGACAGCGCTGTATCATATTTCCCCACGGAAGCAGGCCACAATGTGCGCTCCAAACCAGACAGCTCCCCGCCTACAAGCGACTGAAGGGTGTTAACGTCCTCACCACTAACTCAGATGCTTCAGCATCACAGGGGGGATTCTACTGAAAGCAGCTGAGTTAGTTTTTTTTTTTATTGTAATGCAAGTGCCTGACCTGAAGCTTCGGATTGCCTAGGCACCCACATCAAAGACAGCTATCGTGAATAAACACACTGCCAGCTACAGGACTAGAGGAAGAGTCAGGCGGCCCCGCCCCAGAAGCTTCCTTTGTTTCGGAGATCTCTGGTCGACTGAGGGAACTGACCACCTGACCACTTGTTTTTCCCTTCTGGCATTGTAATTCCCGCTCATGTTTTAAATTCACCAATAAAGACTGAACCTGTGAACCCCTAGGCATCCCGTGCTAGACCCCAGTCAAAGAAGCCCAGGCCTGCACACGTACTCTTTCTACCCATGACCTCGCTGCGTGCCTCCACGCATGCCATGTGTCCTCCAGGACCTGTGAGTAATAAATCATGTTTTTTCTTCGAAGTTCTCTGATGGCTGTTACTGAAGTGTGTCTTGCAATCATAATAAGAACCGCAAGGTGGCGGGGGTGGGGGGTGGGGGGTGGGGGGGAGGGCGGGTCTAATCACAATACTGGCTCCCAAAGGGGAAATGTCTGTGAGGGCTGCCTCAAGCAGTATGGCCCAGGTGAGTGCCCCAGGCATTTCTGGACAATAGCATCACTACTGAGAGGCTGAGCCCACCCCCAAGACTTCTGTTGTTTACCTTCCTCCTGGAGGGGTTCTCCCTCACCCCTCCTTGGGTCAAATGGATCCTTTGATAGCAGTCAGTAACCACAGGACCACAGCTAGACTACAACTCTCCACAAGAGAGTCACAGTCTCTGGCCACACGTGACAGAGGAATCATTTGAACTCCTTCTGCATGAAGAAGTACAACTGAGGTACTGGATTTTTGAACAACACGTGCTCAATCATAAAGTAACGGTGAGGAATGCACGGAGGACCAGGGATGATCCCCATCGCTCTTTGCGCTCGTTTCTCCAAGAAATGGGTCTGAGTCCATTGCTGGCCACTAAGTGCAGAACATGGGTGGTTTTCGAACATATCAGCCCCACCCCTTCCCCCAGATTAAAAACTCAGGTGTGAAGATTTACCGTCCACATTTGAGAAGTGTGGTTTACTTACACCAAACAGGTACACAGAACCAGTAAGCAATTTGGGGGGATTTACGTGCATCAAACTGTGGAGAGAGGGAGACGGGTGGTGATCTTCACAAGACATCACCAAGTACAGTCTGGTTGGGAAGAAGCATACACACGTGTCAATGGTTATTTGGAGAATCGACCAAGGGACAGGAGTTTGGGAGAGAGGTGCTAAATAATTCTCTAGAAAACTGATTTTAGTCTACGTGGAAAGGCAGGCCAAGTCTCTGTTCTAACCCTAGGATGAAATATTGATTACCCCCATTGAAAGAGGATGAGAGATCACAAACTTCAGAGGAGATGTCACCTATCGATTAGACCAGCAGAATGTAAATCAAGAACAACCCCGCTGGAGGCGTTGGCCAGGAGGCACATGACAGGAGTGGTGCCCAAGTTCAACGCCCTCGTCCCGGCCACGGTCAGGGGCTTGGCGGCCTGCTGAGGAAAACTTCTGTTCCATCTCAAACTGTGGTCCTCCACAAATTTTCAAAAATTTACTTAAACTTCTTTCCTAGTAGAAGCTGAGCAAGAAGAGACTGTCCTGTATGGCCGCGTACGGGAAACCTGGCCTTGCTGAAGGTTAGGACTGTGCCGAGAAGGGGGGCAGGCGGGTAACTGAGCGGCTACAGAAGCAGAACAGCTGTTTGTCTGCACCTCTTTGTTCTCTCATTATGGAAACCTGGGAGAGGCCTCAAGAAACCACATGACAGCGTCCTGTGTATACCCCATTTTATTGACTGAGGTCACCAGGGGTGTAGCTGAGAGTCAGATCTGACTTTACTCCAGGTTCCACATCATCTTGCTCAAGAAGTTTATATCGCAGACTTCAGTTTCCTCGTGTGGGACATGATAAAAACAATCCTCCCTCACAGAATCGCGAGGATTAGTGAGAAGGCAGGGAATCACCGGGTCTGGTGAGGACTCATCAAATCTTTCCCTGGGAATGGCGCCCTGGTCCCCTTGGTTAGCCGGTGCTCACTGCGGCCAGGCTCCCGAACCCTGCCCTTCGTGGAGAGCGCTGCCCCAGGGCCTCCCGAGGCTGCGTTTGGGAGCTGAAGCCATTTTCCACCCCCACAGATGGCTCAAACTCGTTCTTCCAGGCCTTTCTGAGCCCACTGTTGTTGCTCCTTTCTCTCTCTCTACTCTTTTCCAAAGGCGAAGAACTGCTCAGGGAATGAGGTGCTCGGCGCCCGGCGTGCTGTGTGGTGGAGAGGACACAAACAGGTCTGGGACTCCCTCCAGCCTACAGCCCTCACACTCCAATCGGGAAGGCTAACTGGTACAATCCCTGGACCATCTCCCTAGCTCCGCTGCCAGCTCTGGACCAGTATCCTCCTCTTCGGGGGAGCTGCCCCACACAAACACATCCTCCGGTTATGTGGTTCCGGGGGCGCCCCCCGTTCCTACGTGACCCACATCTCCCTCACCACAGCTGACTGGTTCAGGGGTCAGCCAGTCCCATCCCTTACGCCTCCTGTTGTCGGCTTAAGGCCGGCCACCTGAGCACCTGCCTGGGTTTCTTCCCCAGCACTGAGGGAAACGGAAAAACTTACTCCTTGTGCTTCATGGGTCTTTGAGGGATTTTTCATTCCACTCTCCATGAGGGAAAAAGGGAGCAGGACTGATACATATTATTGATGAATTTAGCAAAAGAAAGAAGAGCAAGATGATTCGGCTCTATCTAGACTGTTTAACTTTTGCATCTGCATTTCCACCAAGAGGAAATGCTACAAGCTTACAATGGCTTATAACCCGTAGTCAGCCAGAACTTCCCTTGGGTAACTAGTCAGGGTAGGCTCACTGCTGTCACAAATATCCCAAGTCTTGCTGGCCTAAGACAGTACATTTTTATTTTTTGTTCTTACCAAGATCCAGTGCACAGTGGTGCTGCAGGCGATGGGGTGATAGTCTCCTTGTGTCATTCAAAGGCTCAGGAAGGGAACCCATATGACAACAGGTTTGAGATAACCGCAGACCCGCTCAGCAGAAGAGGAAGAAACAAAAGAGAACGACACGATCTATTACAGAAGAGATACACGGAAGTCTTCTAATGTCAGAAAATGCCAAGCTTTGGGCACTTGGGATGGTCCCTATCTTACCTACAAGCTCCACACCATGTACCCCAAATAGAAAAGACTCCCTAACTGACACACTGAGCCCCTCCATTCGCAGGAGAAGACTGTTAGTGAAATGGGCGTCCCAACTGTAGATCAGATCCATGCCAGTTACCTTGGCTGATCACATGACTCCTTTACTCCCAAATACGAATGGGCAAATGGTTGCCAGATACTTGAGGAAAGTGAAAGAGAAGATCATGATGAACAAACAGAACTATTTCTGGAGAAGAAAACAACTATAATACAGGAAACGGAAGAGAACATTACCAAAACTTACAAATTCATATTCTCAGAATTTTAAGGAAGACAATGGGTTTATAAAATGAGAACAGCGTGCTATAAGAGGGCGCAACTGGAGAACAAGAGAAAGCCCTTGGAAACCGAAATATTTTTGCAACGTTAAAAACGTAATAGATACCAGCTGCGTACGTCAAAGTCACCCTGCCTTACCCAGCCTGTGACGCAACGTGGGTGCAGCGTTTGTGACCCGCCAACACCACGCGACCTCTCCCGGTAACAGGACCAGGAGCCCACCGCCTGACTCCCAAAACGAACACCATTTCCGGTCCACCCCAGAGCGGCCGCCCTCTTCGCTCTGAGGCAGCTACCGCAGGCCCCGCGGCTTCGCCTTCACGCCCGCCACGATGCACTTGCTGTCCACCTTGCTGCCCGCGCCGCCCTCGCAGGTGCGCCAGAGCTACCACCCCGACTGCGAGGCCGCCGTCAACAGCCATTTCAACCTGGAGTTCCACGCCTCCTTAGTGTGCCTGGCCACGGCCGTTTACCTCGACCGCGACGACGTGGCCTTGAAGCACTTCACCCGGTTCTTCCTGCGCCGCTCCCGCGAGCACAGCATGCGGGCCCGGTGCCTGATTCGCCTGCAGACCCAGCGCGGGGGCCGCCTCGACTTCCAAGACATCAGGAGCCCAGTCAGTGTCAACTGGAAGAGCGGCCTCAAGGCCATGAAGTGCACCTTGTTCCTGGAAAAGTTCATGAACCACAGCCTGCTCCACCTGCACCAGCTGGCCATCGACAAGAGCGACCCCCACCTGCACCACTTCCTGGCAACTCACTACCCCAGCCAGCAGGTGGCGTTCATCAGGGAGCTGGAGGGTCATGTCACCAGCCTGAGCATGATGGGGGCCCCGGACGTCGACCTGGCAGGGTCCCTCTTTGACAAGCTCACCCTGGGCAACGGCGACAAGAACTGAGCGTGGACTGGACTTCCCCAGAGCCACGGGGTGACCAGAGCGCTGGTCACCGTGCCTGCCATGCAGACGGCAATACTGCCCTGGCAGAAGAAGTTCACTTAAGTTTTTTTCTTCCAGCTTTGCCACTTCTTCCAATAAACTTATTTGGTTCCTAAAGAAATAAAGGTCTCTCCTTGGTTCCTGTGTGCAAATCGCTCACTTTTTAAAACAGGTATCCAGGAGGCTCTCCACCCACCCATGCCCCACCCACATGCCGCTCAGGATCTCCACAGAGGGAGGGAGAAGGCATTCCATGGGGCGCCGGAAAGTGCAAAATCCATCTTCCCCTTATAAACAATGTGGGTATATGGGGGGGTGGTGAGGTGAGGCGCTGCTGAATGCGGGTGCCTGCGAATAGCAGGAGTATAAAAACGCGGTATAAAAATCACAGTAGTGTGGCTTCTGGAGGAAGAATGAAGGGAATGGGGTGGGACAGGGATTAAAATAAAGGGTCCTTAAAACTTTACCTGTAAACTTCGAGTTTACTAAAATATGTAAATGTTAGTGTCTGTTGATTCTGGGAAGCAAGATGGAGACCCCAGAAGCCAGCTTGGCAGGGTCCCTCTTTGACAAGCTCACCCTGAGCAACAGTGATAATGGTAACTGAGCCTCAGGCTGGCCTGCACACAAACACAGGGGTGACTCCCTCGTCACCATGCTGGACATGCATATTGCCCTTACAACACATGCAAATGTAGGCTTTTTACTGTACTCTTTCTTCCATTAAGGTAACATGTTACCACAAACCCCAAATTACTCAACAGAAGGACTGAAAAATATAAGGTCCCGGCTGAAGGTCACTTTGTGATATTGAATATCATGTAGAATAAAGCTCTGTGAATGTTAAGCCACGTTACTCTGACTCTGGCTGCTGTGAAGAATGTAGAGGATGAGGAGAGTTGAAGCTGAAAGGCCAGTTAAGAGATCACTGTAGCAGGCCCAGAGAGACAATGGTGGCTTGAACTGCGTGTTGGTAGAGGAAATGAAGAGATGCAGACAAATTGCAGATGAACTGGATGAGTCTACAGGATCTGCTTTATGGACCAGAGGTGAGGAATGGGAAAGGACAAAAATAATCTAGGCTCAAGTTTGGATCTGAACACCCTGGCTGCTGGTCGTGCTATTTATTAAGCTGGGCGTATTTGCAGGGGGACTCGAGGAGCTGGGAAGGCATGTCATGTAAAATCTGAGGTGCCTATTAGATACCCAAGTGGAACTGTCATGCAGGTAGCCAGAAAAATGAAACTGGAGCTCAGGGGGGGATGTCAGGTTTGGAAAAATACATATGGGACATATTAGCCTATATATACATAGATGGGTTGAGGTCACGGAGTAGATAAGCTCACCAGAAAGGAAGTAGAGAGATGATGGCACAGGCGGCCCCAAACCCAGAGCAGCCAGCACTCAGAGGATGGGATGAGACACTGGAACACCTAGAGAGCCGCTGGTCCCGCTTGGACCATTGCCTCATTCCAGACTGTGGCCACCTGTGTCTGCTCAGAGTTTATCTCAAAATCAGCCTGTTCTTAATCTCAGTGTGGTCTCTGGTTTCTCCTTTCTAGATGTGGAGAGGTGTTAGCCTATTACCTTGTCTTCTTGACTATAGGTAGAAAGACAATTATTTCCCAGTAAAAGGATTTCCCAAGGAAACGACAGACCTGCTTTTCTATGTTTGGCTTTTTGGTTTTTTTCCGTTCCCCTTTTACAACTCTTCCCCTCTCTCAGTCCATTCTCTATTTGAGCAGATGAAATCTGTTCCCATGTAAACCCTAAGGTTGTCTAGGTCTGAGAAAAAATACTCAAAACATATAATTTCTTCTGTGTCCTGTATAGTTTACAAGGGTCAGAGTTAGAAATTTTCAGACTTCGTACCCTATATTCAAAGACACATGAGTAGCTTGAGTCATTTCAGAGTTAACTAGATTCCTGTTAACATTTACTGAAATATGAACAAGTGTAGCTAAGGAGTAATTTCTTTCTACATTTCCCTATAACTCTGCTTCAATACTTTCTTAAAAATGAGGATTATGGTCCTTTGAGTTTAGTTTCCAGAAAATGGTGTTGAATGGTATTTCCCCCTTTACTCTTTTTAGTCAAACTTGTTCTTTTCACTCTTTCTCTGTCTGCTTTGAGGTCCCTGCTCTCTCTCTGTTACAGTCTCAATACATACATACATATACATATATATATGTATACATATATATGTATATAAACTGTTCTCCTCTAGATATGAGGAAGCACAGGCTGAGCAGCTGTTCATCAGTGTTTACAGCTATAAATTGACTGAAGATCCTTCTTACTCTCCTGTTTTGGAGAAGCAGTTCGGTGTCTTGGATCCTTCACCACAGGGTGACTCGATTCAAATCCCAGTTTAGCCACTTACGAAATTGGGGGAACTTGGGCATGTTATTTCACTTCTCTGCGCCTCAGTTTCCTCAGATGTAAAACAGGGATAATAAAAGTGTCAACCCCATTGGAGAAAATATTTGCGAATGATGCCACTGACAAGGGCTGAATATTCAAAATATACAAACAGCTCATACAAGTCAGTAACAAAAACAACAAACAACCCTATCAAAAAATGGGCAGAAGACATTTCTCCAAAGAAGACATTACAGATGGCCAAGAAGCACATGAAAAGATGCTCAACATCACTAATTCTTAGAGAAATGCAAATCAAAAGGACAATGAGGTCTCACCTCCCACCAGTTAGAATGGGCATCATCAGACAATCTACAAAGAACAAAGGCTGGAGAGGGTGTGGAGAAAAGGGAACACTCCTACACTGTTGGTGGGAATGTACATTGATGCAGCCACTGTGGAGAACAGTCTGGAGGTTTCTTAAACAACGAAAAATAGAGCTACAGCATGATCCAGCAATCCCACTCCTGGGCATATATCTGTACAAAACTATAATTCATAAAGAGACATGCACCTCAGTGTTCATAGCAGCACTATTTACAACAGCCAAGACATGGAAGCAACCTAAGTGGCCATCGACAGATCAGTGGATAAAGAAGATGTGGTGTGTATATATATACTACGGACTATTACTCAGCCATAAAAAAGAATGAAATAATGCCATTTGCAGCAACACGGATGGACCTAGAGATTATCATACTAAGTGAAGTTAAGTCAGACAGAGAAAGACAAATGTCATATGATATCACTTATATATGGAACCTAAAGTATGATACAAATGAACTTATTTACAAAACAAAAACAGACTCACAGACATAGAAAACAAACTTATGGTTACCAAAGGTGAAGGGGGGAGGCAGTATAAATTAGGAGTTTGGGATTAGCAGATTCAAGCTACTCTATACAATACAGATAAACAACAACGTCCTCCTGTATAGCACAGGGAACTATATTCCATATCTTGTAATAAACAATAAGAAAAACGAATATATATGTATAACTGAATCACTCTGCTGTACACCAGAAACATATTGTAAATCAACTAAAATTTTTAAAAAGCATCAACCCCATTGGGTTGCTGAGATTAAATGAGTTAATATTTTCTAAATACTTACAACAGTGCCTGGCACATATAGTACATATATTTGTAAGCCACCATTTATCATCATTACCATCATTATCATTCACTTACTTCTAAGTTCATTTGTGGTGTTTATGATTTGTTGATAAAAGGATTTCATTCACATTTATACTTTGCCACTAGGGGGCTCTCTTGCATCTCCACCAACTGTGTCACTCTGCATATCAAGAAGGAGAAATCCTTCCTAGCTGCTTGGCTGCCAGTTGCTGCCAGGCTTCAGGGAGGGCAGATTGCTGTTTTCAGTGCCCCAAACTCAGGCCCAAGCCTGGAGGTGAGTTTTGCTGTGACAACCCTCTGTGGTAATTCCCCATTTGTCTCAATCAGCCTCCCCTTTAAGTCGGCCCCTAGAACAATTGTTTTGCTTATTCTTCCCCGACCCAGGTTGCCTGAGCCTCCCTCCTCTTTCCATCCTGAACTACAGTCCACTCCTCAGAGGTGGGAAAGACTGAAAGGATGAAAAGCTAATCCTGATCCCACCCATCTTCTGGATGTTGGGACCTGAAAAGGAGAGGAATGGGTGGATTGGAAGGGGAGAACGGGCAACAGGGCTACTGATAACATAATAACGAAAATGTATGTCACCACGCACTTCATTTAGCAAAGACGTTCTCAAGCTTTGCTGCACCTTAGAGCCACCTGGGAGTTTTTAGAGCTCTCAATGCCCAGGCCACCTCCAGGACCAATTACATCAGTCTCAGGGGCAGGACCACGACATCCCAGGTATTGAAAGCCAGTGCAAGCACACCTTGCTACTCAAAATGTGGTCCCTGGACGGGCAGGTCAGTGTCATCTGACAGCTTGTTAGAAATGCACAATCCCAAGCTCTACCACAGACCTCCCGAATCAGAATCTGCATTTTAACAAGACCCCAGGTGACGAATAATATGCACATTGAATTTTGGGCAGCATTCTTCAGCATCCTATTTGTTACACGTGGCTGCACCTTGGAATCGCCTGGGACGCTGGAAAATGACACTGATGCCTCGATTTAACCAACTCACTCAGCCATACCCTCATGTAAGTACGGGACCAAGCACAACAAAAACATACCAAGCACAATAAAAACCCGAACAACAATGATTGAACCAACAACTATCGATCACACACACGTATTTACATACCGGCTTTTGCGCAATGTGCTGTTTTGTCACAAACTGGTGTTTTTAGAGTACGGCTTGGCAAACTACAGACTGCAAGCCACATCTGGCCCCCAAGGGTTTTGATAAACAAAGTTTTACTGGAACACTGCCGCACCCAATCAATTACCCATTGTCTGTGGCTACATACGCACTAGCACTACAACTGCAGAGTCAGCCATTGCAACAAAGACCGTGTGGCCTGCAAAGCCTAACACGTTACAGGAAATCTTTGCCAAGCCATGTTTTACAGTAATTTGCCGCAAGCCCTGACGTCATCTCAAGCCATCAAATATTTTAAACTTTTCACCTGTCTTTATGCAGCTCTTTGTCTTTTCCCGTTTCCTTCCATTTTTGGGTCGCTTTCAATGAATATTCTAGAATGGCTTGGATGTTTATAATATTTTATACACATCCCTAACCCTCACACTCCCCAGAATTGTAGTTGTCACCTTCCAGACTGACATCTTTGCGAATTTCAGCACGTCAACCTGTCAACTTTCTTTGTGTCTTCAGTTTCCTGGGCTCCACATGTGGCTTTGTTAATTAAGGGCCAGCAGTCATCTCTCTTCTGGGAGCATCAGAGTGGGACTAGCCATTTTGATTCTCCATAATCACATATTCGTCACAGAAGCTGTTTAAAGTGTACTCATTTTTAAGTTACTGCAATCCATTCCAATCATTTTTCTTACTGTGAGGCATTTAAGGTTCATTAATATGCAAAGCGACTGCCTTGCCTGAGGAGGAATAGACTCCTTCCCTTTCATCTGTATTTTAACGTTTATTTTTTGGTAACATTACTTTTGGTTTACAACATGTTATATCTGATATTAACTATGCCACATGCAACGAGGAGATTTATTCTCTTTTTTTTTTCTGTGCGCTAATTCCCTGGGCATGATTGTTTTTTCTCCCCAAAGTTTAATTCTTCTATAAAGTTGATGGAGAAGTAAAAGTTCCACCTTAAAATATGTTTTAGAACCGTAATTCAAGAAACAAACCTAAAAGAAAACATTCTAGGAGGGAGCATTCATGCAGCTTTTGACATTTTTAGCCAAATGGCCCAATTAAAATAGCCAAGAATTTTTAGCCAAATTCTTTCAACAAATTATCCTGGATTCTTGGAAGTTTTCTGCGCTATGCTTGGCACTAGGAATATAATATGACTAGGGCACAGTTCCTGCTCACAAGCGTGGTGGAAAAGATGCACACACAGAGAGATACCAGCCATCTATCTGAGTAAGAGCTAAAAGAGGAGGCTTACAAGGTGCCGTGTGAGTGCAGGAGAGGAAAGGGTAGAGTCTGGATCTTACCTGGGTCGAAGGCAACATCCGCTGTGGAGGTAACACGGAGTCTTCAGAGAGGAACTGGAGTTCTACAAGTGGAGAAGAGTGGAAAGGGTATTTTAGCTATGTTCATTTACTGCAGGGGAGCCAACAGAGTGGGAAAGGTTACAAATTCAGGAGTGGACTGGGATACAGTTAATGAGAGAAGACCCAGAGGAGACAGGGGAGAGGCAGTGGATTTACGTGACACAGGAGGAGGGAGAGATTTTTCCCCTTTAAGGAACTCTCCCAAAACTCCTCTCTCAAAAGTAATCACTGGCTTACTAATTCACATCACAAAAGTCCTTTTCAGCACTTGCTCTGCTTGATCATTCCGCAGTTCTTAACAGTGTCCTTCTTTTCTTACCTTCCTTGTCCTTTCGTGGTTTACCTAAGGTTTATCTATAGAGAACTATATAAAGCGAACCATCCTCCTGCATTCTGCTGTTGGCCTCTTCAACCCTTGTTCAATATATATTTCCCCTCCAATTCAGCCACATCCATGGGCCAATCTTTCTCTCTCTCTCTCTCTCTCTCTCTGCCCCCACTCCCAGACGCTTCCCTTGACTATGACACTTGCACAGCCATCTGTGAAACATCTCCTTCTGGATGTCGCCAGAAAACTCAGATTCCCCAAGTCCCCAGATGAACTCACTGCCCCTTCACTAAACTCCCCCTAGATTTGACACACCTTCTGGGAGTGTTACAAGTAAAACATTTCAGAGTCGACCCTAGACTTCTGGTCTTACTCAGTCTGAACATCTCTTTCCTCTCCATTAGCTCTTCTCTTACCTGACACCCCCATCTTTTTCAGGCTCTAATCATCTATGATCTAACAATTTCCATAATCTCTGTACTTGTCAGGGTTCTTGGTGGCAAACCACAAAATGGGACCCTGGCTAATCAAAACAGAAAAGGCATTTTAGAAGGATGTCTGGTAGCCGATGGGGAAGCCCTAGAACTTTGCTCAGAAAATGGGAAGCATCATATGGAGCAGAGCCTTGTTTTCTTTTTTCTTTTTTTTAACATCTGTATTGGACTATAATTGCTTTACGTTGTTGTGTTAATTGCCGCTGCATAACAAAGTGAACCGGCTATATGTATACATATATCCCCATATCCCCTCCCTCTTTTTTTCTTTTTTAACATCTTTATTGGAGTATAATTGCTTTACAGTGGTGTGTTAGTTTCTCCTTTATAACAAAGTGAATCAGTTATACATATACATATATCCCCATATCTCTTCCCTCTTGCGTCTCCCTCCCTCCCACCCTCCCTATCCCACCTCTCTAGGTGGACACAAAGCACCAAGGTGATCTCTCTGTGCTATGCGGCTGCTTCCCACTAGCTACCTATTTTACATTTGGTAGTGTATATATGTCCATGCCACTCTCTCACTTCGTCCCAGCTTGCCCTTCCCCCTCCCCGTGTCCTCAAGTCCATTCTCTACATCTGCGTCTTTATGGCTCTCCAGCCCCTAGGTTCTTCAGAACCATTTTTCTTTTTAAGATTCCATATATATGTGTTAGCATACAGTATTTGTTTTTCTCTTTCTGACTTATTTCACTCTGTATGACAGACTCTAGGTCCAACCACCTCACTACAAATAACTCAATTTCATTTCTTTTTATGGCTGAGTAATATTCCATTGTATACATGTGCCACATCTTCTTTATCCATTCATCTGTCGATGGACACTTAGGTGGCTTCCATGTCCTGGCTATTGTAAATAGAGCTGCAATGACTATTGTGGTACATGACTCTTTTGTGTTTTTTTTTGCGGTACACAGGCCTCTCACTGTTGTGGCCTCTCCTGTTGCGGAGCACAGGCTCCGGACGCACAGCCCCAGCAGCCATGGCTCACGGGCCCAGCTGCTCTGCGGCATGTGGGATCCTCTGGACCAGGACACGAACCCGTGTCCCCTGCATCGGCAGGCGGACTCTCAACCACTGCGCCACCAGGGAAGCCCGTGACTCTTTCTGAATTATGGTTTTCTCAGGGTATATGCCCAGTAGTGGGATTGCCGGTTATATGGTAGTTCTATTTTTAGTTTTTTAAGGAACCTCCATACTGTTCTCCATAGTGGCTGTACCAATTTACATTCCCACCAACAGAGTAGGAGGGTTCCCTTTTCTCCACACCCTCTCCAGCATTTATTATTGTTGATTTTTGATGATGGCCATTCTGACCCGTGTGAGGTGATACCTCGTTGTAGTTTTGATTTGCATTTCTCTAATGATTAGTGATGTTGAGCATCCTTTCATGTGTTTGTTGCCAATCTGGATATCTTCCTTGGAGAAATATCTAGTTAGGTCTTCTGCCCATTTTTGGATTGGGTTGTTTTTTTGATATTGAGCTGCATGAGCTGCTTGTATACTTTAGAGATTAACCCATTGTCAGTTGCTTCGTTTGCAAATATTTTCTCCCATTATGAGGGTTGTCTTTTCGCCTTGTTTTGGTTTCTTTTGCTGTGCAAAAGCTTTTAAGTTTCATTAGGTCCCATTTGTTTAGTTTTGTTTTTATTTCCATTTCTCTAGGAGGTGGGTCAAAAAGGATCCTGCTGTGATTTATATCATAGACGGCTCTGCCTATGTTTTCCTCTAGGAGTTTTAGAGTGTCTGGCCTTACATTTAGGTCTTTAATCCATTTGGACTTTATTTTTGTGTATGGTGTTAGGGAGTGTTCTGATTTCATTCTTTTACATGTAGCTGTCCAGTTTTCCCAGCACCACTTATTGAAGAGGCTGTCTTTCCTCCATTTTATATTCTTGCCTCCTTTGTCACAGATTAGTTGACCATAGGTGCATGGGTTTATCTCTGGGCTTTCTATCCTGTTCCACTGATCTATATTTCTGTTTCTGTGCCAGTGCCATATTGTCTTGATTACTGTAGCTTTGTAGTATAGTCTGAAGTCAGGGAGTCTGATTCCTCCAGCTCCGTTTTTTTCCCTCAAGACTGCTTTGGCTCTTCGGGGTCTTTTATGTCTCCATACAGATTTTAAGATTATTTGGTCTAGCTCTGTAAAAAAAATGCCACTGGTAATTTGATAGGGATTGCACTGAATCTGTAGATTGCTTTGGGTAATACAGTCATTTTCACAATATTGATTCTTCCGATCCAAGAACATGGTATATCTCTCCATCTGTTTGTGTCATCTTTGATTTCTTTCATCAGTGTCTTATAGTTTGCTGAGTACAGGTCTTTTACCTCCTCTAGGTAGGTTCATTCCTAGGTTCATTCCTAGGTGTATTCTTTTTGTTGCAATGGTAAATGGGAGTGTTTCCAGTCTTGACATTTTTCACCAAACAGGAAGGGTGCACAGATGTTGAGCTGTCCAAAGGGATAAACATATCATCTAGTTTTTTCTAACCCTCCTTTTGTAGATGCTATTGGTGCTCTGCCCAGATCAATTTGACCAGCCAGGACAGCCAAACCCCCAGCTGCTTGTGCGTGCTGCAGCTGACAGCTTACATCTGTGATGTTCTCAGGAGTGCCCTTGGCTAACTGGGACGGCCAATGATAGAGGCAAAAGAGCCTGAACGCTTTGCCCTGTCTCTGCAGTGAGATTTGTGCTCCAGAATCTGTCTTGTGTCAAGCCAAGGTTAGATTTTGCCTAAGATCACATCCTTGCTTGATTCCTTCTCCTGCCCTATTCGGCTTCCCTTACTTGTATACAGTTTTCCCCTGAGTATACTCCTTCAATAAACCCGTCTCGGGCTCTGTTTCCAGAACACTCAACCTAAAATCCACCCTTAAACACAGGCAATACAACTCCTACTTCATTTCTTTCAATCACACTTACCACTCTGTATGACAATTTTTTTATACACATGCACATTATACACATTCCTTAATAGGCTATAGAATCCTTGACGGCAGGGAATATGTGGGGTCTTTTCCCCTCTCCTTAAGCACTAGTATACATGTAATAGGAACTTTAAAAAAAATGGTAAGCTGAACCTAACTGAAAATAAAGGCCAGATCACAGTGGTTTAAAAAATGCATAGAAGTGAGAGAGACGAGACAATAAATGTAGTGCTAGGCTATTCTTTCCAATGTCGTTTCTAAATGTCTTTCTAAAGGTCGTGATTGGCGTACCTATTTTATCGCCCTACTAGATTGTGGATGATAGAGCAAAAACAAGTTTTTAGTAATTAGTCTCTGGCCAAAAGGATCTCATAACAAGACATAAAGTTTATGCAATCTGGTTAATTTCCCAAAGGGGTCAGAGATTTATTCTTTCTTTTCTAGTTTCATTATTACCTACTCAGGAAGGGCTCAGGTTTAAAATTTTGTGACTTAGCAATTTGTTCCATTCGAATGTCTGAACATAAGCCTGGATGGCCAGGACGAAGGATTTCACCCACTGTGTTCGCATATTTCCAACCTATATTCCTTATCGCTCACCCGTTATGCACAATTACTTCATATTTGGCATATGATTCCAGTTTTATTACCATGTTGGCTCAAGGGTAGGAGTCTGTGTGTGATGGACATGAGACAAAGTTTACTGAGCATTTATTATATATAGAATACTGTTTGATCAATTGTTGGGGGTTAGACGGTTGACAAGAAAGAACAGAAAGTGTCTCTATGCAGAAGGAGCTCAAGCTAGCTAGAATCAGGGCATCCACAGCGTAGGATCACATACAGAGGACCTCCATTAACCAGTTTCAAATTGGTTAATAATTAATGCTGAGCCTCTAAGATCCAAGAGGGTATAGCACAATGGGATGATAAGCAAGCACCATGTCAATCAAGAAAGAACGTTTTTTGGAGAGAAATTTTCAAGTGTGCGGATGAACCACATTTGAAAAGACACTTTCTATATTTGCAAATGAAGCAACTGACAAAAGATTAATCTCCAAAATACACAAGCAGCTCAATATCAAAAACACAAACAACCCAATCCAAAAATGGGTGGAAAACCTAAACAGACATTTCTCCAAAGAAGGCATAGAGATTGTCAGCAAACACATGAAAAGATGCTCAACATCACTAATCACTAGAGAAATGCAAATCAAAACCACAATGAGGTATCACCTCACACCCGTCAGAATGGCCATCACCAAAAAATCTACGAAACAATAAATGCTGGAGAGGGTGTGGAGAAAGGGGAACCCTCCTGCACTGTTGGTGGGAATGAAAATTGATACAGCCACTATGGAGAACAGTATGGAGGTTCCTTAAAAAACTAAAAATAGAACTACCGTATGACCCAGCAATGCCACTACTGGGCATATACCCTGAGAAAACCATAATTCAAAAAGAGATATGGACCACAATGTTCACTGCAGCACTATTTACAATGGCCAGGACATGGAAGCAACCTAAATGTCCATCGACAGATGAATGGATAAAGAAGATGTGGCACATGTATACAATGGAATATTACTCAGCCATAAAAAGAAACGAAATTGAGTTAATTTGTAGTGAGGTGGACGGATCTAGAGTCTGTCATACAGAGTGAAGTCAGTCAGAAAGAGAAAAACAAATACCATACGCTAAAGCATATATATGGAATCTAAAACAACGGTACTGATGAACGTAGTGGCAGGGCAGGAATAAAGATGCAGACGTAGAGAATGGACTTGAGGACACAGCAGAGGAAGGGGAAGCTGGGACGAAGTGAGAGAGTGGCATGGACATATATACACTACCAAATGTAAAATGGATGGCTAGTGGGAAGCTGCTGCATAGCACAGGGAGATCAGTTCGGTGCTTTGTGACCACCTAGAGGGGTGGGATAGGGAGGGTGGGAGGGAGGCTCAAGAAGGAGGGGATATGGGGATACATGTATACATATAGCTGATTCACTCTGTTGTACAGCAGAAACTAACACAACATTGTAAAGCAATTATACTCCAATAAAGATGTGAAAAAATACATAACATAAAAATGGTTTTATCTTTGTACAAAACAAAAACGTAAAATAAAATCAAAGACACTTTCTCAATACTCCTTTCTAGCCCATGCCCTCCTGCTCATTTTTACTCTAGAATTCTCAAGACATGATTCTGGACATGCTATAACCAAACACTGGGACAAACTGAGAGGGTGGTGATCAGTCTGGATTTCAGGCTGAGCTGCTGCCATTTGGTGAGAAGCCACTGGTCCAAGTTCTGACCCTCGTCTTTACAAATACATGGCTTGCTTTTTCTCAGTGAACCCAAATGTGAACAGTTCTACATGAGGGATCAGCAGGCTTTTTCTCTAAGGCGTAAATATTTTAGAATTTACAGACCTATGGCCTTAGTCACAGCTATCCAACTCTGTTACTGTAGTGTGAAAGCCACAAAGAATATGTAAATGAATGGGTGTCGCTGCAGTCCCAATAAAACTTTACTTATAGAACTAGCTGGCTGGTCAGATTTGACACACAGGTTGTAGTTTGCCAATCCCTGTTCTAGAAGATTGACTTACACCAACAGTATTTCCAAGAGTCACTCATCAGCCAGATAAGACTCACATATGACCAGGACAGATTACCTCCCAAGAACGTCCTACCAGGAATTAGCCATTAATGTAACTCTACTACACATCAAAAGGCTGCTTAGTAAGCAGTGGGTCAGGCAAATTTTCTTGGTTTTTGTTCTTCCAGAAGTGACGCTGAGAAAACGGTTTAAATGCCAAGTATTTACTTGGCAGAAAATCCCTGGAAATACCAGTAACAAGTAGAAGTGTAAAAAGCAGGGAAGGGAAGGAAGCCAGTAAAATTTGCATCGATGACAAGGATCACTAAGGGCAACTTCCTGATAGAACAGGCCTCAGATTTATTCTACTCCTGAGGCAAGGGAGTGGGGATATTTACCCAGTAACTCCATCGGCCATTGGGTGAGGGTTGCTTCTGGGAGGGCAGAGGGCAGACAGGGCTCCAGTGTCCAGACAGAGGATTCAGGCAAAGAGTGGCAGGTGCTGGCAGCTGGAAGCTGGGCAGCATGGATGGACATGGGAGATGTCAAGGCGATATGAGTGGGGCATCAACAGCATCTGCTACTCCTTTTTTCTCCCAAGTGATAGTCACAATAAGGTAATATGAATTAATGAGTAAATTTTCTACTATAGGAATTTTTCTGAATAAGTGGAACTGGTCCTGTAGAAACCAACCAACCTTCCTCTCCATGGTGTTGGATGCGTACTAATACATATTTTAAACAGCTAACCTCTTTTCTGAAGTACGCCTCATGAGGCAACCATACTTCATGGAATCCTAACATGGAACATGTTAGAATTGTCATGATGATAGCTTACTTTTGTTGGCTTATATTTTGTTCAATGGTTTCCTTTTTGAGAATTAAGGAAACATGGAGCTTCATACAGCTCAACAACAACAAAACAAACAACCCAATCCAAAAATGGGCAGAAGACCTAAGTAGACATTTCTCCAAAGAAGACATACAGATGGCCGAGAGCCTCATGAAAAGCTGCTCAACATCACTAATTGTTAGAGAAATGCAAATCAAAACTACAGTGAGGTACCACCTCACACCAGTCAGAATGGCCATCATTAAAAAGTCTACAAATAACAAATGCTGAAGAGGGTGTGGAGAAAAGGGCACCCTCCTACACTGTTGGTGGGAATGTAAGTTGGTGCAGCCACTATGGAGAACAGTATGGAGGTTCCTCAGAAAACCAAAAATAGAATTACCACGTGATCCAGCAATCCCACTCCTGGGCATATATAATCAAAACTATAATGAAAAAAGATACATGCACCCCTATGTTCATAGCAACACTATTTACAATAGCCAAGACATGGAAACAACCTAAATTTCCATCGGCAGATGAATGGATAAAGAAGAGGTGGTACATATATACAATAGAATACTACTCAGCCATAAAAAAGAATGAAATAATGCCATTTGCAGCGTCATGGATGCAACTAGAGATTATCATACTAAGTGAAGTAAGTCAGGAAGAGAAAGACAAATACCATATGATATCACTTATATGTGGAATCTAAAGTAGGACACAAAGGAACCTATGTATGAAACAGAAACAGAATCTCGGATGTAGAAAACAGACTCGTGGTTGCCAAGGGGGAGGGGGTGGGGAAGGGATGGAGTGGGAGGCTGGGATTAGCAGATGTAAGCTTTCATATATAGGATGGATAAACAACGAGGTCCTACTGCATAGCACAGAGAACTATATTCAATATCCTATAATAAACCATAATGGAAAAGAATGTAAAGAAAAAGAATATATATGTATATATATGTGTGTGTGTGTATATATATATATATATATATATAATGTAGAGCTGAATCACTTGGCTATACTGCAGAAATTAACACAACACTGTAAATCAACTATACTGCAATTTAAAAAAAAAAAATATATATATATATATGTATATATATAAAATAAAAAGGAAACATGGGGCTTGCTCACCAGAGGTGAGGTCAATACTTGTCCTGTTCTTGTTTGGCCTCTGTCTGTGGCAGTTCAGTACACTACGTGCTCTGTGCTGCCATGTTTATTGTAAGAGGAGACCAAAGGCTGGCCTATGGAAGAGGAGAAAGTGGACTAGCGGCGGAAGAAGAAAAGTGGGCAATGAGGCCAGGGGATGAAGACCGGAGAGAATCAGAAGCAGCGGGGTTTGGACAGAAGCAGGGCGAGCAATACTCACTGCAGCCTAGGGGAAAAGGAAGAGATAGAAACAGACCTTTTCTGACTCCTCCAACTGATCTGTTATTAGTCATAACAATAGTGGTGGTGATGGGAGGATTGGAGGGTATTCATTTTCTATATCCAGGATCTGTGCGTTTAGCTTCTCTCCGTTGCTCTTCACCAGAGACTGCATCTTCTTTCCTTTGCTTTGGCTGTTTGGCCTTGTAGTTCCGCCCAGAGGGACTGCTTCTGATCACCTGTAACCTGTTCCGGGGGGACCCAGGAGAAACTCCACGGTAACGGCTGAATACAACGATAGGAAGGATCACGGCTATCTTCTTTGGCAAGTCACGTCAACCCTTGGGGGTTGACTAACCAGGCAGAGTTACTCTGGAGCAACTATGGAAAACGAAGAGTGTGTCTCTACTCTCTGGGTCCACACCCCGGGTTTTGGAACACAAGCCCATTAGAGAAGGAACTCCACAATTCTGGCATATTCAGGGCAAAAGAATGTTTAAGCTGTTCCGCTGACTTTGTGAACCACTGCCACCCTCCTTGGAAGCCAACCAACAGCAGTATAAGCTGAGCAGTTGAGAGCATAGGTTTGGGCATCACGCAGACCTAAGGTAGACTGTGTCTCAGCTACTCAGTTCTGTTGCGTGGTCTATTCCTCCAGGCATACATGTCAATACCTCATCGAGGATCCTGTGAAGAATCCACTCGCACAAGGGCAGCTGAGGGCAATGTAGCCCTTCTTAAGATTCCACAGTGGAGATCAAGAAGGAATTGATATCATGCTACCCAAAGTAATCAACTTTAATATCTCTGACATTTATCTTCTCCCAAATCCCTTCTTAGCCTTCTTTGATACAATGATTTTCTCTCTGTCCTTCCTCCATACAGTGCCCAGCGTCATTGGCTCCATTCTTGTCATCCTCACCCCTACTTATTTTCTCTTTCCTCTTGCTACGCAGAGTCCCCTCCAGATCTCTAGCTCGGCAACATAAAAAGTTCTCCAGTTAACAGGACCTTTTGAGAAGGCAAGTGGGATGACATGGTATTGGTTGCAAGAAGCAGAGGGAATTATTTCTTATGTCTCACGTTTGTGTAAAGGACCTTTCCTTAACTGGTATTTCTTTCTGTGTTTCCACTTCATCCCTTGAGAAAGAAACACATGGGAGCAACATAGCTAGCTTCTCTCTGCTCCCTTGTCCATTCCTCTTCAGGGATGAAAGAGTAACTTTTCTAATCAGAGACAGTAGGAAAAGGAACACAGTAGGTCTGTGTGGCAGCCCTGGAGGGATGCCACTCAGATCCCCCTTCAAGAAAGAACTTGACAGTGAGTTGCAACGAGTGAAGTTCGTTGACAGCCTCCAGATTTTGAAAGCCATGTTCTTCTTGGGCAGCCCCAACCAATGACTGAACATAGGAGAAGTTCCAAGGCCTGGCATTTCAGCCCAAGGTGGTACCCCTTTAATAGACAGTGCTTGCTGTGGAGCTCCCCAATGGGTTGGCAGACGTTCTGTCAAATGTGCATTGAGATCCCAGGCTCTCCTGCCCAATTGTGCTTTCTCCTTCTTTTATCTTTCAAAACTTTACCTCTCAATAAAAGTTTTGCACTCCTGTGTCTCAGAGTCGCCCTCTCAGAAGACCGAACTAACACAGTGTGGCTCTGTAGCTTTACCCCTTCTCTGTCCATCTGTCTGTCTGTCTCTCTCTCTCTCCTCCGCCACCCCAAAGATTCACCCTCTCTCACAAACTCCCTGTGGTAAGTTCCCCGGGAATGATTTCCCCCTGCAAGTGGGAGGCTGCATTCTCAGACATGCTGTCAGGCAGGGAGGTTCTGGGGGACTCATTATGGCCATATGTTCCATTTCATTGTACAATTCAATCTTAGAGTGACAAAGCTGTTATTTTTCTCGCTTATCTGTTTGATTCTTGTGTCTTATGTCTCAACTGGTTTTTGGCTCAAGAGGGAAACACAGAGCTTATTTATTTATTCCCTTGACTCCAGCATGAATAGAAAAAAAAATTCTTACCTGTAATTTGGAATACTTGCCATTAACACAACATTGTAAATCAACTGTACTTCAATTAAAAAATAATAATAATAGAAAAAAATGGCAGTGGGTAATTGTGGGCCACATTTGAAGTGCTGGTTTAGTTAATCCAAGTAACTAGTAGTTAATCTACTAAACAATTATTTGAGACCTATTATGTGTTCCAAACTGTTGAGAGGGGAGGGGGGGATAAAATACTGTGCAGCCCTCACAAAGTACACTCTCGTTGGAAATAAGCATATAGAAATAGTAATGCCTATTAGTTGAATTGACCAAGGAAAACTAGGTTGGGAGAAGGGGGTCAAACACCTTTCCCTAAAACTAGTTTTAGTCCAACAAGGAAAGGCAATTCAAATCTCTTCTTTACCTTGACAATATGCTATTGATCTTTCCCATTGAAAAAGGATGGAAAACCACCTCCATATATATACAGGAATGTCATCTGTAAGTCAGAAGTACAGTATTGAAATCAAGGGTAACATAAAAGGCCATCAACAAAGCGAAAAGACAACTCACAGATAGGGAGAAAATATTTGCAAATGAAACAAATGACATGGGATTCATCTCCAAAATTTACAAACAGCCCATGCAGCTCAATATCAAAAAAAACAAACAACCTAATCAAAAAATGGGCAGAAGACCTAAATAGACATTTCTTCAAAGAAACATACAGATGGCCAAAAAGCACATGAAAAGATGCTCAACATCTCTAATTATTAGAGAAATGCAAATCAAAACTACAAGGAGGTATCACCTCACACCAGTCAGAATGGCCATCTTCAAAAAGTGTACAAACAATAAATGCTGGAGAGAGTATGGAGAAAAGGGAACCCTCCTACACTGTTGGTGGGAATGTAAATTGGTACAACCATTATGGAGAACAGTATGGAGGTTCCTTAAAAAACTAAATAGAGAACTACCATATGATCCAGCAATCCCACTCTGGGCATACATCCAGAGAAAACCATAATTTGAAAAGATACATGCATCCCAATGTTGACTGTAGCATTATTTACAATAGCCAAGACATGGAAGAAAGCTAAATGTCCACTGACAGAGGAATGGATAAAGAAGATGTGGTACATATGTACAATGGAATATTACTCAGCCATAAAAAAGAATGAAATAATGCCATTTGCAGCAACATGGATGGACCTAGAGAGTGTCATACTGAGTGAAGTAAGTCAGACAGAGAAAGACAAATATTATATGATACCGCTTATATGTGGAAACTAAAAAAAAAATGGTACAAATAACTTATTTACAAAAGAGAAATAGAGTCACAGATGTAGAAGACAAACCTATGGTTACCAGCAGGGAGGGATAAATTGAGAGATTGGGATTGACATATACACACTACTATATAGAACAGATAACTAATAAGCGTCTACTGTATAGCACAGGGAACTCTATTCAATACTCTATAATGACCTATACAGGAAAATAATCTTTAAAAAAAAAAGGATAGGGCTTCCCTGGTGGCGCAAGTGGTTGAGAGTCCGCCTGCCGATGCAGGGGACACGGGTTCATGCCCCGGTCCGGGAAGATCCCACATGCCGCAGAGCGGCTGGGGCCGTGAGCCATGGCCGCTGAGCCTGTGCGTCCGGAGCCTGTGCTCCGCAACGGGATAGGCCGCAACAGTGAGGCCCGCGTACCACAAAAAAAAAAAAAAAAAAAAAAGGATATATGTGCAACTGATTCACTTTGCTGTACACCTGAAACTAACACAACATTGTGAATCAAATCAAATCAAGGAACATGTTCCATGGGAAAAAACCAAAAAAACCAACATACATTTCTCTTATAGTTCTGTAGGTCAGAAGTCTAACACAGGTCTCACTGGGCTAAAATTAAGGTGTAATCAGGACTTAATTCCTTCCGGAAGCTCCAGGGTAAAATCTGTTTCTTTGTCTTTTCCAGCTTCTAGAGACTTCCAACATTCCTTGGCTTGTATCCGTCTTCCTCACTCTTCAAAGTTAGCAATGCCCATCTCTATCACTATTCTTCCGTAGTTACATCTTCCTCTGACTATTGACTGGGAAGATCTCTCCTCTTTTACGAACCCATGTGAATAGATTTTGCCCACCCACGTAATTCATGACAATCTCCCCATTTCAAAGCTCTTAATTTAATCACACAGACTAATTCCCTTTTGGCATGTAAAGTAATATATTCACAAATTCCAGGGATTAGGGTGTAAATATCTTTGGGGGGACATTATTCTGCCTACCACATGCTACTTTTTTTTTCCTGTTTTAATTGAAATATAGTTGATATACAATATTACCTAAGTTGCAGGTGTACAATGTAGTGATTCCCAGTTTTTAAAGGTTATGCTCCATTTATAGTTGTTATAGAATATTGGTTATATTCCCTGTGTTTTACAATATATCCCTGTAGCTTATTTTATATATAATAAGTTGTGCCTCTTTTTTTTTTTTTTTTTTTGCGGTACGCGGGCCTCTCACTGTTGTGGCCTCTTCCTTTGCGGAGCTCAGGCTCCGGACGCGCAGGCTCAGCGGCCATGGCTCACGGGTCCAGCCACTGTGCGGCATGTGGGATCTTCCCAGACCAGGGCACGAACCCGTGTCCCCCGCATCGGCAGGCAGACTCTCAACCACGTGCGCCACCAGGGAAGCCCAGGTTGTGCCTGTTAATCCCCTACCCCTATATTGCCCCTCCTCCCTGCTCTCTCCCCAGTGGTAACCACTAATTTGTTCTCTATATGCATGAGTCTGTTTCTTTTTTTGTTATGTTCACTAGTTTGCTCTGTTTTTTAGATTCCACATATAAGTGATACCATACAGTATTTGTCTTTCTCTGTCTGACTTATTTCACTTAGCATAATGCCCTCCAAGTCCATCCATGTTGTTGCAAATGGCAAAATTTCATTCTTTTTATGGCTGAGTAGTATTCCATTGTATATACATATACATATATATGTATGTGTGTATATATATATACATATATACATTACATCTTCTTTATCCACTCATCTGTTGATGGGCACTTGGGTTGCTTCCACATCTTGGCTAATGTAAATAATGTTGCTATGAACATTGGGGTGCATGTATCTTTTCGAAGTAGTGTTTTTGTTTCTTTCCTACGTATACTCATAAGTGGAAGTGCGAGGTCATATGGTAGCTCCATTTTTAGTGTTTTGAGGAACCTCCATACTGTTTTCCATAGTGGTTGCACCAATTTACATTGCCACCAGCAGTGCACGAGGGTTCCCTTTTCTCCACACCCTCTCCAACATTTGTTACTTCTGTGCTTTTTGACGACAGCCATTCTGACAGATGTGAGGTGATAGCTCATTGTGGTTTTGATTTGCATTTCCCTGATGATTAGTGATGTTGAGCATCTTTTCATGTGCCTGTCTACCATCTCCACCGCAAGTTACTTTATAAAAGAAACAGACTGTACATGTTCTATAAAAAAAAAAAAAGAAATAAAGCCAAATAACTTGCACCTAGGAGGTACTTTTTTCTTTGTGTGTATAATACAGTGCCATGTTGCTCCTTGAAGTTTACTGGTTTTCATGGTAACTGAGTCTTAGAAACTACATAAAGGTAAAGTTCCTCTTTGACAAATTTTTATTAAACCATTTGCTAAGGTGAATTAGAACATGAAAATTGACTTTACCAGGCACCAATCTGCAATGGCTAATAGCCACTGTATGCATAACTGAGAGTAACAAAATTCTGGCTGCTGTTAGTATAACAGGTATGAAACTTGCATTTTGGGGGAGCTGCCTTAGGCAATTTTGCTGCAGTAAAGCTGTCTAGCAAGCAACCTCAAAATCTCATTCACAGGTCTACAGAATGACTTTTGCTGGAGTCAGCTGGTACCTGCTAGGTTTGGCTATGTATGGGTTGAGTTTAGTTGGGCTGGATTCATGTCTGTTCTACATGTCCCATTATTCTGCAATGTGCCCAGGACATGTTCTTCAAATGGTGGATGCAAGATACATAAGAGGCCAAGCCCAACCATGCAGTGACATTTACATCTTTTGGTCAAATTTGGCAAACCTTATGTCTTCTCACATACTACTGTCCAAAAAAGTTGACTTGGGACACCCAAAATCAGGGAGCAAGGAAGTATTTACCACCACCAGTGAAGTCATGATTAGGACGGGGAGGGAAGAAAGAATTGTGAGTAAATAATACAACCTACCACAAGGAAAGAGAGTACAACAGAGTTCCTGGAGTGGCATGGAGAAGGTGAATGGTAAGAGCCCAAGCTCACTCTATCTTGGGTCTCCAAACAGGTGGCAGACCTAGACTGACTTATGGTTTGGATGACTGCAATGAGTGACAGCAACAATAAAGTACTCACACTGGGCAATTATGCAATAAACACAGATGACAATTCAGACTTTAAAAGCCAACGACAGCTTAAAAAAAAAAAAAAGCCAATGACAGCTTTTGCTCATGCCTCAAATCTAGTTTGAACAAATCAAGTGATTACAAAAAAAAAAAAAAAAAAAAGCATTTGAAAATGTGGGGTGTTGTTAGGCTTCCATCTAGTGGCCACCAAGAGCCACTGTTCAAGACGGATGAATAAAGCATGTTACAGGAAAAACAAAAGCGAAAACAAACAGTACATCTACTATGACTATGGCCGAAAAGTCAAATTTAACCTATGTTAAGGACAAAATATTTATAGGCTAGGAATTTGTTTCTCAAGGATTTCTTTCTTCTATGGTATACCTAGAACAGAGCCTCACATACAGAAATTAACAAGTAACTTGATGAATTCAATTTTACCAGGTTCCTTTTCCCTTAAGGAGTATTAAGCCCCCTTTTCTGAATGCTTTCTTCATCTTATTATACTGCTGGGTGGTAGAAAAGAAGCCATCATTAACATGAAAATTTGCTTCCTTCAGTATTGCCAAATCATGAAAGTAATATTATTTCATGACAAATGAGCTGCGTAGTCACTACTCTGAATTTCATCTCCATTGCACAGCCTGATCTTTGGCTGACACACTGTTCCTTTGATTAAAAAAATAACCTTACTGAGATATAATTACATATCATATGATTCCAAGAAAAAGTATAATTTTACTTCTTTCTTTCCTATTTGAATGCCTTTTATTTCTTTTTCTTGCCTAATATACCTGGCTAGAACCTCCACTACAATGTTGAATAGATGTGCTGAGAACAGACATTTTTGGCTTGTTCCAGACATTAGGGGAAATACTTAGTTTTTTACCTTTAAGTATGATGTTAATTGTGGGGGATTAGGAAGTTTCCTTTTCTTCTTAGTTGGTTTTGGTTTTGGTTTTGTTTTGTTTATAAAAGCGTGGTGGATTTTGTTAAATTCTTTTCCCCCATCTATTGAGATGTTGTTTTTGTCCTTTATACTATTAATATGATGCACTGCATTGACTGATTTTCATATGGTGAAACGGCCTTGCATTCCTAGGATAATGCCCACTTGATCATGGTATGTAATCATTTTTATATGTTGCTAAATTCAGTTTGCTAGTGTTCCGTTCAGAATTTTTGCAGCAATGTTTATTAATGTTATTTGTCTGTGATTTTCTTTTCTTGTGATGGCTTTGTCTGGTTCGGGTTCTGACACTATGCCACTTTAATTCTTCCACTTTCCTTAGGTTGTTCTGTTGCTAAATAAATATGATTTTTTCATCTTTCCCCAAATCACTTCACTTTCTGGATCTCTAGTTACTCACTGAAGGAAAGAGGAAGAGTAAAACTGAGAATAAAGGAAAGAGAGAGTGAAACTAAAGGAATGAAAGGTGAACATAATCTCAGCTCTGATGGGCATATATGATAATATCTAAGCAATCTTGACTTGTTAACTTAAATTCTGTGTCCTTATCACAGATCTTAAGACTGTCAACTTGAACTCTCCAGAACTCCCTGGACTGTGACTTTAGCCTATATACACTCAGACACACAAACACACTCTCTCTCTCTGACATGCACCAAACCACCATTATGACCACCACCATCACTACCACTCCTCTTTTAAATTTACATTCTATGTCGAATTTGGCCTGGGGAGAAACCATTACATCACCTCTAGAAAGCAGCAGCACATGTCTATTCTTCTTCATTTTTTATATGAATATGTAGATCCTCCCCAGTGAGAGGGCCAGGGCAGAGCCTAAGTAAAATTATGCTGTTAGCTCTCTTCTTACTCTGACACTTTGACACAGGTAAAATAACATTAAAAGAAACATCAAGGAAAATCTAGAAAGGAGAAGTATCATTATTCAAGGGCAATCTTAGCATGAAGGTTGGATTTCCATTTTTTTCCCTAGGGGCAGGAAGTTAGAAAGATAACTGACAAGAAGGATATATGATTTTGAATTGGCTCTTTTTGTCCAGTCACTTGCTTCCAGGCATACAGGTACACGTCATTCAAAGGACCAAGCCTTGGGTAGTCACCTCAATTTACCTTGGCCCAAAGCCTAAAAGGAACCCTCAGTCTGTCCTAGGTCTTTGATTCAGTATCTTTTGTCACCATACGGTAGAAAGAGTTCTCACTGAGACTTCTATTTGAAATGACCAGCTCAACCACAGACCCTAAATATGGCCCACTGGCCTCTCCCTGGGGCCAATCCCCAATAACAGTAGACATGCTTCACCGTTGCTTTATTCAGAGTCCTCAACATCTTAGCTTTGTCCCAGGTTATAAAACACTTCCTGGCTTGCAACAAACTCTTCCTTCCCTCTGTTTGATTTAGATTTATTTTGTTCCTCATTCTTTCAGTTTCTTAAGGTTGGAAGTTAGATAATTTATTTGAGACTCCTTTTTTTTTAAAATATAGGCATTTAGGGCTATACGTTTCCATCTAAGCACTGATTTAGCTCCATCTCACAAATGTTGTATTTTGCTTACATTCCATTCAAAATAATTTTAATGCCCCTTAATCTCTTCTTTGACCTTTGGATTGTTTAGAAGTGTACTTTACTATTAGTTTTCAAATATTTGGGGATTTATCAGACATCTTTCTGTTAATGATTTCTAGTTTAATTCCATCGTGGTCAGAGAACATATCTCACATGATTTGAATCTGTTAAAATTTATTGAGACCTGTTGTGTGGCCCAGAATACAGTCTGTCTTGGTAAATGCTCCACATGTACTCAAAAATAATATGCTTCTGAAGAATATGTTTCTAAAGATTCCTCTCTTATGTGTCTATGATTTTCTTAACATGAGTATTATTTCTTCTTTTTCTTCCTCTTTCTTCTCCTGATTATAACAAGTAATACGCCATTGATTGACTAGAGAGAGAAAACTATGTGGGTTTTAAGCCATACAGATGCATTAACTTTTCAAAAAATAAGTATTTGTATTTTCAAAAAGTAAAAAGTGATAACTTACTCATAGTGGTGGACTAGACACAAAAACTACTATCTACACGTACACAAATGACAAAGGATATAGTTAGCAAACCAGAGATTGTGAGGAATGCTTGGAAGATAAAAACAGGAGATGCTTTCACAATGATAAAACCAGAGAATTTTAAATACCTGCAGTAGGCTACTGGGAGATCAAGATGGCAGAGTAGGAGGAGGCTGAGCTCACCTCCCCCCATGAACAGATGAAAAATACATCTACACGTGGAGTAATTCTCACTCAAAACAAACTGGAGACTGGCAGAAAGGCTCTTCTACAATGAAGGCTGGAAGAAAGATACACACAGTCAGGAAGGAAGGGAAGAGAAGCAATAGGATTGGGACCTGTGCCCTTAGTAGGGAACACAGAAGGGGGAGGATTATACGTGCTTGGAGGTCCTCCCTGGGGAGTGAGTGGTTCAAACCACATATTGGGCACCCCAGACCTAGGGTATGACACCAGGAAGATGAGTCCCCTTGGCTGGTTTGAAGACCAATAGTACTGGCAAGGGTGCTGTGAGAAACTTAGATTTCACTCATGTACACGTTTGCTTGCTGTCAAAACAAGGTGGAGGAAGCAGATTGAGACTGACTGGGACCGTGGCCAGTTCCCTGCGACCACCCCAGTGCATGCCCCAGTCCACACAAAGTGCCTGCTCTGGCCCATCTTGCTCCATGGTGCAGCACCCCACTAGGGCAAAGGCTGCCATTGCTGAAGAGAGTGCATAGTTGGGGGGTATGGAGCTGGCTCAGAACCAGCACTACATCTCAGTGGGGAAAGGGCAGCCACTGCTGGCATACAGGAGGCAGCAGATCAGGAACATCTGGAACTCAGACTGGTGTGCTGGGACCACCCTAGCAGAAGCCCAGCCCACACCAGGAACCCACTCTGGCCCCTCTTGATCCAGCACTGCTCCCTTCCAGGGCAAAACTGCCGATGCTGGGAGAAAGGATAGCATACACTTAGAGGGAACATAACTAGCTCAGAGCCGACTTTCTAGTCTTCTGCTCCAGCACCTTGGGACACAACCCCACCCCTAATAGGGTGGTGTTGGCCACTGAGCACGGCAGAAGCCCCACCTCATATCTGGCTCTGACTCGAGCTCCTCCATCTCCAGCCCCATTGCCCACCAAGGTGATAGTTGTCAGGAAACCCTGGGGGAAGATGTGACTTGTGCTCATTTCAGATTCAGCTATGCCACCAAAGCTACTGGGCACACACAAACTGCACAGGGATGCTCCCACACAACAACACTCCTTAAAGAATGGGATAGGTAACTGTTTCACTTAATTTCATAGAGACAAAATTAAACAAAATGAGAAGACAAAGGAATTTGTTTCACACAAAAGAACAAGGAAAAAAAACTCTGAAAAAAATATTGAAACAGAAAAATAATTTACCATATAAAGAGTTCAAAGAATTAGTAATGAAAATGCTAACTGAACTACAGAAAAGAATATATGAAAAAAAAAAAGAATATATGAACACAGTGAGAATTTTAACAAGGAACTAGAAAATATAAAAAGAACCAGTCAGAGCCAAAGCATACAATAAGTGAAATGAAAAAAAACAAAAACAAAAAAAACAAAACTAGAAGGGATTAGCAGCAGACAAGGTGATATAGAAGAATGCATAAGTAATCTGAAAGATGAAATAATGGAAACCACTTAATCAGAACAAAAAAAAAATCAGGTTTAAAAAATGAGAACAATTGAAGGGACCTCTAGGACTACATCAAGTGTACTAACATTCTCATTATAGAGGTCCCAAAAGGAGAAGAGTAAAAAAAAGGGGGGGGTCAAAAATGAATTTGATAGAATTATGGATGAAAACTTCCCAGAACTGAAGAAGGAACCAGTTATCTAGGCATAGGAAGCACAGAGGGTCCCAAACAAGATGAAAGCAAAAAGACCTATACCAGGACACATCATAATTAAAATGGCAAAAGTTACACAGAAAGAATTCTAAAGTCAGCAAGAGAAAAACAGAGTCATATACAAAGGAACACCTATAATGCTATCAGCTGATCTTTCTGCAGAAACTTTGCAATCCAGACGGGAGAGACATGATATATTTAAAGTGATGAAAGGGAAAAACCTACAACGTAACATACTCTACCCAGCAAGATTATCATTCAGAATTGAAAGAGAGATAAAGAACTTCCCAGAGAAGCAAAAACTAAAAGAATTAATCAATACTAAACCTACCCTAAAAGAAATGTTAAAGAGTCTCCACTAGGTAGATAATCAAAGGCTACAACAAGAAGTAAGAATCTATAGAAAAGGAAAAAATCCCACTAGTAAAGGCAAATATATAGTAAAGGCTGCGGATCAACCACTTAAATATGCTAGTACAAATGTTAAAAGACAAAAAATTGAAAAATCAAATATAAATACAATAACCATTAAGGTATAAATACGAAGATGTAAAATATGACATCAAAAACACAAAATGTAGGGGAGGGGAGTTAACATACTGTCGATCTTTTAGAATGTGTTTGAATTTAAATAACTACGAGTTTAAAACAAGTAGATATAGTTACAGGTCAACATATCTGAACCCCAGGGTGACCACAAATCAAAAACCTACAACATATACACAAAAACTAGAGCGAAAGGTACACAAGCATGTCACTAAAGAAAACCATCCAACCACAAGGGAATAAACTAAAAGAAGAAAAGAACTGAGGATAACTATAAAAACAACCAGAAAACAAATAACAAAAGGGCAATAAGTACATACCTATCAAAAATCACTTTAAATATCAATGGACTTAAGGTTCCAATCAAAAGAAAAAGGGTGGATGACTGTATTAAAAAAAAAAAAAAACAAGACCATCTATATGCTGCCTACAAGAGACTCATTTCAGAGCTAAAGACAAACACAGGCTTAAAGTGAAGGGATGGAAAAAGATTTTTCATGCAAATGGAAATGACAAGAAAGTGGAAGTAGCAATACTCACATCAGACAAAAGAGACTTTAAAACAAAGTCTATAACAAAAGACAAAGAAGGGCACTATATAATGATAAAACGTCAATACTAGAAGAGGATATAACATTTGTTAATATATATGCACCTATTATAGGAGCGCCTAAATATATAAAGCAAGTATTATCAGACATAAAGGGAGAAATTGACAATAATACGATAATAGTAGGGAACATTAACACCCCACTTATATCAACGGACAGATCATCCAGACAGAAAATCAATACGGAAACAGTAGTCTTAAATGACATATTAGAAGAGTTGGGCTTAGATATTTATAAGACATTCTACTCAAAAGCCACAGAATATACATTCTTTTCAAGTATACACGGAACATTCTCCAGGATAGATCACATGCTAGGCCATAAAAAAAGCCTCAACAAATTTAAGGGAACAGAAATTATATCAAGCATTTTTCAGACCACAGTAGTATAAAACTAGAAATCAATTACAGGAAGAAAAATGGGAAAATACTAAAACAATGGGTTAATGAAGAAATCAAAGAGGACATCAGAAAATACCTCAAGACAAATGACAATGGAAACACAACTTTCCAAAATCTATGGGATGAGGGGACTTCTTTGGCAGTCCAGTGGTTAAGACTCCATGCTTCCAATGCAGGACGTGTGGGTTAGATCCCTGGTTGGGGAACTAAGATCTCACATGCTGCGCAGTGCATGCCCCCCCAAAATAACAACAACAAAAATCTATGGGATGCAACGAAAACAGTTCTACAAGAGAAGTTTATAGTGATAGAGGCGTACCTCAAGAAACAAGAAAAATCTCAAAGAAACAACCTAACCTACCATCTATAGGAATTATAAAAATAAGAACAAAGCCCACAGTCCGTAGAAGGAAGGAAATAATAAATATCAGAGAGGAAATAGAGACTCAATACACAGTAGACAAGATCAATAAAACCTAGAGCTGTTTTTTTTAAAGATAAACAAAACTGATAAGTCTTTAGCCGTGTTCCTCAAGAAAAAAAAAGAGAGGACCCAAGTAAACAAAACAAGAAATGAAAGAGGAGAAATTATGACCAATACCACAAAGATACAAAAATCATAATACTATGAACAGTTATGTGCCAACAAATTGGGCAACCTAGAATAAATGGATAAACTTGTATAAATACACAATTTTCCAAGACTGAATCAGAAAGAAATAAACAATGTGAACAGACTGGTCACTAGTAGTAAACTTGAATTAGTAATCAGTGAACTATCAGAAAGGGAAAGCAAGAAAACAATCCCATTTAAAGTCACATCAAAAAATACACAGGAATAAACTTACCCAAGGAGGTGACAGACTTACACTCTGAAAACTATAAAAACACTGCTGAAGGAAACTGAAGATGATACAGAGAAATGGAAAAATATCCCATGTTCATGGATGGGAAGAATTAATAGTTAAAATGTCCATATCATCCAAAGCGATCTACAGATTTAATGCAATCCCTATCAAAATACCCATGACATTTTTCACAAAACTAGAACAAATAATCCTAAAATTCATATGGAACCACAAAGACACTGAATAGCGAAAGCAATCTTGAGAAAAAAAGAACAAAGCTGGAGCTGTCATGCTCCCTGACTTCAGACTATACTACAAAGCTACAGTATCAAAGCAGTAGCTAAAATAGGCACAAAAACAGACACATAGATCAATGGAACAGAATAGAGAGCCCAGAAATAAAGCTATGCACATTATGGTCAATTAATCTAGAACAAAGGCGGCAAGAATATACAGTGGAAAAAAGACAGTCTCTTCAATAAGTGGTACTGGGAAAACTAGACAGCTATGTGTAAAAGGATGAGATTAGAACATTTCCTCACTCCATATACAAAAACAAACTCAAAATGGATTAAAGACCTAAATGCAGGACCAGAAACCACAGAACTCATAGAAGAGAAAACATTACCTGACATAAATGGTAGCAGTATTTTGGACCTGTCTGCTAAGGCAAAGGAAACAAAAGAAAAAATAAACAAATGGGACCTAACTAAACTTAAAACTTTTGCACAGCAAAGGAAGCCATCAACAAAACAAAAAGACAACCAAATGAATGGGAGAAAATATTTTCAAATGATATGAGTGATAAGGGGTTAATATGCAAAATATGCAAACAGCTCATACAAGTCAATATCCAAAAAAAAACAAAGAAAAACACCCAAACAACCCAATTGAAAAGTGGGCAGAAGAAGTGAGTAGACATTTTCCCAGAGAGGACATACAGATGGCCACCAGGCACATGAAAAGATGCTCAACATAGCTAATCATTAGAGAAATGAAAATCAAAAACCCTTGAGAAATCACCTCATACCTGTCAGAATGGCAACCATCAAGAAGACCACAAATAGGAAGTGTTGGCAAGGATGTGAAGAAAAGGAAACCCTATACACTGTTGGTGGGAATGTAAATTGGTGCAGCCACCATGGAGAACAGTATGGAGGTTTCTCAAAAAACTAAAAATAGACCTAGCATATGACCCAGCAATTCTACTCCTGGGCATATATCTGAAGAAAACAAAAACACTAATTTGAAAAGATACATGTACCCCAATGTTTACAGCAGTATTATTTACAATAGCCAAGACATGGAAGCAACCTAAGTGTCCATCAACAGATGAATGGATAAAGATGTGTGTACGTAATACTACAATGTAATACCACTCTGCTATAAAAACATGAAATTTGCCATTTGCAACAACATGGATGGACCTGAAGCGTATTCTGCTTCATGAAATAAGTCAGACAGAGAAAGACAAATAATGTATGTTATCACTTATATTTCGAACCTAAAAGATAAAACAAATGATTGAATGTAACAAACAAACAGACTCACAGATATAAAGAACAAACTAGTGGTTAATAGGCTCCACTAGTAGGAAAGGGGAGATGGAAAGGAAGAGGGAAGAAGGAGAAAGAAAAGAGTAGGGGCAGAGAGGGGAAAGATGGCGGAAGAGTAAGATGCAAACATCACATGCCTCCCCACAGATACATCAGAAATACATCTACACGTGGAATAACTCCTACAGAACACCTACTGAACGCTGGAAGAAGACCTCAAACCTCCCCAAAGGCAAGAAACTCCTTACGTACGTACCGGGGTAGGGCAAAAGAAAAAAGAATAAACAGAGACAAAAGGATACGGACGGGACCTGCACCAGTGGGAGGGAGCTGTGAAGGAGGAAAGGTTTCCACACACTAGGAAGCCCCTTCGTGGGCGGAGACAGGGGTGGCGGAGGGGGGAAGCTTCGGAGCCGCGGAGGAGAGCGCAGCAACAGGGGTGCAGAGGGCAAAGTGGAGAGATTCCCGCACAGAGGATCGGTGCCGACCAGCACTCACCAGCCCGAGAGGCTTGTCTGCTCACCCGCCGGGGTGGGCGGGGGCTGGGAGCTGAGGCTTGGGCTTCGGTAGGATCGCAGGGAGAAGACTGGGGTTGGCAGTGTGAACACAACCTGAAGGGGGCTAGTGCCCCACAGCTAGCCGGGAGAGAGTCTGGGAAAAAGTCTGGAGCTGCCAAAGAGGCAAGAGACTTTTTCTTGCCTCGCTGTTTCCTAGTGCGCGAGGAGAGGGGATTAAGAGCGCTGCTTAAAGGGGCTCCAGAGACAGGCGTGAGTCGCGGCTAACGGAGCGGAGCCCAGAGACGTGCATGAGACGCTAAGGCTGCTGCTGCTGCTGCCACCAAGAAACCTGCGTGCGAGCACAGGTCACTATCCACACATCCCCTCCCGGGAGCCTTTGCAGCCCGCCACTGCCAGGATCCCGTCATCCAGAGACAACTTCCCCAAGAGAAGGCACAGCGCGCCTCAGGCTGGTGCAACCTTCTGCTGGTCTCTGCCGCCGCAGGCTCGCCCCGTATCCGTGCCCCTCCCTCCCCCCGGCCTGAGTGAGCCAAAGCCCCCGAATCAGCGGCTCCTTTAACTCCGTCCTGCCTGAGCAAAGAACAGACGCCCTCCGGCGACCTACACGCAGAGGTGGGGCCAAATCCAAAGCTGAGCCCCGGGAGCTGTGCGAACAAAGAAGACAAAGGGAAATCTCTCCCAGCAGCCTCAGGAGCAGCGGATTAAATCCCCACAATCAACTTGATGTACCCTGCATCTGTGGAATACCTGAACAGACAACGAATCATCCCAAATGGAGGAGGTGGAGTTTGAGAGCAAGATTTATTATTTTTTCCACTTTTCCTCTTTTTGTGAGTGTGTATGTGTATGGTTCTGTGTCAGATTTTGTCTGTATAGCTTTGCTTTCACCATTTGTCACAGGGTTCTGTCCATCCGTTTTTTGTTTTACTTTTCAAAAAAAAATTTTTTCTTAAGAATTATTTTTTATTTTAATAACTTTATTTTAGTTTATCTTACTTTATTTTATTTTCTTTTATTCTCTTTCTTTCTTTCTTTCTACTTCTTCTCCCTTTTATTCTGAGCTGTGTGGATGTAAGACTCTTGGCGCTCCAGCACTCCAGGTAGGAGTCAGTGCTGTGTCTCTGAGGTGGGAGAGCCAACTTCAGAACACTGGTACACAAGAGACCTCCCAGCTCCACGCAATATCAAACGGCAAAAATCTCCCAGAGATCTCCATCTCAACACAAACACCCAACTTCACTCAACGACCAGCAAGCTACAGTGCTGGACACCCTATGCCAAACAACTAGCAACACAGGAACACAACCCCACCTATTAGCAGAGAGGCCGCCAAAAATCACAATAAGGCCACAGACACCGCAAAACACACCACCAGACGTGGACCTGCCCACCAGAAAGACAAGATCCAGCCTCATCCACCAGAACACAGGCACTAATCCCCTCCAGCAGGAAGCCTACACAACCCACTGAATCAACTTTAGCCACTGGGGACAGACACCAAAAACAACGGGAACTATGAAACTGCAGCCTGCAAAAAGGAGACCCTGAACACAGTAAGGTAAGCAAAATGAGAAGACAGCAAAACACACAGCAGATGAAGGAGCAAGATAAAAACCCACCAGACCTAACAAATGAAGAGGAAATAGGCAGTCTACCTGAAAAAGAATTCAGAATAATGATAGTAAAGATGATCCAAAATCTTGGAAACAGAATAGAGAAATTGCAAGAAATATTTAACAAGGACCTAGACGAACTAAACAGGAAACAAGCAATGATGAACAACACAATAAATGAAATTAAAAATACTCTAGAATGGATCAATAGCAGAAAAACTGAGGCAGAAGAACGGATAACTGACCTGGAAGATAAAACAGTGGAAATAACTACTGCAGAGCAGAATAAAGAAAAAAGAATGAAAAGAACTGAGGACAATCTCAGAGACCTCTGGGACAACATTAAATGCACCAACATTCGAATTATAGGGGTCCCAGAAGAAGAAGAGAAAAAGAAAGGGACTGAGAAAATATCTGAAGAGATTATAGTTGAAAACTTCCCTAATATGGGAAAGGAAATAGTTAATCAAGTCCAGGAAGCACAGGGAGTCCCATACAGGATAAATCCAAGGAGAAACACGCCAAGACACATATTAATCAAACTGTCAAAAATTAAATACAAAGAAAACATATTAAAAGCAGCAAGGGAAAAACAACAAAAAACACACAAGGGAATCCCCATAAGGTTAACAGCTGATCTTTCAGCAGAAACTCTGCAAGCCAGAAGGGAGTGGCAGGACATATTTAAAGTGATGAAGGAGAAAAACTTACAATGAAGATTACTCTACCCAGCAAGGATCTCATTCAGATTTGATGGAGAAATTAAAACTGTTACAGACAAGCAAAAGCTGAGAGAGCTCAGCACCACCAAACCAGCTTTACAACAAATGCTAAAGGAACTTCTCTAGGCAAGAAACACAGGAGAAGGAAAAGACCTACAAAAACAAACCCAAGACAATTAAGAAAATGGGAATAGGAACATACATATCAATAATTACCTTAAATGTAAATGGATTAAATGCTCCCACCAAAAGACACACACTGGCTGAATGGATACAAAAACAAGACCCATATATATGCTGTCTACAAGAGACCCACTTCAGAACTAGGGACACATATAGACTGAAAGTGAGGGGATGGAAAAAGATGAAAATGGAAACCAAAAGAACACTGGAGTAGCAATTCCCATATCAGACAAAATAGATATTAAAATAAAGACTATTAGAAGAGACAAAGAAGGACACTACATAATGATTAAGGGATCAATCCAAGAAGAAGATATAACAATTGTAAATACTTATGCACCTGACATAGGAGCACCCCAATACATAAGGCAAATACTAACAGCCATAAAAGGGGAAATCGACAGTAATACGTTCATAGTAGGGGACTTTAACACCCCACTTTCACCAATGGACACATCATCCAAAATGAAAGTAAATGAGGAAATACAAGTTTTAAATGATACATTAAACAAGATGGACTTAATTGATATTAATAGGACATTCCATCCAAAAACAACAGAATACATATTTTTCTCAAGTGCACATGTAACTTTCTCCAGGATAGATCATATCTTGGGTCACAAATCAAGCCTTGGTAAATTTAAGAAAATTGAAATTGTATTAAGTATCTTTTCCGAACAGAACGCTATGAGACTAGATATCAATTACAGGAAAAGATCTGTAAAACATACAAAAACACATGGAGGCTAAACAATACACTACTTAATAACGAAGTCATCACTGAAGAAATCAAAGAGGAAATCAAAAAATACCTAGAAACAAATGACAATGGACACACGATGACCCAAAACCTATGGGATGCAGCAAAAGCAGTTCTAAGAGGGAAGTTTATAGCAATACAATCCTACCTTAAGAAACAGGAAACATCTCAAATAAACAACCTAAACTTGTACCTAAAGCAATTAGAGAAAGAAGAAGAAAAAAACCCAAAGTTAGCAGAAGGAAAGAAATCATAAAGATCAGATCAGAAATCAAAGAAAAAGAAATTAAGGGAACGATAGCAAAGATCAATAAAAGTAAAAGCTGGTTCTTGGAGAAAATGAACAAAATTGATAAACCATTAGCCAGACTCATCAAGAAAATAAGAAGACTCAAATCAATAGAATTAGAAATGAAAAAGGAGAAGTAACGACTGACACTGCAGAAGTACAAAAGATCATGAGAGATTACTACAAGCAACTCTATGCCAATAAAATGGACACCCTGGAAGAAATGGACAAATTCTTGGAAATGCACAACTCACCGAGACTGAATCAGGAAGAAATAGAAAATATGGACAAACCAATCACAATCACAAGCACTGACATTGAAACTGTGATTAAAAATCTTCCAACAAACAAAAGCCCAGGACCAGATGGCTTCAAAGGTGAATTCTATCAAACATTTAGAGAAGAGCTAACACCTATCCTTCTCAAACTCTTCCAAATACAGCAGAGGAAGGAACACTCCCAAACACATTCTACGAGGCCACCGTCATCCTGACACCAAAACCAGACAAGGAAGTCACAAAGAAAGAAAACTACAGGCCAATATCACTGATGAACATACATGCAAAAATCCTCAACAAAATACTAGCAAACAGAATCCAACAGCACACTATAAGGATCATACACCATGATCAAGTGGGGTTTATTCCAGGAATGCAAGGATTCTTCAATATACGCAAATCAATCAATGTGATACACCATATTAACAAATTGAAGGAGAACAACCATATGATCATCTCAATAGATGCAGAGAAAGCTTTTGACAAAATTCAACACCCATTTATGATAAAAACCCTGCAGAAAGTAGGCATAGAGGGAACTTTCCTCAACATAATAAAGGCCATATATGACAAACCCACAGCCAACATCATCCTCAATGGTGAAAAACTGAAAGCATCTCCACTAAGATCAGGAATAAGACAAGGTTGCCCACTCTCACCCCTATTATTCAACATAGTTTTGGAAGTTTAAGCCACAGCAATCAGAGAAGAAAAGGAAATAAAAGGAATCCAAATGGGGAAAGAAGAAGCAAAGCTGTCAGTGTTTGCAGATGACATGATACTATACATAGAGAATCCTAAAGATGCTACCAGAAGACTACTCGAGCTAATCAATGAATTTGGTAAAGTAGCAGGATACAAAATTAATGCACAGAAATCTCCGGCATTCCTATACACTAATGATGAAGAATCTGAAAGTGAAATCAAGAAAACACCCCCATTTACCACTGCAACAAAAAGAATAAAATATCTAGGAAAAAACCTACCTAAGGAGACAAAAGACCTGTATGCAGAAAATTATAAGACACTGATGAAAGAAATTAAAGATGAGACAAATAGATGGAGAGATAAACCATGTTTTTGGATTGGAAGAATAAACATTGTGAAAATGACTCTACTACCCAAAGCAATCTACAGATTCAATGCAATCCCTATCAAACTACCACTGGCATTTTTCACAGAACTAGAACAAAAAATTTCACAATTTGTATGGAAACACAAAAGACCCCTAATAGCCAAAGCAATCTTGAGAACAAAAAACGCAGCTGGAGGAATCAGGCTCCCTGACTTCAGACTATACTACAAAGCTACGGTAATCAAGGCAGTATGGTACTGGCACAAAAACAGAAAGATAGATCAATGGAACAGGATAGAAAGCCCAGAGATAAACCCATGCACATATGGTCACCTTATCTTTGATAAAGGATGCAGGAATGTACAGTGGAGAAAGGACAGCCTCTTCAATAAGTGGTGCTGGGAACTGGACAGGTACATGTAAAAGTATGAGATTAGAACACTCCCTGACACCATACACAAAAATAAGTTCAAAATAGATTAAAGACCTAAATGTAAGGCCAGAAACTATCAAACTCTTAGAGGAAAACAGAGGCAGAACACTCTATGACATACAACACAGCAAGATCCTTTTTGACCCACCTCCTAGAGAAATGGAAATAAAAACAAAAATAAACAAATGGGACCTAATGAAACTTCAAAGCTTTTGCACAGCAAAGGAAACCATAAACAAGACCAAAAGACAACCCTCAGTATGGGAGAAAATATTTACAAATGAAGCAACTGACAAAGGATTAATCTCCAAAATTGACAAGCAGCTCATGCAGCTCAATAACAAAAAAACAAACAACCCAATCCAAAAATGGGTCGAAGACCTAAATAGACATTTCTCCAAAGAAGATATACAGACTGCCAACAAACACATAAAAGAATGCTCGACATCATTAGTTATTAGAGAAATGCAAACCAAAAGTAGAATGACATATCATCTCACACCAGTCAGAATGGCCATCATCAAAAAGTCCAGAAACAATAAATGCTGGAGAGGGTGTGAAGAAAAGGGAACCTTCTTGCACTGCTGGTGGGAATGTGAATTGGTACAGCCACTATGGAGAACAGTATGGAGCTTCCTTAAAAAACTACAAATAGAACTACCATATGACCCAGCAATCCCACTACTGGGCATATACCCTGAGAAAACCGTAATTCAAAAAGAGTCATGTACCAAAATGTTCATTGCAGCTCTATTTACAATAGCCAGGAGATGGAAGCAACCTAAGTGTCCATCGACAGATGAATGGATAAAGAAGATGTGGCACATATATACAATGGAATATTACTCAGCCATAAAAAGAAACGAAATTGAATTATTTGCAGTGAGGTGGATGGACCTAGAGTCTGTCATACAGAGTGAAGTAAGTCAGAAAGAGAAAGACATATACCGTATGCTAACACATATATATGGAATCTAAGAAAAAAAATGTCATGAAGAACCTAGGGGTAAGATGGGAATTAAGACACAGACCTACTAGAGAATGGACTTGAGGATATGGGGAGGGGGAAGGGTAAGCTGTGACAAAGTGAGAGAGTGGCATGGACATATATACACTACCAAACGTAAAATAGATAGCTAGTGGGAAGCAGCCTCATAGCACAGGGAGATCAGCTCGGTGCTTTGTGACCACCTAGAGGGGTGGGATAGGGAGGGTGGGAGGGAGGGAGACGCAAGAGGGAAGAGATATGGGCACATATGTATATGTATAACTGATTCACTTTGTTATAAAGCAGAAACTAACACACCATTGTAAAGCAATCATACTCCAATAAAGATGTAAAAAAAAAAAAGAGTAGGGGCAAGATAGGGGTAGGGGATTAAGAGGTACAAACTACTATGTATAAAATAAATAAGCTACAAGGATATATTGTATAGCACAGGGAAGAGAGCCAATATTTTATAACAACTTTGAATGGAGTATAATCTATAAAAATATTAAATCACTATGTTGTACACCGGAAACTGATATAGTACTGTAAATCAACTATACTTCAAGTTTTAAAAATAAAGGAAAATAAAACAATATACCTGTAGTAGAAAGCCGAGCACATTCAAAGAAAGTTCAAGAACAGAGTCAATGAAATCAAAGCAGTGCAGAAGGTACTGAGTGGACTGTTAGATTAAAGAACTACTCTCAGAACAACAGTTCTGTTTGCCGCTACCATGCTCTGACCCTACGCCAATCTTTCTTACGTTGGACAAAGTTAAAGTGGCATTTGATCTGTGTTAATCTCCCAAAACTATACTCCAAAGACAGTGAATTACTTGTCCAGGAAGTGAACCCAAATTAGAGCAGATTTGAGACAACTGCAGACCCGCACAACAGCAGGGAAACAAAACAGAAGGACACATCTATCTGAAGAGAGATCCACTTAAGTCTTCCGATGTCAGAGAAATGCCATGCTTTGGGCATTTGGAAGGGTCCCTATACTACCTGAAAGTTTTATGCCACGTACTCGCAAAGGAGAAGACTGCTCCCTAATTGACATGCTCCACTCTCCCATACAGAGGAGATGCCTAGTAATGAAATGGACGTCCCAACTGTAGATCAGATCCATGCTAGTTACCTAGGCTAATCACATGAGTCCTTTACTCCCAAATATGAATGGACAAATGTTTGCCAGATATTTGAGGAAAGTGAAAGAGAGGATCACGATGAACAAACAGAACTATTTCTGGAGAAAAAATAAATATAATACAGGAAACGGAAAAGAATTTACCAAAAAAATCCAAATTCATATTCTCAGAATTTTAAGGAAGACAGTCGGTTTATAAAATGAGAACAGGGTGCTGTAAAAGGGAGCAATGAGAGAACAAGAGAAAGTCCTGGGAAAATAGAAATATTACTGCAAAATTTAAAGATTAATAGATGCCAGGTGCTCAGCGCAGTCAGCCTGCCTCACCCAGGCCTGGATGGAACCTGGGACACAGCTTTCACGCCCCGCCCTCCATGCACATCCACCCTCCCAATCCCCCGCCCCCTGACCCCACCCCCCCGTAACGGAACCGGAAACTCCTTTCCCCCCTCCCAAACCCGGGTAATGGACTCGCCTTCCAGTCCATCGCAGAGCGGCCGCCGTCTTCGACCACATGGGAGTGCTCTGAGGCACCTACCGTGGGCCCAGCGGCTTCGCCTTCACCTTGGCCTTCAGGCCCGCCACGCTGCCCGCGCCGCCCTCGCAGGTGCGCCAGAGCTACCACCCCGACTGCGAGGCCGCCATCAACAGCCATTTCAACCTGGAGTTCCACGCCTCCTTAGTGTGCCTGGCCACGGCCGTTTACCTCGACCGCGACGACGTGGCCTTGAAGCACTTCACCCGGTTCTTCCTGCGCCGCTCCCACGAGCACAGCGGGCGGGCCCAGGGCCTGATGCGCCTGCAGAACCAGCGCGGGGGCCGCCTCAACTTCCAACACATCAGGAAGCCAGTGAGGGACAAGTGGAAGAGCGGCCTCAAGGCCATGAAGTGCGCCTTGTTTCTGGAGAAGCTCGTGAACGCCTGCTCCACCTGTACCAGCTGGTCACCGACAAGAGCAACCCCCACCTGCACCACTTCCTGGAAACTCACTTCCTCCGCCAGCAGGTGGCGTTCATCCGAGAGCTGGAGGGTCGTGTCACCACCCTGAGCATGATGGGGGCCCCGGACGTCGACCTGGCAGGGTACCTCTTTGACAAGCTCACCCTGGGCGATAGCGACAAGAACTGAGCCTGGACTGGACTTCCCCAGAGCCATGGGGTGACCAGCGCCCTGGTCACCGTGCCTGCCATGCAGACGGCAATAGTGGCCTGGCAGAAGAAGTTCACTTAAGTTTTTTTCTTCCAGTTTTTCCGTTTCTTCCAATAAAGTTATTGGTTCATAAATAAATAAAGGTCTCTGGTTGATTCATGTGGGCAAATCTCTCACCTTTTAAATTTTAAAGCAGGCATCCAGGAGTCTCTGAACACATCCCGGCTTGGTCCACATGCAGCTCAGGATCACCACAGAGGGAGGGAGATGGTCTTCCTTGGGACCCTGGAAAACACAAAATCGATCTTCCCCTTATAAACAAAATCAGTGTAGAGAGGTGGGGTGGGGTGGGTCTTCTAAGCCCTAGTCTATGTGGGTACCTGTGCATGGTAAAATTATATATCAATATATAAAAAACCTTAGTATGGAATACAAAATACTGGTTGCCTCTTAGGAAGAAGTGAAGAATGGGATTGGACAGGAAATAAAATAAAGGGTGTCTTCAACTTTTCCTGAAAACTTTTAGTTCATTAAATCATGTGAATGTGAACATTTATCACTTCTGGGTAGCAGCCTGGGGTCCTGAACAGGTATGGCAGGGTCCCTCTATGACAATGTCACCCAGGACAACAGTGATAATGGTAACTGAGCCAGAGGCTGACTTTCCCATAGGCATGGGAGTGACTTCCTAGGTCACATGCTAGTCATGCAAATTGCCCTTAAAAAACATCCATATGTATATATACATACATATATATATATATATATATTTTCCCCCCTTCCATTGTATCCTTTCTTCCATTAAACTAACACAGTACCAAAAAAAGCTCAGATTACCTCATGAGGAGGGCTGAAAAATATGTGCTCACTGTGAAGGTCAAATTTTTGATACTGAATATAAAATAGAATAAAACTCCCTGAATGTTAAGCCAGTGATTCTGACTGCTTTGAGGAATGTAGGGGAGTGAGGGTGAGTTGAGGCTGGGAGACAAGTTAGGAGACATTGTAGCAGGTCCAGAGAGAGAGTGGTGGCTTGAAATACAGTGGTCACTGAGGAAATGAAGAGACCTGCACACATTCCAGATGGATTTTGGACAAGGACACAAGATTTGCTATGGGCAAGAGGTGAGGAATGGGAAATGAGGGAAAATAATCTACGTTCCAGTGTTTGGACTTGAACACGTGGGTTGAAGGTGTTGCTATAAATTCATCTGGGAACATTAGCAGCGATACAAAAACGATGGGCGAAAGCCTGTCATGTAAGTCTGAGATGCCTATTAGATATGCAAGTGGAAATGTCTTGCACGTAGCCAGAAAACTGAATGTGAATCTCAGGTTGAAATCAAGCACTACTCTGCGGGTCATTTCTGGGGATAGGACCCCGTAGGCCCCCCTCCCACCTCTTGTTTGTAGAAAAGCTTAGAGCAAATTGCATCAGAGAAGCGAGAATGTGCAGAAACAAATGAAAACAGTCAACTAGGACAAAATAAGAGCTTAGCCATAAAACAAAGTCAAGGACCTTCAGTTTCTTCTCCAGGGCTTTAGATAATATCCTGAGCCATATCCCTGACTTGTTCTGCAGATACTAAAACCCAACCAGGTAGAAAAAGTTAACTACATGCTGACCACAAGAATGTATAACCCAGACCTGCTGAAACCATAAGGCTGATGATTGAGATTCCTGAAAACATCACCCTGTTACCTCACCATCAACCGATCAGAGACTTGAGCACAAGCTGATCATACACCCCGAGACCCTCTCCCTCACACTGTTGTTAAAAACCCTCCCCGTAAAGTAGCTGGAGAGTTCGGGTCTTTTCAGCATGAGTGGCTGGTTCTCCTTGCTTGGTCTGTAATAAAAAATGTACTTTCTTTCACCAAACCAATGCCAGTACACTGGCTTCACTGTGCTTTGGGGGAGTGGGCCAGAGTTTGGTTGAGTAACAAGGTGGAATATCAGGTTTGAAAATAAACAAGGGGAGACATCATCCTTTTGATGGTGCTGGGGTCATAAGAGTGGATAAACTCACTAGCAAAAGCGTGGAGAGAGACTATGGCACAGGCAGCCCCACACCCAGGGCAGCTAACACTCAGAGGATGGGATGAGGTGTTGGAACATCCGGAGGGCTGCTGGCCCCACCTGGACCATTACCTCCTTCCAGACTGTGGCCACCTGTGTCTGCTCAGAGCTTGTCTCAGAATAAGCCTGTTCCTAACTTCAGTGTGGCCGCTGGTTTCTCCTTTCTACATGTGGAGAGGCGTTAGCCTATTACCTTGTCTTGGCTATGGGTAGAAAGAAATTATTCCCCAGTAAAAAGATTTCCCAAGGAAACAACAGACCTGCTTCTCTGCTGTAGGGTTTCTTAACCTCAGTTTGCTTGGGTTCACATGCCAGTTTAGCCACTCATCTTAACTGTGGTTAAGGCATTTAATTTCTCTGTGCCTCAGTTTCCTCACATTTAAAACAAGGATAATAAAAGTGTCGACTCCACTGGGTTCCTGTGAAGATTAAACGAGTTAATGTTTGTGAATCTCTTGGAACATCACCTGGCACAGTAGAAGTACTTTATGTGTTAGCCGTCTATCTGGTCGTCATCATTACCATAAACATCACCATCTTTATCATCAGTCTCCAGTCACTTTTAAGTTCCATGTTGTACTTTATGTTTTGGGGGAAAAGACCGCATGTCTAGACTTTGCCATTGGAATTCTCTCTTGCATTTTGGCCAACCGTGTCACCTTGTGTATTGAGAAGGAAAAAAAATCCTTTGCCACTTCTCTGGTTGTCAGGTTCAGCCAGGACTCAGGAAGGAAGATTTTTGTCTATGTTGCCCCAAGCCAAGCCCGGAAATGAGTTTTACTGTGACAAATTTCCGTGGTAATCCGCCCATTTTGTCTCAACCAAGCTTCCTTGTAAAGAGCCCCCTAGACACGATTAGCTTATTCTTCAATCCGGCTTACCTGATCCTTCTCTTTCCATCTTGAACTACTTCTCATTCGTCAGAGATGGACAAGAGCAGGATAAAGGGCTCACTCTGATTCCCACCATATATATGGATGTTTGTCATGAAGAGTGTACAATAGGGCAAGAAACAGGCAAAAGGGACCATATTAGGGCTCCCAATAATACAAAAATTAAAATTTATAAAACATCATGCACTTTAGCACAAAGGTTCTTAGCTTTTTCTGCCGTTAAAGTCGCCTGTGGAGCTTTTAAAATTCTTGATGCACAGGCCACTTCCCAGACCAAGTACATCAGAGTCCCCTGGGGCAGGACCCTGATATCCCAGGCAGTGGAAGCCAGTGTGAGCACCTTGCTACCCAAAGTATAGTCTATGGATCAGAAGCCACTTGGCCACTTGTTAGAAAAGCAAAATCTGAAGCCCCACTCTCGCCCTACTGAATCAGAATCTATATTTCAACAACATCTCAGGTGACGAATATGCACTCTGAAGTGTTAAAAACATGGATTAACAACCTGGTACTCAAACATGGCTGCACTGTGGAATCACCTGGAGAGCTGGAAAATAATGATGATGCCTCGATTTACACAACTCACTCAGTCAGACCATCATGCAAGTCCTGGACCAATCACACTAAAAATTTACTTTAACTTCAACAATTATTGAATCAACAGTTGCTGACTACACATACACACAGACACACACACACACACACACACACACACACACACACACAGGATTTTGTCCATTCCGCTATTTTATCACAAACTGGTTTGTTTTATAACATGAGTTGTCAAACTACAGCCCACGACCCAAATCCAGATTTTTGTATCTATATTCATAAGGGATATTGGTCGGTAGTATTGTTGGGATGCCTTTTTCTGAATGTGCTGTAAGTATTACCTCAGGGAAATTGTTAGAAAATGTTCCCTGTCGTATTTTTCAGAAAAGTGTGCAAAGAATAGGTATTAATTCTTCTTTAAATACGTCATAGAGTTCACCTGTGACATCATTTGGGCCTGGGCTTTTGATTGTTGGAAGTTTTAAAATTACTATTTTAATCACTTCACCTAGTATAGGTCTATTCAGATATTCTAGTTCTTCTGAGTCAGTTTCTGTAGTTTGTGTCTTCCTAGCAGTTTCTCCATTTCATCTAGGTGGCGTACCTAGCTCTGGGTCATAGTATTCCCTTATATGTAATTATCTAATGCAGATAAACTCCTGATTTTAATAATGTGTCTTCTCTTATTTCTTATTGTACAGTCTACCCAGAGGCTGCTGTTTGAGTTTATAAAGAACCTCCTTTGATTTTGATTATTTCTATTGCTTTTCTGTCCTACATTGCTTCTACTTCTGCTCTAATCTTTAATATTTCCTTACTTCTGCTTCCTTTGAGTGTAGTTGGCTGTCATCTTTTTTTTTTTTAATTTGGAAAATGATGTAATGTGACATCTTCTTTCTTTTAAATAAGCATTTACAGCTATACATTTTTCTTTAACCACTGCATTTACTACATCCCATACGTTTTGGTATACTGTGTTTCTTTTCCATCCATCTCAAAGTATTTTGTAATTTCCCATGTAATCTCTTCCTTGACCCATTGGTTATTTACAAGTTTGCGGTTTAATTTCCACATATTTGTGAATTTCCTTATTGATGCACATTTCATATGATTTCATTTCCTTATTGATACACATATTTGTGTATTCTCTTATTGATTTCTAATTTTGTTCCATTTTGCTCAAAAAATATTATTTGCAAGAGTGTAATCCTCTTAAACTTATTGAGGCTTGTCCTAATATATTGTATCAACTGTATCTTGGAGCGTATCTCATAGGTGCTTGGGTAGAATGAGTATTCATCTGTTGTTGGGTGCAGTGTTCAATACATATTCGTTAGGTCTAGTTGGTTTATAGTTTTAGTAAAGTCTTCTACCTCTTTGTTGCTTTTCTTCCTAGTTATTCTACCAGGGAAAGTGGGAATCAAAGACTCCAACCATTATTTCTGACTTAGCTATGTCATCCTTCTACTGTGTCAGTTTTTGTTTCATGCATCTGAGACTCTTTAGTTATGTGTATATTTGTTTATAATGTTATCTCTTCCTGATGATTTGGGCCTTTTATCATTATAAATTGTTTCCTTTTGCACATAGTAATAGTTTTTGTCTTAAAATATATATATTTTTTTTCCTGAAATGAGTATAGCTACTCCCACTCTTTTGTTCAGTCTTTGCATGATATATCTTCCTTATTCTTTATATTTTCAGTTTGTATCTTTCAATATAATGTGTATCTCATGTCGACAGTATGTAATTGGCTCTCCTTTTTTATCCCTTGTGACAATATCTGTCTTTCGACTAGAGTGTTTATTTACTTTTAATATTATTATTGATACGGTTGATTTATGTCTGCCATATTGCTATAGGTTTTCTGTACATCTCATGTCTTTTTTGTTTCCCTGATCTTCCTCTACTCTATGTTGGTATGAAATAGATATTTCCCTATTTTACTTTTTTTTTTTTTTTTTTGCGGTACGCGGGCCTCTCACTGTTGTGGCCTCTCCTGTTGCGGAGCACAGGCTCCGGACGCACAAGCTCAGTGGCCATGGCTCACGGGCCCAGCCGCTCCACGACATGTGGGCTCTTCCCGGACCGGGGCACGAACCCGTGTCCCCTGCATTGGCAGGCGGACTCTCAACCACTACACCACCAGAGAAGCTCCCTATTTTACCTTTTTAATTCATTTGTTGGTTTGCTTTCTTATGTTTTAGTTATTGTTTAGTGAGTGCTCTAGGGATTACAATGTGTATCTTACCACAACCTATGTTTCACCTTAATACTAATACCTTCCAGTAAAACCCGGAAACTTTCTTCCAGCTTCCTTCCACTCCTTACACCTTCTTTGTGCTGCTACTCTCATAGACATCTATATATGGTACAAATCCAACAACAAAATGCTTTAATTATTTTAATTATGAATTCTCTTTAAAAACAACTAAAAAAAGGAGAAAAATATTTCTACAGTGTTTTATATTTAATTAACTTTATCTGTGGTCTTTCTTTCTTTGTGTGTATTCTACTTACTGCCCAGTGTTATTTCCTTTCAAATGGGGTAACTCTTGTGAACTTTTTTAAAAGACAAGGTTCTGGACTTCCCTGGTGGCACAGTGGTTAAGAATCCGCCTGACAATGCAGGGGACAGGGGTTCGAGCCCTGCTCCGGGAAGATCCCACATGTCGCGGAGCAACTAAGCCCTAGCACCACAACTACTGAAGCTCGCGTGCCTAGAGCCCATGCTCCGCAACAAGAGAAGCCACTACAATGAGAAGCCCGCGCACCAAAACGAAGAGCAGCCCCCACTCGCCGCAACTAGAGAAAGCCCGTGCGCAGCAACTAAGACCCAATGCAGCCAAAAATACATAAATAAATAAATTTATATAAAAAAAGAGACAAGGTTCTTAGCAATGATTTCTGTCCGTCTTCATTCATCTGGAATTGTCTTTATTTTGCCTTCAGTTTTAAATGATAATTTTGCTTACTAAAGTATTCTTGGTGGACAGGTTTTTCTTTCTTTTTTCCTTTCTGCCATTTGAATATCTCACAGCCTTCTGGCCTCCACTGTTTCTGTTGAGAAGACAGCTTAGGGTATATTGTGGCTCTCTTCTACGTCTCAAGTAATTTTTCCTTGCCGTTTTCAATATTTTCTCCTTGTCTCTGTGTTGGAAATTAAACTATGATGTATCCAGAGGTGGATCTCTGCGTTTTTCCTAACTGGATTTGGTTGATCAGCTTGGATGAGTGATGTTTATCAGCAGATTTGGGAAAATTTCATCCATTATTTCTTCACATACTTTTTCTGCCCCTTTCTCCTCTTATTCTGGGACTCCAATTATGCATATGTTCACGTGCTTGAGGATGTTCTACTGGTCTCTGAATCTATGTTCATTTTTCATTCTTTATTTCTTTTTCTGTTCCTAAGATTATATGATCTCTAGTGATTTAACTTCAACTTCACTGATTTTTTTTCTTTGCCGGCTCAAATCTGCTGTGAGGACTCTGGTGAATGTTTTCATTTCAATTATTGTACTCGTAGAGCCCAAAATCTCAAGTTCGTTTCTTTTAAAATTACTGTATGACAATTTTTATCCTCTACTTGACAAATCATTTTATTCATACTGTCATTTTAATCTTTTTTTTTTTTTTTGTGGTACGCGGGCCTCTCACTGTTGTGGCCTCTCCCGTTGCGGAGCACAGGCTCCAGACGCGCAGGCTCAGCGGCCATGGCTCACAGGCCCAGCCACTCCGCTGCATGTGGGATCTTCCCGGACCGGGGCACGAACCCGTGTCCCCTGCATCGGCAGGCGGACTCTCAACCACTGCACCACCAGGGAAGCCCCATTTTAATCTTTAAATACGTTTCCATTTAATTTTTTGGCATGTATTAATAAAAGCTGCTTTGACATCTTTGTCTTCTAGGTCTACTATCTAAGCCCTTTCAGGGAGTTTCTATTTACTGCTTTATTTCCTGTGTGTTTGTCAAAATGTCTTATCTATTTGCATATCTCACAATTTTTTCTAAAAAGTGAACATTTTAGATCCTGTACTGTAGCATCTACAACTTCTGCCTGGATTTCTTCTGTAGAGGCTGTCTCCCTTGTAGTGTGTGAAGGCTGATGTATGCTCATTTCTTTATTCCTATCTTTATTTTCAAACCTGGCTACCTAGAGGTCACCCAAGTGTCAGTATACCTTAGTGGTCGGCTTTGATTGGTCAGATTTTGTGCTGAAACACCCTTAGTCAGCTGGTGCTGCCATAAGAAAATACCGTCGATCAGGCGGCTAAACAAAGCCACCGTTCTGGGGTTCTCACAGTTCTGGAGGCTGGTAGTTCCAAGATCAAGGTGCTGGCAAGGTAGGCCATTCTGAGGCTTTTCTCTTGGCTTGCAGATGGTGGCCTTCCTGCTATGTCCTCACATGGGGGAGAGGGAAAGTAAGGCTCTGGTGTTTATTCTTCTAAGGTCACTAAACCTATAGGATCAGGGCCCCACACCTATGATCTCATTTAACCTAACTGCCTCCATAAAGATCTTATCTCCAAATACAGTTACATTGTGAATTCCAGCTTCAACAAATGAATTTTGAGGGGACACAGACTTCTTGTCCATAATACAACCTGAGCCAAGAAGTTCAGCCTTTCCTGATGGATGTATCTCATGAATTGGGGAAGGCACTCAAAGTTCAGGAAGTTTACCAGTCTGCCTTGGCTTTTACTTCCTGGGTATGCAAGGCCTCATGTTCAGCCAGCGACGGGTAGTTACCTGTGGCCTTGTCTGGTCCTTCCTGAGTGCACACAGCCTTCCAGAATGGCTGTGATATGTGGGAGCTTCTTAAGTGTAGGATAGTTGCCCTGTTGCCAGAAGTCTCTGTTAAATTTATGGCTGATTTTCCCACTTTTAGTTCACACCAACCCAGACTGCACCCCCAGGGTAGCTGTGATGTAGCTCTTCCCAAAGGGTTTGGCACAGAGATATGTACTGTTCTCAGTAACAGCCCTCAGCATAGATTTTTCCACATGTACATGAAATCAACCCTCTCGATCATCCAGGCCATTGTGCCTCATGCCTCCTATACCTTAGTGGAACTACTATACCAGTCCTGGGGCGGGGAGGCAGAATAGGAGCAGCTTAGGCTACGAACGCCACAAATTCTCACTGTTATTCTTGCATAAACATTCTTCGTTTGTTGTATGCTTTTTATCAACTTCCAGAGTACTGAAATGGTTATCTCCAGTTTGTCGTTACTTTTTTGGAAGAGAACTGGCCAACTACCACACTCGTTCATTTGAGCTCATTCAGCCACTCTCAAAGTCTGTGTTCTAGATGGCTACCATGATAAGGTTGGAAGGCTGGAAACAGTCACTGTGGGTTGACCATTGTTACCACATGCAAGTGCATCTAGGTGATTCCAGTTTGGATACTTCCACTTTCTGTTCTCCATTTATGTATTTCAACATGTCCTTCGGAAAACAAATACTTTAACAAAATTCGTTGGAAAGTACAGACTAAAAAATGATCAGGAAATGTCTGTAATGTGCCTTTCTCAGTCTTAGAGTTTATAAGGTTAAGAAATCTTCTAAACCCTTTACATTAACAGGGATTAAATGCTGGTGGCATTATATTTATGTCTGCACACTAGAAATATTTGTTAGAGTTATGTAATTTAATTATAGCTTATATTTACTTGTATAGAAAAATAAAAAGAATTCCCCGTAAGTGTGTGTGTGTGTATGGCCTTTTAATTGCATAGGCTATCTTGGGTGTTCATCTTGATTGTGTGCAATATCTCTATAGATCACACAGAAGAACTTCCTTTTGCTGAAGGCGAATGGAATGGGGTTAGATATGCTAAAGCATCACACTCTATACTACTCAAGTACTTTTAGAAAAAAATAATTAGTTCTTCCTTGATATAGATATGGCCACATTTATCTTAAGTCCTCAATGCTGTTTTGTTACCTCTTCTTTTCATACAGCTAAGGGTCTCGGGGTTTATATTAGGTCAACTGGAGTTTTATTTATTTTTAGTTAGGCAGACAAAGACTGATAGTCCACAGACTGGATTTTGATCTCATTGCTGCTGTCCAACAGCAGAACGCCTGGGGGCTTCCTCTTACAGTAATGAGCACAAGTACTGGTATCATTATTGCTATATTTAAACACCCATGGTTGGCAGGAATGTGCTAAAGTCTGGATATAACATCGTTAATCATGTCGTTGTCCCTGCCCAGGGCAACTGCTACTGAAAGGACACACTCACATGATGAGGAAGACAGCAGATTGGTGGTTGAGAGCTGAATGTCACTTTGCTGACCTAGAGAAAGAGGTTTAGGGTGTTGGCTATGTTTTCTAAAGAGCATTTAGCAGATTTCATCTTATAGGTTAACTTTCCACATGGTTCTTTATTATATTTTTTATGCTTATAATAAAAGCTCTTTTTAGTTTTCTTCACAGGAGAAAAAAACAACTCAGTATTAAAAGGCAACTCAAGAGCTAATGAACTTCTTGAAGACATAAGACAGGGAATTATTGAGTGTGAATGCAAAGAAGACTGCACATTCGAAGAATCAAGACAAGTTTGAAAATAATGAACAAAACATAAGTAAATTTTCAATTTCTTTAAAATGTTCACAGATTTGCCTACCTTCATGGTGTATATTTGAAATCTGCATTCCCAAATTGTGTGCATTGCTATCAGTTAAAAACTATCCTCTCAGAGGACTCTGAATGTGGCACCTAAGAATACTGTGTGGGTGACAGACCTAGGTTCACTTCCCCTGTGTGCTGGTCTGTCTTTGAGAGCTCCATTTCCATAGGACCCTGCTGAGCTGAGATGGATCATCTCAGCAAGGTGGAAGCATGTTTTACACAAGGCTTTGTTAGGTAAAGTTACAGATACCGTCATGACCATACCATGTTTGACCACAGACAAAGTGCAGAGGAAGCTAATAGATAGTGACACTGTATTAAACGCCCCTCCCCACTCTGAGAAGACACCTCTCCACCTCTCTTTACTCTAGACCAATTGCTGTTCAAGGTGAACAGGGATGGGAAAGCAGAAGGCACTGGTGCAAATTCTATGGAACTGCTCCACACTTGCAAATGACTACCAGAGGCACCTTTATAGAAAGATCCATTCCTGTGCACCAACCATGAGAATAACACTATATACGAAACAAGTGATGTCAGATGTGCTAAAGATATTCAAATACATCTTGATTCTCACTCTCACACTGCTTCAGATGATTGTGTGTGTATGTGTAGGTCAATGTGTGTGTGTGTGTGTGTGTGTGTGTGTGTGTGTATTTTAACATAACTGGCTTTGTCTTAAAGTAGCCATATTCCTAGACCAATCACGAGCTATGAAATCCTCTAAATAGAATAAAGTGCTGATCTTAGTCGTGACCTACATGCTATTTAGAACCTTTACTACCTATACCAAATATCACAGAATGTTTGGAGTACAATTTTCCTCATGTTTTTAAAACATAAACAAAATCTGGTTGTTCATATTGTGTTTTTTTCAAGGAAAATACATTGCAGATATTCTAGAGTTTTCACAAAGCTAATGACTTTTCATCCTACTTTATCATTTTTGTTTCAACGAAAGGAAATCCTCCTTTGAAATGCACTGGGCTGAAAGTACTTGATACCAGTGAACAATATTATTTTTAAGTTAAAATTTTTAAATGGATGTGTAAGAATACTACAAACAATGCCATTTACCAGTACCTGCCAATTGCATTTTGTCACATTGGCTTTATTTTCTCTCCCCTGTAGGCGCGTGCGTGCGCGCACACACACACACACACTGTTTCTATCATTTCAGAGAAAGTTGGATATACTGTGCCTCTCTACTCCTGAACACTTCACTGTGTATTTCCTAAAAAGATAAAAAATAAAAAATAGTTTACTCACGCACTATTAATGATCAAAATCAGGAAATTTAACATTGATTAATATTATCTAATATCCCTATTTGAACTCAAGAATCATTCCAATAATGTCCTTTGGAGCATTTTTATTTCACTCCAAGATCTAATTCTGACATCAACTGACGAGCTCTCACAGTGAAGATCCATTTGCAGCTTCCAGTGCTCGCTGAATAAGCTGCAACTTTTCAGGCTTCTGTGAGTAGCTCCTGGAGAAGAAAAAGAAAGTTCTGGAGGACAGAGAAGGCACTGGAGTGGGAGAGAAGGAGGGGCACCTTGCAACCAAGGACAGTGTCACCAAACAAGGAAAGGAAATTAAGCCTGTTCCTTACCCCACTCGCTACATCCCTCAGAAACTTAAGGATGTGAAATCCAAGCTTTAACTCACTGGGGAAAACTCTGGATAAAGTGGAGTAGAACAGGCAGAAATGGGGCCACTAGGAGGTAAACTCAGGCAAACTCTTTCTCGAGAGAGGAGGGAGAAGTGAGTGGGGAAGGCAGAGAGAACCCACAGCATCCTGGTGGAGGTGGAACGCTTTTGCTTGTGTCTTTTTTAACGCGGGTGTGGAAGGCGTTGCATTTTCAACACAGCCACATGGTTCTCGCCTTAAATGATAACAATTACCCAAAATAGCATACGTGTTACTCCAGAGCCCGAGGAATGGCCACGGGAGGAGAGGGCGTGAGACATTGCACTGGGTTTGGCGACCGGGATTGGGGAGAGGTGAGGGGTGGAGATCAGGGAGTTGGCTGGAGCCCGAGGATCCGCGAAGGGCCAGGATGGAGGGGGCAGACTAGGGTGGGGGACACAGGAGAGGCGGGTAGAGGCAGTAGCTGTCCAGACAGCGGGGCGCGGGGCGGTCCGGGGCGGGAGGCAGGGGTCGCGGCGCGCCGGGCCCTCACCGCTGCTGAGCGTGGACTCGCAGTGCCAGATGTCCAAGCTGGCGGGTTTCCGGCAGGACTCCCACAGGGACAGGTAGTACTGGTGGTCGGCCGTGACCCAGGCCGGGCTCAGCACGGCCCCCAGGTCCAGACACAGTGCCAGGAAGATGCACACCAGCCCGACCAGCTTCAGCGGGGTCAGCACCGACACGCGCACCTCCTCCATGCCCCTGCCCGCCGAAGCCATGTCCCGGGCGCCGCAGCCGGCCCGCCCCGCCGGAGACTAGGATGCCAGGCGGGTCCGGAGAGCCGGGAGCCCGACCTCCCACGGACGGAAGCAGCCGAGCCGCCACGCGCGGGGACTCACTCCCTCGGGGATCCGCGCGCTTTCCGCCGCGCCACGAAGGTGTATCTGCGGGGCGGCCGGCCGGGGACCGGGTCGTTCCCGCCGTGAACCTTCGCCGCCGACCCCGCGCTGCGTTCTGCCCGCGCTCGCTCCGCCCCGGCCCCACCACGGCTGCTGGAGGCGTTGCCCACCGGGGAGGGTCTGCAGTTCTGCATCCTGACGGCTCAGGGTCCAGCTCTGGCTCCTGACTGGAGAGGCTCAAGCCTGCCCCGCCCCTACCCCTTGCTCCTGGAAGTGGTCCCCCTCTCGTGTATCTCAAATGAGTGGATTTGTAAAACTACTTTGGCTTAGTTCACTTGGCATAATGTTTTCAAGGCTCATCCAATTTGTAGCATGCATCACAATTTAATTTCTTTTTAAGGCTGAGAAATATTCCATTGAGTGTGTGATACACATATGTCACGTTTTGTTAAACCATTCACCTGTCAGTGGACATTTGAGTTGTTTCCACCTTTCGGCTCTTGTGAATCTTGCTGCTTCGAACACTGGTTTACAAGTATCTGATCAAATCCTGATTTTTACCTGCTTTGGGTATATACTCAGAAGTGTAAAGTTTCCATCATATGGAAATTCCGTTTCTAATGTTTTGAGATATTATACTGTTTTCCATAGCGATTACACCATTTTACTTTCACTCCAGCAAGGGTTCCTATTTCTCCACATCCTCACCTACACTTATTATCTTTTTTTTCCTCCCTCCCTCCCTCCCTCCCTAATGCATGGGAAGTGGTATCTGGTAGTTTAACATCCATTTCCCTTATGATTAGTGCTGTTGAACATTTTTTCATGTGCTCATTGGCCCTTTGTTTACCTTCTTGGGTGAAACGTCTATTCACCTTCTTTCCCCGTTTTTAAATTGGGTATTTTTGTTGATTTCGTTATTGTTGTTGTCGAGTTTTAGGTGTTCTGTATATATTCTGGATATGCATCACTTATTAGATATATGATTTGAAAATATTTTCTCCCATTCTATGGGTTGCCTTTTCACTCTCTTAATACTGTCCTTTGATGACGACAGCTTTAAATTTTGATGAAAAGCAATTTATCTACTTTTTCATTTGTTCCCAGAGCTTTCGGCATCTTATCCAAGAAATCGTTGTCAAAGCCGCTTTCATAAAGCTTCCCCCTATATATTCTTCTGAGTTTTATAGTTTTAGCTCTTACATTTAGGTCTTTGAATCGTTTTGAGTTATTTTTTTATATGACGTAAGGTATAGGTCCAGCTTCATTCTTTTGCACGTGAGTATCCAGTTTTCTGAGCACTGTTTGTCGAAAAGATTGCTTTTCCCCAGAAAAATATAGTTTTGAATTACTAATCTTGACGACTTGCGAAGTCATGAGGAAGGGGTTCTACATAATAAAGAGGAAAGTCTTCACACCTTGCTTGTCTCTTCAGAATCCACATCTGTCCTCTCTTCTCTGTCAGTGCCATCCCTTCCTCCACTCTCCATCTGCTCATTCAGTGGATTCCATCCCTAAGGCTCTAAATCCTTGCTACTCAAAGTAAGGTCCACAGACACCAGGAGTACTGGCATCCTTGGGGAGTTTGCTAGAAATGCGGAATCCCTGGCCGGACCCCAGACCAACTGAATCAGAATCTGTACTTTAATGGGATACGTAGTGATTCATGCACAAGGTAAAGTTTGAGAAGGACTGATCTACAGAATCTTCTCAGGTCTCTCCAGCTTCAACTTGTACTAAAAGAAGTCAATTCAAAGCAGTTGCTAACAGAATAAAAATTCACCATTTTGTACCCTACTCTTCAACACATTACCTGGTGACCAGGAGAAAGGTGTTTATTTCATGTCAACTTATCAGCACGCTCTATTGCCACTGACTTGGTCCAGTTGGAAATGGTGAGTCAGCTTTGTTTGTTTTATCTGGCATCAGTGTATTCTAGACTCATTGGTTCTCAGCCACCTTGCTTTATTATGTTCCCACTTCTCAGAGCTGTTATTCTCATTGCAGCTCATGCATCTGGTGATGGGTAACTGACGGATAAAGATAAATAATGATGCCCTTCCAAGGGCACTTCAAATACCCACCCTTAAGGTTCTGAGCGAGGTTGGACTTCCAGAATGGTGGTGTACGGAATTTGGGGAAATCTTCTCCTTGGAGATATGTCTGTTGAGCTGGTGAAATTGGCATAGACACGCATTTAAAGTCTTTCATGGATAAACATGCATCAAAGGGCATACAACAAAGAGAAAAGCATTTATTTAACAAAACCTATGAAAACTACGTAAGAATAGTGGGACGCCATGGCATTCAAACTAGAGATGGTACCCAGGCCCCAGCAGTTCTGCCTTGCATAAGAGCTGTTCCGGTAGACTCAGCACCTGAGGGCAGCTCCCATCTCCCCAATTTATTGGGTGGAAGAGCTATTCTGAATGGAATCTAGAGAACTGGACAAGGGAGAGAGAATTAGGATGAAAGACAGTTTGTTTTTGAAAAAATTTATAAAGGTTCAATTTATATGAATAGTTGGTAGGTCATGTAAAAAATAAAAGAGGAATAAGCATTATTGATCATTAGAGTTGATAGTTAAGACTGCAAGACAAGAGGATTACCCTGTAGGGAGCAGTTTTTCGTGCCTGGCATAGAATCACAGTGATGAAGAGCAGAGTCTTTTTTTTAACTATTGCCTTGGAGTACAAAAAGGGAAGCTGGAGTTTCTTATACCTCAGTATCTTTACTTGACAAGCTGTCACAAATTTTAATAAAGTAAGAAGGATAAAGTGAATCATGATCACATTCAGATATTTTCTCCCCTCAATATATTCTTTTTGGTACCTACTGAAATAAATTTTTTAATGGTTTGAATGTTTTTACCAATTCACTGCCACTTTTGTTTCAGTCTTGGAACACTCATTTGGTCATATGTTTTAAGATTTAGTATGTGCCTCCTGGGGGCCACATCGTCTTCCATAAACTGAATTGATGGGCACCCCTACCACTCATGATTGTCCTGGAATATGTTTTTTTTTATTTTTTATATCAGAGACAGGCTTCATCTGAAGAGAAAGAAGCAAAATGTGCACACAGAAAAACCAAGTTTGGTTTCATTTACTGTTCCAGTTTCTGAGTTCACTGTAAAATACTGTATGAGAAAATAAATAGATAAAAGTTTTCCTTTAAAATACTTTACAAAATACTTTAAGTTATTCCATGCTTCTTAATTCTACATTCATTTATGATGTATTTTAAATTCTTAGTCTTTTCTAATTTCATTTATTTAGTATTTATTCCTAAGCCCCTCTATGAAACGGAGAGGGAGGGAGGGAGGAGGGAGGGAGAGGAAGAGGTAGACGAAGAAAACAACAGAAATTTTAAAAAGGCACTTTAAAATAAAGTATACATGATTACTTTTTCTTATTTAAAACTTGCTCTTTTTCTTGCTTTTTGTTTGTTTGTTTCTCTCATATATAGTCTCTCACCTGATCCACTTACAAACTGTTTTGGGATAAGAAAGCAGTGACTCACATTTTCTGAAAACACACACACACACACACACACACACACCTCATTCAACCCATTTTTTCCCTGACTTCAGGAATTTCTTTCTCTCCACCATGAGACTTAACCTTTCAGACTCCACCATCTTTACCAAAAACACACATACTAGGTTCACATTTTGTAGAGCACGATCTCAATAATAAAACAAACAAACCTGTGTAATATGAGTACTATATTAACCAGGGTTGAGTGAAGACATCTGGCATGCAGGATTTTTTTAAACTTTAATTTGTTATAATCAGTTGTAAAATGTCATTTGTCTTGGCCAACTGCTGTGTGGTAAAAGTAATCTTGTTTTACAGAAGGAGCCTTTTAATTTGCATTGATTAAAATGACCTTAGACTTGTGTGGTCTAGAGAGAACCCTGTGTTCCGTAATATATGCAGAGGTCGTGAAATGCACTAGAAAAGTGCATTTCCTCTCCCTTTTCCTCTACCACCCCCCAAGGAATCCCAAGAGATTCCCTCATCTAGGATAGCCCTTCCATGGGTAACTCCGCTCTCACTATTGTACAAGGAATTAACCGAAGTCCTGGGAGACTGAGAGATCGTAAGTGTCAGGCCACCCGTGCTTTCTAGTTCAGATTTCTTTTGTATGGAATATCGTATTTAATGTATCATGAGCTCATTTAACAAACCTATGTCTATTCACCCAGTTCACCTAATGAACAAGTGCTCTCCACTGTCTCTGTACAGCAAGCCAGCTGATGCGATGGGCATACTCAAGACTCAGCACTAGTAGGCTGCTCTGTTGTAGGCCCTCTCCCACAGGGACATGAAAGTTTTCCAAGAATAACCTGTGTTTTTTATGAGATTCCTTATACTACTTGACATGTTCTGATAACTGGATAATTTAATTAATAGTTAAAAGCAATACAAACTATATAAGAGAGAGTAGCTAGTATGAAAACTAGATTGTGTACTTTGGTGTGATTCCATAAAGGTGAGAAGAAACATCGTCAAAATAAATGTGGGAAGAGCAATGTTAAAACTTATAAATAATCTGAAAAAAATCTAGGTGGAGTCTAAATCCAGGTTGACTTCTTAGTATCTTGAGATTGTTTTCTAATTAAAACTCATCAAACAGACAATCTGAACAGGCCTACATCTATTAAGGAAATAGAATCAATCATTAATCACCTTCCAAGACAGAATGCCCCAGGTCCAAATGGGTTCACTGATGAATTCTACCAATTTATTTGAGGACCAAATTATATCAATTCTACCACAATCTCTCCCAGAAGGTAGAAGCTGAGGGGATACTTCCTAACTCATTCTATGAGGCCGGCATTATCCTAATGCCAGAATCAGACAAGGACATTACAAGAAAACAACAGATCGGGCTTCGCTGGTGGCACAGTGGTTGAGAATCCGGCTGACAATGCAGGGGACACGGATTCGAGCCCTGGTCTGGGAAGATCCCACATGCTGCGGAGCAACTATGCCCGTGCACCACAACTACTGAGCCTGCGCTCTAGAGCCCGCGAGCCACAACTACTGAAGCCTGCGCACCTAGAGCCGGTGCTTTGCAACAAGAGAAGCCTCCGCAATAAGTCCACACACCACAACGAAGAGTAGCCCCCGCTCGTCGCAACTAGAGAAAGCCCGTGTGCAGCAATGAAGACCCAACGTAGCCAAAAAGAAATTAAAAAAAGAACAAACGAGAAAACAACAGACTGACATCTCTCATAAGCATACATGCAAAAATCCTCAACAAATATTAGCAGATTGAATTCCACAGTATATTAAAAAATTACACATCAAGACCAATTTGTTGTAGGCAGGCCCTTAAAGGGAGTTGTGTCCAAATCACTGTAAATATTGTAAATAATGTCCACTACTCTAGGGAAACAGCTCCGCAGCAAAGTCCGCCTCTTAAGCAAACTGCCAACCCTAAAATAAATTTATTTCACAATCACATTTTTTATTATGAAAAACTGCACACTTATAAAAAGGCATATACCAGTTGAAACAATGACAATTAAAGGAGTGCTCATGTACCCGGCACCAAATTCAGAAGAGAATATTATCAGTATCTCAGAGTCCCCTGTCCGCTCCTCCCTGGCCTCCCCTTCCTCTCTTCAGTCTAGAAGTACTCACGGTCCAAATGCGTATTATTTATTCTCTTGCTTTTACCTTATATGTTGAACACATAAACAATTCGTTTTTCAATTTTGCCTCATTTAGTGGTACATGAATATAATCCTAGAGCATGTCTTTTTCTGTCACTCTTCTTTGAACTGCATAGTGACGCATGCAGTTGCTGTGCATTAATTTTTTCCTGTTGTATAATACCCCAGTGCATATTCCTCCAATGAATAAATTAGTCCATTCTCCCACATAAGGCCATTTAGGCTGATTACACTTTTTTGCCTTTAGGAGCGATGCTGCTCAGGACATTCTGTAAGCATTGCTTAGTGCATGTGTATAAGCCTTACTTACTAAACAATGAACTGTGGGTCATCAACTATGCTCTTGTTTGTTTCAGTGGACATACCAAACTGTTCTCCAATTCAGACTTCTGCCGGCGCTATGTGCAATAGAGTTTGGGTTGCTTCATCCCTTCACTTGGTATTTTCCAAATGTTTAATTTTTACAGTTTTTTGAATATTTAGCCTCTATCCTGGCATATTGGGACTAGCAGACTGTCAGAACAGTGATGTTGTAACATCATCCTATTTCTATTTACTAAGCAGAGCTGTTATTTTGGCCTTATTCCACTTTTAGAGCATTACTTTCAACCTAGAAAGTGACAGCGAGTGATTCTGTGTGGAAATACCAAATTATTTGATGCTAGTACAGCCTGTTAAATTGAACAATCCTAGCTAAAGGGACCACTGCCAGAAGATAGCATAAATATACTACACAGGAGTGAGAATAACTAGTTAGAGACACTTTCCTGGTTAAGGATTATAGAGAGCAGAGCGCTTTAAAATTATAGTGCACAATCCAGTTTTAAAGTTTCTCTACCTCACTTATATTCTCACAGAGCACTTTTGTATTCTAAAGGCTGGATGTCTTATATAACATTCAAATATGTTATTTTCATCTATATTAATACCTATAAGTAGAATTTTTAAAAGGTGAAAATGTGTTTCACTCTGGTCTGGAAAAAATAACATCTTTATTTCAGTTGATTTTTTTCCATACGAAATAACTATTTTATTGCCACTTTAATGTAAAGAAACATTCATAAATATGCTACTAACATTTAAGGGCTTTTCTAGAATAATTTATTACAAAAAGTGTTTTTATCACATTGAAGAGCCATGCAAATAATCTTTGCAGTGCCTTTTTATACATGCTTTATAACAGGTCCACAGCACAGTATTAGAACCTGCTTCAAGCATGGAGAAGGTAAAAAAAATAAAAAATTAAATTAAGACTCCTATGACTGACTTAGAATCCGTATTCTCATTATTCAAGTTTCTTCAATCATTTAGAAATGTCACCTCAGTTTAAAATGCAACATCCATTTCTTATTCAGATTTGCCCTTGAGTAGGGAGAGAACAAATCTACAGCAGTCAACCTGGAGTGAGTGGCAGGCAGAGAATCGTTAGCTGCAGTGGTAAGAAAGTGCTAGCGCGTTGCCTGTCACTGAAACCCAGAATGTTCTGGTACTAATTTTAGACAGATTTTTAATTAAGAGATGTACTACGATCGAGTTTATGACAGATTTTTTTTCTGGTCAACGTTTCAATTTAATTTACTGATACTAAACCTTGCTTAGAAATGAATGTCACTTTTCATCAGAAAACTCGAAAATGCCAACCACATGTGGCAATTTCCTCCTCTTTAGATGGAAATTTAATCTCAGTTCTGCCATTGCAGATCCATGGACCCTAAGGACCACTTCCAGAAACTGTGATGAGGAGAGAACTGCCCCCTGGCCTCTCCTGGAGATAAGGAGTCAGGCAATCGTGGCTCACTTGGGTGGGGTGGGGGGATTCCTTAGAGGTTGGATCCTCCTTAGCCACTGGTCACAAATTAGATTTAAGGATTTTAAGAATGTATTTTTATTGTAGATCCTCTTCTGCCTCCTGCCCTTCATCCGCATTTTTTTAGGGATAGTGGCTAAATTCGTGAACATGTACCACATTCAAATAAAACAGGAAAATACACTGGATACACAGATCTTCCTCGATTTATTATGGGGTTCCATCCCGGTAAACCCGTGATGAGTTGAATATATTGTAAGTAAAAATATATGGAATACACCTAACTACCAAAATGAACATCACAGCTTACTGTAGCCCTCCTTAAACACACCAGAACACCCACATGAGCCTACGGGTGGGGAAAGTCTTCTAACACAAAGCCCGTTTATAAGAAAGTGTTAAATATCTCATGATATTTACTGAACACTGAACTGAAGGTGAAAAACAGAATGGTTGTGTGGGTACAGCATGATTTAAGTGTATCGGTTGTTTGCCCTCGTGATGCCACGGCTGACTGGGAGCTGCTGGGGCCCAGCGTCACAAGAGAGGACCAGAAGGCAGATCTCTAGCATGGGACAAGATCAAAATTCAAAATTTGAAGTCCGGTTGGTTTCTACTGAATGTGTGTTGCTTTAGCACCATTTTAAAGTCAAAAAATCCTAAGTCAAACCATCATAAGTTGGGCACCACCTATATGTTCAGGGAAAACAAACCAAAAAGTAAGGAAACTCCTACAGTGTTACAGTGAACACTGGTCCAAAATTTGACAAAAGCCATTTCGCATGTAAAAGACGTTTTGAACTCTGTAGTTGTTGTGTTGTAAATAGGAGAGAGCTGTCTAGCCAATGTCTCCAGCCCTCGTGCCTTCTCCCTTGGTTTTCTCCTTAACCTTCGTCTTTCTCTCTTCACCACACTCCTCCCTGCCTGTATCTCTTCTCTCCCCTTTATCCTACTTGCTGCTGCAGGATCCTTTTCCTCAACTTAAGTCTGTCCTTCCTTACATTAGCAAGTCTCATCCAGAACTCTCAGTACACATATGTCTGTGGACATGCTACATGGTGTTGGACGAAAAGAGGAATCTATGATCAAATACACCTGAAAAATACAGAGATGAACCCAGTGAAGTGTTTCTCCACTTCCTATAACCTTTCTTATCCCCCAAACTCAGTGTGAATTTGCAAATTAGAAGTGCTTCCCAACTTATTTGTCCCATGACATTTTCTCAAGAGTTGCTTTCCTGTGTTTTGCATATGAGTTACTTTTCTTCGGGTGTGCAGCAATGTGATGGAACTACTGGCCATCCTTTACTCTTGATTTCCCTTGCAGAAGATTGACTAGCACAGTCAGTCACTGGAAAGCAATTGTTATCACCAAAAAACAGCTGCATTTTTCTCTTGATTAGCAGCCCTGCTACAAGTTTATCAGCAGAAATAGATCATCCATAAGCACGCAAATATTGTCTCTTCTGTGTTACTCTATTAGAACATAGATAACATACGTCACAGATCATCAACGTTGTGCTAGACAAACATTCTGACATCCCAGGTGGATAAATGATCAGTGAAGCTGTTCGTGCTGTCTCTTGTTTCTGGGATTTTCCTCTTTTGAGAACTGGACCTTCAGTTTTCCTCATTTCTGCATGAATCTTTGTGTCTTAGAGGATACACATTTGCCTGTGATCTGTGCAAAGAACGGCATCATGCCTATTATGTATCAGTATCACAAACAGATGACTCCTAATTTCTATATGTGTTCTGTGACCCACACAAAAAGCCATGTCTATCTGAAAAAATAAGTCAAAGGACATTCAATTGAACCAGATAATTGTCTGTTTGCTGCTTTAAATTATGTACTTTTATGTGATAAAAACTGGTACTCCAGTTTTGATTTTTTTCCCAGCTTCACTGAGATATAGCTGACATCTAACATTGTACATGTTACCAAACGTCACCTGTTGCAGATGCGAAACCAGTCTATTGACATTGGGTTGTGCTGAAGGATAGTACAGGGTTTATTTGCAAGGCAGCAAACAAGCAGAATAGGCACCTAAATCTCAAAAGACCTGAACTCCCCGATGGCTTTTAGGTAAGAGTTTTTAAAGGCAACTTAAGGGGTTAAGAGTTGCCAGGGTACCTGATCAGCTCATGGACGTTCTTCTGATTGGTTGGTGGGAAGGTGATATTTCAGGATTCTCAATCATCAGCCTTCTGGTTCCAACCATTCTGGGGTCTGTGTGCTTGTGGTCAGCTTGTAGTCAACAACCTTTACCTGGTGGGGATCTTAGTTTCTGCAAAACTCAGGGATATGTATCAGCTTGTTATCTATATCACTTGAGGAGGAACTAGGAGTCCTGTGACTCTCTCTTATGGTGGAAATGTTGTTTAAGCTATCATTACTTTTCTTGCTAGACTGCTTTTCCTTTTTTTTTTTGGCATTCCCTCATTTCTCTAATTAGTAACTGTTTGAGTCTGCTCTTTGGAACCTGGGGAAGGCCTAGGAGACTAAAGCTTTTTCTACAAACAAGAAGCTGGAGACACAGAGGGGTTTCTACCCAGAAAGGCCCCACAGGGTCCTACTTGGTTTCATAAAGTTAAGGGGTACAACATGTTAATTTGATACACTTATATTTTGTAAGATGATTAATACCAAAGCATTAGCTAATGGCTCCATCCTGTCACATAATTGCCTTTTTTTGTGTGTGGTGAGAATATTTAAGATCTATTTTCCTAACTACTTTAAAGTATATAATACAACATTTCTAAGTATAATCACCATGTCATGAATTAGATCACCATGTTACCAAACCAGGCTTGTTTGTCCGACACACAGCAAGCCAAATGCTGAGATGCCAAGGTTTGTAGCCCAGAAAGAATTTATTCCCAAGGCAGGCAAGCAAGGAGACAGGAGAATAAATCTCAGATCAACCTTCCTGAATTGAGGGGCTTCAACTATTTATGGGATAAAAACAGGTGGTCTTAGGCATGGAAAAGGGGATTGGAGGTAGGGAAAAGGTGAGGTAATCGGTATTCTGTGCAGGCATATCTGGATTACATACTTCTTCATGAGATACGTGTTCAAAAATGCACTTAGCATGATCTGAGGGTAGAGTCTTCAGCCCTCAGATGTCACAAGTTTGTTCATCGGACACCTGCACAGGCCCAGTTTTGGGGTCAATGGTCCCAACCAGTCTTGGCCATCTTAAACTGGACAGGAGCTGACTCCAAGTTCCTGGAAAACAACTCGAGCCTCCATATTATTTTAGTGACCTGTAAGTCAGAGGCATCATCTCAGTGTCTATTAAGGTAATCAGAGAACACATCTGCATTTTTTGTAGAGCGGCCTGGATGTTGATGAGCCTCAAATTCTTTTGGGTTGTCTCTACCTGTGTAGCTTCAATGACGACAGCTCTCCTTGCCCCCTGGTTGAGGTCCAAAGAAGAGATACTTCGGCGATCCTGGACATGAAATCGTACAAGTCTGATAACAGTTCCCCTTGTTTGGAGTTTGTCATAAGTACCTAACTGTTTAGTCAGAGGAGCCTGATGCCTGACAGCACTCAACAAGATGGGGAAGTGTCTGAAGTTTGGGTTCATTTCTTCCCTGTGCTGTCCTGCCCACCTTCTGGCACTTGGAGGATGCTGTAGACTCGGGGTTCGTTTCCTCTTTCAGTTTCCAAGCCCTACAGGTACTGTCAGTCTGGCAAGTGAGGCTAGTTTTCTGCTTCCTAAGCTGGGTGATCTTGTTGGAACAGAACTGTACGCTCCAACCAAAAAGAAAAGAAATCTGGTCAAGAAATCTGGTGATATATATTGCCTAGGCTATGGGAAGCTTGGAGGGTATACAATTAAAGAAAGGAAAAAACACTTAAAGCAGGCTTAACTAGTAAAGGGAGGGTTAAAGTAAAGTAAAGGGTTCCAAACAGAAGGGTTTTTAACAAACTGTTCCCTTATCTGCTGTTCTGTAAGACACAATCACTTAAGGCGCCAGCTTCTGTTAACCCTATGGAGTATGTTATCATTCACAGCTTGTTCATCTTATAACTGGAAGCTTGTACCCTTTGACCAATATCATCCCAGTTCCCCCACCCTCCAATTTCAATTTAAAACAAGTTTAGGGAGCATATATATTCATGTTGGGAGCAGAATGATACAAAATTACTATAGTTCTTCCTCCTAAAGCTTAATGTACTTTGTTTGCTCAGAGGAAGAATGCATGGGGAAGCAGCATGATAGATGGAATGGTAACAGATTTGCGGTTCATACATATCAGGTGAAACTCTCCAGCAGGCCCACTCAGTAGCTGTATGGCTTTGAACAAGACAGTTAACACTTCTGAACCTCAGTTCTCCATCTGTAAAATGGGCTCAATAGTAACACTTTGTCAGGGTTAGAGATATTGTATACAAAATGCCCAACACATAGTAGGTTCTCAATAACTGATAGCTATTTTATTACTGTGAAATAAATTTCATATTTTATGAGAAGACAAGAAAAACTGAAGCAAAATAAAAAATCTTCTTTGCCCTTTGGCCTCTTCTCTCACCCCACTGTGCATTGTGTATCTGCATTATGCATCAACCAGACCTCCCCCATAGGCAGAAATAACTGTGCCTTGACTTCTAATGGTTGGAACAATTCTCAGAGCTTTCTGAGAGGCTCTTCCCAGGTAATCTCAAATGTGGCTCAAATAAAATTTTCCATTTCTTTCTTAGATTGACTGATTAACTTTTCATAGATAGTACCTACATCTATGTCTATTTAGCTTCTTATCTATCTATTCATTTATATAGAAAGAAAGAAAGAAAGGAAGGAAGGAAGGAAGGAAGGAAGGAAGGAAGGAAGGAAGGAAGGAAGGAAGGAAGGAGGGAGGGAGGGAGGGAGGGAGGAAAGGAAGGAAGGAAGGATGGGAGGGAGGGAGGGAGGGAGGGAGGGAGGGAGGGAGGAAGGGAGGAAGGGAAGAAGGGAGGAAGGAAGGAAGGAAGGAAGCAAGGAAGGAAGGAAGGAAGGAAGGAAAAAAGGAGTGAAAGAAATAGAAGCCTAAGTTGTGTTGACTTTAAAGAGTGCACATCGGGGCTTCCCTGGTGGCGCAGTGGTTGAGAGTCCACCTGCCGATGCAGGGGACACGGGTTCGTGCCCTGGTCCGGGAAGATCCCACATGCCGCGGAGCAGCTGGGCCCGTGAGCCATGGCCGCTGAGCCTGCGCGTCCGGAGCCTGTGCTCCGCAACGGGAGAGGCCACAACAGTGAGAGGCCTCCGTACCGCAAAAAAAAAAAAGTGCACATTGTGAGACTTGGGAGTGAAGTTTTATTTGGGGCAAAATGAGCACTGTAGCTTGGGAGACAGCATTTCAAATAGAGAGTATCTGTATCAGAATTCCAGAACGGTGGCTTTGTTTAGCCACCTGGTTGATGGTATTTTCTTATGGCAGCGCCAGTTGACTAAGGGTGTTTCAGCACAAAATCTGACCAATCAAGGCTGACCACTAAGGTATACTGACACTTGGGTGACCTCTAGGTAGCCAGGTTTGAAAACAGGAATAAAGAAATGAGCATACATCAGCATTCACATACTACAAGGGAGACAGCCTCTACAGAAAAAATCCAGGCAGAAGTTACAGGATCTAAAATGTTCACATTTTAGAAAAAAATGTGAGATATGCAAATAGATAAGACATTTTGACAAAGACACAGGAAATAAAGCAGTAAATAGAAACTCCCTGAAAGGGCTTAGATAGTAGACCTAGAAGACAAAGATGTCAAAGCAGCTTTTATTAATACATGCCAAAAAATTAAAGGGAAACGTATTTAAAGATTAAAATGACAGTATGAATAAATGATTTGCCAAGTAGAGGATAAAAATTAAGTCATACAGTCATTTTAAAAGAAACAAACTTGAAATTTTGGGCTCCAAGAGTACAATAATTGAAATGAAAACATTCACCAATCTTCACAGCAGATTTGAGCTGTCAAAGAAAAAAAAAATCAATGAGGTTGAAGTTAAATCACTAGAGATCATATAATCCTAGGAAGAGAAAAAGAAATAAAGAATGAAAAATGAACATAGATTCAGAGACTAGTAGAACATCCTCAAGCATGTGAACATATGCATAACTGGAGTCCCAGAATAAGAGGAGAGAGAGAAAGGGGCAGAAAAAGTATGTGAAGAAATAATGGATGAAATTTTCCCAAATCTGCTGATAAACATCACTCATCCAAGCTGATCAACCAAATCCAGTTAGGAAAAACGCAGAGATCCACCTCTGGATACATCATAGTTTAATTTCCAACACAGAGACAAGGAGAAAATATTGAAAACGGCAAGGAAAAATTACTTGAGACGTAGAAGAGAGCCACAATATACCCTAAGCTGTCTTCTCAACAGAAACAGTGGAGGCCAGAAGGCTGTGAGATATTCAAATGGCAGAAAGGAAAAAAGAAAGAAAAACCTGTCCACCAAGAATACTTTAGTAAGCAAAATTATCATTTAAAACTGAAGGCAAAATAAAAACAATTCCAGATGAATGAAGACGGACAGAAATCATTGCTAAGAACCTTGTCTTTTTTTTTTCCATCAAAGCCTGGGCGAGGCAAGATGACTTTGGCCTGAGCAGCTGGTATCTATTAAGTTTTTAATTTTACATTAATAGTTTTAATTTGCAAGAACTTTATCTTGTTCTCTGCTTGTACATAGCAGCTTTTTCTTATTTCATAAATCCATTTTCTTCCCTTAAAATTTGAAGAATATGAATTTGAAAGTTTGATCACGTTCTCTTCTGTTTTCTGTATTATATCTGGGTGTTTTTTCCCCCCCAGAAATAGTTCACTTTGTTCATCATGATATTCTCTTTTACTTTCCTCAATATCTGGCAAGCCTTTGTTCATTTAAACTTAGGAATAAAGGACTCATTTGATTAGCCTCAGTAATTAGCATGGAATGGCTCTAGAGTTGTGATGTCCAATTCACTTACAGTCTCCTCCTCTGTATGGGAGGGATACAGTCCCTCCCATATATGATATAACGAAAACATTATATCAACATTTGTAGGATATAGCTAAAGCAGTGCTTGCATGTTAATTTAAAGCATTAAATTTCTATATTAGAAAGGAAAAAAGTTTCAAATCCCTTATCTAACCTTCCACTTTAAAAAGTAGAAACAGACCAAAATACACCCAGTTAAGCGGAAGGAAGGATTTTTTAAACATATGATCAGAGAAGAGCATAAAAGAAAACATAACAACAAAAAAGAACCAATAGATGAAATCAATTAAATGAAAGTTGACTTTTTCAGAGAATTAAACAAACAAAAAGATAAATCTGTATGTAGACCAATCAGGAAAAAAAGAGAGAAGAACCAAATTACCAGTTTCAGGAATGGGAGAGAAAACATCACTACAGATCATACACTCAGTCAAAGGATAATGAGGCAAAGTAACTGTGATATTTTTACATAGTAAGAAATATATATTTTGAATTTCATCCCCAGCTCCTAGCTAGAGGTCCTGAACCTAGTAATTTTCTAAATGATAAGAGCCACAGAAGCATCTTTGTTATAATACTTGTCCCGTCTCCACCACCCACAACCTCCCTCCCTGTTCCTGAAACAGGTCTGGAGTGATAAAGGTGAAAGGAACATCTTTTGCTATTTATAACAACCCCCCTTAACTACACCTGAGTTTTGGGAAGCCCCAAGTCATGGAATGTTGGTTGCCAGGGGTACCAATCAAGTAATTATAAGGGTGGAACATTCAGCCCTTCCTCGTGACTGCCAGAGTGGGGAGGGGCTAGAGGTTGAGTTAATCACTAATGACCAATGATTTAATCAATCATAATTAGGCCTCTGTAAAAAATCTAATGGAAGGGGTTCAGGCATCTTCCTGGTTGGTGAACACATGGGGTGCTAGAAGCATGATGTAACTGTGAGCAGATAGGTTTGGGGGTCCCCGGAGAGAGAGAGAACCGGAAGGACTCTGACATAAGAGAAACTATTTTGGTCTAAGTCATTTTGTGATCTAAGCCTGACCTCAGTGCTTGCCCTTGAACAGGTCTCAGTAATTAATGCGCTTAAGGGAACGAAGGAATACAGGAACAGAGAAAAGGCGGTCAAACAATAGTGCAGTGATAAAGCAGAGTCCTAGTTCCTCCTCAAGGGATATACATAGTAATATATCTTTGAGTTCTGCAGGAACTAAGGCCCCCACCCAGGTGGAGGATAGAATGATGATGTTGACCCTCCTGACTTCAATCAATTAAAGCTTCGACTCCGTTGACCTTTGTCCCAATTCTCTGCTGAATTCTCCTCTGCTCAAGCCCCTTCATGAACATGCATGTACCCTTAGCTTAAAACTTCCCCAGTTTTGCTGTTCAGGGGGACACTGCTTTGGGAAAGGTCCCTGGTGTTCTCCTTACTTGCTGCAAGTAATAATAAATCCTTCCTTCTCCCTAGCTTTGGCTTGGCTGTGTCTGTTGTTTCAACACCCACCAAGAGGCAAACTGGATTTTCGGATAACACAGCGAGTGCATGGAAGCTCTCTGCCACTTCCCCCTATACCTTGCCCTATGCTACTCTTTCATCTGATTGATCCTGAGTTGTATCCTTCTATAACAAACGAATAATCTAGTAAACTATTTTCCTGAGTTCTCTATGCAATTAGACAAAATTATCAAACCTGAGGAGGAGGTCACAGGAACTCCAGTTCCTACTGATCAGAGCACAGGTGACAGCCTAGACTTGCAACTGGTCCTTGAACTATGTGTGTGGGGAGTGGGGCAGGGTGGAGGTGCCCATCTTGTAGGATTGAAACCTTAATCTGTGGGATGTGTTCCAACTCCAGACAGTTTCGTGACTGAATTTTAGGACACCCAGGTGGTGTTTGGAAAGTTTGCAAATTAGTTGATGTGGGAAAAAAATCCCACACATTTGATGTTAGAAGTTGTAATATGAACAACCTTTATGCCAATAAATTCAAAACCGTAGGTGAAAATTAAACTGCAGGCTAGTCTGATGTATAAACATAGATACAAATATCCTAAATAAATATTTTACAGAAACAAATCCACAGTACAAATGCTGTGTGTGTGTGTGTGTGTGTGTGTGTGTGTTGTGTGTGTGTATATATATGTATCTATGTTCACTCAAGAAGAAATATATACCCTGAATAGCCCTTATCTATTAAATAAATTGAATTTTTAGTTATAATCTTCCCACAAAGAAAATCCAAGCCCACATAGCTTTGCAGATGAATTCTGCTAAACATTTAAATAAGAAATATGCAAATTAAAAAAACTCTTCCAGGAAATTGAAGAGGAAAGAATATTTCCTGACATCTTATGAGGCAAGCATTAACTTGATACCAAAACCAGGCAAAAAATTGCAAGAAAACTACAGACCAGTATCCTTTATGAATGTAAGCACAAATATTCCTAACAAGTTGAAAATGGAATCCAATAATGTACAAAAGAATAGTATATCATGGCCAAGTGGAGTTCATCCTGGGAATGCTATACTAGTTCATCATTAGAAAACCGATTGGTGCAATTCATCATATTCACAGACTAAAAAAAGAAGAATCATAAAAGCACCTCACTAGATGCATAAAAAGCATCTGACAAATTCAGACAGCCATTCCTTATTTTTAAAAAATCTTAGCAAACTGGGAATTGGTGTGGGGAACTTTCTCAACCTGATATAGGGCTTCTATGGAAGATCTATACCTACCATCATACTTAGTGGTGGAAGATTGAATGATTTCCACCCAACAATCAGGAACAAGGCAAGGATATCCACTTTCACAAGTCGGAATCAACACTGAACTAGAGGTACTAGCTCATAAAATAAGAGAAGAAAAGAAAAGACACACAAATTGGAAATAAAGAAATAAAACTGTCTCTACTTGCAGAGAACATAATTGTCTACATAGAAAATCTTGAAGTGTGTACAAAGAAGCTACTGCAAGAAATAAATGAGTTTAGTAACATCTCAAGATATAAGGCCAATATACAAAAATCCATCTTATTTCTATATATTAGCAACATATAGTTGAAAAAGGAAAAAAATACCATTTAACATAGCACCCAAAAAAGCTCTATGAAATACTTAGGTATAAATCTTATAAAATGTGTGAAGACCTGTACACTGAAAACTACAAAACACTGATGAAAAAAATCAAAGACTACCTAAACAACAGGAGCGATAAAGCGTGTTCAGACTGTAATACTCAATATCATTATGTCAATTTCCCCCAAAACTGATCTATATATTCAACACAATTCCAACAAAAGTCCAAGCAGGACTTATTGTAGAACTAGACAAGCTGACTACTAAACTAATATACAATGTCAACAAAACTAGAATATCTGAAAGAAATTTTTTTAAAATATCAACATTTGAAGACTCACACTGTCTGATTTCAAGCCTTACTATAGAACAAGTGTATTCAAAACAGTATGGTACTGAAAAAACGTTTTACATAGATGAATGGAACAGAAATATAGATGAATAGTACAGAAATGAACCCATATCTTTATGATCAATTAAACTCTGACAAAGGCGAAAGGCCATTCAATAAGGAAAGACATTATTTTCAGCAAATAGTGTTGGAACAAGTCAACATTTATCTGCAAAAAATAAAAATAAAAAAAACTTAATTTCTTTCAGGACATAAAAAATAACTCAGTGTGGATCATACAACTGCATGTAAAAATGAAACTATAAAAGTTCTCAGGAAAATATAGGAGGCAATCTTTGAGACCTAGGGTGAGATAAAAATTTCTTAAGACACTGTACCAAAACATGATCCATAAAAGAAAAAAATGATAAATTGGATGTCATTAAAATTAATAACTTACGTTCTTAAAAAATCACCAGAGAATGAAAAGACAATGCACAGACTGGGAGAATATATTTACAAACCACATTATCTGATAATGAACTTGTATTTAGAACACATAAAAAACTCTCAATAATAAGGAAAAAAGGGAGAAAAACTCGGTGAAAGCTTTGAACACACGTTTTACTGAAACAGGTGATATATTGATGACAAATAAGGATAAGAAAAGATGCTCAAAATCATTAGTCACCAGAGAATTTCACATTAAAATCACAATGAGCCATCACTATACAACTATTAGGATGTCTAAAATTGAGACACTGACAAGGATGCAGATCACCTGGAACCTTCACATAATGCCAAGGGGAGTGAAGAATGGGATGGCCACGTTGGCATATGGTTTGGCAGTTACCTATAAAGATCAACATACATTTACCACATGACTCAGCAGTTTTAGTCCTAGGTATTTATTCAAGCAGAATGAAAATGTATAGTCATACTAAAACCTCTATGTGGGTGTTTATACCAGCTTGTACTTGTAAAAAGCAAATATCCTTCAACTGATGAATGGAAAAACAAACTATTATGTTATACCCATATCATGGAATTCTACTCAACAATAAAAAGGAATGAATTACTGACTCATGCAATAATGTGGATGAATCTCTACTGCATTATGTTAATGAAAGAAGTCACATTCGAAAGGCTCCATTCTCTATCATTTCATTTAATGACATTCTGGAAAAGGCAAAACACTTATAGACACAGAAAATAGGTTAAGTTTTCTGGAGGTGGGGGGGGAGTGATGAAACTATTCTATATCTTGATTGTGGTTGTAGTTAACACAACTGTATGTCTTTATCAAAACTCTCGAAACTGGATGTCAAAAAACTTGTATTTCCTTCTACATAAATTATACCTTAATTTTAAAAGTCAACTAGGGAATTCCCTGGCAGTCCAGTGGTTAGGAGTCAGAGCTCTCACTGCCGAGGGCCCTGAGCAGGGATCTACTAAAAATCCCACAAAGCCGCATGGTGTGGAATGAATCAATCAATCAACCAATCAAGTAAATCATAGAGATAGAAGAGAAGAAACTAGGATTTTAGTCAGAGAAGTACAATAGACATCAACACGAACACACACATACATACCTACACACACACACACACACACACATAACCTAAGAACATTTACAAAGAGTCAACTCAGTATCCATTCATGTACAGTAATATGAGTCACATCTACAGGTGCCCCAGGAAGATATTAAACCAATGACAAGTACTTCCTGTAACAAAAATCATATCATAACCGTGCTGAGAACTGTTGATAGTCTAGCTTAATTCTTCCCCAGTTTCTGTGTAAAAGTGTCATGTGATATAGACTAAAAAGCCTAACATATTTCACATCAAAATATGGATAAAGAATACTTTCAGGATATATATTTTCCTTTTAAAGTAATACATGTTGACTCACTGAAATTAGTAACATATAAAAAGTATTAACTTCAGTTTTAGAAAAAAAGAAACAGTGACTAATGCGTATTTTCTATTTTAATGACTTTTGTGTAGTCTTTCTGGACTTATCCTCACTGTAGGTGGGGAATGATATGGGAATTTGATGACTGATTTTCCTTTGGGGAAGGAGATTATACTATTTGTATGCTTATGTTTTGCCCTCCCTGTATAGAGAAAATGAATTAATATTTCCTCTGGACTGGGAAAAAATCTGTAGCGTAAAATAAAACCTGAAACAATTAAATCAATGGTGCCTGTAGCATTTTGTAAAATTCTGGAGTGGCACATGGGCTAAAAACAAATTAACCTAAAGGAAAATTCTGTATCATGTAAATTATTTTCATTTGCATGAGACTCTTGAATATATAGTACTGTTTACTGGAAACCTTTTTTTTTTTATGGAGACTATGTAGAGCATTTTAGAGAACGGTCTTGTGCAAAGAACACATCAGAGACAAGGAGCTGCACACGCCCTAAGGAGACTGAAGATTTAAAAAGTCCATTTGGTACCTCTAGAGAGATTTAGGATGAGGAGAGCTACTAAGGACCTACCTACACTTGGCAGGCACTGAGGTGTACACAAACTTTATCTCTTTTAAACTTCAGAACAGCAAATCTATAAAATGGTACCATGTGTACAATAAAACTGATAGGTATTAATGGTCCCATTTTACAAATAAAGAAACCAAGACCCAACCAGATAACTAAATGGCCTCAAGTCATATAGCCAGCGGCAGAACTAGGAAATGAATCCAAGTCTACCCCATGCAAACTTACTTTGTCACTAAAAGATACAATTTCTAAAGGGGGTGTCTAGTTATTAGAACTAAGAGGGTCTAGAAGAATAGCACTGTTCACTAGAAATATAATATTAGCCACAAGTGGAGGCCATATATGTAATTTTTATTTTTTTAATATCTACTTTACAAAAGGTAAAGAGAAACAGGTGAAATTAATTTTAATTATATATTTTATGTAACACAATATAACCAAAAAAATTAAAATTTCAACAAGTAGTTGATATAAAAAATTAACAAGATATTTTACATGCTCCTCTTTGAACTAAGTCTTTGAAATCCAATGTATATTTTACACTTACAGCACATTGTAGTTGGACTTGTCACTTTTCAAGGGCTCAATTGCCACATGTGACTAGTGCCTATCATATTGGACAGAGCATTTCTAGGGGCCAGCATGGACCTGGGAGCACCTTCTAATTGGATTGGAGGAGAAAAGCTGACATGGGCACTGGCAAAGAAGAAGCTTGTATCAACTCCAAGAGACTACTTCCTGGTATATAATGAAATTGCATCTAAAATTTAATAGTGTTGATCACTGAGGTAGTGTCTTGATCTCTGTCACATAATCCTTAAAGATTAATTCTAGAGGTGGGAATTTCAGGCATGAATCTTGCCAAAGTTTTGTCTCCAAATTTAGGGCCTGCCTGTATGAGGCAATGTTATGAAATGAGCCCCCGGGGCTTGGGAGCATCCCCGGGGTTCCTGAGGCAGTGCTCATAATGAGATTGAGACACCGGGCAAAGGTCATGACTCCTGTTCTTCCTTTGACCGTCCATTCAGCAGCCTCTGAGCCACGGGCACAGTGGAAACGTCTAATTAATAGAACCAAAGGTCAAGCATTTTAGAATAGAAAGCGATTCTATAGATCTTCACTTTCAATGCCTCAGCCAGTCTAGAGACACATGTTCATCCAACTGTGTGAATACTTCCATTATTGGGGAAGACATTCTTGCCCAAGTCAGCTAATTCCATAGTTAGGCTGGTCTAATTCCTTTTATATTGTCTCCGTATCTGTCTCCTAAAGCTGTCCCCTTTGGTTTCAATTCTGCCAAATGGAGCAAAAGAGAATCTCCCAGCCTCATTTCAAAATTTTCAAAGCCTCATTTCAAAAATGATAAGAGCGCTCATATATCAGTGTCACTTTAGCGGCCCACACTATCTACTGCACTTCCCTTATTTATTCATATATGCATTAGAATAAGAACCTCAGAAGTACATACATTTTCCAAATAATGTTTGATCGTTTCAGAATACCGTGGGAATTCTATGTCCATTGATCTGGATATGACACTTCCATTAATTTATAATAAGATTCCATTACTTTTTCCAGTGGGTCAGTTACAACTGTTAATTCATATTAAGGAGCAAACCCTCCTGGGTGTTTTTCACATTAATTGCCATCGTGCTGGGTCTCCTCCATCCAGTATATTAATCCATCTTTTGCACTTGAATGCAAGGCTCTTGTTTTCCCTAGTAGGTTTCACCTTGTTGCCTTCACCTCATCATTCTCTCCCAGTAGGTTCCTTAAAACCTCTGTTTCTATTATTTGAGGTCTAAGTCAACTGTCCTCTGCAGAAAAGAGTTAACATAGCAGGCCTGAGACTAGTATCCTTAGAAAGGTAACCAATTTTCAAACTTGGCCCTTGGCTGGTATGTAGGCGTTTCAGTTTCAGGGGATTTTTTTTTTTTTTCTTATTTGATATTAAGATTTTTTATAAGGTTATCATAGTTAAGACAGTGTGGTATTGGTGTTGGGACAAAATACTTAAGGCGAAAAAGGAATGACTATTCCATAGGATAGTAAATAACCAATATGATAATTGGTTATTCATATGCAAACAAAGGAATTGCCTCTCTATCTTGCTCAATATATAAACATAGATTCTATGTGGGTTAAAGACTGAATGTAAAAGGTAAAACTTTTAAACTTTTAGAAGAAAATATAGGAGGCTATCTTTATGAATGTGTAGTAGGAAAATAATTATGAAACGTGGTCCACAAAGCACATATCAAAGAAAAAAATTGATAAATTCAACTATATTAAAATTAATAATGGCTGTTTATCAAAAGATACCTCAAAGATAGTGAACAGATACGCTACAAATGAGAGAAGATATTTTCCACACATATCACCCAGAAAGGATTGTTTTACAGAATAAAGAATCTCAAAAAGCTGTATGATAAAAACATAAACAACCTGATAGAAAATGAGGCAGAAGAAAGGAACCGTAAGTATTTCTTAGGGAGATACTTTGAGACTTGAGTTCCTATAAGCTGGCTTCTCTGTCCTTTTGACATGGCTTTGAGTACTTATTAATGCTACAATTTGATGTTCCAAGCTCATTTGCACTTACCCTTTCTTAGCCCTAGAATCAGCCAAGGAACACTGATTCCTTTTAGGGGAGAATAGTATTTGGGAACCAAGATCTGCATTCTAGGTGTAATTATTACTATTGTGGTGTCATTGTTCCCATTCTCCCTCTGTGGACGGATGGGAATATTTGCACATACACATATGCACATGTACACATTTACATTTATGTTTATTTCCATGCATTTCTACAATACTGAAAACTGTTAAGTTCACACCAACATCTCCAATTATAATCCATCACCACGTAGTTCAATCTCATTTTCTCCTCTGATCTCATTATCCTTAAAACATTTACTTATTTGATCAAGTACCTTAGGTGCACCAATCTCCCTCTGCAGCCACCACCACCTCCCTTACAGCAGTGACTTCCTTACCCCACTTGGACCCCAGGGCTGCTGCAGGTGGACACCACCACTTGGACTCCCTCTTCATCCGACCCAGTCCCAACACCCTGAGCCAGGCCACCCGTCATGCCTGGGCTCCCTGTTTACCCTGCTCAGGCCCCAGCACCCACTCCAGGCCTTCCTCCTATGCAGATGCTCATGTTACCTCACTCTGGGCCACCGTGGCTTTCCCTATCCTGGTGCAAATGCCTGTCCTGCTTGTCTATACCTCACGGCTTTATGATTGAGTTATTCAGGAAAAGAAGGGAAGAGGAAGAGAAGAGCTACCTCTAGATCTTTATGGTTTCACTTTTTATAATTATCTCTTTAATTCATGGAAATATTTTATGATTTAAAGAGGGAAAAGAGGTTTGGGGGGCAGTGAAGGGGATTAGGAGGTACAAACCTCCAGCTATAAAATAAATAAGTCACAGGGATGTAATGTACACATAGGGAATATTATTGACACACAGTAACATTTCAGTAACTTCGTATGGTGAGTTATGGTAACTAGAATTACTGTGGTGATTATTTCATAATGTATAAAAATACCAAATTACTATGTTGTACACCTGAAACTTATATACTGTATGTCAAGAATAACTTAGTAAAAAAAGATAATTTTATTTATTTCAAACCATCATTTACTAAATAATTCTTTAAATTCTCATATAAATATCTTTTGATTAGTATAATATACAATGTTGAAATAAAGGACAACTTTTATTGTTGAAGAAAGTCATAGACAACCCTAGGAGCAAGAAAGCTAATTTGTTCACAATTTCACCTACAAGTGAAAGAAGAAAAATAAAGTTGAATTTTAACAAGGCTGAATTTCCCTTTTAGGAAGGCAGTATGTAAAGTCCAATTTGGAAAGTTTTTAAATTAAACAGAGAAAACTATTCACTAAAATGTGAAATTTCAGGATGAATAGATGTAATCATGTCTGGACTCTGTGACCGTAATACATTAGTTCCTCATGAGGGGTTGTTCTCTACTATATTTTGGGGTGGCAAAATTCTGTCCCCCTTCACCATTAAATAATCAGCCCTTTCCATGTAGTTGCATATTATTTTTGGGATATTTTTGTATTCAAGGTGTTAAAATCCATTATACTTTTTGATGCCTGAATTGCCCCAAGTTTGTCCACTTGGAGCCCCTTCAAGCTGGTTCTTGGGTTTTAAATTTTTTTATTAAATTTTGAAATAATTTCTAAATAAATTTTAGACTTGCAGAAAAGTTACAAAAGTTAGCAGAGTTTCTGTATATCCTTCACCAAACTTCTCCTAATGCTAACACCTTACATAACCATAATGCAAATTATCAAAACCAGAACATTAACAATGATACTATACATTTAACTAAACCACAGACCTTATTTGAATTTTGCTAATCTTCTCACTAATGTTATTTTTTTAGTCTACTAGCCAAAACAGGTTCCCACATTGCCTTCAGTTGTCATGTCTCCTTATTTTGTGACAGTTCCTCAGTCATTCCTTGTGCTTCATGACATAGACACTTTTAAAAATATATATTTATTTATTTGCCTGCGTTGGGTCCTATTTGCGGCATGCGGGATCTTCACTGCTGCACGCGGGATCTTCGTTGCCATCTGCGGGATCTTTAGTTGTGGCATGAGGGATTTTTCAGTTGCAGCATGTGAACTCTTAGTTGCGGCATGTGGGATCTAGTTCCCTAACCAGGGATCGAACCCAGGCTCCCTGCATTGGGAGCACAGAATCTTAGCCATTGGACCACCAGGGAAGTCCCTATAGACACTTTTAAAAAGTACTGGTCCGTTATCTTGTAGGATGTTCCTCAGTTTGAGTATGTCTGGTGTTTTCTTACAATTAGAGTGAGCTCATACATCTTTGGCAAGAATACCAAAGAAATAATTTGCCCTCAGTGCATCATATCACGGATTCATGCTGTTGAAGTGTCTTAGAGGTGTTGTTAAACTTGATCACTTGTTTAGGTGGTGAAAGGGTTCAGAACAGGCCTCCCTAAAATATGCCACTTTGGCATGTGAATTATTTTGAGCTGCAGGCAATCTAGACCCTGTGAGCTCAAGATAAACTTTTACCTTTCCCTTAAAAAATTTAAATTGAGGGTCTTGCCATAATAACAGTTATTACTGGAAATAACTTCTTATGACCTATTTGTATGGCAGGACAAACATCTAATTACTACAAATATACTCTTCTTATCGTCCTCTGACTTACTCTCCTCCCCTCTGAAACTCCATACCCTTAATCCCATTCCTTAACTCAGGATGGCACATATACCTCATTATACCTTTCTGCCTCTGAACCTCTCATGTATGTGGGGTATCTAGACGTACGAAATTAAATTAGGTTTTCTCCTGTTAATCTGTCTCATGTCAATTTAACTCTTAGACAAGCCAGAAGAATCTAGTGGGTAGGAGAAAGTTTTCTTCCTCCCTGACAGTGGTGTCTGCTTGGATTTCTCCACTATAAAGTTACTGGTTTTCCTTTTGTAATTAACAAATGTCTTGTGGGCACAGCTTTTGAGACTACACAAATATCTTGTTTCTTTCCATACTTTCATCCACTAGTTTTAGCATCAACCAACAGTTCTTGCACACACTAGTTTTTTCTGTGATGTCTGCCCAAAGGTGATTTTCCTATTTCCTTCATTCCTTCTTCACTTATTAACTGGAATTATTCTGTAAAGAACAGGTATACTTTCTCCCCAATTTATTTGTTAATTCAATTATTTAGTTAAATTATTTGACTACTATAATTATATTCATATGAACTCTTTTGATCTTGGAGCATCTTGTGAGTCTAGTTTTCTGGAACTCTCACTTTGTGAAGTAACAGTAAAAATATGTTGACATCCACCAGGAATGGGCTAGCAATGTAACTAGAGACTTAAATTCTAACTACTTTTAAGCCTTTACTAAACATCATTACTTTTTGACTCTCAATGTACATTGGCATAAATAAATAAATAATAGTCATTATTTTGCACCATCTGCATGGCATTGTAACATAAGTCACTAAAAATGCTGCTTAAAGGGAGTAATTAATTCCAGTTCTTCTGTTTGGTACCACATATGCTACAGACAACTACTTATAATTTTTTTAATAATTGGTATTTGATAGTATTCCTGATAAACAGAAAAATAGCATACTTTCTTAATATAATGCTTTTATGATGACAAAATGTTTTTTCCAGGTAACTTTTAGATGTTGATATTTATAAATTCACTTAAATTGGTGTTTGAAGTGAAGATTATGTAGTCCAACTCGCCATGCAGCCATTGTTTCAAGCCATCCCTACTGAATTCCGCTATTAGCAGTCAATAATGTCTTAAATGCAAAGGGTCTGGGACAATAAAATGGTTTGATCAACACATATCTCTATTTTTCTATCATCTATCTATCTTTGAGAGTTTCTCTAATAATTGTGATTTATAGGAAAGTTTAAGAATCTCTTTATTTAAGAAATACAATAATACGTGATTTTGTCTGATACTCCAGTACATGACTTTGCCTGCTTGTGTTCCAAATTTCTCATGTTCCCAAACTCTGTTACGTTTGCTTATTTATTGTATTTCTTCCATAAACCTAGGATGGTTTAAACTTTCCTTCTTTTCACGCTCCTTGGGTATAAGCCAGTGATGATGAAATTTAGACATATAGCTTAAGATTAGACACTATATAAATTAATTACAGCTTCTGACCTGAAAAAGCTTTAGGTATACCAGTTACCATTGTAATAGGGAGCCTGTGAAAAATATCATCAAAAGGGTACAGCTGAGGTATTATAGTTTAATGGAGAGAGAAGTGCTTTATGGAAACAGAGGCTTTGGACAGGATTAAAGAAGAGACAAGCTTTAGATACGTGGATATGGGGAGAAGCAGGGCATTCCAAGTAAGTGGATAATGTAAGCAATAGATTGGTGGGGTAGAAAGGAGGTAACAGACCAATGCTGAGGTGGAATCAAGATCATATTTATATAGACACTGAGTAACAGAGAGATCCACACTAATATCTGAAGCAAAGAGAAACTGGTGACTGGACAATCACTTTTGGGTAAGAGATAATGATAACTTGAACTAGAAGCAATGGAAACTGAAAGAAAAAATGACTGGGCCAGCCTTGGAACTCCTAGAAATCTCATATCCTAATCACTGCTTGCAGCTGAGGGATGAGGAAAAGGAAAAGGTACATGTAAAAGATGAATGATACTGGTGACCTGTGCAGCTGAGATAGGCATGGGAGACCACAGTATCATTCATAGGAAGAGGAAGTTAAGACAAAAAGCTCACAGAGGGGCACGTGCTGGTGTGAAATACACCCAATATTAGCTCCTGACAGAAGCCTAGGACTTCACAATGCAACAGACTACACCCAGATTTTAAGAAGATAAACTAAGTTGGAGGCTACAGAGAGGTTGAGAGCTGAGTAATGTGGGTAAACATTTAATTAATTTGATTATACATAAAAACATCACACTATTATCGCATTATTAATAAAGGAGATGTATCTTGTTGACTCATGCATAGAAATACATACATAAGTACATATTAGCTTTAACAATGCAAGTCTTTTAAATGTTCTTGTTTTATTTCTATTCACAGTCTTTATCATCTACAATCATGAAGAAAAAATGAAATAGAAACTGAATGTTTGTTAGAAAAATTTCCAGTGTAGGTCAAGAAACTGGTTAGCCCATGGATGGACCTAGAGAATATTATGTTCAGTGAAATAAATCAGAGAAAGACAAATACTGTATGATATCACTTATATGTGGAATCTAAAAAATAAAACAAATGAATGTATATAGCAAAACAGAAACAGACTCACTGATAGAGAAAACAAACTAGTGGTTACCAGTAGGGAGAGGGAAGGGGGAAGGGGCACGACCGGGGTAGGGGATTAAGAGAAACAAACTACTAAGTATAAAATAAATAACAAGGGTGTATTGTACAGCACAGGGAATTATGGCCATTATTTCATAATAAATTTTAATGTAGTATCAATATAATATACACAAATATTGAATCACTATGCTGTACATCTTAAACTAACACAATAAAAAAATAAACTGGCTATTCATGGAATAAATGTCTACTGAACATTAATTATATCTGACACCAAAACACTCATGGTGAAGACATAAGTAAATATAAGTTCATCTCTCTCTCTCTCTCTCTCTCTAGTGACTTATAATCTTGGTGAGCTCAAATAGTACTCTCATCTGAATCCTGATTAGAGTATTATATTTTCATTTGTTACATCACTATAGATTATGTCTCATACTGGACCATAGGCTCCGTGAACTAAAATGTCTTCTACTTCATTATAGCAGTAACAGACATTATTGACTATTTGTTCAAATTACTAATCACACACAGTGAGTCAACATATTCCCGTCCTGAAAATCACAGTCTTCAGATAGAATTTAAAAATAATAGGAGCTTGAAAGATATTATAGAGGCCCTTTATAAAAACAGGTAAAAATATTACCATGTAGGAACTAACATAAACAGTAAGTTAAACTTAGTTGTTAATAGTCTGTCTCTGCCCTTTTTGGAGGAACTTTGTCAGAAATGGATTGACTTTAGTTCAGTAGCTGATATCAACACAAATGGATTCTTTTGTTTCAGGACTTAACATATATTGACAGTTATTTTCTAGAATGAGGTAGAAAATAATACATAAACATCAGCCATTAATTATTAACTTCAGCACTTCAGCAATCCCATACAATGTGCTAAAATTCATTAATAGGGCTATGTTTAAGGAGGGGGAGGGATAGAGAAAACAACCCCAAAATCAAGTAGGCAGGTGGCATAGCTTTCTAACCAACCAAATTATCATGACTTTCTTGAGTGTCTACTATGTAAAATATACTATGTGACGTGCCAGATAACAAGAAACATAAGATGTAACGTACCCTGACCTCAAACAACTTCCAACCAAACTGGAAGTAAACCACTACCCCCTGCATATAAGAACACAACAAAACACACTCAGAGACTAAAAGAGAACCCTCTTGTAACAGTGTTTTAACAAGTTATATGAAGAGTAATGCAAAGTCCTTAAAGTGCAATTGCCTGAAATAAGAAATGAAAATAACTACAGTTTATGTCTATTAAAGGCTAACAACCTGAAAGGTAGGCAGATGAGAAAATTGAGGCACAGAAAGATGAAGTAACTCGCCCAAGGTCACACACCTGGAATCAATGGGACCCAAAACCAGGTCCAAGTCTTTCCATATGCCATGCTACTTTTCTTCTATGGACTGAATTGTGTCTGCACCAAATTTGTACGTTGAAGCATTAATCCCCAATATGACTATATTTGGAGATAGGGCTTTTAAGGAGATAAGTAAGGAAAAATAAGGTCACGAGGGTGGGGTCCTAATCCAATAGGACTGGATTACTTATGAGAAGAGGAAGAGACACCAGAGCTTGCTCTCTCTCTCTGCACACACACACAGGAAAAACCACGTGAAGACCCAGTGAGAAGGCAGATATCTATAAGCCAGGAAGAGAGGCCTCACCAGAAACAAACCCTGATGGCACCTTGATCTTGGACTTTCAGCCTCTAGAACTGTGAGAAAATAAATTTATGTCTAAGCCACGCAGTTTGTGGTATTTTACTACAGCAGTCCTAGCAGACTAACACACTCCCTGTAAAAGACAAGACATGAATCCTTCCTTGCATTAACAATGGGGAAACACTTAGTGTTTTTACATAGTTCAGAACTCTTTTCTCTACCTTATTTCCAAGTTCTCCACCTGCACGCATGTGCACACGCACACACACCTTTCAATCAGTAGTTGACATTTAGTTAACTATGCAAATGTATTCCAGTGGCTAATTGTGGATTATCTCACTAAACCCAGAGGAGCTTCATACTTACACAGTACAGGCTCATTTATTTTAGGAAGAAAAGAGAAGGACAAGAAGAGTCTGGGATGTACTGAAGATCTCCCATAAGCCATTTAAAAATACTTAACTAATGTTCATTTAGAAATCTCTTATTTTAAGTTTCACACACATCATCAGCTTTTCAGCTAACTGCCTATGGCAACATTAATGCTTTAATAAACTAGGAAATAACTGATTTAATGTGTAGGATCATGTAGGTTGGCAACATTAATGCTTTAATAAACTAGGTAATAACTGATTTAATGTATAGTATCATGTAGGTTATTGCCATTATAAACCATACTTAACAGTTTAGAAAATCAATAACATATTAAACTAAGGTTAGTGCTTCTGGGAGAGTTCCTTGGCAAACAGTTGTTTTCTGACAGATTGTGACTGAGTCTTCTGCTTCTTGGAAGGTAGCACATGTTCTGCTGCCTTAGTAACTGTTAAGGGTTGTGTCTATGGAAAAATCACATACACACACAAACCCAGACACCAGTGAACCATGGAAGCACATCTCAAGTTCCATCAGTGGAGCTGCTCTTTTCTAGATCTGAAGATGGGGGAGGAGACAGGGAAGGGGGGCAGCTAAAATCCAGACCTCATGCTTGTCTCCTTTGCTGTCTCCACACACAAACCCATTTACTGGTGTGGGGTAATTAAAGGGAAAGCAGGGAGTAGGGTGACACATTTGGCAGTGTTCTTTAAATGTGAGTTTGCTGTCCCCAGCTGTCAGGGGTCATGCTAATCTGGTGAAAGAACTCTCCATGCTGTGGCTATTTACTTAACGTCGCTGCTTCTAAACATTGTCTTGAAGCTGCCAGAGAGAGAGAGAAATGCAGATTCACGGGAGACTTAGTGGCAGTGGTTCCCAGGGCAAGATCGTCTGTGTTCTGTCAGAATATATTCCCCTACCTGAGTTTCTGGAGAGTCAACTTAGAGAATAACTGGGAAGTATCTGTGAGGACAATAAATAGATGGCATCATGCTGACTAATCGTTCTGGAAAGAATGAGTTCGTAGCCTATATATAAATGTGTGCTATTTTCATTGGAATCCCCATCGCCACACTCCAAGGCCCTTCATTAAGCATACCTCTATAGGTTTTATGCTTTATGCATAAAATCTCATTTTATGTTTACTTTTCCCTCTTCCCTACTACACGTTCTACAGCAAAAAGTTACTATTGGGTTGGCCAAAAAGTTCATTTGGGTTTTCCATAACCTCTTACAGAATACCCAGACGAACTTTGGCCAACCCAGTAACATGAATGCATATCTTATTGGTGCAGCACAGGGGCAAAGCTCCAGTACATTATTTGTAAAAGGGTAAAAGAGTTACAGTGTAACGTAGAATGAAAAGCATGCAACTGGGAGGCAGGAAACCTGTGTTCCTCTTCTGAGCTTGTGATTAAACTACTGGGTGACCACAAGGAAATGACAACATCCCAGGATGTCAGGTTTCTCATATACACCAGGGAACTGGCCGAGACCTCATCTAGGTCCCTTCTAGTGCAAGGTTATTCCAGTGATTACTGCACAGTTTCTATGTGCTAGTCACTACTCTGCACATTTTCCCATCCCTTTGATGTTCACAACACCCTTGCGACGTAGGTGTCATCATCCCATTTCATGACTGCAGATCCAGAGCCTGGAGAGAATAAGCAAAGTGCCAGAGACACAGCCTGCAAATGGCTTGGCCAGAACTCTGTGTTGTAATGACTACACTGCACTCTTCACATGGACCAAAATGCTATGGATGGACAAAGCTACTTTTTGTCATCAAAGCTCTTCCTCAAGGATCTTGGATTTAGGAGCTAATACCTGAGAGGTGGGCAAATTATATCAATATATTGAGGTGTTTGAGTACTAGCTGATTATCAGCCACTTCACTGAGCTCCCAGACGTCCTCTTTGTCATTGCCCTAGACATCCCCCCTCACTACCATATGATCCATTCAGCAACTAAGGTGGCACACCTGGAACTGCCTTCCAGGACCCTCTTCAGCATTAGGACCTGTCTCCATTCTGCTTGGACACTACACTGTAACACCGGTTGTGAAGAACTTTCAGAAGTATCCCTGAAATTACTATCATAGCCACCCTCCCTTCCTTTTACCTGCAGGCCGAGACAGAATGAAGTGACTTCTAGCCCAAGACATTTTTCAAATCTCCTAGTTGAGGGTGAACGTTGATTTAGAGTTAAGGTTAGCTTGGCTAAGTTGTTCCACATCTGCTTCTCAAGTTCTTTGGCTGAGTTCTGTCCCCTATTACTGAGATCCTGTTTGGGGATCTGGTTCCCGATTACCCCTACCTACCTCTGAGCTCCTATTAAGAGACTGTCTTCAGTTTGTCCTCTCTTATGTCTGGCCTTTTCTTCAGTACATGCCTGATATTTCCTCCTCTTCTGATTACCAGGTTTCTAGATCTATTTCTTGCTTTCATTTGCCTTATGACCTTACCTAACATATCCTCTGATCTTCAGTAGAATTCATTCCCTCTCTGGTGGATTTGGCTGGTTTGAGGTCCTCAACTTCTGTTCCACCTGTGGCTATAGGCTACTGGGGAGTCGTTACCTGTAGAAGAATTTGTCCATGTGAGAGATTTTCCTTCTGCATGCAGTGTTTTCCCAGTCTTACTAATGTTATATCTACCTCTCCACCTTAAAAGGAAAGAAAGTATTTCTTTCTTTGCTGCTCTTTAAAAAAAAAAAAAATCCAATCTCTATCACTCTCCAGCATACCCTATATTTTACTTATTTATCTTGTTTATTTTATTTACTTTATTTTATTTTTGGCCACAAGGCACGCAGGATCTCAGTTCCCCGACCAGGGATTGAATTCATGCCCCCTGCAGTGGAAGCACAGAGTCTTAACCACTGGACTGCCAGGAAGACCATATCTTGTTTATTTTCTACCTGCATAGAAGGTAAGCTCTATTATGGTAGGATTTTGTTTTTGGTTTTGTTCATTGATGTATCTCAAGCACTTGAAACAAGGTCTACCATAAGTAGGTCCTTGGAAAACATTTGTTAAATGAATGGGTGAATGAATGAATTCACCCTTGTCTTGCTGTCTTTAACAACTGAGTTACAAAAGTTATCTCCTCATAGTTTTAAAACGAACTAAGAAGAAATAAATCATTGTACCAAAGTAGACAATAATTTGGCAATAAAGTTATGCCCTAGAATAGACAGCACGGTGCTTGGTCAGAAGAGTGGAGAACTGGTCTGTTTGGGTAGATAAATTGTGTAAGCTGAGTCAGAGCAGGGGCTAAAGGCCAGAGTAGCAATTGTCCTAATTACTCAGCCAGCACAGCTCACAGAATTGGCCTGTAAATAACATACTCATCAGCTCCACAGACCTCTCTGCACAGATGGTTTCATTAGAGTTTGAGCTCTCATGCCCCTTTCTAGGAGGTTTATGTGGATGTTTTTTGGCATGCCTGCCTGCTACGTGAAGCCCCTTTACTTTCAGGAAGATGTTCACCACACAGGCAATGGCAGACACAGTTCACGTTAATTCTGCCCACTGCCATGTCAGACGCTGATTGCTATGAAGACAGTTTCATAGAAAAAATTTTACTTTGTATTTCTAGAATTGGCTTTGAATTATTATCATTGTATTGATGATCTTAAACTACAACAGAAATTCTCAAAGTAAATAGGCTTAAGTAAAACGCAGATGTATACTACCAGCCAAACTCATCAAAACCAATAACAAGCATTTACCATGATTCTTTTTTTTTTTTTTTTTTTTTTTTTTTTTGCGGTACGCGGGCCTCGCCTGTTGCGGAGCACAGGCTCCAGACATGCAGGCTCAGCAGACATGGCTCACGGGCCCAGCCGCTCCGCAGCACGTGGGATCCTCCCGGACCGGGGCACGAACCCGCATCCCCTGCGTCGGCAGGTAGACCCTCAACCACTGCGCCACCAGGGAAGCCCTACCATGATTATTTCTGATATAAAGAAACAATGGTACAATATTGTGAAAACCTGCATTTATAAATACTTTCTTTCCAGGATGCTGATCAATACCAATCAGCCCTGCCTCTCCTTCAGGAAACTGCTTCCCTCATAGCCTTTGCTTCTTTGATAGGCAGGTTTTATAACCTAAACTCATGTCCAGGCCATGGTGAGGCTGTCAGGAGAGGGCATCTGACTGGAGACTCATTAATCCATGGACAGCCCTGTAGCTGTGTGCTTTGATAGGACAGTTATGCCAACCTGATTTTCTTTCTCAAGAATTTGAACACAGAGAGTCAGAAAATAATTTATCAATCAGAACTGGAGGCAGAAACTGAAGGGATGAAGTGAGAATGTAAAAAGCTAACATATACCGAGTCCCTACTATGTGACTGAGACTATCTAGCACATTTCATGGGCTATCTTTTAAATCCCTGTAATAGCTCTATGACCCAGGCACTAGTCTTAATTTGCAGGCCCAGGGAAGGTAAATTACTTGATTGTGCAATAATTCGTGGGGTCATGACTGAAGCTGAGGTCCATGTGATTCCAGAGCCTCTTCCCTTTTTAATTTTTTTAAATTTATTTTATTTATTTATTTTTTGGCTGCATTGGGTCTTCGTTGCTGCGTGTGGGCTTTCTCTAGTTGCGGTGAGCGGGGGCTACTCTTTGTTGTGGTGCGCGGGCTTTTCATTGCTGTGGCTCTCTTGCTGTGGAGCACGGGCTCTAGGTGCGCAAGCTTCAGTAGTCATGGCTTGTGGGCTCTAGAGCACAGGCTCAGTAGTTGTGGCGCACGGGCTTAGTTGCTCTGTGGCATGTGGGATCTCCCCAGACCAGGGATCGAACCTGTGTCCCCTGCATTGGCAGGTGGATTCTTTTTTTTTTTTTTTTAACATCTTTATTGGAGTATAATTGCTTTACAATGGTGTGTTAGTTTCTGCTTTATAACAAAGTGAATCAGCTATACATACACATATATCCCCATATCTCTTCCCTCTTGCGTCTCCCTCCCACCCTCCCTATCCCACCCCTCTAGGTGGTCACAAAGCACCGAGCTGATCTCCCTGTGCTATGCGGCTGCTTCCCACTAGCTATCTATTCTACATTTGGTAGTATTTATAAGTCCATGCCACTCTCTCACTTCGTCCCAGCTTACCCTTCCCCCTCCCTGTGTCCTCAAGTCCATTCTCTACGTCTGGCAGGTGGATTCCTAACCACTGCACCACCAGGGAAGTCTCCCAGAGCCTCTTCTCTTAATCACTGCATGACACTGACCACAGAAGAGAGTGAATTTTGTAAAGGTCATGTTAAATTTAAGAGGGAAGAAAACCCATGAGCAAATAGAGAATACCAGTTGTTTCAGAAAAGAAAATAGAAATGGAATGGTCCGAAGAGAACCAAGAGTAGCTTGTGGAAAAACACATTTCCCAGGAGAAAAGAGAGAGAGAGGCTGGACTTAAAAATTACCTTGAGTTAGCACAGCATTCTGCTATATATTGCTTGAGAATTTCTCTGTCCTTTGCCAGAAAAAGAATGTCTTAAAAAGTTGTCTGTACTAATTAATACCATAAAAGTCTATTTTGGAGGGAGAACAAATATAATCATAACAAGTGTGCTGCAAGAGTCCAGTTCTTTCCTCCTGTGTCTATGCTCAGTTGCCAGCCTGTCTCTCTCAGGAAGACCGGCATGGAGGTGGACCCCAGGGAGCCAGGGCCAAGAGACCCGAAGCTCATTTCTTGTTGGGATGTCTCCTCGCTGGATGCGTTCTTGACAATGAGCAATACTGTAGCCCCAATAAAGCCAGTTTCTCTTTCCTTTTATGCCAGAGGACTTCCTTCAGTGCCTCATTCTGATGACCCAAGCACTTCCTAGAAAAACTAGTCTTTGAGATAATCCTGAGGCTACAGAAAAGCACAGGTCTGCACATAAGGAGGCCTGGACTCCCTGACCTAGCAAGGGAAGTGAACCACTTATGCACATATGCCGTGCACTCCCCAGTGCTCCTGGGGGTCACGGTACTGAGGATGTGTGCTTCCTCACAGTATAGTGCCCAGGCAGGTCTCCTTTGTAATGACCGCCGCTGGGCCCCAGGATCTGAGGAACCCAGGAACTTCTTAGCTGAACTCCTGGCACCCATGAACATGATGAGACCCTTCTGTACTCATGGAATAAGATTCTCATCTCCTACACTGGAGTTGGCCCTAGGAATTTGTTTTCTTCATCTTTGGATCCCTTCACTTTGTTCTTTGCCTTTACTTCGTTCTTTTGACAAGCCTTGGTGAAGTTTTAAACCAATCATCTGGAGCACCTTAGAATCCTGTTCCTTTGAAAATTGTAAATGAAGAAATGTTCTATAAAGGAAAGACCAGATTGACCTGGTCAGTCACTGAAAAGATCCTTTCCATTTTACAGGTCCCAGTGACCTCACATCAATTAAATGGCAATGCACTTAATTTTCAGGATGTGCTATGATAAATTAGGTATCTAAATGTCAGATGAAACCCGGGCTTTCTGGAATTTCCTAAGATGCAACCTGGGCGTGTGTGTATCTGGGGAAGATATGCATGTCGGCTTTTTATAGAAAAGGACAAAACTGCAAAGTTTTCCTCCATTATTTAGATTATAAATGGGTTGATCAACACAACTTCACTGTCCAATCCATCAGAAGGCATTATTTTTAAGGTAATGAATACTTATGAGACTACAGGACACAGTTCAATTTTAAAATGTATATTATGTAAGTAAAATTATGAAATGCAGAGTTATAGAATTCGTTGAGCTGGTATCGGTAATCTTTTTTTTTTTACGTCTTTATTGGAGTATAATTGCTTTACAATGGTGTGTTAGTTTCTGCTTTATAACAAAGTGAATCACTTTTACATATACATATGTTCCCATATCTCCTCCCTCCTGCATATCCCTCCTTCCCACCCTCCCTATCCCCACCCTCCAGGTGGTCACAAAGCACCAAGCTGATCTCCCGGTGCTATTTACAACTTTGATTTCTAAATGTTAACCTTCACCTGATTTTAAATGTAATTTCTTTTTCTGCTTATTTATATGTGTAATTCTTGAGGTAACTTACTGTAAATCAAAAGCTACAAATTTCTAATTTAGTGTCTGGATTTACAGATCCCTGACTCTTCATTAACTTCTTGATTTATAAACAACGGAAAGTCCCTGCAGTTAGATGCAAAAACTTGTGCAGGATTTATGCACTCTAAGAGCCCTGCTATAAATCAGTCACGTTTACAAATATTCCCATTAGTTAGTGCTTTGGCTGTCTGATTTGAAACACCTTCTCTTTTTACTATTTAATTCTGATTTATCTTTTTAATATACAGCTCATTCTGATAATTTGTTACTACCAAGTGCTGATTTATAAGGGCACTGTAATAAATTTTATAACATAAATTTTAAAGGCTTTGAATTAGATACACCAGACTTTTGAAAGCTTTATGGCTGAAAAACAATTCTCAGAAGCATAAAGTAAATTTTACGTCCTACAAAACAAAACACGGAGTACTGGCCATAGGAATGTTTGTCTTTTCTTTCCATACTGTCTCCCCACCCCCTGCATTAAGACCTTCCTTTTTAAACAAGTGCCTACAGTTGTTGGCTGGACCTTCTTCTTAGACTTCCAAGGGCAGGGAAGTATTAGTGTTTGACCTGAACAGATTGATGTGATTATCGTGTACTAAGCCTCTTGTTGAATTTGGGGGGCCCTTCATGGTTTTATCTTGGTTCTCTCTTTCATCTGTTCTTTTCATCTGCTGGGGACACACTGAAGCACAATGGGGCTTAAATCCCTGATTGGGGAGCTCAGGTTTCTTGCTGGGTTTCCCTGGCTAAGGGCCGAGAGACTCACGTTTATCAGTTTTATTCTCCTTGCCTACTGGTGACTGAACTACAGCCCACTGTCAAAGAGACTTGCTCCTATAGGGGATTAGGGCAAGACGTGAGGGCATTGCGTAAGAATGAGCATTTTATAATGATCATATTCTGGAAGGCGTTATTCACAGTAAAGGAAATGGGTAATTTTCCTCTTAATTCTCTCCAATCTATCAGATCTGTGTGGTTGACTTTGTTCATTAGGTTCATGTGCTTTTACCTTTGCACTTTTTTCCGTCAGGGTGGTATATTAAAGTCACATGGTGACTTTAACTACAAAGGTTTTATCTTACTGAACTGCCAAGAGCTGAAAGCTATTTAAAAGGACAATTAAAGGCACAGATGGGGCTTCCCTGGTGGCGCAGGGGTTAAGCGTCCGCCTGCCGATGCAGGGGACGTGGGTTTGTGCCCTGGTCCGGGAGGATCCCACATGCCTCGGAGCGGCTGGGCCCGTGAGCCATGGCCGCTGGGCCTGCGCGTCCGGAACCTGTGCTGTGCGACAGGAGAGGCCACAGCAGTGAGAGGCCCGCGTACCGGGGAAAAAAAAAAAAAAAAAAGGCACAGATGTTCTTTTGGATGAAGTGACAAATAGTAGACAGAAACTGTTACCCTGTACTCTCTACATAGCCCTGAGATTTGTAGGAACCTGAGAAATCATAGGTGACCAATTTGCTGTACAGCAGTTGGGACTGACCATAAAGCATTTTTTTCCCTGAAATACTTTTAACAACAAAATATTTAGAAAAAAAGTAGCCCATATACTTAAAGACCTCTTTTGGGAGTATTTTTGAGTACTGGGGTTGGAGTTGGGCACAGAAACTAACACAATATTCTGGCACTTCAATACATGGTCTGTGTCCTCAAGGGCAAGTCAAAGTAGCAAGGAAGGATTCAAATCCGAAGTAGTTAATAAACAACACGAGATTTTTATGGGAAACTCCGAGGTTTCAGCTAGGTTTCCCTGCTGAGTACTGTATGAGCCACTGTAAGTCAAATCAGTTTTTCAGGGTCTTCGTTCCTCTACCTTAAATATAAAAGACTTAATGAACAAGTATTCATTGAGCACTTATTATGTGGCAGCCATGTCAAAACTATTGGGGAACGGGTGATCATTGAAGCCACAGTACAATTTTACAGAATTAAAATACAGGAGAAGGCAACATCTTTATAACTAACAAGGGCAGATATAGGCTAGATAAGTTTGAACAAACACTGTATAAGAGGAAGAAAATTCCTCGTGGCCCCTTTCAGCTGTGCAGTACTCCTGAGGCAAGAGATAGATGGGCCCCACTGTTGAGCAGCTGGAATTTGTCCTCTGAGGACAGACACTTCAAGATAAAGATAATGGCAGAAGCAGAGAGGAGCTGAGCCCTGCCTGGGTAAAACGATAAGGAGTCTACATATTTCTCATTCTTGAGATCAAGGAGACCTCCCAAACTACAGGTATGGAAAGGTTCCTCAGGGGTCAGAAAAAGGAGAGGGTGCTAGTTCACAATATGTTCTGCCAATCTCCTAGAGACCCACACGCTGGAATCCATCTTGGCTAAAAGATGCTCATGCACATCCAGGAGGGCCCTGAGTCAGACCAAATATGGACACAGAGCCAGACAAAGCAAGATGATTGGCCAGAGGCAACCTGGAAGAACTACCCCCATATAAATGATTTAAACTACCCCAAAAGCGTGTGACTCCCTCTGAGCTCGCCCATGTATCTTTCCGCATGTACTTTGCTCCTAATAAACGTTCTCTCTTCTTTACAAATTTCCATCTCTTTGCTGAAATTCTTTCTCCAAAGAAGACAAGAGCCAGGGCCCTGCTTCTAGCCACTAGAACCTGGTGGTCTAGTGGTTAGGATTTGGCACTCTTACCACTACAGCCCGGGTTTGATTCCCAGTCAGGGAGTTGAGATCCCATTTCAAGCTGCCACAAACTGCAGCCACCCCAGATCACTAGTGGTTCTAGGTGTTGCTTGCAGATGCTGGAGGGGGCCACACAAACTTTATTCTCAAAGAATTCAAGTTTTGTCCTGAATGATGGCTCTCTGAAGGATCAGTTTAAGGGCTTGCTTTTGTTTTGCCCTCCATGGAATGTTCTCACAGCTAGACTGGCCTCCTAGTAGGCAATGATTAAAATCATTTAATATACAAATATACTAGCCCTGGCCACCTGAGGCAAGAGATATAACAGATTAGAAAATACTTTGATATTAAAAATGAAACCCACCATACCAAAACTTCGGGGCTACACTGAAAGTAAGGCTCAGAGTGAAATGTATAGCTATAGATGCCTACATTAAAAAAAGAATAAACATCTCAAAACAATAATGTAACTTGCCACCTTAAGAAACTAGAAAAAGAAGAAGGACCAAACTAAACCCAAAGGAAGCATAAGGAGGGGTGACAAAAATTATGGTGGAGATAAATGAAATAGGGAATAGAAAATAATAGAGAAAATCAACAAAGCCAAAAGTTTGTTCTTTTGAACATATCAAAAGAAAAAGGACAAACCTTAGGTAGACAAATTAAAAAAAGAGAGAAAACTTGTATTTCTAATATCAGGAATTAAAGCAGGATATTACTCCTGACCTTACAGGAATAAAAAGTATTATAAAAGAATATTATGAGCTATTATATGCCAACAAATTATATAACCTGAATGGAAAGGACAAATTCCTATAAATACAAACTACTAGCCTGACTTACGAAGAAATAGAAAATCTGAACAGACCCATAACAAGTGAAGAGATTTAACTTGAAGATTATAAGGTTTACAATGATAAGAAAAACCCAGTACCATACAGCTTTACTGGTGAATTCTACTAGATATTTAAGATTTAAAACCAACTGTTCTCAAACTCTTCCAAAAAACAGAAGAGAAGGGAACACTTCCTAACTTATTCTATAAGGCCAGTATTACTTGATACCAAACAGATAAAGATGTCACAAGAAAAGAAAACTACAGAAAAATATCGCTTATGTCCACAGATGTAAAAACACTCAACAAAATACTAGCAAACTGAATCCAGCAACATATTAAAAGAATTATACACCTTGTTCAAATGCGATTTATCCCAGAAGTGCAAGAGCAGTTCTATCTATGAAAATCAATCAATATTATACATTGTATTAATAGAAGGAAGGAAAAATCCCCACATGATTATCTCAATGAATGCAGAAAAGCATTTAAGAAAATCCACCACTGTTTAATGATAAAAACACTCCACAAACAAGGAATAGAAGGGAACTTCCTCAACCTGACAAACTGTATTTGAAAAATCCACAGCTCACATCACACTTATGAAAGTCCCCCTAAAATCAGGAACAAGAAAAAGATGTCTTCTGTTGCCACTTCAATTTAACACTGTACTAGAAGCTCTATTCAAGGTGATTAGGAAAGAATAAGAAATAAAATGCATCCAGATTTGAAAGGAAGAAGTAAAACTTTATGTATTCACAGATGACATAATCCACAAAAACTATTACAGCTAATAAATAAGTTCAGCATAGTTGTAGGATTCAAGATCAATATACAAATATCAGCTGTATTTCTATATACTTGCAATGAACAACCCAAAAATGAAATTAAGAATTCCATTTTTAAAGGAATCAAGTAAAATAAAATATGTGGTAATAAATTTAACCAAGGAATTGCAGGAATTGTACACTGAAATTTACAAAGCACTGATGCAAGAAATTAAAGAAGACCTAAATAAATGGAAAGGCATCCTGTGTTCATGTACTGGAAAATTTAATTTTCTTATGATGGCAGTACTCCCCAAATTGACCTACAGATTTAATACAATCACTATCATAATGCCAACTGTGTTTTTTGCAGAAATGGACAACCTGATCTGAAAATTCATATGGAAATGCTATGAGCATAGAATAGCCAAAACAATCGTGAAGAAGAAAAACAAAGCTGGAGGACTGGTACTTTCAGTTCCAAAGCTTACTACAAAATGACTGTAATCAAAACAGTGTGGTACTGGCATAAGGATAGACATATAGATTAATGGAACAGAAGTGGGAATCTAGAAAAAAAATCCTACATCTATGGTTAATTGGTTTTTGACAAAAGTGTCAAGACCATTCATTAAGGAAAGAATAGTCTTTTAAACAAATGGTTCTGGTACAACTGGATATCCACATGCAAAATAATAAATTTGGACTCCTATCTCACATGGCATACAAACATTATTGCAAAATGGGTCAAAGACCTAAATGTATACATTAGGTACATTTAGCTGCAAGTATAAAGCTCTTAGAAAGAAATATAGGTAGAAATCTTTGCAGTCTTAGATTAGACAACAGTTCCTTAAATATGATACCAAAAGCACAAATGAACAAAGAAAAAAACAGTCAAATTGAACTTAATCAAAATTAAATATTTTATTCATCAAAAGGCTAAAAAAAGTCAAAAGACAGCCCACAGAATGAGTGAAAATATTTGCAAGTTATATATCTGATAAGGGCCTAGAATCTAGGATACATAAAGATCTCCCAACACTCAGTGACAAAAAGATAAACAGTCCAATTGAAAAAATGGGCAAAAGGCATGAATAAATATTTGTTCAAAGAATATATACAAATGGCCAATAAACACAGGCAAAGTTGCTTGGCATCATTAATCATTAGGGAAATGTAAATCAAAACCGCAATGGTGTACTGCCTCACACCTATGACTACAATTTTAAAAAGACAGATAAGAAGCGTTGGTGAGGAGACTCCCGGGAGGGGAGGTGTGGATAGTGAGCTGTGCTCGCACACAGGCTTCTTGGTGGCGGCAGCAGCATTCTTAGCGCCTCATGCCCGTCTCTGCGATCCGCGCTGATAGCCACGGCTTGCACCCGTCTCTGGCGCTCTGAATCTCCTCTCCTCGCGCAGCCAGAAACAATGGTCTCTTGCCTCTTCGGCAGGTCCAGACGTTTTCCCGGACTCCCTCCCGGCTAGCTGTGGCGCACTAACCCCTTTAGGCTGTGTTCACGCTGCCAACCCCAGTCCTCCCTGCAATCCGACAGAAGCCCGAGCCTCAGCTCCCAGTCCCCGCGCGTCACTGCGGGTGAGCAGACAAGCCTCTCGGGCTGGTGAGTGCCGGTCGGCACCGATCCTCTGTGTGGGAATCTCCCCGCTTTGCCCTCCGCACCTCTGTGGCTGTGCTCTCCTCCGCGGCTCCGAAGCTTCCCCCCTCCGCCCCCCGCAGTCTCCGCCCGCGAAGGGGCTTCATATAGTATGTGGAAACCTTTCCTCCTTCACGGCTCCCTTCCATTGGTGCAGGTCCCGTCCCTGTTCTTTTGTCTCTGTTTATTCTTTTTTCTTTTGCCCTACCCAGGTACGTGGGGAGTTTCTTGCCTTTTGGGAGGTCTGAGGTCTTCTGCCAGCGTTCAGTAGGTGTTCTGTAGGAGTTGTTCCATGTGTAGATGTATTTCTGATGTATCTGTGGGGAGGAAGGTGATCTCCGCGTCTTACTCCTCCGCCATCTTGAAGATCCCCTCAAACTTATTTTAAAAATAAATTAGTCTTGGCTGTTCTCGGTGAAAATGGGGGTAATTTTAGAAAAAAATATATATTTCACTGAATATTAAATTCTAGTTTTCTTAATTAAGGTCTGTGTTTACTAAGACTCATAGTTCCTTGTTGTTACGTTATACTGTTACAAAATTTAATTACATTGTCAGATGGACACTCTAAGTTTGTTTCTGAAGCCTAACTTCATAATCAATCTTTGGATAAAGATCAGATGCTCCATGATCTACAACCAGGAGATTAACACCAGGCTATGGTCATTAAAATTTAAAGAAACAATCAGACTACACTAAGGATAACCAGCGCTAGGAAACTGGGCTGGGCTCCTTGTGGACAATTCCAATATATCATTTCCCTGAAAGATAAGGATTGGTGCAGAACAGACTAAGTCAGATGACCAGGGATATATTAGGCTGCACCTAATAGAAGTTCTTGACTTAAATTCTTACTTATGACCTTAGTAATACTGCTAGCTATATTATTTTCTACATTGCCTGTTTTACAAAATTGTTGTTTCTTACATTACCAAATGTGTGACTGAGCCTCTAATAAAATGATGATATATCGTTCCATATGAGATCAATGATTGTAATAGTGTAACTCTAGATATGAGAAGCAGCAGCAAGAGGGAATATTTTCCTGGACCATAAGAGACTAGTAAGGCAGGTGATCCAGACTTTTGGCTACTGTTAACAAGGCCTAGCTCAGTAACAGCACATTGAGTGGCCTGTCAACAAAATCTTCGCCAGAACTGGGAATGAGCATTCCTAGCACCATTGGACGAAATGGTCATGAAATGACCCCCCAAACCATGGTCAAACTTATGACCATGAAGGGGCCCTGCCGACTGGAGACTGACACTTGCCATCTACCTCTACAAGGTAAAGCTATCTCAGAGGCTGTCTTTCTGGGCTCTAGTCCTCAGTAATGCCCCAAATAAAACATAATTCTCCACTTTTAGGTTGTGCATTTATTTTCAGTTGACAGGATCTCTTTATTTCTGTACCTCTTATGTACCTTCCTTGGGAATATGGGCTAGGTGGGACTGAAGTAATTCTGGGTCCTTGGACCAGCACCAAAGTAACACCACTCCCTAACAGGACCTCAATCATTTGTTTCCCAAGACCGTTGACCAAAACCGCCCGCCTTGGCCAGGCACGATAATAACCATTTGCCTCAGTTGTCTCAAAACAGGAGGTCGCGATAAAGAACGCCGAAAACTAACCAGGAGAAGTTTGGAGGGGCCAGAAGGAGGGAGGAGACACCAGCCCGTAACTGACCCAGAAGAATTCAGGAGGGGCCAAAAGGAGGAGGGAGGAGACAGTATGTCCTGCCCTAACCTCCCAGAAACCCTCACACTGGCATCCATCTTGGCTGAGAGATGCGCAAGCCACCAGGAAGGACCCTGAGTCAGACCAGATATGGGTCAAGCAAGACCAGAGACCAGGTTGTCCAGAGACAACCCAGAAAGCTAACATCACCACCATAAAACCTGAGACTGTGAGCCATGTGGCAGAGCAGTTCTCCTGGGTTCCCTTACCTTGCTGTTCTCTGCCCAGGCGCCCCTTCTCAATAAAGTGTTTTGATTTGTCAGTACGTGTGTCTCCTTAGACAATTCATTTCCAAGTGTTAGACAAGAGCCCACTCTCGGGACCTGGAAGGGGTTCCCCTTCCTGCAATGGTACTGGCAACTAAAAACTGTCACTCACCATCTGGTTCTACAAGGATAAAGTCACTAGCCACTGTAGCTGCTGACCTTCAACACCCCCTGAAAGGAGTTCAGGGCAGAGATCAGGAATGAGGCACTCTGTGCTCTGAAAAAAACTGGCAGAACAGGCCTTCAGAAAGTTAGATATTTTCAGAAGATTTTATGAGCCCAATTTCTTGCATCATCTCATATCTAGAAAAGCACTAAAATCATCAACGGAGACATCTGCTCCTTGTGACTAGCTGCAACCTTCTCATGACCAGCATCAACCTTCTGCCAAAATGTGTGCTTGATTGCACATACTCCCCCTTCACTAAAACCTTATATATACTGACTTCCCGCCCTACCTCTTCAGAGCAGTTCCTCAGAGCTATATGAGAAGCTGTCTCCTGAGCGATAGTCCTCATTAGGCCCCAAATAAAACTTAACTCACAGCTCTCACATTGTGCATTTTTCTTCAGTCGATAGTACTGACAGGAATATTGATGAGGAATATCTTCTACTGGGCCAGAGAGGTTAGAGTAGAGGCCCTTATGAAGTTTCTATAAAGTATTCCATTTATATAAAAACTGTTTTTTGTATTATCTTCACAAATCACAGATATTAGTGATACTAAGGTAGTAAAACAGAGGGAAGAATAAAAATTTAAATGATTATCTGCAAAAGCAATGCATCTTAAAATGTATTTTATTATGTCTCAGTCTTTTACAAACCAAATTACAAATGAATTCTAGAAATCAGGGAAGTCTGAGAAGATAAATATCAGACAAATCTCAAGTGTGTTTCAAAATCATTTTGCTGTAAGCGTAACAGCCTGATGTCCAGAGCTGGAAACAATACATTAATTCATCTCCCTCCTGCAATTTTCCATTCTTCCCTTTTCACATGTCAAAGGCAGCCATAATGCCTGCATATTTCTCAAAGTAATTTTTTTTTTTTTTTTTTTGCATTTTCTAACCTTTACCATTGCATCTTTATCTTCCTTTTGGGCCTCTTTCCATTTCATAGAGACATCATGCTATCAAAATCTCCAGACAGGAAAGATGGGAGCTAGCCAGTTCTCCTCAAGCAATGCTAACAGAATATCCAACCCTTTTGTTAACCCTTTGGAAATGCCAAGCAGTGATTTACAACTCCTCGCCCCTGCAGGGCCTTTGTAAAGAAATCACCCAGATGGTGTGAGAGCAGTGCAGTGCAGGATGCAGGGCTCTGGGCAGCAAGAATGTCTTGCAGGCCTGGTGCCCTCAGGACAAGGCTTGAACCATCCATGAAGAAAAGGATAAAGGGAAAAATAATGGAGCTCAAACTTGAAGCCTGTATCCTAGATTCCTTGAGGGTGAAGCTGTGCAAAAGAATAGTATCCTGTATTTATGGGAAGTGATGTTTAATTGGAACTGAATAAATACTAAAACATATAGATGTATTTCAGAAACTAGAAATAGGTGTATAGATATACACATATGAATATATATATTGCACATACTAAATAGAATACATCCATGTGTTCTTTCTTTTTTGGGTTGTTTTTCAAAATCCAACATATTTTAGAGCAGGGGATCAGCAATAAAGAGCCACATAGTAAATATTTTAGGCTTTGTGTGCTACACATAGTTACAATTACTCAGCTCTTTTGTTGTGGCTTTAAAGCAACCACAGATAATGTGTAAACAAACAGGCATGGTTGTGTTCCCATGAAACTCTATTTATGGACACTGAAATTAGAATTTGATACAATTTTCACATGTCACAAAATATTATTCTTCCTTTTATTTTTTTTCAACTATGCAAACACGTAAAAACCACTGTTAACTCATATGCCGCTGTACAAAAATAGGTGGCAGGCTGAATTTGGCGCATAGGCCCTAGCTTACTGACCTTTGTTTTAGAAGATCAGGATCCATAGGATGAAATAAAATTTGATGCTATCTAAAAACTGGAAATATTTTACATTTGTGGAACATCTAAACGCAATTCACCACTCCTACTGGAGATGACTATTTTGAAGTGTTAAAATAATCACTAGGTGGCTCTGTACTCTGTTTCCTCTGTACTTGCGACAGCGTTTCACCCATCCTCTGCCAGGCGTTCAGCACTAGATGGTACCAACAGCTGACAATGTGGGTTTTTTTTTTAATCTTTCGAAGTTAATACTGCTAAACATAGAAATTATTTATTTTCCCTGTACAGCAAGAAATACACGATCAATCTCTGTTTCTATTCCCAGAATGCTACATATTTACTTTACTGTCAGCTTTCAAACTGGGACTTACCTATATATCCTACCAAAAGGAACATTTTTGAATAATGATAGATTAAAATAATGCATTTGGCCAATAGAAGCTATATGGTTAGGAGCTACAGAAAATTAACCTGACACATTAAAGTAGTTCCCAAGTATCTACTTCTAAATTCTATTTTGTAAAACATGTAGACATGAAATAATTTAGTAATGCAAAACTAAAGTTGACTTCGCTGCTTTTGTATTTTCGGTGAAATGAAGCTATCATTTCTGAAATCCAAAGAAATGATATATTAACGCACCCTCAGTGAAGTAGAATCAATCCTACAGGTCACTGCTTGACTTTGTGGGTTAAAATTGCTTTCAAAATATTATTATTAGCACTGTTGCACTGGAGGCTTCTAAACTGATTAAGGTAGAGGCAGGATTGCGTTTTTTTTTTTTTATAAGAGCTTGCTAGCTTTCAAAATGCAAAGTTAGAAGTACAGGCCACTTTGAGTAGACTTGATTTTCCTAAATTGAAAGAGATTAAGTTCATTGTCGGTTACTTGTCACAAAGGCAAATTTTCAAAATTTACAAGTTAAAAGTGCTGGCATAATATATAAATAAATAAATCACTGGCACATTTAAAATTCAAATGTTTTTGAAATAGCTGGCTTTATTTATGACTTGCTCATTTTACCTTCTTTACCACCTTCTTAATTTAGATCTGCCTCAAGCTGGAAAAGAATAAATGAGGGAATCCAGTTATGTCATTTTATTTTACTGCCAAATCCATACTGTAATTTCTTTTCCACATGCTGTTTTCTAAATGTCATGCGATTAGAAGGCTGTTCGTTTTTATTCAACTTTAAGTGGTTCTGTATATGTGAAATGAATTGCATTATGTGTGCGCATAACCGGTGCATCTCCAAGAGAAAGAATAGCTCATCATATCAACAGATTTAAAATCTAATAAAAATATTTTCAGTGAGATACAATTCATTGCAGCAGGGTTAAGCAAAGCATATGTAGTTATCTCTGCTTCTTCATTCCTTTTCATTTCCATATGAAAAATGAGTTTTGCTTTGATCTCTTTTTATTCATGTGTACATTAAATCAAGAAACTACATGATGGGGAGGGGGAAGGGTGAGCTGTGACAGGGCGAGAGAGAGTCATGGACATATACACACTAACAAACGTAGTAAGGTAGATAGCTGTGGGAAGCAGCCGCATGGCACAGGGATATTGGCTCGGTGCTTTGTGACAGCCTGGAGGGGTGGGATAGGGAGGGTGGGAGGGAGGGAGACGCAAGAGGGAAGACATATGGGAACATATGTATATGTATAACTGATTCACTTTGTTATAAGGCAGAAACTAACACACCAATGTAAAGCAATTATACTCCAATAAAGATGTTAAAAAAAAAAGAAACTACATGATACATTCTGGAACTGATAGAATGCTGTTACCAACTCAAAACAATGTCTACTTATTGTCATAACTATGTACCAACAGAGAAATAAAGGTTACCCATTATCAGGTACAAATTGGCACTTGCCATGGGCACTTGCCATCTACCTCTACAATGATTAAATCAGGTGCCACTGCAGCTGCTGACCCTCAACACCCCCTGAAAGGAATTCAGGGTGGAGATCAGGAATGAGGCACTCAGTGCTTTGAGCAAAACTGGCAGAACAGGTCTTCAGATAGTTAGATATTTTCAGGAGCTGATTTTATGAGCCCAATTCTTGCATCTCCTCATATCTAGAAAAGTACTAAATTCCTTCATGGTGACGTCTGCTTCTCATCACCATGTGCTTGATTGCATGTATTCCCCCTTCACCAAAATCATATTTATTGACCCCCCCCCCCCCCCGCCACTACCTCTTTGGAGCAGTTTTTCAGAGCTACGTGAAATGCTGTCTCCGGGCTGCAGTCCTCATTTTGCCCCGAATAAAACTTAACTCGCAACTCTCACATTGTGCATTTTTTTTCAGTCGACACCACAGTTCTTGAAGTAGCATCTCTAATGATGCTAGCTTTGTTTGTTTGTTTTTTGGCCATGCCACTCGGCTTGTGGGATCTTAGTTCCCCAACCAGGGATTGAACCTGTGCCCCCTGTGGTGGAAGCTCAGAGTCTTAACAACTGGACCACCCAGGGAAGTCCCAATGCTAGCTTTGTTTTGCATTGAACATAATTTCATTTCTCCTTATCGTTCTTTAACTAAACTATATTCATCTGAATAAAATATCTGAACACATTATTTTGATTAGTCAGAATATTTTGTTCCACTAAGGAAACTAACTTTGCTCTTTCTAAGAGATTTTCAACTGACTTTTTGGGAGGGGTATATTAAAAACAAATCAAGGAAGGATGTCTGTGCTTTAAATTTCACTTTCTTAGTGAAAATCACATGTAAACTACATCTACACAGCATAAAGTTGGAAATGTAGTTGACAGTTATATAGACAATTGAGGTTTAAATGTTAAGTCTAAAAATAAAATTCAGATCTCAATGATTATCTAAACTATTTTCAAACAAGTTCCCTTAATATCATTAAACTTCTGTTGTTTAACCACATGCAACTGACAAACCAATCCTATAAACCAATTCAACAGGCTTCTGTCTCCATCCTTACATGTGGTGTATTAAGCACAATGGTAGTAAAATAGCATAATCCTAAGGATAGCTGTCAGTATAAGTTTATGCTCCACTGTTGAATATTCCCTTTAGCTCTAATAGTTTTGTCAGTTATCCTGAATTGTTTCATAAATGATATTATCTGCAAATACAGATTCCCGACTTTTTGAAAGTTCGTTTTTATGCCACTTCACTTTTACGAAAGGCCTACGTTATTACCTGTTTTTGCTAACGAAAAGAAATCTGAAAAGGATTTCTGTTTTTACAAAAAAAGGTGAACAGTGAAAATGGTGTTCAGCATTTGTTTTACAGCCAGCTGTTAAAGAGGCAGCACGCACCCCAAGCAGAGAGTGGCCCCTCCAAGCTCCTTCCCTGGGAACTACACTCAGCTTCTCAGCATCAAGCCACCCTGGCTTTGAAATGTGTCTGTGAACATCTCTGATTTATCTCAATTTATTTTGTGCATCTGTCAGCAAGAAGCATCCTAAGGTAATTGCTTCTTCACGTTATGTCATTTTGGTTTACGAAGGGTTTCATAGGAACGCTCTACTTTCATGTAGTGGGGGGAAATCTGTAATATTTATTTCCTCTTCTTTAACTTTTACATCCACGCTCTATTTTTTCTCTTGTTTTATTGTAATGGGGAGGAATTTTAGCACAATTTTTTTTTATAAGAGATGATATTTTTACTCCTGCCTTTAAGGTAAAGTATTCGAGAACTTTGCATCTTAAATTGTATATATTTGTTATAGGTGTCTGGTAGATACACTTATGAAAGTTAACTTTGCCAAAAATATTTATCTTTAATTGTTACTACATTTTATTCAATGGTATGACAATGAGTGTTAATGAAATATTTCTCTCATTTGTTATTTTAGTGAATTACTTTAATAAATTATCTAACATGGTACTATTCTTGCAATTTTGAGATTAGCCCTTCGTTTTCATGTCATTTTTATAAAAAACCGTTGATTGTGTTTTGCTGATAATTTATTCAGCTCTTAGTTTTGTTGATCTTTTCTATTGTTTTGCTGGTCTCTATTTCATTTATTTCTGCTCTGATCTTTGTTATTTCCCTCCTTCTGCTGACTTTGGGCTTAGTTTTAAAGTTCTCTTTCTATTCTAGTTCCTTGAAGTATAAAGTTAGGTTGTTTGAGATTTTTCTTTGTTCTTCAAGTAGGCATTTATTGCTATCAAATTCCCCCTTAAAACTGCCTTTGCTACATCCTACACATTTTGGTAGTTGTGTTTTGATTTTCATTTGTTTCAGAATTTTAAAAAAAATTTTTCTTTTGAGTTATTTTTTGACTCATTCATTTCTCAGGACTGTGTTGTTAATTTCCACGTATCCGTGAAATTTCCAGCTTTCCTTCTACTTCCTGGAGCTGTTTACAGGTCTATAGCTAAGAACATGGTCAGCACGTCAGCTGCCTGGGTGTGGGCCTGTCTTCTCAAAATGGCTCTCCTCATTCTTGGACTGCACTGGGTTTTCACAGCCTCTTACCTGGATCCCAAATCTCCCACAAAGGCACTTTTGTTCATGGATGCATGGCAAATTATTGCTGTTGAGGGAGGGATATTTGACCATCTTGCTAAAGTCACTCCTTTTCATCCTAAATTCTAAGTCCTCACAGACTTTTCTTACTTTTCACACTTCCACTATCACCCTTCTTCCCAAACCAAGGAATTTTTTTTCTACTTATCATAATTTCTCATTAATAAATCTCTGAATACAAATTATACCTTATTCTTCTGATCTTAGATGTTTGAAATTGAAAAGCCAAAATTTGATTATTTGTATGTCCCCCTCTCTTCATTTCTGCTGAGTCATGGACAATGGCTATTTGACTGAATAAGTGGTAGTCAAAGGGCAGAAAGAGTGTAAATTTATTTAGTTCTTCCTAAATATCACCCTGTGATGATATTTCCTGGTGCTGACTGCACTTCCATTTCTTTTTCATGACCTGCTCTCCCCTTCACTCCTTCCTTCTGCCACAACCTGCAAAATCAGGCACTTTCGAGAATGAAAACACTTTTTGGTCTTTATTAAGATGAAGAACATGTACCACTTCATCACTGGGCATAAGAAACTGCAAAATGGAACTTTTAATATTATAAAGCTATTTAGAATACAGATGGCATAAATAATTTCATATGATTTTCTAAAGATCTATGGAAAAATAATGACCCTGGAGAATCTGAACTGACAACCATGGGACAAAGACATGCGGGAATAACTTGTAACTGTATACTTAATTGACCTTGAAGGAAAATGAGTCTCATATTTGGTACTGAATACAATTTAATAAAGATTCAAATATATTATTATCCAAACAAGTTACCTAGGCTATTTTAGGATATTATTAGAATCATATAATGTTTACGCTCTGAATTTTTTTGGCTGTCCTAACAATCACTATCCTGATTTAGAGCAAAAGTAATGGAAAGTAGTTAGATAAAATAAAGTGTACCATCCATCAGTATTTTTAGTAATTTATTTTCACACATCACTTTGAAATGTTATATCTGTAGTTAAGTGAGATAAAATGTATAATGTAAGTTGGCTTACTGAAATTATACAATTTCTTGTAGTTCTTATTGGAAAAGATTATACTTAACTCTCTATAAAAATATTAGTATTGTAGAAAGTGTTACATCTCTAAATATTTATTACCTTTCAAATAATGCCAAATTGAACAAATTCCAAAGTATACCATTGTTTGTGAAGACAACAAATTGTGAAACAATTATTTAGTTACACACACACACACACACACAAACACAGACAATGTCAATGTGTTATGATTATTTTGACAAAAACAAATTTTGAATTCTTATACATTAACAAAGTACTGAATTTTAGATTTTGAGAGTTTTTCCAGTCAAATATTTTAAAAACACTTTGAATTATTTATATATTATTTATATACTTATTATATTTATACAACATATAATTACATATATCCACATATATATATATCCTTAAATATATACATATATATCCTTAAATATATACATATATATATATATATATATCCTTAAATAACAATGTGGTGGTAGATTATGCAAAACTCCTTAAGTAACAATGTCTATAGATGGGGATGATAACATTGTAGCCCCATTTTACTAATGATAAAAAGGATGATTTTAGTTACAATTCAGTTTAAATGAAAAAGATGATATTTACATTTGTGTTTTATTCTGCTTGAAAATATAATTTTTTCATTTTTAACTGCTTACATTACATTATTAATCCTCATCATATACTGTAATTCTCATATATTCACATATGTGTATTTAGCTCACATTTCAGCTGTAATCAGAAAACTTGGCTGTCAAAACAAAACAGACTTTGATGGTTCCCACACTGTATTTAAAGGCATTAAGGTATTCAGACATTGGAACTCTTCCACAGCATGTTGGTAGCAGACAAGAATTAAAAACACGTCTTCTGAATCCTTTTCATATGCTTAATAATTTAGTAGTCCTAATGATCATATAAATATTATTTGCATCCCAGGCATAAAAAATAAAGACCAAACATGCTTCTGAGGCAAAAATACTATGAGCACATAAACAGCTGTTCTCTTTGACATTGCTCTTTGACGCTGGTATCAAAAATAGTATTTTCCAGGTCAACAAAGGGAGAAATAACTAAATGATGGAGTTACGTATCCTCTGGTGACAAATAAACACTCTAGAAATAAGCACTCTGCTCTGCCATCCCACTTCTCCCCTACTCCCATCATTTCCTCTAGTGAGTTTAGATGTAGACTCCCTGGCAACGATATTTCAAGGCCTGTGACACTGCTAGTTAACTACAGGTTGAATACATTTCCAGGAAAAAATGCCCCCTTCCCTAACTAAGTTTCCCGGTATCTACCTTTATGTTATTTACAACCTTGTGAAATCATTAAGTTTTCTACATATGTTGTCACGTTGGTCAGAGCTAAGAGAATTGTTGTTTTAAAGAATGATTAATTCTATTTTTTCCAAGGGCATATGTCCTAAGAGCCTGTTCAGAATCCTTTAGAGCACTAAAAAGATAACACATATAAAAAGAAACACATTAGCTCACCTAAAAATAGAATTCAACTGAGATCCTATGTATAAGGGGAAATGGAAAGAGAAAAGTTTTAGAGGTTATAAGGTAAGAAATGATCACTGTTTAATATGAGAGAAAGCAAAAGTATTTTCTCAGACACAAAACATAAACCAGGCAGTCACTTGCCATGATTGGCAAAGATTTGGGGTGAAAATAGAGAACTCTAAAGGCACATAGGAACTGTGAATTACTGGAACTGCATCTCAGCTATTTATAAATACATTTCCATTTAGAAATGTGTTCACTGCAGTGATGACTCTCAGAATATAAGCCACGAAACATCTGGCAATGTTTAACACCACATCCTATCTGCCTCCATCTTGGGCTGTATTAAAAGAAGCAGTGTCCGATTCACAGGAAGGAAGAATCCCACTGTAATGATCAGAAACCACATCTCTGAATTCATCCTAGGTGTACCCCAAGGTAAGTTATACAGAATAATGACATAAGGAATTCTTTGATTTGACAGTATTCTTTGATTTCATTTTTTTAGTCAGTGTAAAGAAGATTTCAGGAACAGCAGTTACATTCTTCTAAAGAATCTTAGAACTCTTATGGAAAAAATAATTTGATTTAAATGCTTTTGTTTTACCAGAAAGTAAAAAACATTTTAAAAACTCAATAACAAAAAACAAACAACCCAATCAAAAAATGAGCAGAAGACCTAAACAGACATTTCTGCAAAGAAGACATACAGATGGCCAATAGGCACATGAAAAGATGCTCAACATCACTAATTATTAGAGAAATGCAAATCAAAACTACAATGAGGTATCACCTCACACCGGTCAGAATGGCCATCATCAAAAAGACTACAAATAATAAATGCTGGAAGGATATGGAGAAAGGGGACCCTCCTATACTGTTGGTGGGAATATAAATTGGTGCAGCCACTATGGAAAACAGTATGGAGGTTCCTCAAAAAACTAAAAATAGAATTGCCATATGATCCTGCAATCCTACTCTTGGGCATATATCTGGACAAAACAATAATTCAAAACGATACATGCACCCCTATGTTCATTGCAGCACTATTTACAATAGCTAAGACATGGAAACAACCTAAATATCCATTGACAGATGAATGGATAAAGAAGATGTGGTACATATATACAGTGGAACACTACTCAGCCGTAAAAAAGAATGAAATAATGCCATTTGCAGCAACATGGATGGACCCAGAGATGATCGTACCAAGTGAAGTATGTCAGAAAGAGAAAGACAAATACCGTATGATATCACTTACATGTGGAATCTAAAATATGACACAAATGAACTTATCTACAAAACAGAAACAGACTCACAAACATAGAGAACAGGCTTGTAGTCGTCAAGGGGGAAGGGACATGGGGGAGGGATGCATTGGGAGTCTGGGATTAGTAGATGCAAGCTATTATATATAGAATAAACAACAAGGTCGTCCTGTATAGCACAGGGAACTATATTTAATACCCTGTGATAAAGCATAATGGAAAAATAATATGAAAAAGAAAGTGTATGTATGTATAACTGAATCACTTCTCTATACAGTCGAAATTAACACAACATTGTAAATCAACTGTACATCAATAAAATAAATTTTAAAATATTTTAGCTTACTAGAAGTACGGTCCAGTAACACAATATACTTCCTATCTACATTACTAACTCTGGGATAGTATGGTAGATCATCAAGGCCCAATTTGCCTAAGGATTCTTGAATAAAATTTATGGGCGATTTTTTTTTTAACATCTTTATTGGAGTATAATTGCTTTACAATGGTGTGTTAGTTTCTGTTTTATAACAAAGTGAATCAGTTATACATATACATATGTTCCCATATCTCTTTCCTCTTGTGTCTCCCTCCCTCCCACCCTCCCTATCCCACCCCTCTAGGTGGTCACAAAGCACTGAGCTTATCTCCCTGTGCTATGCGGCTGCTTCCCACTAGCTATCTACTTTACGTTTGGTAGTGTATATATGTCCATGCCTCTCTCTCGCTTTGTCACAGCTTACCCTTCCCCCTCCCCATATCCTCAAGTCCATTCTCTAGTAGGTCTGTGTCTTTATTCCCATCTTACCCCTAGGTTCTTCGTGACATTTTTTTTCTTAGATTCCATATATATGTGTTAGCATACGGTATTTGTCTTTCTCTTTCTTACTTCACTCTGTATGACAGACTCTAGGTCCATCCACCTCACTACAAATAACTCAATTTCGTTTCTTTTTATGGCTAAGTAATATTCCATTGGATATATGTGCCACATCTTCTTTATGGGCGATTTTTAAAGTCCTCAGATACTAGAAATACAATGTTCCATAAAAGAGGGAAATTGCATAATGCCTGTCTTCTATGTAATGGAAAGAAAAAGTGCTCCTACTGATTCAGGGAACAATAAAGACATAAGTCCCTCTTCCCAACACAGACTCAGAGCAGGAAGAGGAAAAGTAGGTGTGCAGGACATAGTACCACCATTCTGAGGAGCTTGCCAGCCAATCTCCTGAGAACTTCATTCATTCATTCTTTTAGCATCAACAAAGGGGAAGACACTGAAGATGAAACAGGAAGATAGTGGGCTAGAAACTCTGAGTACAAAGAATATGAAGTAGTTACTAGAGTTGAAATTTCTGGAATGATGGAGTAAAGAGCATGGCAACCCCCCTGCCTAGCAAAACTATTTATCCAGCAAAAATTACAAAACAAAAAAATCTTTTTATTAAAGAAGTCTCTAAATTTTCCTAAAATCATACAGCATAGGAGAAACATTTATTAAAGAAAATCTATGGAATCATGGTAAGAATGGTGAGAGTCTGTGGTGTCTAACCTGCAACCTGGTCCATTACCCACCCATTCCCAGTTCTGTGTTACAGACGTTCTACCAGGCATGTAAAACAAAGAACATAGCAGATCCCTCTCACCCCACCCCCCAGTCTGTGGCTATATTTTCATCCCAGGAGGGTCAGACTGCTGGTTTTCCTCACTCCTCTCACTCCCAAAGTGCAGAACCTCTATTCTGAGTGGGCAGAAGAGAGGAATGGTCTTCCTTCTCATATCCAGTCTCCACTCACAAGGTGAAAGCTCTATCTCAGGTGCTACGGGCCAGGAATCCTGGCCCCAGATCAGTGATAGAGTGGAGGTTTCATGCCTGGAGGGACAAACTGAGAAGACCAGGCCTAATGTTTCAGTCCCCCAGGGCCCGTTCTTAGAATGAGGCTGTTGCACTGGAAAAGCGGGTCCTCACCATCAGCTCCAGTGCAGTGGCAAAGGGGTTCATCCAGGAGTAAAGGAAAGATTGATGGGACAAAACCCCCTCGGCTCTTCCTGAGAGGATGGATGGACATTATTTGGATCAGTGAGTAGGGAACACATGCCAGAGAATGTTGCTGAGAACAATGGAGACCTTAGTGGACTAGAGATGTAGTTAAGATATAAACAAATTGGCAGAACGGCCAGAAGTTTATTAGCAAGGACCAGGGAATGACAGCACAATGAAAAGCCCTCCTAGGATCAAAGTCAGTCCTAGAGCTTGAGAAGGCTGTGCATATGCATTATGTTGCATCCACTCAGAAGCAATCAGAGCAGGACATGAGGCAGAGCCACACATAGACCCATTAATACAGGGCAGAAGTCTTACTGGCACAAGAGGCTTAAACAAAACCTCTGACAAAACACTGAATATCCAATGAGCTCCTTGAACCCAGGTGTGACTCCTAAGAAAGGCTTAAAAATATCACAATCATCGCTGGTAGTATGGCACACTGTGTACATGCCTAAGGCTGCACTCTATCTAGAGTTATCAGAGATGAAAACTTCAAGCCACTAGTGCCCAGCTGAATGTGGCACAAAAAAAATGTAAATTCCCCGAACTCACACAGCAGCCTCTGAACCATACAAATATCCCATGGTAAAGATTAAAAATCTAACTGGCTAAGGGTTCTTAAAACACAGCCTTTGACCAATAAGTGCTTTATGACAGCAAAAGGTAACTCTAGGTAGCCAGACTAAAACATAAAAACAAAGGGAAAAATAACTCAGAGCCTATACGCTGAGGGGGAAGTAGACTTTGCAGAAATAGCTGAGCCAAGTTACTAAACAAACAAACGAGAAAAAAAACAACCATGGTTACCTCTGGAGAGAGGTCAGTATCTAGAGTTGCTATAATAAATTACCTAAAATGTCCAGTTTTCAAAAGAAAATTATGACACATAAAAAGAAACAGGAAAGTGTGACTCACACATAGGGAAAAAAGCTGGCAATAGAAACTGTCTATAAAGGGTCCATGATGGTGGATTTATTAGATTAAAAACTTCAAAGCAGCTATATAAGTATGTTCAAAAACTAAAGGAACCCATACGTAAAGAATTAAAGGAAGGTATGATGATGGTGTTTCATTCAAAAAAGAATATAACTAAAGATACAGAAGTTATTAAAAAGAACAAATGGAAAATCTGAAGTTGAAACATATAATAATTGATATTAAAAATTCAGTAGAGGGTGTAACAGTAGTTCGAGCTGGCAGAAGAAAGAATCAATGAACTAAAAATATAGATTGATAGAGATTATGCAATCTAAAGAACAGAGAAAAAAAGAATGAAGAAAAATAAACACAGCCAGAGAAATAGGAGACCGTTAATCACACAAATATACATATAACGGGAGCCCTTGAAGGAAAGGAGATAAAATGACAGGAAAATATTTGAAACATAATAGCTGGGAATGAAACACTAATTTACAAATCCAAGAAGCTCAACGAACTCCAAGCGCTATAATGCAAAGAGATCCCCACCCAGACACATTATATTCAAAAACGTTGAAAGCCAAAGAGAGCATTTTGAATGTAGCAAGAGGAAAAAAGAAATCACTCATCACATTTAAGGGAACCCCATAAGATTAACAGATGACATCTTATCAGAAGTAATAGAGGTCAGTGATTTTAGCAAGATGGCAGAATAAGAGGACCCAATGCTCATCTCCCCGCACAAAAACAATAAAAACAATGGCTAAACAACTGATAAAACTAGCTCTGAGAGAGTTCCAGAGTGAAAGAAGAAGGCTGCAAAAACCCCATAGAACACAAAAAAACTCAGGATCACCACATAGAAAGGCATAGGAAAACATTTTTCCTGCATCATCTAATCCTCCATTCTGGCAGGACTCAAGCATCAAGAGGAATTCCCTTAGCTGCAACCATGCTTCACATGGGTAAAAGAGAGCAAGAGGACTCTAGCGACCCTTGTCACCACTGCAGACACTTGCAGTTTTTGCCACTGCAGACCCCTGCAGTCTTCACTGACGCTGATACAAGTTGATGGTACAGCCTGGAGTCCATACTACCTCCCCCATTAAACTGATACCCCACATTAAAATGAAAGAGAAAAAACATGCGATCCTTTCCCTAGACACAGAAAAAGCATTTGACAAAGTTCAACGTGCATTTATGATTAAAACACTTAACAAAATAGGTATAGAAGGAGCTTACCTGAACACAATGAAGTCCCTATATGAAAAGCACACAGCTAGTATCATAATCAATGAGGGAAAACTCAAAGCCTTCCCTCTAAGACCTAGTACAAGACAAAGATGTCCACTCTGACCACTTCTATTCAACATAGTGCTAGAACATGCTAGAAGTCCTAGCAAGAGTAATTAGGCAAGAAGGAATAAAAGGCATCCAAATTGGAAAGAAAGAAGTAAAATGATCTCTGTTTGCTGATGACATGATCATATATGAAGAAAACCCTAAAGAATCAATCAAGAATGTTTTAGAACTAATGAATTCAGTAAAGGTACAGGAAACAAAAATCAATCATGCTTCTGTAAAGTAACAATGAACTACCCAACAAGGAAATAGGAAAACAATCCCATTCACAAGAGCAACAAAAAGAATAAAAGACATAGGAATAAACTTAACCAAAAATGTAAAAGATTTGCATACTGAAAATTGTAAAACTTTGATGAAGGAAATTAAAGACACAGATAAATGGGACGACATCCTGTGTTCGTGGATTAGAACACTTAATATTGTTAAAATGTCCATACCACCCAAAGTGATCTACAGATTCAATGCTATCCCAATCAGAATCCTAATGGCATTTTTTTACAGAAACAGAAAAAACAATCCTAATATACATATGGAACCACAAAAGACCCCTGAAAGCTATTTTGAGCAAGAAAAACAAAGCTGGAGGCATCACACTTCCAGATTTCAAAATATTCAATATATTACAAAGCTACAGTATGATACTGGCATAAAGACACACATACAGACCACTGTAATAGAACAGAGAGCCTAAAAACAGATCCACGCATGTACTGTCAGCTGATCTTTGTCAAAAGAGCCAAGAACAAAGAATGAGAAAAGGATAGTTTCTTCAATAAATTATGTTGGGAAACTGTATGTTTCTATGTCATATGCATTAGAATGAATTTGAATGCTTATCTCATACCAAGTACAAAAATCAACTCAACATGAATTAAAGAATTAAAAGTAAGACCTGAAACTACAGTACACTATAAGAAAACAGACAGAAAAAACTTCTTGACATTTATCTGGGCAACGATTTTCTGGATATGACACCAAATGCACAAGCAAGAAAAACAAAAGTAAAATAAGTGGGACTACATCAAGCTAAAAAGATTCTGCACAGCAGGGAAACAATCAACAGAGTGAAAAGGCAACCTACAGAATGGGAGAAAATATTAGCAGACCATGTCAGATAAGGGGTTAATGTCTAAAATATATAAGGAACTCATACAATGCAAAAGCAAGAAAAATAAAATAACCTGAGTAAAAAAATGGGCAAATGATCTTAATAGACCTTTCTCAAAATAACACATAAAAAGGGCCAACAAGTACAGGCATATCTCAGAAATAATGTGGGTTCAGTTCCAGACTGAGGCAATAAAGCAATTTTTTTGGTTTTTCAGTGCATGTAAAAGTTATGTTTACCCTAAACTTTAGTTTATTGTGTGTGTAAAGCATTGTGTCTTAAAAACATACATATCTTAATTAAGAAATACTATTGCTAAAAAAAATGCTAACCATCATCTGAGCCTTCAGCAAGTCATCACTTTTTACAACAGTAACATCAAAGACCACTGATCACAGATCACCATAACAAATACAATAATGAAAAAGTTTAAAATATTGCAAAAAATTAACAAAATGGGACACAGAGACACAAAACGATCAAACACTGTTGGAAAAATGGCACTGATACACTTGGTCGATTCAGGGTTGCGATAAACCTTCAATTTGTAAAAAACACAGCATCTGTGAAGCACAATAAAGTGAAGTGCAATAAAACAAGGTATGCCTGGATATGAAAAACTGCTCAACATCACTAATCATTAGGGAAATGCAAATCAAAACCACAATGAGATATCACCTCACAAACCTCACATTAAAAAGACAAAAGATATCAATATTGGTGAGGATGTGGAGAAAAGGGAACCCTTGTGCATTGTTGATGGGAATGTAAATTGGTACAGCCATTATGGAAAAGAGTATGGACGTTCCTCAAAAAATTAAAAACAGAACTAACTGTGATCCAGAAATCCCACTTCTGGGTACCTATCCGAAAGGAAATGAAGTCAGTATCCTGAAGACATATAAGCATTCCTATGTACACTGCAGCATCATTCACAATAGCCAAGACAACAATCTAAGTGTACACTGACAGACTATGGATAAAGAAAATGTGATACATACCACAAAGAAGAAGGAAATCCACCATTTACAACAACGTAGATGAAACCAGAATATGTTATGCTAAGTGAAATAAGCCAGACATAGAAGACAAATACTCCATGATCTCACCTATATGTGGAATATAAAAAAGTCAAACTCATAAAAGCAGAGAGTGAAATGATGGTAGTCAGAGGATGATGGGGGTGGGGGAAATGGGGAGATTTCGGTCAAAGGGTACAAAGTTTCATTTATGCAGGATAAGTTCTGGATCTCTAATATACAGCATGGTAACTATAGTTAATAGTATGCTGTATACTTGAAATTTGTTGAGAGTATTCTCACCACAAAAAAACTATAACTATGTGAGGTTATGGATATGTTAATTAATGTCATTTTTGTAATCATTTCACAATATATACATATATCTAAACATCATATTATATACCTTACGTATATACAATTTTTATTTGTCAATTAAAACCTCGACAAAGCTAGAGAAAAAAGAAATAAGAGGTGAAAAAGCAGCAAGATGACATATTCGAAGTGTGGAAATTTTTTGAGCACGAGCCACCCATCCTCGTTGCTTGGACCTGCAATAAACCCTTCTCTGCTCCAAACTCTGATGTTTGTTTGGTCTCACTGTGTGTTGGGCACACGAACTTGTGCTTGGTAACAAAATGAGTCATCACATCTACCGTAAATGGCACTGAGCCTGGTCCTTAGCAATCCTTAGCAAATGATACTTTTCTAACTATTTAGAGAAGTTTGGAAATCACACTTCATAACCAAATAGTTTACAATCAAGAGTTTTATAACCAAGTAACTGATTTGGGACTATTTTGTTCCTCCTGGAAATCATGTGTAGAAAAAAGGAGAAATGAAAACCATAAAACTTTATATTTTCAGTGAATCTAGGAGATAGAGAAAACTCACAGACTCAGTTGCATATAGATTACATTGAAGGTGAAGACACACAGGAAGCAGGTGGCTGTGAGAGGACTGAGGGGGTGGACAGGGTGGGCAAAGAGCTTCAAAGAGCTCTGGGATCTCAGCCGTCTCCAACCAATAGTTGCTTCCCAAATGAGGGCATTGTATCTGAGTGGGAAATATAGGGAGTATAACTGAGACTGAGAACCTCAAGGGCCCTGGGGAAGGAAGAGAGAGACAAGGTCCAGAAAGAGTTCGGGAGCCCAGAGGTGGCAGACAGCAGGACATGCCAGCAAGAAACAGCATCTAAGGGTGTGTGATGGTGGAAGAAAGGGCCATGGAGGGAACTAGGAAATCTAGGGCTGGCAGAAGTTCGCTCTTATCAGCCTGGGCTCAGAGAGTCAGAGCAGGGCTGGCTACAAAGTTGACCATATTGTAAGGCACTCACTGTAGTGACAGAGGAGGGAGGTGTGAACTGTGAAGCTGGGAATGATATCATGGCACATCCCTGTATTCCTCACACCAGCTCCCTACTAGAAGTCCAGGAAAATCCATCTCATTTAAATGAAAACAATAGGAAAGGTGGAAGTTCTGCCCACACAGAAAGGTACTACAGAATAAAGCATGAATGAGAGGAACATTAATTCCTATAGATGATAGGAAAACTCACCTGAAAATGGTTTTGATGAAGCAGATAAAAATTATAATTTTACATTTCCACAAAAAAATTTTAAAAAGAAAAAAATAAAATAGAAAACAAAAACAAATGCTTGAAAAAGCAATTATAGTTATGTGGGAATATCATGGAATACGAAGGTAAGAACTCAAAGAAAAGCTGGCCAAAAAAACAGGAAGTGATGGCCTGAAAATAGGATATGAAATGTGAATCAACAGAATTCAGGAAACAAATTAAAAAAAATATTTTAAATGACGATGAAATTACAAGGAACACAAGAATAACCACTACAGAAAGCACAGTAAAGGATAGAGAAGAAATAAATGAAGAGCAAAGTTTATGGAAACGTAAGTAAAAAAAGAAATTTAAAAAATTAAAAGCAAGTCTCCCTGTAGAAACGGCTGATTATATACCTGAGGATGAAAATGTGGAATGTGAGCCTAGAACATCTGTTCATACTAGGAGATTATTAAATAATATTTGAATCATGTCACACCAACTAGAGAAGAATTATACCCTGCCCAAAAGGGGACATTTAGGGCATGTATAATAAGTGCAAAGAATGAAAAACAAATACGTTTTAAAATATCTTTAAAGCCATTTGTACCTCTCCCTCCCTCTCCCTCTCTTTCTCTCTCTCTCTCTCTCTCTCACACACACAGACACACACACACTCACACACCCCATCACACTCACTGGTCAACTTTGAGGGATGCAAAGGAATGAATTCATTACTTAGAAAATAAATAAAAGGAAAGAATTAAGTATTTATCTTGCCATTCTAGAATTAACTGTAACTTCAGGTACTTCTTTATAGAAACATCCTAGCCAATAAATAAATGAAAAAAGAAAAACAGAATTAGAATATCATCAATTTGCAACCATTATTTAAATAACGGAGCAAGACAATGCCTATCAATGGCTGTTACTCTAACAAAGATAGCAACAGATATTCTGTGCCTTCTAATGAAAGTACACTATACCACTTACGAGGCAGTTTTGTTAAAAATGCAAATCAGAATCTAATGAAAATTCTATATCTAATCAACAATTTATATAAAATACAAGAGACGGGGAGCATGTTAAACTAAACTGTAGGGATTCAATTAGTAAAATCCAGATTGTGTGAAACAGTATAGAAGAAACCATTCCGTTATTTTGTTGTTGTTTTTTGTGTTTTTTTTTTTTCAAAACATAAATGGCAAGAAAATAAAGGAAAGAGAGGCATTTTATCAATAAAAAGAGTCAAGGGACATAACCTATTGCAATGTAAAGGCTTTATATGGAACATAATTCAAACTAACTATAACAAAACATGTACAAACTGGGGAAATTAAAATACTAACTAGATATTGGATGATATTAAGCTATACTTACTGCATAGAGGTGATAGTAATATTCCTGTTTTTTTTTTAACATCTTTATTGGAGTATAATTGCTTTACAATGGTGTGTTAGTTTCTGCTTTATAACAAAGTGAATCAGTTATACATATACATATGTGCCCATATCTCTTCCCTCTTGTGTCTCCCTCCCTCCCACCCTCCCTATCCCACCCCTCTAGGTGGTCACAAAGCACCAAGCTGATCTCCCTGTGCTATGCGGCTGCTTCCCACTAGCTATCTATTTTACGTTTGGTAGTGTATATATGTCCATGCCACTCTCTTGCTTTGTTTTTAAAGAGTGTTTTTCATTTAGAGATACATTCAGAAATATCTACAGATGGAATAATATGATGACTGGGACCTGCTTCAAAATAATTCAAAGGGTATGCTAGAAGATGGCTTGGATGTTTGCTAAGAAAGTGGGTAGGTATATGGATGAAACAATATAGATGTCCATTATTTTTTGTCTACCTTATTTTTACTCTTTCTCATAATAAAACATGAAAATATTTCTAAACTTACTAACTAATAAAAGGAATGCTCCTGAATGACATTTCTTTTAGGAATTTTACAGAAATTTTCTTTAGGTTAAGGAAATTCCCTTATCTTCTTAGTTTACTGTTTTTATCACAAAATGTGGTGAGCTTAGTAAAAAATTTTCTGCTTCTGTAGCGATGTTACTATTTTCTTCTTTTAAGCCACTGATGTGGTTTTTGTGGATTTATGTCTTTTACATACTTTCCAAAGTTGAACTATTCTTGATTCCCAAGAGAAACTTTATTCGAATCCAATGCAAAAAAACCCTCACAAAACTACAGAAATTAGTCAGAAAAAAGTTTCAATATGCACATAATTTGACTCCTCAAAGAAGTTCAAAACAATTCAACAAAACAAATATTCAAAACTATTATTTAAGAAAATGCTCCTGAAATAAAGGAAGATTTGAATATACATTTGAATACCAACTTCATGTACCTGATGAAAATGATCCAGGATAATAAATCTCAAGACATATCCTGGTAAAATCATTGAACTTTTGAAGGTATTTTTTTAATATATATATTTTATTTATTTATTTTTATTTTATTTTGGCTGCACCAGGTCTTAGTTGTGCCATGCGGGATCTTCCTTGCGGCATGTGGGATCTTTAGTTGCAGCATGTGGACTTCTTAGTTGCGGCATGCGGGATCTTTTAGTTGTGGCATGTGGGCTTCTTAGTTGCGGCATGTGGACTCTTACTTGCAGCATGCATGTGGGATCTAGTTCCCCAACCAGGGATCGAACCCAGGCCCCTGCCTTGGGAGCATGGAGTCTTACCCAATGGACCACCAGGGAAGTCCCAAAATCACTGAACGTTTAAGATGAAGAAATAATTCTATGGCCATCCAGGTAAAATGCAAAGGTAAAGGAAACTGGGTTGGTATTAGATCTTTTTCAATAGCACCATTAAATAACAGAAGACACTGAAGTAAGACTACAAGATAGTTCTTAAAAAAAGTTTGAAACAATGATTTTGTATCCAAGCAAGCTGTCCTTTAAGAGTTTAAAACATTCAGTAATAGAGGGGTGGAATAGGGAGGGTGGGAGGGAGGGAGATGCAAGAGGGAAAAGATATGGGGACATATGTATATGTGTGACTGATTCACTTTGTTATAAAGCAGCCGCTGACACACCATTGTAAAGCAATTATACTCAAATAAAGATGTTAAAAAATAAATAAATAAAACATTCAGTAACCAGGGTGATATCATTTTCATGTGCCTTTCCTAGAGAATGAGCTTTAGTCAACTAGTGATGATTAGGAAAACTTTTGGCAAAAAGACTGCAGATAAACATTAAGTAACTATATATTTAAGATAAAATAATGGCTTGAAACAGCATGTCAGAGTATGATTTAAATATTATATGTTCTGAAATTATATATATTACAAATAACAAAAAAAGAGATAGAAAGGAGAAGAAACACAGGAAGTAGAATAAGCTTACAGATGACCTCATGTGTATGAGCTGTAAATCAGATACAACATTAGGCTGATAAATCAAATAAGGTACACATAGCCTCAGGAGAATCACAGGATTCTACAATAGAACATCTGTCGGTTACTAATATATTAAAGGAATTAATTGTAGGCATTCACCAATGTGGTTTCTGAAAAATACAAATTTGAAGCAGTGATTTTTTTTTTTTTTTTTGCAGTACGCGGGCCTCTCACTGTTGTGGCCTCTCCCGTTGCGGAGCACAGGCTCCGGGCGCGCAGGCGCAACGGCCATGGTTCACGGGCCCAGCTGCTCCGTGGCATGTGGGATCCTCCCAGACTGGGGCGCGAACCCGTGTCCCCTGCATCGGCAGGCGGACTCTCAACCACTGCGCCACCAGGGAAGCCCAGAAGCAGTGATTTTTAAGTAAAAAAAAAAAAAAAAAAAATCACAGGTAAAAATCTGGACGATCATTTGCTAATATGGCTTTTCCACTACTTAGGTGATTTTAGGTAAGGAACCTATTCTTCAGCTTTCAAGAAGTGATTCATTAGGCGAATGAAGGGGTGGATTTTTGCTCTCCTAGTCTGATTTGAAGGAAAAAGCAAATGTTTTCAACCAGTCAGCCCTGTGTTAAAATATTCTCTCTTCCACTTATTATCTATGACTTGGGAAAGTAGCTTAAAATGGCTGAGACTTATTCTTCACATGTACAATGGAAAGATGGGCATTATCTGCTAGCTGCCCACCTGGGATCTATTTTTCGCTCTTCTTTACTAACATCACAAGGATGTTGTCCAGGCAACGTGTTCAGCTAAAATACTTGTTTCTTCAGCCTCCCTTCCCATGAGAGATGCCCTTTCACACAGTTGTAGTCAATCACTATTATAAAATACTCTTCCCTTCATTACCTTATTTTCATACCAAAGAAAGATAATTTTTTTTTTTTTTTTTTTTTTTTTGCGGTACGTGGGCCTCTCACTGTTGTGGCCTCTCCCGTTGCGGAGCACAGGCTCCGGACGCGCAGGCTCAGCGGCCATGGCTCACGGGCCCAGCCGCTCCGCGGCATGTGGGATCTTCCCAGACCGGGGCCCGAACCCGTGTCCCCTGCATCGGCAGGCAGACTCTCAACCACTGCGCCACCAGGGAAGCCCAAAGATAAATTATTTTAAAGCAACATCTATTATCTTCTTTCTTGCTCTCTGGGCTTTGTCTGGAGCTTTATTGTTTGAGGACACGTTTACTAAGGTTTCCAAGTTGTTTTCCAAAATGCTGTAGCATCTGCAACAGAATGGGCTACACCTGAGTAATATTTATCTCAAGTTATTGCTGTTTAAATTGAAAGTGGCTTTTCACTCCCTCACGATTAGCCATATCCAAATAAATCTCAAAGAAAGGTCATCGAGCTTTCTAACCCAAAGAATCTTTTCACCTCCCCTGTTATTAGCATTAAACTTTCCTAAAAGGAAGGAGGATAGCAAGTTCCTTTAGAACACCTATTAATCACACCACCGTGTCTGTGCCCTGGGAGGATGACCTCAATGCATTATATCAATTGGGTCCCTTTGAGTTCTGGCTTCTGGTTGGGTTTAGGCAAAGTGAGACACCAACAGGAGATCAGGATACACATTCTTTCAGGCTCCTGTCTCTTGGGTCAGGATTTTGTACGGTCTGCTTTCTTTTCCCAAGGACTTGAGTTTCTAACGGCGTGGCTCTCACCTCCAACTATCAGTTCTCTTGGCGTTCCAGTGGCTGACTCCCCCTGCTTCTTCACACCTAGCTGCTACTTGTGATCCACTATTACAGCAATGGCACCTTCACCAAACCCTATCAGTTCCCCTTAACTCTGCCTTTCACTCAACCTCAATTACCACTTTCTGAATGTGGCATTTACTTCAGGCCACAAAACTGACCTACACCGCCCTACGTAACACAGTGCTTACCCATAATCAGTGCTTAACAGATGCTTCTTGCTATTATTATTTTTATATGGACAATGTGGTTAATACATCTAAATTCGATTTTGTCCAATTTCAAGCCAGGGTGTTTTTCATCTCAGGGTATTTCCGGCAATGGAGAATTTCTAGTCATTACCAGTCTTCACAAAACTTCAGCTTAAGGAGTACAATGTGATGATTAGAGGGGCCAACACATATGGATGTATTTCCAAAAGTTCAAAGCTTGGAACTGAAAAACAGTTTAAAAATCTCATCCATATGAACTCTAAGGGTCAATGTTTTTGTCATTTTTAAAGAATCTGTCAAAACTATTTTTGCTAAGAATATTTGTCTAGTTGGCTGAAGTCTGGAATTCTCTGCATTTTCATTTTATTAGTTTTAGGGACATATTTACTGTTATTTGGCTTTGAGTTTCTAAGACCTATGTCTATATGCTTCTCCTTGTAATTATCACAGCACCCTCTTCCTCTTGTTAGTTATTTTCCATGTGCCTAATATTTACTGATAAGTTTCTGATCTCTTTGAAAGTAGGGATCATAAATTTTACATTTTATTTCATCCACAGTTCTTAGTGCAGTATTTGACCCATGGCAGGAGAGTGATATTTATTGAAATAATAATTAAGTGTACAATATCACATTTATGGGATAAGACTGTATGTGTGCAGGTGCGTCTACGAAATGTTCAGGCGATAATAAAAGATTAGGTGATTCAATAATAAAGTACTACACAGTGTGGTACAGAGTTCACTGAGAGAATGTTTCATGGGAGTTAGAATAGCCAAAGAGTCATTAAACCATCTAAGGAAATAAAAGCTTAACCTTGAGCTGCACCTTGAAGTTTGTAGGAGATCTGGCTAAGAGAAGAGGCAGGGACTGACATATAACTGCCTGAAAATGGTGGTTCCAGGTGAGTCATACGTAATGAAAAAAGTGTGGAGACAAGTAGCAATGAATAGGGACTTCCCTGGTGGTCCAGTGGGTAAGACTCCGTGCTCCCAGTGCAGGGGGCCCGGGTCTGATCCCTGGTCAGGGAACTAGATCCCACATGCATGCTGCAACCAGAAGCCCACATGCCTCAACGAAGATCCCGCATGCCGCAACTAAGACCTGGCGCAGCCTAAATAAATATTTTTTTAAAAAAAATAGCAATGAATAAAAGATGTGGGACTGAAGAGGAGAGAGAGTCGAGTAAATGAACGTTGTTAGGGTTTGGAGAGTTCAAAGAGCCTGGGGAGTCTGGGCTTGGTCTCCTAAGGGACTGGAAACCACTGTAAGTGTGGGGGACAGGATGGCTTGCCCCTTGATGGGAGGGCTGTAGGGCTGGGAGGCCAGAGAGGACATAATAAACTTAAGATAATACAGGCTGCACGGTCTCTTTTTCCTTCGAGTCCAAATGAATCAGAAAGAAGTTCTTCATGTCTGCCTTCTCATTATGGGCACTGGGGCATAAACCAGGCTGTGGACCAGGTTTGGAGTCTAGAAACTCTGTGGGGAAGTGGAGACAGTTCGAACTAGCCTTCAGTCTCTACTACTTTGGAAACGGCTGTCTTCTAAATCCCCACAATCCACAACTCTCTGTGGACAGAGACTTCTACAGAGAATCATCTTTTAACAAAAGAAAACCGTTCAGGGACTTCCCTCGTGGTCCAGTGGGTAAGACTCTGTGCTCCCAATGCAGGGGGCCCGGGTTCGATCCCTAGTCAGAGAACTAGATTCCGCATGCACGCTGCAACTAAGAGTCCGCATGCCGCAACTAAAGATCCCACATGCCGCAACTAAGGATCCTGCATGCTGCAACTAAAACCCAGTGTAGCCTAAATAAATAAATGAATATCAGTTACAATTGATAAAAAGAGAAAACCCTTTATTATTTTGAGAGAGGCACAGGGAGATTGTCTTTTGCCCAAATACATATCTCTACTTTATTTTAATCAAATGCACGAAATGTGGTGAGACAGTTGCACAGAGGAAAGTGGCAGTGTTAAAATCATGATTTTTTCTTTCCCTCGATCAACCCCATCTTATGAGTAATGTGAGCCTGACTAAATGGCAAACACGTTCTCTTGCTCGAGAGGACCAAGAGCATCACACATCTTGAATAGGAGCACAAGTTGTAGAGCAAGATATGCCACGGTGAGGGTGGGTGACATTACGGAAATAGAAAGTAGCAGTTATCTGCGTGGGCTTGCCACCCTAGCAAGATGTGATTGCCCTTCTTTCTGTCCTGCCTACTCCCAGATTTTCACACAATTTCCACTGCACTCGCCAAGCTCAACTCCTAAGTCAGGCCCAAGATGTTCCATTACTTAACTGTTTTCCGAACAACAGCATAACCACCTGCGTGCTACAATGCTGCCCGTGCTGCTGTCTGGCTGATGGGAGCCAATAAACACCCCACGCACCTGTGTTTCCACAGTCATGAGGCAGGAGAACGACAGTATTTCCTAGGGGAAGAGAATAAAGGCAGACGTGTCACCAATCCAGCTGTGAGTGAGGTTAAGTCCAGGAAAGGAGCCTTCTAGGGCCGCGCGGAGACTCATCTCTAAGGATCTCTGAGATCAGGAAGTGCCCTCATTCCAATTCGCAGTGATATCTGGTGACAGAAGTTTCTCGCATTCAGGCAGTTGAGGGAACAGTCAGCCAGACGATATGGGAATGCTCGCAACGAGACACCGGCTGCCGAGATAACGCCCAGCCGTGACTTTTATTTCTCTCTGTTTGGATAACATGACTCATTCTTACTGCCTTCACTGAGAGAGACTGCCAAAGAAACGGCCAGTTTGGAAGAACACACACTGAAAAATCAACATCCCCGACTCATCTTGAGATCATGGCAGCCAACGGGAACGTATTTCCAAAGAGCCACAATAAAACAGCAGCAAGTCTAGGAGAGATGTGGTCTTGCCAGACTGTGGCATCATCTCACACAAACACACAGAACTGAGAGGATGAGGGCGGGCATGAGACTTTCACCAATATTATGGATTTCTTGGAAATATCAAATGTCAAGCACAACACGGTCCCCACTGCAGCCACCAATCTTTCAGTAACTTCCGTTTATTCCTATTTCCCTCCTCTGTTCATTTTCCACTTGCACAAAATAAAAAGATGCCAAATTGGTTTCATTTTTAAATCCTAATATTAGTCAATATATATGCCCCTCAGGAAATGTGTTTGGCTCATAAATGCAGAGCCTTGCTCATTTTTCCTCTTAATGTGGATGTGATTACTCAAAATGCAGTGTTCTTATTGTTATATTTCTGATAAAACTGTGATTATTACATAGTTGATTTTAGCAACAGAGTTTTCTACTTTTTTAATATTTCATTTCTGGGAAACCAAAGATTTTAGTAGACTGGATTCTGTGCAGAATTGAGGCAGAGATGGATGAAAAATTCAGGATTTGCAATGATAATTCACCTCATGAATTTCATCTACTTCTAAAGCATATCCAATAGCAATAATGTAGAGGATTTCTACACAAAAACCTGGCTACTTACATTTTATCTCTAATATGAGCAAAATGGTACAGGAGCCTTAGCTTAGCATACCTTTTCACCATTTCTTTCTTTCTTTTTTTTTTTTTTTTTTGCATGAACCTCTCCGACTCCAACCCCACCACTATTCATGTTTCAAACGTTATTTTCCTAGATTCGACATAACTTCTAATTGTTCAACATATGTCAACAATGTCATGCTTTCTACCATGGAAAGCCTTCCTCCCTGATTTTTCCTACAGGAAAAAAATGGAAAAGAAAAAATAAAATTGTCATATCAACGTCATGTGATATTTGTCTTTCTCTGTCCGACTTACTTCACTTAGTATGATAATCTCTAGGTCCATCTATGTTGTTGCAAAAGGCATTATTTCATTATTTTCTGCCTTTTTTAAACGAAGTACCAGAAAATTTTAAACTACATATGAGGTTCATATTATATTTCTATTGGACAGTGCTAGTACAGACTATTAACTACAGTTGTTCTTCTAGGTAACTGCTTTGCAATGAGAAAGCCAGTTCATGTGAGATCAGGTGATTTTAAGGAGTTACTAGTGGGTAAATCCAAAGCCTTCTGTCAGCCCTGGTACTAGTTCCTTTTCAGTCTCTTTGCAACAGTAGAGATGAAGGATTTATTCAAAAATAATGTGTGGAGCACCTGCTGTTTGCAAAGTGCTGCATCAGGTACTGTGAAAAGACACTGTTATTTCATAGCCCAGATGCTCATGGAAGTTAAAATCTAGCAGAGGTGGTAAATAATTGCAGCAATAATTATTCAATTACAGTTGTGACGAGCTACAAAGGAAATGCACAGGATTATTGCATTTAGGGGTAGAGGGGTGACTGGATAAAAGGGCCAAGTATAATTTTCCAGGTAACGTGGTATTTAAGCAGCACGGTGTAGTGTGTTATATGTGTGTATATGGTAGTTAATGTTAGAGATGTGTATCTTGGATTCCAACCCTGTTCCTGCTATTTTTAAGCAGCATGTTCTTAGGAAACTTACTTATAAACTTTCAGAGTTTTCACTTTTCTCATCAATAAAACAGGGATAATTATATCTACCTTATAGGCCTAATGTAAGGGAAAAACGAGATACGATATGATAAACAACTCGCATGGTGTTTCGTACATTAGGCACTCATCCAAGTTAATGCCCACCTTTCATCTTTGCTTTCCATGCTTCTGGCCCTGTGCCTCATTTCTTATTTTACAGTCTCCTTGCCAACTATGATATCAGTCATCTCTATGTTGATGAAACTTAAATCAACATCCTCAAGTTTGTTTCTAATTCAACCAACAAACCCAAAAGTCTGACAGACATAACCAGATAAAGGAACCATATTATACATGTATTTCGAAAAGTACAGGTTTGTTAGTGACCGATTATTTCAGCTTTTGTATATCTGAAAAAGTATTTTGTCTTTGTTTTTGAAAGATGTTTTTGCTGGCAACAGAATTTTAGGTTTACAGTCTTTCTTCCTCAGTGCTTTCTTCTCACTTTTATGTTCCCAACATGATATGTGTTGTCACACGTCTTTTTTCCGTGGCTGCTTATAAGTCTTTCTCTTTATCACTGGTGTTGAGCAATTTGATTATGATGTATATTGGTGTAGCATAAGGATACCCTGAAGATATTGTGGGTTTGGTTTCAGACCACTGCAATAAAGCAACTATAACAATAAAGCGAGTCACACAAATTTTTTGGTTTCCCAGGGCATATAAAAATTACATTTACATTATACTGCAGTGTATTAAGTATGAAATAGTATTATGTCTATTAAAATGTACATGCCTTATTGCTAAGAAATGCTAACCATCATCTGAGCCTTCAGCAAGTCATAATCTTTTTACAACAGTAACATCAAAGGTCAATGATCACAGATCACCATGACAAATATAATAATAATGAAAAAGTTTAAAAAATTCCAAGAAGCTAATAGCTTTTACTAAGTTTGAATACAAAGTTTATCATGACAACAAAATACTACTAAGATAACTACTACTGTTCCCAACCATGTCCCATACGACCCCCTCCCCCTGAAAAAAAAATTTTTTTTTTTTTCAGAGACAGGGGGATTGAATGAAAAAAAAAGTAATGTGTTCCATTTAAAATTTTGGTATATGGCATTTTCTAACTTAGGAAGCCGCAATGTTCTTGGCCATTGTGACATTGGCTAGCATTAACTGTAAGTTTCGTGCTTCCAAATCACTTTTGTTTTTAAGAATTTCTTGATACTCTTATAGCCTGCCTTCAATTTTGATCCTTTATTCTTTCTATTTGTCAGGTGCACAGGACTACCTTTTTTAAGCCTTGTGTCTTGTCACCAACCATTCCTACTTGGTGGCCATGTACTTGGGGAAAAGGCCGCATGATCTTTCTGGCTCCACTCAATGCCTAAGGATACCCTGCTTCCTTTGCTTGCATCCCACAAACTATTTCCCTCATCCTATACACTGCAGCAAATCTCTCCTTAGTTGATGAGATTATGTTTATCTCCCTGTAAACCCTACCTATACTGAATGGTCTGTCATTGTCTTTGCCTTTAAAATCCTTCCTCTTCCTCTCTTTGAACAATGATGGGGCTAAGTTATACCCAAAACTCACCCTACAAGCTATTTCCTCAGTACCTTGAAGAAAACACCAAACAAAAATACCATTTTAAAAGAGGTGTATTTTTTTTTCTTTTAGAATGTAAGCTCCTCGAGAGCAGGGACAAGGCTTTCTGTATGTTCTACTGTGCCTAGTACACTGTAAATGCTCAATAAATACTGATGATGGGGGGAAAAAAATTGCAAGAATTACCAAAATGTGACAGAGAGACATGAAGTGCGCAAATGCTGTTGGAAAAATGTTGCCAATAGACTTGCTTGACACAGCGTTACCACAAACCTTCAATTTGTAAAAACCATAATATCTACGAAGTGCAATAAAATGAGGTACACCTGTACTTTATGTTTCTTTTGCTTCAATTTTGTTGAGTTTCTTGGATCTATGAGTTTATCGTTTTCACCAAATTTGGAAAATTTTTGGTCATTTCAACAAAAGTAAGTAGCTTATGTAGAATTTCCTGTTTGATAAAAGGGATATTTCAAATCAAGTGGTGAAGCTGGTGGCAACACAAAGAGGTATTTTTTTTTACCTTTTAATTTATATGAGTTCCCCTTTTCTTCAATAAAATGGTATCACTTATGTAATTTAAATAAGAAAGAAAAACAAAAAAGACAGAAAACAAAAGAAAACAAATACTCTGGAATTTGTCAACATAATACAGGCACACCTTGGAGACACTGTGGGTTCAGTTCCAAACTACTGCAATAAAGCTAAAATTGCAATAAAGCTAGTCACAGAATTTGTTGGTTTCCCAGTGCATATAAGTTATGTTTACATTATACAGTACTCTATTAAGTTTGCAATAGCATTACATCTAAAAATACATACCTTAAAAAAAAATACATACCTTAATTGAAAAATACTTTATTGCTAAAAAATGGAACCATCATCTGATAACACAGGGTTGCCACAAATTTTCAATTTGTAAAAAACATAGTATCTGAAAGCACAATAAAGTGCAATAAGACGACGTATGCCTCTAAGTGAAAAGATGTTCATTATAGTGCATAATGTCTCATTTTTTGACACTCTCCTCAAGAAAAAAAAAAGTCGTATTTTCGTAGTTCAAGGAGTAAGTGCTCTTGGATAACTATGTTGTTTAATCTGGTATTTCGAATTATGCAATTGTCTAAATTTACTTCTATATTGAATGTTGGAAACTTGTGGCCCACAAAATGTAAGTCATAATTGAATGCATTTTAGCCTAATTTGTCAGTGTGCTTTGCCCTCACTCTGCATTTTGTTTTCTCATGGCACAACTTTAAAAAATTTATCATACAATTTCCAATCTTCGATATTCTTTTTAAGCTTCCTCAAATTCTTTTTGGAACAACATGTTGTATAAATATTCAAATTAATACACAAAACGTGATTAAGTGTTTAGTTCTGTTAAATAGTATTATACATGGATACACCCTATCTATACCTGTCAAAGGGCCTAGAATATTCATGGCAAATGGTCAAGTTACACTCTTGCAAAATAGAACAATTTTTACTTTTTAACTAATTTCTTAAATTTCAACAAATCACTTCCCTTCATATTACAGAAACAATACACAAAGCAGGTGGGCATTATTGTCAATTTCACATTCTTTTACATGAATTACATTTCAGTGTCTCTGTTAGAGACTTGAGATTTGTCCTAATCCATACATGATGATAGGGAAACATGCTAACTTCAGCAGGAATATTTTCACAAATCATCTCTAAGTGCTACTACCCCTATATATGTCCCAATGTTTCCACTATCTCTTCCTGATTAACAATCTGATCCATATTAAGTGGTGTAAAATAAGAACAATTTCTAATTAACATTTCTTTACAGTTCTAGGGGTTGACTAAGCTCAGCTTGGTGGATTTCACTTGGAGTCTCTCATCATGTTGCACTCGAACAATGCCTAGAGCTGGAACCACCTCTGAGCCTTCCTTACTCGCATGCCTGGTGATTGATGTTGGCTGTTGGTTGGGACCTCAGCAGGGGCTAACAACAGAAACACCTACACATGGCCTCTCTATGTGGACTGGGCTTCCATCCACCGTATCAGCTTTGTTCCAAAGGCAAGTGTCCTAACAGAGCCGGTCAGAAGCCCTGCTGCCTTTTCTGAACTAGCCTCAGAAGTTATACACCATCACTCTAGCTGTGTTCTCTTTAGTAGCCACTGTTAACTAAGGCCAGTCCATATTTAAAAGGAGGCGAGGTGGGAAATTAGACTTCACTTCTTGGTGGGAAGAGTGTCAAATAATTTTCAGGTATGCTTTAAAACCAGACACTCATCTTGCCTCTGTGATATTGAGACTTACTAGTATCAATTTGGGATGACTACCTTTCTCTTTCTAAGGGTTCCTCCATTCCTTACTAGGCTTCTTCAAAGTTTATGTCCTTCATAACTTCATCACTACACAGCATACAGCATAATTACCTACAACTCCCTATCTGTTGTCATTGTGCTTTGTCCTAAGACAACATTGCTGCATTCTGTCTTAACTTTCTTGAGCTTCAGGGGACAATGGGCTGTGCCCAGATTAGTAAGAGCTATCACTCTGTGTTGCTGATGGTAGGGCTTTGGTAGGGCTAAAAGACTCTCTGGATACATTAGTTTCTGGAATCAATTCAGATTTCTGGAAGTTTATCATTATTCTATTGCTTTTAGTCCATGAGGTGCTATTCTTGAATGATGCACAAAGGCAAGAAGACTCACTGAAGACCATGTACAGTTATGCTAAGTGAACTAAGTTGATTTCAAATTTGATTTAATTGTCAATCTGTCTGGTTGAAGAGGTTCTGATCAAAGATCAATTTATTCATAGTATGGTTCCAAGGATCAAAAGGTTTGAGGGTCACTGTAGTCATGTGAGATCACTGGAGAGTCAACAGATTGACCTTTCTAACTACTGTCCCTTTATGACCAGGCTTCCAAGAAATTACTGTTTGGGATAGTACTCTCTGCTCTTTGAAATTTGAAACCTTGAAAACTTTCAACAATACAAATTTGTCATTAATAAATGCAAGACCGTAAATATTTCTACAGTTAGAAAAGTAATGAGAAATACAATAAAGGTTATTATCCTCCTATTTGTTAACCTTATTTGCAACCAGTTTACTGGTTATTTTTTAACCAGTAAAGTACAAGTTTTAAATCAGGTTGACATCCTACCTGATTAAATTTGCTTTATGGGATTTAATTTGCTTTAATCAACATTAATAAAGAAAATTAAAAACACAAATAAGTGGAAAGATATCTCATGTTCAAAGACTGAAGAATTAATAATGTTTAAATGTCCATACTACCCAAAGTGATCTAAGATTCAACACAATCGCTATCAAAATCCCAATGGCATTCTTAACAGAAATAGAAAAGACAATCCTAAAATTCATATTGAATCACCAAAGATCACAAAGAGCTGAGACAGTCTTGAGCAAGAAGAACAAAGCTGGAGACATCACACGCCCTGATTTCAAAATATTTTACAAAGCTATATGGTACTGGCATAAAGACAGATACACAGACTAATAGACAATAAAGAGTCCAGAAATAAATCCATGCATCTATGGTCAACTGATCTTCAACAAGGGTACCATGAACACAAAATGGGGAAAAGATAGTGTCTTCAATAAATTGTGTTGAGAAAACAAGATATTCACATGCAGAAGAATGAAAGTAGACCCTTAATTCACACCATATACAAAAATCAATTTAAAATGGATTAAAGAGTTAAACATAAGACGTGAAACCGTAATACTACTAGAAGAAAACATAGAGGAAAAGCTTCTTGACATTGGTGGCCTGGGCAGTGATTTTTTTGGATAAAACACCAAAAGCACAGGCAATACACACAAAAAATAGACAGGTCAAATTGCATTGAACTAATTAAAAAGCTTCTGCACAGCCAAGGAAACAACTGAGTAAAAAGGTAACCTCCAGAATGGGAGAAAATATTAGCAGGTCATATATTGGATAAGGGGTTAAGAACCAAAATATAAAAGTAACTCAAACAACTCAATAACAATAAATAAATAAGTAAATAACTCTATTAAAAAATGGGTAAAGCACCTGAATAGATATTTCTCAAAAGAAGACATGCAAATGACCAACAGGTATATGAAAAGGTGCTCAATTTTACTAATCATCAGGGAAGGGCAAATCAAAACCACAATGAGATATCACCTAACACCTGGTAGAATGACTATTATCAAAAAGACAAAAGATAACAAATGTTGGCCAGGATGTGGAGAAAAGGGAATCCTTTTACACAGTTGGTGGGAATGTAAATTGGTACAACCATTACAGAATACAGTATGGAGGTTCCTCAAAAAATTAAAGATAAAACCACCTTCTCAACCAGCAATCCCACTTCTGGGTATACATTTAAAGGAAATGAAATCGGTATCTCAAAGAGATATCTGCACTCCAATTTTCATTGCAGCATTATTCACAAAACCAAGACATAGAAGAAACCTAAATGAAAAGGGGTGAATCTAGAGGACATTATGCTAAGTTAATAAACCAGACACAGAAAGACAAATACTGCATGATCTCATTTGTACGTAAAATATAAATAGTCAAACTCACAGAAACAGAATAAAATGGTGGTTGCCAGGGGCTGGAGGGAGAAATGGAGAGGTGATGGTCAAAGGGTACAAATTTTCAGTTATGCAAGATGACCAAGTTATGAAGATCTAATTTACAGCAATGTGACTAAAGTTAACAGTATGGTATTGTCTACTTGAAATTGTCTAAATGTTCTTATTACAAAACACAACACAAGAAAACAGTAACTATGTGAGGTAACAGATATGCTAATTAGCTTGATTGTGGTAGTTATTTCACTATATATGTACATCAAAACATCAAGTTGTGTACCTTAAATGTATACACTTTCGTCAATTAGATCTCAATAAAACTCGAAAAATTAACATGTTCAATTTGAAGCACAACTCAAATTCATCTGCCTAGCACAGCTATATGTAATTTCTAACAGAGGCGGAATCTCCCACTGTGTTAAACTCTGAAATATAGTTAAAGAGGATTAAAAAAATACTAGCACTTTATAGTCATTTGCAGGTGAAAATTGCCTTTGAAGTAATTTATGAAGTGGGAAAAATGAGATTTTAATAATATGGAATATAAACCAGTTTCTGGTAACATGTGTAAAACATTAAGGGAAATTTAGTGTGTAAATTTATGTTTAATAGTATACTTTTGTGTTACGTTAGCATTTTCATTAAAGACCCTAGAGCATTTTAAATAGGCTTATTAAAATTTCCAGTTCTCTGCTCTGATTAGGGAAATGCTCACATCTTATACCTGGTATTTCCCTCATAGTTCTAGAATAGTTACACAGAGAATTATAGAGCAAGTGAATCAGACCGCTGATTGTGAAAACAGAATTATTCATTAGGATGACCATAGGCGAGGAATTTTGAATAAACCCAAAAATATACATATGAAACGTATATTATCACCATCTGTTTTGTTCTTTGACCCTAAAAGATAACTCAAGTCTCCAGGAATGGAAAGCCTTTGTACAACGCTGTCTCTCTCAGAGTTAGCAGTCAAATGTTCTTCTAGCAATGAAAAAAAAATCAGAGGACCGCCACCTCCACCCCAAACACTCAGCTCCAATAGAACATGTTAACATACACAGTGTCAGAAACCCTAGTGCTCTTCCTGGTTGTGTTTTACTATCACAAATTGACACCACTATCACAATTTCTTTACCAATCACTTCTCCCTCAACTAACAAGTTAGTCTCTTGATGGCTTCCTCTGTAAACTATGATTAACTTAATTTTTCCTAGGCATCCATCTGTCTGAGGGGTGAGTGTTAACTGGTTACACAAGACTTAGGTAATATTCGTTCATTTTCTAAATTGGATTATGACACTAGGTGGCAGCCTTGCAAGACTCGTATTATCTTTAGAGACTATTTTCCAAATCTTAGGCTATGAAGCATCAGCCGTACAAAGCCAATTTACAGTTATTCCTTATCCCACTCATGAATGATTTTAGGCTCTTAAGTTGACTTCTCAATGGTACAAGGAAAATAGAGCATAGGGGGAGTTTAGAGAAATACTGCCCTCTTCTGGCTAAGAAATGATGTAAAGAGGAAGAAAAGGAGAGAGGAAAAGAAGGAAGCAGTCACCAATTACCCAGTTTATAGCTGCAGATTACAGGAAGGAGGTACTTTTTAAAAAATTTAACTATAGCTGATTTACAATATTGTGTTAGTTTCAGGTGTATAGCTTCAGATTCTTTTCCATTACAGGTTATTACAAGATACTGAATATAGTTCTCTGTGTTATAGAGTAGGTCCTTGTTGTTTATTCTAAATATAGTAGCATGTATCTGTTAATCCCTTTCTCCTAATTTATCCCTCCCCCTCCCCTTTTCCCTTTGCTAACCCTAAGTTTGTTTTCTGTCTGCGAGTCTGTTCCTGTTTTGTAAATAAGTTGATCTGTATTACTTTTTAAGATTCCACATACAAGTGATATCATATGATATTTGTCTTTCTCTTTCTGACTTCACTTAGTATGACAAGTGCATCCATGTTGCTGCAAATGGCAATATTTCATTCTTTTTTATGGCTGAGTAGTATTCCGTTGTGTATATATACCATGTCTTCTTTATCCACTCATCTGTTGATGGACACTTAGGCTGCTTCTATATCTTAGCTACTGTGAATAGTACTGCTATGAACATTGAGGTGCATGTATTTTTTCGAATTAGAGCTTTCGTCTTTTCCAGATATATGCCCAGGAGTGGGACTGCTGGATCATATGGTAACTCTATTTTTAGCTTTTTAAGGAACTTGTATACTGTTTTCCATAGTGGCTGTACCCATTTATATTCCCACTAACAGTGTAGGAGGGCTCCCTTTCCAGGAAGGCGGTACTTTTGATAAATAAGGATAACATTAATGACTGAGAAGGAGGATACTGCTTTTATTCTCCATTGAGGGATCTAGGAAGTCAGTTGTTGGGCTGTCCCTCTCCCAACAACCTTGAACAAGACCCTAAGAGTTTGGCCCGATAATGAGATCTGACAGAGGGAAGCCCTGAAGTTTGCTTTTAATGAGCCAACCCCAATTCCCATATGGCACAGACTGAAATCTGAGTGGCTTGATAAGGGTGGGGGGGCACTGTAGCTGTCAAGCCAGCAGGTGTGAAGGGGCATCAGTTGCAATCAGTAACCTGCCACTGATGGAGACCAAGCTGAGGTTCACTTATTCTGACCAAGTTAAAAGAGACCAGATCATTAATTGAACCAATAAGAAATTTCTCCCACACTGTTAGCAAGGTTAACCACGCTCATGTTTACAAGGAACCTTGTCCCAGAGACCAGAGAAATAGAGGGCATCATATCTGAGGCCTCTGGATCTTTCCCATGTCAGGGAGATCCTTAAAACCCTTCCGTCCATCTATCCTGGCACCACCTGAGAGAGGGGAGCAAGGGGAAGGGAAGGCTCTCTGAAATATGAAATATTTCAAAGTCTGATAATCTACACTTCTGAATGATGTTCCTCAATATTTTTGGATCACACTAATTTTATATCAGATTGAATACATAGCGATATTTTTTCTCCACTGACAAGCTGGTGGGGAAGGGGGCTCTTTGAATGATAAAATAAATTACGTTTTATTCTGAGCTACTTTACTCTGCCAGAAGAGTAGAGCAAGTGTTCCCCTAAGCTGCCCTTAGGGGAGTAGGGTTCCTCCTACTTTCTTCCCTATCAAGTCAGTGAGAAAGAGAGAGAACATTATAGGATCCCTGTGCTTCTGACATACTTTGTGAGTCTGAGTTGATGTGCAAATGTCTACTCACCTTGAGATACAGGAAAAGATAAGAGGCTCTAAGCTCCACCTTTAAAATAAAAAATTAGTTTTTAATCAGAGTACAGTCTACTGAGCGTGAGAAGCTGTGCTTGGGGCTGTAAATGCAAGTGTTCAGTACAGGATGTCATCCTCAGGGTGAAGACTGTCCCCTCCTTTTGTTCCCTGTCCAGTCTCTCACACACTAAACCAGTTCTCCCCCACTGCTGAGTGCTTCCTCTCTGGCCGACACGTCTATCAGTCCATCAGCTCCTTTCTAGTCTCATTGTGCCTTCCTAGCTTGGACCCCATGAGTAGCTGTGTTAAAGATGAAAGCCCAAATTTTATGCCCTAAGTTGATGCCCTCCAGAGAGAGACCACCAGGGACACTTACAGTCAACAAAGTTAAGTTTATTGTTGCAACCAGGGAGACTGAATCACGGGAACAGTGGGACACTCCAATAAGGAGCTGGGGGATTATGCTAGGATTTGGGTTTATGGTAATTGATTGTAGGGAGGCTCCAAGAAAGTGTCTGTCTGTTCTGGAGTGCATGTTGTCAGAAAGCAGGAATAACTTGAGGATTGGGTCACTGTAATTACTTTCTAGGTGGCAAGGAGGAAAAGGAGTGCGGCTAAGGTTGTTATTGGGGAAGAAGCGGCAATTACTTATATTAGCTGAAAGAGGGAGATGTTTGTTTATTTTTGTGCTTGCATGATTATGGAATAGGTTTGTTCTTGTCCTGTTCAATCACAGTCATGGAGAATCCTTATCTGATGATGATATCCTGTGATTTTATCTTCAGCAGAGGAACATCATGGCTTAGCTAGAAAGAACTAGACCAACTACGAGCTATCATCTCTCAGAGCTCTTATTTTCTTTCCAACAATGAAGCTTTTATGCTCTGAACCACCGGTTGGCCTTGCCACTTACCAACCTTTTGCTGTCAAGTTGATGTGAAGAAAATTATGATCATTTGCTTTGAAAATCCACTACAAATTAATGTTTCCTAACTCCAAGTGCCCCTTCACTGCTCCTTGACAATTAAAAAATACACTTCTTGTTGAATTTCTATTACAGTGACCATAGAAGCCATTTCAAACTCTTCATGCACTCCTCAGGGTATAATTTAATCACAGTATCTCTTACTCTTGATAAATGAATACATTTACAAACTACTGAAAGAATAAGACCATGTAATAAGAAAATCCTCTTTGTAATTACCTCCCTTCCTCATTGCCTGTAAATGCCTCTTTGTATTCTAGTTCTTCTTCTTCCTCTCTATAAAGAAGAATTCCCACAATCCTGTCAGATCTACTGGAGCTTCTAATTCTATGTCATCTAATTGCTCATGTGACGCTGTCTAATCAGTCGTTTCCTCTCTGTCCACCATCTTCTTTTTCTTCTTTTATTTTCATATACTTATTATGGGCTGAATATTTTTGTCCTGCCAAAATTCTTATGTTGAAGCCTAACCTCCAATGTTACTATCTGGAGATAGGGCCTTTTGCGGAAGTAATTAAAGTTAAAATGAAGTCATAAAGGTATGGCCCTAATCTAATGGGATTTGTGTCCTTATAAGAGGGGGAGGAGAAACCCGAGAGCCCTCTCTCCACCATCTAAGATACAGCGACAAGGCAGGCTTCTGAAAATTGGGAAGAAAGATCTCAGCAGAACCCAACCATGATGGTATACTGATCTTGAACTTCCAGCCTCTAAAACTTGAGAAAATAAATTTCTGCTGTTAAAGCCACCTAGTTTGTGTTATTTTGTTATGGCAGCCAGAATTAATACATACTATATACCAATTTCCCCTGATACACATATATTCTCATCTTTCCCCCCAACTAGAAATTAGCTAACCTATTCTTCCTTGTGCTCTCGTTTCTTAACAGACTCATTTACTCTCCTTGCCTTTATTTATTTTCTTTTGAAAAATGAAAAAGAAATCAGAAAATTACAGAGAAACATAGAAAACCTGTGTTTTTACTGTCAGGAATTAATAAGTATTCATGTTATGTTAAAGATTTTTTTAATCAAAAAATTTACAAAAAAATTATCAAAGTGTAACTGACACTTTGTTGTCTCATGGACACTGCAAGAATTACCCAGGCTGAAGGCCAATATAATGTTATAAATACCAAAATAATAATATAAAAGCAACTAAGTTCTTCCCTGGAATTTCATTTTTTTTCTGTTATAATTACTTTGATCTTTAAGTCACTATAGTCTGAAATTCTGTTGCCTCCCGACGAGTTCTTTAAATCCTAATGCTTTTTCCTTCTCATAATCTCTCACAGTGGTACTGTCTTTCTATGGAAAAGATCAATATCCAAACCCAAGCCTTATTTCATGCAGAAGCTAGTCCAATATTTTTCTTATTAGCCTCCAAGGTCTAATTCCAAATAATTTTAATGTGACGTTCACATAACAAAATTAGCCATTTTAAATTGAACAACTCAATGTCATTTAGTGCGTTCACAATGCTGTGCATCCACCACCTCTGTTTAGTTCCAAAACATTTTCATCACCCTAAAAGAAAACGAGGAACCACTAAACAGTTCTTTCCATTCCCCCTTCCTCCTAGACCCTGGAAACCACCAGTTTGCTTTCTGTTTCAACGGATTTACCTATTCTGAATATTTCATATATATGGAACCATATAATATGTGATCTTTTCTTTCTGGCTTCTTTCTCTTAGCATAATATTTTGGAGATTCACACATGTATCCATGTATCAGTGCTTCATTCCTTGGTATGGCTTAAAAAAATATATATACATATATATCTCAGGGCTTCCCTAGTGGTCCAGTGGTTAAGACTCTGTGCTTCCACTGCAGGGGGCACGGGTTCAATCCCTGTCTGGGAACTAAGATCCTGTAAGCCGCGCGGTGCGATGTGTGTGTGTGTGTGTGTGTGTGTGTGTGTGTGTGTGTGTGTGTGTGTGTGTACCATAATTTATTTGCTCACCTATTAATGGATGGTTTCATTACAATGTGTGTATATCTTTCAATTTATCATATTTGGAGTTTGTTGAGCTTCTTGGATGGGTAGAGTCATAGCTTTCATCAAATTTGGAAAGTTATCGGCTATGATTTCTTCAAGTACTCTTTCTGCCATTTTCCTTCTCTCTTCTCCTTCTTGTACTCCCATAATATGTATTCTGGTATACCTGTTGATACTCCACAGGTCCCTTAGGCTCTGATCATTTTTCTTAATTCTTTTTCTTTCTGTTCCTCAGACTGGATAATTTCAATTGTCCTATCAATTGCCAATTTTTTCTTCTGCTTTCTTGGATCTGCTGTTGAAACCCTCCAGTGAATTTTTCATTTTGGGTATTGTATTTTCAGCTTCAGAGTTTCTGTTTGTTTCCTTTTTATAATTTCTACCTCTTATTGATATTCTCTGTTCATACACTGGTTTCCTGATTTCATTTAACTCTTGTCCATGGTTTCCTTTAGCTCCTTGAGTATATTTAAGACAGCTGATTTAAAGTCTTTGTCTAGATTGGGAGTTTGGGATTGACATCTACACACTGCTATTTTTAAAACAGATAACCAACAAGGACTTACTGTATAACACAGGGAACTCTGTTCAATACTCTGTAACAACCTAAATGGGAAAATAATTTGAAAAAGAATAGATATATGTATAACTGAATCACTTTGCTGTACACGTGAAACTAATACAACATTGTTAATCAACTCTACTCCATATAAAATAAAAATAAAATAAAGTCTTTGTCTAGTTTGTCCCATATCTGGGCTTCATCAGGGACAGTTTTTGGCAATTTCCTTTCTCCTGTGCATATGCCATATTTTCCCTTTGTACACTGTGTAATTTTTTTCATTGAAAACTGGGTATTTCAAATATTTTATACAGTAGCTCTGGAATGCAGATCCTCACTCTTCTCCAGCGTCTGCTGCTATTGATTGTTGTGGGTTGGAGCTGTCCATTTGTTTAGTGACTGCTCCAAACCATTTTTTCAAAGACTGAATTTTTTGTTATGTGTGGTAACTGAAGTCTCTGTCCTGTTATGAGTGGTCAGCCAGTGACCTAACAGAGATATCCTTAAGTTCCAGGAGCAAAAAAACAAAAACGTCTCCTGGTCTTTGCATATTGGCTCTGAGTTGGGGTACTCCTTCAACTTTAAGCCAGGATGCCTACAACTCAGGTTTCAGGTTTCAGCCTGAACCTCCTGCCTGTGCCATCCACAAATCAGCCCAAGGTACAAAATCTGCGTTCCTCTTACATTTTCACTGAGCATGTGTCTTGCCCTGGGCATGAGCTTAACACTACAGCTTCTTCAGTATATACAGTAGTCCAACCAAGGCCTTATTCCCCCAAGTATCTTCCTCCTGACTCCTCCTTCCCAGACTTTTGGGTCTATCTGCTATGTGCCCTTTTATCCTGCGCTCTAGGTTACTATGAATAGTGTATATCTTTAAATGATTTCAGTAGATGCTGCCACACAGAAAGCCCCTGGAGCTGAAGTTTAGCAAAACAAAGGTCTGCTTCTGTTCTGGTCCCTCAGTGAACCACCAGACAGGAAAAACATACAACTACAGTTTTTTGAGAATAAGGTCTGCATTGACACCAGAAAGCCACACCAGGATCATGGGCTGCCATCCCTATGGACTGCTGATGCCCAGGGGAATGGGAGATGATTGGCTAGTAAGTAAAATCACCATGACACTTTTTTTTGGTTAATATTTAGCAGCCTGTTTCTTCATTAAGCACTTACCTGGTAGCTGTATCTTTTTATATTACATTCAAGAGCTCCAACAAATTTGATACTCTCAATTTTTTGGACCTTAATGATTGCTTCAGTGGAAGGACTGATTCTGTGAGCCCCTACTTTGCCAATTTTTCTTCAACTCATTTTTTATATACCTAGATTGACCTTCCTGAAATACCTCAATGAGAGTACCTCTTGTTTGTTAAAACAACAATCAGTTACTCTCAAAATGCACCCATATTCTTTTAGGTGCCCATATTCATCAAATTTTATGAATTGCAAAAGAGAATTTCAAGCTGCTACTCTGGTGAAAGAACGCTAAAATCCAGCCAGACTCAAATACTCACCATTCTTCAATGATGCACTGTTTTTACTGTGTTAACTTCTGTTCCCATGTTTTTTATTTACCTTGTGTAGAATCCAATCTTAATTATTTCGTTATTAATATCTACCCATTCTTAAGGCTAGTTGGCTTCCTCCACCTTGGTGATTTACCTGCTTAGCCCAGGTCTTCTTAATTACAACTTGGTATATGCCAGTTTGTGAGTCTGGTCACATACCATCATTCAGCAAAAGCAACACTAAGAGGAAATTTTATACCAATAAACATGTACGTTTAAAAAGAAGAACTATCTCAAGTAAACAATTTAACTTTACACCTCAAGAAGCTACAAAGAGAAGAACAAACTAAACTCAAAGTTAGCAGAAAGAAGAAAATAATAAAAATTAGATAGAGGGCTTCCCTGGTGGCGCAGTGGTTGAGAGTCCGCCTGCCGATGCAGGGGACACGGGTTCGTGCCCCGGTCCGGGAAGATCCCACATGCAGCGGAGCGGCTGGGCCCGTGAGCCATGGCCGCTGAGACTGCGCGTCCGGAGCCTGTGCTCCGCAACGGGAGAGGCCACAACAGTGAGAGGCCCGCGTACCGCAAAAAAAAAAAAAAAAAAAAAAATTAGATAGAAATAAATGAATAGAGATAAGAAAAACAATACAAAAACTCAACAAAAACCAAGAGGTGGTTATTAGAAAAGATAAACAAAACTGATACAACTTCAGCTCAACTAACCAGCAAAAAAGAAGAGACTCAAATAAATAAGAAATAAAAGAGGAGACATTATAACCATTGCCACAGACATACAAAAGATCATAAGAGACTACTACAAACAGCTATATACTTACAAATTGGATACATTAGGAAAAATGGGTAAGTCCCTAGAAAAATACAACCCTCTAAGACTGAGTCATGAATAAACAGAAAATCTGAACAGATCTATAATGAATAAGGAGGTTGAATTAGTAATCAAAAAACCGTCCAAGAAAGAAAATCCCCAAATCAGATGGCTTCATTAGTAAATTCGGCCAAATATTTAAAAAGAACACCGATACTAATCAAACAATTATAAAAAATCAAATAGGGAAAACATCTCCAAACTCATTTTATGAGGCCAGCATTATTCTGATACCAAAGACAGAAAAACACACTACAGGAAAAGAAAATTACAGGCCAATATCCCTAATGAACACTGATGAAAAATACCTCAACAAAATACTAGTAAACTGGATTTAACAGCACATCAAAAGGATCATACTCCATGATCAAGTGAGATTTATCCCTGGGATGCAAGGATGTTTCAATATATGCCAATCAATAAATGTGATGTGTACATCACATTAACAAAATATAGGATAAAAATCACAAAATCATATCAATACATGCAGAAAAATAATTTGACAAAATTCAACACCCTTTCATGATAAAAATTCTCAGCAAACTAGGTATAGATGGAATGTACCTCAACATAATAAAGGCCATATATGATAAGCCCACAGCTAACATCATGCTAAACAGTGAGAAGCTGAAAGCTTTCCCTCTAAGATCAGGAACAAGACAAAAATGTCCACTCTTGCTACTTCTATTCAACAAAGTACTGGACATCTCAGCAAAAGCAGTTAGACAAATAAAAGAAATAGCAGGCATTCAAATCAGAAAGAAAGAAGTAAAATTCTCTCTTTTTTCAGACAACATGATCCTATATGCACAATACCCTAAATACACACACACACACACACACACACAACTGCTGGAACTAATAAACAGGTTCAGTAAAGTTGCAGCATACAAAATCAACATACAAAAATCATTGTGTTTTAGACACTAACAATCTAAGAAGGAAATTAAGAAAACAATCCCATTTACAATAGCATCAAAAAGAAAAATACTTAGGAATAAACTGACCAAAGAGGTGAAAGACTTATAAACTGAAAACTAAAAAACATTAACAAAGAAAATTAAACGAGACACACAAAAGTGGAAAGACATCTTGTTTCATGGATGGGAAGGCTTAATATTGTTAAAATGTCCATACTAGTCAAAGTGACCTATAGAATCAACACTACTCCCAACAAAATCCCACTGGCATTTTTTACAGAAATAGAAAAAATACTCCTAAAATTCACATGGAACTACAAAGACCCAGAATAGCCAAAGTGATCTGAAGAACGAACAAAGGTGGAAGTATCACACTCCCTAATTTAAAATATATTACAAACATAGTATTTAAAACAGCATGGTCCTGGCATAAAGACAGATATAGAGACCACTGAAACACAAAAGACAGACCAGAAATAAATCCATGCATATATGGTCAACTCATCTTTGACAAGTGTGTCAAAGAACACACAATGAGGAAAAAATAGTCTCTTCAACAAATGTTGCTAGGAAAACTGGATATCCACATACAGAAGAATGAAATTTGACTCTTACTTTACATCATAAACAAAAGTCAACTCAAAATGGATTACAGACTTATATGTAAAACATGATACTCCTAGAAGAAAATTTAGGGGAAAGCCTCTTGACATTAACCTAGGCAAAGATTTCTTGGATATGATACCAAAAACACAGGAAACAAAGCAAAAGTAGACAAGTGGGACAAAATCAAACTAAAAATCTCATGCACAGCAAAGTAAACAATCAATGGAGTAAAAAGGCAAGCTACAGAAAACATCTGCAAACCATGTATCTGATAAGGAGTTAATTTCCAAAATTTATAAGGAATTCTTACAACGCAATAGCAAAAAAACTCAAATAATCTGATTAAAAACGGGCAAAGGACTTGAAAAGACATTTCTCCAAAGAAGTCGTATAAATGGCTAACATGTTCATGAATAGATGGTCAATATCATGAATTATCAGGAAAATGCAAATCAAAATTACAATGAGATATCACTTCACACCTTTTAGGATGACTATTATTTAAAAAAAGATAGCAAGGTTGTGGACCCCAAATGTGACCTTCTTTTTATCAGGTTCTGAGGAAATACCCCAGAATGAAACAAAACGGTGGTACTAAACTTGGAAAGCCTAACTACAGCCTTGATCATGTGTGGACCACCAATAATCCCTGGGAGTACCACTGTGTGGGCCACTTAGGAAGTTCACTGAAATTCCCACATTTTCCATGCTTTACTCTAGGAAGTAACCACAACTCTGGACATCTCACCAAAACCACCAGCATCATCACCAGAGGACTGCAAGAGCCCCAACGTGCAGTCCTTCACAATCATCTGGCATTGGAAATGATCTGGCTTCCCCAGAGGGTACTTACACAGTGGTTGCAAGTAACTGTTCCCCAGAATCTCTGACATCTGTACCATCGCTTAGCATATTCAGATCACAAACTGGGAAATCACTGCACCACCACAGCTGCCCTCATACCACTGACCTGAGATACTTTTGAATCCATGGCCTGGAATCCATTGAAAGATTGCCTCCTAATGTAAAGTCTTGGTTTTAACCTCTTATCCATCTACTAATCTTTCTCCTTCTCTTTATTTTTAAATGCATTCACTTGATAAAATGCCTCATCAAAGAACCATCCAACAACTATCAGTCAGGCAACACACCCAACAAAGGGTATGAATGGTCCTCCAGGAAGAAAAACACCATGTGCACTCTGGACCTGAGGACTGTTTCACTCAGCCATCCGCTACTTATCTTTGAGTTGTCCAAGAACAATCTCTTTGATCAAATGTACCCCACATAACCTTAGGCTGGCTTGAATAAGACAGCTTGACCCTAAACTCTTTACATGAACTTCCTACACTATAACCTTTTTTCTCCATATTGGGTCCAGACCCCAGCCTCACGTGCCTAAGAAAGACAACATTCTCTGCCTCGACTGTCCTGTTAATGCAACGCTTGATGCAGTTCACTGGCTTTCTAGAACTCTCCTAGCAGTATTTAGCACCCTGCTTCCTCGTTCCATACCTACTGTCTCTGAATATAAAAGTTTTGCTTCTCTACTCCTTCCATGAGATGTTTCTGACTCATGCACCACCAACTGAATCCTCACATAGGCTGGATGCTCTGACCACCCATCCACTTCCTACCTGATCCTTCCCCAGGATGACTGCTTCCTCCATTTATGCATGTCCTCCAAGTCTTCCCCTAGGTTGGAAGGCCCTCATGCTGAGTCTTCCCCTAAGAGGAAGACTGCACCCACAGACATCAACTATGTCCTCCTCCAAGATCACTGCACACTCCATCCATCCACCACCCACCAAGTCCTGCCCTAGTCAAGATTCACGCTCTACACATGTACTTCCCATCAGGTCTTCCTCTAATCTGTCTGTATCCTCCACCTGTGCACTTTCTGCCAGGCTGTCTGCTAGGCTGGCTGGACCATCCACCCATTTACCTCTTGCCAAGACCATGTGTAGGCCGGATGCTTCCCACACACATGCACAGCCTGCTGCATCCTCCTTTGAAGGAATGTTCCTTCCACAGATGTACCTCCTACTGGATCCTCCCCTAGGCAGGATGCACCATCCCCTAATGAACATGCAGCAGGATCCTCCTCTAGGCTGGCTACATTCTGCATTTATGCACTCCCTGCCATTTCCACATGTGAGCTGGATACAACATGCACCCATACATCTTTAGCCATGTCCTTCTAGAGTGGATGTTCCTTAGCACTAATGGACATCATGCCATGATTTCCCATGGGATAAATATTTCTTCCTCTGGAGTCCTAACTTAGGATGACTTCACCCTACATTCATGAACCAAATGATTAGCCCTGACCCCTAGGTTGGCTGCATCTTCCACCCATGCACTTCCTGCAAGCTTCTCACCTAGGCTGAATACTCCATCTACCTACACACCTTCTGTCATGTTCTTTCCTGGGCTGGCTACACTCTCCACCCATATTCTTCCTGCCATGTATCCCAAAGTGGGCTGCAACATCCACCCCTGCAGTTTCTGACAGGTCCTCCCAAAGGCTGACTACATTCTGTACCCATGCAACTCATGCTGGGTCTTCCCCAGCCATGTCCTTCCCAAGACTGGATGCTCACTCCACTCATGCCATCTCCTGGCTAGTCCTCCACTAGGCAGGCTGCTTTCTCCAGCCATGTACCTTCTGCCATGTCCTCCCCTGGGCTGGATGTTCCCTCCATCCATTCACTTCCTACAGGATCCTCCTATGGGCTTTCTGCACAATTCCCCCATCCAAGGTCTGCCGAGTCCTTCGCAAGACTGGATGCTCCTTCGACCAATCCACTTGCTGCCATTAACGCAACTAGACTAGCTGTAGCCTCCACCCATGCATTTCCTGCAGGACCTCCTCTGGGCTGGCTGCATTCAACACATATACACTTCCTGTCATATCCTCCCCTAGGCTGTATACCCTCTATCTCTGCATTTCAGCCAGGTCCTAGGATGACTGTACCATGCAGCTATACACCACCTTCCATATCCCCACCCACCAGGCTGGCTTCTCTCTCCACACAAACATCTTCTGCCAAGACCACCCTTAAGCTGGATGCTCCCTCTACACTTCCTGTTGGATCTTCCCCAAGGCAGGCCACAACCCACAAACACACACCTCCCTCCATTGACTCGACTAGGCTGGAAGCTAGCTTCACCCATGCACCCACTTAAGCTGGTTTCACTGTGCATTGAAGCATACCCTGACAAGTTCCCTCCAAGTCTTCTCGCACTTTCAACCTATTCATTTCAAAGTCCTTAGTCATTAGGGAAATGCAAATCAAAACCCAGTAAGACACCATTTCACACCCACTGGGATGGCTATAAGATAAAGAAAAGAAAAATAATAAAGTTTAAAATGGATATAGAGAATATAGAAATCTAATAACATTTCTTGGGATAATGTAAAATGGTGCAGCTGTTCTGGAAACAGTTTGGTGGTTCCTGAAGCAGTTAAAGATAGAATTACCGTATGACCTAGCATTTTTACTCCTGGATATATACCCAAAAGAACTGAAAACAGGTGTTCAAATAAAAACTCGTACATGTCTGTTCATAGCAGCACTATTCACAATAGCCAAAAGGTCCAAATGTCCAAACAACCCAAACACCTGTCCACTGATGAATGGATAAACAAAATGTGGTACAGATACTCAGTGGAATGTTATTCAGCCATTAAAAAGGAATGGAGTACCGATTCATGCAACAACTTGGATGAACCTGAAAACGTGCTAAGTGAAAGGAGCTAGACACAAAAGGTATGATTCCATTTACATGAAATATCCAGAATAAGCAAATCCATAGAGACAGAAATCAGATTAGTGGTTGCCAGGGCCTGAAGGAGGAAGGAATGAGGATTAACTTCTTAATTGGTATGGGTTTCATTTTGCAGTGATGAATATGCTCTGTTATTAAACAGAGCTGATGATTTCACAGCATTGGGAATGCAAAAACATTCCCCCCAAATCCTAAAATTCAAGTGGATGAGGACAAACCATCAAGAGACACATTACCTATATGGTATCAGTGTATGTGAGTTAAAAAAAAAAAAAAAGAAGCAATGGCACAGCATCTGACTAAGTTTATAATAGAGAATAGCAAACTAGTCACTAGGTACTCACTGGAAAGAACAGCTGCAGTTGGGAGGGTTTTGGCTTTTCCATAGCAGGCAAGTGCAAGGAGTACACCTCAAGAAGGACCAAAGGTACTAGAGCAGAAGACCACCGTGAACTTTCAAAACTGATACCTCAGTGTTTCCTTCTAGGGCAAGACTCCACGATTAGCAGAAACTCTGGGGCTGGAAACAATTCAGGAGGAAATGGACAAGAGAGATGAAGGAAAGGAGAAGGTGCAAAATTGTGTTGTCCACTCATGTGGCCACTGAGCACTTGAAATGAGGCTAGTCAGACTTGAGATATGACGTAAGAGTAAAATATGTACCAGATTTCAATGATTCAGTACAAAAGAATGAAAAATAGCTCATTAATAATCTTTATATTGCTTCCACATGGAAAATATAATATTTGGGATAGACAGAGTTAAAAACATATTATTGAAGTTAATTTCACGCTTCTTTTTACAAAGAATTTTGACTACTAGAAAACTGTTAATTACATTGTGTGGCCAGTATTACATTGCCCATGGACAGCACTCTATTATTACTGACATCTGAGATGCCTGTTAGACCTCAAGTGGAAAAACCGATTACACAGCTGTATGAATGGAAGCACAAGGGAATGATTAAAAATGAACATACATATTTGAAATTCATCAACTTAAAGTGACATTTAAAAACAGGAGTCTAGATAGGACCCCCTAGGAAATGAATGCATGTAGAAAAAAAATGACCAAAACCTAAAGCCTTGGAAATTCTCACACACAGAAGTATGGAAAATGAGGAAGTTCCAGGAGAATACAAGGTGAACACCAAGAGGGAAATCTTTAAAGACCAAGAAAGAACATGTATCAAGGAAAAGGAGTGATCAACTGTATTAAATGCTGCCAAAAGGTCAAGTAAGATGATGTCTAACATGTTTCCATTGGATTCTGCAGTGTGAAGGTCTGCTATGTGATGGTATTTGGTCCTTTCTTAAGGAGAGAGAATAGGTAGGTCTCAAGGTCAAAGGAAGGAAGAAGAGCTTGTGGCCAGGTGGAGCTATGTAGATTTTGGTGTGGAGGACCTGAGTTAAGGACACTGGATTCGTGTCCACACTCAGGCATATCAAATGCCCAGGAGACCTATTAAAACCATAGGATGAAGTAGGATGGTTGGATCTTTGATTCCGCCTGTAATGCTGGCTCACTGAAGGAAGGAACCAGACCTAAGGCCTCAAGTACTGCTTTCCTCGGCCTCTCGTATATGAGGGGGTGTTCTGTGGTCAGGGCTACCTCCAGGAATAAAGTGTAGCTTCCTAGATATACATCCCTGGGTGTTTCTAACTCTCTGGAGCTGGGCTACAGAGCTAAAGACACATACACACCCACCACTAACTTCTGCAGTGCCTATGGCAAAAGTAAAATGGAGGCCACCAGCCCATGTCCAGGATCCCTTCTTCTCATGGCCATTATGTCCTACACCATGCAGTGCTTCACACCTAACACTAAGAGCACCTCAACCCACACCTCCAAGCTTTGTCTACCCCTTGCTCCCACAAACAGTGACCACATAGCCACCTTTTGTGCCCAAGATTGAGCATATCATAGGCCCAGCTCTTCTATCCTTCACAATGACTTTGAGAATAGGACCTTGCTGGCCCTGGAAGTATCCTTAGGGAATTAGGGTACCTGATATATTTTCTACAAAAGTAACAGGGTGTCAGGAGCCTCATCACCTTGTCCCTGTGGACTTTTAGCTCTGGCATGAAGAGCAGTAAGGAGAGCCTAATACAGGGCTCAGCACTATGACCCTTCTTGACCAGGTCAAATGCCAGTACTGGCCATATACCAGAAAAGTAAAAGAAAAGAGAGGAGAACCTAGAGATTATTGTACTAAGTGAAGTAACTAAGAAAGCGAAAGACAAATAGCATATGATATCACTTATATGTGGAATCTAAAATATGACACTAATGAACTTATTTATGAAACAGAAACAGACTCACAGACTTCAAAAACAAACTTATGGTTACCAAAGGGGAAAGAGGGCAGGGGATACATTAGGAGTTTGGGATTGGCAGATACAAACAACTATATATAAAAGAGATAAACAACGAGGACCAACTGTATAGCACAGGAAACTATACTCAATATCTTGTAATAAGCCATGATGGAGAAGAATATGAAAAAGAATATATATCTATGTATAACTGAATCACTGCTGTACAGTAGAAACTACCATAACATTGTAAATCAACTATACTTCAATTTAAAAAAAATACTACTCAGAGTATATGTAAACCTGGCCACAAAAAAAAAAAAAAAAAAAAGAGAAAGAGAGAGAGAGAGGAGAAATATGGAAATGAGGGAAAGGGAGTTCATTTTACTGTTTTTTTTTTTTTTTCCACTCCACTCACTTCAATGTGGTTTCCTACCATGTTTCCACAGCTTAAATTTTTGAAAATCAGCTTAGTCACATCACAGAAATGATGCTATGATCAAGGCGAAAAAACAACTGAATATATATCCTGTTCACAGCATGTTATATGCCCATCCAATTCTATACAAGTGTCTACACACACATACACAATCATGCTCACATATCTGCTCACAAACTCAGTCACAACTATTTTTTTAAACGAGATTATCCATTAACATCCATTAATCTTAATATCCATTAATATTGAAGCTCAGGCAAAACGAATCATCATCACGGTACGACGGAAAAAATATTTTTTCACTTAATATTTGACCATTTTAGCATGTCAGTCATTAACCTTGAATAGTTGCCCAGCCCCCTTTCTCCCCATCTTGTAGGCTTCAGAAGCCCCTGTTTCCTCCTCTAAAAACCAAGACCTTCCCCCCAGGCTTCTGACCTCTGTCTGCTGTTTCCTCCTTCTTGATTCTGAATCTTCCTCCCAGCCCTCCCTATTCCTATCTGGGTTATCCTCCTCTCTCATACACTTGATCATGCACTGCCTCTTCCTGACACTGGGTACCTCCATCACCCCTCCCATTCTCTAGACACCTTGGGTTAAACTCTAGTTCTCTTATCCAAGTTGTAAATTACCTATGCTAAGAGGGTATGAACTGTCCAAATGGGAATTTTATGGTCATAACTCCATTTCAAATAAAGGCCATAAATGATGACCCTTTGTCCCTTCTAAAGAGTCAACTAGCATGCTACTTTCTTTTAAACCTCCAAATATGACATAAAATTAACAATTTTAGAGACCACAATAAAAAATTACATTAAAAAATGAAACCAACACTTCAAGTTTTATTTATTAAAAAAAATCATTCTATGAAGAAATAATTGCCTATAATTTTTCAAAACTGACTGAAGATATCAAGCTGCAGGATTAAGAACCCCTACAGAACTCAAGCAAGCAAGATAGATACAAAGAAAACCATGCCTGGAAACATCAGAGTAAAACTAGTGGGAAAAATATAAAAATGTCAATGAAACACACACATACACACACAAATCGCAAGATAAATGGTAATATACACTATTTTCATGGACAAGAAGATTCATTATTACAATAATATAGACTCTGCAAAATAACCTATAAATTCAAAGCAATTTCAAATAAAACCCCAATGGGATATTTCATGCAATTTGACATATTAGTATGTATATGAAAAAGGAAAGGGTCATGAAATATGAATAGTATGAAAATATTCCTGAAAAAGAATGATGTGGGATATTTGCCCTACAAAACAGAGGCTTTTTATAACAGTGTGGTATAAGTGCAAATAGAGACAAATGACCCATCTGTACAGGAAAGAGTCTAAACATAGAACCATGCATAAATTAAAACCTATTCCACTTCAGGGCTATGGTGCTAGATCATGGGAAAAGGAAGAAATTGTTATTGATTTATTTACTATAGATTTATTTATTTTATTTATTTATTTTTGTCTGGGATGGGTCTTCATTGCTGCGCGTGGGCTTTCTCTAGTCGCGGCGCGCAGAGGCTACTCTTCGCTGCTTGTAGTTGCGGTGCGCGGGCTTCTCATTGCAGTGGCTTCTCTTGTGGAGCATGGGCTCCAGGCACGCGGGCTCAGTAGTTGTGGTGCATGGAAGCCCCCGAAAAGAAGGAAAGTTTTAAATGCTACTGGACAATAGGTTATCCATATGGAAAAAAGGGAAAAAATGGGAATCTCTCCACTAAATTGTACACGGAAACAAATTTCAGGTAGATTATTCTGTGACAAGTAGGACTTAAAGCATATAGAAAAAAATAAGACTATCTTATATACATTGGGACTAGTAAAAGATTTCTTAGTTAAAATATAAAAAGCACGAACTATAAAAGATAGTCAAGGGGGCTTCCCTGGTGGTGCAGTGGTTGAGAATCTGCCTGCTAATGCAGGGGCACGGGTTCAAGCCCTGGTCTGGGAGGATCCCACATGCCGCAGAGCAACTAGGCCCGTGAGCCACAACTACTGAGCCTGAGCGTCTGGAGCCTGTGCTCCGCAACAGGAGAGGCCGTGATAGTGAGAGGCCCGTGCACCGCGATGAAGAGTGGCCCCTGCTTGTCACAACTAGAGAAAGCCCTCGCACAGAAACAAAGACCCAACACAGCAAAAATAAATAAATAAATAAACTCCTACCCCCAACATCTGTATTAAAAAAAAAAAAAGATAGTAAAATTCAGCTGCATAATAATTTTTAAACTTTTAGTTATTAAAGGAGGGTATTGGGACTTCCCTGGCGGCGCAGTGGTTAAGAATCTGCCTGCCAATGCAGGGCACACGGGTTCCAGCCCTGGTCTGGGAAGATCCCACATGCCGCGGAGCAACTAAGCCCGTGCACCACAACTACTGAACCTGCACTCTAGGGCCCACAATCCAAAACTACTTAGCCTGTGCGCCACAACTACAGAAGCCTGCGCGCCTAGAGCCCGTGCTCCGCAACAAGAGAAGCCACGGCAATGAGAAGCCCGCGCACCGCAACTACAAGCAGCCCCCCCTTGTGCAACTAGAGAAAGCCGGCGCGCAGCAACGAAGACCCAACGCAGCCAAAAACAAAATTAAAAAAATTTTAAAGAGAGTACTTATAAGGTTAAAGAACAAGACCAAACAGTGGAAGTATTTGCTCCACGTGAACCAGAAAAAGGGTTATTCATAATGCACGTTTTTTTCAAATAATGAGTATAAATAGGCATTTTACAGAAACATAAATGCCCAAAGACAAGAACAAAAGAAGTGTTTACTTTTACTTGTAATTATGGAAAAGCCAGAATGAGATACCATTAAAGAAAATTTCGTTCTATAAAAGGCAAATTGGAAAAGGGAAATTTCAGCTCAGGAGCAGAGGCAGGCCATTTTCAGGGAGCAGGGGGCCGTTAATCAAGGGTTAACAGCAGATTAAGTGCTGACTGCTGGAGCCATGGGGAGGAGAGGCTTTTAAATTGCTCTGAATCTTGGTTAGAACTCTTGGAAACCTCACAGGTGAACACGAACAGGCAGCTCAATCACTGCAGTGGCTGTCTGTCTGTTCCACGTTTGCTTCTAGGAGGTTGCTTACAGAGGGTCACAGCACAGTAGGTGGAGGGTAGGGGTGTGCCTGCTCTCCTGGAGAGGCAGGGCTCGGGGCATCAAGTTCAGGCAGCAAGACGGGCCTAACTCTCGGAGGACTAGGCTTGGAGTCGAAGCTCAGGCAAAACGAATCATCATCACAGTACGACGGACAGCTGAGCACAGAAACCCCCATGAGGGAGGAGAGGGGCTCAAAGCAAGAGACCTGAAGGAGGAGATGCTCTCAACACACTGCCCAGCAAAATGAAAGGAGAATGTGCCACGAGAGCAGAAGAGGAGGCACTAATGCAGATGGCATTACCACCAGGGCACAGGGGAAGAGCAGCCTTCCTCAGGTCAACCTAGGGGGGAAGCAGGACTCAGGCCAGCCGGCCCGGAGTGGAAAAGGGCAGCAGCGAAGCACCGTTCTTACCTGTGTGGCGGCTCAGGAGGGTCGGGCCTGGTGTGGGGTTGCGGCTGGGAAGACCAGGGTCTGGCCGGGATGCTGGACTCCAGACAGAAGCCTTGAGAAAGGAGTCTGCTGCTGGGCTCAGACTTTGGAGTAAACGGCAGCAAAAGCTCAGACCTCTGAGTCCTGGAACCTCTAGGAAACGGAAAGCACGTTGGAGGATTCCGTATCCCGGCAGGCTCTTCCTGGTGGAGCTGCTTTTGGGCCCGTGTTTACCCTAAACCACGGTCCGAGCTCGTCCATGAGGGAGCCAGTGCCCCGTGTGGGTCGTCCCGTGGCGGCCTCGCTCCAGCGTGCAGGTTCTTGATTCTGGTCTTTCTGGGCCCACGTACCTCTGAGGTCTGAGCGACAACCCGTGCAGCCTTGTAGATCAGAACCTTGCCAGTCCTAAGGGTATCAGTAGCGGCAGAAACGACCTCGTACTTAGACCCACTGGCCACCTCACCCTGCATGAAATCAGACTGCTGCTGCTTCTCTCCTCCTCCTCGTCTGACCGGGCGGCCATAATGCCAGGTTCTCAGAAACAGAGGTACTCTGCTGCAAACGCTGGCTCAGGTAGAGCCAGGGTTAGTAGAACGAGGAAGATGGGCGGGCCCTGGTGGAATCTTCGCTTCTGATTGGCGAGCTGGATATCACCTGACACTCATCTTCCCAGAGTCCAACCCAGATCCTTCTGGCAGCAAACAGGAGAGCGTGCACCACCGCTTTGGGGTCTGCCCTGGACTGGTCAGTAATATTAATTTCCTCAGTATTTAAACATAGCCCCTAAAAGTGTGTGACTGTGTGTAGGAGGGTGGGGTCTCTAGATAAACATTTTGAGTGACCCCCAAATCAGCGTGTCAGCATCACGCTGGTGGCTCAAACCGAAGAAATGACTTGAAAGAAATACCACACTGGTCAGAAAGAGATAAACCCCTAGCTAGGTCGTGCTCATGGAACTGGTCAGAACACTGGGTCCATGGATGACCCCAGACGGAACAGTCCTGGGACTCCTCCTGGCATCTGGATCACCCCACGCCGAATTGGTGTGGGTTTAAGAGTTGGAGCGTGGCTTTCTGAAAGGGGAGAAATGGGATGGGGCCCCACGCTGTTCTTGAAATGTTCAGCCCTGCTGCCTCGTGGTTCCCAGGCACCAGAGGGAGTTTTAGACAATTTCCCGGAAGACTGCTTCGGCCCACCTGGCTCCTTCAGGCAAAGGCAAGGGTTGCCTGGAATTAAGAGTGGTACTGCCCTTAAATACACATCAACATTTGTATAGGCTACATAGTAGTCTAGTGATGAGTGTATGCTATGTATCTGACCTAGTCTTCATTCTTGGCCACCGATGTCTAGTTTCTGTTAATATAAATATGTTGTGATGCACAGACTTCAAGTTTAACATTTGGACATTTATTTTTAGTCATTATCACAAAAGGGTTGCATATTTAGTACCCCAAAAAGAAAAGCAAATATAAGAAAACTTGAACCTAAATTTCCACACACCCATAGGTAACTACTGCAAATGTTTGATTATATGTTGGCAGAACAGCCATTCATTTATTTCGTAGTTTTTCTCTTGTTTTATAAAAGTAGAATTATTTATCCATACAAATTATTTTGTAACTTGTGATTTAGACCTAGAAAACCCACTTTCCATGTCAATTAATAAATTTACACAAGGCCATTTTGTAACTAGAAAATACTCCATTTACAGAAGAAACCTAGATTTCTAAATATTCTTACATTGCCAACATTTGTGTTGTTTTCAACTTTTCACTCTCTAACACATCACTGAGACACACCCTTCCTGCTAAAATTTGCTCATAAGTTTGCCATTGTTATGCATAAATTCCCAGAAGTGGAAATTGTTGGTACATATGTAATTGTACCAACACATATGTACCAGGCACATATGTAATTCTTTGATAAAAATACTGGCAAGCTGATCTCCTGGAAGTCATTTTTATAACGATTTTGGCAAAATGGAATGGGATGTTTAATGGAATTCATGAACAACTGGAAACACAAAACAGAATGGAATGGTATTTAGAGTGTTAAATAATATGGAATGTAAAGTGGATTTGAAATGTAGTATAGAAGGGGATGAAGTGGAGACTGGTTGCAGAGGAAGCTGGAATGAAATGAGGAATAGAATATGGACCTGAACAGGGTATGGAAAGGAAAATTGAATAGGATGGAAATTGAATGGAATATAATGGGAAAATGGAATGGAAAGGAGAATGGAAATAAATATCTAATGGCATGCAGAATAAAAAATATAATGTCATATGAGAAAAGGAATGAAATGGAATATAGAATAAAATACAATTTTAAAGAAAAAGAACGAGGGCTTCCCTGGTGGTGCAGTGGTTAAGAATCTGCCTGCCAATGCAGGGGACACGGGTTCGAGCCCTGGTCGGGGAAGATGCCACATGCCGTGGAGCGACTAAGCCCACGTACCTAGAGCCCGTGCTCTGCAACAAGAGAAGCCACCGCGATGCATGAAATAAATGGACTATGAAATATACACTGTAGACTTTTAAATAGATGAAATAGAAAAAATGGAATGGGATTTGGATTGAAATATAAAATACAACGTTTTGAAGGATGGAATAGAAATTGAATAAAAATGAAACAGAAGATGGAAAATGAAATACTGATGAATCAGAGGATGCATTAAAATGAAGAATAAATTAAAAGAATGTGTTTAAATCAGTTACTGCTCCATAATTTGGTGTTGTGAAACGACAATTATAGATTCTGTACATCTAGTATTCAGACAGAGCTTGTCTCTATTCCACTATATCTGGGCCCTCAGCTGGTAAAATTTGAATGGCTGTGAGGTCATGAGGGAAGAACAATCAGTGATGATGCCTAGACTTTGGCCAGAGAATCTGGGTGGATGATGGTACCACTTAACTGAAACAGGGAAAACTTGCTCAGTAGAGGAGTAGATCGGGAAGAATGGAAATTGGTGATTCTGTTCTGACCATGTTGACCACTACAGTCCGTGTGGTTGTGCTAGTCGTTTAGAGGAATAAACACCCCCAACTTATCTCATAACATTCCATTAACTCTAGAGGGCAACTTTCACCAGTTTCATGGATCCAGTAGTCCTCTAGGGTATCATTTCAGGTTACTCTCTGATATCTATCCCTTTACTCCTTTCTGGAATCTGTCTGGGCCTTAGTTATGATCCTTGACTTACTAAGATACCTCCATTTGTCCTTGCTCTCATTTAAAGATTATATATATATATATATATATATATTCCTATATATATATATGTAAGGAGAAATATATATATAGAGAAAATATATATTTCTCCTTATATGTATATTTCTCCATACATATTTCTATATATAAATAAATATTTATATAAAAATTATAAAATTATCTTCACATATATAAAGATAATTTTATTTTTTAAAAATATATATTTCTATATTTTTGTATATAAAGAGAAATTTTATATATATTTCTCCTTTATGAATATATATAATTGCATTAAATATATACTTTTATATACAATATATATAAACATAATTTCTCCATATATATATTTCTTTAGATGAGGGCAATATATGTATTTTTTTCTTTCACTAATTGATTTGGCTAACCTCTAAGATCTCAAACTTTCTTCGATACAAGACCCTCTCCTCTTTAACTCTTCTGGTGTATCTTTAATGCTGTCTTCTTTCTCTTCCCCAACTGCTCCTGTTTAAACAGTATATATATATGCTTAAAGAAAAAGAAAATTCTGGAAGGAAGATTTTTTTCCTCTTTGTACTTTATTTTCTGAATGTTTTCAATGAATATACATTACCCTTATATTCAGGAAAAAATACAGCTATTTACATTTTGAAAAAATATGAGTTTTAAGTGTTTAATTAGGTTTTAAGCTGTTGTAAGAAAGCAGACTCTCTCATGTACTACTAGATGGTGTTTTAAATTCATAACATTGACAGATGGAAATTTGACACTATATATTTAAAGTCATAAATATGAAATCCATTTGACACTATAATTCTTCTTCTAGACATTAATTCTGAAGGAATACTGATGTATACCCACAAAGTTGTATGCTCAAAGGTGATTATTACAGTGTCAATTTTTTTTTTTTTTTTTTTTTGCGGTACGCGGGCCTCTCACTGTTGTGGCCCCTCCCGTTGCGGAGCACAGGCTCCGGACGCGCAGGCTCAGCGGCCATGGCTCACGGGCCCAGCCGCTCCGCGGCATGTGGGATCTTCCCGGACCGGGGCACAAACCCGCGTCCCCTGCATCGGCAGGCGGACTCTCAACCACTGCGCCACCAGGGAAGCCCGTGTCAATTATTTTTAAAAGTCTGAAATTATCTCATTTTCCAAGAGGACCCTGGATGTCCATAAAATAAACTTACGCAGCTTCCACATGGTTGTTTCTAAGAAGTTTTAATGACATAGGGAAAAAGCTATATTATACATGTAAAAAACATGATAACTGTATATACCGATCAATATTTATATCTATTTATCTATCTATGTATCTGTCTACCTACTTACCTATCTATCCATCCATCTATCTATCTTAATTTCCTTTGGTTTCTGTAAAAAAATTACCATAAGTTTGGTGGCTTAATATAACAGAAATGTATTCTCTCAAAATCCTAGAGGCCAGACATACAAATTCAGTATCACTGGGACAAAATCAAGGTATGGGCAGGCCTGTAGTCCCTTTGGAGGCTCTAGGGGACAATCTGTTCCTTGCCTCTTCCAGCTTCTAGTGGCTCCTGGCCTTCCTTAGCTCATTGCCATTATCACCCCAATCTCCACCTCTGTCTTCACATAATCCTTCTCTGTGTATTTGTATCAGATCTGTCTCTGCCTCTCTCTTATAAGAACATGTGGTTGCATTTAGGGCTTACCTGGATAATATAGAATAATCTCGTTACCTCAAGATCTGTAACCTAATCACATCTACAAAGTCCTTTTTAGCCATATAAGGTAACATTAACAGGTTCCATTGATTAGGACGTGAATATCTTTTGGTGGATCGTTATTCGACCAACCACACTATCATCAATCTCTCAACCTACCTATCTTTATACCTACCTAGCTTTTTACATATATTAGGATCTCATTCCCTAAGGAGCAGTGGTTCTCAACCAGTTACATTTTGTCCCTGAGGAGACATTTGGCAATTCCTGGAGATATTTTTGGTTGTCCCAACTGTTGAGGGTGGAGGTGCTACAGGCATCTAGTGTGTAGAGAACAGAGATGCTGCTAAACTCCCTCAATGCACAGGACAACATCCTACATGGAATTATCTATCTGATCCATAACGTCAAGAGTGTCAAGGTTGACAAACCCTGATGGAGAAAATTTAGACAATTCAGAAAAGTTGATAACAAAATTTAAATCCCAAGCAATCGTGCCAGTGATTGATAACTATTGTTCAACACTTGATATGTCATCAGAGTGAAGTCACAGGAAGATGGCAGAGTAGAGAAATCAAAAAATCTATTCCTCCACAAGCAATGATTAAGTTGGCAAAACTATCAGTATCAATTTGTTTTTGAACTCTGGAATTTAATTTTAAAAACTTAGAACAACGAGAGAGTGCTGATTTCTAATTTTGGTAAGAGATCTCTGTGGTGATTTTGGTTACCTGCCTACCATCCCCATTCCCCAGCTAGGCAGTGGCTATGTGGATGGCAGTCTGTATTCCTGGTTCAGCTTGCTGGTGTCAGAGGGAGAAATATAGACATAGTTCTCAGAGTTGTGGTTGTGCATTTTGGCCTGTTTTGTGGTTCCCTGAGGAATCAGCTCAGAGATTTGTCTTTGCTTCACCAACCTTAGAACTGTTAGGGCTGGAGCAGCCTCCCAGGTGAGCATTTGTTGAAAGCATTTAAAAGCAAATAATACCTCTCACACAACTCAATATCTAAAGAACAACCAACCTGACTAAAAAATGGCAGAAGATCAGAATAGACATTTTTCCAAGGAAGACACACAGATGGCCAACAGGCACATGAAAAGATGCTCAACGTCACTAATCATCAGGGAAATGCAAATCAAAACCACAATGAGCTCTCCTCACACCTGTCAGAATGTCTATTATCAAAAAGACAAGTGTTGGCGAGGATGAGGAGAAAAGAGAACACCTGTGCACTGTTGGTGGGAATGTTAATTGGTGCAGCCACTATAGAAAACAGTACAGAGGTTCCTCAAGAAACTAAAAATAGAACTACTATATGATCTAGTAATTCTATTCCTGGGGATATATTTGGAAAAGACGAAAACTCTAATTCGAAAAGATACATGCACCCCAGTGTTCATTGCAGCATTATTTACAATAGCCAAGATATGGAAGCAACCTGAGTGTCCATCAACAGATGAATGGATAAAGAAGATGTGGTGTATATATATACAAATAGAATACAATGGAATACTCAGCCATAAAAAAGAATGAAATTTTGCCATTTGCAAGAACATGGATGGACCTGGAGGGTATGATGCTTAGTGAAGTAAGTCAGACAAAGACAAATACTGTAGGTTATCATTTATATATGGAATATAATAAAATAAAATTAATTAATATAACAAAACAGAAACAAACTCATAGATACAGAGAATAAACTAGTGGTTACCAGTGGAGAAAGGGGTATGGGGAGAGGCAAGATAGAGGAAGGGCATTAAGAGGGCCAAACTACTACATATAAAATAAATAAGATACAAGAATGTAATGTACAGCACAGGGAATATGACCAATATTTTATAATAACTTTAAATGGAGTATCATAAAAGTGTCAAATCATGATGTACACCTGAAACTAATATCACATTGTAAATCAACTATACTTCACTTAAAAAAAATACTACCCACAAGCCCTTGAGGCAGAAGATGGTGGAAGGAGCGTGGAGCATGCTGTGGATAGGTGACTTGCCCAGCCCTGAGGTAGGAAAGTCTCACTGCCAAGGAGACTGAGACTCCCAGAGCGGGCTGCTTGTTGTGCTGATGCCTGCCACCTTGGTGTCTCTGTGTAAGAAGAGTCTCACGCAGATAAAGAGGTTTCCGGGACCAAGTTGCTTGCCCTGACTGGGTCCCCTTTATCCTGTTCCTCTCCTGCCACACTCCCACCCCCACAGACCCCTGGGTCTCTGGATAGGGAGGAGAGTCTTTGGCCCACAGGAACAAAGACTTCCTGGATCCGGCTGCATTTGTGACTTGGATTTTCACCATTCTGATAGGCGTGCTGTGGGTCCCAGTTCACTTTTAACTACAGGTTAGTCAGCCAGCCTTCATTAAAGCAGAACTGTTACACAAATGAAATCAAACATAAATGAAAAGTAAAATCTGCCAAAGGGCAAGAGCAATATTAAACATAGAATTTGGGGGTTTTAGGGCTTTTATAAGATCCCTTGAGGCTATTCACAGCCAAACCTCAAAGTTGGACCAAGAAGGAGCAAAGTCTGGGGTCTTAAAATTTCCTTTTTCCCATTAGGGAGAAAAAGCCATGTACAACTTGTATTGGAAGGTGTTTAAAGCATCCTGGAACAAATCTGGGATTTTCTGTTGTTAAAATTCACAAGCAGAGCAGGAAGAAGGTTGTATAAAACATTAAAGGTGGGAAAAGTCAATGCAAGTAGAATACCTAGGCAGAGCACTACAGATTGTGCATATCTGGTAATCCCGGTATCTTTTTGAAAGGAAACAAAAGCTATTATAAAAGCCCTTTTTCTTTACTATAAGAGCCTCAATCCACCAACAATTCATTCAGATGAGGTTAATTCTTCTTTTATGCCTAAAGCATCCAAGTAGGGCATTCCTGTATTTTCACCATGTAAATCCCTGTGATATTAATCTGATCAACAGTTGGGTCTACGTTGGGGAGTAAATAGGTCAGTGGGAAATCTTGAGACAGTTATGGAGAATAACGTATTTGACTCACCTGACTGAAGGATACAGGTGATACTAATTTGGGGAAACAGGACTTTCTGTATTTCATCTTTCCTGTCTTTAAAGTAGATTGGGCTCCACAAAGAGAACCTTAAGTTCTGCTGTATAATTTCAAATCTTTTTTCTATCTTCTTTTTTTATTTTGGCTGGTGAAACAGAGTCTCTGACTTTAAGGCTGCCTGAGTGTGAGTTCTAGTTTTACCTTTTAAAAATGCCACCCTGAATTCTGGAAAGACAGGTACAGCAGCCAAGATCTGCTTACATAATCATGGTTTTCCCTCAAGGAACCACACTAAGTTCTCAGGGTAGAGAGTCAAGAAATATCCCTCCTGGCTTTGGCAGAGGGAGGGGAGACTAACCATCAGTAAACACTCCCATAACCTTCTCCATAACAAAGTCCTACTTTCCAGGATAAAATACTTCTCTAGAGCATAATTCTGAAATCTTATCCTGGCTGGAAGAGGGAATTCCTCCTCAATCCATCCCCTACAGTCTTCCTGGCCTCAGCTGTTGGGGGGAGGGAGGGAACTTTAAGAAAATGAATTGGGAATGTTGCAGTCTAAGTAGTAGGAAAGAGGCAAAAATGATATATCACTGGAGGAGGGACAGAAACCATTGTGAAGGCCACAGCACTGAATCACAGGCCTTCTAAAAGACTGACAGTTAATCAGAAGGTTATGGCATGCTTCCTGTCCTCCATACCCTACCACCAAATCAGCAGGCTCCAATATAGTAACAATGGGTAACAACTGAAAAAGCTGTAAGATACACTCACTCTGAGGAGCAGTGTACAGAGAAGCCCCAAAGCCAAGATGGGGAACCAAATTAAGGATATTAGAGGAATCTGATGCTTCTAGTACACATAGTTATGATGAACATTTAAAACAGCCCACCTCTTAGCCAGATTAACACAACTCTTCACACTAAAAGACTATTTACCTCAATTTTATTACCCAAACATTTATCTTTCAACAAAAAAATGACAAAGCATATTAAAATGCAAGAAAAAAAAAAACACAGTCTGAAGAGACAAACCTCAGAACCATACTCATATATAGTACAGGTATTGGAATTAACAGACAATGAATTTAATATATCTATGAGTAATATGTTAAGGTCTTTAATGGGAAAAGCAAATAACATACAAGACCAAATGTGTAATGTAAGCAGAGAGACAGAAACGCTAAGAATCAAAAAGAAATTCCAGAAGTCAAAACAGAAACAGAAATGGGAAATGCCCTTGACTGGCTCATAGTAGATTCCACATATCTGAGCAAAAATGTGAGGATAAGTCAGTGAAAACTTCCCAAAGTGAAATGCAAAGAAAATAAATATTAAAAAAAAGTCAGAACAGAGTAACCAAGAACTGTGGGACAATATAAAAGAATGCAACATACATGTAGTTAGAATACCAGAAGGAGAAAAAAGAGAAAATGGAGCAGAAGAAATATTTGAAGTAATAATTACTAAGAACTTTTCAAAATGAAGGACAGGTAACAAATCACAGATCTGGGAATCTCCGAGAACACTAAGCAAGATAAATATAGGACAAAAAGGCTACACCTAGACATATTCAATCTGCACATAAACAAAGACAATGAAAAATTTTGAAAGAAGTCAGGAAAAGAAAGTACCTTATTTATAGAGGAATAAGGATAAGAAGAATTACAGTGGACTCCTTGTCAGAAAACATGTAAGCAAGAATAGAGGGGTATGGAATATTTAAAGTGATGAAAAGGGATGAATTTATCCTTCAAAAGTGAAGGAGAAATAAAGACTTTCTCAGAAAAGAAAAAAATGAGGGAAATCATTGCCAGTAGACCTGCCCTGCCAGTAATGTTAAAAGAATCAAATCTTTAGGTATAGGAAAAAATATATATATGTATATATACTTATATATTTATATATCAGATGTATATATCTCAGAAGATTTGATTTTCATTGAGCAAAACAAGCATCTCAGAATAAGTGAAGATAAAATATTTTCTTTTTCTTAATTGATTGACCTAAAATATAACTTTCTTTAAAGCATTAATAATAACAATGTATGGGGTGACTATATCATATAGGTAACTGAAACAAATAAATGCAAGGTTCCAAAGGAAAGCAGGCAGGAACTGAGAATATTCTGTTATAACCTTATAGTGTTATGTGAAGGTAAACTTGGACTAATTAAAAATATGTGTATTTTAAATGCTAGAGCAAGCACTGAAAATTTTTTAAATAAATATAAATAATATGCTGAGAGAGGATATAAAATAGAATAAAATAAAATGCTCAGTTAACACCAGAGAAGGCAGATAATGATGAGGAAAAAAGAAACAAAGAGGAAATTTAATAAATAGAAATCAGGGACTTCCCTGGTGGTCCAGTGGTTAAGACTCCACACTTCCAATGCAGGGGGTGCGGGTTAGATTCCTGGTCGGGGGAAACTAAGATCCCACATGCTGTGCGACGCAGCCAAAAAATAAAAACAAACAAAAAAAGGAAAAAAAAAAACAAATAGAAATCAGTAACACTGGTGGTAGATATTAATCCAACTATATAAATAATCACTTTATATGTGAATGGTCTGAACATCCCAACCAAAAGACAGATTGTCAGAGTGGATAGAAAAACTAGACCGACTATATATTGTCTAAAGGAAATTCAATTTAAATATAAAGACTCAAGGAGGTTAAATATAAAGAGATAAAGATACCATGCTAACATTAATAAAAAGAAAGCTGGAGGGCTTCCCTGGTGGCGTAGTGGTTGAGAGTCCGCCTGCCGATGCAGGGGACACGGGTTTGTGCCCTGGTCCGGGAAGATCCCACATGCCGCGGAGCGGCTGGGCCTGTGAGCCATGGCCGCTGAGCCTGCACGTCCGGAGCCTGTGCTCCGCAGTGGGAGAGGCCACAACAGTGAGAGGGCTGTGTACCGCAAAAAAAAAAAAAAAAAAAAAGCTGGAGTACTATATCAATGTCAGATAAGGCAAACTTCAGAACATGAGAAATTCTCAGGGATAAAATGAGGCATTATCAAATGATAAAGGAGTCAATTCATCAAGAAGACACAGAAATCCTTAACATATATATACCTAACAACAAAGTATCAAAATTCATGAGGCAATACTACAAAGCTACAGGAATCAAGACAGTATGGTGCTGGCACAAAAACAGAAATAGAGATCAGTGGAACAGGATAGAAAGCCCAGACATAAACCCACGCATATATGGTCACCTTATCTTTGATAAAGGAGGCAAGAATATACAATGGAGAAAAGACACCTCTTCAATAAGTGGTGCTGGGAAAACTGGACAGCTACATGTAAAATAATGACATTAGAACACTTCCTAACACCATACACAAAAATAAACTCAAAACTGATTAGACAGCTAAATGTAAGACTGGACCCCTGATCAGAGATTGTCTGCTGCCCACATTATTCCCACTCCTCCCAGCCATAGACCTTTTGTCTCTTAATTCCTCTGGAGGCTGAGCCCTGCTCCCAGTGGAACAGACAGCCCAGAATCACCTGCCCTCCCCCTGATGGAATGTTCCAACTCCTTGCAGTCATCTCTTGACTGACCCTCATCGTGGGATCCCTCTGATAGCAATAGCCCTAACTATGTAGAGTTCACATTGGACAGTGACTTTTAGACACGTGGTCATCCTCCATCAGCATCTTCATCACACTCAAGGCAGTTTTCAAATAGGCTGGTTAGTAGAGCATGATTTGGCACAGAACCTACTGGTTTCGACGATATAACTCTGAAGTTAGAAAGGGGTTTTTGAATTCACCTTGATATCTGCATTAGGATTTTAATTGAGTGTCTTATTTGAAACGGAACACATGTACCTATAAGTGAGAATACCTATGTGGTCAAAATCAAAGCCTCTTTTACAAATAGTTAATAAGGAAACACCATGGAAATCACTGTACAAGCAAACATCTAGAGAAGCTGAATTCCTAAAAATTCTGGAATACTTCTAGAAGGTAGAAAATGGTTCCTTGGCAGTCACACTAGCTTTGATTTAAAAAGAAAGAAAAAGAATTCACCATCCTTCCAGTGCCTCTTATCTGTGTACTTTCCCCAGAAGAAAATGCTGGTTTTCAGGGTGTCTAATGGCACCTGTACAGGTGTTCCATCGTATTCAGTCAGGTGGTGTGTAGCAGGGACTCCCATGTTAAGATATTGACCACGCACCAAAAGGAAGGAGAAAATTCTCAGCCTACTGAGATTACAGAGGCTATTGCAAAGGGTAGTGTAGAGAGGTGCTACTGAGTGAAGAAGGGTGAGCCCTTCCTGCAGATATTTTTCAGGTTCCTTTTGAAAATGAAATATCATCCTGTATTGGAAAGCACCTATCACATTTTAGGCTTTTGAAAAAGCTGGTTAATTGCAAGATGAATTTGCACTTCTCAGAAACTTCTCCAAGAAACAAAGAGGGTTGTTACCATACAAATTATATAAAAATTGCTCTGTATTGAGCACATATTATTTTAACAGTTTGTGGGAGAGACTGCAAATGTTCATCCATATCTTGGCTTCCTCTACCTCCTAGATTCCTGGAAATACTACATTGCCAAGTGCACTCATAGCTAGAAAAGATCGTGTGACTTAGCCCTTGCCACTGAAATAGAAGTGAAAGTAATATTTTTCAGTTCCAGGCTAAGACAGTTGAGAACCAGTTTGACACTTGCATGGTTTTTTGTCTATTTGGCAGCAAACATGGAGAGACTATCTTGAGATGGTGGAACTATAAAAGATGGAAGCACCCTGGAACTCCACTTCAACTGAGAGCAGAAAGCCCCTGCCAACCACATCCACTTTATGTGCAGAATGAATAAATGTTTGTTGTTTTAAGCCATCCAAATTTCAGATTAGGAGAAACTTTATCTTATGGATACACAGCTACTCTTTCTGGTGTCAGACGTATTTAAATATTTCCATTACAAAGGTAACAGTACAAAAAGCCTTCTTCCAAAAGATAAAAAAATCTAACAAGACAGATAAATCACAATTCCACTCTTTACAAACGTTCCTCGAAAATTCAGCCCTTTTTCAGAGTTAACCACAATGAACAATCTGGTGTGTTAAAGCTGATTCTAGGCTTTTTTCATGTATAAGTATTTAATAAGCATATATTGTGATTTTTTTAACAGACATGGGTAGTGATGTATATAGTCTTCTCCCACTTGCCTTTGTTAATTAATAAATTAAATGATCAGCTAATAAAATGAAGTATTCTTCCATAGCAGGACATATATATCTACTTCACTTCTGTAACTGCTACCTGGAATTGCCATGTATGTGTGCCACAACATAACAATTCTTCCACTGATAGACACATAATTGTTTCCCACTTTATGCTATGATAAATAGAACTGAAATAAACATGTTTGAACATGAATTCTTTGGAAAATGTGCATGTTTTCTTAAAGACATAGCAGAGTGGAAACTGTATTAAAGTAGAAAATGTAATTATTTTCAAGTTTTATAAATATTGCTAAAATTTCATTCTAAAAATACCATACCAATTCATATCTGCACCAATTATTATATGTGAATACCTTACATTCTCACAGACATTTTATTTTGTCATTTGTCATAGTTATTTTAATTTATATATCCCTGTTTATCCCTGTTCAATCAATAAATAGATTGAACAGAAAATTAACATGGCTAGGCTACAGTTCCTATATATTCAATCAAACAATTAATGTAGGTGTTGCTGTGAAGGTACTGATGATGGTTAATACTGTGGTTTTAATTTTATGTGTCAACTTGGCTGGCCCATGGTGTCCAGAAATGGTCAAACATTATTCTGCATGTTTCTGTGAGTGTATGTTTGGGTGAGAGTAAAATTTAAATCAATGGGCTTTGAGCAAAGCATACTGTCATCCATAATGTGTGGGGGCCTCATCCAGTTGAAGGCCTGAATAGAACAAAAAAATGACCTCCCCCGAGCAAGAAGGAATTCTGCCAACAGACGGCCTTTGAGCTAGAAAGGAAATATCAGCTTTTCCCTTAGTATCCAGGCTGGTGGCCCACCCTGAATATTTTAAACTTGCCAGCTTCCATAATCAAAAGAGCCCCTCTTCCTCTCTTCCTCTCTCTCTTCCTCTGGCCGGCCTTCCTTCCTTCCTTCCTTCCTTTCTTTCTTTCATCTATCTATCATCTATCTATCTATCTATCTATCTATATATCTATCTATCTATATCTCCTAGTGGTTCTGCTTTTCGGGATAATCCTTACCTATACAGAACTTTACAGATGTAATTAAACCCCTAATTAGTTGACTTTAAGTAAGAGAAATTATCCTGGATAATCTGAGTGGGCCTGATTCATCAGTTGAAAGACCATAAAAGCAGGGTTGCGGGGATACATAACTAATTAAACATTTGAAATCAGTCAATGTAATCCACCATATTAACAGGCTAAAGAAGACAAATCACATGATCATATCAACTGATGCAGGAAAAGCATTTGAAAAAATTCAACACCCATCATGATAACAACTGTCAGAAAAACAGGAATAGGGTGTAACTTCTTCAAGTTGATAGAGACCATCTACAAAAAAATCTATAGCTAACATTATACTTAATAGTGAAAGACTGCTTTCCCCCTAACACTGAGAACAAGACAGGGATGTCTGCTCTCACCATTCTTGATCAACATAGTGCTGGAAATCCTAGCCAGTGAAATAAGGAAAGAAAGGGCAATAAAAGGCATACAGATCAGAAAGAAGAAATAAAACCATACCTGTTTGCAGATGACATGATTGTCTATATACAAAATCCCAGGGAATCTACAAAAAAAAGTAAAATGCCCCCTTGGGCTAAGAAGTGTGTTCAGCAAGGGCACAGGACACAAGGTAAACATATATAAAACAACTGCATTTCTATACACTAGCAATGAACAAGTGGACACCAATATTACAAATTTAATGCCATTTACAATCACTTAAATATTAGATACTTAGATGTACCTTTAACAAAACATGTACAGGACTTGAATGGTTAAAACTATTGAGGCTGAAATTCTGAAAGAAATCAAGGAAAATCTAAATAAATGGAGAGACATGCCATGTTCATGAATTGGAAGACTCAACATAGTAAAGATGTCAATTCTTCCCCAACTGATATATTTACTGTAATTCCTATAAAAATCCAACCAAGTTTATTGTAAAAGTTATAAGGAAATGTAAAGGAACTAGAGTAGCTAAAACAATTTTGAAAAAGAATAACACGGGAGGAATCTGTTTATCAGACTTTAAGACATTATATAGCCACAGTAACCAAGGTTGTGTGGTATTGGCAGAGGGATAGACAAATAGATCAACAGAATAGAGAACCCAGAAATAGACTCACCTAAGTAAGTATGCCCAACTTATTTTTGTCATCTGCAAAAGCAATTCAGTATAGGAAATATAGCCTTTTCAACAAATGGTGCTGGAGCATTTGGACATTCATAGGCAAAAAAAAAAAAACCTGACCTTGACTTAAGCCTAACATTATATACAAAAATTAACTCAAAATAAATCATGGACTTAAATTTGAAACTTAAAATGATACAACATTTAGAAAAAAAGGAAGGAACATTTCAGGATACAGGGTTAGGACAAGAGTGTTTAGACTTGACCCATAAAGCATGATCCATAAAAGGAAAAATTCATAAATTGGCTCACACCAAAATTAAAATCTTGTGCTCTGTAAAAGACCCTTTTAAGAAGATGAAAACACAATCTACATACTATAAGAAAATATTTGCAAACCATGTTATCTGAAAAAGAACTAATATCTAGACTATATAAAAACTCTTAAAACTCAACAAGAGAAAAACAATCCAACTAGAAAATGGGCCAAAGGCATGAACAGACATTTCACTGAAGAGGAAATGCAGATGTCAAATAAGTACATGAAAAGGTGTTCAAAATCATTAGCCATCAGAAAAATGCAAATTAAAACCACGATGAGCTATCACTACACACCTACCAGAGTAACTAAAATAAAATAGAGTGACCAAATGCTGGTGAGGATGCAGAGAAACTGGATCACTCATATGTTGCTAATGGGGATGTAAATGGTACAGCTGCTTTCAGAAAGAATTTGGCAGTTTATTATAAAACTAAATATACAACTACCACACAACCTAGCAATTACACTCTTGAGCACTTATTCCTGGGAAATGGAAATGTCCTTTCACACAAAAATCATGCATAATTACTTACAGGAGCTTTATTCATAATAACCAAAAACTAGAAAAAACGCAGATGTCCTTCAATGGATGAAAGGTTAAACCAACTATGGTATATCCCTTCTACAGAACACTACTAAGCGATAAATAGGAATGAACTACTGATACGTGCAAAAACCCAAATGAATATCCAGAGAATTATGCTGAGTATGATTCCATTTATTTAAATTTTTAAGATGATAACTTTATAAAGATGGAAAACATATTAGTGGTGGCCAGGCATTGAGAAGAGAATGTGGGTGGGAGGGGGGTGGTTGTGGCTGTAAAAGGAACAACATGAGGGATCTTTGTGGTGATGAAAAAGTTCTGTCCCTTGACTGTATCCATGTCAATATCCTGGTTGTGTTACTGTGGGTTTGCAAGATGCTGCTCTTCAGGGGAACTAGGTAAAGGGTATATGCCATCTCTCTGTATTATTTATTTATTTGGCCACACCACGCAGCATACAGGATCCTAGTTCCCTGACCAGGGATCGAACCCATGCCCCCTGCAGTGAAAGCGTGGGGTCCTAACCACTGGACCTTCAGGGAAGTCCCCTCTCTGTATTATTTCTACTTCTCTGGTTAAACCCTGACTGATGCACTGAGGAAAAACACTTAATAAACAAAGCAAAATGAAATAACAAGGCACTTAATTTGAGCTGTCTGTGTGAGGATGGTGAGGAGGAAACAACTTGGAGAGTTTGAGGTAGTCAGTGACTGCTGAAATAGTGTATGTGTGTGGGTGTCCATAATGAGAATTTTGTCTGACTAAATTGAAGTTATTCCTCTTAAGTGACATTTAGAATAGAGACTAGAGGAAACTGGGGATAGAGAAGGAGGGAGAGTTGGTGGCGATTTGAGTTAGAAGTAGACATGAGGAAGGGGGTGATGGTTGAGGTCAATGTGAGCCACTTAAGGTTCTGTGGGCTGTGTAGGTGGAGATGTCCAGTGTGCAGTAGAAAACATGGGTCTGGTTATCAGAAGAGGGGCCCAGGCTGTAGATTAGGCTTAGCTGCATTAGTAGAGATCGTTTAAGGCCACAAATTTAGGTAAAATCAAGTGTTGTATATATAGTAGCCCACATGCTATAGTATGTCATACCCTCTCCTGTAAACACGGTTGGAAACCCAAATTACACAGCTTATTAAAATTAAAAGCTTAAGAAATCCAGGAAGAACTTCAAAGGGGAAAGTACTCACCCAGAAACCCACCAATCAGAGAAACTTTTCCTATGTTTCCTTAAGCTTTCTTTTCTAAGCATATAACTGTGCCTTTGCATATGCCTGTGTATTTGTGGCTTATACATAAAGTTAACTACCCTGATTGTTCAATTTCACCTGTTCTACCTTGGGTGCCCTTTAGGACTCTACTCTTGACAGCCTTTGTCCAAGGTTGACCTTACACTCCGCACCAGTACCCAGACACTTATCTGCTATCATTACTCTGTTTGTTTTAGTCAGCTAGCAGCTCTCCATTAACCCAAGTTTCTCTCCACATACAGAGCAGGGTGTTGAAAGCAACTTTGAGCACAGGTCTCTGAAGGCTGAGACTCCATGATGCACGCTGTATCTAACCGCCAGACAGTGGACATGAACATTTTAGACATGAGACTGCTTATTCCGGCTGAAGCTTTCTCCAAAAATCCAAACTATGAACATAAGGAAGGCCGAGCAGTCTGGGTAAAGTGGGGACTGCAAGCCCACAGCCCTTTCTTCCCCTGGGGACAGTGGGCCCTGACACCCACAGAACTCTTGGCTGCTGCCTGAACACTGCTGGGAAAGCTTGGTTCTAGAAGACCCTGCCTCAGGCATGGACTTCATCTAGGGTTGGCAGCCGTCCTGAACACACAGGACACATCCTCGATGTGATTTTGTCCTGCATTCTATATTGGCTTTGTCAGGACATCCTAAATGTCCTGTATTCAGCTTTTTCAATAAGTTACAAAAATTCAGCAGTTAGAGCTATTTTTCAACCACAGTAATTGGCGATTAAATCACTTAAGGCAACACTAGCTGAGAAGCATACCTCCACAAATAAACATCTGGTCCCTTCTGCAGGTTTGGCTGAGGGAAGATCAAAAGGGCGGGGGGGAGTTAGAATTAAAGGAAATATTCACAAAAGAAAAAGCCTGTGTTTCTGGCCACCGTCCCAAGTTATGAACAGGTAACCACCATTAACTAGAATCAGCCCATAAATGACTGCCTTTCTCCAGTAATAGGCTTCTGAAAGACAGCAAATCAATGACAGGGCCAGGCTTCTGAAAATTCAGCCAATCACACTTCTAGTCAGCAAGTCCACAGCAGCCTTACTCTAGTGGCCACAAGATCACCCCTGAAAGTCTGTCAGTCCCTAAACGCTTCCGCTTCTGAATGATCACCAATCCTTGAATCCCCAAACTAACCAAAATCTTATATAGCATCGGCTCTGGATTGTTCTGGAAGACTGAACCTTGCAGGGACACTTCTCCCTTTAGGCAAGCAGGAAGTTCAACGTTTTGCATCAAATACCGAGTTCGGGACTTCCCTGGTGGTCCAGTGGTAAAGAATCCGCCTTCCAATGCAGGAGACGCAGGTTCGATCCCTGGTCAGGGAACTAAGATCCCACATGCCGCGGGGCAACTAAGCCCATGCTCCACAACTACTGAGCTCATGCGCCTCAACTAGAGAGCCTGTGTGCCGTGCCACAACTGCAGAGTCCACTGTGCGCACTCTGGAGCCTGCGTGCCACAACTAGAGAAGAGAAAACCCACACGCCACAACTAGAGAGAAGCCTGCACGCCGCAAAGAAAGCTCCCATATGCCTCAATGAAGATCCCGCATGCCACAACTAAGACCCGATGCAGCCAAAAATAAATAAATAAAATAATAAATAAATCTTAAAAAAAAAATACCGAGTTCAATTTATTTATACTTCCTAAGTTCACAGCCCTTTCAACCAATCAACCCTTGTTTACTTGTGAGTGACAGACACACTAACATGGCCTTGAAGTTTTCAAATTCAGTCTTTTCAATTTTTGCAATGGTTGCATTCATCTAGTTTTATCTGTGTATATTTGAACCTTGAAATGCCCAGACAAAAGTGTAAATATTGTAACAAATTTTATCAACAGTACACTTTTATTCAATGAGAAACAATTCCTTTCAAAGATATTTGTGCAGCATACAATTGTCCGTTCAGTATAGAAAATGGTGGAAAGTCGGTTATAGACCAGCAAATACTACAGCGCAGCATGAGAGATGTATGATTTCCTCAGCCAGTACCAAAGACAGTAAAACAAATAAAAAAACAAAAAAACAACTCTTTAATTAAGAGAAATTCACATGAAGGAGATAAAATAGTCACAGTGGAAGTTGTAACAGTCTTCTACACTATATATGAAAGATATCAGTCTTTCAGCTCAAATGACTGTTTGAATATACTACTACCAGAATTATTTTCTGATTCCAAAACTGAAAGCAAATTTCAAAATGCCAGGGTGAAATCATAAAAAATGTAATAGCTCCATTTACTATTACAAAGATTATCAAAGATCAAAATGGTAAATCTAAATCATCCATGCTAAGATATCTAAACCTTTTTACAGCATGGCCACAGATGCATGTGATGACAATGCAGGAAACGTTTTCTTCCTTGGCTTGTGTTTTTTTCCTTTTTCTTATGAAAAAGGCTATTGTGAGTAAAATCCCTTCCAGATGAAATTTCAGAAACAGATGATTTTTACAGAGACTCTACTTGAGTTTGGAGTGAATGAAAAAAAATGTACTGGTTTTTGTAGGGACTATACGAGTTTTGGTGGAGATTGTATATATCAATACTTGTATACAGGTGCAAAAAAATTTATTCAAAGTTAAAGCAGAACATGAATGATTCTACTGAAAGTGTTGGCTGTACTTCTCATATTCTGCATAATTCTACTCAAACAGTATCTGATATCCTTTCTACTGACATTGAAATAACAGTCATAAAATTTTTCTCTTATTTCAGCATTTATACAATTTGAACATGGGAATTCCCTGGCGGTCCAGTGGTTAGGACTCTGCACTTTCACTGCCAAGGGCATGGGTTCGATCCCTGGTCACCTGGTTGGGGAATTAAGATCCCACAAGCAGTGAGGTATGACAAAGAAAAAACAAACAAACAAAAAAACGTGAACATAATGACTAAATGATTTTAGTGATTTTATTAGCATCCAGTATTTTTCAATTCTTTCTCATTCAAAAATCCATTGGCTCTCTTTAACAAGTACAATTGAAGGTTCTTCAGTTTTTTTTTTTTTTAAACACTGAATCATACTTTAATTGTGAAGGAAAAAAAAACAAATTCTTTCTGACTTATTAAATTATCTGTTGAGGGAAGCCTACTTATTTCTTGTTTTTGTTTTTATTTTTTGCGGTACGTGGGCCTCTCACTGTTGTGGCCTCTCCCGTTGCGGAGCACAGGCTCCGAAGGCGCAGGCTCAGCGGCCATGGCTCACGGGCCCAGCCACTCCGCGGCATGTGGGATCTTCCCGGACCCGGGCACGAACCCGTGTCCCCTGCATCGGCAGGCGGACTCTCAACCACTGTGCCACCAGGGAAGCCCCCTACTTATTTCTTGCTCAGAGTTTTCACTATCTCATTTGCAAATGGATTTTACAAAGTGAAAGAAAAACAGGGTTACTGAAGTACTCCATTGCTTAAAGGAACTTGTTGAATATGTTAAATAATTGATGAAAAAGTTCATCTCTTTAAGTGTCGAGGCTTTTCATAAAAGGGACAACATTACTTACGAAGGGGAAAGAAATTCTGACTTGAAATGGATAATTATTATGGCACTTGCCATGAGTATCTTTTGAAATGGATTTCATTGCTTGAAGAATCTGCTTCTTTCACTCGGATATTACTATATACACTTCCAGCATGGGAACAAGTGAAATCATACGTAGTGCTAAAGAAAAAGGGGATTAAAAAATGATAACAATGTTCTGTTCTGTCAGTGGACAACAGCAAAAAAATTTGTGGATCAACAGGTACAACACAATCCGAAAGAAAGGAAAAACAAGTTCTATTATGCTTATATCAAATTTGGAGAAAAATTCTCAAAATTGTTAACTTTATGTCAGTACATGTTCAGTATGTGAACTAAAAAAGCTGCCTGCCATGTCAGTAAACAAAGGCTGTTGCAGCCATCAGCCACTATAGCTGCCCTCGACAGTGAGCCCTGAGGGAACTCAGGATGAGAAAACACAGGATTCTGTCCCCAGATAGCTGAGGCGCATATCAAAGGAATGATTTCAATGAGCCCAGACTCTTGTATCTTCTCATACACAGAAAAGCGCTAAATTATTTAATTTGAGATGTCTGGTTTTCTTTCATTAACAGTAAGCTTTTAATGTTCCCACTACGGGTCTTTGTTGCAAACACTCCTATATATCTTGGCTCCCCTAGTCGCCTCTTCAGAGCAGTCTCTCAGAGTTATCTGAGATGCTGTGTTCTGGGCTTAAGTCCTCACTTTTGTCCACCAAATAAAACATAACTCTCAACCTTTAGGTTGTGCTCTTTTTTTCAGTCGACAAGTATACTGGCTGATAATGCTAACACTGAATTTATGTTCTCATTAATGATTCTTCAATGAACGAAAGAATGAAATAAGTTGGCAGCGACCAGTGTAGAAGCTATGCTACAATGTAAATAGACTGTAGCTGTCAGGAATTTTATAAGCAAATTTTGTAAAACAAGGAATTGTTAAAGAGAAGCAAATAATCAGGGAAATATAATTAAAGAAAGAGCTATATAATGTACATGTTCATTATTTCAGATAACCAAAAGACAATTTTTATACATATCTTCCAAGCAATATTTTTCTTTTATCTCTGTGTATACATACACATATGCAATTAAAAATTATTCAATTCAATTTTGAAAAAAAGAAGTAAGACACAAAAGGGCACATCCAGTTCTGTTCTGTTTATATAACGTTCAGGCTAAATTAAACAGTATATTCTTTATGATTTCGTACATATGTCATAAAACTAAAAGGAAAAGCAAGGAGGAAATTCAAGACTCAGAAGGTAACTCTAGTGGAAAGAGAAGGGATACAATAAGCAATGAACTCACATAGGGTATCTGATGTGTTGGTGGTCTCTTTTCTTACACATATGAGGTTCACACTCTTTTCTACCTTTTAATTATTCTTTAAACTATGCATATATACATCTTCCTATACAAATATATATCTCAATAAATATTTTAAAAATATTTCATTATAAAGTTACCTCATAAATTCCAGGAAGTCTAAGAAGATTTTTGAAAATTATTCAACTTACTACTGATAATAAAATGCAAAACTGCAAAACTTTGTAGACACAATCTCAAAACTTGGATTATTATCATACAGAAACTACTGACTGATATGAAACTACTGACTGGATTAATAAAGATGGGTTTTACAATGAAATATTGAATTTTAAAATAAAATCCTAAAGAGTTAGCTAGCATTCCTAGACACATTAAAGTTTGCCCAGCTTTACCTCTATGGAAGTCCTGGTTTTCAGAAAATTATAATGAACTATATAACTCATTATTGCAATGTGTTAATCCAACAAAGTATCCATGTTGCTGCCATTAATTCTCTTTTAGTTTCACCATCACATCTTTACTCCACGCAGAGATACATTTTATTTCAATGCCTATGTCAAATTGATAACTGGAAGTGATATGTCACTCTAAAATGAGGAAAGCTGTCCACAAGCAGTTGCTAGAGAAGCTAAAAATACATTTTCACAGCTGACGTGTTAATGGGGAAGTTAACTCTGCCAGCAACATGAAATGAGAAACTCAAGGCATTTTGAGCATTTGAGAGGCAGCTGATCTCCATTTCACTGGTATTTACCCTTGCTGCACTGGGACCTCTGGCTGGGGACCAGCCTGCTACCTCTACTGTGACTGTAAGGCCCCCAGTCCATCTCTGTACTGAAGGCAGAGGACTGGAGGAACCAGCAGGGCTTTCAAGACACATCTTTCCTCCTACCTACCACGGAGAGAGAAAACAGCGCTTTTCTGTGAGGGGAAAACCTGCTACTCTATATATGAATGAGCTAGATGTTGTCAGTAAAGCCTTCGGAAAGAAGGAAGCCTAAAAATAATAACCAAATCACTTGGAAGATTTCCCAAGATATTAAAGCAGCATCCTCAGTTTCAAGGCCACCGTCTCCACCGACTTCTCCTGAAGTTCACTAGGTCAGGGAGCTCTAGTGCCCGGAGGAGCCGGTCAGGGAGGAGGAATGTGGGGCGAGAGTGAGGAAATGGCTACAGGACTCGAAGATACGAAGATACACGGGATAAGAGGCTCAGCCTTGCCTTCGAGTTACTACGGCTCTTTCTTCTTGGTCCTGAGTTATCCTTTTTGTCTATTTTCATTGATTGAATAATGGCATCCTTGCAAAAATTCACTCCACCCGTTGCTCTGTGATCACAGAAGGGCAGATGTATCGTAACTGGATCTTCATTCCTCTCTGAGGTGGAGCACACCACCGCTTTCAGAGTAAATGAAGAGGATATATTGAATTCAGAGCGAGAGTCTCCCATAAATGAGCACACCATAGTCTGGAGCACTGCCTAAGTGTAGATTGAGTGTAAATGGCCTTCGGTGGAGTATGTAAATAATTCATTAGGCAGGAAATGAGAATCGGCCATTTTACTATTAGAAACATAGTGAGATTCTTTTTTTCTTTATGAGAAAGCTTTTCATGACCGATGAGAATCAATCATCTGATCAAATGCCTTTTCGGCCTTTTGAAACAGCAGAGTGCTAATGCATTTTCCCTTCTTCCTCTTCATAAATGTGAATTCTTATTACACACAGTCTATTGTTGGTAAAGAGAAACTATCAGTCTGGCTTCAGAGTAAGCAGGACACTCTCGAGAGTTATAGCAGTGCCCCACCCCTTCTCTGGCCTGATCTGCCTCAATTTAGTTCCCTCTTCCAATATCCTGAGGTTCTGTAGCCCAACAATTCTAGGGTAGGATTTATTTCACTGTAACAGAGGATAGATTTTTCAAAGGACCTGACCTATGAAATCTGTACTTGAGCAGCACCAATCTCCTCAATTCTTCTGACAGTTTTCCCAACCAATAAGCAGTAGTTTCCCTAAAGTTCTCTGAAATGAAGTCACACACACACACACACACCTGTAGATACTGTGTTGTAATAACATATTTCAAATTTAACTTAATGCCTGGAAGAGAATGTTTAATTGCTTAATAATAGGTTCTTATTCCTTTAAATTGAAGGGAGAAAAAGGTAAGAAACTAGAGAGAGAGAAAGAGAGTGTGAGAGAGAGATCAAGGTGGGGAAGACAGAGAGGTAGGGAGGGAGGGAAAGTGGAATTAGGAAAAGGTGATTTGAAAAAAATAAGTCTGAGAAAGGGGCAGCATGAAAGAATTTTCCTCTTTGGTCTGAAGAATCTATCATAGTGTTGCTGATGGTCTTGGATGAGATATTTCTGGGGAGATGGGGCTGGGAAAGTTCTGAGATGATAGCACTGCCTCTGTCTAGTCACCACCACACAACCCAGATGCATATGGTTCACAGGAGCCTCCTAGGAATTATATTACAACAAAAACGTAATGGTGTCTGTCTTTGGATTTTGTGATTTTTAACATTTTCTTTGTGCTGTTCTACACATTCCACAATGTGGAAACCATTCAAATATTAAATACTTTTAAAATGATCATCCAGACTCTTTTAGGTGTTATCATAGATCCAACTCTATGATCTATCCAACTCTTTGGGTCTAAGAGGGCCTCATCATTTAATGAGTTACTCCTCAGAATTATTAGTACCTTAAAAAGTAACACACTGATTTTTTTATGATTATACAGACAACATTATTATGGAATTTAGATAAGCTACAAGCATAAAAACAGAATTAAAAGACATACCTAAAACCTCATCACTTCATTACTCAGAGTTACTATTAATATTTTATGTATTTTAATCTTTTTTTAATATATAAAATTATTTACTTATTTTTGGCTGCATTGGGTCTTCGTTTCTGCGTGCGGGCTTTCTCTAGTTGCAGCGAGCGGGGACTACTCTTCATTGTGGTGCACGGGCTTCTCATTGCGGTGGCTTCTCTTTGTTGCAGAGCATGGGCTCTAGGCTCGCGGGCTCTAGAGCGCAGGCTCATAGTTGTGGCACACGGGCTTAGCTGCTCTGCGGCATGTGGGATCTTCCTGGACTAGGAATTGAACCCCTGTCCCCTGCACTGGCAGGCAGATTCTTAACCACTGCGCCACCAGGGAAGTCCCCGTATTTTAATCTTTTAATTACCCATATACTACTACTGATGATGATGATGATGATGATGATGATAATAATGGCTAAGTGCTTTCTTTGTGCCAGATCAGTTTTAAGTATTAAATGTATTAACTAATTTACCTTTCACCCAATTCCATGTGTAGATATATCATTATCTCCATTTTGCAAGTGGGGATAAGGACACTTTAAACAATTAGGTGACATGGCTAAGGTCCCAAAGTTAGAGATACAGCCAGAGCTTAACCACTCTAAACTGCCTTAATTGCGCGTGTGTGTGTGTGTATGTATGTGTGTGTGTGTGTGTGTGTGTGTGTGTGTGTGTGTGTTGGACATTTGACTTATGCATGCATCAAAATACAACTTGAGGCTTGTAGCTCACAGCTGTTTCAAAACCCAGTTAAGAGGGTGAGTGGGGGTAATCTTTCTTTGCTACTGGGTGAACATTTTGTTTATTCATATATCCATGGATGGACACTCTACCTCTTGGCTATTGTAAACAGTGCTGCTATTAACATGGGTATGTAAATCTCTGAGATCCTGCTTTCAATTTTTTCGAATGTATATCCAGAAATGCAATTGCTGGATCATAGGGCAATCTTAATTTTTCGAGCTGTTTTCCATACCTGCTGTATCATTACATTCCCACCAACTGTGCACAAGGGTTGCCATTTAACTACATCTTCACCAAAACCTGTTATTTGTTATTTACATATTTTTTTAATGTTAATAGTAGCCATCCTAAGGTATGAGGCAATATCTGATTGTAGTCAGTTAAGTCTTTTGAGGGAGGCTTTCTCTCCTTCTGGGAATCTGACACTTCCATTAATCCTACAGTGTTTATAAGCGAATAGAAAATATAAACTATGTAAATTGTACTATCATTAGTGGCATGCAGATTTTAAGATAATCAGTAACAACTGCCACGAAGAGAGAACACATTAAATGTATTTAGAGAGAAATTTTTCGAAAGGAGCATATTCAGAATCTCCTATCTATATACTCCCCACAATCTTCAAGGAATCATCCACAACCAGATATCCTAAATTCTCAAGCCCTGAGATGATCTTTACATTTTAATTTCTTTCCATCCAATGAATAGCCAATTGCTATATCTAGTCATCTTTCTTTGTGGCAATGATAGATCTCATGCGAAGCCCCTTGTCTAAGTCTTGACTCTGACTTTCTCTAAACCAAAGCATAGCAAGCCCTAAATTTTAAATCATTTTCCATTTCAGATATACTGTACTTGCTCACAACAATTCAGGAGCACCCCAGGGTTATATACAAATTTCTGACTAATCTTCAACATTTTCACCCAAAATTCAGTGTTATATGTGTCCTCACTTTTGAATGATCACCCCAAATTTATGGGTACAATTCCCACATTATCCCCAGAAAACATCTTCATCCATTTATTTTAAGAATACAATTCTGTACTTAGAATTATAGAATCTAGAATCCTTTAGAAGGATTAACAGTAGTTTAGTCCAACCATTAATATTTTATAATTTTTCTATCAAGCTTGCCCTAATCAAGCTTCAATTTCTCCAACGAGTAGAATTGTCTCTGCCCACAGTCTGCTAACCAGAGCTTCTTGTGAAGGAAATGACCTCTGATGGTAGGAATAGGAGAAGGTAGGGCTTGCTGCATGCCAAACGGTGTGGCACTACTATTAGTTCTAATTCTTGAAGCTCTGTACCAGAAGGGAAAACTAAGCCAAAACTGAGGAATGAGGAGAATAGAAGTTTGGAGGTACAAAAAAAAAATCAAGAATATATCTTGAAGAAGTTAAGCAGAAGCAGGGAAAAGGAGAAGGGGAAAACTCAGTAATGAGGAACTGAAGCAAATTATGTACAGTGTAAAAAACTTTAGTCCTATATACTGCCCCTGTGTGCTTCACAGACTGAGAGTGGGGATGGAAAGGGGTTGTCCCCTTGTCTGGGTCTTTTGTGAGGTGCTTTTTCAGATCTGCCCATCAAAAGGCTGCTGGAGGGTGTCTATAGGCTGTCACTCCATGAGACATTGCAGGAGACCTCAGGAGTCCAGAATGGCCTAAGCATCCCTTCCTGTGTCTCAGCAGCTCTTCACTAATGACTGAGGTGGGCGGGTTGTAAAGAGGAGCCGCGCTGAACAGCTATCTGTGAGGGATTAGAATTAAGGTCCATCATCTAAAAAACAGTACAAATGAACTTATTTACAAAATAGAAACAGATTCACAGACACAGGAAACAAACATGGTTACCAAAGGGGAAGGTGGGGAGGGATAAATTGGGAGTAAAGGACTAAAAGATGCACACTACCACCTACCAAACAGATAAACAACAAGGATTTTCTGTACATCACAGGGAACTATATTCAATATTTTATAATAAACTATAATGGAAAAGAATTGAAAACAACACAATAGATATATACATGTATATGCATAACCAAATCATTTTTCTGTACATCTGAAACTAACACAATATTGTAAATCAACTATACTTCAATTAAAGAAAAAACAGGAAGCCATCCAGACAGATTTTTCTTGACGATGTATTTATGGAAAAGATTTCTGATTTTTCTGATTTACAGATTTATCTATAAAATATCATTGCTTATTAAAATCAAAGTTCTTCATAAAAAAAAAAGAATTAAGGTCCATCAGGGCTTAACTGAAGAAAGGGAAACTAGTATGCAAAATAGAAAACCAGAAAGAAGCCACCTCTTGTCTACAAAACTCAAAAGTAGGGAGCTGGGGCTTCCCCGGTGGCACAGTGGTTGAGAGTCCGCCTGCCGATGCAGGGGACACGGGTTCGTGCCCCTGTCTGGGAAGATCCCACATGCCGCGGGGCAGCTGGGCCCATGAGCCATGGCCGCTGAGCCTGTGTGTCCGGAGCCTGTGCTCCGCAATGGGAGAGGCCACAACAGTAAGAGGCCCGTGTACCGCAAAAAAAAAAAAAAAAAAAAAAAAAAAAAGAGTAGGAAGCTGGAAGCTTGGCAAACCCTTGGCACGTCAGATGCAAGGCTTTGAGGAGTATGACTGCCAGATCTGGGTATGAAGCTAATATGTTACCAGCCTTGGTCAAGATCTAATTAAGATCAGAAGTTAGGGACTTCCCTGGTGGCCCAGTGGTAAAGAATCCACCTTACAATGCAGGGCACGCTAGTTCGATCCCTGGTTGGGGAACTAAGATCCCACATGCCGCGGGGCAACTAAGCCCATGTGCCTCCACTAGAGAGCCCATGTACCGCAAACTACAGAGCCTACGCACCCTGGAGCCTGTGCACCACAACTAGAGAGAAGCCCACACGCTGCAACGAAAGATCCGTATGCCACAACAAAGATCCCAAGTACCGCAACTAAGACCAGATGCAGCCAAAAAAAAAAAAGATCAGAAGTTAGATGTGGCTTGAGCCTTACAGTATGAGTGATCTCAGTGTGTGCAGCTGAATGAAATTTTGGTAAGAGAGCAATGGATATTCACTAATTAAATGGAGGAGCACACAGTGAATAGAATGATTATCGGTCAATATTCATTGGTAAACCAAATGAATACTAGCAATGTAATCACAATGCAAACTCTCAATTTTTTTTGGTGCCTTAAGAAATATGCCCTTAAAGGAACTTTTCATTCTTTTTTTTCCTACTCTCATCTCACATTTTGTCTTTTGGCACGTCAAGCTTGAGGATACCAAGTGTTTGCCTTTGGAAAGAATTTGAGTGGCTTAAGCCAGATGGGAAATTGGACCATCTGGGGTTATCTCTGCATGCAATGTAAGTTTAAATACCGTAAGAGGGACTGGCTAACTGCCCAGATAACACCACTGATTCTCTAGATTTATTGGGTTTTTCCAAGAGCTTCACTTCACCATGGGAGTTTATTTTCAAGCAGAGTACTGTTCTGATTTCCTTGGAAGAAGAAAAAAAAAATTAAAGGAATGGATGAAAGAATAAGACTTAAAAATGCAGTATTTTATTGTTATCATATATCTCATACTAGGCTTTCAGCTCCTAAAATTATTCAAATTAGCAATAATGGGACCTCATGAGGACCAAACCTTCTAGAAAGATATGAACACTGTAACCTTGAATATATGTAGTATCCCTTTTTCTTATCTAATGTAATATTTTTTTCCAACTAAGAAGATTCCTTTTGCAAGGTTGTCTCAGGATTGTATCAGGGGAATTCCCCTTGGATGCTGTAGTGTAGTAAAGAAAATGTGTTTCCTCTACTTTCTCGCCTGGTGAGTTCTCAAGGGGTATATAAAATCAACAGCAACAAGCACAACAAAAAAGAAGTGTAATACCTCTAGAAGGGATGTCACCAATGGGACTACTTTTGCCAATTCACCTTTAGAAAAATTCTTGCACGGTGACCCATAGGCACTTTGTCTCTTGAAAGAGTCAGGTTTTGTGATTCTAATGCATTGACCAGGTTGGATTTTAAGAGATACTCTAAGCAGGAGTCCAAATAAAAGACTCACTCAAGGATTTGTGGACAGAGACCATAACTTTCTTGTTCTTTAGCTTTGCTGAATACTTAATACAGAGCTTGACACAGAGCAGTAGTTCAAAGATTAAGTGAACAAACTATTTTCTTATCTGTTCCTACCTCACTCCTAACTCCATATTTTTTATTTCTTTTGCCTAAACAACTCATTATTTTTCATTATATCATCATTTCTTTTTATTACTGTTTCTCCTGCTATATATGCTCCTAAACTTCCTGGGTGTCACATCAACTTTTCTCCATGTTTACTTTCATCTTTCCATTAGTGTTTGACACATTCATAACACTGCTAGGTAATTTCACCCTAGCCAGGTCCCAAATACTCCTTTCTGCATATGCTTACTAAAGGTTACCCCCTCCTAACATTTAAAGATTAAAGTATCAGGAACAACCTTATCTAGCTTCGTAATTCCTAAAGAAGATTTAATTCTTATCGTTTAGGTTAGGGAAGAAATTCAGATTTATTTTCATATTGGGTTGGCCAAAAAGTGCCTTAGGTTTTTAAGCAAAAACAAAAGACACATTTTTCATTTTCACCAAGAACTTTATTGAACAACGTATTCACCCTTTTGTTCCACTACCTTCTGCCATTTTTCAGGCAACTTCATAATTCCATCTTCCCAAAACTTTTTACCTTTTTGAGCAAAGAACTGTTCCAGATGCCTTTTACAGTCTTCCGGGGAACTGAAACTTTTTCCATTAAGAGAATCTTGTAAAGACCGAAATAAATGGAAGGTGCAATGTCTGGTGAATATGGCGGATGAATCAGAACCTCCCATCCAAGCTATAACAGTTTTTGCCTGGTCATCAAACAAACATGTGTTCTTGTGTTATCCTGAAGGAAGATTATGCGTTTTCTATTGACTAATTCTGGACACTTTTCGTCAAGTGCTGCTTTCAGTTAGTCTAATTGGGAGCAGTACTTGCTGGATTTAATCGTTTGGTTTTCTGGAAGGAGCTCATCATAGAGGACTCCCTTCCAAACCCACCATACACACAGCATCACTTTCTTTGGATGAAGACCGGCCTTTGGTGGGGTTGGTGGCAGTTCACTTCGCTTGCCCCATGATCTCTTCTGTTCCCCACTATTGTACAGTATCCACTTTTCATCACCTGCCACAATTGGTTTTAAAAACGGAACGTTTTCATTACGTTTCAGTAGAGAATCCCATGAGTAAATATGGGGTCAAGAAGGTTTTTTTCACGTACGTGGAACCCAAACATCAAAGCGATTCACAAAACCAAGCAGGTGCAAATGATTTTTAGCATTTGATTTGGATATTTTGAGTATGTCAGCTATCTCCTGCATGGTGTAATGCTTATTGTTCTTAATTTTTGTCTCGATTTGATGGCTATCCACTTCAACTGGTCCACCCGACCGTGGAGCATCATCCAGTGAGAAATCTCCAGCACGAAACTTTCGCAAACCACTTTTGACACATTCGATCAGTCACAGCACCTTCTCCATACACTGCACAAATCTTTTTTTTGCGTTTCAGTTGCATTTTTACCTTTCTTGAAATAATAAGGCATAATATGCCAAAAACGTTGCTTGTTTTCTTCCATCTTCAATATTAAAATGGCTACACAAAAATTCACCAATTTGATATGTCTTTCTTAAACGCACACTGATATGACAGCTGTCACATACAATCTAACAAAATTGTTTTGAATGAAGTTAAAGACAACTAAGTGCTACTAGAGCCATCTTATGGAAAAAAACGGAATGAACCTTTTGGCTAACCCAATAAAATTCACTTTTTGTAATTACATAACTCCTCAACTAAAGCTAAGAACATATATGATTGAGGCCAGCTTTGAGACCCAGTGCCCTTTATTGGAACTGATTCATATGGTAGAACATGAAATGATAAATCAGCAAATGTTAATGGCCAACAATCTATGTCAGGGCATCCTTATTAATTTGCTGTTATATTTCAGCCTAAATCCTGTACATGTGTGAGTGTGGGAGTCATGGTTTATGTTGATATGAGTTACAGAAATCACACATCAGATGAATTTTCTATTGACAATTTCCTTAATCTCAGGCAAGGTAAATTCAGGTACCTTTTCAGAAATGGTTATATCTGGCTATGTGTTGCAAATAACTGATATAAGGGAAGGATCATAGCAACAGAAATGTGTACAGAACTACCTGTTCTCTGAGTTATTATATTTTGAGATGGGGGCATTTCAGTCAAACTTATCTTTCCTTTAAGACGGAATCATAAATTCAGGCTTCTTGGTCAGTACCATGTAAATACAGGTAACCTGGTATATGCTTCATTCTTTTCTGGTTTTTCTTAGAACTAATCAGTAACTTATCAGTAACATTCTAACATCCATTTCTTTATCCATACATGGGGTTATAGTATACACTACATGTAACACAGCTAAGAAAATGACTACTGCTTTCGTCAAAAATCAGTGGATTTTCTCCACAAAGACTCCATTTGTGGAAAGACTATTCATGTGGATGGTTTTGAATAGCTTGGTTTCATACAGTGCCTTCTTCACTTTTTACCTGCTATAAACATACACGATGGCAAAAAGCAATTTATTAGTGATTTAATTAAATAAAGGTGGATCAGGAATATTCTCAAATGTTAACATGCTCCATGGCTGACTCTACTCATTGGATGTAGTACTTTTAGCTTTGGGGCAAGTAAAAGCACAAAAAGCCAAATGCTGAATGAGAGAAGATGAGGGAAAGGAGTTGGAATGAGAAACTGAGGAGCATCAAGAAGAATTATGTCTCTACTTGAGGAGGCCTATGGAGTGTCCCTGGATGACCCTATCCCTCTACTTCCATCCTTCGCCCACAGCTCACAATGACCCAGGCAGCATGGCGTGTCTCTGTGTGCAGTACAGCAGTGGTGCTAGACTACTGTGTTCCTTTCCCACCCACACCCCATCCCAATCTATTTGGTTTTGGAACAATCATCTGATTCATTTGTGACCCTCTTATGGCCTCATTAGAGTCAGCATATATTTTGATTCTAGGAAAAGCAGGCCAGACGGTACTGGAAATAGGTAGGAAGGGTCTCTCTACCCTTCTAAGCCATCTCCCTCTGTAGTTGACTGAGCACCCAGATGGTGAATTCCAGGAAGTAGACCAAGCACTTCTTGCTATCCCAAACCATTTATTTTAAATGACGAGCCTACTCATTGTTCAAGCTGACAATCAATTCCAGTTTTATACCAATAAATAGTCTAAAGAGGTGACCATCTGTCACCAACATTTTCTGTAATAGTCTGCGCTCATTTTAAGTTTCCAGAAAAGTGACTAACGCGATGGAAGAATGCCTTCTCTAGACTTGAACTAGAGTGCATACTCTTTACATCAGTAGTGTTCGACCTTGACTGCCCATTAGAATCACTTGGAAAATAGTTTAAAATCCAGATGCTAAGGCCATGACCCAAACCATTAAATTAGAATCCCTGGATGTTGGGTCCAGTCATCAGAATTTTGTTTTTTTGTTGCTTTTGTTTGTTTGTTTGTTTTTGGCTGCACTTCGCAGCTAGTGGGATGTGGGATCTTAGTTCCCCAACTAGGGAATTGAACCTGGGCCCTTAGCAGTGTGAGCACAGAGTCCTAACCGCTAGACCGCCAGGGAATTCCCTCACCAGAGTTTTATAAACTCTGCAGGTGATTCCAATGTGCAGCCAAGTTTGAGAATCACTGCTTTATACAACAGTTTGCAACTAGAAAAGCCTTGTTGAGGACTATCCGTTCATAATCATCTATTCCAGTAGTTTGTGTTTCTATAATGGACATAGATCTGAATAGATGTGACATAACACAGACCTCCAAAGATGCAAACTCACTTTGATAAGATATGAATTTGTGGCAGGTGTGATTCTTTCCTAAGTCAGATGTTTTAATAGGGGCTACGGTTCTAAGAGCACATGTCCTTTGTCCACAAACAGCTCTCAGAGCTAGGTGTTCTGATATGATGCATCTTTCCCGTGATGCATATTAGCACGTGCAGTAAAAGTCCACAGAGGCAGGCGTCATTAGCAGGATGCCAGTGGAGTCAGGAGAAAAAATCAATGCGGCTCACTCACTGCCAGCATTGGGAGTATTTGATATTTAATATTCACTAAAGTGCATGCTGAAGGGCCATTTTCTATTGATTTTCACTCTGCAGTGAGGCGGTGGGGAGGCACAGCAGTCCTTTAAAGAGCTCTCACAAGCCCATCAGTGAGGTCTTCATGCTATTATAGTATTTAGTGTTGTAACTGGTTTTAGTCTTATATTCCCAAATTCTGATGGGGTTACACATGCTACTTATTACTGGAATATTAAATAAGAGTTCAGTTCTACTCCTCAAGAACCTTAGCACTTCTGTAAAATCTTTATTTCCCAAATTTATGCACTTCTGAAATCTGCATAACTTGAGATGAAGCACTGAATCATCCCAGGTGCTTACTCTGTCAAAGCAATTTCCCACTACTCTTTGCTCTTTATCCCTTATTTTTCATTTCTTTACCTCAGTGTTAGGAAATAAAGAAAGTAAAGGTGAGGAAGGAGGTGGAATAGTATATTTCTTATTGACAACTCTCTTGAACACTTACCATATAAAACTTGGTTTAGCATCTAAAACACTGGTGGAGTTAGAATTTAATCAGTGCCCCATATCTCTAGAATTCATAAAAATCCCAAACTCTTACATTGCTTAGTTTTAAGGATTATAGGCTTTATTTCAGACCTACTTCTCAGATTCTTCTCAGACCTACTATCTCAGACCTACTGACTCAGATTCTAAATACATCATGTATCTATTCAGCTTGGGGAACCATGATTTAACCAAATGAGTTTGAACTCATTTTTCTTCGAAACTAAATCCATTCTCAACATTAAAAGGAAAATGGGGACAAAGTTGTAAAAGGAACTCTTTGTGGAAACATTTACTGTTTCCATTGTAGAGGAATAAAGATGTTACAATTGGACTACATCTCCAAAGTGTAAACGATCTTCATGAGTGCAGAAGAAATTTAGATTAAAATACATAATGTATTTCCCAAGTTTATGTTTCTGGGTCCAAAGCAGAAGTTCTTGGAAGATACACAGGTGGACTGATTCAATTACTTTTGTCAGAATTATTCAATGAATACCTGGTATTTTCCAAAAATTGACCCAGGTGTGAGGATACAATATGTGTTCTCAGGACATTTCCAATATAGAGAAGAAGAAACACAAATAAATACACTCAATTGGGACTGCAATGGCTGTGTGTATGAGGATGCTAAGGGACCACAGCAAAGGCCATCCCAACGCTTTCCTGATGTACTCATCAATATCTTTGTTGAGAAAAATTATATTTGAGTTGATTTTTGAAATGTGAAGGAATATACAGGAAAGAAAGGGAAAAGCAAACTCCAGGAAGAGGGAAAAGCACATATAACCTGCAAACAGTGCAGGGGACTTGGCAGAGACTCAACTCTCAGAATGAAAATTGGGGAGTTGCAAGTGATGAGGCCCAAGGAATAAGCCTTGTAAGTAAGGCTAAGGAGTCTGAACTTCATTCATTTGGGAAATCACTGCAGGCTAAGGCATGATCAGTTTTTCCATTTGGAAAGATAAATCTGACATCAGTAGGAGAGCTGGAATGACCCAAGGAGGAAAGACATTAGGAGGCCAAGGCAATAGTCCAAATAAGAATCTGAATGTCTTCAGCTAAAAACGATGCTGCATTTAAAAACAGCATGTTGGGGACTTCCCTGGTGGTCCAGCGGTTGAGACTCTGCGCTCCCAATGCAGGGGGCCCGGGTTCGATCCCTGGTCAGGGAACTAGATCCTGCGTGCCGCAACTAAGAGCCTGCATGCTGCAACTAAAGATCTCACATGCCGCAATGAAGATCCCGCATGTGGCAATAAAGACCCCGTGTGCCGCAACTAAGACCTGGTGCACCAAAATAAATAGATAAATAAATAAATAAATATTAAAACAAACAAAACAGCATGTTGGGTGATGTCAGCAAGATGGCAGAGTAGGAGCTCCCAGCCCTTGTCCCCCCTCAGAAAAAAATTTAACAATTACTGGGATTTCCCTGGTGGTCCAGTGGCTAAGACTCTGTGCTCCCAATGTAGGGGGCCCAGGTGAGATCTCTGGTCAGGGAGCTAGATCCCACATGCCGCAACTAAGAGTTTGCATGCCGCAAATAAAAAGATCCCGCATGCTGCAACTAAAAAGATCCTGCATGTCACAACTAAAGATCCCACATGCCACAACTAAAAGATCTCACATGCCGCAACTAAAAAGATCCCGCATGCTGCAACAGAGATCCCACGTGCAGCAACTAAGACCCGGTGCAGCCAAATAAATAAATAAATATTTTTTTAAAAAGTTAACAATTACCCACCAATGAAATAACTCTGGGAGAGTTCTGGAGTACAATGAAGAAGCTGCAGCAACCCAGGGAGCACAAAAACTGAGGATGTCCACATAGGAAAGCATAGGAATCATTTTACCTATGTCATCCTATCTCACAGCCCAGCCCAGCTTGGGGCCAAGAAGCATCACACTGGCCACGACCTCCCCTCATGGAGAATAAAGAGACCAGGAGGGCGCTAGCACCCTTTCCCACCTAGGAACTCAGCAATGCTGTGGACACTTAGAGTTTTTATCATTCAAGACCCCCTCTCAGTCTTTGACGATGCTGACCCCAGCTGATGGAGATTGCCTGGAGTCCACGCCACGGTGTCCTCCTCTGGCTGGAGATGCCAATCCTCCACTCCTTTTCCTGGTGCTGCTGCTGCTACACTCATACTAACACAACAGGCATGCAATTAACAGCAATACAATAATAGTGGGGGACTTCTATATCCCACTTACAATAATGGATGGAACATCAAGACTGAAAATCAATAAAGAACCAGCTGACTTGAACAAATTATAGACCAAACGAATGTGACAAACATACAGAATTTTCCACCCAACAGGAGAAGAATACACATTCTTCTCAAGTGCACACTGGACATTCTCCAGGATAGATCACATGTTAGATCACAAATGAAGTCTTTACAAATTCAAGAAGATTAAAATCATTCCAAGGATATTTTCTGGCCAAAATGGAATGAAATTAGAAAACAACAATAATAAAATGGAAAAAATTCACAAATATGTGGAAACTAAACAACTCACTTTTGAACAACCGATGGGTCAGAGAAGAAATCAAGAGAGAAATTAAAAAGTGAAAACACAACATACCAAAACTTATGGAATGCAGCAAAAGCAGTACTAAGAAGGAAGTTCATAACAATAAATGCCTACATTAATAAAGAAGAAAGATCTCAAATAACTTTACACCTCAAGGAACTGGAAAAAAAGAACAAACTAAACCCAAAGTTAGAAGAAAGAAAGAATCATAATAAATCAAATGGAGAGAGCAAAAATAAAACAAATAGAGAATAAAAATAGAAAAAAATCAACAAAACTAAGAGTTGACTTTTTTTGAAAAGTAAAATTGGAAAACCTTTAGCTAGAATAATTAAGAAGATTCGAATAAATAAAATAAAAACATGAAAGAGGAGATGTTACCACAGATGTCTCAGAAATAAAAAGAATCATAAAGGATTATTATGAACAATTATATGCCAACAAATTGGATAACCTAGAAGAAATGCATAAATTCCTAGAGATATACAACCTACAAAAACTGAATAAAGAAGAAATGTAAAACCTGAGTTGACCAATAACAAATAAGAAGACTGAATCAATAATCAAAAACCCTACAATAAAGAAAAGCAAAGGACCAAATAGCTTCATGGGTGAATTCTATCAAACATTCAAAGAAGAATTAATACTAATCCTTATTAAACTCTTTAAAGAAACAGAAGAAGAGTGAATACTAATAAACTCATTTGATGAAGTCAGCACCACCCCAATACCAAAATGAGACAAAGACACTGCAAGGAAAGAAAACTATAGACCAATATCTATGATAAACATAGATGCAAAAATCCCCAATAAAATACTAGCAAACTGAATTCAACAACACATTAGAAGGATCATATACCATGACTTAGTGGGGTTTATCCCTGGGATGCAAGGAAGGTTGAACATCCACAAATCAATCAATGTGATACACCACATTAACAAAATGAAAAAAAAAAAAAACACATGATCATCTCAATAGATTCATAAGAAACATTTGACAAAAATCAACATCCATTCATGATTAAAACTCTCAACAAAGTAGGTATAGAAGGAACTTACCTCAAAAGAATAAAGGTCATGAAAAACCCACATCTAACATCATAATCAGTGGGGAAAAACTGAAAGATTCCCCCTATGATCTTGACAAGGCAAGAATGGACACTCTTACCATGTCTATTCAGCACAGTACTGGAAGTCCTAGCCAGAACAATTAGACAAGGAAGGAATGTAAGGCACCCAAATTGGAAAGGAAGAAGTTAAAGTATCTCTGTATAAAGATGGCATGATCATATATGCAGAAAACCCTAAAGACTCAACAAAAAACTGCTAGAACTAATAAACTAATTCAGTAAAATTGCATGTCACAAAATCATCAAACAAAAGTCACTTGTTTTTCTATACACTAACAGCAAAATATCCAAAAAAAGAAATAAAGAAAACAATACCATTCACAATAACATCAAAAACAGTAAAATACTTGTGAAAAAATTTAACCAAGGAGGTGAAAGATCTATACACTAAAAACCATAAGACACTGAAGAAAGAAATTGAAGAAGAAACAACTAAATGGAAAAACATCTCATGCTCATGGATTGGAATAGTTAATATTGTTAAAACGTCCATACTACCTAAAGCTATCTATTAAATTCAATGTAATCCATATAAAAATTCCAAAGGCATTTTTCATAGAAATAGAAAAAACAATCCTAAAATTCATATGGAACCACAAAAGACACTGAATAGCCAGTGGTCCTGAGAAAGAACAAAAAGTTGGAGACATCACACTTCCTGATTTCAAACTACATTGCAAAGCCTAGCAGTCAAAACAGTATGGCACTGGCATAAAAACAGACACATAGACCAATGGAACAAAGAATAAAATCAATCAGTCCATACATCTATGTTCAATCGATCTTCAACAGGAGTCAAGAACACAAAATGTTATGGGGGAAAACTGGATATCCACATGCAAAAGAAAGAATTCGGACCATTTTCTCATACCATATACAACAATGAACTCAAAATGGATTGAAGACTTAAATGTAGACCTGAATCAGTAAAACTATTAGAGGAAAAGATGGGAAAAAGTTCTTGACATTGGCCTGGGATATGATTTTTTTTGGATATGACACCAAAAGCATGGGCAACAAAACCAAAAAAGAGACAAATGGGATTGCATCAAACTAAAAATCTTCTGCACAGCAAAGGAAAAATTCCACAGAATGGAAAGGCAACCTATGGAATTAGAGAAAATATTTGTAAATCCTACATCTGATAAAAGATTAATATCCAAAGTATGTAAGGAATTCATGAAACTCAATAGCAAGAAAATAAATAACCTGATTTTAAAAACTACAAAGGACCTGAAAAGACATTTCTCTATTAATGACATACTAATGGCCAACAGGCATATGAAAAGGTGCTCAACTTAACAAATTATCAGGGAAATGTAAACCAAAACCACAATGATATATTACCTCACATCTGTTAGAATGACTATTATCAAAAAGACAAAAGATAACAAGTGTTGATGAAGATATAGACAAAGGAGATCCCTTGTTGGTGAGAATGTAAATTGGTACAGCCATTATGGAAAATGGCATGGCGGTTCCTCAAATAATTTAAACATAGAACTACCATATGATCCAGCAATTCCACTTCTGGGTATATATTCAAAGGAATTGAAATCCATATCTTGATGACACCTCTGTCAGACCCCTGACCCCAGGAACTGTAAGATAATAACTTTGAGTTGTTTTAAGCCACTAAAATAATGCTAATTAGTTTTAGCTGAAATTAGAAGATAATACATGTGCCATCGCTGGATCCTAGATTTGACTCTTACCTGAGATCAAGGCATCTCTACCCAACACCTGCCCAGAGTCAGAGTTTAATCACAAGAAAGGGATAAAGAGAGATATCTGTTGGACAGGCAGCCATAGTATCTGCTACAGAAACCTTCCAATAGCACTTATCATATATTATAAATTCATCTTTTCACATAACTGCCTCTTCCCTTAAACTATGAACTCCTCATAAACATGAACCAGGACATATTCATTTTGATATTCATATTGGCTATTGTGGGAAATGGCCTATTGTAGGTTTCAATAATTTTAAAATTAATGGATAGTAGAATGAATACATAATTATCAAAGTCACAATTTTGATAAACATTGGGCTAGAAAAATGGGTAAATACAGTGGTCCAAAGTAAAAAATAAGCTTCTGTCAGTTATAGGTTTTCACTACTGTAGAGATATTAGAGTGCTTTTTTGTGTGGGTCTGTCACTCCTGGGCCCAATGCTTCCCATAGTCAATTGTATTATTTTTGATGATTTTTACAAGTGGACTTCTGAAATGACCCTTTATTTTACAAAGTTTAGCTGTCTTTAAGAGGAACCACAATTCAGTTTTAAGCAACAAAAATGTAATTCTTCACAGTATCATCAAAATTTCATGAATATTTTATAAAATTGAGTCATGAGCACTGCAATTTTCTCTTCAAATGCTGTGAGACTGAGATACTGGAAGTCGTAATAGACTATTAAAAGTTTTGGCTTCATGTTTGAAGATCACCTAAAAGATTACACCTTCCAAAAACTCTCAAGCAATTAATTATTCATCAAAATGTAAAAAAGGTTTTTGCGTGCAAAAAAGGTTTATGAATGCAAAAAGTTTTCAAATAATATATTCTTTACTTATCCTCAAAGAAACTAAACATATTAAGAATAAATCTTGCCTTTCTTCTTTGTTTTACTTATAACCAAGGTAAATGTATAGTGTAGGTGTTATTCTGTATACACAATACCAAATTTACACTTTAGATGATCCATTTGTCAGAGAAAAAAATCTAAGATTTAGTAATGCAGTAACTTTCAATAGTTGATTCTCTTAAAATAATTACTCAGTGAAATAAAGAATGAAATTAGAAAAGTTAGTGACTATTTTAGCACTATTTGATTTAAACTCATATTTCATTCTGGTATTGCAGGTATACCTCTCTGTTTTTCCTTTACAGCTAGTGAATATATGGTCTTAGAACACTTTAAATAATTCATGATTATTAGACCAGGAACCAACTATTTCAATTAAACCCAATGGTTTAACAAACCTCTCGAGAACTTAGTATCGGGAATCACAGTGCAACTAGGGGAGCTTTCTATTTTCCAATTAGAGAATAGTGGGGCCATATGTTGAAATGAAAAATTATACCATCAGTATAGTTTAAGAGGTTTTAAGGTATTAGTGATAAAGGATCTTGGTAAAAGAAAGTAGAGTAACCTCTTCCCAAAATTTTGTCACCCAAAAGAGGTAAAAGACAACAAAGGCCAATATCAAGGGCAATGAATGCAAGTGTCAGAATCAAAATCTCCGTTAGAACTAGAGTCTGAACAGCACTGAGGAGTTTGACTAGAATTCCATAGCCAGTGGGCATAGAGAAATCGTTGGATTGTCCACATTAGGAAGGATTAAAGTGTTCAGACGCCAGATACTGGAACGACTGGATCTCGATAGAGGGGATACAAACAGGTTTAACCGTGCCCATCAAAGTAGGCAGATATAGAGAAGGAAGCCATGCACCATGGGGTTGGCCTGGGAGTCCCAGTTTTCAACCCTGTCCAGTTTTGTGTCACTCAGTGTAGAGAAATGATTGTGGTAGTACAGATACCAGAGGTGGTACCCTGGTACTAATTCACACAGATCTGGTTTTCCAGCAGTATTTGAAGAACAACATTTTCAATGTGATTTTGAGAGCCAAAAGCAACCCCAAATCACCACAGTTATGTATCTATATCTATATCTATCTATCAATCTATCTATCTATATATATATATTTGTTTCAAATGGCTCTTTCTCAAGTATAGAAAAGTAAAATAATGTTAAGGAATGAGGCAGTTTTGTAGCATTCTGATGCCTTAAGCGAAAGTAGCCCTTTAGAATGATGGTTCTATTAAGCAGAATTACTCAGAATAGATCATTGAGAGTTGGAAAGAGAAAGTAAGAACATTTGAGTGAACACAGGAAAAGAATATTTTGAAGAGTGAAACTCTTCCTTAGTGGTAGAATCACTGGCTATGTGGAAACTACCATGGGATCACCACCACAGTTCTCTGCCACAGTTTTACTGGTAACTTAAAGTAATGAAATACATATCAAATCTACAAAAATTCTTGTGGCCTTCAGCAATCCCTTTATTACTTTTGTGTCTCAGTTTCCCCAAATGGAGACAAAGGGCTAGAATCCAGTGATCTGTAACATCCATCAGTCTTAAACATTGTGAGCATCCTTTTTCATACTGCTCTCCCCCTTTCTGTCTTTTGTGCTCAAATCCATCTTTCTTATTCCCTCTACTCCAGTCTTGATAAATCTCCCTGCTGTTTCTTGTCACCCCTAACCTGAAGGAAACAGCTCTAGAGACTATTAGTCAGAATTACTACATGGTCATCACCAATATCAGACAAGCAGCCTTCATCAGGGAGAGAAGGGCTGAACAAGCATGAAAGCAACAGTCATTGGACCGGAATGAATGAGCAAGAAACACTGGGTATTGCACTGGATTGCCTCCGTATTCCTTTCTTTATATGCTTTTCTTTCCTGATTCTTTTTCTTTCTCATCTGAGAGTTACAGGAATGTTTTGCCCAAACTATACAGGAATGGCTAAGCATAACAGCTTCCTGTTTTTTCCACCTTACCTCCTAGCTTGGAGGGTGAACACTAATTAATTTCCAATACACTGATTAGCTGGCTACACAGTGTGCCAGTTACCCCCAACCTCTGTGTTGTCTATAGAGCCTACTGCTTAAATATATACTAAAATGTGTCCACAAATATATATATATATATATATATATATATATATGCTATTTTTTCTTTGTTTCAACTTTAAGGAGAAGCTAAAGTTTTCCTGCTAGTGTGAAAAAAAAAATGATGGATCATGATATTTAATGGGTTTTTTGTTTGTTTGTTTGTTTTGTTTTGTTTTGTTTTGGGCCATGCTGCATGGCTTGCAGAATCTTAGTTCCCCTACCAGGGACTGAATCCAGCCCTTGGCAGTGAAAGCACGGAGTCCTAACCATGGACTGCCAGGGAATTCCCTAATGGCATTTAAATAGAGGAATCACTTATACTGGAGAGAACTAAATGTAGATGATCCTAAACTTAGTGTGAATATTGTTGTTGTTCTTCCTTTTATAAAAGAAAAAAAATCCTCAGTATGCTCTGTTGTTATTGAAATGAGCCCAAACATCAACTGTGGTCATTTTCAGGAGCTCCACATTAGTCATTCCATTTAACGCCAGATATTTAGTGCAGATTAGAGAAAGATGACAAGAGGAAAAATATAGCTTTTTGTTTAATGAAAACGAGTTTGAAAGACAACCTATGAAATGGGAGAAAATATTTGCCAACAGGGCTTAATTTCCAAAATATACAAACAGCTCATACAGTTTAATATACACATAAAAAAAAAAACACAACCCAATCAAAAAACGGGCAGAAGATCTAAATAGACATTTCTCCAAAGAAGCCATACAGATGGTCAAAAGGCACATGAAAAGATACTCAACATAGCTAATTATTAGAGAAATGCAAATCAAAACTACAATGAGGTATCACCTCACACCTGTCAGAATGGCCATCATTAAAAAGTCTACAAATAATAAATGCTGGAGAGGGTGTGGAGAAAAGGGAACCCTCCTACACTGTTGGTGGGAATGTAAACTGGTGCAGCCACTATGGAAAACAGTATGGAGGTTCCCCCAAAAAAACTAAAAATAGAGTTACCATATGATCCAGCAATCTCAATCCTGGGCATATATCTGGGGAAAACTCTAATTCAAAAAGATGCATGCACCCCAATGTTTGTAGCAGCACTATTTACAAGAGACAAAACATGGAAGCAACCTAAGTGTCCATCAACAGATGAATGGACAAAGAAGCTGTGGTATATAGAGACAATGGAATATTACTCAGCCATAAAAAAGAAGGAAATAATGCCATTTGCAGCAACATGCATGGCCCTAGAGATTATCATACTAAGTGAAGTCAGACAGAGAAGATATCATATGATATTGCTTATATTTGGAATCTAAAAAAATGATACAAATGAACTTATTTACAAAACAGAAGTAGGCTCACAGACATAGAAAACAAACTTATGGTTACCAAAGGGGAAAAGGGGGAGATAAATTAGGATTATGGGGTATATACTACTATAAATAAAATAGATAACCAACAAGGACCTACTCTATAGAACAGGGAACTATACTCAATATCTTGTGATAACCTATAATGGAAAAGAATCTAGAAAAGAAAAGAATATATGTGTGTGTGTGTGTGTGTGTGTGTGTGTGTGTGTGTGTATGTGTGTGTGTGTGTGTAACTGAATCACTTTGCTGTACACCTGAAACTAACACATTATAAATCAACTATATTGGTGCTGGGTTCTAAATGTCCTAACTACCTTTACCTTTTGCCACTCATGAGGTATTGAGGGCTCAGTTGTCTTGTTAAGGGTCTCCAATGAAATGCAACTTACGCATTAAGTAAGAAATTGTCAGAAAAATGGTCACTTAAGCCTGTGGTCTTCCCTGTTAGTTCCACATTTTCAAATTACTGCATTCTGATGCCTTACAGTACTTTACCATTTAGAAGTCATCTGTGACAAAAGCTAGAGTTAACTCCCAGACTCTGTCACTATCAATAAATCTGTTGTTTTCATGGATTAATAAAAGGAAAATAAAAAGATTAGCAAAAAAAAAAAAAGTGGAAAATATGCGTTCACTCATTCATTGAGCAAATATTGCTAGATACTTCCATGTTCCATACAACTTCCTAGGGCCAGAGAGGAAATATGGTACATAGCTCCTATTCTGAAGGAACTTACAATATGTAAGTTGACAGAAGAGAAATGTGTGAAAATGGGAGAAACAACCAGTCAAGGAAGAACACAGTGCATTCATGTATTATGGGCACAATATTTGTAGTGGCCCAGTCTGGATAGTTAACATTCATTCTTGTCACAAACAAATCTGAGGGGTTTAACACAATAATGGTTTACTTCTCATTCATACAAAGTCTGGTCATGTGGTTCTTCTGCAAAGGTGATGGAAGTCTGTGTAGCTACATCCTAAACAAATGGTGTCAAGACTGCCATTACACCATCCATTTGGCAGCAAGTGTGCAGAGTGAACATGAATCACACCCACTTTTAAATGCCTCGATCCAGAAATAGCATACTACTGCCACCTGCTTTTCATTTGCAAAAACTTGTTATATGATTCCAAATAGATTCCAGGAGTCTGGGGAATACAGTTTTAGCAGCGTGCCTAAGAAGAGGGTATAGTTTTGGTGAGTATCTAGTCAGTTTCTACTAATCTACACTCCTGGTCATCATATGTCTCTTTCACTTCTTCCCCACATTGAAAACAGTCTCCCTTTCAGGGAGATACTTCAAGGTCCCTCTCATTGCTCCATTCATATGCACATGTTCTAAGCACTTTCTGCAGTTTTGAGTGAAATAAATCTTCCCTTTGATATCCTCATAAATTCTCCCCACTCTTCCAAACCCTTTATATCTCTTAAACATAAGGAGATTCTTTTAGTTTTCTTTTCTATTCGGATGAATCTATTCCTAATTTATGAACCCCTCGCCTCTCTAATCCAGTCTTTCTTTCTCCTGCTTTGAAAGGTGATTCTTTAAATACCTAAGAGTCTAGGATCTTATGAAAATTTGCAGTTGAGAAATGATCTTTCTTGTTGGTAAGGTAAATTCTTACAGCTTCATGTACTTCTATTTACTGCTTAAGGGTTTTGCACAATCTTTCTAATTACAAACCGGAACTAAGTATATTTGAAGCCTGTTGTGTTGGGGATTGATGTGGGAGCTTTATTGGCAGAGAATATTCCCAGGTGAAAAGAGAAGACAAATATCTCTAATCCCATGTTCCTTGGGCTTCACTTAATAGTACCAAGAAATTTCTCAATGACCTGCAAACCTTCCTTTTCTTAACAACTCTGTCATTTTGCCCTTTATTGCTCTTCTTATTTTTCTATATTAATTCCCTTTCTATTCTTTTTCCTTTTTTTATCTTGATCTTATATTTGAGCCAGGGATACCCATATCTTGTCCAAATTTCCTAGGAGAGAATCTAGATGTTCTGGAACATGAAGCTAATATAATCTGGCATGGGGGACTCTTTAGGAAAAAGCATATAACATTGTCATAAGCAGTCAGAGCCTCGGAAGCAGCCTGCTCAAGTTAAGGGCCCTGAAGATTTAGCTTCATTAGTTTAATGGTAAATCTGCTTATCACAGTCCATCTCAGATCCGTTTTTCTTTCACATTCATTTCTTATTACATATTCACTAGAGGCTATATTAACAGAGTTTCTGCTACATTTATTAAGCATCGCATTTTTACTTATTACGAAACAGCTCCTTCTACAAAGAAACAGCAGTGGACTTGTCAGAAACTCTCAGAGATTTAGTTCTTAATGTAAATCTGCCTATGAATAAAATTGGAGCTAGACGGGATTCTGAACTAGACAGGCAATGCAAATTTTCCTTTGAAGGAGAGGGAGTTGAAGTTAGAGAAGCATAGATGGAGAGAGTTGACATACAGTTTTGTATTACTTATTGTGAAAAAGAATATTTAAATGCAAAGGGAATTTTGGAAGTAGTTGACAATAGTCAACTTTTTCTTTTGATCTTCAATTTCCTATTCCTACTGCTAAAGAAACACCGTGAATTAATAGAAAGTCTTCGGGCTTTAGAATTAAATAGACCTCAAAGCAAACCCTGGGTCTGACACTTACGAGCTATGAGATTATAACATCTCTGATGCACTGCTGCATCGAGTATGAATGTAGAGGAGAATATCCAGTTTGTTGTTAGGATTTCTTATAATATTTGTGGGTATGTGTGGTTACTAAGTGATACTAAATGAATCAAAGCCATCATGTAATTACTATCATTAAGCAATCAATATATGTGTATGTATATATACATATATATGATGTTAGGTATATAATGTATACATATAATTGATGATACAGTAGGCATTTAAGAAACATTAGATAAAGGTTTATAGATATTCATATTTAAGGCAGAACAATAAGCCTGTTATTTAAATGATTTTTCTCTGTAATTGATTCTCTAAAGATTTTTTTCATAAGAATTTTGCTTTATCATTGTAGTAATAACTTCATAAATTAACAAATGTGTCTTTCACTTCTTGAATTTCACAGCTTGAATCAGACTGCCACACCCCATCACTTGCCCCTCTCTCAAAGTTGCATGCCAGCAAATTTAAACTTATGTCCTTATTACACATTTGTTTTAGGAGAAATAGTCATCCAAGTGCCAACTGCATTTCCATTGTCATAAGCATTATTCTATTTAAAGTTATGAACCATCTTGAGTTCTGAGTCATAAGCAGAAACTGAGTTAGGCTGAGATTGAAAGGTAATTTAGTGGAATCCTATGTAGAGCTCACAGAATTGACAGCACCAGTACTGGAAAAGAAACAAAAATCTAGGTAACTCCTGAGGAATCAGTTGGAAAACCTGCATCAGAAATCCTGTATCGCTAGTAGTCTAGTCCAGTATTTTTCACACTTCAGGTAAGGGCTTATAACGAGATAGGAAGTCAATTTGTGAGTCCTGACCAGAATTTTAAAATGGAATGGAATGAAATGGAATAGAACGGAATGGAATAGAATCGAATAGAAAAGAACAGAATAGGATAGAATAGAATAGAACCAGGAACAGTACATTACATGAAAAATTGTAATGAACAGTCCACATCCTTGATGATTCACTAAAGATTCAATATACCGAGAGGGTCCAATTAGACAAACCTAAGTCATGATCTTGCTTTATAACATTTTCCAAAATTCATTTCATTCTACTGCAATAAACAACGAGCCCTGAATAAAGTCCAGTACTACATTAAGAGGGCCCCAAAACATTGGGCTTCTGAACCAACATAACTTACCTATGCCTGGCACGAAACACACACACTGTTGGTCTGTATCCCTCATGATTCATTCTGCTATTGGAAGTTTAAAATTTTCAGCATGTATGGCTGGGAAAATAACAGAAGTTCTCACTCTCAATCTCTCTTTTATTCCTTTTGCCCTATGCACAAATACTTGGAAAGTCCAAATACTTAGAAAGCTCAGCTTGTTTTGATATAGGCATTAACTAGGACTAAATGGTTTTCTTCTTCGGTCATTTAATCCTTGTGTTAGCACAGACTGCTTGGCTAAAAGCTAAGCTGATGTGGGCCAGGGTGAGGTCAACATGAAGCTCTGTTGTCTATGCTTACTGAGGCTTGTCCCACCTGAGCCACTTAAAAACCCACAAAGATCTAAAAAAAAAAGAGTGGATATATGTACATATATGTATAACTGATTCACTTTGCAGTACAGCAGAAACTAACAAACATTGCAAATCAACTATACGCCAAAAAAATTAAAAAAAAAAAAAAACCCACCAAGGTGAAAAATCACATGACTTATGAAAGCCTTGAAACCTGATGCCCCCTGCCTAGGTTGTGTCAGAAGCATGGATCTTTTCTTCCCCAAAATATCAGTTCAAGATTTCCAGCCAACGTGGCCAAGATGTTGGGGTATTACGTTGCTGATGAATAGCACACTTATTCCTTTCACCCAAGTTAGAAACTAATCTAGTGACAGGCAAAGGAAACTAATGGAGAAAAAAAAATCAAAGTAATTGTTTTATTACTGATAAGGCTGAAGGAAAGATTCAACTCCTAACAACAGAAAAATATACAAAGTATAAATTAACTTTAACAAATAGTGCATAAAAATTGAATGGATAAAATTACCAAATATTTTTAAGGTTCTAAGAAGAGTTTAATAACTTGAATTATATATCACATTCTAGAAAAGACACCATATTGTGATATGTGATATCAGCTATCCCTCAATTAATCTATAATTTTAAGACAGTTCCAGTAAAAAATCCCATTGGTTTCTTTTTTCCATGAAACTTAATGAATAGCATTTTAAAGTTATTTGAAAAAGCAAGAGACTAATAATAATGAAGACAACTTTAGGGAAAAAAGAACAATGACAGAGAATCGTGCTTTCAATTATTACAACATATCACAAAAATTCATTGTGGTTAAGAAAGTAACGTTTTGGCAAAAGGACAGAAAATCAGACAACAAAGAATACAGAGTACAGAAAGATACACAGAAATAAACAGGATCTGTACATGTGACAGAGATAGAATAATCAGTGGAACATGGGTTACTTATTTATCTGTATGAAATTAATTACCCAAATGAAGTAATAAAATTAAATTGGAATTATTACACCTTACCCATAAAGCAGTTACAGGTAGATTAAAACATGAATTTTTTAAAAAAAATCTAAAGAAGTACAGCACTGGACATGTATTTCAGACTTTAAGTTAGGGAAGGATTTCTTAATCAAGGCAAAATACGTACAATGTATCAAGGAAATCAATTTAAAATTTGACTCCCTTGATATTATACATGTCATAACAATAACCACAATAATCAAAAGGATAAAAGCTGGATCACTTTTCTTGGATCACTTTTCCCAAGTTGTGGCCCACATTTCCCTCTCTGAGCTACAAACAAATTTTGGAGAGATGCCAATGGTAGACAGGAGCCACAGAAGGAATCCTTAGCGCAACTTAACTGCTTGAGAAGCACAATGGAATCGAATGCTATCCAAAACACTCCCTTCTCTGTCTCCAGAAGGATTATTCAATTACTACTGGAAGATTCCCACATTTCTCCTGGCAAATCTACACACCTTGGATAATTTATCACTAGTAACTACTGTATACTGATAATTTCTTATCAGTCTTAACTACTGCCCTTCTTTCTCAATTCCATGGATCCAAAGTGAGTTTTATGAAAAATTTTCTTCTTCTAAAAATGACACATTAAGTTGGATATTTAAGTACAGTGAAAAGGTAGGGTTTCAAAAAACCAATTACCCCTATGTTTAATGCTCGTAGCAATGTTTTTGTCTTTTCTCTCAGAATGGTCACCTGTGTTAACCATTTCCCAGATGCTTCACCACTTGGCTGTATCCTAGTTCAACTCCCATGCGTTTGGAAGATTCACTGGAGTCACCTAAAATTTCCCCCATGGCAGCCATTGACAAATTGGTCAGGAAGCATACACTGATGCTCTGATCATTGGGATAAAAAAATGAAATCAATTCTGTGTTAAATTCGAACTTTCAAGAAATACTCTTCTAGTCACATTACAGTAGAAAGAAGAAACCAGACAGCTCTTCATTTAGGTTCTAAAAGATTTAGTTCATTTTAATATGAATAAAAGGAACTCACTTCATAGACATACATTACAATATAATCAATCCTTTATGTCATTTAATCCAGGAGAGAGTGGTAGGAAATTGGACCCTAAGGCAGTTTTCTTTTACTGTTGATGGCTGGATGATAGAGCAAACTACCTTGCAACTCTCAAAAATGATATATTAATTAACAGGTTATATACAACAACACAAAGACATGATGCTTTTCAAAGGAATGAAACAGGACATAAGGAAGCTGGAATATCCTCCCTCCCATGCACCCTCACACCTGCATTTAGCAATCTCCATTTGGGTGGTATGTGCAGTTTTAATAAGTAATGAAAGGAATAATGAAGCTTGCAATCTAGAGCATAAGAATAGCATCCACAGGGATTCAGCAGGGCCAAAGATAGCCCTGAGGCTGTGCATTATTCAATGGATCTGACTCTGTGATTACACACATGCAGTCACACTGCCTGTTACAGTTATAAAGGCTGACAGTACTTAAGGTTAACCCACTCCATCCCCCAAACTTATTCTCCTTTCCTCCTTGAGCACCACCCCCCAGGTAAATATGTTTAAAAGTTTAGAGTTTCCAGTTGCCGCAATTGATTTGGCTTGTCTTTTTTCAAATTATTTTAACTTTGGCACATTTAATGTAGCACAGCCGTGTGGTGAGAGAGACAGCTGGCCAAAGAGAGGGCTCCAGGGTGAACACCGTGCTTCTTCCCAATGTCAGGTCCACAACCTTGAACTCAAGGCAGCCCCTCCATTCCCAGAGCAGAAGGAGAAGCAGCCAGGAATGGTGAACCTTTCTGCATGTCATTCTGCTAATGTCCTGCAGCTCAGCCTGCAGGGATCGCCTCCAGGTGTAAGAGGATAATTCAGTGTTCACAGCCCGTTGATTTCCTGGCCACAGCTGCAGAAATGTCAATAAGGTGCCGACCGTAGCAGGGGTTGCTGTGTGATCCATTCTCTTTTCTGCTGAAACTCAGTTTGTCAGGGCTGCCAGATAGTCCAGGACGATGTTTTGTCACTATGGCCTGGGCTGGATTTGGGTCATCGACTTGGTTCCCACATTAGTTACCTAATGTTCTAGAGTGTAACCACTGTGCATATTTATATCAGGGTCTGTATCTTGGACAATTACGATGTTTGGAGATTTCAGGCCTCTGCTTTCAGAGTGTTCAATGATATAGATTACAAGATACATGACAGGCTCTGAGCAGGACGGCAGGAGAACTGGTTTTCCAGGAACTACCTCAGTGGTGTCTGTCAGGTCCCATCACACGCTGGGAAGCAGATCGTCCATTGCGGATGAAACGCTTTATGACACTGTGACTGCAAATCACATCACACCATCTCGAAGGCATACGTGCAGTTCCCCAGGGGGCCCTGCAGAGCAGCGCTACAGTCCTTACTGACTCGGGAGGGGACTGCACTACCTGCATCAGTGTCATCCCGGCTCCCCCCCAGGGGTCCAGGGGCAGGACCCGGGCCAGTCAGAGCGGGTAGGTAGGCGCCTCCCAGGGACTCCAACGAGTGCATGGGGCGGGGCTCCTGCTGGCTGCCTGTTTCCATATCCAGCCCAGTCTCCCCGTTGTACTAATGTTGAGGGGCTCCTATTTGCCTCAAAAGTGTCCCCTGTTAGACCCCAGCAGCCATGCTTCAGGGCTCCTCCTCTTTGCGCTGTCACACCCCCTCCCAAGTTACACATGGCCCCGGGGGTCCGCGCTGCTCCTATTCGCCTCGTTCACACCTTCAGTGGTTGCGCAGCTTCTACCTCCCGGGACAGGTCCACCATGGCCCTGAGGGGTCGCCCTCATCCTCTGGGACCTGGTCGCACCGGGTCTGGACCCATCACTGCTGTGAGTCTGGCTGTGCTCATCCTCGGCCCGGTCTCCCCTCTGGCCAAGCACAGTGACTGGGGGAGGCTTTTCCGCTTCGCTCTGCTCGCACTCCCTGTTCACTCACACAGGTGCACTGAGGACGAGCGGCTGCCCCTCCTGGCAACTCTCCTTTCCCTTTGCGTCAGATTCTCCTCTAACCTGTTCACAGCCCGACCAGTTACGGAGTGCGGCGACTCTCCTCCTTGCGCTTTCACACGCCCCGTCTGTGCGCTCCAAGGTGACGCCGCCGCGAGGACGGCCCTTTGCTGCTCAGCACCCGCCGTGCACATCCCCCGCTGCACCGACCATGCCTTCCTCTACCCGGTTCACATCACCCGCCCAGGGACCACGCTGCAGGCTGCTGCGCACACACGGGTTCCGCCCCGCTCGCATCCTGTGCAGCGTAACCACCGTGCTGGTGCTGCGGGGTTCCTCCTCGTGGCCCCGTTCACATAACCCCGCCACATTACGTGGTTTGCCCTGTTCACGGAGCCTGTCACCTTCCGCCTCGGCACGAAGGGTGTGAGGATTCTCCTGTTTCGTCTGTTCACGTCCCCATGGAGGAAGGGAGGAACTCCCCCTCTTTGCCCTTCTCACCTCCCATGTCAGTCCCATCTGTGCACGGACAGACCAGGGATCACCCTCTTTCCCCATTCGCTTTTCTAGTCCAGTTGTCCCAGTGCGCCGAGCGTGTGGGGCTCTTTCTATTTGCCTTGTTCACATCCGTGCCCACGGACATCATGGTACTCACGGGTGGTACCTCATCCTCTTTGTCCTGTTCACATCCTCTGGCCACTGAAGCTATTATAGTTATGGTGCTGGGCTACTCTTCTTTGCACAGAATACCCTGGTCAGTTATGCCAGTGACACCAGCATATGGTTGAGGCAGGGCTACATCTCTTTACCCCATCTGAATACCCTGCTCAGTGACATCAGTACAGTGATGCTGCCAGAATGCATCACATCCCCTGATCATATCCCTGGTCCAACTATCCTTCTACACTGATGGTGGGGGGGTTGCTCTGCTGCCCCGTTAATATTCTTGGCCAAGTCACACCACTGGTTACTGCTCAGGGCTCTTCCTCTATGCCTTGATCACATCTCTGTGCCCTGGGCCCTGTTCCCCCTCTGCTCTAGTGAGACATGGTGCTGGGTCCTTCTCTTTGCCGAGTTCACAGCGCCTGCACACTTGCAACACTCTCTGGTGCTACAGGCCCTATTCACTTTGCCCAATCACATACCCTGTCCATTTACAACACTGCACTAATGCGGTGATCCAGAGCTCTTCCTCGTGACCCCGTTAGCATGCCCTGCACTGTATTTTGTATTGATGAGAGAGGGAGGTTAATTCTCCTTGTGCCCTTCACATCCCTTGTCATTTATACCACCACACTGATGATGCTGGGTTCCTTTTCTTTACCATGATCCTGTTCCCTGTTCAGAGTCACCACCACATTGATGGTATGAGCATGTGTCTCACTTCCTGTACACCTCTTCCATCCGGGAACTGATGGTGTAGGTATCCCCCTTGCCGTACCCACAATGTTTGGGGCTTCTCATCTCTGCCCCTTTCAGAAAGCTCCTCAAGCTGCACCACTGCACTGACTGACTGGGGATCCTCCTCTATGCCCGATCACCCCACTGCTCTGATAGAGTAGGGTTCTTCCTCTTTGCCTGTCCACATCCCTTGGCCAGTTACTCCACTGCACTGATGGTGCATGGATCCTACTGACTGTCCTGGTCACTTCTCCTCCTGCCCAGCTGCACTAGTTCTCTAAAGGTTCAGGGAAGCACCTCTTTGCAGTTTCACATCACCTGTCCGGTTACATCACTGCATCTGGTTTACCCCACTCACTTACATGTCTTGTCTGGAGACCCACTGCATTTATGGGACAGTAGTTCTACTACTTGCCACATTCATATCCTCTGTCCAGCTGCTCTAATGAACTGATGATGGAAGCCCCTTTTCCTTTCCCCTTTTTGCATCCCCTGGCCAAGTACATCACTACAGTGATGTAGGGGGGGGGCTCGTCTTCACTGCCTTGCTCATATCGACTGTTCAATTTCTCTTTGCCTTGTTCACAATCTGCCATTAATGCACTGATGGTGCATGGGTCCTCCTTGTTAGCCTGGTCAAGTAGCCTTCCTAGTTACTCCCCTGGACTGAAAGGATGGGCCTTCTCTTTCCCCACCCACATCGTTTGTCCATTTCTGGAATTGTACTCCTGGGACAGGGCTCCTCCTCTTTGCCTTGTTCACATCCCCTCTCCCTTACAACACTGTGCACATTGGACAGAGCTCCGTTCTTTGCTCTGTTCACATACTCTAATTACACCAGTGCACTGATTGTGCAAGATCCATTTTTTCCCAATCACATCTTCTACCAAGATGCCCCAGGGCACTGATAGCACATGACTCCTCCTCTTTGTAATGTTCATATGTATTCCCTTCTTTCTTTCTCCACTGCACCCATAGTGCAGGTATCCTCATTCATATTCACTGCCAGGATAAACCAATGTATTGATGGACGGCCAGTCGTCCTCCTGGCCCTGTGCACAGTGTCATAACTCCACCACACTGATGGTGAAGGGTTCTTCTTTGCCCCCTTCACATTGCCCACCCAGTTCCTCCACTCCAGTGATACACTGGGCTTCCTCTCTGCCCTATAAAGAAATGACCAGGTGCACTCTGCATGTCATAACCTCAATAATGGTAAAAAAAAAAAAAAAAAGGGGGGGGGGCTGCCTTGATGGACAGAACGACTGCACTGAGATGGAGATCATCTAGAGTTAGGTGTAATCTACACCCTAATTTGTCTGCCTTTAGCTATGGCCAGACAGGGCTATTAATAGGACAGATGGTAGGAACCACGATGTCAGCTTTAAAAAGATCTGAAGTAATGGGCCTCTGTCCAGCCGGACCTTGTTGTAACTTATCCTGAGACGTACTGACAATCTTAATGGGAGGTGGAAAGTCCACAGGTTCCCACCAAGCAAGTCCCACAGCAAGTGCTACCAATTTTGGCTTGTTCCACTTTAAGAGATTTCCCAAAATGGTGTCCATGCCTATGACTAGATGGACCAGAGACAGGGGCAACTAGCACTGGGAATTTAGTTAATTTGATAGATCTGATCATAACATTGAGCAGGACCTATATGCCCTGAATGGGGCGACATAATACACCCTGGATTTTAACTGAGTTACCACAGTTTTTGAAAAGGGAGGAGTTACACAGAATAACTGTGACCTGTGCCCCAGTATCTAAAAGGGCCAGGAAAGATTGGTTACTTTGTGGGATCCAATGGACCATAAGAGTAGTTTATGTGTGATTATCCCCAGGCAGTGGGACAAGCTCCAGGGAGCTGCCGTCATCCTAGGGGAGGTGATTAGGTGACTGCTACTGTCGAAGGGCAGGGCAGGGCATGGGGCATTAGGGCCCCTAGAACTAGGAGCTGACACTGCCTCCCTCTGGCTGCGTGGGACTTCCCCTAACCAACAAAGGGAACTCCCTCCTGTATGAGTTCCAAAGATATCTAGCAGGTTTTTTAATTGTTGGATTTCATAGATGGATTAGCCCCAATTTTTTTCATGAGGGATACCCCTGTCTCCAAGTTGCCAACAGGTAGGTTTGTCGGGATGATAGCTGAGAGCCTCGAGGTGTCTCCGCAGAAGCTGACTGTGGATTAGGAAAAGGTCCTAAATTAAGAGATACCTCCTTTCTTAGAAAAGGGAACCCACCTACACTGTTGGTGGGCATGTACATTGGCGTAGCCACTGTGGAAAACAGTAGGGAGGTTCCTCAAGAAACTAAAAATAGAGTTGCCATATGACCCAGCCATCCCACTCCTGGGCATATAACCAGACAAAACTATAATTCGAAAAGACACATGCAGCCCTATGTTCACAGCAGTACTATTCACAATAGCCAAGACATGGAAGCAACATAAATGTCCATCAACAGATGAATGGATAAAGCAGATGTGGTACATATATACAATGGAATATTACTCAGCCATAAAAAAGAAAGAAAGAATGCCATTTGCAGCAACATGGATGGACCTAGAGATTGTCACACTAAGTGAAGTAAGTCAGAAAGAGAGACAAATACCATATGATAACACTTATATGTGGAATCTGAAATATAACACAAATGAACCTGTCTATGAAAGAAAACCAGACAAACAGAGAACAGACTTGTGGTTGCCAAGGGGGGAAGAGGTGTGGGAGAGGGATGAAGTGGGAGTTTGGGATTAGCAGATGCAAACTATTACATATAGAATGGATAAACAACAAGGTCCTACTGTGTAGCACAGGGAACTATATTCAATATCCTGTGATAAACCACAATGGAAAAGAATATGAAAAAAAGAATGTCTATATGTGTATAACTGAATCACTTTGCTGTACAGCAGAAATTGACACAACATTGTAAATCAACTATACTTCAACTAAAAAACCATAATGGAAAAGAATATGAAAAAGAATGTACACATATGTATAACTGAATCACTTTGCTGTACAGCAGAGAGTAATAGAATACTGGAAATCAACTATACTTCAATAAAATAAATTTTAAAAGAAGAAGAGAAATGCCTCCTTTCCAGAGTTTGAGTTTTTGAAATGGCTGCCCAGCTATGAGGTCTTGGTGAACTACCATTACCCACTGATCCCCAAGGAGAGATTTATCTGGGGGTCCCTGAGGGAGACAGTCAGGAAGTAGAGGTCACCGCCCAGAGGGAGAAAAGACCTAGAGGGTCAAGCCAGCGCTGGCTCTGATAAACTAAAACCTGTTAATTGCTGTGTGAGTTGTTCTCAAGTCAACTGGGATAGCTATTCCCTCTAGGGTCTCCTGGACTGTGTGGGCTGAGCCATAAGAGAAACAAAGGTAGGTTTATAATTTGGTGGGAGGGGAGGGGCCTTGGAAAAGTTCCATGGACTGTGGGTCAAGGAGGGCAGACTCTGGGTTTGAAATGGCTTTATGATCTGCAGGGTCAGGGTTTTCTACAAAATAATACACTGGCCCAACCATGCCAATTTTGTGTAATAATGTTTTGGCCTCCTGTACTATTTGCCATTTATCACTGGCCTTAGCAGTGATGGTGGCTATGCTAGGGTAAGCCCATTCCCAGGCCATAAAAACCCACTGTAATAATAGAAGGGGCTTGCTCCACACAGCGATTTTCTAGGGGCTCTTCTGATCTGGCTGATCAGTGGCACTTTCATCTGTTTGACAGGTGTGCTGAGTACAGGTGCGAGTCTAGCCAGAGTGGACAGAGGATCTCTGAGTACAGTATGTATTTAGGGGTCTCAGGCTATTCCCACTGACTGCCTCATTTCTTAGACCATGAGCCCGAGTATGCAGCCTATAGTAAAGACCCTTACAAACCATGATGTGCCCTTTTCCTGAACGCTCTGTACGAAGTCCCTTAAGATGGTTTGTATTTCTAGTCTTATGAAACTTCAACTCTCCATCTCAATTTCTTGCTCACTCCCAACAGTTTTTACCAGTTGGGCGTTTACCAGAAATACCTGCAGCAGTGGTTTGGTGTCGGCCTCCCGTTCTAAGGCATCCCAGTTGACCTCCACAGTGTTGTGGTCCGCCTGCAAGAGGGCAATTGTGGCACTGCCTGATCTGTTCCTATGCTTTGTTTCTAAAACCAGTTCTCAGAGTGCTGATACGCTGCGGCACTGACAGCACTCCAGAGTGTTCTCGTGGTATTTCACAAGTAGTAATCAAATCGAGCACATCAGCAGGAGTTTCTGGAGGTGCCAGGACAAGATGTTCCATACGCTTCTGGTTTTTCTCATTCACTATTGTGCCAAAGGTCTCTAAGGATACAAACTCTTAGAATCCACAGGATCCGGGGACAAAGTATAATAACAGCAAAGCAGACAACAGCAGAGGAGTTTGGGAGCGACACGGCAATGTTTGCAGGGAGCCATGGTCTCAGGGGAAAGAGTGGACCACATCGCTGGTCACCAGGTCCTTTCAGTGTAAGGATATCTAGTTAGGCAGTTCCCTGTTACCCACAGAGATAGGCCCGTGGGCCTTACACGTATGAGGAAGGGAGTTGGTTTTAGCTGAGTAGCCTCTACGGCCTTCTGCACTAGTGAAGGTTTGGCGGATCAGATTCACTTGTACCAGGAGAGCGGTAACCACTTCTTATTCCTTTGGGAGGACTTCCACATAGTATGATAGCTAACTGCCCTAGACTCTCCTAGGGACCGTGCCCAGATTAGCTGCATCATAAAGACTTAAGGGAACCCTCCTACACTGTTGGTGGGAATGTAAGTTGGTGCAGCCACTATAGAAAACAGAATAGAGCTTCCTCAAAACACTAAAAATAGAGTAGCCATATGATCCAGCAATCCCACTCCTGTACACATATTTGTACAAAACTATAATTCAAAAAGATACATGCACCCCCTATGTTCATATAACAGCACTATTCACAATTGCCAAAACATGGAAACAACCTACGTGTCCACTGACAGAGGAATGGATAAAGAAGATGTGGTACATATATATAATGGAATACTACTCAGCCATAAAAAAGAATGAAATAATGCCATTTGCAGCAACATGGACACAACTAGAGATTACCATACTAAGTGATGTAAGTCAGAAAGAAGAAGACAAATACCACATGATATCACTTACATGTGAATCTAAAATATAACACAAATGAACTTATCTATGAAACAGAAACTGACTCACAGACATAGAGAACAGATTTGTGGTTGCCAAGGGGGAGGGGGACGGATGGATTGGGAGTTTGGGGTTAGCAGATGCAAACTATTATATATAGAATGGATAAACAACAAGGTCCTACTGTACAGCACAGGGAACTATATTCAATAATATCCTGGGATAAACCATTATGGAAAAGAATATATAAAAAAAGAATGTTTATATGTATATAACTGAATCACTTTGCTGTACAGCGGAAATTAACACAACATTGTAAATCAACTATACTTCAATAAAAAAATAAATAAATAAAAACTTCTTTAAAAGACTTAAGGAACCAACTGGAGACCACTCTGCCCAGACCACAGCACTCTGAGCTAGACAGCTGCTCAGGGAGGACTCAGCTTTTTGGGCTCTGCTACAACACAGACTGGAGAACCACAGCAAAACCAGACAAACGTAACACAACGCAATGGCCACTGAAGCACAAGCTGGCCCCAGCCACCAGTGCCTTCCCACATAGTATTTGCTGTCTAATGAATTCAGTTAGTAAACCCAGAGGCCAGGTCACCCCTGTCACCACTACCCTGCTCTCTGCACCAACCATTTTAAAGTACACTCAAGATTTGTTTTAATCGCATTTGGTAAAGTATGGACATGAAGACAGCTGCCTTTCAAAGAACAGTTGATTACAAAGGGTTGCCCAGTGGACAGGAGGCCCAACATGCCACACAGGGCCACATGAGGTCATGTGCAGGGAGAAGCAGAGAGAGAGAAAGAGGAACTGGGGCTTTTATCACTACAGTAGTCAGAAGTAGCTCTACTGGGCTACTGGGCCAGAAGCAAAACAGGCTGAAGCTTGTTGTTGAAGGTTTGTAATAAGATTCCTTCATGCTCATGAAAATGCTGGGATGGTGGAGATGTAACAACCTTGGGCCACTGGCAGAGCCCAATGATTCCAAGATGTCAAATCATCAATTAGAGAATACCAAAAATAGTTATTAAGTAAGTTATCACAGCCTGCTACCCATGAACCTCCTGCTGAGTAAGCCCCTGGGCTGCATGCTCCTACCAGCCACACATTTCCTATCAGGAACCCCCCGCCAGCTTCTCTGTACTCTCCACCCTTATACCTCTTGCTGACTGCTCCCCGAGGCTGGCTGAATCCTTCGCTTACACAGTCTTACATGATCCTCCCCTAGAATGGCTATTTCACCCATGCACCTCCCATCCACTCCTCCCACAGACTAGATGCTCCACCTTTCCATGCATCTCCCTTCTGTGTCTTTCCCTTGGGCTGGTGTTCCATCCACTGCTTAGGTCCTACCAAGTCTTCCCCATTACAGTACTCCTTCGTCTCAGGCCTTAGCCAAGGGTATCTACACCCTTCACTCAAGAACGTCTTGGAGGGTCATCTCCTAGGTTGGCTACATCGCCCGCTACTACACTTATTGTTGCATACTTCACCAGGCTGCTTTCCCTCTACTCACTCATAGCCTAGAAGTCCTCCTGGAGGCTAGATGCTCCCTCCACTCATGCATAGCTTTCTAGGTCCTACCACAGGATGGATATTTACGTCACTCATGAAACTCCTGCCAAATCTTCCTCTAGGCTGGTTTCTCCCTCTTCCCATTTACCTTCTAATCCATCAGCCTACAGAATGGCTGCACCTTCCACACACGCACCATTCTCCGATAGCTCCCCTAGAGTGGCTGCAGCCTCCACTCAGGAACTTCCTGATGAGTCCTCACCTAGGCTGCCTGCTTCAAGCACCCATGCGCCTCCTGCTAGATTCTCAACTAGGCTTACTACATCTCCTCTGCCAAGACCTTTATTCACATAAAAAGTTATTGATTTTTAAATGTTAACAGATAACTAATTTTCTTTAAAAACATTTGTGTAGGACTAGCAAACCCATCTGTGGTCCAAATTAGATATGCAAGCTGCCACTTTGAAACTGGTCAGAATGGCCATCATCAAAAATTCTACAAGTGATAGATGCTAGAGAAGGTGTGGAGAAAAGGGAAACTTCCTACACTGTTGGTGGGAATGTAAATTGGTACAAGCATTATGGAGAACAGAAAACTGAATACAGAACTACCATATGATCCAGCAATCCCACTCCTGGGCATATTTCCAGAAAAATCCATAATTCAAAAAGAAACATGCACCTCAGTGTTCACTGCAGTGTTATTTACAATAGCCAAGACATGGAAGTAGCCTAAATGTCCATCGACAGAGGAGTGGAAAAAGATGTGGTACACATATACAATGGAATGTTACTCAGCCATAAAAAAGAATGACATAATGCCATTTGTAGCAACATGGATGGACCTAGAGATTGTCATACTGAGTGAAGTCAGAGAAAGACAAATATGATATTGCTTCTATGTGGAATCTAAAACCAAATGGTACAAATGAACTTACTTACAAAACAGAAATTACAAAACAGAAATAGAGTCATAGATGTATAAAACAATCCTATGGTTAGCAGCAGAGAAAGGCGGCAGAGAAACTGGGAGATGGTATTGACATATATACACTACTATATATAAAGTAGATAACTAAGAACCTACTGTATAGCACAGGGAACTCTATTCAATACTCTGTAATGACCTATATGGGAACAGAATCTAAAAAAGAGTGGATATGTGGATATGTATAACTGACTCGCCTTGCTCTACATCTGAAACTAATACAACACTGTAAATCAAGTATACTCCTCAAAAAAATTAATTAAAAAGGATAACTGTAAAATAGATAGCTAGTGGGAAGCAGCCACATACCACAGGGAGATCACCTCGGTGCTTTGTGACCACCTAGAGGGGTGCGATAGGGAGGGTGGGAGGGAGGGAGACACAAGAGGGGGGAGATATGGGAACATATGTATAACTGATTCACTTTGTTATAAAGCAGAAACTAACACACCATTGTAAAGCAATTATACTCCAATTTAAAAAAAAAGATAACTAATAAGGAACTACTGAATAGCACAGGGAACTAGACTCAATACTCTGTAATGACCTATATAGGAAAAAATCTAAAAAAAAGTGGATATATGTATATGTATAACTGATTCACTCTGCAGTACCCCTGAAACTAACACAACATTGTAGATCAACTATATTCCAATAAAAAAAAAATAAAGAGTCATAGCCACATGACTGTAGGAACTGTCAGACTCGGGCACCAGGGGAGCCTGGGCCTTCAAAACACCTCTCTTCTCAGAGGTTGTCTTCAGTGGGAGGCCAGCCTAGGTCCCAGGCCTCGTGTTCATGCCAACAGCAAACCGACGTTACTCTCCAAGATCTTTCCAGGCTCGACTCGGGGGCTCATGCCGTCCCACACGTGATGTTTTCCCGTGTGTTGACCTGTGTCTGGTGTCTGACCCTGGCCTGCCCTGACACTGCTTTTGATCACAGACCTCGTTTGGCAGCCACACCCTCCCCACCCTCTGTCCCTACTCACTCCGGTTTTAGCTTTCTCACTCCCAACAGGGCACTGGTCGTTACTGGTGTTCTCTCTGCAGGGCTCGCATTAGAATAAATCCCTCTTCACCATCCCCCTTCCCACCTCTTCAAAATGTACAAAAAGCCTAAACCTGGTTGCCTCATGCTTTCCCGGGGCAGTGGTTCTCACCCTCTGCCTGCCTTCCTCCCCTGCGTGGACGATTCCCGGTCCCGTGTAGGAGGGGATTTGGCAGGGGGCGCAGTTAGACTGATGACGTGCTGGCCGGGGGCCCCATGTCTCCTGTTAAAGCCACAGGCACAGCTGAAGCACGATTCTTAAAGGGATGGTGGTATAGCTCTGCCTGATTCTCCCATGTCCAGGTGACTCTGCAGAAGGTTTGCCAACACGAGGTCAGTAAAGCTCAACCTCCAAACTCGGACATCAAACAGAGAGTGTAAAAGAGCTCAGGAAGCCTGGCTCCCTGCAGGTGTCCCAGGGACCACTACTGCTGACTACGGCATGGACTGTAAGGGGACCCCCGAGCACACACACCTGCTAATCTGATGTGGCTTACCCACCTACTATGACTTCTCTGGCCCTTAATGAATTCCTCTGGTGTGACTTCTGGTCAGGCATCCAGGAGACTATGCTTTGTGCTAAAACAAGCCACGGCCAGAAGCCAAAGTAAACAGCTTTTCCTAATCAGACGCTATTTAACCAACATGGCAGGATTTGAGTATCATGATTGATTCCCTGGCACCACCCACCCTGGAGGCATCTCCCTGTTGGCTGAAGGTCACTGGAAGATGAGGAACCATGCCCTGGACACCAAGAGGCTCCACTTCAGGGACGGGGTGGCACTGTTGGTGCCATGATGTGACCAGCTGAAGGTGACTCTCCACCTGCAGTCGCTGGGGAGAGGCCTGCTGGCCACTCACGTGAGCAGAAGAGCAAGAGGGGGGCTTGGCGGAGGCCAGGAGGCCTTCACGGCTCTTCTAACGAATCACAAATTTGTGCGGTGGACATCTTGGCAATGAGGCTTCTGTAAATATTTGGCTGAATGAGCACCAGGTGTCAAGAAAAGTTTCTTGGATTAAACAAGCACCTACTCCACTGAGCTCTAAGCACACCCGACACTGTTACTCTAGATAATGCTGTGAAGTTGGCAAAGGCTCAGTCAGCTCCAAGCTTTATTAGATGGTACAAGGAAGCAGAGATGGTGAGTCACCGGGCAGAGGGGAGCAGACAGGGCGAGGGCTGTCTGGTTCCCGGATGCAGCCCTGGCTTTCCCCCTGCACGGGAGGCACTCTCACTCTCGTCCCCCCACGAGCTTCGAGCTTTGGCAGGCCGGGGTTTTCACAGCCAGAGGCCCAAGCATCCAGCAGTCACGGGAGAACCAGGCCTGGCGGCACCTTGGGGAAACCTGTCTGAGCATCTGGTACACGGGGAGGGAGACACAGGCAGCCATCTGTTAAGGGCGTGCCCTGTGCCAGGCTCTGTGTTAAGCCGCGGTTTACAGGCACACGGCGACTTCGTCTTTGGGAAAATCCCAAGATGGAGGAACGCTGATTATCCCCGTTTTACAGGTGAGGAAGCTGCTGCCCACAGGAAATAGATGAATGTCCAAGATCATGTAGCCAGAAAGTGGGGAACTGGGATGGTGAACCCAGGTCCACTGATGCCACAGTTCAAGCCAGCTGTGCAGCTTCTGATCAGTCCTTTATGACAGGCCAAGAGGCAGCAGACGGTGGCCCTTCAGCATATGATGAACAGGAGAAAATGCCAGATGTTGACACAGATAGGAGAGGAATTAGTATACATCACTTGACATGACAATTTTTTTTAAACTTAGCACATAAGAGTGTTTATAAGAACTATGTGTGCTTTCGAGTCCATCACTTGGGACAGAATTTATTTATTTATTGAATTTTAGAATTTTATTTTTTTATACAGCAGGTTCTTATTAGTTATCCATTTTATACATATTACTGTATATATGTCAATCCCAGTCTCCCAATTCATCCCACCACCTCCCTACCGGCCACTTTCCGCCCTTGGTGTCCATACATTTGTTCTCTACATCTGTGCCTCTATTTCTGCCCTGCAAACTGGCTCATCTGTACCATTTTTCTAGATTCCACATATATGCGTTAATATATGATGATATTTTCTTTTCTTTCTGACTTACTTCACTCCGTATGACAGTCTCTAGATCCATCCATGTCTCTACAAATGACCCAATTTCGTTCCTTTCTATGGTTGAGTAATATTCCATTGTATATATGAACCACATCTTCTTTATCCATTTGTCTGTCAATGGGCATTTAGGTTACTTCCATGACCTGGCTATTGGAAACAGTGCTGCAATGAACACTGGGGTGCACATGTCTTTTTGAATTATGGTTTTCTCTGGGTATATGCTCAGTAGTGGGATTGCTGGGTCATATGGTAATTCTACTTTTAGTTTTTTAAGGAACCTCCATACCGTTCTCCATAGTGGCTGTACCAATTCACATTCCCACCAGCAGTGCAAGAGGGTTCCCTTTTCTCCACACCCTCTCCAGCATTTGTTGTTTGTACATTTTCTGATGACGCCCATTCTAACTGGTGTGAGGTGATACCTCATTGTACTTTTGATATGCATTTTGCTAATAATTAGTGATGTTGAGCAGCTTTTCATGTGCTTCTTGGCCATCTGTATGTCTTCTTTGGAGAAATGTCTACTTAGGTCTTCTGCCCATTTTTGGACTGGGTTGTTTGCTTTTTTAATATTGAGCTGCATGAACTGTTTATATATTTTGGAGATTAATCCTTTATCCGTTGATTCATTTGCAAATATTTTCTCCCATTCTGAGGGTTGTCTTTTTGTCTTGTTTGTAGTTTCCTTTCCTTTGCAAAAGCTTTTAAGTTTCATTCGGTCCCATTTGTTTATTTCTGTTTTTATTTCCATTACTCTAGGAGGTGGATCAAAAAAGATCTTGCCATGATTTATGTCAGAAAGTGTTCTTCCTATGTTTTCCTCTAAGAGTTTAAAGCAACTCTATGCCAGTAAAATGAACAACCTGGAAGAAATGGACAAATTCACAGAAAGGTATAACCTTCTAAGACTGAACGAGGAAGAAACAGAAAATATGAACAGACAAATCACAAGTAATGAAATTGAAACTGTGATTAAAAATCTTCCAACAAACAAAAGTCCAGGACCAGATGGCTTCACAGGTGAATTCTATCAAACATTTAGAGAAGCGCTAACACCCATCCTTCCCAAACTCTTCCAAAAAATTGCAGAGGAAGGAACACTCCCAAACTCATTCTATGAGGCCACCATCACCCTGATACCAAAAACAGACAAAGATACTACTAAAAAAGAAAATTACAGACCAATATCACTGATGAATATAGAAGCAAAAAGCCTCAACAAAATACTAGCAAACAGAGAAGCTTCAAGGTGAAGGAGGAGTAGGACGTGCAGATCACCTTCCTCCCCACAGATACATCAGAAATACATCTACATGTGGAACAACTCCTACAGAACACCCATTGAACGCTGGCAGAACACCTCAGACCTCCCAAAAGGCAAGAAACTACCCACGTACCTGGGTAGGGCAAAAGAAGAAAGAAAAAACAGAGACCAAAGAATAGGGATGGGACCTGCACCAGTGGGAGGGAGCCGTGAAGGAGGAAAGCTTTCCACACACTAGGAAGCCCCTTCGCGGGTGGAGACTGCGGGTGGCAGAGCGGGGAAGATTCGGAGCCACGGAGGACACCGCAGCAACAGGGGTGTGGAGGGCAAAGCGGAGAGATTCCCGCACAGAGGATCGGTGCCGACCAGCACTCACCAGCCCGAGAGGCTTGTCTGCTCACCTGCTGGGGCGGGCGGGGGCTGGGAGCTGAGGTTCGGGCTTCAGAGGTCACATCCCAGGGAGAGGACTGGGGTTGGCTGCGTGAACACAGCCTGAAGGGGGCTAGTGAGCCACAGCTAGCCGGGAGGGAGTCCGGGAAAAAGTCTGGAGCTGCCGAAGAGGCAAGAGACTTTTTCTTGCCTCTTTGTTTCCTGGTGCGCTAAGAGAGGGGATTAAGAGCGCTGCTTAAAGGAGCTCCAGACATGGGTGCGAGCCGGGGCTAACAGCGCGGGCCCCAGAGACGGACATGAGAGGCTAAGGCCGCTGCTGCCACCACCAAGAAGCCTGTGTACAAGCACAGGTCACTCTCCACACCTCCCCTCCCGGGAGCCTGTGCAGCCCACCACTGCCAGGGTCCCGGGACCCAGGGACAACTTCCCCAGGAGAACGCACGGCGCGCCTCAGTCTGGTGCAACGTCACAGTGGCCTGTGCCGCCGCAGGCTCACCCCACATCTGTACCCCTCCCTCCACCCGGCCTGAGTGAGCCGGAGCCCCCGAATCAGCGGCTCCTTTAGCCCCGTCCTGTCTGGGCGAACAACAGACGCCCTCAGGCGACCTACACACAGAGGCGGGGCCCAATCCAAAGCTGAACCCCGGGAGCTGTGCTAACAAAGAAGAGAAAGGGAAGGGAAATGTCTCCCAGCAGCCTCAGGAGCAGCGGATTAAATCTCCACAATCAACTCGATGAGCCCTGCATCTGAGGAATACCTGAAGAGACAACGAATCATCCCAAATTGAGGAGGTAGACTTTGGGAGCAACTATATATATATATATATATATATAAAAAAAATTTTCCCTTTTGTTCTTTTTCTGAGTGTGTATGTGTATGCTTCTGTGTGTAATTTTGTCTGTATAGCTTTCCTTTTACCATTTGTCCTAGGGTGCTGTCTTTTTTTTTTTTTTTTCAGCGCTTTTTATCACCGGTGGATTTGTCTTTTGGTTCCTTTTCTCTGTTTTTTTTTATAACTTAAAAAGGTTTTTTAATAATTATTTTTTATTTTAATAACTTTATTATATTTATTTTATTTTATCTTCTTTCATTCTTTCTTTCTTTTTCTCCCTTTTATTCTGAGCTGTGTGGATGACAGGCTCTTGGTTCTCCAGCCAGGCATCAGGGCTGTGCCCCTCAAGTGGCAGAGGCAAGTTGAGGACATTGGTCCACAAGAGACCTCCCAGCTCCATGTAATATAAAACGGCGAAAATCTCCCAGAGATCTCCACCTCAACGCCAAGACCCAGCTCCACTAAACGACAAGCAAGCTCCAGTGGTGGACACCCTTCGCCAAACAACTAGCAGGACAGGAACACAACCCCACCCATTAGCAGAGAGGCTGCCTAAAATCATAATAGGGCCACAGACACCCCAAAACACACCACCAGACGTGGACCTGCCCACCAGAAAGACAAGATCCAGCCCCATCCACCAGAACACAGGCACTAGTCCCCTCCACCAGGAAGCCTACACAACCCACTGAACCAACCTTAGCCACTGAGGGCACACACCAAAAAACAACGGGAACTATGAACCTGCAGCCTGTGAAAAGGAGACCATAAACACAGTAATCTAAGAAAAGTGAGAAGACAGAGAAACACACAGCAGATGAAGGAGCTAGGTAAAAACCCACCAGACCTAACAAATGAAGAGGAAGTAGGCAGTCTACCTGAGAAAGAATTCAGAATAATGATAGTAAAGATGATCCAAAATCTTAGAAATAGAATGGAGAAAATACAAGAAACATTTAAAAAGGACCTAGAAGAACTAAAGAACAAACAATGATGAAAAACACAATAAATGAAATCAAAAATTCTCTAGAAGGGATCAATAGTAGAATAACTGAGGCAGAAGAACGATAAGTGACCTGGAAGATAAAATAGTGGAAATAACTACTGCAGAACAGAATAAAGAAAAAAGAATGAAAAGAATTGAGGACAGTCTCAGTGACCTCTGGGAGAACATTAAATGCACCAGCATTCGAATTATAGGGGTTCCAGAAGAAGAAGAGTAGAAGAAAGGGACTGAGAAAATATTTGAAGAGACTATAGTTGAAAACATCCCTAATATGAGAAAGGAAATAGTTAATCAAGTCCAGGAAGCACAGGGAGTCCCATACAGGATAAATCCAAGGAGAAACATGCCACGACACATATTAATCAAACTATCAAAAATTTAGAAATCATAAAGATCACAAAGAAATCATAAAGAGCAGATCAGAAATCAATGAAAAAGAAATGAAGGAAAATATAGCAAAGATCAACAAAACTAAAAGCTGGTTCTTTGAGAAGATAAACAAAATTGATAGACCATTAGCCAGACTCATCAAGAAAACAAGGGAGAAGACTCAAATCAATAGAATTAGAAATGAAAAAGGAGAAGTAACAGCTGACACTGCAGAAATACAAAAGATCATGAGAGATTACTACAAGCAACTCTATGCCAATAAAATGAACAACCTGGAAGAAATGGACAAATTCTTAGAAATGCACAACCTTCCAAGACTGAACCAGGAAGAAAGCGAAAATATGAACAGACCAATCACAAGCACTGAAATTGAGACTGTGATTAAAAATCTTCCAACAAACAAAAGCCCAGGACCAGATGGCTTCACAGGCAAATTCTATCAAACATCTAGAGAAGAGATAACACCCTTCCTTCTCAAACTCTTCCAAAATATAGCAGAGGGAGGAAACACTCCCAAACTCATTCTACGAGCCCACCAACACCCTGATACTAAAACCAGAAAAAGATGTCACAAAGGAAGAAAACTACAGGCCAATATCACTGATGAACATAGATGCAAAAATCCTCAACAGAATACTAGCAAACAGAATTCAACAGCACATTAAAAGGATCATACAAAAAAAAAAAAAAAAGGATCATACGCCATGAACATGTGGGCTTTATCCCAGGAATGCAAGGATTCTTCAATATACACAAATCAACGTGATACACCATATTAACAAACTGAAGGAGAAAAAGCGTATGATCATCTCAATAGATGCAGAGAAAGCTTTTGACAAAATTCAACACCCATTTATGATAAAAACTCTGAAGAAAGTAGGCATACAGGGAACTTTCCTCAACATTATAAAGGGCATATATGACAAACCCACAGCCAACATTGTCCTCAATGGTGAAAAACTGAAATCATTTCCTCTAAGATCAGGAACAAGACAAGGCTTCCCACTCTCACCACTAGTATTCAACATAGTTTTGGAAGTTTTAGTCACAGCAATCAGAGAAGAAAAAGAAATGAAAGGAATCCAAATCTGAAAAGAAGAAGTAAAGCTGTCACTGTTTGCAGATGACATGATACTATACATAGAGAATCCTAAAGATGCTACCAGAAAACTACTAGAGCTAATCAATGAATTTGGTACAGTAGCAGGATAAAAAATTAATGCACAGAAATCTCTTGCATTCCTATATACTAATGATGAACAATGTGAAATCAAGAAAACACTCCCATTTACCATTGCAACAAAAAGAATAAAATATCTAGGAATAAACCTACCTAAGGAGACAAAAGACCTGCATGCAGAAAATTATGAGACACTGTTGAAAGAAATTGAAGATGATAGCAACAGATGGAGAGATACACCATGTTCTTGGATTGGAAGGATCAGCATTGTGAAAATGATTCTACTACCCAAAGCAATCTACAGATTCAATGCAATCCCTATCAAACTACCACTGGCATTTTTCACAGAACTAGAACAAAAAATTTCACAATTTGTATGGAGACACAGAAGACCCCAAATAGCCAAGGCAATTTTGAGGGAAACAAACGGAGCCGGAGGAATCATGCTCCTGGACGTCAGACTATACTACAATGCTACAGTAATCAGGACAGTATGGTACTGGCACAAAAACAGAAATATAGATCAATGGAACAGGATACAAAGTCCAGAGATAAACCCATGCACCTACGGTCAACTAATCTATGACAAAGGAGGCAAGGATATACAATGGAGAAATGACAGTCTCTTCAATAAGTAGTGCTGGGAAAACTGGACAGCTACATGCAAAAGGATGAAATTAGAACACTCCCTAACACCATACACAAAAATATACTCAAAATGGATTAGAGACCTAAAGGGAAGACGAGACAGAATTTATATACTTACATAGCTTAAAACATGTATTCAGCTGCTGGTAACTCTGTTCCTCTATCAAATAAATGATCATAGGTTAGGTGTTTCATCTGAGAATGAGATTTATAATTGCATTTACAATGGGACACATTTAAGCATAAGTCTGATAATATTTAGTAATCACAAGAACTGCTTGAATTGCATGTTTTAGTCCAGATGGTACGTTTATATAATATTACTATTTAATTTACCAGTGTCCACAAGAGAGGACAGAAGGATATATTCCACAGAGAGTATCACAGCACTATCTAATAAGCCCAGCCTCAAGTCCTTTTTTGAAATGAGGCAGGGTGTAAATCAATATGAAATCAACATGGCCATAATTCCTTTTATGTGTAGGTCTTTTTGGTCTCCCCATCACTACTCAATCTCCACGTAAAGGCCGTGTCCCATTAAGTTCACTGCCAACTGCTGTGCCACCCTGTCCACCCACCTGATTGCCATCACCTCCCACTTTTAGATGTTCCCCATCATGATTAAAGCCTTCGGTTCTCCCATCATGGTTTTCAGCCCCTCCCCCATTACCACCATGATTCTGGGAATTCGACATGCTGGGGAGCCCCCGCCAACCTCCCAGCCTCCCAGGCCTGGACTCTCTCACAGCCAGTGAGGGACTAAGTCCTCTATCCCCACAACCTCGGCCAGCTACTCACCTCAGGACCCCATACTATCACCATGGGAATACGCTCCCCGAAATCAGGGGAGCAGCATCCCACCCTGACCACACCCTCCACCCCTCCAACCCCCCCCCATGAGACGGCCCCTCCTGGATGTCCCACAGACACCTCACCTACAAATGACAAAAACGACAGGAGTCAGAAGCACAGCCATGCGTTGAAACACTTTAATAGCAGTGCTGAGGGCAGAAGGCCTCCCTCATCCGTGGGCAGTTTGGGGGCGAGAAGAGGCTGCTGATGAGGTCCGGCCGGGCTCTGGGGCCAGGGCATCACTACTTCTCCTTGGGCAGGGGCAGCTCAGCAGTGGACAGAAGGTGCTGGGCTCGAAGAGGCAGCTGAGGCGCTTGTTGTTGTCCAGTGCCCTCTGCACGTGCTCGGGGTGATGCGCATATTGTGGTTGTTGAGGGCCTCCCTGCTCCACGGTGTTGACCGTCACATACTCGAGGTTGCTGGTCTGGAACACAGCAGTGGACGAGCTCAGGCACTGGGCGTAGCAAGCCTCTTGCAGGAGGAGCTTCATGCGGCTCACGGGGAACTGCAGCTCGGCTCTTCTGGAGTGGAAGAGGTAGCGTTTCTTTTGACAATGATAGAACCAGAAGCTTCTTTTCTGTGACATGATGTTGGCTGGGTTCTGCCCTGATCAGTTCACCTTGATTGTCCTGCTGGCCTGGGTCTCTCGAGAGGCCAGTGTGTCTTTCTGCCTGCCGTATCCCTGCACTCCAGCCTTTTATTGGTCAGGGTGCTACCTTTGTGACAGCTCAGACTTTGTGAGTCATCGGTGTCCACTGGGCCCTGATCAGGACTGGCCTAGAAATGTCTGTGATAGGAATCTGGTCTCTCTGCTGAAAGGACTCTCTTTTTCAGGGAACTCTTAACTTTGTATCAGTACTAGACTTCAGCATTCTACCTAAAAATGTGTTTCAATGGAAAACTGCTCCTTGTCTATAAGACACAACTCCCTGTTATTTGATTCTAGCCTCACACTATCTTTGAGCCCTTTTACATCCTTTTGTAAGTTGTAGGTCGCTGATAGATACCCACAACCTCCAGTGGAGGCTCAATTGTCCCCTTCATACGATAATCAAACCAATTTTGCCCCTGTTTACATATTCATCTTACTATTCCTGGTCAATATTCCTGTTTCTGTTCTTTGGTTTCTCTTGTCAACTAGTTATAATATCTGCCAAGTTCCTTACGTGATAAATAAAATGTTTTAATATGTGTTCCTATCTGGGTAAGTGGTATGATTTTATACTTGCTTGATAATTACCTTTAAGTGTTCTGGAAGACACACCCATATGTCCAATTATTTCACCTATCAGAGCCAGGTAACTACAATGACAGAGAAGTAACCCACATGAACATTTAAGGCCCAGGCATGTCTTTTCCTGGCTCTCCAATGTGAATTCAATGCATCAGTAACACATCGTTGACTCTTTTTATAATTTTTTGTTTTCTTCTCTACTGATTTAATGTTTCTGTTGTGTTTTTGGCTCATTTACAGCCAATAAGCTATTTCCTGCTATTGATAGCCATGGTTGGTAATTGGGTTTTCAGTTTTCTTTTTCTTTTTTTATTAAGGTAAAGTCCACATAAACAAAATTCACCATTTCAGCCATTGTAAGTGTATAATTCAGCGTTTTTTAAAAAATATATTCACAATGTTGTGAGAGTATCAGCTCAAATTCCAGAATAGTTTCAGCACGCCCAAAAGAAACTCCATACCCTTTAAGCTGTAAGGCCTTATTCCTCTCTCCCCACCAGCCTCCGACAATCTACTTTCTGTCTCCATGGGTTTACCTATTCTAGATATTTTACATAAATGGACTCATACAATAAGGGGCATCTTGTATCTGGTTTCTTTCACTTAGCATGTTTTCAAGGTTCATCCACATTATAGCATGTATCAGTACTTCAATTCATTTTTAAGGCTGAAAAACAGTCCATTTTATGTATATATCACATTTTCTTTATCTCTTCATCAGTTCATAGACATTTTGGTTTTTTCTACTTTTGGGCTATTAAAAATAATGCCGCTATAAACATTTATGTACAAGTTTTTGTGTTAACATATGGCTTCAATTTTCTTGTACACATAACCTAAAAGTGCAATTGCTTGGTCATGTGGTGAGAATTTGTATTTATGATTTGCCATTTGAAGATCTCTCTAGATTGCTGGTTTGTACAGATCTAGTTCCCATGGGGTGAGAGACAACACAGAATCTGGTTCATCAGTCTTTTTGTCTATTTTTGAGCTCACATCAATGAAGAATTTCATACCCTCTGGGAGGAGAAGAGCTATTTGATATCTGTACCAGGGAGGTTCACTGTTTCTGTGTTTATACTTGACCTGTTCCTGAAATTGTAGAATTGAAGCTATAAGCTCTACTTCTCCATGCTTGTATGTCTATGTGCCTGTAATTCAGAAATGCCTTCACCTCTGATTGTGTACGTAAAGTTTTCCTACACAGTATTAATATAGTAGATTATAAATTATCGGAAATTAAAGGCGCCTCTGTTCTGACTGGCATATCTAGATAAACAATTGCTTACATAAATTGAGTATTCCTAAAATTTCCTGAAAATAAGGAAACTGAATTTCTGACCCTTTAAATATACTCCATTATAAAAATGGAGTATAAAAAGATTCTTCCATAAAACAACTCAGATTCATTTTAAGAATTTAAATTCATATAATTTAAATATTTGGTGAAAAGGATTAGTTTCATCTTTAGTGTTTAATGTAAAGGAATATGTTCTCTCTCATTTACCAGTGTCAAGTATAACACAAACACACTTTTTTTGTACTTGGGAATGTTTTTCCTTAACTTACACAGGTTTACTGATCAAATAAAGCAGCATTACTTTTCGTTACTATTTAACATTATGAAGATATAAATTCATTTTTAACCAAATTGAACCATCATTCAAGCCACCTTTTATTTCCACAGTAATAAGGTTTTGCAGCTTGCAGAAAGTTCAAGACAATATGAAAAGGAACACAAATCTGTGTTAAAAGTTTGCCAAATCTGGCTCAGGTTTGATGGGTTCATTCATAAAATTATAAAAGAGAGTTTGTGGTTCCTTTAGAATGAAATACTACAGTGATACAAACCTAAAATTTAATGTCCTCTCTGAAAATAGTAAAGTCCTTGTAGCATTGTTCTGCTCTTAATAAGACGTTGTTAAAAAGTTCGCTCTTCATCTTTTATGGTAATATGTTCAAAAAGAGATTCTATATCGCACCAAAATGACATTACACATTCTGTTTCTAATTTACAGGCTCACTTACCTCTTAAGATAAACAAATACCCTACAATACTGTAAGTGTTAAGGATTTGTGTTTATTTAAATACTGAGTTTATCAAATACTGTATTGTCCCTTTTATCAAAAGATAGCCTTGATACAACCATTTGTGTTTACCTGGGTGCCTACTGGTGACTCCTCAAGGCCGGCTTCCCCTCTATCCATGTACTTCCTGCTCAATTCTGCCTTAGGTGGGATACTCCTTCCACTCTTGGCCCTCCTGGTAGATTCCTCCCTAGGCTGATGGACTGTACTCTCATGCACCTCTTGCCGTGCCCTCCCTTAGGCTGGCTGCACCTTCCACACCTGCACTTCTTGCCATATCTTCACCTAGGACAGATGCACACTCCACCTTCCACTTCCTTCAATGTCCTGCTCTAGGCTGAAGCATCCCCATCCTCTGCACTTAGCCTCTTCACACCTAGTTGCTCTCTTAACTCGTGGGGTACCTGCTGGATCCTCCTTAGACTGGCTGTCCCACCATGATGAACTTAGAACCGAGCCCTCCCCTAGCTGCACCTTCCAGCCACACACCTCCAGCTGAGTTGTCTCCTAAGTGAATGCTCACTCTCCCATACTTCTCCTGCTGAGTCCTACCCTGGGCTGGCTGTAACCTCCACCCACGCATCACCTAACAAGTATGGCCCAAGGTTGACTACACCCTCCATCCATGTACCTCCTGGTCAGTCTTCCCCTAAACAGAATACTGCCTCCATTCATGCACTTCCAGCCTATTCCTCCTCTAGACTGGCTGAAACCTCCACCTTTGCATCTCCTTCTGAATCTTCCTCTAGGCTAGCTGAAACCAACACTCATGCACTTTCTGCTGGGTCCTCCCTTACAATGGCTGCTTTCTGCACTGATGCCCCTCCTTTACTTCTCCCTCAGGCTAGATGCAACCTCTTTGGCTGCATAGATTGTCAGTTTATCTGTCAGTTTACCCTCTAGGGGGAAATTCCAATCCTTACGCAACTCCTGCTGAGTCCTCCTTGAATGGATGCTTCCTTTACCCATGCAGCTCCTGCCATTTCCTCTCCTAGGCTGACTGCACTCTCCAACTATGAAGCACTTGCCACGTCCTCCCTTGGGCTAGCATAACCACCCACTGATACACTTTCTGTCAAGTCTTCCCTTAACCTAAATGAGTCCTCTTTTCATGGATCTCCTGCTTAGTCCTTGCCTAGGCTTCATTCTTCTCTCCCACTATGTACTTCCTGATGGCCTGAGCCTAGGCTGGCTCCACCCTGCGCCACACAACACGTGCTGTGCATCCTCAACCATACACACCCAGCCATATCCTCCTCTCAGCTAGGCAGTCCCTCCACCCATACACCTCCTGCCGGACTCTGCCTTAGGATGGGTTCACCTTTGTCCATTCATGCATCTCTTCCTATTCCTCCCCAGGTTAGGAAGTCACTAAAACCCTATACCTTCTGCTGTGTCCTCCACCAGTCTGATGATACCCCTCACCCATGAGCCTCCTGCTGAGTCCTCACCTAGGGTGAGCGAGTCTCATTCTAGACTGGATGCTTTCTTCACTCATGCATTTCTTACAATGTCCTCCCCTCTGCTGTCTGCTGCTTCTGCCCAAGCTCTTCCTGCCTGGTTTTTCTCCAGGCTGGTTGAACGCTTTATAACATGTAGTTCCTGCTAGGTCCTCTTTTACATGCCTGCGTTCCATCCATGCACTTTCTGCCAGGTCCTTCCTAGGTTGGCTGTACCCAAGTACCTCTGACTGTGTCCAACCCTAGGATGGATGCTCCCTGGACCCATGCACATATTGCTGACTCCTCCTTGAGGCTGTCTGCACCCTCCACTCATACACTTCCTTTAATATCACCCCCTAGGTTAGATGCTCCCTTCACCTATTTACGTCCTGCACCGTCCTCGCCAAACCTGGCTGATACCTTGACTCATGCATTTCCTGCTGGGTCCTCCTTACGCTGGCTGCTCCCACTACCCGCGACCTTACAGCCAGATATGCCCCACACTCACCCCACCCTTGCAACTCCCGCCAAGACCTCCCCTAGGGTAGATGCTCTCTCCAGCCATGCACTTCCTGCCATGTCCTTTCCTGGGCTACATGTTCCTTCCATCTATGCACTGCCTGCCTATTCCTCCCCTTGGCTGGCTGCATGCTCCCTAGTGCATGCACCACTTGACAATTCCTCTCCCTAGGTTGAGTGTACCCTGCTCCCTTTCACCTTCTGCCGAATCCTGTCTTATTCTTGCTGGGCCCTGTATCTATATACCTCCTAAAGATTCCTCCAGCCATGCACTTTCAGCCCGTTCCTCTAGCTGCACCCTCCATGTTTACAGATCTTTTTGATTCCTCCAATAATTTGGCTGCATCTTTCATGCACGTAGTACCCGCTGGATCCTTGCGTGGAATGGCTGCTTCCTACACACGTGAACTTCCTACCAATCCTACCTTAGGCTGAATACTACACTTCTGCCCATGAACCTTCTCCTCCCTCCACTGATTCTCATGCTGTTGGTTCTCTAAGGAGACTGGAATACTCCCTCAAGCCTTCTGCTTCCTGCCATTCCACGCTTTTTGACTGCATGCTCCCTCCACCCATGCACCTCCTGCCTAGTCTTCCCTAGGCTTCCTGAATTCTCCAGATGTGCACCTGCTGATGATGGGCCCCACAGCACTTCCTGCTGGTTCTCATAGGCTCACTGCCTATTTTACCCATGAACTGCCTGCAGGCCTTCCTCCTAAGCTGGCTTCACTTTCCTATCTTGTAACTATTTCCATTTCTTCCCCTTGGCTAGATTCCCCCTCAACCAATGAATAGCCCACTTGATCCTACTATAAGCTGGATGTTTTCTCCACCCATGTGTTTTTTGTAATTTCCTCCTTTCTGCTGGGTCTTCCCTCTTCCCATGTGCTTCCATATATGTTGGTCCCTTGGATGGCTGCACTCTCCACCCATGGATCATCTTTCAATACCTCCCCTTGGGTGGTTGCGGTGTACACATCTGTGTACCCTGACATGTCCTATCCCAGGCTGGCTTCACCCTCCACTCATGAACTTCTGGTCTTCTCTTTGGCTGTATGCTCCCTCCACCCATGATCTGCCCACTTGGTCCTACCACAGGCTATATGTTCCCTCCTCCCTTGCATCTCTTGCTGAGACCATACTTAGTCTGGATGCTTCCTCTTCCCATGCACATCCTGGTGTATTTTTAACTCCAGCTACACGCTTCCTACCTGATCCTCCAATAGCCTGGCTACACCTTTCACCATGCACTTCCTGCCATAACTTTCCCTGTGCTGGCTGGAACCTCGTTCATGCATCTCTTGCTGTCACCCTATAAGCTGGCTTCATTCTATACCTATACCCTTCCATATGGTGCATGATCTCTCCACCATTTACTTCTTATTGATCCTCCCCTAGGCTAGCTGTACCATGCACACAAGCAACTACTGCAATGTGCTGCCTTAGGCTGGCTGCCCTGTACAATAATGGGTCTCCTCCAGATTCTTATCCCAAGATTCAGGCCTTCTCCACCCATGCACATCTTACCATGTGCTCCTTTAAGCTGTCTGTAACCACCTTAACGAACTCCCAAAGCCTCTCCTAGACTGGATACTCTCCACCTACATACTTACTGCCAGAAATCCCCTTTGGATGGCTCCCCCCACACCCCGCACCAAGCATGAAGGCTAACCTAGTCCCTCCCTAGACATAAAGTTCTTTACATCCGTGCACTTTCTACCTACTCACCCCCCAGGCTGCCTTTACATATCACCTCCTTCCAGATCCTTCACACATCACCTCCATACAGAACTCATGCACCACTGGCCACGTCCTACCTATTCTGCCTGCACCCTCTGACGCACCTGCATCAGAATACTCTTCTAGCCTGCAATCTTTCTCCATCTATTCAACTCCATAGGCTAGCTCCAGGTTTTCCCTAGGCTAGCTACATGATTCACTCATGCACTTCCTGTGGCTTTCCTTACACTAGATATAAACTCCCTGACTGCACCTGACACCAGGTTCTCCACCAGGCTAGCTGCTCCCCTCTTCCATGAGCTACATTCTGGTCTACCACTTGGCTGGATGCTCACTCTACCCATAAACCACCTACTTGTCCTGCCATAGGATGAATATCCCCCCCACCCCCACCCAGGCACCTTTGGCCAAGCTCTCATCTAGTCTGAATATTCACTTGTCCCAGATCTTGCTGGTTTCTGACAGAGGCTGGCTGCAACCTCTAATGCTGCGTATTCTACCCGGTCTTACCACAGCCTGGCTACACTTTTAACTCATGCACCTTCTGGCACAATTTCCCCTACACTAGCTGAAACCTCATCCATGCATCTCATGCTGGAGGCATTCTACACCCCTGCTCTGCCTGCAATATTCTTCCATTTCAATTTTCACTAACAATACCACCAAGCAGGATGAATTGAGAAGCACATTCTCTGAACTAGAACAAGGTAGATGTTCCCAAAGATGGTATGAACCTAATTCCAGGCTTCCAGGCTACAGTGGCCAGCAGAACATGACTCTTTTCCCCACCACAAGAGAACCAAACCATGAACCAATCATAGTCCTCTCCCTTCTTTCATCTACTCCCTCTTCTGCTTTATTCAAGGACTTTACCTCCCAACTCATGAAACTCAGAAGAAAATAGCAGGAAACTAAAGGTGATTATTTGCATCCAAATACGTTTGGTTGCCTGAGAAACAAATGTGAACAAGGGCAGATATAAGAAAAGCTCTGAATGTAGTGCATGCTACAGAGGACAATATTTCATATATTTTCATATATTTCAAAAAAGAAGTGCATCTGAATTATTTGCTAATTTGTGAGAACCTGAAAATTCCCACTTCTGGATATTCCATATTGATCCAGGTGTCATACAACTTTTAGATTTAGTCCTCAGAAAGCTCACATGATTAATGTCAATATTCAGTTCACTTTGACCCAGGTCCAGGCTATGGTAACCTGTCTGAACACTAATGAGAGAGATGTTGGAGGAGGAAAGCTTAGAGTTCTAAAGCTCAAATAAGCATAGATTATAATGGAAAGGTTGTAGTAAAAATAAAAGTTAAGCCTGGAAAGAGTTGGCCAAACTGTTAAAAGCATGAAACATATATAAGTTAAATCATTTTCATACACTGAGTATTTCAAAATTAAAAGCAGAAATAAGATCATGTAAAATGCCTGCGTTTACTTTTTTGAATTTTTATTTACTTGAAAAATAGAATAAAATTGTCCTCATTATAAACCTCTTGACTTTATATTACAAGATACTGTAGGAATCTGTTTATCTTAACCCAAACACATATGGAAATTTTAGACTACATTATATTGTAAGCAAAAAGAGTACTAGCTACAAGTCGTATACTTGCTTAGTTGTACATGTGACTTGAGTCAAATCTGCGTCAGCTCCAGGCTTGGTTATGCAAGAAGGTGCCAGCTGTTATTGCAGATCTCCAGTGGGAGTGCCTCCCTTCCTAATCTATGTGAATAATGCTGCCTGCAGTGCAAATACATTCCCATATAAATGAAGAAATCAAGTCCTGGGGACTTCAAAAAAGAAATCAGGAGCAGAAAAATGAGAAGGTGGCAGCCTAAATTCAAGAATTTGATTGACAAGAAAGAGAATTTCTGGACAAGGATTACAGTTCTAAAGAGATGGAACAATTTCCAAATGCCATAGATCTGCCCATTATCTTGACATCTTTCTTATAACTAGCCATTTCTAGAAATTGGGTCAAACCACATACACAGTAAAATGCCATAATATGAAATATACAGCTCAACATAATGTTTTTGAGATTCACTCTTATTATTACCGAGAATTGCAAAAAACATAAAACAAAAACCCTCTTGGTACATAACTCAATTTAAACCCCTGCACTAAGAGAATTACCCAAACTCTAGCATGGCTTCTAAGCGCTTAAGGCCATGTCCCTAGGATGACTCCAGTCTCCCTTAAAATGCCTGCCTGAGAAAGCTCAAGACTGTCAGGAGAATTTGCTGTTTGTTTCAGCTAAAACCTGGTAATAGGCAGATAGGCTCATAACCCTCCCCGCCACCCCCCCTTAGAGCAATTACTTTAGAAAGCTTGCAATTATAAATCCTTTCTCTGCTCCTTTGAGATATAAATCTTCCAACACCTAGAACTGTCTCCTCAATGACTTGAGAGCCATTTCTTTGAAATGCACACATTCAAGGAGATGAATTTTAATCCTGGTCTCAGTCTCCATGGGAGGGTAAGGTCCTAACTTTAGTGGGTACCTTGCTCCAATCTGTACCATTGGCTCTTTTCATAAAGGTATGAGAAGTTTGTTTCTCCTCTGGATGAGCCCCAATTAGTAAACCCAGATGGCCTCGTCGTACGGACCAAATTCCCCCTTAATGCCCTCAGTGCCTTTTCTTTAGCACACCTCAGCCTTTAAAGTCTCCTGCCTTTTGTTTTTGTGGAGTTAAATTCAGGTGACACTGTGTTCTCTCTCCTATTGCAATAGTTATTACTGAATAAAATTTGTCTTCACTGCTTTAACTAGTGCCTCTCTTTGTTCATCTTTCACCTGAGAATATTCGTACTTTCTATTCCCTTTTAAAGGGACAGTTCGTCCCATGATTTCTCCATGGCTCATTCCATCAATCCTTTAAAATTTCTACTCAAAGACCACTGTTTCAATAAGACTTTTCTTGCCTGCTCAATTTAGATTATCCTGTCCCATCCCCAAGTAGACAGTGTTTTTCACATTACCCTATTTTTTTTTTTTTTGTATGCATGCATGCATCATTCTCTGGAATTAGCTTGCCCATTCCTTTGCTTACTTGTTTCTTTTCTCTTTCCACTAGAATATAAACTTCATGAAACAAAGGCCCTTGTCTGTCTCTATCACTATTTTATTCTCAGTGCCTGGATATCATAGCAAGTTGCTGAATAAATGAAGTATGTAGACTTGAATGGGGAATCATTATCACTTAAGTCTAAAACCAATTTATGTTTGATTTAAAAATCACTTTCCATTATTCTGCTGATTTAATATGATTATTTCTCTTCTCATATCTCAAAATGTGTTAGCTAAATCTCAAATCAGGAAAAGAAGGAAAAATGATCCATGGCTCTACATTCCTATGAAATAATCAGAAGATCTAAAAAACAAACAATAAGATATGGAGAGCACAGAGAAGGGGAAAGAGAGAGAGCCCGCTGATAATTTTTATCTTTTCATTTGCCATCAATAGGTGACATGAAAAGTTTTGCCAAATGATAATGTCATGAGTTAAGATCTACTGTGCTAGAAAGAAATGAAGCCTGCTATTGAAATTAAGGGTATTTGACTAGAGCAGAAGTATTCTTTCTAATTTTTGTCTACAGCTTTGAAAAATTAATAAGTTTATTAAAGCAAGGTGTGGTATAATAAAGAATATATCTGGTATTCATTGTCTACCACCCCATCCCTGCCGTTCCTGGCACAGAACTTGAAAAAAAAAAAAAAAAACCCTTGAAATTTCCTGAGTGATAGGACTGTCTTTGTGATCCTAATGAGGTGACTCACGGTGGGCCCCTAGGTAGCTTTAGGATGGGGGCTGGTCACCAGAAAGACCAACCACCATGTGAGTAGACTGTTGGAACTCTGGGCCAGTCCAACCTCCAGGGAAGGTAGTGGGCTACAGATTGAGTTCAATCATGTAGCTAATGATTTAATCCATCAAGCCTCAGTAACGAAACCTCAATAAAAACTCTGCAGTTGAAAGCTAAGTGGAACTTCTTGGCTAGTGAACACACTGATGTGCAGGGTCGGGGGGTGAAGAGCCCTTACTCCATAGGGAGAGGGTATGGAAATTCTGCATTCTAGACCCTATCAAACCATTTCCCATATATACCCTTTATAATAAAACTATGACCATTAAAATAGAGCTTTCAGCAAGCTCTGTGAGCTGTTTTAGCGAATTATCGAACCTGACCAGGTCACGTGAATCCTCAGATTTATAGTTCGCTGCTCAGAAATGAGGTGGTCCCTGAGAATTGTTTGCTGGTGTTTGAATTAAGAACAATCTTATGGAGGACTGAACCCTTAAACCTGTGGAGTCTAATGCTAACTCCAGGTAGCTAGAGTCAGAACTGCATTGCAGTGTATCTGCTTAGGGTAGAAATAGAGCACAAAGGTTTTAGTTTTCTCTTAGACGTGTAAGATGAAAAAGTCTATATTATCAGACATAATTTATGTAAATGATTCCCATTCAGCTTTAGAGACACCAAAAGTCTAGCAAGTGGTGACTTTCTTCTAAGATTCAGAATTCAGGGTACTTTTTAAGTAGTAAAAAGTACGCTGCCAGCTAGACTCAAACCCTGGCCTAAATAGGGACCAAAGTAAATAGCAGAAGGGTTTTCACTGCTATGTAGAAACATGGCACTTCTCTAATTTTAATTTTTAAAAAATGTTCAGAAAAGATGATCCAGGTGATTTCTATCTCATAAAGCTTTTGGGTGTTGCCATTAAATTGTATGGCAAATACTCATGAAACAAGCTGAGGACTGGAAAACATCCATAAAGAGGGCTCACTGTGTGCAAGTTGGGCTTTATGGGACATAATCAACTCTTGGTTATTTCTCTGTGCTCCAATATTAGCTCCCCCAAAGCCACAGAATCTTGCTGAGTGCTATATCTGTAGACCTCTTAGGAGCTGTCCTGGACACATTCAGTAGATTCAGCAGACAAGCACTTCTTACTTCATCTTAGCCAAGTCCCATCCAGAGTTAAACGGGGATTCAGTTCCTTAAGAAAAATTATTTCTGTTGTGAGAGTCACTCACTGTTTTTGCTTTTGTTTTTGAATTTAGTAGATTGGATCAATGGATTGGTTGAAACAATGGGCTAGAATTATCAATTTAAAAAGACAATAGCATTTCAGGAAAAGCAACTAACTGTTATAGAATTCATCTTGAACACAACTGGGAAGTGTAAATTTAGAATTCAGTCCTTCCTGTATTTGCTTTCATTGTTATCTCTTCTCAACTCTGAGGTTTAGAGATCTGAGTCTCCCAACACCCTCCTAGAAGAATTTATGCTCGGAACCCACAATTTTTCTCGTCATCCTCTTCACCTATCCATACTCTTGTTGAATTTGTGACTATTTCTCACTAACTGTTTGAGAAAAAAACCTTCCTGATGTACTAAATGACAAGAAAGTGCTTATTATATATCAGAAAAGGCTTTCAAACTAATAGCCACATTTTGGGATAAGGGGAGAGATAGGAGGGACTTTGTGAGATTGTGTCCTTCAAGTCAGAATTTCTCAAACAATAGCATGCAACAGAATCACCTGGTTTACAGCACAGATTCCTGGGTCCGACCCCTAGAGTTTCTGATCCAGTAGGTCTGGGATGGGCTTGAGATTTGCATTTCTAGTTGAGACTGATGCTGCTGATCCAGGGACCATGCCTTGAGAACCACTGCTTTAAATTAACCTGGCTCATTGCCTCATTTGTCTAGGCATACAAACGCCAGTGTAAGCAATACTCCAGCATTTTCTATCCAAACTTTCTAGCCAAAATTTGGGATTTTATACCCCCTTCATTGTAATAGTCTCAAGCTGCTATTGGGACAAGAGTATTAGGTTGGGTTAAGATCTGTATTTGGTGTCTGCTCAGCTACTCACCGGCAGTACTGTCGTGAAAATTTTCTTTTAAATCTCTGAGCCTCTCTTCTGTATTGTAACAAGCAGAAAATAAATCGAGGCACTCAACTTCATTGTGGGGTTCAAAACATAAAACACATGCGAAGATGCTGGGTAAATTATCAAGTGCCCTACAAATGGTATACAGTTGGCCCTCTGTATCCATGGATTCAGAAACCGTGGGATAGAGGGCCAACTGTACTACACCAGTTTATATAAGGGACTTGAGCATCTGTGGATTTCGGTCTCTTCAGGGGTCCTGGAACCAATTCCCGCAGATACTGAGGGATGACTACAATTGTTCTAAAGTAAGTGGTTGCCCAAGTTAGCTATCAGAATGAAAAGGCACTCTACCAGGTGCTGGGTATGTATCACTGAACAAAACAGGAAAAAAAAAAAAAAAATCCCTGTCCTCACAAGAGTTTACTTTCTACTGGGTTTATAATCTGGATTTAAATCCAATCCCCAAATCTTTATTTTATATGGAAGAATGAAATGTGTTTATTCTCAGGAGGAATAAATTCTAATTAAGTCAAAATTTCTCAAAGATTTTTCCCAGAAAATCTCCATCAGAATCTCTTAACATGCTTGTCCAAAGATTAATGGGCTCCACAGCAGGCCCACTCAATTAAACTCTAGAGGGTGGGGCGCAGTAATTTGAACATTCTTGGCATGAATGTCCCCTAACCTTTCAGAGGATCTGTCAAACCAAAGGGATTACATTCAAATAGTGCAGGAGATTCAGTTCTTTTGTTCAAGCTAAAGTTTGAGATCTGCTGTGCAAACCAAAGAGATAAGCTCACATGGTGGAGTTTCAGGCACCACCAGCTGCAGCGATGTTTCCTAAACTTCCTGATAAAATCACCCAGAGGCACATGTTAATACTGGATTTCCCAGACTCATTTCACACAGGTTCGGATCTAGTGGGTGTGGGATGGGCCCACAGGTGATTCTTGGGTTAACAGTAAAGTTTAGGAAATATAGCACTTCAGGATAAAAGAGCAAATCAGGGACATTTTGAAACATTCCATGCTCAGGGAAAACTATCCAGGAGTGATGTATTAGGCCCTCTTATTTTTCCCCCATTTTAGTGACGTTTTTTCCTAACATGAATTTGCCCCTTTGACCTCTGTGTTTTCTCTCTCTGCTGGCTATCTATTTAAATTGCAGCTATGTGAGCCCTGGGTATGAAGGATCAAGATTTCATCATAAGAGTCTTCATTAGATCTTCATGGGTGGAGACTAATCTTATCAACCCAGTACCCACCTAGGGCCTCTCCCCAGTAGGTGATCAATATATATTTACTCAATACTAGCCTGGTTGATAGTATTCTGAGGGGTTAGAAGGTGTTTGGCTCTAATTTAGACCACATCTTGCAATCCTCCTCTGACCCTGCAGTCAATTGTTTACCCTTCAGTGAATGAAGCACCAAGCATCAGTTCCTTTGCAGATCACCCTGGAACACCTCTTGATTCTCCCTGATGTCTCCTCTGCTCCCCCCACTCAACAGACAAGTACAGAGTAGAGCAGGTGGGCTGACAAATGGAGATCAGAGCTCTACTTGAAAGAGATTGTGCCTTTTAATCTGGGGGGCTGTTGATGTCAAGCTGGTTATGGCGCCATTGTAATAACATTTTAGTATTAAAAGTGTGCTGTTTGAAGCAAATACATTTATTTTGAAATTTTTGATACTTAAAAAAGTCAATAACCACCTCCTTTCCTCTTTATCAGTAGGGCAAACTGAGGTTTGATATTATACACGTGAGATAAATTTGGGGAAAAGATATAGGGTAAAAGACCAATACATCTAGCAAGTTCAGAAGAAGGAAACACAAAAGCAATGTGTGTTGAAGATACCGTTTAAGAAAACCTCTCATGGTTTTTGTGAGCAGAAACCATGACTGAGCATAGTGAGAGAAGACGCAGCTCAGATAAGGTAGGAAAGTTTGACAGGTGGGGACAGAACCTCTAAGGTAGTCAGTCCCATGAGAGAATTCAAGCTCTTACATGGAGAGACTATGTGATCTTTGGCAAGTCACCAATGCCTCAAACATTAACAAAATGTTTACATATACATGTAAATATTTGCGAGAATAAATGGCAATCCATCTTCCCTCCCCTTTAACTGAAAGAGTATCAGAGATGAATATTTGGAAAAGGAATAATACAGAACAGATATGAATTGCAAACTTTCCCCACTTAGTTCTTTTGGCTGGCAATTAAAACGATATAAGGCAGGAGATATTAACAGGAGAAAATCAGATTTATTAAATGCACACAGAGAATCCACATAAGCATGAAGAATTCCAAAGACAGCAAGGCCAGATGAGGTATATATATTATTCTGGACTAAGAGAAGGAGGTAGAGGTCTGAGATCTCAAAAGGAAGCAAGCTAATTCACAGGAAGATAAAAAGAGTGAATGTTTGGTAAACAAATGTTTGCTGGGCATCCAAAGACAATGGGACACAGAGAGGACACTTATCAAACGGGCTTTGCTATGCTTCTCTCTGTCTACCAACTTTATTATAGTTACCTATGGGGATAGCGCCTTCCAGGGACAGGCCTCTTATCTTAAATTCTTTTAGGCAGTGAGAAGGAAGTACAAGGCTCTTCTTGAGTCTTTTAGGCCTTGCTTATTTTCAGCTCAAAATAATTCACATGCCAGAGTGGCACATCTGGGGGTGGCCTTCCCTGAGCCCCATCACTGGTCTATTAGCACAGAAAATATAGCCAATGTCAATCATCAGCAATGATTTCAGTTAAGCAAAGTAAACCAATCTCTATCCCAGTTGAAAATCGTTCAGCTATTAAAGTTACCATACGTTAAAACAAAAAAAAAAAGAAACAAGCAAAACAAAAAAAACACCCCCAGACCTGTTTATCACAAAAGAGTTTTCTAAATAGGTTCTTTGTTTGTCACTGCATTTAGAATTAGAATTTAATTTGCATTTATCTCATGATTAAGCCTTTTGGAAAATACGTTGACATTTCAATAAATTTTGAGTAGCCTTAAAGCAGAATTTCTTACACAGACTCTGAGGAGTTCATTAATCCATATCCTAAAGGACTCTGTGCCCTTGAGTAGAGACTTCCCTACATTTTTCATGCAAAAAGTCAGCAATACGTCCAAGTGCACAACGTATCAAGATGTAGGCTTGGCAAGAAAACATTGGTAAAACCCAGTCCCATTCACCAAATTTAATTTAATAGTTTGTTTTATGCTGGTAGGTGGGGGCAATTAACAGACAAAGGAATTGCTCAGAACCACACAGTAAATCTGCTTTATTTCAGTCATGTATTCCTGAATATGCTCTCATCTGACAAAAAACTGATAGGGAGGGTGGGAGGGAGACGCAAGATGGAGGAGATATGGGGATATATGTATATGTATAGCTGATTCTTCACTTTGTTATACAGCAGAAACTAACACACCATTGTAAAGCAATTATACTCCAATAAAGATGTTAAAAAAAAACAAAACCTGACAACATAGTTCTACCCAGTTTTCTTCATTTCTGTTTTATCCAATACATTGGTAATATGCACAAACAAAGGTGAAGGCTTATTTGCAAACATGAATAATTTCAAGTGAGTTATGCAGGCTTCAAAGAATTCACATAAATTCAGAGTTCATAACTTGAATGAATGCTTAGCTCTGGTCTCTCTTTGGTAACTGTGATACATATTCCACCTTCACATATAAAACAGATAATAAGTAAGATTAATAGATTAGGAAGAACATTCATCTCTGCTAAATAGGTCAGTGTCATTCTGAAGACTATACGTACAAACAGGAAGTCAAAGCATGCATTTAAACAGGTAAAACTATTCTGGTCACTAATGCCAGTGTGGTGGAGGGGAGGGGATGTGGAGCGTTTCCTCACACCAATAAGCAGTTCTCCAGACACCAGCTGGGTGTCCTACAACTCAACTCAATTCTGACACTACCAACCTTGAAATAGCATCAGATTCCACGGGTTAAGGGGTCAGTACTACAAGACTGCCACCCTCCCTACTTCGGATGTCAGTTGCAAGCCCACCTGTGCTTCTGACTGACTGGCTATAGACCTGAGGTTCCAGTGACCCCCTCCTTAGCTCCAATTAATTTGCTAGAATGGCTCACAGAACTTAGAGAAACATATTACTTACTAGGTTGCTGGTTTATTACACAAGGATATAACTCAGGAACAGCCAGATGGAAGAGATGCATAGAGAAGAGTAAGTGGGATGGGGCACGAAGCTTCCTTGCTCTTTCCAGGTGCGCCACTCCCACCACATCTCCATGTGTTCTGGCTATTCAGACAGTCTTTAGTTTGCCTAGATGTGCTGTTCTTCCTGCCAGCATTTCATTAGAATTTTTTCATTCGAATTTTTTATGAAAGAAAGGTACACAATGTCTATACATTGTCTTTGATTTGTCAGTCCACAAAACTAGCCGTAAGGTTTTTGGGATGATTATTTCTTATAATCTAATGCCAACTCCTATTAGCACTGTCTGCTTTCATAGCTCTATCTGTGCCTGAATTTAATGTGCCCATGGTCATACACACACAGGAATTATTACATCACTTTAAGTAGCTGGTTTCAATCATACAGACATGTCCTTGTTTTCCTAGTTCCTTGGTTCCTGATGAGTGTGTGTGTGAAAAAGGACTTGAAACACTGAAACAGTTTAGACAGGAAACTAATGCACCAGAGACATTAAATTGTGAAACAAGAAATGGATTCTCCACCTAATTCCAAATTATGTTGTTTTTCAAACTGAGCAGAATCCTGAGGGGTCACCCCAAGGACAAAGGCCCCTCCGAGTCCCCTGCCTCTTATTTGTAGAAAAGCTGAAGTCTTTCAGCTCCCCTGAGGCACAAAACAGCAGGTTCAAGCAGTTAATTATTAGGACAATAGAGTCACAGAATCTCTAGTTCCTCCTTAAAGGACCTAGGCACCAGTGTCTGATGCACATTCCTGAGTTGTTTTATAGACATTATAACTGCCACCAGAGGGAAAAAGCTAACCGCACGATGACCAGACTGTAGCCATGACATAAGCTGCTCCATCTTGAGCAGTACTAAATCTATGGCTAGCACAATTCCAAGAACTGGCCTCAAGATAAGAGGATTAACACTATTGCTCATAATAATCGGTATCTTTGTGGGCATTAAAAAAATTCTGATTTGCTCTGCCCCTATATGTAAGTGGGCAACTGATGTTATCAGCAAGGAGATGCTACACACCCATGTCAACATCCTCCACTCAAAGACCTCAATGCCCTTTCTCAGCCTGAAGCAGCTACAGAAGATCGACCTTTGCCCCTGATCCCACAGAAATAGAATGTCTGACAGTGGGGATTTGTTAGCAGCCCCTAAAAGCTAACAGATAATAGACTCCACCAAGCTATATTTTAACTTAGCCTTCACACCAGGTGCCTCCATGCTTCACTAACCTCCAGCCCAAGCATACCTCTCAAATCTTTTGATCATACGATGCCTTGTCTAACCTGCTGACTCTTAGACTGAACAAGTAGGAATGATGAATAAGTGATTAATAATGGATGACTAGACTTCTTCCCCAGATTCCGCCTCAGTAATCCTGTGAGCAGACTGTCTGAACAAGATAGCATATAAAGAAAGATCACAAGAAGTCAACAAGCTTGTGAATGGATACAAAAACAAGACCCATATATACGCTGTCTAAAAGAGAGCCACTTCAGACCTAGGGACACACACAGACTGAAAGTGAGGGGATGGAAAAAGATATTCCACGCAAATGGAAATCAAAAGAAAGTTGGAGTAGCAATTCTCATATCAGACACAATAGACTTTAAAATAAATACTATTATAACAGACAAAGAAGACACTACATAATGATCAAGGGATCAACCCAAAAAGAAGATATAAGAATTGTAAATATTTATGCACCCAACACAGGGGCACCTTAATACATAAGGCATATGCTAACAGCCATAAAAGGGGAAATTGATAATGACACAGTCATAGTAGGGGACTTTAACACCCCACTTTCACCAATGGATAGATCATCCAAAATGAAAATAAATACGGAAACACAAGCTTTAAATGATACATTAAACAATATGGACTTAATTGATATTTATAGGATATTCCATCCCAAAGCAACAGAATACACTTTCTCCTCAAGTGCTCATGGAACATTCTCCAGGAAAGATCATATCTAGGGTCACAAATCAAGCCTTGGTAAATTTAAGAAAATTGAAATCATATCAAGTATCTTTTCTGACCACGACACTATGAGCCTAGATATCAATTACAGGAAAAAAAAATCTGTAAAAAAAATAAAAACACATGGAAGCTAAACAATACACTACTAAATAACCAAGAGATCACTGAAGAAATCAAAGAGGATATCAAAAAATACCTAGAAACAAATGACAATGAAAACACGATGACCCAAAACCTATGGGATGCAGCAAAAGCACTTCTAAGAGGGAAGTTTATAGCAATACAATCCTACCTCAAGAAACAAAAAACATCTGAAATAAACAACCTAACCTTACACCTAAAGCAATTAGAGAAAGAAGAACAAAAAACCCCCAAAGTTAGCAGAAGGAAAGAAATCATAAAGATCAGATCAGTAATCAATGAAAAATAAAGGAAGGAAACAATAGCAAAGATCAATAACACTAAAAGCTGGTTCTTTGAATAGATAAACAAAATTGATGAACCATTAGCCAGACTTACCAAGAAAAAAGGGAGAAGACTCAAATCAATATAATCAGAAATGAAAAAGGAGAAGTAACACCTGACACTGCAGAAACATAAAGGATCATGAGAGATTACTACAAGCAACTATATGCCAATAAAATGGACAACCTGGAAGAAATGGACACATTCTTAGAAAAGCACAGACTTCTGAGACTGAACCAGGAAGAAATAGAAAATATAAACAGAACAATAACAAGCACTGAAATTGAAACTGTGATGAAAAATCTTCTAACAAACAAAAGCCCAGGACCAGATGGCTTCACAGGTGAATTCTATCAAACAATTAGAGAAGAGCTAACACCTATCCTTCTCAAACTCTTCCAAAATATAGCAGAGGGAGGAACACTCCCAAACTCATTCTATGAGGCCACCATCGCCCTGATACCAAAACCAGACAAAGACAAAACAAAGAAAGAAAACTACAGGCCAATAGCACTGATGAACACAGATGCAAAAATCCTCAACAAAATACTAGCAAACAGAAGCCAACAACACATTAAAAGGATCATACACCATGATCAAGTGGGCTTTATCCCAGGAATGCAAGGATTCTTCAATATACATAAATCAATCAATGTGATACAACATATTAACAAATGGAAGGATAAAAACCACAGGATCATCTCAACAGATGCAGAAAAAAGCTTTCGACAAAATTCAACACTGATTTATGATAAAACCCCCCAGAAAGTAGGCACAGAGGGTATTTACCTCAACATAATAAAGGCCATATATGACAAACCCACAGCCAACATCGTTCTCAATGGTGAAAAACTGAAACCATTTCCTCTAAGATCAGGAACAAGACAAGGTTGCCCACTCTCACCAATATTACTCAAGATAGTTTTGTAATTTTTAGCCACAGCAATCAGAGAAGAAAAAGAAATAAAAGGAATCCAAATTGGAAAACAAGAAGTAAAGCTGTCACTGTTTGCAGATGACATGATACTATACATAGAGAATCCTAAAGATGCTACCAGAAAACTACTAGAGCTAATCAATGAATTTGGTAAAGTTGCAGGATACAAAATGAGTGCACAGAAATCTCTTGCATTCCTATACTCTAATGATGAAAAATCTGAAAGAGAAATTAAGGAAACACACCGATTTACCATTGCAAAAACAGAATAAAATACCTAGGAATATACCTACCTAAGGAGACAAAAGACCTGTATGCAGACAACTGTAAGACAATGATGAAAAAAATTAAAGATGATATAAACAGATGAAGAGATATACCATGGTCTTCGATTGGAAGAATCAACATTGTAAAAATGACTATACTACCCAAAGCAATCTACAGATTCAATGCAATCCCTATCAAACTACAAATGGCATTCTTCACAGACTAGAACAAAAAATTTCACAATTTGTATGGAAATACAAAAGACCACAAATAGCCAAAGCAATCTTGAGAAAGAAAAATGGAGCAGGAGGAATCACACTCCTTGACTTCAGACTATACTACAAAGCTGCAGTAATCAAGACACTATGGTACTAGCCCAAAAACACAAATACAGATCAATGCAACAGCACAGAAAGCCCAGAGATAAACCCACACACATATGGTCACCTTATCTTTGATAAAGGAGGCAAGAATATACAATGGATAAAAGACAGCCTCTTCAAAGAGTGATGCTGGGAAAACTGGACAGCTACATGTAAAAGAATGAACACTTCCTTACACCATACACCAGAAATAAACTCAAAATGGATTAAGGACCTAAATGTAAGGCCAAATAGTATGAAACTGATAGAGGAAAATATAGGCAGAACACTCTATGACATAAATCACAGCAAGCTGTTTTTTGACCCACATCCTAGAGAAATGGAAATAAAAACAAAAATAAATAAATGGGACCTAATGAAACTTAAAAGCTTTTGCACAGCAAACGAAACCATAAACAAGACCAAAAGACAACCCTCAGAATGGGAGAAAATATTTGCAAATGAAGCAACTGACAAAGGATTAATCTCCAAAATTTACAAGCAGCTCATGCAGCTCAATATCAAAAAAACAAACAACCCAATCCAAAAATGGGCAGAAGACCTAAATAGACATTCCTCCAAACAAGATATACAGATTGCCAACAAACACATGAAAGGATGCCCAACATCACTAACCATTAGAGAAATACAAATCAAAACTACAATGAGATATCACCTCACACCGGTCAGAATGGCCATCATCAAAAAATCTACAAACAATAAATGCTGGAGAGGGTGTGGAGAAAAGGGAACCCACTTGCACTGTTGGTGGGAATGTAAATTGATACAGCCACTATGGAGAACAGTATGGAGGTTCCTTAAAAAACTAAAAATAGAACTACTATATGACCCAACAATCCCACTACTGGGCATATACCCAGAGAAAACCATAATTCAAAAGGAGTCATGTACCACAATGTTCATTGCAGCTTTATTTACAATAGCCAGGACATGGAAGCAACCTAAGTGTCCACTGACATATGAATGGATAAAGAAGATGTGGCACATATATACAATGGAATATTACTCAGCCATAAAAAGAAACAAAATTGAGTTATTTGTAGTGAGGTGGATGTACCTAGAGTCTGTCATACAGAGTGAAGTCAGTCAGAAAGAAAAACAAATACCATATGCTAAAACATATATATGGAATCTAAAAAAAAAAAAGTGGTTCTGAAGAACCTAGGGGCAGGACAGGAATAAAGACGCAGATGTCGAGAATGGACTTGAGGACACGGGGAGGGGGAAGGGTAAGCTGGGACGAAGTGAGAGCGTGGCATGGACATATATACACCACCAAATGTACAACAGGTAGCTAGTGGGAAGCAGCCGCATAGCACAGGGAGATCAGCTCGGTGCTTTGTGACCGCCTAGAGGGGTGGGATAGGGAGGGTGGGAGGGAGGCAGACGCAAGAGGGAAGAGATATGGGAACATATGTATATGTATAGCTGATTCAGTTTGTTATAAAGCAGAAACTAACACACCATTGTGCCTTCTGTGGGCAGACAGGGAAGGAATCCCCTCTCCTCATGCACCCCGGAACAATGGTATCTTGCCTCTTAGGCAGTTCCAGACTTTTCCTGGACTCCCTCCCGGCTAGCTGTGGTGCACTAGCCCCCTTCAGGCTGTGTTTACGCAGCCAACCCGAGTCCTCTCCCTGGGATCTGACCTCCGAAGCCCGAGCCTCAGCTCCCAGCCCCCACCCGCCCCCGGCAGGTGAGCAGACAAGCCTCTCAGGGCTGGTGAGTGCTGGTCGGCACCGATCCTGTGTAGGAATCTCTTCACTTTGCCCTCCGCACCCCTGTTGCTGCACTCTCCTCCGTGGCTCCAAAGCTTCCCCCCCCCCCCGCCTACCCCCCTTCCCCACCAGTGAAGGGGCTTCCTAGTGTGTGGAAACCTTTCCTCCTTCACAGCTCCCTCCCACTGGTGCAGGTCCTGTCCCTACTCTTTTGTCTCTGTTTTTTCTTTTTTCTTTTGCCCTACCCAGGTACGTGGGGAGTTTCTTGCCTTTTGGGAAGTCTGGGGTCTCCTGCTCACATTCAGTATGTGTTCTGTAGGAGTTGTTCCACATGTAGATGTATTTTTGATGTATTTGTGGGGAGGATGGTGATCTCCACGTCTTACTCCTCCGCCGTCTTGAAGGTCCCCCCGATATAATTCCAAATGCACTTGTTTGTAACAAAAATGAAGTTGTTTTTAAGAGTGAAGTTGTTTTGATCTAAGAATGAAGTTGTTTTTATAAGTTGTTTTGATATATATGTAAAATTGTTGTGTCAGGATGTCTTCACTGACATCTGTAGTTGCCAATAACCACTCAGTAGCTCAGCTTTTGATGGACACTGCTGGGGGTTTATCAATAAGAACATATGAAGTAGCAATTCTGGTGAGGGGACATTGAGACTGTAAATACCCAGTGTTTGTGATGACTCTCAGAGTGCTTGGTCTGGGCAAGGCAACTCTTTGCTGATCTAAACAGCTCTCCAAAGAACTTGGGGCATTAGGTCCTGCTGTGGCAAGGCAGCCCTTTACCAGCAGTGGTGAAAACCTTGCAGCATCCACATGGAGATCATCTTGCCCAACACTGGCACCTTCCTTCCCTAGCAACATGCTCTAGCCACAAGGAATGTTCACCTTAGCACCGGCAGCTGGACATCAGCTTGTGGTTGGCTAAACCCACTCTACCAAGAACCAACTAGAAAGGTCCACCTCAACTAAATTTGAACTTTATTCCTTTCATCTTCCCCTTGCCTGGAACAATATTGTGATTAATCTATCATTGATTTGGAGTATCTTATTTCTTTATTGGCTTATTAAGAGACATTATCCTGTATGCTACTGGATTGTGAAGTTATTACAATTCCTGCAGTGAACCTATGTTAAATAAAATGCTGGCAAAGACAATCTCAGTGTCTGAGTATAATTTTTTAAACAGAAAGAACAAAGTGTCACTCATCATCCCCTTAAACAAAGCGTTAAGTCGAAACCCACTGCAATTGCCTGGCCCTCTGACAATGTACCTTGAGGCGAATTCAGAATGGAAAAAAAAAGGATGAAGCATTCTGTGCTTTGGATGTGGGCGTGAGAGAGTGAAGATGCACATCTAAGGAAGAATTTCAATGAACCAGATTCTTGCATCTTGCCTTACAGAGAAAAGCAGTAAAATCATTAACTTGAGATACCGGTTCTTTGTGATTAGCAGGAATCATTTTATGCTTCACTATATGTATTTCCCAGCCAAAACCAATTCATATATATCCTGGCTCCTCCCCCACCTCTTCAGAGCAGTTCCTCAGAGCTACTGAGAGGCTGTCTTCCAGGCTATAGACCTCAGTATGGTCCCTGAATAAAACTGAAACTCACTGATCTCGCATTTTATGTGTTTGTGTCTTTTTTCTCAGTCAGCAATTTGCTGCCCCAAACAAAACACTTTGGCTTGCTCTCTCTTGCTCTTAGAAATAGTCCATTAGCTGATGAAAATTCAAGTATTTTCCCTACCATAATATCAACTTTATTTTCGTTCTACAATCTAAAGCAAATATCAGTATACCCTTTTCTAATTAAGTAGAAAAGGAAATCATATAAATTCTTGTGGCCTTTTTTGCTTAATAAATATGTTTTATCATATTTTGCTAGAAGGTATTTTATTTCTTTCTGAAATTCCAATTCCTTTTCTATCCTCTTTTTTATCCACTGAATATTATTAAATTTGTAGAATTCAAATAGATGAAATAGTGACATAAGATACAGTTCTATGTTCTACATCCATCCTTTTCCTTCTGCTGGATGTTTGTTCACTTTCTTCAAATACATACCACACACTGTTTCAGACTTCTACTGGGCCTCAACCACACACTTCCATAAACATGTGAGTTATCTTTATTTTCTTTTTACAAAGAGCAACACTATTTTTGTTCACAGTAAAATTTTAGAAATGAGATTTACTTATTCATTGAGCACATATTTCCATCTACAATCTCTCTGCAACTTATAATGGAAATTGAAAACAAAGGGGGACAGAATTTGTCACCCCAAATATGTCCCTTTGTCATAAGGATGATTTTACGCTGATTGTTTTTAAGTAACAGCGGGCACAGGAAAAGCTCTGGAAAACTGAATAGAAGTTATCCTTTTATGAGAGACATTTACATTTATAAGGGCACTCTCCATTTGTAAGTGTGTCTCCCTCTCTGTACCAAGAAGAGAAGGATGATTATAAATCTCTAGAAATGCTTATCAGTGGAGAAGGCAACAACTTAAATCTGCAAAACAACCTTATCCTTGTTTACTGTGCCTTTGCTACTAACCTCCCATAACTGGCCTTCTCCCCCTACCCCCAGCATATTTTGTCTTTAGCTGGAGATGTTAGTGAAGGTGGCTTAGGCCATTTTGGAGAGTTACTCAGTTTTCTGGGGTATCTCCCATGTATACAGGAGGTATACATGTTATTAAACTTCTGTGTGTCCTTCTCCTGTTAATGCTTTACTGGGGGGGGGGGGAGGGGGAGTCTCAGACAAGAACCTAGAAGAGTAAAGGGAAAATTATTTCTCTTCCCCCACAAAAATTATACAGTAAAATTCTGAAGCGGGATGCATATAAATCTAGCAAAACAAACCAGAGATTATGATATTTCTATGTTGCATTCTATGATAATTGTGGAGTCAAAGCATTCAAACAGATCCCTATAAAGATATTTCACATACAACTGTGAAATAAAATTCACATTTTATGGCAAGACAAGAAAAACTTAAACATAAAAAATTTTCTCTGCCCTTTGGACTACAACTTGGCACTTGCCATCTACCTCTATAAGGATTAAGTTGTGAGCCACTGTAGCTGCTGACCTTCAACACCCCCTGAAAGGAGTTCAGGGTGGAGGGCAGAGATGAGGCACTCCGTGCTCTGGGAAAAGCTGGCAGAACAGTCTTCAGATAGTTAGATATTTTCCGGAGAAGATCTGATGAGCCCAATTCTTGTATCTCCTTGTACCTAGGAAAGCACTAAAATCCTTCATGGTGACAGCTGCTCCTGGTGACTAGCAGCAACCTTCTGCAAAAAATATGTGCTTGGTTGCATGTACTCCCCCCCTTCACCAAAATCACATATATACTAACCTTCCTTCCCTACCTCTTTGGAGCAGTTTCTCAGAGCTATCTGAAATGCTGTCTCCCAGGGTATAGTCCTCTTTTTGCCCCAAATAAAACTTAACTCACAACTCTCATGTTGTACATTTTTTTCAGTCAACAGTTATGGCGACCACAGATACGGGACCCAGAGTGGACTTCTCTGCTTTACCTGAACTGTACGAGGAACCAGAGCCTGTGCCCGTCTGCCTCCTCAGAGAGTCCAGATGAATTTGGGTAAGTCTCTCCTGGTTCTTGGATCTCCCACATTAGTTGATTATCCTGAGTTTTATTTGTTCCTGTATAACAGGTACCTGTCCCCCTCCCCCAGTTGAAAGATACCAGGGAATACCCACCCAGGTGAAACATACTGGGGGGGTGCTTGGTTGAAAGATACCAAGGAATATGGACCCAGTTGAAAGATACTGATGGGGGGGTGGTTGAAAGATACTCAGTTGCAGGAGACTGAGTGGTCTGGGCTGAGTGGTTAGGTAAGAGGCTGATCTGACACTTTTCCTCAACTTGGCTGCCTTAATAGAATTTGTTGGGATGAAAGTGAAGATATTACATGAGAGCCTTGCTCTGAAGAAAAGGGACAAGACTCCTCCCGGCTGGTTACGACTTTCTCAGGCGACTGAGACATTTACGGGAGTGGTGGAAGCAGAGTCCTCATACCGTGCAGTGGTCCCATAGGGAAACCCACTCATTAATTAAAAGACTTGCTAATACAGGGGTCACTATAAGAACTGGCCATTCAGTGATCCAAACACCTGCAGTGGTCTTAGACCACCGAAGGGAAAAACTGAGACACGTAAGAGGGCTGAAACCACTCTAGGGTGACACCTAGAGGAGTTAAGCTCACAAGCAGCACACTGGCGCACTACACAACTTCATTAGTAAATTTTATCCCCAAGTTCAACTTTAAAATAGGAAATAGAGCCTCTCAAACACAGAAAAAAGGGGAGTCAGAAAACCAGCCTCTGACTAACACCCCAGCCAGGTTTATGTACATACAAAACTCATACTTACAAATACCTACTTAATTTGGGAAATTATACTAAAGGAGATCTCATTTTGCCCCCAATAAAACTTAACTGACAATTCTCACATTGTGTTTTTTTTTTTTTTTTTCAGTTGACAGCCTCCTCTCTCCCCCACATTGTGCATTGTGTTCTGCATTATGCATCCACCAAACCTCATCCAGGGGCAGAAATACCTGCTCAACCATAAAGAGCAACATTCTCCTAGCATCAACAAGACAACTCCTTAAGAGATAACATTCCTTCTTGATCTTGGAAGGGGCCACAATGAGGCTTAGATCTGGATTGTATAAACTGTCATTTAATGTACAGCCCTCTGTCTCAAAAACAAACAAACAAACATATAACTGTGCCCCGAGTTCTGACAAGTGGAACAGTTCTTGGAGCTTTCTGAGATGCTGTTCTATGGTTATAAACCTCCGTTTGGCTAGAAAAAAGATTTCCACTTTTTTCTTAGCTCGACTGATTAAGTTTTCACTGACACAACTCACCTTCACATTTTTGTTAATTTTGTTCACATCATGTCAATAGTTCCTTATTAAGTTTCCCGAGTGTGCTTACTAAAGGGGCAAGAAACCCAGAAATGGAGATGAATGGGGAACATCTAGCATGTAGCCTGCCTCTCAATTTTGCCCAGTCATGGCTCTTTCTCTCCACCTCACTGGGAAAATAATCTTCTAGCCACTTTTGTCCTCTTAACTTCAGCTAAAGGTTTTAGATTTGAACCCAGACAGGAACTGTTAAAAAAGAAATGACAGGTCCCAAAGGAGTCACTTGTGCTAAAACTAAGACTTAATACTTAACCTAATTAATTGCAGTTACAAACTTCCCCAGGAACGTAATCCTAAGTGGTCAGTCAGGAATCTTCCAGTCAGCACCAATGAGGTAACCCAGCTAATTAAGACCCTTTTATCCCCAAAGGAAGATAACCGAATCAGAAATCAGTTTTTGTTTATGACTTGCCTTTAAAAACCTCTCCCTTTCTGTAGCCCTTTGGAGCTCAACTTCTACTGGCTAGTGGGGATGCTGCACAATTCATGAATTGTTCGATATAGCCAATTAGATCTTTTAAATTTACTCAGTTAATTTTTTTTTTTTTTTAACATTTTTGATGGCAGTATCAGGATGCAAAGTGAACTTCTGGTGGTATTCAGGAACAACGAGAAACACAGGCGTGGTACCTGAGAACCCTTTTTGAGTTCCCTATTTTTCTCACTGTTTCCAAGGGCTGTTGGCAAGTTTCTCTTGGTTCTGAGCTCTGCTCTCTTTGCATCAAGCTCCCAATCTAAATTGGCTTTCCAGTCCAGGGCTTGGTCGGTCAGCTTGAGCCGACACAAGGTTCCACTTGGAACCCAAGTCCCCTAGCCTTCATTCAGTCTGTAATTCCCCAGTTGTTTGGAATCCCTTTCCCCACTTCCAGTCTGCAGTCCCTATTTACTGGAGCCTGCTGGAATTGCTGGTACTGTGCATAGCCTTCTACTGTCCAGTCTGTCCAGTCTGTAGTAACATTTCCTTGGTTACTGCTGGTGTGTTAAGGTGCACATACTTGTTTGTCTTGTTTTGTGTCAATAAAGGCTACCTAAACGAGGTGGGATCTTTAATTTCTAAAGAGTCAAGTGCACTAACTTCTAGAACACCTGCTTATTTTATGTCTAAGAACTATGGTCCCAGAAGCCATAAATATCTACAAAAATAGCAAAGTATTACTGAAAACAACCTAGAATTACAATGGCCATTATGGGGAATGTTCCAATTTGACAAGTTCATTTCACAAGTGTACTTGGAAATAAGGTTCCAAAATTAAACAAACAGGATGAGATATCTATTTTAATTGGCCTGCAGGAGACTGCAGAAGGCTTCAAAATTCCAAAATAGCTTCACTGAAAGTTTCATTGCAAAACACTAGTAAAAAATTAAAAAGGGCTTCTCTGGTGGCGCAGTGGTTGAGAGTCCGCCTGCCGATGCAGGGGACGCGGGTTCGTGCCCTGGTCCGGGAAGATCCCACAAGCCGTGGAGCGGCTGGGCCTGTGAGCCATGGCCGCTGAGACCGTGCGGCTGGAGCCTGTGCTCCACAACGGCAGAGGCCACAACAGTGAGAGGCCCGCGTACAGCAAAAAAAAAAAAAAAAAAAAAAAATTAAAAAAATAAAGGTACCTAAAACAAAAGACTTTGAGATAGACCCAACCCCTACTAGTCCCCCTCTCCTCCTTTATTTGAGTACTCATACTAGCCATCCTCTGTTTTAATCATCTTTCCATCCTGAAGAGACTACAAGAGTATAAACAAAAGTCTTCCTGGAATTGAACAGAACACTGCAGCACGCCCCCGCACCCCAAGTACAAACCGAGCAGTTAATGCTTAGGACAATAGAGTCACAGACTCAGTGCCTGATGCTCATACCTTAGTTGTTTTACAGATATTATAATTGCCACCATAGGAAAAAATGCTAACTGCATGATGATCAGACTATAGCCATGACATAAGCTGCTCCAATTTGAGCAGTACTGCATCTATGACTGGCACGATTCCAAGAACTGGCTTCAAGAGAATGGGATTAACCTTATTGCTCATAATAATCTATATCTTTGTGGACATCAAAATAATTGTAGCTTGATCTGCCCATATATGTAAGTGGACAACTAAAATTGTCAGCAAAGAGATGCTACAGACCCATGTTAACATCTTCCACTCTGAGAATACGGCGCCCTATATCAGCGTGAAGAAGTTACAGAGGATAGACCTTCACCCCTCATCCAACAGAAATGGAATGTTGCCTGACAGGTGGGGATTTGTAAGCAGCTCTTTACAGGAAATCACCCTCTGCAGGAAGCCCCTTTTCTTGTCACTTTAGTGAACCTATATTTTAACTAACTTTTAAACCAGGCACCCCCATTCTCTACTCATCTCCAGCCCAAGCACACCTTTCAAATCTTTTAATCACACAATACCGTGCCTAACTTGTCAGTACTTTCCGTAGATCAAAGAAGTAGAAATGAAGAATAGGTAATTAACAGATGACCAGATCTCTTCCCTTGCTCCCCTTCAGTAATCTCCTGAACTAACTGTGTGACCAAACTATGTGAACAAGGTAGCATCTAAAGGAAAATCATTGAGGGGTCGACAAGTCTGCACACAGTGTGGGAAGGTGACGACTCCGATCCCTGATCTCAATGATTAACTGAGATTACCTCCCTGCTTCCTTTTAAAAGTTTCATAGCCAAGCAGAATCTTCAGAGGTGGTTTTTGGGGGACACTGAGTCCACCATCTCCCCAGATTGCCGGCATTCTGATTAAAGGCACCTTTCCTTTCTACCATTTGTGAGTAGTATAGATTCTGTAAGCGGTGAGCAGAGGGACCCCCATTCGATAACATGGCAAGTTATTGGCCTTACAGATACCTCCTGTATCTACCTCTGAAAGAGGGCCCCTGTATGGGCCCTTCCTAGAGTTGATGGGACACTGAGGAATTTTCTGTTAAATTGCTAAGTTATTCTCTTTCATAGCCAAGAGAAGGTTAAATTATAATTAATGAAAACCCTGACTCTGCAGAGGGAATCCTGGGAAACTGTCAGAAACCAGAGAAAGGTGAGAATTCTTACCAGAGTCAGCTCTCCCTAATCTGTCTGTAGTGCCTAGTTCAGAGAAGGAAATAAAATTTCACAGTGTCCCCTCCTTTCCAAATCCAGAACCATTGCTTATTGATCCTTTCTCTCCCAAGGATAGCTACTGCCTTCTTGCTTTACATCCTACGTACCTGGACTGGCTCTCTGCCCTCCTGGGACGTGCAGGTTGTGGTTCCTTCTTTGGGTTTTCTTTACGAGTGACTCTAGATCTTGTGAAGATAATACCTTTTGCACCCACTTTAGGGACACTGCTTAAGTCCAAGAGGTTTTTTGAATACTGGCAGAAATATTCACTGCTTATCCAGGTTGAAACCTGACAAGATATTTTAAAGGATTTAATAACTTTATAACCAGAAATTTGGTCAAATTTGAAGCTGATATTCAGCGTCTGATAGAAAAAGAAAATGTTTATGCCAACGCCTCTAAGCTAAATGTAACCAGAGGGAAGCATTTCAACATAGGTGGATGGATGTGTCAGTCCTTTAACCTCCAGGTTACAGACCAATTCTTTGAGGAATTGAAAGCAATTGCCCTTACCTCACAAATCTTTGCAAAACTAAAAATACAGCTCTAGAGCAGGGGTCCCAACCCCCCGGCCACGGACCTGTACCAGTCTGTGGCCTGTAAGGAACTGGGCCGCCACAGCAGGAGGTGAGTTTCAGGTGATCGAGCGAAGGTTCATTGGCCACTCCCCATCGCTCCCCATGGCTCTCATTATTGCCTGAACCGTCCCCCCAATCACCCCACCTCCTCACCCCGCCCCCACGTCCATGGAAAAACTGTCTTCCATGAAGCCAGTCCCTGGTACCACAAAGGTTGGGGACCGCTGCTCTAGAGGACTGCAGGAAAAAGAAAAGTGTAGCGGGGAGAAGAACTTTAAAAATACTAACTGCTACAGAAGCACCCTTGCCCAAAAATCTAGTCCTAGTTCAAGGAAAATTTTTAAATGAAAACTATAAGGTCTCTGTTGACGTCTGTCTATAAGTTCATATGTGTCCATGTATATATATATATATATATATATATATATATATATATATATATATATATATATATATATATATATATATATATATATATATATATATATATATATATGTCTTTTTGTGTGTGTGTGTGTGTGTTGTAAACGTATGATATTTTTCTACCTCTGGATGGTACTGGTAAAATTAATTTGTAAAACAGCTCTATTTAATTGGTTTAAACAAACAACCGCTTTTATAGATTTATTATTCAAACTAACCCAAATGCTTTTTAAGTTCATGTAATCTGGGATAATCTTCAGTAAATAAAAGCTAATTTAAGTTTGTTGGTTTAATTAAAATAGGTATGTCTTTAGAGTTATCAACACTGAATATAATGCAGACATAAAACTTTTTATTTCACCTGGGTTTATTAGTCAAACAAGTTCATGTTACCTCTTATAAAATTTGTGGGCCTGAAAAATAACCTAGGATGATGACTGACTTTGTTTAATGTCTCATGAAGTTTTTGTTAATGGTCTAAACATAATTGTTGAAAATAAGTAAATTAAATGGATGTGAGATAAAAGTTTCTAGGTGAAATTTTAAAATAGTTTCCTAAAATCTTTCTGGAAACCTGAATCTTAAAGTTTTGCTAAATTAAATTAAATGATGGATAGTCACTGAATATCTAGATCATTTCCAAATAAGATAAAATACTGAAACATTAAGCACGGAACATAGGTTTATCTACTTTTTGCTTCCTTTTACAGACTAATTAAAGGTATTTGGGTCCATTAGCAAACACATTTTGTGCCTCGCTAAGAAGCATGTTTCTAGAAATTATAAAAGTATTTATAAATCCGCCAATCCACAGAATGTTGATGCAAAACATAGTTGGTTTCTTCTTAGTTTTTATTAGAAATTAAAGGTTTCTAAGGGTTAAAAATTCTAATATGTAATTAAAACTACTAGAACTAATTAGGAAAAGGAATTTTATGTGTGAGTAAGATTAGAATAAATTTAATTAAATAAATGAGTTTTAATTCAAAAGTCAGGTGGTGCAAAATTGAAATTTGGTTTTCTGCTTGTTAAAAAGACAAAGTTTTATTGGACTACTGGTCTCCTCTTGATACGAAATTGTGACTTTCTTTAGCTTTTAAAATAATTTGCCTAGAAAACAAGATTCTGTATTTTGTTAAAATATTTTTTTTTTTCAGAAAACTGAATCTTCTCTGTTAAAAAAGTTTTGTTTTTGGTTTTTTAACTGTTTACCTTTCTGTATTTGCCTTTAACATCTTCTATTGTCACTTTGGTTAAATGAATAACTAAGCACTGTTTTACAGTGACCTATGATCCTATTTGACTAGGTGTTTTAAAACCTTGTTGATAATTTTGAAAAACTTACCAAAATAAAATTCTAAATGAAGTCTTTTTTGACCTCCAACTAACTTTGAAGTTTTCCAGAGCCTCCCTGGAACATTTTAAAAGATTTGCTCTCTCTCTCCTTATAAAAAGGGAAGGTGTTAAACTACTTAGGTTTATTTGATATGGTAAATTACATGCGAAGCATTGTCAAATAAGAAGTAATACAAAGCCTTTTAACGTTGTGCTTATATAGGTATATGTTATAAGTATTTCAGTAAATGTGTGAAATTCCTGGAAATCTATTTCCTGGTATAATGTTATCAGTCATAATTCCAGTTATTATCTTAAAATGTTGTGTGTCACAGAAATACCCAGATTTCCTTAACAATTCCACCATATCTTTAGTAATAGGCATTTTTAAGTCTTCTGTAATTTACAGAGAGTTACTGTTTTATTCTGATGCTCTGCAAAGGTGTTCCCACAGAAGTATTTCATCTTCAGAAAAATTCAAGAAAAGGACTTTTTGACAAGTGAAGGTTTCTGATAACTTTAAGATCATGAAACTGAACTGGTAAGAACAAAGACTGCCCTTGAGTCTTCTTGGAAGGGACTATACGAGGTCCTCCTCACTACCCAGATGGCAGCCAAAGTTCAGTAGTCAAGCCTTAGGTACACATTTCATAGCTAAAGAAGACTCCACTTGACATCTGGTGGCATACAAATGCTAAAAAGCTCCAATGAAACTGACTAGGAAGAGAAGTAGCTAACATTAAAGGAGACTGCTTCCTCCTAAGATGCCAGATCAAGACTTCATACTTTTATGAAACATGAAACTTTCTCTTTCTTTCCTCTACTTTGACATTGGCCTAGAAAGATACCACCATCATCTGTATCTCCCAAGCCACTGTTAAGAGGGGTGGCCTTTCAGACTGCTGCATTTGTCAACAAATCTCTTATCTATGATGGTAGAGACTGCCTGGTTTGTTTTCCTGCCTCTGGTTAACACCCCAAACTTTGCAGCCAGGCTGTATTCAAAGGAAGGGACACAAGGCAAAAGTAACCAAAATAAAACTGCCTGTGTGGGCTACAGACCCTTAATACAAGATGGCATTCATAATTCAAAATTAGTTCCCTTTGACAGATCCCTACTTTCCTGCTTAAGAGGAAATGCAAATGAGGAATGTCTCCTTAACTCTTGAAGCTATTGCAGTTTCCGTTGCTAAGAGAACAGTTGACCAACAAAGATCCTTAGACTCTCTGGCCAAAGTTGTTCTTGATAATAGGACAGACCTTCATTATCTTTTAGCTGAGCAAGGAGTCGTCTATGCTATGGCCGACACCACTGCTGCACCTGGATTAACACTTCTGGGGAAGTTAAATCTCAATTATATAAGGTCACTGAACAAGCCACTTGGCTTAAAAAGGTGACTCCTTCATTAGGGTCTTTTCTTTGATTTTGATTGGTTTGGGTCTTGGGGTCCATGGCTCCAAAATGCACTGCAAACATTGGGAATTATCCTGCTTATTACAATCATAGAAATCTCCCTGGTGCACTGTGTTCTTTCAAAAGCTTTAAATGTGTGTTTGCAGTCAGTAACCACCAAGCAAATGCTCTCCCTAAGACTAGAAGGCCAGAAGAGGAACAAAGAGAATGACCAGCTTAAAGATTATGAACCTGAAGTGGTGACCTGTGAATATGACAAGGATTAAGCAAAAACATGACCTGTGAATACCACACAGAGTATCAACAAAAGCTCTGAGAACTACAGAGCAGTAGCTGAGACTGGTGCTAACGCCTTAACTTTTGATCACATCTCTCAGTTAATGTGGGAGTCTGATCAAAAGTGGGGAACTGTTCGAAAAGAGTCATGTGCTAAAACTAAGACTTAATACGTAACCTAACTGCAGTGGCAACCTTCCCCAGGAATAAGACCCTTTTGTCCCCAAAGGGAGATGACCTAGTCTGAAATAATTTGTTTCTGACTTCCTTGTCTTGCCTTTAAAACATTCTCCGTTTTTGTAGTCCTCTGAATCTCCCTTCTATTGATACTTGCTAGATGGGATGCTCCTGATTCATGATCATTGAAAAAAAGCCAATTAGATCTTTAAAATTTACTCAGTTGGATTTCATTTTTTAAAGGGAACTAAAAGGAAGGAATAAATTCTCTGGAAAAAAATCTCACTCTAAATTAGTTTGGAATCAGTCCTTAAATCACAGTCCAACATAGCATCACTTGACTATCAGCTACTGAAGATGAAGAAGCTATTTACTCTCTGAAATTGAGATTTTTATTTGACCTTAACAACTGTCCTCTTTCTTTGAACTGTCTTTGACTTTCCAACCTAAATTTTTCTTCTATGAAGAAAAGGATAAGTAACCCAATAGAAGATCTAAAGACATGAACAGGTATTTCACAGAAGAAGAAGCACATACGGGGGAAAACTGTGCAAAAGTGGTCAGCTATGAGTGTGAGCAAGGAATCACAAATCAATGCAAGAATGAGGTGCCATTTCATACCCATTTTATTGGTGAAAGTGAGAAATCGGATAATTCCAAGTGTTGGGGAAGATCTGGATTGCTGTGATTTTTGGACATTGCTGGAAGAAGTATTGATTACTACAACCACTATGGAAATCACGTAGCAATATCTTGCAAAGATGAACATTCATAATCTCTACGGCCTATCAATTTCCCTGCTAATCATATATCCCAAAGAAACTTTGCACACATACACCGCTACCACAACCATCATGAGATATGAACAGGAATGTCCATCGAAGCTCTTATATAGTTGTAAAAACATGAAAAAAACTCTCAGCAGGAAAATGGATAACAAGTAATGTAGAAATGATTGAACAGCAGCTGTATGCAATAAGGATGAATGTTAGCACTATAATTTTGAATAAAAAAACTAATCCCTGGAGTTGCAGCTACTGTAGCTGACAGGGTCTTGGTGCTATGACCAGGTTTCAGGCCTGTGCCTCTGAGGTGGGAGACCCGAGTTCAGGACAATGGTCCACCAGAGACCTCCCAGCTCCACATAATATCAAACAGCTAAAGCTCTCTCAGAGATCTCCATCTCAATGCTAAGACCCAGCTCCACTCAACGACCAGCAAGCTACAGTGCTGGACACCCTATGCCAAACAACTAGCAAGACAGGAACACAACCCCACCCATCAGCAGAGAGGCTGCCTAAAATCATAATAAGGTCACAGACACCCCAAAACACACCACTGGACACGGTCTTGCCCAGGAGAAAGACAACATACAGCCTCATCCACCAGAACACAAGGCACGAGTCCCATCCACCAGGAAGCCTACACAACCCACTGAACAAAACTTAGCCACTGGGGGCAGAAACCAAAAACAATGGAAACTACAAACCTGCAGCCTGTGAAAAGGAGACCCTAAATACAGTAAGTTAATCAAAAATGAGAAGACAGACAAAAACACAGCAGGTGAAGAAGTAAGGTAAAAACCCACCAGAGCAAATAAATGAAGAGGAAATAGGCAGTCTACCTGAAAGAGAATTCAGAGTAATGATAGTAAACATGATCCAAAATCTTGGAAACAGAATGGAGAAAATACAAGAAACGTTTAACAAGGACCTAAAAGAACTAATAAAGAGCAAACAAACAATGATGAACAACACAATAAATGAAATTAAAAATTCTCTAGAAGCAATCAATAGCAGAAAAACTGTGGCAGAAGAATGGATAAGTGACCTGGAAGATAAAATAGTGGAAATAACTACTGCAGAGCAGAATAAAGAAAACAGAATGAAAAGAATTGAGGATGGTCTCAGAGACCTCTGGGACAACATTAAACACACCAACATATGAATCATAGGGGTCCCAGAAGAAGAAGAGAAAAAGAAAGGGACTGAGAAAATATTTGAAGAGATTATAGTTGAAGACTTCCCTAATATGGGAAAGGAAATAATCAAGTCCAGGAAGCACAGAGAGTCCCATACAGGATAAATCCAAGGAGAAACACTCCAAGACACATATTAATCAAACTATCAAAAATTAAAAACAAAGAAAAAATATTAAAAGCATCAAGGGAAAAGCAACAAATAACATACAAGGGAATCCCCATAAGGTTAACAGCTGATCTTTCAGCAGAAACTCTGCGAGCCAGAAGGGACTGGCAGGACATAATTAAAGTGATGAATGGGAAAAAACTACAACCATGACTACTCTACCCAGCAAGGATCTCATTCAGTCTCAATGGAGAAATTAAAACCTTTATAGACAAGCAAAAACTAAGAGAATTCAGCACCACCAAACCAGCTTTACAACAAATGCTAAAGGAGTTTCTCTAGGCAGGAAAAACAAGAGAAGGAAAAGACGTACAGTAACAAACCCAAATCAATTCAAAAAATGGTAATAGGAACATAAATATCGATAACTACCTTAAATGTAAATGGTTTAATGATCCCACCAAAAGACATAGACTGGCTGAATGGATACAAAAACAAGACCCATATATATGCTGTCTACAAGAGACCCACTTCAGACCTAGGGACACATACAGCCTGAAAGTGAGGGGATGGAAAAAGATATTCCATGCAAATGGAAATCAAAAGAAAGCTGGAATAGCAATTATCATATCAGACAAAATTGACTTTAAAATAAAGACTATTACAAGAGACAAAGAAGGACACTACATAATGATCAAGGGATCAATTCAGGAAGAAGATATAACAATTGTAAATATTTATGCACCCAACATAGGAGTACCTCAATACAAAAGGCAACTGCTAACAGCCATAAAAGGGGAAATCAACAGTAACACAGTCATATTAGGGGACTTCAACACCCAACTTTCACCAATGGACAGATCATCCAAAATGAAAATAAATAAGGAAACACAAGCTTTAAATGACACATTAAAGAAGATGGACTTAATTGATATTTATAAGACATTCCATGCAAAAACAACAGAATACACTTTCTTCTCAAGTGCTCATGGAACATTCTCCAGGATAGATCATACCTTGGGCCACAAATCAAGCCTTGGTAAATTTAAGAAAATTGAAATCGTATAAAGTATCTTTTCCGACAACAATGCTATGAGACTAGATATCAATTACAGGAAAAAATCTGTAAAAAATACAAACACATCGAGGCTAAACAATACACTACTAAATAACTAAGAGATGACTGAAGAAATGAAAGAGGAAATCAAAAAATACCTAGAAGCAAATGACAATGAAAAGAAAATCTATGGGATGCAGCAAAAGCAGTTCTAAGAGGGAAGTTTATAGCAATACAATCCGACCTCAAGAAACAAGAAACATCTCAAACAAACAATCTAACCTTACACCTAAAGCAATTAGAGAAAGAAGAACAAAAAACCACAAAGTTAGCAGAAGGAAAGAAATCATAAAGATCAGATCAGAAATAAATGAAAAGAAATGAAGGAAACGATAGCAAAGATCAATAAAACTAAAAGCTGGTTCTTTGAGAAGATAAACATAATTGATAAACCATTAGCGAGACTCATCAAGAAAAGAAGGGAGAAGACTCAAATCAATAGAATTAGAAATGAAAAAGGAGAAGCAACAACTGACCGTGCAGAAATACAAAGGATCATGAGAGATTACTACAAGCAACTATATGCCAATAAAATGGAAAACCTAGAAGATTGGAAAATTCTTAGAAATGCACAATCTTCTGAGACTGAACCAGGAAGAAATAGAAAGTATAAACAGACAAATCACAAGCACTGTAATTGAGACTGTGATTAAAAATCTTCCAACAAACAAAAGCCCAGGACCAGATGGCTTCACAGGTGAATTCTATCAAACATTTAGAGAAGAGATAATACCTATCCTTCTCAAACTCTTCCAAATATAGCAGAGGGAGGAACACTCCCAAACTCATTCTACGAGACCACCACCACCCTGATACCAAACCCAGACAAAGATGTCACAAAGAAAGAAAACTACAGGCCAATATCACTGGTGAACAAACCCGACAGATGCAAAAATCCTCAACAAAATACTAGCAAACAGAATCCAACAGCACATTAAAAGGATCATACACCATGATCAAGTGGGGTTTAGCCCAGGAACGCAAGGCTTCTTCAATATATGCAAATCAATCAATGTGATTCACCATATTAACAAATTGAAGGAGAAAAACCATATGATCATCTCAATAGAGGCAAAAAAAGCTTTCGACAAAATTCAACACCCACTTATGATAAAAACCCTCCTGAAAGTAGGCATAGAGGGAACTTACCTCAACATAGTAAAGGCCACATATGACAGAAACACAGCCAACATTGCTTTCAGTGGTGAAAAACTGAAACCATTTCCATTAAGATCAGGAACAATACAAAGCTGCCAACTCTCACCAATATTATTTAACATAGTTTTGGAAGTTTTAGCCACGGCAATCAGAGAAGAGAAAGAAAAGGAATCCAAATGGGGAAAGAAGTAAAGCTGTCACTGTTTGCAGATGACATGATACTATACATAGAGAATCCTAAAGATGCTACCAGAAAACTACTAGAGCTAATCAATGAATTTGGTAAAGTAGCAGGATACAAAATTAATGCACAGAAATCTCTTACATTCTTATACACTAATTATGAAAAAATTGAAAGAGAAATTAAGGGAACACTCCCACTCACCACTGCAACAAAAAGAATAAAATACCTAGGAATAAACCTACCTAAGGAGACAAAAGACCTGTATGCATAAAACTGTAAGACACTGATGAAAGAAATTAAAGATGATACAAACAGATGGAGAGATATACCATGTTCTTGGATTGGAAGAATCAACATTGTGAAAATGACTATAGTACCCAAAGGAATCTAGAGATTCAATGCAATCCCTATCAAACTACCAATGGCATTTTTCACAGAACTGGAACAAAAAAATTCACAATTTGTATGGAAACACAAAAGACCCCCAATAGCCAAAGCAATCTTTAGATAGAAAAACAGAGCTGGAGGAATCAGGCTCCCTGACTTGAGACTATACTACAAAGCTACAGTAATCAAGACAGTATGGTACTGTCACAAAAACAGAAATATAGATCAATGGAACAGGATCGAAAGCCCAGAGATAAACCCATGCACATATGGTCAACTTATTTTTGATAAAGGAGGTAAGACTATAAAACGGAGAAAAGACAGCCTCTTCAATCAGTCGTTCTGGGAAAACTGGACAGCTACAGTCAAAGAATGAAATTAGAACATTCCCTAACACCATACACAAAAATATACCCAAAATAGATTAGAGACCTAAATGAAGGCCAGACACTATAAAACTCTTAGAGGAAAACATAGGCAGAACACTCTATGACATATATCACAGCAAGATCCTTTTTGACCCACTTTCTAGAGAAATGGAAATAAAAACAAAAACAAATGGGACCTAATGAAACTTAAAAGCTTTTGCACAGCAAAGGAAACCATAAATAAGATGAAAAGAGAACCCTCAGAATGGGAGAAAATATTTGCAAATGAAGCAAGTGACAAAGGATTAATCTGCAAAATTTACAAGCATCTCATGCAGCTCAATATCAAAAAAACAAACCACCAAATACAAAAATGCGCAGAAGACCTAAATAGACACTTCTCCAAAGAAGATATACAGATTGCCAACAAATACATGAAAGGATGCTCAACATCACTAATCATTAGAGAAATGCAAATCAAAACTACAATGAGGTATCACCTCACACCAGTAAGAATGGCCATCATCAAAAAATCTACAAACAATAAATGCTGGAGTGGGTGTTGAGAAAAGGGAACCCTCTTGCACTGTTGGTGGGAATGTAAATTGATACAGCCACTATGGAGAACAGTATGGAGGTTTCTTAAAAAAACAAAAAGAGAACTACCATATGACCCAACAATCCACTACTAGATGTATACCCTGAGAAAACCATAATTCAGAAAGAGTCATGTACCACAATGTTCATTGCAGCACTATTTACAATAGCCAGGACATGGAAGCAACCTAAGTGTCCATCGACGGATGAATGGATAAAGAAGATGTGGCACATATATACAATGGAATATTACTCAGCCATAAAAAGAAGCAAAATTGAGTAATTTTTAGTGAGGTGAATGGACCTAGAATCTGTCATACAGAGTGAAGTAAGTCAGAAAGAGAAAAACGAATACTGTTTGCTAACACATATATATGGAATCTAAAAAAAAAAAAAATTGGTTCTGAAGAACCTAGCGGTGGGACATGAATAAAGACGCCGACATAGAGAATGGACTTGAGGACACAGAGAGGGGGAAGTGTAAGCTGGGACGAAGTGAGAGAGTGGCATGGACTTATATAAACTACCAAATGTATAATAGACGGCTAGAGGGAAACAGCCACAGAGCACAGGGAGATCAGCTCAGTGCTTTGTGACCACCTAGAGGGGTGGGAGAGGGAGGGTGGGAGGGAGACGCAGGAGGGAGGAGACATGGGGATACACTTCTATGTATAGCTGATTCACTTTGTTCTTAAGGAGAAACTAACACACCACTGTAAAGCAATTATACTCCAATAAAGATGTTAGAAAATAAATAAAAGTCAACTCAACGAAAAAAAATATTTATTGCATATATTTGAGGAATGAAAGTAATCACAGGAAATAAAGGATTGATTTAATAAAAATAAAAGGTAGTAACATTTCATCAAGTAAATGTTTTGGATTCTACAAAAAACATTTCAGCTACGTTAATAGAAAAACTGAAAAGATCTTTGATTCAGAAAATTGATTTGGAGAGGAACAGCATCTACCAGAACAGTTTCTGTCTTCCTTTATTTTTTTTTAAAGTTAAACAAAACATCTTATTCTAATTAATTAAAAAATAATACCCCCAAGAGAGGGACAGAGGGACACAGAAGTTTGCATTCCTGCTTGCACCAAGAACCAATCCAAACTCTGTACACTACTGAAATGGAAGTAAAATGGACTACATTGGTTAAGAATAAATCAGTGAATATTTTTGTGAGTATATAGTAGGGTTAAGGCACTTTCATAATTACTGGAGGAAATGCACATTTGACAAAACTCTCAAAATTGCAAATGCACATATCCTTGCAATCACCAATTCCACATATAGGAATTTATTCTGAAGATACACTTGCATACATTCATGGGAAATGTTACATGTAGAAGATTATTCCTACAGCATAGTTTGTAATAGCAATCTGGAAACAAATGTTCACAGATAAGGGACTGGCTCTGTAAATGACTCTGTATCCATAGAAGAAAATATTACTGAACAGAATGAACAAAGTCATGGTGTACGTGAAGGAAATAATTTCCAACTTGTTTTAGATGGAAAAGGAAATACACAGAAAATGGATGGGTAATACATGGATATAATATATATGAGTATGTAAAGATATACATCTGTAAAATACTTTGTGTGATATCTTTATTTATCTATCTATCCATCGATCTATCCATTGATCCATTCCCTGGTATAACTCTAGAAGAAACTTATGGCATTTGCTACCTTTGATGACTGAGGGTAATGTTAGAGTAGTGTGACTGGAAACAGGTTAGAAGATAAACCTTGATTATAAAACTATTTTTTTTTAAATTACAAGCAGTGTGTAAGCTATTACCTATCTAACAAAAGAGATTTAAAAAATATAAATTAGTGAAAATCCTGAAATCTGATGTGATGAAACAGGTTACTACCTCTTCACAAACTGATAATGCACAACACTGCATACTCTCCTGGAAGAGGTTAAATTCAGCATCTGCTTTCTGGGTGAGAACAATCCCTTTTGTTCTCTAATAGGTACCACTTCCTTTCCACTGGATATTGGCATTGCTGCCCATTGTGGAAATTAAATCTCACAGACATCACCAATGTCAGCACTAACATCAGCAATAGTGGGCAATAAAGCCAACATCTGGGAGTTTGTTTGCAGAAAGGGTGCAGCCCACCTCAGGAAAGGAAGGCAGAGTAATTCGTTGTACAGGTCAAAATTTGCATCAAAGAAGGATGTCATATAGTAAATGAATGAAACCTGGGTCGACATCATTAATCAGAGGAGTTATCAGATTGCCTCCCAAATCCTCATGATCAGCTCTGCCAGAAAAATACACATATCATACAGGAAACACTGATAAAAATGCTGCATGACCCTTGTCTCAATGTGTTGGGGATATAACATGAAGCCAGAAAATGTGAAGGTTAACCCAGAAGTCATTGCAAGGAGAAGACTCCACTTAGGCTACTAAGTGGAATGGCAAAATGCTCCATGTGACAATGACACAGAAAGGACTAACTTCATGTGGGAAGGGTGATGACAGGGTTACTTTGAAATATCTCTATCTTTTTTATAAAATTAATATGTAGAACTTCATAAAAAGGTTTTACTTGTCCTAAATATATACTTCATAAAACTATACTTTTCTTTCCTGTTTTTCTGACCTGTTATAATAACATTTATCCCATACCCATCCCATGCGCCACTGAATGTATGGAATATTGAACTTCTCTGCAAAGGAATGCTCACTTAAAAAACTTTGACATATGAAATTCTGAAATCAAGTCATGCCAAATGAAGTCCCTTTTTTTCTGTGAATGAGTGACTTAGTTTACTACCTTATCTAAAATCTTGTAATATGATTTTAGAGTGTTTAGTTAAAAAAATCAAACAAGAAATAAAGCTGAAGGATAGAAAGAAAAACGGAGAACTGGACATCAGAAGATCTATGGTAAATTTAGAAATATACTGCCAAATAGAAAATCAGGACGAAAAAGTTTTAAGCATCTTGGATTGACAATTTGCAACTATATTCACGTAATATAATTTTATCTTTAGTGAAAATAATCTGTTCACTACTGCAACAAGTTTACTGTGTCAGGGTTGGTGAGATGGCATGTGGCTATACCATGAAATCACATATGAGTGACACCAAATATAATAATTAAAAACTGACAATGGTTTCCTCTCTTCCTTCCTTTTCTCTTTTTTCCTTCCCTTCCTCCTTCCGTCCTTCATTTTTTCCTTTTCTCCTTTCTTTTTCAATCTCTACTCTGAAGTACAGGCTAGTCTAGTTTATATACCATGATTTACGCAAGTAGTTTTTGGTAAGCGTGAATTAACCACCAATCCAATTCCAATTTATTTTAGTGGTGTTTTATCAAGCCCTCATACCTTGACACCCTCCAGGAATGTGTCTTGATGGGCCAATCCTCAATCAAATTCTGAGCAGTGAGAAGCATATACAGTGTTATGCAGCATGTGAGTGCTCTAATGAAGCTATGTGTAATATGCTATGGGATGATAAGAAAGGAGGCAATTGATCGAACCTGGGGGAATTTGGAAGACTTCCTCTAAGGGGTGACATTTGATCTTGCATGGAAGAGTAAATAGAAATTTGCCAGATAGACAAGATGGGGAGGCATACAGAAGGGAGTTAGGGGAAAATGCCGTTAATTCAGTCAATAACAACAGATTAGTTGATTTAGGAAATATTTTTTGATGTGAATTTCTATAGCCAGAGTCTAATCCTACTTGGTCCCTGCTGGAGTTAAGTGAGTTCATATTGAGACCACATTCAAATAATGCCAGACTTAGCCTGAAAGGACAAGAAAGTGCTGTTGACCATCTCATAATGTGGTTCACACGGGGCTGTCAATGCCAGCGTGACCTAGACTGCCCTCAAGGTGATCAAGGAAGAGTCTGGAAATGTTAGTGCACCGTGATAACAAGACGTTGGGGAAACATCCTGAAAACAGGCATCCATAAACGTATGTGCTCTAATTTGGGAGATTTCTCAAAAATCTGAAACTGTTTGCTCTCAGTCAGAATATTCAATGGCTTGTGCAGGGCACTATTTGGAGGCATTCAAATATTTCTTTGCACATCCAATAATATTGATGAAAACTCTTAACCATTTATGGAGTTTTCTTTTAGGAGCAAGGAAGAGATATTCTTTGTAGTCATATTAGACTTTGTATTTTCCCTAGACTATAGGCACCTTCATGTAAATATAATTCCCAGGTTGCATGTACTTGAGTTTGTTTGTTGTATAAATCCATTTTTATATCTTTTTGGTTGTCTAAACTATATGTATCTATAAATATAGCCCAGAATTCTATTCACAGATGTGTAGGTATGTAAATTATAAAGAAAACTGATTTATTTCTGTATTTTCTTTACATTGTTGATCTGAAACTTGAAAACTATAACTTGATCCCAAATCATCTTTATGCAATGAGATTCAAATGCATTAAAGTTACAGAATTTTATAGCCTGTAGTCATCTTTAAAATGATTTACTTCTGTCTCCTCATATTGAATAAAGGAGACTTAGGTCAGATGAGGTCATGGCTTGCTCCTGATTCCTCAGTTATTGTAAACATCCTAGAATTAGAATATCAGTTTCTGGATTCCCAGCACTTGTTCCTTCCCTTGCTCTATTATGGATACTCCTATATGCCTACCTTTTCTTTAAATATAATCATAAAATTAGAGATGTTGAGGGACACTCAAAGATCACTTAGTGCCTCTGTTCTTTGAGTGGATAGAACTACTGTGTTCTGCACAGACTTTAAGCTATTAATTTCTGAAACCGACATATAGTAAATTAGAGTATTATTCAAATGTCATCCCCACATTATCATCTTTCCCTTTAAATAAATGAAAGTGAGTTTCATTCTTAAGGGGGATATTATTATATCTTGGCACAAATATTCTTTTATATTATAGAAAAATTCAATGGAAAATGGGATATAATTTGTCAGCAACATATCCATTCTAAAATTTTTAAAAACTCATTACTGTCTTCGAAAAAGCAGTATCATTAAAAGATGCTTATGAATTGTCTCGGTTGCCAAGGATTCATTTAATCCTAATGAGTCACTATGTGGTAGAAGGTTTTTTTGTTTGTTTTTTCTCTCTCTCTGGAATTTTTGCTGTGAAAATCAGCCTAGATATATTTCTGCAAAAGAGAAGCAGGCTACTCAATGATCTGGTGCCATGAGTTCCCAACAGTTTGTAAGCCAGCTAACAAAAGCACCAGGAACAATTTTGCTTATAAAACCAGTCATTCTCCAGGTACCACTGTGCACAGGCAGCATTACTACATAATTCAAAGGATCTACTGAGACCCTACTCCATGTGGAGCACTGTACAACAAAAGCACTTTTACAAATTGGGCCTCAGACTCTACCATCATGCTATCTTGAGCCACCCTCCCCTACGTCTTTGAGGGAGCTTTGAAAGCAGAGGATCTGGGTTCCAATCCCTGCTCTGGCACATGCTAGCTGAGCAACTCCTCTAATCCTCAGTTTCCTTATCTGTAAAATGGAAACAAGAATCCCTGGTTCATGAAGTTTAAAGGAAGGTCAAATAAAATAATACTTGAAAAATACTTAAGAAAATTGTCTAGTGCATATATAGTGTGGAATTGGAAATGTTTAAGCACCAAATATTGTGATTCACTTTGGTTAGAACAAAACCATAAACTAAATATTTCAATAGTATTTAATAAGGAAATGTTAGAGGAAATAATTGATTCTGATACAAGTGCATTGGGGAATGTACCATACAGGGCCCTTTGTTAATCTTTATTGAAAAGATAATAGAGAAGGCTGGGAAATATTTGCAAAACAATTATCATTAAGGCATAAGGTATAAAAGCATTAGCCACGTACTGATTTAGCTTAATCTATATATATTCTTTATCCCATCATTGTAAAATTGATTTTTGACCAAGTTTGTTGCAAATGGAAGAAACTCTCTTGTAACATTCTGTTTTCTTTTACAGAGTTTTATTTTTATCCCTAGTGTAATATAATCTTTAACCTCAAGACTATAATTACAAGGGGCTTCTCGTACCTGTTTTCTATAGAAACTGTCATCTGTTAGCGTATGTGTGACAGGAAATTGGATTTACTCAACAAAATTGTAAAGTACAGACTAGCCCTCTGATGTTTAACTCAGTATCTATGTGTGTCCTTGGTAAATGTGGTAACACATCTCCTATATATGTGGCATAAATTTACTTGTCCATGAGAAAGCGTTCTAAGGTTAAATTTCCCCTTTTGGGCCTGTCTGCAAAAAAAGATATCTGTGACTCTAACACACTCATCTCAAAACAAAACACCGAGATTCTTTCTTCTACAATGAATGGTATGTACAAAGCCAATGCTGACTGTGGCTAGTTATACTTTCATTACTTGTTCTCCCTTCTACCATTTGACAACTGCTCTAAACCTGATGGAATAATGAGAGCAGAGTCACCAGGACTCATAATTGAGTTAACTGTCCTGCTGGAACCTGGGGTTTTGTCCTAATTCTTGTCCCTACCTTTCTATAGTAATCGCCTACAAATATCAAGCCCCCCCATCCTTTAGAACTTGGGGCCGTATATACTCTCGCTATTTCACTTACTAAGTACTGGTGTCCTGACCAGAAACCCAAGATTATGGCTGGTGTCTGGCACCTGCTGAGAGTTCTCCGAGTCCCAATGTCTGCTAGTCTGTCTGCATCTCTGAACAAGATCTTCTCCAAGGTGCCCTGAGCACTTGCTTGTCAAACCACCAAACACCAGCTTTTGTTATATTGTGTCTCGATCACATCCCACAGTGAATAAAAGTAAACATAAAATTCTGCAGTTTGAATCATGGACCAGGTGCTGCTCATCCCTCTGAGTGTAAGGATCATCCTAGGTAATGGCATCAAGACAGAAGCTATCAGTTTAGTAACTGGTTAGCCTTGGGAACAGAAAGGTAAAGAGAATCTCAATTGGTGAAGAAATTTCTACACTCTGTTTTTTGTTTTGTTTTAAACAACGTTGAATTTTATCTGAAACTTGTGCTCCTGGAAAATACGGATGGTTAAAGAAATCTCTCCCATCCATTTGTGTTCAAGGAGATGGCTTACTGCAGAGAAATACCCTTCCCCAAATGACATGGAAAAGACTCACAATGCTCGCTTTGTTTCTGTAAGACAAGGCCAGACTCAGACCCTCCAAATTCCCATTCTTTGTCTCATAAAAGATGAGCTAAACTGATTTTTTCCTACTGATCAATTAGAATAAAATGCTTGTTAACCAGACTTTGATTAAGCTTCTCTGCTTCCCCAGGTCCCTGAACTCTGACCCATCCTCAGCCTGAGCTAACATATAATCCCTCCTGTGTTTACAATGGCCTCAGGGTAAAATATTCTCTGATCTAATGCCCGATTTCCCTTTCATCCAACTTCCCCACACCTAATTATTTCTAGCCATGTTTATTCCTCCCCATAAAAGAAAAACCCTTTGTGCCTAACCCTTGAGAGGCTTGCAGAGCCCATGATGAGAGCATTCTCCCTATTGCAAGTGTATTCCCTCTTGCACTATCCCTTTCTTTATTCAACTTTATTCCAGATAAAGAAATTACCTTAGTATGGATTTTTTTTTTTAATTTGATGGTTTATTGGTTTGCTTTTTGGATGGGGAGCTGGGCATGAAGGGTAGGTGGGGAGTGGTTGGAAAACTAATAGAAGACAGAAGCAATGAAGGAAATTTGCAGGTTTTGTGTGTTTGTTTTCATAGACAATATTCCCCTTATGGGAATGAGAGGTGGAGTGAGAGCAGAGTCGAAGGAGGGTGCTCCAGAGGCTGTGAGGTAGAAGCTGGCTCTGGATCTCTTAGTTCCAGGTTGGGTTCTGCACTCAGATCTGTGACTATCAGGGCAATCTCACCCCTGGAGGTAGGGGCTACCTGCAAACACTCCCCCTCCGCATCATTCCTTCCCTTGAGAGCTCAAGTGTAAATCTTCTCTAGGCTGACTTTCTGGGCAAAAATATTTCCTGTCAAAGCAGCAGGAGTCAGAGGAGAGAAAAGGAAATGAATCTTGAAACAAGCTGATTAAGCAAATTTCAGCAAAGGTCAGAGGTGTACCTAAGGACTGTTTTTTTAAAATCCCAATGGCTCCTGAAGTTTATAGTTGTATTATTTTGAAATTTAGTTTTATCAGGTCCTTCTCACTTCCTGGGGAGAATATTATCTGAATAGACCATTTTCTATCGACACTATAATCACATTCGATTCTCATCATTCTTTCTACTCAATTTGCATTGTAAAGACTTAACATTGACAGTGCACTTACTGTGCTCCAGGCACAACACACACAGTGTCCTATTCAGTCTTCACAGTAAATGAGGCATCAGTGAGGCATTATAATTTCCATTTTATAGATGAGGAAACTGAGATTCAGAAAAGTTAATTGCAGGAGATTCTAGATCTAGCGGGCAATGAAGCAGAAACTTAAATCTTCCAATTAATTATATCTGACTCAAAACATCCTACTATTTCTATTCTACCATAACGCTTTACTATGTACCTATACATATCCTCATCTTCAGTATACACAAAAGATCTCATGTGTTACTTACGCACTTCATGAAGACTATTCACATATTTTGTTTCATTAGTATTTCTCACCAGTTCCGTGAAATAGGCCAAATTGTATTATTGTCTCCATTATAGATGAATTATTTGAAATTCAAATTGAAAAAGGAACTTTTATAAAGTGAGAGACCTACTAAAATGGCAGCATCTAGACCTGAACCTAAAACTTTGATTCCAAATCCATGACCCTCAAAAATACAGCACATTTTCTAGATCAACTCTGTGTATCTCTTTGTATACTGTGGTGTCTAAGGAAAACATCATAATTTGTTAACAAACTATTTTCACTGTGAGGCAAAGTACATATCAGAAAGGAAAATACGTATGTTATACTCAACCAACAATGGAACCAGAGTAAAACTAGTATATCTAAAGAACATTAGACATAAAATTTAAAGTTATTCTTTTAAAAATATTTAATTTTATTAATTTTTGCATATAGAATTGTACAAAAAAACATAAATGTAAAGTTTAAGAAATGATTAAGGGCTTCCCTGGTGGCGCAGTGGTTGAGAATCTGCCTGCTAATGCAGGGGACACGGGTTCGAGCCCTGGTCTGGGAAGATCCCACATGCCACGGAGCAGCTAGGCCTGTGAGCCACAACTACAGAGCCTGCGCGCCACAACTACAGAGCCTGCGCGTCTGGAGCTTGTGCTCCACAAAAAAAGAGGCCGTGACAGTAAGAGGCCCGCACACTGCGATGAAGAGTGGCCCCCACTCTCCGCAACTAGAGAAAGCCCTCACACAGAAACGAAGACCCAGCACAGCCAAAAATAAATAAATTATATAAAAAAAAAAGAAATGATTAAAATGTAATCATCTAGTCGAAACTGGAATCTTACCAGAACTTTCAGGCTAGGCTATAGGTATACTCTAAGAGAGAGGAAAAGATTCCAGGTGGAAGATTCAAGAGGTGAGGAGGAAGAACAAAAAATAGTAAATACAAGTGTATTCACATTGATTGTGTTAAATTATTATTAATGTCTAATAGGCTTATAAATAGAGTTAAACGCAGGGCAGCATTACATGTTAGGATGAGATTAATTCAAGTATATAAGTTTACTGTATTATCTGGGAAGATGGCAAAAATATTGCCCTTATTTTTAAATTAACTTTATTGTGAAATGTAGCAAACATATAGAAAATCCATAAAACATTAAAGCATAGTTTCATGGAATATTGGAAGTGAATACCTGCATAACCATCCCATTTGCCTATTGATCACAATCCCTCCCCCACCCTCCCAACTTCCCCTACCAGAGTAAAGCCTTCCCTGACTTTCATGGTAATCACTTCCTTTGTTTGCTACTATAAAAATTAAGTTTGTCCACTTTGTGGTCAATATTTATAAATATTCTATGTGTGAGTGAAAATAACATGTATCACGTTGTTGGTGCATGCACACACACGCACATAACCGTTAAGCTATGTTTGTTAATGGGAGTTCAAATCTTCTATATCCTAATTGATTTTTTGTGTGACAATTACCAAAAGAGGCATATGTTAAAATGTCCCACCATCAACAGGAATGGATAAAGAAGATGTGGTACATATACACAATGGAATATTACTCAGCCATAGGAAAGAATGAAAAAATGCCATTTGCAGCTACCCGGATGGACCTAAAGATTATCATACTAAGTGAAGTAAGCCAGACAGAAAAAGACTAATATCACATGGTATCTCTTATATGTAGTATCTTAAAAAATGGTACAAGTGAACTTATTTACAAAACAGAAATAGAGTCACAGATATAGAAAACAGACTTATGTTTACCAGGGTGGAAATGTTGGGGAGGGATAAATCGGGAGATTGGGATTGACACATACACACTACTACATATAAAATAGATAACTAATAAGGACCTACTGTATAGCACAGGGAACTGTACTCAATACACTGCAGTGACCTATATGGGAAAAGAGTCTAAAAAAGAGTAGATATATGTATATGTATAACTGATTCACTTTGCTGTACACCAGAAACTAACACAGCATTGTAAATCAACTATACTCCAATAAAAATTTTAAAAATCCAATAAAATACATCCTACCCCCAAAAAAAGTCCCACAGTGATTGCTGAGTTTACCCATTTCTCATTGGAATTTTGCATCTTTTAGATCTATCTGTCTATATATCTAATTTGTTTTATCTTCTTAATGAGTCTTTCATCTTTATGAACTGACTCTGTTTATTTCTCTTTATCTCCTGTAAATTTTTATTTTTTTTTGCCCTAGCTAATTTACAGTAGGGCTGACTCATGACAATGTGTCCTGGATTTTTTTTGCTTTCCCTTTTTTTCCCACTCTGCTCAGCACCAAGATGACTTTTCTGCACCCGCTGGGGATGAAATTAACTCTGGTTTACTTTAACACTAAGGTTGTAACCCTTTGGGATCCTGGACTTTCCTGCTTGGGCAGGCCCTGGGCCCTTACTTCTGTCCTTCCATCCTTCTTTCCCTTAAAGGGGGAACAGAATACGTCATCCCAAAATGCGCCACTTTGGCATGGTGACTGTATGGAGCTAAAGACAATGGAGACCCAGCAGACCCATGAAAAGCTTTTTACCTCTCCCTTAACTGCCTAAAAGAATTTAGACGGGGGACCTGTACCATGAAGAGAGCTATTACCAGAGGTAATTTTTACATCAGAAGGACTTACTGAAGGGCAGGGCAAACATTTGTTTACCAAACATTTGCTCTTCCTACCTTTCTGTGAATCATCTTCCTCCCCTTTGAAGCCCCAGACCCCTACCCCCTTCTCCTTAGCTCAGGATGGCATAAAGGCCTCAATGACCTGACTATCTTTGAGTCTTCATGTCTTTGTGGGGCTCCTGTGTCTACACAGTTAAGTTTGTTTTTCTCCTGTTTATCTGTCTTATGTCAATTAAATTATTAGACCAGCCAACAAAATGAGAAGGGAAGAAGGAAAAAAAATTTCTGCCTATGATCCCTCATCCCTACTCAAGCCAGAGAATCTAACCCCAAATGAAGGAAGCTCAAAGTCTTTGGGTATGAGGGAGGGGGAGGGGAATTGAGTGTTCTGTGTTCTGCTAAACTCCCAGGGTTCTCATTTTAAAGTATAACTTTGGCCTGGAAATTCTTCTATAGTCTTACTTGCTCTTTGATGTTTTTAAAGTGATGTTTTAAAATTTTTATCCAAAGTTTTCAGTTGTTTCTAGTGGGAGAATTCATCTAAATAGTTTAGCCTACCATTACCAGAAACTAAAATTCAACAGATACAGCATTCTAGCATGGAACAAACAAACAAAAATACCTGTTTATCCATGGAATTTAAAAAACTCAAGACAAAATATTCTTGATATCCAAGGCTTTTGAGTATAAGAGGTGAGCTCTCTGTATTGAGGAAATAATTAGAAACAAAATTTCCTGCCAATCCAGAAAAACTCTCTACAAAAGTACAAGAGAAAGAAAACAGTTTTATTATTAAATAAGCAATAAATAAGACTGTGATGTGCATCACAGACATCAGCTCAAGTGATTAGAAAGACAGAAATCTTACCATTTTACATAGCCAAACAGATACGACCATTACATATATGTTCTTAAGATAAATGATAACTAATCCTTAAGAGGACATGACAGTGCCATTTGTTACACATAATTTATCTTAAGTTTACTTGGTAACTGAGGTGGCCATCTGTGTCAGCTAATTGCTTTTATCCAAAGAAATAATACAACTCCTCATACGTATATAACAGGCAAGTAGTTACAACCTGGTGTCAGATGCCTAGGTCAACCTCTCAGGGAGACTAGAAGATGGGGTGGTATCTTTCTTAATGCTTACACATTTCAAAGAGATGTCTTCAGGCCTTTAAGAAAAATATCTCTGGGTTGTAAAATTGGCAAGAGGAGTATTTAGCCTTTTAAAAGCCTTATATATTTACATTTTGAAAAGCAGAAAAAAGTATATACATATGTTTTATACAGGAAATATTCTAAGAAAAGGGATGGGAAAGTTTCTTTCCTTTTTTCTACCATGGAAAATTAATTTTTTCCTTATTTTGGGTTTGTGCTTACCCTAGCATTTCAAAAAGGAAACTTTTCCCCTGGCTTCCAAAATCTCCGCTTTGAACACTGAGAGGTAAGTCTCAAAGCACAGAACAACAGGTATGGAAGAACGCATATTGATGAAAGAGCCGGTCTTTCCTACCCTAGGAATATAACTCTTTGGAAGAGAAGATAGAACTGGGAAAGAAGAGTCACTGATGTAGGTCCAGAAGACGATACCACTAGGTGGAGCCAGAGCTCCCAATTTGAGATGAAATAGGCTCACAGACATGATTTATTCCCCACTTCCTACTTAGAACTCCAAGAGTGCAACATGCTAACATCTACAGCCTCACAGTAGAAACGGCCATAGGTCAAGTGTCATTGAGGAAAAATCCTGAGACTGTCCCAAGTTGCTTGCATTCCTAAGTTTTTTTCAGTCTATGATGGCTATCTGAGAATGTTGCAGGTTTTGAACCAGAGAAGATTTCTGGTGAACCTGAAAGGCGTATGGAGAGAGTCTGAGGAAGACTCGGTGGATGTGAAGGGACTCAGTGTTTTAGATGAGGAAGATGACGTATGCCCTTTGTAGATCTGGTATCAGAGAGCAGACATCAACATGTCTTCATGGGACTGATGACAAATTCAGAGGCATCTCAGCAGAGGCCATAGTGTGCAGGAAGTGACAGGGACAAAATACAAAGCCTAATATGACAGTATAAAGTATTCCACTGTAGGGAGAAAAAATAATTTTCCTTCTACCCTTCTAGGTTCTTGGTGAGACTCCCCTATAATAAAAGACAGATTGACAGGAAAAAAAACAAATAGAAGTTTAATGACACGTATACTTCCTTTATACATGGGAGATGCCCAGGAAAACCGGGTACCTCCCTGAAAAGGCCCAAGCCAGCATCTTAAATCCCATCTCCAGCTAAAGACAAAAGAAGATGTTGTGGGGGAGGAGTGGGGAGTCAGTTATGGGAGGTTTTGGGGGGTGGGGGGGAAGCACAGTAAACATGGGTAAGATTGTTATGCAGATTTAAGTCATTGTCTTCTCCATTGATGAGAGTTTCAGAGATTTAGTCATCCTTCTCTTCCTGGTACAGAGAGGGAGACACCCTTACAAATGGAGAGTTCCCTTGTAAATGTCAATGTCTCTTACAAAAGGGTAACTTAGGTTTCACAACTTTTCCTATGTCTGCTATTTCTTGAAAATAACCAGCCTAAAATAATCCTTATGCCAAAGAGACATGTGTGGGGGTGGCAAATTCTGCTCTCCTTTACCATCATCCACAGTATAAGTATCCCAGAGGAAAAAAAGATGATGAAGGTTAAAATCCAGAATTTCCTCTCTAAATAATACTGATAGAAATCTAGAAGTGGTTGAGTTTACCATAAATGTTCAGGTTTGTTTTCTTTCCTTCACAAATCGGGAAATGGAAAATGAGGTGCACTAAAATGTAACATATGATTTTAGTATTTGTAGTACCCTAAATGAGGCCTGGTCTGAGTTTCCAAAGAATTTTTATGCACTATAACAATACATCTGCCTCAAAGACTAACACTAACAGATGGGAAGGGGTGTGATTAGCTTGAGGCCAAACTCCCACCTTGTGAGAGAAATGAGACTCTCAGAAGTATTTAATGATTTGCAAACAATGGGTTGTAATGAGCCTGAGTGTAAGAGTATTGCATAATCCATCACATCTCCAGGGTTGACACAGGAATGTCAGCATAAGGAAAAACACTATGGATGGCTATGGGAAAATATCATGAAGGCCTCTATGTGAACTCTGAGTTGCTCCTGCAAGTACTAAACTTCTTCTCAGAAAGGAAAAGACGTTTCAGCTCAGGGTATAAGTGTGTTACCTGACAACGTCGGTTTTCCAGGAAGAAGTAGGAGTCCACACCTGAGCTAAAAAGCCCAGTCAGTCCCTGGGTTGGGAGTTAAAGGTCTGGTCACCAATTCCAACATGTGGGTGTATGTGTGTGGGGACAGGTGTTCCCACACCAATAATCAATTCTCCAACACCAGCTGGGTGTCCTACAATTGAACTCAATTCTGACACTATCTAAGTGGGGATAGTGTCATACCGCACAGGTTAAGGGGTCAATCCTACAAAACTGCCCCCCTCCTGCAAATGCTGTAAGCAGATAGGGTACCGGGTCCCTAGAGAAAGAGAAGCAGCATGGCTTTCTTGACATAAGAGAGGCCATTTTTGGTCTAAGTCATTTTGTGATCTAAGCCTGGCCACAATGCGTGCCCTTGAACAGATCTCAGTAATTTATGATCTTAAGGGAACAAAGGAATGTGGGAACGAAGTAAAAGCAGTCAAGAAACAATAGTTCAGTGATAAAACAGAGTCCTAGCTCCTCCTCAAGGGATATACATAACAATCTGAAACATATCTTTGAGTTATGCAGGAACAAAGGTCCCCACCCAGGTGGAGGATGGTAACTACACGTTGAGACCCCACATTGGCCAGAATCTGAGGAATGATGATGTTGACCTTTACTGATCCTCGGAACTTCAATCACCTAAAGCTTGGGCCCTGTCAACCTCTGCCCCAATTCTATGCTGAATTGTCCTCTGCTCAAGCCCCTTCATGAATATGCATGTACCCTTAGCTTAAAACTTCCCCAATTTTGCTGTTCAGGGAGACACTGCTTTGGGAAAGATCCACAGTGCTCTCTTTACTGGCTGCAAGTAATAAATCCTTCCTTTTCCTGGTCTTTGACTTGGTTGTGCCTTCTGGCTTGACACCCACCAAGAGGTGAACCAGTTTTTGGGTAATAATCCCAGTGGCAAGTCTAGGTTATCACCTGTGCTTCTGACTGGCCGGCTATAGACTGGAGGTTCCAAGGACCCCCTCCTTGGGCTCAACTAATTTACTAGAGCAGCTCAAAGAACTCAGAGAAACATTTATTGTATCACCAGTTTATTATAAAAGGATGTAACTCAGGACAGCCAGATGGAAGAGATGCACAGGACAAGGTATGGGGAAAGGATGTGAAGCTTCCATGCCCTCTCCAGAAGTACCACTTTCCAGCACCTCCATGGGTTTATTAACCCAGAAGCTCTCTGAACCCCATCTTTTTGGGTGTTTATGAAGGCTTTATTACACAGGCATGATTAATTAAATCCTTAGCCATTGGTGATTGATTCAACCTCTAGTCCCTTTTCCCACGCCAGAGGTCAGGGTGATGAAACTAAAAGTTACAGTGCTGTAATCACATGATTGGTTCACCTGGCAACCAGCCCCCCATCATTAGGTGCAGTTCAAAGGTCACCTCATTAGTATAACAAAAGACACCTTTATCGCTATCATCACTTAGGAAATTCCAAGGGTTTTAGGAGCTCTGCGCCAGACAGGAGACAAAGACCACACATACATTTCTTATTATAAATCACAATATCACAGAAATGGTAGAGCATTTCCACAACAACTGAAGCTCTCATTATACCACAGCACCCTACTCTCTGTATTCCCTTAAAAAAAAAAAAAAAAAGCAAAACAAAAATTTATGTAATAAGCTATAACTATTAAGATAACATGACCAGTAATACGGAAGGTGAGGCAGGATTAGGAGGTCACTGAGGCCCAAGTGACTTCAGGAGTAGGGTCAAAATATTACTGAGACAGCTTGAGAGCTGTTCTTACCTATGTTTCTTTGAAGCCAGACAGTTAATGCCAAGAGACAGACCACAACTCTCCTCTAGACAAGAGAGCATGGCCAGAGATTTGTGTTTTGAAATCAGCTATTGTAACTGAACTTTCTAAACAAAGACAACACTCTATGCTGTTTTCTCAAGGCAATTTAAGACTGAACACTACTATTACCGGGATTAAAAATTCTTTGTTGAGGTGAGAGAAAGATGAAGCAAGTGCTTAGAAATGCAGTCTTCTGGGAGAAACAAATATTGACTTCCAATGGAAGAAGTTGAGAACATTCCCTCCCAGTAGAAGGAGTTGTAAATGGCACCCAGGATCCAGGTGACCTATATGATGACAGTGGGCAGGGGTGTTATACTGTCTACAATTTATTTAAAATTTTACACACAAGAAACTGAAGAAGACAGAAAAAAATGGAAAGATATTTGGTGCTCATGGATTGAAAGAATTAATATCATTAAAATGTCCATACTACCCAGAGCAACCTCGGATTCAGCACAATCCCTACCAAAATCCCAATGGCATTTTTCACAGAACTAGAACAAATAAATCTAAAATTTGTATGGAATCACAAAAGATCCTGAATAGCCAAAGCAATCTTGAGAAAGAACAAAGCTAGAGGTATCACACTCGCTAATTTCAAACTTTGATGCAAAGTGATAGTAATTAAAAAGTACAGTATTGGCATAAAAACAGACACAAAGATCAGTGGAACAGAATAGAGCCCAGAAATAAACCTGCACATACATGGACAATTAATTTATGACAAAGGAGCCAAGAACATATAATGGAGAAAGGACAGTCTTTTCAATAAATACTGTTAGAAAAACTGGACAGCTACATGCAAAAGAATGAAACTAGACCACTATCCTACACCATACACAAAAGAATAACTTGAATGTAAGATTTGAAACCATAAAATTTATAGATGAAAACATAGGCAGGGAACTCCTTGACATTGGTCTTAGCAATGTTTTTATGGATCTGACTCCAAAGGCAAAGGAAACAAAAGCAAACAAGTCGGACTATAAGCAGTTAATATCCAAAATATATAAAGAATTCATACAGCTCAACAACAAAAAGACAAATAACCTGATTAAAAAATGGGCAGAGGATCTGAATAGACATTTTTCCAAAAAAGACAACAAATGGCCAACAGACATATGAAAAGATGTTCAACATCACTACTAGGGAGATGCAAATCAAAACCACAGTGAGAAATCACCTCACACGTGTTAGACTGGTAATCATAAAGACAAGAAATAACAAGTGTTGGACAGCATGTGGAAAAAGGAACCCCTGTACACTGTTGGTGGGAATGTAAATTGGTACCGCCATTGTGGAAAACAGTCTGGAGATTCTTCAAAAAATTAAGACTAGAACTACCACATGATCCAGCTATTGCACTTCTGGGTATTTATATGAAGAATGAGAAAACACTAATTCAAAAAGATATATGAACCCCCATGTTCATTGCAGCTTTATTTACAATAGCCAAGTTATGGAAACAACCTAAATGTCCGTCAAGGTATGAACGGATGAAGAAGATGTGGTATATAGAGAGAATGGAATACTACTCAACCATAAAAAAGAATGAAATCTTGCCATTTGTGACAACATGGATGGACCTTGAGGGTACTGTGTTAAATGAAATAAGTCAGATGGAGAAAGACAAATACCATATGATTCCATCATATGTTTAATGTAAAAAAAATACAAAAGAAATGAATAAATAAAACAAATTCATAGTTACAGAGAACAGAGTGGTGGTTACTAGTGGGGGAAGGAGCTGAGGAGTGGACAAAATGCGTGAAGGGGGTCAATTGCATGATGATGGATGGTAATTAGACCTTTGGTGAAGATCACATTATAGAGTGCACAGATGTCGAATTATAATGTTGTACACCTGAAAACTACATAATGTTATATACTAATTTTACTTTAAAATATTCTACACACACAGATGCACACACACACACATATATTTTACATGTATTATTTTAAAAGTTAGTTCAAATACTAACTCGGGTCCAGATATCGATGTACAGTCTAAGTGCGGTCGACTGGCACTCAAGTAGGAAGTCCATACACAAGAGGCAGCTACTGAGAGTGCCTTTGTTCCTTGTTTTTCAGTCAACAAACTACGCTTTGCAAATTAACATATTAAATGCCAGAAATGAAATTTTATTGGCGAAATGGGCATGTTGTCTAGAATGATGTTGTTTTGTAAATGGACTCGCATAGGTGAAATAAAAAGTAATTAAGGTTTATGGACTGGCTGAATCTAGGGCGGAAGTTACTGCCCATCCCTGCACAAAGAGTTTTTAAGAATCTAATGAGGTTGATAGACTTTACCCTTTGGAATGCAGCCCAAGATCATTTCTCCTGCTATTTGTTTAGGAATGCAGTTCTTAAGCTTGGCTGCACATTAGACGTACTTGGAATGCTTTAAAAAGCTGCAAAGGCTCAAGCCACACCTCAGAACAATTAAATCAGAATCCCTGGGGGAGCAGTCCAGGCATTAGGGGTTTTTTAAGTTTCCTAGGTGATCCCCATGTGTACCCAAGTTTGAGAACCATGAGTCTGAGAGGATATATAGTGATAATTATTATAGTGTTTGCAGATTCCAGCCTCTGCAATGGTTTTGGATCTGTCTAGGACCCTTTCATGCAAGGAGGTAGCTGAAGTACCTAGAGGGACAGAATTCTGGAGTTCATGGAACCCACAGAATAGGCTGTATGAACCATTTTATGTCTGCTTGATAATCAATGTTTGATTACTCTATGTTTGTATTTATGGCAGCATTTGTTCTAAGACTTAAGATATCCTGACAGAAAAATTAAGAGGAAGCAATTACCCTTACCCACACCCAACTTTTGGGCAGCATTGTCTGTCAAAAATAAACTAAGCATTGGGCAAAACCCAAATAGGCCTAAGTCAGATTGCAGTGGGTGCTGGGGATGTAATCTGTTACCCAGGCAACCATGAGCTGTTTCGTCACTATTTTTTTTTTTTTTTTTTTTGCGGTACGCGGGCCTCTCACTGTTGTGGCCTCTCCCGTTGCGGAGCACAGGCTCTGGACGCGCGGGCTCAGCGGCCATGGCTCACAGGCCCAGCCGCTCTGCGGCATGTGGGATCCTCCCGGACCGGGGCACGAACCCACGTCCACTGCATCGGCAGCATCGGCAGGCGGACTCTCAACCACTGCGCCACCAGGGAAGCCCTGTTTTGTCACTATTTATACAGATAGTCACTATTTTAGGATACTAAATTATGGACAGAGACCTAATTACCATATTCATCAAAGGGTAGAGACATTAGATAATAAGTGAATAATTTGTCTCTAATGAGGAAAGCAATGCTGTCCTAGGGTAGAGAAATATTTATTGGATACAGTCACCAACCACAAGAGAGAAAACATGTCCCTATATTTTTGCCTCCGTAACTACACAAAATTTTGAACTTGAGCTTTCATTTCAACTCAGTGGTAGAAAATTTAATCTTTCAAATTCAAGGTACATTCAGTAAGTTCTGGTTTGAAACTCAGTCACTCTTAAGGTAGAATTTCCTTTTTCCCCTTTCCTTCTATTTGTCCTGATCTATATTCCAGGGGGATTCATAAATAAGCTGGCATTTGGGATGGATGAATGGATGGGTGGATGGATGGATGGATGGGTAGATAGATAATGTATAACTTAACATTAGAATTAAGAACCCATGCTGGCTTTGGCTGAGATGTATAAGCTTAATCAATTTTAATGATTGACATCTATCAACTACCTCTGTGGCTCAAATGCCCATATTCTTTCTGCTCTGCCACGCCCAATTCATTATAAGCCGATGTGTGCCTTCATTTTCCTGTCATTTTGAGGCTTCTAAGTCTCCAGGCCACTCTTATTCATTTTTATATCCCTCTGAAGGGAAGATGCCATTTTAGATGCTCTCTGACCTACTACATTGAGGGACATGGACTTACAACTTGCTACTCTATAGATTTCAGATGCCAAAGTGTCTTTGGGACTCCTCCAGGGGCCTTTCACTAACCCCTCTTTATGTTTGGGTCCCACTAACTCTGTCTAGATTTCTCACACACACTAAACCCTGTCACATAACCCTGGAATATTTAATCCACAATTTAACTCCCTCAATTACCTCTGCCAAATACATGGGTTCTTTACCTGCCCATAGGCAGGAAACTGTTCTTACATCCTCATACAATCTTTTGAGTTAAATACATATGGCATAAAGTCTAGGTCTGCTTCCTTAAAGGCTGCGTTTCTTGGCATTCCACAATGTCAGGTTTTTCACAACTTGTGTGTTCTATGAGTTTATAAAATCTACTCAGAAACTCACTTAACTTCTTTAATTCCCAGCTGAGTTAGCCCTTTCCTGACTCATGGAATACCGGCAACCCAACTGGGTGGTGTGCCCAAGATTGTTAAAAATAACAGGAAAGAGGAAACCTTGGTTATTATCAAAATATTGCCTCCTGCTATACCTGTAACAAAGACTTGTGCCTCTGAATGACTGGGATAAAATGGATAACATTTTATCAGAATATCTGTATTAGCTTGTATTTAAAGTGACTTCTTGTAAGAAAACCGAAGCTCTGATATATCAAGTGACGTGTCTGAGATTGCAATGCTAATTAATAGCAACTCTGGGAACAGAAATGTGCAGTGTTTTTCTGTTGCTGGAAGCTCTAAACTTGGATTGGAGAAACAGAAAGTGGCTTCTAGCTGTACAAAATTAATAAACAGAAACCTCAATTAAATAGTCGGAAGACCAAAAGGGGACCTCTCATGCCCTACGATGATTGCAGAGTCCAGCAGGTAGAAAGAAGAAAGATTCCTGTTCTTTCATGGCGAGGACTCAGCCAATGAAAAGCCATGGACTCTTGTTTATTATGGGCCTCCCAAGTTCTTTCCCCCCCCCTCTATAAAAGCAGTTTCCTTCCCTTGCTGGGCAAGCACTTGCACAAGGCTCACCATGGGTGCAGGCCCAGAATTGCAATTCTCTGCTGACCCTGAATAAACCCATATTCGCTGGAGAAAGACCTGGCAGTCTACTTGCTTTAGGTCAACACAGCTAGCTCCATATCAGTGATTCACAAACACGGCTGTGCACTAGAATCAACAACAGATCTTTTGCAAAATACATGCGACTCTGACACAGCATGCATGCAGTTTCACCAGGCGTGGGTTAGTTTCCATGCCTCTCTACTTAAAATCAACTTCCACAGATAATTTCTATGCTTTGTAAAATAAACACAGCTGAAGAGCATGTGTAATACACAGCCAATCGGCTTCAAATATTACCTTCCCTTGACGGCTTTCCAGTAGCTTTTTCCCAGTCTCTTCTAGCTCCTAAAGCTACATGTAAAAGAACGAAATTAGAACATTCTCTAATACCATATACAAAAATAAACTTAAAATGGATTAAAGGCGTAAATGCAAAACCAGATACTATAAAACTCCTAAAGGAAAACATACGCAGAACACTCTTTGACATAAGTCGCAGCAATATTTTTTTGGATTCATCTCTTAGCATAACAGAAATAAAAACAAAAATGAACAAATGGAACTTAAAAGCTTTTGCACAGCAAAGGAAATCATCAACAAAACGAAAAAACAACCTACAGACTGGGAGAAAATATTTGTAAACGATGCTACTGACAAGGGATTGATTTCTAAAATATACAAACAGCTGAATATCAAAAAAAAAAAAAAAAAAACAACCCAATCAAAAAATGGGCAGAAGACCTAAATAGACATTTCTCCAAAGAAGACATACAGATGGCCAACAGGCACATCAAAAGATGCTCAATATTGCTAATTACTGGAGAAATGCAAATCAAAACTACAATGAGATAACACCTCACACCAGTCAGAATGGCCATCATTAAAAAGTCTACAAATAATAAATGCTGGAGAGGGTGTGGAGAAAGGGAACCCTCCTACACTGTTGGTGGGAGTGTAAAGTGGTGCAGCCACTATGGAGAACAGTATGGAGGTTCCTTAGATAACTAAAAATAGAGTTGCCATTTGATCCTGCCATCCCACTCCTGGGCATATATCCAGAGAAAACTCTAACTCGAAAAGATATATGTACTTCAGTGTTCATAGCAGCACTATTTACCAAGTGCCAAGACATGGAACCAACCTAAATGTCCATTGACAGATGAATGGTTAAAGAAGATGTGGAACATATATACAATGGACTATTACTCAGCCATAAAAAAGAATGAAATGTCATTTGCAGCAACATGGATGGACCTAGAGATTATTATACTAAGTGAAGCAAGCCAGACAAAGACAAATATCACATGATACCATTTATATGTGGAATCTTAAAAAATGATACAAATGAACTTATTTCCAAAACAGGAAGAGACTGAAGGACATAGAAAACAAACTTATGGCTACCAAAGGGTATGTGGGGGAGATAAATTAGGAATTTGGGATGAACATATACACACTGCCATATATAAAATAGGTAAACAACGAGGAACTACTGTATAACACAGGGAACTATATTCAATATCTTGTAGTAGCCTATAATGGAAAAGAATCTGAAAAAGAATACGTGTATATATATATATATATATATATATGAATCACTTTGTTGTACACTCGAAATTAACACATTGTAAATTAACTATACTTCAATTAAAAAAAGAAAAAAAAAGACCAAAAAAGGGAGGACTAAGGTAGCCATTAGCTCTGATGTAGGCACAGCTTGAGGCAGTGGTTTTAACACTGTTGTGTGTTTCAGGATCATCTAAGATGCTTGTTAAAAACGCACTTATCAGGTGCCACTCCCAAGTTGCCTAAACTGCTTTATGGACACTTGATAATGGGTAATTAAATAAATGGGTATATGCTGGAGTTTGATTCAAAGCTGGCTTTTAGTATGACCTGGAAGTGAGGCTTTGGGGCTTCTTCAGCCGTTATCCACATCAGAACTGTGCCTGCTCTTGTTGTGTATCTACCAAAAACAAGTTAATAGCTGTGCGTGAACAAATCGGTTTAGGTTGTAGGGTTTATTTATTCTATCATCTGTCTCTAATAGTTGAACCTTGCTTCCTTTGGAGGCTGCAAACAGTCTGTTTCCTGGTCTTGGCTTTGGAACATTGTCTGGCAGTGAGTAGGAAGTGAGAATTCTGTTGGGGGATTTGGCAGGATGGCATGTAAAAGCATTTCCCGAACTATTTCTGAGCCTGCTCAGAGAAATACCAACACTTCCAAATCTATAAAATGAGCTGTGATGTTTACTAAGTGGTGAGTTTGAAAGTACTGAATTTGCTGATTGATAAATGCCTGTTTGGAGAACAGAAAATACCTGCCAAGCACAATCTGCCACTCAGTAATTTTCAGGAAACACAGATGGCGGCGTATTTGGACCTTAACAGCTCTGGTGACCTAGAGAATTTGTTTGTAGTTTAATTACTTTGCAGGTAAAACAGAGGACAGATGTATCACACCAGGTCCAGCAGCAGGATGAGCCTAGGTACTGGCCCAAACCATTCCTCCTTGGCTCCTTGCATGAATCCCTGGGAATACGGAGATAAAGAGTCCAAAAATCTGTGTGATGAGCTCTGCAGCCTGTGCTGCCAGACAAGGCAGGTGAGAACCATTAGGAGAAATGCCCCTGTTGGGATAACTATTAGGGCAGCCTCCTTACCAATAGACTGACATCCAGTGGGAGGAAAACCTGAGAGAATGGGCTGGGGGCAGGGTGGGGGGGAAGAGTAAGAGAAATAAGACAGAAAAAGAACTGGAAGATGAAACTGCAAAATTAAAGGTGATCCTGGCAAGACAGTAAGGAAATCCTATTTTGGCCAATCTTATTTTGGGCTACTGATTTGCTTTGCTGTCTGCTCCAGATCCAGAGAAGCCTAAAGATAGCAGAGAAGTCAGAAAACATAAAAGATGTGATACCTGAAGAGCATGGAAAGGAAACAAAACAGAAAGTACTTTCTTATGGAAAAAAATGTCATCCTTTTTGTGACGGGTTTTATTCACAGAAGTGACAGCGATATAATTGTCTTGTTATATAAATTAATGTATATTACCCTCACTGCACTCTGAAAACTCTGAATGGAGGCAGGATGTGGTATTTATTGTGGTATTCCCAGCACAAAGCATAATGTTTACAAATGGTAGGCGTTTTTTAAGTGAATGAACATAGTGAAAATGTCTCTATTCAAGTGGAGGGGTAGTGGGCGGCTGGAGATGAGATATGAATTCAACGGGCACATGTAATAACACTCATATTTCAGAAATTGTGTCCCTTTGTTCCCTTATTGTTTCTTTCCTCTGTCCCTCTGCCATTTATTCCCTTCCCTTCCCTTCCATTTCTTTCTCTCCCCCCCATTCATTTCCTTCCTTCCTTCCTTCCTCCCTCCCTCCCTTCCTTCCTTCCTTCCTTCCTCCCTCCTTCCTTCCTCCCTCCCTCCTTCTCTCCTGAAATTGAGGGAACTGAGGCTAAAAAGGGCTAGCTGACATTTCCAACTTCCTCCATGAAGGTGATGATAGAGCTGGGACAAAGATAATTCCTTTGGTCACCCAAGCCAGGTCTCTTGTCTCCACATCACACACACTCTCCCTAGTTTAGATTTATGTACAGTCGAAGAGAGCCAAGCTGTCACCATAACACTGAATGAAGCTCCTAATTACTCTCTCTACATGGCTCTGAAATTATGACATCAAAGGAAATTAGTGGCACTTCACACTCTGCTGTATTTCAGGCATAGGAAATACTTGGTTGTGATGGCCATTAAGAGGACAGACATGAGTGATAGGAAACAAATTTTGTTAATAAGTATGTGTCAAAAAGCACAATACGTGTAGATGATCAACACAGTAAGTGTTTTCTAAAATTGACTGCTCTGAATTTCAATTACTATCATGGGCTTTGTCACACTTCAGCTGTATGCTCACAACACCCAAATTAAAATGAAAATATGAAAAATCTGTCAGTTCATATTTGTTTGAGTATACAATTCGATAAATGTGCATGTTGTTTTTCTAGCTAAATCCATCTGTTATTTTGGTATCGTGTAGACATATCCATAATTATAATTTTATTTTTGTATTGCCAAGTGAATATTTCAGGAGGCAGAAGACTTGAATACTCTAAGCCTCTCAGTAACCTGGAAAAAAGTTACTTAGCCATAGTCCTACCCACTAATATTAAAACTAGTAATATACACTCTTACACTATTTCACGGAGGATTATGAGCCAAATTAAATGACATTCAATGCATAGAGGAAGTTTTCCAAAGGCCAGTAAAAAGCATTATTCATTTTATTTTTTAAGTGCAGTGAAATGGTAATATTTGCCAAGGGAGTAGGAAGCACTATGAGGAATCAATCAACTTTATTTTCCCTCATGCATATTCTTACTTTTCCCCAGAACTAATGAGCCCTGACTCTGCTAGCAATAGTGAATAATCGCATCTGAGGTTCTACTGAGATTTTGCTCTAGTGTTGGTTTTTTTTCTCTTGCATTTGTACCTTCCATTTACATTTACTTTCTCATCTATGCTTTGCTTATTAGAAATTGTGCTTTAGGGAGACTGTTTTAATTTTTTATTCTTTTACCCTTAGCAATGATTATTACTTGATGCAATTTAATTTAAACGATTGGAAGGGAAGAAGCCGTAGGCAGGGAGGGTAATTTGGAGGCTGCTAGCTTGTGAATCAGGTATCCTTGATGAGTGATAATCAAGAAAGCCGTGAATTATAAATAAGAAACATAATATACTGGTGTGTGTGTGTGTGTGTGTGTGTGTGTGTGTGTGTGTCCCAGATTTATCTTAGTTTTTATTGGATTTTTAAAAATATGATAAATGAGGTTAACATTTTTCTAAGTACTGGAACTTTAGAACAAGTATTTTACAAAGAAAATATCTGGCCAATACCCTTCAGCTTTCTCTCTCATCTTATACGAAGTGTAAAAACTGCAAAAACACAAAAAAAGAGAAAGCAAAATGAGTAATATAGAAAAAGTAGGTAGTTGAAGAAAATTTGTTGACATAATCTGCCTTAGAAATTGTTCTTATTGTTCCACCTAGGGGAAGGGTAAGAGGGAGGGATAGATTGGGAGTTTGGGATTGATATGTACACACTGCTATATTTAAAATAGATAACTGGACTTCCCTGGTGGCTCAGTAGTTAGGAATCTGCCTGCCAGTGCAGGGGACATGGGTTCAAGCTCTGGTCTGGGAAGATCCCTCATGCCGTGGAGCAACTAAGCCTGTGAGCCACAACTACTGAGCCTATGCTCTAGAGCCCGCGAGCCACCAACTACCGAGCCCGTGTACCACAACTACTGAAGCCCATGCGCCTAGAGCCCGTGCTCCGCAACAAGAAGAGCCACTGCAACGAGAAGCCCGCACACTGCAATGAAGAGTAGCCCCCACCCACTACAACTAGAGAAAAAGCCTGCGCGCAGCAACGACCCAACACAGTCAAAATCAATCAATCAGTCAATAAATGTTAAAAATGTATAAAATAGATAACCAACAAGGACCTACCGTAAAAAATAGTACAAATATAAAAAAATTAAAAATATAAAAGAATAAAACTCATCCTGTCACTTTAAAACCAAAAAAAAAGTAATTGTTCTTATTACTTGAAATAAAGAAAACATGGCAAAGTTGAATCTTGAGCACTGGAAGAGATAAAATTTCACAAATCACTGTGTACCATGGGAAAGTTGAATGAGATGTTAGTGAGGGGGTGATGGAACCAGCCTGTAGGGTTTTGCTGGGTTTTGGGGGGTTGAACATAAAGTTATCCTGGAGGGGCTAATATGCCATAAATCCCTACATCTGACTGGGTTTGGAAAACTACCCCCTGAGCATGTATGGAGGTTTCCGTTGACTAAACAAATTTAGGGCTTGTTAATATGTTTTAGTCAAGGCTTTTCTAATGGGCATCTGGGATTACTTCAAAGACAGAATTATGATCCCATGCAGAAACTAGTGGAAATCAATCTCTCTTTGAATGGTATACTTATCAGATTTAAATCAACTTTAGGTTAAACATTCTTCTTCCCTCAAAGTCTAAGAATTTCTGAAAATGTTTTGTATGTGTAGCTATGTTATTTAATGCTTTATTACCTGTGACTTTCTTGGTTTCCTATGATGTTAAACAATAAAATTCATGTTAACTCACAAAACTAAATAACTTCCTGGTTTTTGTTTTGCTTTTTTGTTTGTTTGTTTTTGGCTCTTATATAATCCTACAGCTTCAAATACTAAAGACTTTGAAGCAACTTGTTAAACCCATAGGCTATGGATTTAGATTGCCTTGGTGCAAACCCCATTCCTACTATTGACTAGAAAAGCACCCTTAGGCCACCCTCTTTTAGTTTTCTGATTGGGTAAATTGGGAGACGGAAGTGGTATTTGGAATCTTTATTGATACAGTTGTGAGAATTTTATCACACAGATCTTCCTTGACTCCTGATGGGGTTATGCCCCTATAAATCCATCGTAAGTTGAAAATATCATAAGCTGAAAATGCATTGCATACACCTCATCTACCAAACACCATAGTTTAGCCTAGCCTACCTTAAACATGCTCAGAACACTTACATTAGCCTACAGTTAGGCAAAATCATCTAACAGAAAGCCTATTTTATAAGAAAGTGTTCATAACTCATGTAATTTATTGAAAAATGTACTGGAAGTATAAAACAGAATAGATGTATGGGTACAGAATGATTATAAGTGCATTGGTTATTTACCTTCATGATGGTGTGGCTGACTGGGAGCTGTGGCTCGCTGTCACGGCCCAGCATCACAAGAAAGTATTGTAGGGCATATCTCTAGTCTGGGAAAAGATCAATATTCAAAATTCAAAGTACAGTTTCTACTGAATGCTTATGGCTTTTGCACCAACATAGAGTCGAAAAATCGTAAGTTGAACCACTGTTAAGTTGGGACCATCTGTATACCATGTGTCACCCTCATAGTAAGCATTAAAGAAAAGTCAACAATTATAATAATTATTCAGTATATAAAACACATTTCTCTTCTCCCAGTGACTTGATCCTTATCATAAAATACGAATGAAGATTTAGGACTGATGTCAGTGAGATGGCAGAATAGAAACCCTCAGACCTTGCTCCCCACAGAGACACTGACTTACCAACAATATATGGCCCAGAAAGCCTTTATGAGAACTCCAGAAACCACTGAAGATGACTCAGTACCCCAGGAAAGGGGAAAGCCAAGAACAGTCACATTGAAATGGGTAAGAAAAATTGTTACATTTCACCCATGATAGTCCTTCCCCAAAGCCAGCACAGCTTGGGGTGACTGGAAGAAAACACTCAACTCAGTGGTTGTCCTTTGAAGGGTAAGAGAAAAGTGGAACGTATACCCAGTATTCCAGCCATTCAGGGGGCTGCCTGAGGGACTGGCTTCTGTCTCCCCTCAGTTGGAGTGCTGATGGGGAACCAGCTTACTTTTGAACCCTGGGGGCTGCTGAGAACAAAGTAAAGCTTGGTGGCTTGTTGTAGTAACAAAGCACCTAGAGAACCATAATAGACACTGGAGGGAGCAAGACATTACAAGATCCTGAAAAGCAAACTGGAAAATCTGTACAGTTGGGAAATTATATGCACAAGCACAGAGAAGACACATCGTCAGAAAATGTTTGAGAGGCCCCTAGAATCTCTAGCCAGGTTGACTGGTGAAGGTCTTCTGTACAAAGCCAGTTTATAAAGACTGAAAGAGGTGGATTTTTTTTTTTTTTTTCAAATACCCAAATCCCAGCAAAACCCAACAAGGCATATGTTGGTTTTAGGGCTTGTTAATATGTTAGGGAAATATGTTAGGGAAACATGGCTCTATTAATTAAAAAAAAAAAAATCTCCAGAAACTAACCCCAAAGAAACAGACATCTATGAATTAATTGACAAAGAATTCAAAATAACTGTCTTTTGGAAGCTTAATGAGCTTCTGTTAAAAAAGAAAAAAAAAACAGAAAATGACGTGTTGGTGAGGATGCAGAGAAATCAGAACCCTTGTACACTGTTGGTGGGAATGTAAAACGGGGCAGCTGATGTGAAAAACAGTATGGAGGCTCCTCAATAAATTAGAAACAGAATTATCATATAACCTAGGAATCCCACTTCTAGGTATATATCCAAAAGAACTGAAAACAGGATTTCAAAGAGATTATCTGCACACCTATATTCATTGCAGCATTATTCTCAAGAGCCAAGAGGTTGATATCTATCACAGATAAATGGATAGAGAAAATGTGGCATATACATGCAATGAAATATTATTCTCCCTTAAAAAAGGTGAAAATCCCATCATATGCCACAATATGGATGAGCCTTGTGGATATTATGCTAAGTTACATAAGCCAAGAGGACAATTACTGCTTGATTCTACTTACATGTGATATCCAAATTAGTTAAATTCTTAGAAACAGAAAATAGAACAGTAGTTGCCAGCAGCTAAAGGCATGGGGAAAAGGGGAGTTGTCTTTCATTAAAATCAAGACAACACACCCAAAATGGAGTTGTTCATGCTAAGTCCCACGTCACCAAACTGAGACTTAACTGAATTATAGTTTTGGCTCTCCCACAAAAGGAATCTTAAACCAGTCAATCAGGAATCACCTAATCAGCATTAGTTAGATAATCTGCCTGAGAGACCCCAGACACTGCCTAAAGGAAAGAGACCTTGCAATAATCAACCCACTTTTTTTTTTTTTTTTGGCCTAGTATAACTTCCTTGTTCCCACTCGCTTCTGCCTATAAAGGTCTTTCATTTTGTACAGTTCCTGAGAGCTCCTGTCTATCTGCTGGATTGGGTGCTGCCTGATGCATGAATCATTGAATACAGCCAATAGGATCTTTAAAATTTACTCAGTTGAATTTCATTTCTTAACACTTTCAATGGGTATAAAGTTTCAGTTTTATAAGATGAAAATTTTCTAAAGATCTGTTGCATAGCAATGTGCTTATGGTTAACACTACTGTACTGTACACTTAAAAATGGTTAAGATTTTAAATTTTGTTATGTGTTTGTTTGCTTTTTTTTAACACAATAAAAGCAGAAGATTTCATGCTAGGGTAAACTCTAAAAATTTATACTTTATCTATTCCCTTCTATTCCTATGCCAGCATTTTGTCACAATTTCTCTGTCTCTTCTCCTTGAACTTACCACTACTTCCATTTCCTTTGTCTTTTGAATTTTTCATTCAGTGCCAAATGTTTGAGAATAACAGAGTTCAAATTTCTTTAAGAGATGCTTATAAGAAAAGTACACAACTCTGAAGATTCAATCAACAGATGTGGTCTAAACCACAATTGTTTCTCCATGCTACACCAACCTGTAGCTATAATTAACTCTCTGAGTAATCTATTTTGGGGGAGGAAAAATAATTTTCTCTCTTCCTTTCTAGTTGCTTGGCTGTAATAAAAGACAGATTAATAGGAGAAAAACAAACAGAAGTTTAAAAACACATATACCTGCTGTATACATGGGAAAGACCCAAGAAAACTGAGTAACTCCCTGAAATGGCCCAAGCCACCACCTTAAATACCACTTTCAGCTAAGACAAAACATATTGGGGGTGGGGTGAGACAGTTATGGGAGGTTATCAGGCAAAGCACAGTAAACAGGGTATGTTTGTTCTGCAGATTTAAGTCATTGCCTTCTCTATCAATAAGAGTTTCTAGAGTTTTAGTCATTCTCCTCTTACTGGTACAGAAAGGGAGAAACTCTTACAAATGGAGATTTCCTTTATAAATTTAAATTTACCTTACAAAAGGGTAACTTCTACTTGGTTTTCAGAGCCTCTCTTGTGTCTATTTCTTAATATTAAGCAGCTCAAAATAATCCTTATGCCAAAGAGACATATTTTGGGGTGGCACATTCTGGTCCCCTTCAGTTTACACCAATTCTAAAACTAGGGAAGGTATAGTAAAATGTACCTCCAGCGTTAGTAACGGCAAACGTATATCACACAAAACAAAAACCAGATGAAAACAGAACTAAACATGAACTGAGTGTCCTCATCCTAACATTAGTTTCCTATCTGGATGGTTTACCTTTTTGCCAATTGCCTCCCCTGTCTCTTTGAAGCCCATCTTGTAGATTTCCCTTATCTCGTGTGAAAACTTGCTAAAAAAGTAAAGAACGTAAGTCTGACCTTCCTTTGTAAAGTGGAATTTCCCATTTCCATTTCCCATTCCATTTCCAAGTTATTGTTTTGCTGGGATTATCAGTGTATTTAGCACATCACTTTACAATTCATTAAAGAAAGAAGAGGCAGGGGGTCAGTATTTGAGGCCACTTTTCAATTTATTTTATTTTTTTTATGTTTTATTTTTGAGTTTGTATTCCATGCCAAACACTGTATTAGGAGCAGAAGATTAAAACAAGACAAAACAAAAAATACAGTCCATAGTTTTATGTTAAAGATCCTAGTCAGGGACTATCCTAGAAACTCAGCGTGAACAAATTGAGGCACAAAGGGACTCGATCTGCTGCAGTAACCAAGGGAAGGTGGGCAGTGGTGCGGCCAGGCCTCTGAGACAGTAGGAACAGTGGTGCTCTCTCTGCCAGGCTCTGTTTCTCTGCGGTGGGCTCCTTTATTTTCTGTAAGCCAGCGTCTTCCACAAGTTCTTCAGCCTGGCTCTCACAGCTCTTGTCCTCACAGCTTCACCATCAGAGAGGGGCTGAGCAGAGCCCAAATCCCAGAGAAGTGCTCTGACTCTCTGGCACAAAGTCTGTATCCATCACTGTGTCTAGGAAGATGCACGCCTGTAATTGGCAGCCTCTGTCAGGATCCTCTGTTGCAGTGAGAGCACAAATGACTGAGCTGTGTGTCTGTTTTGAATGTTAATAAGTATTTTGTTAGATCAAAAATAGATTTGGAAGAGAATCCCCTCCCCCAGGCCTAGGTTAGTTGAGCAAGACAAAAAGGTATGGATGGATTCATATATTATCCCCTGAGGCATTTCTCAAAATTATTTTTCACCCATCTGTTATTCTCTTTCAAAAAGAAAGTTTAAGGCAGCCTTGTTTGGAGTATATAACTACTTTTCCATCCGGACATAAGCATAATCATCTGTAAGTTCTTGGTTTAAAATTACTGCTGGTATCCTGCATTTTGCTTGTGATGTTTTATGTCTAGGCATCTATTTGGGTCAATTCTGTTAACTTATTTCTCCACACGAAGAAGAAAACCATGTCCTGCCCTAGCACGTGGGAAGATTTTATCTCATTTTATAGAATGTTTTATATGGCATTCATTTAAATTTTCCTTCATATGATGGATTGCAGATCTCTCTCTTGTATAATGTCAGTTTGGTGCTAAAGTAAAATGTGAAGATTTACTGGTATCTTTCCAAAAGAAATATTATCCATGAACTCTAAAGCAATAAAAAAAAAAGAAATTCACTGGAGGATGTAGCAGAATGAGGGAGAAATCTGGATGGTGGGAAGAAAAGAATCCCAGAAATAGCATTCTGGTTTGTTTGACCAAAGGGGGATAATCTGAAATGCTGAGTAGCACAGTGTGCTGAGGTATTTGCATGACGACAGGGCACACAAAAAGGTGAAGCTCCGTATGATGGGTGTTTGAACCAGGTCATAATGGGCCAACTTGGATGCCACAGATTGATTTCTGCATCATAGAAACATCCTCAAGGAGCTTGTGCTGAGGAAACATGCCATATAGGCTGAATCTGCAAATGCTTCACAGCTTTCACTTCTCCCCTCTCTAAGTATAATCTCTTGCAGCCAATGAATCCTTGTTTTCTCCCTGGTAATCCCAAGTGGTTTTACCAGTGATGTTCTGTTACTTTACTCTTGATTTGCTACAGACAGTTGTGAAAAGATGAATCACTCGTGAGGGCAGTGAGGAGATAAAACTCAAGACTTCAGTGCCTGGTTTACTGATGACTGTACACCAAGTACAGCAGCCCCCAATGGCAGCAAATGTCCACGAGTCCTTACGGGGAAGCAGAGAAAGCCCACTTCCTTCTCAGTCTAGTAGATGTGAAGCTATTATCAGATATCAACTACCAGGCTGCTGGTACCTCGTTAGGGTGGGAATTCTTGCTCATAAGAAGCAGTTGATGAATAATAAGTCATAAGAACAGCCCTGCAAATACCTACCAATAAGTATGACCAGCAGATAAGGCTTCCTGTTGCTTTTCTTATAAAGAAATGTAATACTCTATTCCTGGGGAATAAAACTGGATCTGGGCCCATCAATTCTGGCAACTTATGCTTTCACTTGTGTCATCAAGCCGTTTTTTTTCTGAAAAGGGTGTAGAAATTTAGTGCACTATCCCAAGCAAATTTATTAATTCTCTGTTGACTTTTTCCTTCTTGTGGACTTTCTGTTCCTTCATTCCAAGAGGACTCTGATGGTTTTCCTAAACCTTCACCCATAGCCTCTCATTCCTGAGCATCGCCGGCTCATGCACTCATTTCATACATATTAAAGGCCAGGCACCGAGCAGCCCTGACTTTCGAGATGCTCAGCATAGAGAAGAGGACATGGGGAAGAACATCAGTCATTGCTGTGCTGTATGATGAGATGAAAATGGAGCGTCTCCTGAGTCAGCCTGAGAACTGTGAAGATACTTATGGGGACCCGTTAGCATCAAGTGAGCTGATTCTTGAGGGACAAGCAAGGATTAACCAGAAAAGTTGGCATACAGGCAGAAGAGGAGGAAAAGAAATTCCAGCAGGTAGAACAGCATGACCAAAGACCTGGAGGTTTGAGGGATCTTACGACACTGAAAGAATTGAAGATAGACTAGCAAGTCTGAATCTGGGACCTTATAGGTCACCTGGCTCAGTACAGTGTTCAAATGTTTTCAGGGAGTAGAAGATAATCCCACTGCAAACAAGGCACAGGAAAACATCTATATTCTCCCATGAATGTGGGCATGAAATGGAAAAAAACCTGAACCAAGCATGTGATTGCTTTTAAATAGGCACAAATCCAGAGAGAGATGGAAGAAGTTGAAGACTGAGGTAGAGGGGCAGTTTCTAAGCCCCTCTTGCGCTGAATCTTTTCAAGATAACTTTCTTCTTCCTCTTCCTCTTCTTCCTCCTCCTCCTCCTCTTCTTCTTATCATTATTATTATAATTATTTTTGAATTGCTGCATGTTTATACTGCTCTCAATGTCAACTCCAATATTCAACTAAAAATCCAACTAGAGACTGACTCCAATATGTAAATATATTATGTCCCCAAATCCCATTTCTAAATCAGCTGTTTTACTCACAATGTATTTGCCCATAGAATTAGTGTTTCAAAAGGCAGCTTTTGAAAACAGTGGTAGTTGGTGTATTTCAAGGAATTGGTCCACTTCATCCAAGTTATCAAACTTATGGGCACAGTGTTTTTTGTAGTGGTCTTTTATTATCCTTTTAATACAGGCATACCTCATTTTATTGTGCTTCACTTTACTGCACTTTGCAGATATTGCATTTTTTATAAACTGAAGGTTTGTGGCACCCCTGCATTGTTAGATGATGGTTAGCAATTTTCAACAATAAAGTATTTTTACCTTAAGTCATGTACTTTTTTGGGGGGGCTGCATTGGGTCTTTGTTGCTGCACGTGGGCTTTCTCTAGTTGCGGCGAGCGGGGGCTACTCTTTGTTGCGGTGCGCGGGCTTCTCATTGTGGTGGCTTCTCTTGTTGTGGAGCACGGGCTCTAGACACGCGGGCTCAGTAGTTGTGGCTCGTGGGCTCTAGAGCGCAGGCTCAATTGTTGTGGCGCGCAGGCTCAATTGTTGTGGCACACGGGCTTAGTTGCTCCGTGGCATGTGGGATCTTCCTGGACCAGGACTCAAACCCGTGTCCCCTACATTGGCAGGTGTATTCTTGACCACTGCACGACCAGGGAAGTCCCCAAGTTATATACTTTTTAAAAGACATAATGCTATTGCACATTTAATGGACTACAGTACAGTGTAAACATAACTTTTATATGCAGTAGGAATTTTAGAAAAAAATTTTGTGCAACTCATTTTGTGATATCTGCTTTATTGCAATGGTCTGGAACCAAACCTGCAATATCTCCAAGGTATGCCTGTATTCTCGGATCAGTAGTAATGACCTCTCTTCCTTTTCTTATATTGCTAATTTGTGTCTTCTTTTTTATTAACTTCTTCTCCAGGTAAACAGATCTTGGCTCTCTTTCTCTACATGTGCTTGTCTCTTCAGATTTAGGGGTAGCAAGTTGCCCTGTGACCTTAGTTCTTTGGTGGGTCCAAGAAAAGTCATTAATTTCCAGTCTGTCCAGCTTCTTCTGATTGTAAGGATCGGTATGACGACTTGCTCTTTATGTGTTTGTGCTAAAACTAGAAGTGCAAATGTTTCTATGTATAGATTAGGCTATTTGAATCCACAAAGTCAGATATAAAATGTATAATTTATTCACAAAATTAAAATTCAAAGTTAAAGTATTTTTAGGAAGAACGTTTTATGTCCAAAGAAAACATACATGGCAGAGCTGAGATAAAACTAAGCTTGCACTAAATTTATGCTAGTATAATTGCATCTGTGTGAATTTGGTTCCCAGCAAAACACTTATATACCCCAGACTGTGTATGAAACATGATGCTGGGCTCCACCAATATAGGAAGCACAAGGATAAAACCACCAAACTCAGGGAGCTGACATTCAGTCGGAGATAGACCAGTGAATAAAGAATCTGACATATGTTATAAAAAAAATATGAGCATGGTGTTATGGGAAGAATGAGGTGATCCTCAATATGAAAGTACAATTTCAGAAATAATTTTCCATATATTCATGTAGATTTCTGTCCTCGGCACTCTGAAATGCACTGAGTAATGGGGTTTGTCCCTTGGAGACCATGAGACTTTGGAGGATGCCAGGGACATATGTTAAAAGGAGTTCGCACACAAATTGCATTAGCATCAGTGTTAATCCCCATTTCCCTAATCGGCTTATGGAAAGCCATCTCCAATACTGACATTTCTCTATTTTATCTTCTTTTCTGAAAACCTTATGATCTGGTTTTGACAGGAATAGACGTATTTCATTCTCAAGAAAAATATATATGTTTGAGATTTCATAGTATTAAATGGTTTTTAAAAAAGGAGTATTATTGCATTCTTGGAGAACAAAATGCCATACATAGTCTCAGAAAGCAGAGAGAAACTCTACAAAGAATAATAGAATCACCTGACTGGCATCAGGACAGGCATTGCTTAGCAACCGTCTGTGATTTGCATTGATCAAGTCAGCAGGTTCCACGGTCCCAAGGAAGGAGATCTCTACTATTCTTTAAAATATTTATTAATTTGAGGTCCAAAGTTTATACTCAATTATTTCCTTTTGCTTTTATATCATCCTCCAGATCTGGGCATGGAGTGATATGTGAGTCTCCTTTGCATTTTGACAACACATACAGACTACCTGTTTACAAAAAATGCTACAACTCTGAGATATCTCTCAGGCCACTTAATAAAACTGTCATTTTCCCTATGCCTCTATTATTACTTTTAAAATTTTCCTTTTCTCACACCCTCACCTCACAGACAATATGTGCCTCATTTACAAACCACACCAAGGATACTGATTTTTCTTGATAAGTTAACAGTACTGCCTCTTGGTTTTTATACTCTCTACAAGGCTAAGGAAGACTAGAGCTTAAAAGACGATACTGAAGTGCTTCCATAATTTAAACTGGAGTCACAACATCTTAGTTTTCATCTTTTGAGGGCCACCATTTGTTCTCTTTTGCTAGATCAAAGAAATGGAACAGAGATATGAGCCCAAGTGGATGATTTACTAGAGTCCTCTTCAGAGAATAGCCGTGGGCTTTCGGACTCAGCGTTCATGCCAAAGCCTAGTGAGCAGTGTCCCTTTCCTGCCCTCCCTTCTTACGGCCCTCTCATGAAGGCTGTGGAAAATTTGAGAGGACCAAACTTCTTATAATTCTCAGCACATGGTATTCTCCTCCTGTATGTTTACAATCTTAAATGGTCTTTAAAATGTCTCTGTACCTCTGGCTTTCCCCTCTCTAAATACTCCAACATGAAACCTGAATGGCTCCCAAGGGGAGCCCTTGGCTTTGCCTTGCAAGCCCTGGCTGGCCAGCCAGTGTAGTTACAGCAGGGCCTGATGCTGGCCTCTGTGATATGCCATGTTCAAGGCTGTCACCTGTGAGCTCAGTCTCTCCATCCATAAGCACACTGGACACAGTTAAAGATGAGAAAATAAATCTTTACCTGTCAAGTTGCAAAGAGACATATTTCTCTCCTCCATTATTAAAGGGACTTGCTCAGTAATCCTGAAAATAAAACCCTGTAGTTCTAGTGCTTTACGCCTTGTCACATCACCACATATAAAATGAGCTAACCGTATGATCTGTTCTTCCACTGAGAAGAGAGGGCAGTTTCCCAGTCTGAGCAGCAGAAGCCCTTCACTTTCCCTGGTGGAGTTAGGAATGGGCCAAACTCTGCAGTGAGCTCACTCCTGTTCTGTGGAGATCAGAATCGCCAATATCTGCATCTACATAGTCTCCCCTGATCTACCAGGACATACTTGAAGTTGATTTGAAGGATGCTTAGGAACCAACATTAGCTTACAGCCTTAGAATACACTGTCTCTACCTGAGTAATTTTCTTATTAAAAAGTTTTTTGGAAGAGAGAGCACATGAAAAAAGCAGAAGCTCAATCTACCAAATATTCACTGGGTTGTTCTAATATTTTCCTGTGAGAATAAACTAATGAATTCATGGATCACTGATATATGAACTGCTCAAAAATCCCTTTAGTCTTTTGAAGGCCACAAAAATGAGAGGAGGACCACAATGATCCACTTATTTCTTTCATTTAGCATTCACTGATCATCTGAAACATGATACCCAATGCCCTAGACATGAGAAATACAAATACTACAATTTCTTCTGTAGTATATGCTTAAGAAATACACAGTCAACCAGAAACTGGCATATATTTCTCAAATCAAGTTGTAGATGTCAGTTTCCTATGCAAATTAATTCCCCGGGATGATTTAATTTCAAGTGCTTTTACTCATAAAATTACATATTTGGCTCTTCCCCACCCCATTCCACATTCTTAAGCTTATGTTATTTAAATCTGAAGAAAAAAATAAAAATAAGTAAAGACACTACTTTCAGTAAGAAACACACACATCAGGGGAACTTGAGGGCTTGATCTGTTCCCACAAGTGAGCTACAAAATGGAGCATTTGAGCTGTTCCACACATATCAAGCTCAAAGACTATTTATCTGAAACATCCAACAAATGGAGGCTATGGTACTTTCTTGGCTTAATTAGTCAAAGGATTTCCTCCACTTTCCATCTTGTTTTGCATCAACAGACCCAACCGAAAATCAGAGAGAAACCTCTTTGTTGCAAAGCATATCCTCCATGGTCACTGCTTCTATTGTGACTGCTGGAACTCATAAGTGCTAGTGAAGAAGGAGATAGATGGGCCCCAGGCTGAGCAGCTGGAATCTGTCCCCTATGGACAGATACTCCAAGATAAAGATAATGGCGGGAGCAAGGAGGGGCTGAGTCCTGCTTGGACAAAAAATAAAGAGACCATGTATTTCTTATTCTTGAGGTCAAGGAGACCTCCCCGACTACACATCCGCAGAAAGGCTCCTCGGGGGTCAAAAAGGGAAGGGGCACCACCCCATAATAGGTGTGTCAACCTCCCCATAGTCCTCTGTGCTGAAATCCCTCTTGACAAAAGGATGTGCACGCATGTCGGGAAGGGATCTAAGACAGGTCAGGTGTGGAAAAAGAAGTGAGATAATTAGCCAAAGGTAAACAAAGACCAGGAAGAACTGCCCTATATGAGTGATTTGAGTCACCTCTCTGGTGCGCTCCTCCTCGTTAGGGAGGACGCCCACACCCTTTCTCTCTGGGTGTGCATCTCTGCCTTGCTTCTGTCTTAACCAAACAAACTGTTTCTCTGTGTGCTCTCCCACTTGTGCAGTGTCTCTAATTATAAACTTTATATGTGTTTTTACAGTTTTTGCCTCCCTGAGAAATTCATTTTCAACAGGGGCAAAGCCAGCAAAAGCCAACTTTGCTTCTAGCCTGTAGCCCCTGGTGGACTGGTGGCTAGGATTCCTGGTTTTCACCCAGGCTACCCAGGTTCATTTCCTGGGCAGGAACTAAGATCTCACTTCAAGCCACCACACACTGCTGTCTCTTCAAGGTCACTAGGATTGTTGATCGGGGCCATATTGTTTAAGGCAGGTTTGCAAAGGGAGATGTAAATGGTGGAAGAGCCATTTTCCTGTAGGTGGTTTGAACTCAGACTTAATTGAGGGCTTCAGAAAGGAGGGATGATTCCCCAGAGAACATTAAAAAGAACTGACCAGCCTGACTTTCAGTGAGATTAGAGGCATAAAAGATCATATTTTAAAAAACGGCACCATACTTATGCCTCCAGTCAAGATATATTAAAGGATTAGATTTACGTTTTCACATAAAACAAACTTAAAAAAAAACTGGCCAAAATATATGAACTAGTTCTCAAGTCACCATGCAATGAAGGACAGTGATTACTGAGATTTGAAAACAAACTAGTCAACCTATTGATGAGATGTATGAGGTAAATATGATTAAAAAGTGGCAACAGATATCAAATGTTTGGAGATGGGACAGGTCATGAGCCATAAAAGTAAGGAAGGACTCACACAAGCCAAGAATGTAAAGAAAGATGAAGGGTGATTCTTTAGTTTGGGTTTTTATTTTATTTTGATTTTTGCTTGTTTTGTTTCTGTTCTCTTCTAGACACATGCTCCAAGTTTAGAGGTGAGATGGAGAGGCCCTAAATACAATGCAATTTGTGGCCAAAGTTCAGTAACTCAGGACCAGGAAAAAATGAATTAAAAAAAATCATATCGACTGGTGGCAGCTGTATTTAAAGGGGATATGAGTTCTGTAAGGGATCTCAAACCAAAAGAATTGAACAATAAGACTGACCTATTTTCCCTACAGAGTTGTTGAGATGTATTTCATTTTATCTTATACTAGATCTTTAAAGCCCAAACTGTAGTGAAGGAGTGGCGACTGTCCACTGAGTTGAGGTAGTAAATGATTCAGCTTGAATCCTCATATGGCTTCAATTTTTACATAATAGAGGTGAAACGAAAATGTCTAAGAAATAGTTCTCAGGGACTTCCCTGGTGGTCCAGTGGGTAAGACTCTGTGCTCCCAGTGCAGGGGGTCCAGGTTCGATCCCTAGTCAGGGAACTAGATCCCACATGCATGCCTCAACTAAAGATCTCGCATGCTGCGACTAAGATCTCACATGCCGCAACTAAGACCCAGTGCAGCCAAAATAAACAAATATATAATAAAAAAAGAAGAAATAGTTCTCATTTGTCTGTATTTGGAAGATTTTCTTATTATTATCAGTGACCTAAGTAAAAAGAAATTTCACAAGCTGTTAACACTATTTAAATATTCAAACAATAAAAAAGAAAACTCCCTCTCCAGAAGACCTGGATAGCGCCTCCCAGCCATGCTGAACTGGCTCTGGGCTTTCCAGACACCGGGTTCCCTCACTTTCTTCTGCTGGGTCAGCTATGGCGGCCAGGAAGACCCTGAACCCCAAGGCTGAGGTGGCCTGAGCCCACACGGCGTTGGTTGTCAACATCAGTGTGGCCTGGGGGATGCAATACGTGCTGAGGACCAACTTGGGGCCTAAGGGCACCATGAAGATGCTTGTTTCTGGTGCTGGAGACATCAAGCTCACTAAAGATGGAAATGTGCTGCTTCATGAAATGCAAATTCAACATGCAACAGCCTCCTTAATAGCCAAAGTAGCAACAGCCCAGGATGACATAACTGGTGATGGTATTACTTCCAATGTCCTAATCATTGGAGAGCTCCTGAAGCAGGGGGATCTCTACATTTCTGAAGGTCTTCAACCCAGAATAATTACAGAAGGATTTGAAGCTGCAGAGGAAAAGGCACTTCAGTTTTTGGAACAAGTCAAACTAAGCAAAGAGATGGACAGGGAAACACTTATAGATGTGGCCAGAACATCTCTACGTACTAAAGTTCATGCTGAACTTGCTGATGTCTTAACAGAGGCTGTAGTGGACTCCATTTTAGCCATTAAGAAACAAGATGAACCTACTGACCTCTTCATGGTTGAGATCATGGAGATAAAACAAATCTGAAACTGATGGAAGCGTAATCAGAGGTCTTATTTTGGACCATGGGGCATGGCATCCTGATATGAAAAAGAAAGTAGAAGATGCGTACATCCTCACATGCAATGTGTCATTAGAATATGGAAAAACAGAAGTGAATTCTGGCTTTTTTTTACAAGAGGGCAGAGGAGAGAGAGAAACTAGTGAAAGCTGAAAGAAAATTCATTGAAGACAGATTTAAAAAATGATAGACATGCAAACGAAAGTCTGTGGTGATTCAGATAAAGGATTTGTTGTTATTAATCAAAAGGGAATTGATCCCTTTTCCTTAGATGCTCTTTCAAAAGAAGGCATAGTAGCTCTGCACAGAGCTAAAATGAGAAATATGGAAAGGCTGACTCTTATTTGTGGTGGAGTAGCCCTAAATTCTCTTGATAACCTAAATCCTCATTGTTTGGGACATGCAGGACTTGTCTATGAATATACATTGGGAGAAGAGAAGTTCACCTTTATTGAGAAATATAACAATCCTCGCTCGGTCACATTATTGATCAAAGGACCAAATAAGCACACACTTACTCAAATCAAAGATGCAATAAGAGATGGTTTGAGAGCTGTTAAAAATGCTATTGATGATGGCTGTGTAGTTCCAGGTGCTGGTGCAGTGGAAGTGGCAATGGCAGAAGCCCTGATTAAATACAAGCCCAGTGTAAAGGGCAGGGCCCAACTTGGAGTTCAAGCATTTGCTGATGCATTGCTCATGATTCCCAAGGTTCTTGCTCAGAACTCTGTTTTTGACCTTCAAGAAACACTAGTTAAAGTTTAAGCAGAACATTCAGAATCAGGTCAACTTGTGGGTGTAGACTTGAATACAGGTGAGCCAATGGTAGCAGCAGAAGTAGGCATAAGGGATAACTATTGTATAAAGAAACAGCTTCTTCATTCCTACACTGTGATTGCCACCAACATTCTCCTGGTTGATGAGATCATGAGAGCTTGAATGTCTTCTCTGAAAAGTTGAATTGAAGCTTCCCTTGTATCATCTGAATCACAGACTCTACAGAGCGATCCTAAGAATATAGTTATGGAATTTTTGTCCAAGCTTCAAATGATTTTCAAAGGATTTTTTTTTCCCATATAAAAAAAGGAGAGAACACTGGCACCTATTCAGATTCTGAGGTTCTGAAATTATAATTACAGTATTTTAAAAATTGCACTGTAGTGTACACATACAGGCCATACTTGCCAATAAACAGGATGTTTTGCTTTAGCTTCAGTGATATAAAAATACATGTTAGATAAGCTACCTACCTTGTTATTAAATATTCCTTGAAAAACACCACTACCACCAAAAAAAAAACCTCCTTTAGTTTCAGCATAAACACACAGGCACTCCTTCCCACTAAATGCTCTCTCATCTTTATGACATCCTTTTGCTAATTTATAGCTGGGATTTCTGCCATGCTTCTAGTGAAATAAGACATGTTTATGACTAAGGCTTTCACACTTTCAAAAATTTTTCAACTAGATACTTGAGAAACTTAACATCTTCCTCCTCTAAAGTCAGTATAATTCATAGAGATATCAATATTGAGCAATTTGAATTTCTTGTGGTTGTCAAACTTACAACCATATTTTACAGTGGATTAAGAACACCTTTAGTTCTCTCTTGAGTTTGTCAGAAGAGTAACTTGATTTCTTTGACCTGCTTTCATACTTTTCACCTTATGTTGTTAGACCATGGGATTTTATATCATTTCTCCCAATGGAAAATATAAGACTTCCATAAATGAGGGCTTGACATTTAAAACATTTATTGCTTATTAGGTATATGATTTGCAAATATATTCTGTAGGTTGCTTTTTCATTTTGTTGATTGTTCCTTTTGCTGTGCAGAAGCTTTTGAGTTTAATGTAGTCTCACTTGTTTATTTTTGCTCTTGTTGTCTGTGCTTTTGGTGTCATATCCAAAAATTCATTGCTAAGACCAATGTCAAGGAGCTTTTCCTGTACATTTTCTTCTAGGAATTTTATGGTTTCAAGTCTTAAATTTAAGTCTTTAATCCATTTTGAGTTGAATTTTGTGTATGGTGTATGATAAGGGTATAATTTCATTCTTTTGCATTTCTGTATACCATTTCCCAAACAACATTTACTGAAGAGACTATCCTTTCCCTGTTGTGTATCCTTTTTTAAAATTGAGATATAACTGACATAAAACATTATATTCATTTCAGCTGCACACCAGAATGATTCGATATTTGTATATATTGTGAAATCACCCACCGCAATAAATCTAGTTAACATCTGTCATTATACATAGCTACAACATTTTTTTCTTGAAATGAGAACTTTAAAGATTTACTCTCTTATCAACTTTCAAGTATGCAATATAGTATCATTAACGACAGTCACCATTCTGCACATTACTTCTCCATGATTTATTTATTTTATAACTGGGTGAAATGGGTGAAGGTGGAAATGGATGAAGGTGGTCAAAAGGTATAAACTTCCAGGTATAAACTTCCCATTGTGTATTCCTGGTGCACGTGACAAAGCAAACACTATATAATCTCACTTATTTATGTAATCTTAAAAAAAAGTCAAACTCACAGAAGGAGAGAGTAGAACAGTGGGTTACCAGGGGCTAGAGGGTGACAGAAATGGAGAGATATCAGTCAAAGTGTATAAACTTTCAGTTGTGAGGTAAATAAGTTCTGGGGATCTAACCTACAGTATGGTGACTATAGTTAATAACACTATATTGTATATTTGAAATTTGCTAAAAGAGTAGATTTTAAGTATTCTCACCACACACAAAAAATGGTAACTATGTGAGGTGATATATGTGTTAATTAGCTTCATTGTGGTAATCATTTCATACATATATATATATATATACACACACACACACATATATATATATAAATATATCAAGTTGCAATGCTGTATACCTTAAATTATACAACTTTAATTTGTCAATTATACCTCAAAAAAGCTGGAATAAAATAAAATAAAATACAGGTTCATTGCTTCATAATGTTTCCATTTGGCAGTGAGACCCAGGGTTGCACTATCAGTAGATATGCAATGTATATGAATATAAAAATTTTCCTCAGCATGCACTGTCAATAGACACAGATAATTTGGCTTTGTTTTTGAACATGTTACAAACAGGATATTAATTCTTAGATGACTTAGCTCAAAGGTCAATTCCAGAATAGACTCTGGCAACACCCACATACTCCTATAATAGGTTCTAATAAGAGACACAAACATATCACGCCTATAAACCCAAGTTTCAATCACTACTTTGGACCCAGAATTAAGGATGATGGTGAAACCAACACTATGGTGCTTCCATACAGCTTCTCTACCAGGCCTAAAAACTCATCTGACAGCCCTAAGATCAGCCAGTATATCTTACTTCCTGATATATATCAGGCATTTTAAAAATATTTTTATTGTAAAATTAATGATCCATGTAGAAAATTCAGAAAATCCAGAATTGTAAAGAAGAAAATAAAATAACCTATAGTTCTATATTCTAAAGATAACTTCCATTATTTTGGTGTGTTTCCTAGAAACAATTTTTATCTTTTTGTTATATTATCATGAACACCTTTTCATATCCTTAGACATTCTGTAAAAGGAATTTTAATGGTTGTATAATGTTTTACTGTATTCAGGTAATACATAATTTATTTAACCACATTGCTATAGTGAAGAACCTGTTTTAAACATCTTTTAATATTGTAATGTGGTGCATGTGCTGGAATATAATCCTCTACCTCACAGGAGATACACACTTCATGCATTTCTCTTTTAAATCATCTAGCATCCTTGTCTTGGCTCACCAACACTCTCTATCACACTATCTTGGAAACAAAAATTAGTCACGGGGTGTTTTCATGACCTAAGTGCAGGTCAATCCAAGACATTTTCTGGTTTGATAGAGAGATGCTATGAAAATAGGGGAAGAAATGCTCTTTTATCTCTGGAGTTGCTAAAGCAGACAGGGTGGAAACCTGCAGCTGCTGGGGTTTATATTTTCTTCTTTGAGAGGAAACCTATCTGAAGAGTGAAGTCAAGTAAAATGAGCAGAGAGAAATGATAGATGAAGTGCAGGAATGTCCTGGCATATACTGGTCCTTGCTGCCTGAGCCTGGGCCCTGGGGATTGCAACTCCTCCTTCAATTTTGTGAATTTCCCTTGTAGTTTTTCTAGCTTTAGGAACAGCCACATTTCCACTTTCCATTTAAATTATTTTGGGCTGGGTAACTGTCACAACTGAAAAAACTTTTGTTTATTTTGGCATCTATAATTTCTTTCTGAAGACTACTTTTTAAAGTAGAACTTAGGGTTCAAAGAATAATATTTCAAAGCTCTTGATACATATTGCAAAATCGAATTACAGAGAATTAACATCAATTTGCACTGTCAGTAATGAATGTACACCATAGAGAGGTTTCTGAAAAAACTCGAAATGATGACACAACTGTTGTTTTGAGGTTGCTTCTAATTCTGAATTTTTATTCTATTTATCCCACCAATATTTATAAAGCAGCTGCTACAGTGTGTCAGGAATTGTCCATGAATTAGAATGCAAAAAATGACGACACAGGCCTGATTTAAATGAATTCACATCTGGCTGGGGAAGAAGAAGCCTTCCTATCCAAATATATCATGGACTTCCCTGGTGGTGTGGTGGTTAAGAATCAGCTTACCAATGCAGGCGACGTGGGTTCAATCCCTGGTCCAGGAAGATCCCACATGCTGCGGAGCAACTAAGCCCATACGCCACATCTACTGAGCCTGCACTCTAGAGCCCACGAGCCACAACTACTGAGCCCACATGCTACAACTACTGAAGCCTGTGCATCTAGAGCCCATGCTCCGCAACAAGAGAAGCCAACGCAATGAGAAGCCCTTACACCACAAAGAAGAGTAGCCCCTGCTCGCCACAACTAGAGAAAGACCGCACGCAGCAACGAAGACTCAATGCAGCCATAAATAAATAAATAAATCCAAATATATCATGATGCAGTGAGTAATATAACAATAACATGCTTGGAAAATGAGCAAATGGGAGGATACCAGCACCTGGACTGGCTTTGTGGAATTGATAGAAGGTATACAAGTTTAAGAGTCTCCCCACAAGAGGGGATAAGAAGTGTGGAGCAGGCATACCCATAGAAAAGATCTGAGAAAGCTGCAGAATCCCTAACAGGGTTGAAGGAAGGTATTTTTCTCCTGAAATCAGTCAGTAGAGACTGCAGGAGGTGACTGCTTCTTCAAATGCAAAGTCAGTAATGTAAGACTTCAAGGAACATGAAAAAAATTGAGAAAGCATGATACTACCAAAGGAACACATTTTCCAGTAACTGATCCAAGAAATGGAGATATGCAATTTGCCTGATAAAGAATTTAAAATACTTGTTTTAAAATACTGAACCATTACATTGTATACCTGAAATATAATGTTAAGTATCAATTATGCTTGTATGAAAAAATAAAGCAAAAGAGTTGTTTTCACAAAACTCAGTGAGCTACAAGAAAACAGAAAGACAATACAATGAAATCAGGAAAGCAATACGTGAACAAAATGAGGTTAATATAAAGATAGAAATAATAAAAAAGAATGAAACAAACTTGGGAGCTAAATATTACAATGAAGAAATGAAAAATGCAATAGGGAACATCAATGTCAGAGTGGATTAAGCAGAAGAAAAAAATATGTGAAGTAGAATACAAATCATTTAAAACTATCCAGTCAGAAGAGAACAAAGGAAAATGAAAGAGTTCAGAAAGCCTACATGAGCTATAGGAAATTATTAAGAGAAGCAATCAACGATATCATTGAGAAATAATCTATACATTATTGGCGTCCCAGAAGGAGGAGAAAGGGAAAAAGGAGTAGAAAGGTTATTTAAAGAATTAATGGCTGAGAACTTCCCAAGTCTGGGGAGAGATCTGAACATCCAAGTTTATGAAATTCATAGGTTGCCCCAAAATTTCAACAAAAGATAATCTTCTCCAAGGCACTTTATTAAAAACAAACAAACAAAAAAAAACTGTCTAAAATCAAAGACAAAGAGAGGATTTTAAAAGTAGCAAGAGAAAAAAAATTACACACAAGGGAACTCCTGTAAGGCTATCTGCATATTTCTCAGCAGAAACTTTGCAGGCCAGGAGAGAACAGAATGACATAGCCAAAGTGCTGAAAGAAAAAAAGTAACCAGAATATTTTACCAGGCAAGGCTGCCCTTCAGAAATGAAGGAGAGACAAAGACGCTACCAAATAGACAAAAGCTGAGGGTGTTTATCACCACTACACCTGCCTTACAAGAAATGCTAAATGAAATTACCTCTGTTTGCAGATAATTTGATCTTACATATAGAAAATCCTAAAAACTCCATCAAAAAATTGTTAGAATTAATAAACAAATCACGTTGTAGGATATAAAATCAATTTAAAAAATTAGTTGCATTTTTATACATCAACAATGAAATACCTGAAAGAGAAATAAAGAAAACAATCTCAATTACAATAGCATCAAAAACAAAATATTTAGACATAAATTTAACCAAGGATGCAAAAAATTCATACACTGAAAATTATAAAATGTTTAAGAAAGAAATATAGAGACACAAATAAATGGCACAATATCCCCTGTTTGTGGATCAGAAGAATTAATATTGTTCAAATGCCCATAATACTCAAGGCCATCAATAGATTTAATGCAATCCGTACCAAAATTCCAGAGACATTTTTCACAGAAACAGAAGAACAATTCTAAAATTTGTATGAGACCATAAAATCCCCAAATATTCAAGGCAATCTTGAGAAAGAACAAAGCTGAAGACATCATACTTTCTGATTTCAAAATATATTACTAAACTATAGTAACCAAAACAGTATTACTGGCAAAAGTGGACACACAGACACATGGAACAGAATTGTGAGCCCAGAAATAAATCCATTCATATATGGCCAACTAATATTTGACAAGGGAACCAAATATATTCAGTGGAGAAAGCATAGTCTCTTCAATAAATGGTGCTGGGAAAACTGGATACTCACATGCCAGAAGAACGAAATTGGACCCCTATCTTAAACCATTCACAAGAATTTACTTGAAATGGAATAAAGACTTGAATGTAAAACCTGAAACTATAAAACTACTAGAAGACAAAGGGAAAAACGTCATTGACACTGGTCTTGACAATGACTTTTTGGATGTGGTGCCAAAAGCACAAGCCACAAAAGCAAAAACAAAAAGTGGAACTGCATCAAACCAGAAAGCTTCTGCATAGCAAAAGAAACAATCAACAGAATAAAAAGGCAACCTACAGAATGGAAGAAAATATATGCAAACCATATATTGGATAAAGGATTAATATCCAAAATACATAAGGAACTCATATAACTCAGGAGCAAAACAACAAAAAACAATCCAACTAAAAAATGGGCAGAGAGGGCTTCCCTGGTGGCGCAGTGGTTGGGAGTCTGCCTGCTGATGCAGGGGACACGGGTTTGTGCCCCGGTCCGGGAGGATCCCACGTGCCGTGGGGCAGCTGGGCCCGTGAGCCATGGCCAGTGAGCCTGCTCGTCCGGAGCCTGTGATCCGCAACGGGAGAGGTCACAGCAGTGAAAGGCCCGCGTACCGCAAAAAAAAAAAAAAAAAAAAAAAAAAAAAGGGCCGAGGACCTAAATAGACATTTTTCCAAAGACATACAGACAGCCAACAGGTACATGAAAAGATGCTCAACATCACTAATCATCAGGAAAATGCAAATCAAAACCATAATGACATATCACCTCACACATGTTAAATTGGCTTTTATAAAAAAGACAAGTGATAACAAGTGTTGGCGAGGATGTAGAGAGAAAGGAAGCCTCCCACACTGTTGGTGGGAATGTAAATTGGTGCAGCCACTACGGAAAACAGTATGGAGATTCCTCAAAAAGCTAAAAATAGAGCTACCATATGATCCAACAATCTCATTTCTGGGCATATATCCTAAAAAATGAAAGCACTATTAGAAGAGATAGCTGCACTTCCATGTTCAGTGCATCATTATTCACAATAGGCAAGATAGGAAAATAACCTAAATGTCCATTGATGGATGAATAAATGGATAAAGAAAATTATATATATATAATTATTGTATTATATATATTATTATAATTATATAATATAATGGAATATTATTCAGCCACAAAAATGAAGGAAACCCTGCCATTTGCAACAACCTGAATGGGCCTTGAGAGAGCATTATGCTAACTGAAATAAGTCAGAACAAAAAAGACAAATACTTTATAATCTCACTTATATGTAGGGATCTAAAATAGCTGAACTCATAGAAACAGAGTAAAATACTAGTTGCCAGGGGGCTGAGGGGTGTAGGAAATGGGAATACTTTGGTCAAAGGTACAAATTTGCAGTTATAAGATGAATAAGTTCTGGAGATCTAATGTACAACAGGGTTACTATAGTTAACAATACTACATCATATACTTGAAACTGCTGAGAGAATAAATCTTAAACATTCTCAACACAAAAAGTGGTAATTATGTGAGATGATGGAGGTATTAAACAACCTTATTGTGGTAATCATTTCACAATATATATATTTACCAGAGCATCATACTGTACATCTTAAACTTACACACTGTTATATGCCATTGTGTCTCAATAAAGTTGATTTAAAAAAAATGCTAAAAAAGAAGTTGCATGACCCCTGCTGTTTTTCCTTGATATGCTCTGCTGGAAAAAAAAACATGTGTCATTAAAGCTCTTGGCAAGTTCCTTTTGAACCCCATCTCTTGATATCAGAAATGACTAGCTTGTATATTGTTCTGAATCTAAAACTCATCTAGTGAGAAAATGAAGAATATTGTCTGCTGGGGTTTAAAAAAAAAACTTTTCTGGGAAATTTTCCTCAGCTGAAAATTTCTTTACTGATTTAACTGACCTGGTTATTTCCTTTGTTATTCATTTTATTTACTCCTATATTACATACCTCACCATTACATTTTATTTAACAGTCTTTCTGTGAGTAGTAGGCCTCAGTCTTCAATTTCACTAGTCTATAATACCTTTCTTTATATTTAATGTTACTAAAGTTCATTGAATTTCCAAATGAATCTCCTTTGTAACATCTCTATGTCTTTTTCTAACAAATATAGTCATTTTCCAAAATGGCAGCATGAAGTATCATTTACATATAATATTATTCAACAATTCTGTGATGCAAACATTTCATCAGCCTCCATAAATAGTGTATGATTTTTAAAAGTTAAAAAGAGGATGTCACCACTAAAACAGCAACACTGACCTCTATCAACCAAGCCTCCTGGGCAAGGATCCAAAAAGTCTAGGGACATTCTATCTAATAATACTGGCCTAATCAAAGATATCTGCACAAGAAAAGGAAATTCTATTTAGTGTCTGGTTAACACTAGTCCAATTAATGATATCAATTCTGTTTGTGAGAACAAAGAAGAACCTGGAGAGGAGGTGAGATAGGGAGGCACAAGGGGGCTGTGGAGGGGTCACCTTCCAACAAGGCTGTCACTCCATCCTCCCTCTTAACTGTCTACACTGGAGAAAGATAGGAAAGTAGTGAAGAGTCTAATACAGGACATTCACTATAAAGCTGCTGAGGCGTAGAGGAGTCTGTGAAATATCCAGCAGCAAAAACACTAGCTGAGAGAGAGAACGGGCTACTACATCCTCATATTTCCACTCAGAGATTTTCAGACAAGAAACTATTTAAGCCAAGCTGACTGTATTATTTTTATACAGGATGAAGAAAAAAACCAAAAAAAACATATATATATATATATATATATATATGACACTATATATATATATATATATATATATATATAGTGCCAACTGGTTTTTATACCGTTTTCAAAGATGGAGGCATAGCTCCCCCAAATGCAAACACTCCAAATGCAAACCATTTTTAGTCTTGAGGGTAATGGATGTGGAAGTATAATAGCTCCCATGGTCAGGGAATAACTGATAAAACTGAACACTGCAGTTTATCCCTGGCCCTGGGAGCAGTCTGTCTGCTCCAAGTGCCAGCATTAAGAAGATACATCGTCTGGAGATTTTAACAGAAACAATAACAAAACCAACTAAAAGTCTTTTACGTAAGCTGTCCATTATGTAGGATGGGCAATTCTAAATATCTGGGATAAAATATTCCTATCTGAAGAGATCTTCTATTGGTTGTTTAAGTTCTGTGGTCATTGTTGAAATTTAATACTAGAGATGAAAGCTTTAAATTAAAACACGTTTCTTTCTTATCCTCTTATAAACATCGAGAGTTAATTGGGAAAATCCCCATTACACAGTCATCCCTCAAAAAACAGGGACTCAACTACACAGGTTGTTTGAGAGAGTCCCTAATGTTCTGAGCTCTGTGAGCTTGCTTTATTCAGAGCTCACGTCACTCATCCCCGTGCTCTTGCCTTTTCTTGCACATCAACAGGAGATTAAAATTGAACTCTGCAGGCACAGTGAGCAACCAAGCAAAGAAATATAACTTGAGTTACTTCAATTCTGTCATTTTAAGCTACCAGTTGTAATTTTCACATGTATTTAACATTTTAAACAGTGAAAAATAGTGTGAACTGCCAAGTATGATGATTTTCTTCTGTTAACTTTTTTTTTTTTTTTTTTTCCCAGTACGCGGGCATCTCACTGTTGTGGCCTCTTTCACTGCAGAGCACAGGCTCCGGACGCGCAGGCTCAGCAGCCATGGCTCACGGGCCCAGCCGCTCCGCGGCATGTGGGATCTTCCCGGACCAGGGCACGAACCTGTGTCCCCTACATCGGCAGGCGGACTCTCAACCACTGCGCCACCAGGGAAGCCCTTAAGTAAACATTTTGACTTGCACGTGAACTATTTTTTATGAACTTAAATCTTTATTATTGAGATTTAGTCTTCTAAAGTTGTTTGTTCTTTAGCTTTAAAACAATTAACAAAAAATCAGTTCCCTAATTGAACTGATTTTCATGTTTCCGGATATGATTTGATATAAAAAATTCCAATAATAAATATTCCATTCTCTGTTTTTCTATTATATATTGATATTTTTTGTTTTATGATTACTGACAATATTTTTCTATGTAGATAAATGCGGTCTTAAAAATGATCTTTTCCACGTATAAAATATATTAGGCATGCCACCATCTCATCCATATCATAGCTGATTTACTTCCTTTTACCTCTGTGGATTTTTGCTCATTTCTTCCACTTGTACTCCTACTGGTTAATGTCTGCCATCTTCTCTACACTCTGATGAAATCCAATACTTTATACTATATTGACACTGACTGACACCAACTGTCTGTGACACCTTTTTTTCCCCCTTTTAATTTGGAGAATTTATGTTTGAAGTCTTGTGTTACTCTCTGATAAGTACAAACACTCTGATATGTTACAAACAAGTGAATAAACACAGTTCCTGGGTATGCTTATTCATCCAAACATTTACCCAACTGTACTTTCAGTACTTCTCTTCTGCCACTTCATCACAAACTCCCACCCTGAGACACAATAAACGGGCACCAGACCTGGTTATGGGTTATCTCCTCTGCTCATCACCTAGATGACAGCATAGCTTGTTTCTTGCTTCACTCAGATTCTCAAATGACAGTTTAGAAAGAATTTGTCTTTACCACGGATAAAAATAACTCCCATCCCTTTCACTCTGTTCCCTTTTCTCTACTGTAGTTTCTACTATTTGTTCACTCATTTACTGTAATTTTCCAATATTCTGTGAGCCCCAAAGCATGAACACTGGCTGCCTTATTCACCACGATATTTGGTAACATTGCCTAAAATAGTGCCTGGCACTAGGAAGCACTCAATATTTGTTGAACAAATGCTCTGATCTCCAGGAGACTCTGGAAAGGAAGACAACTTGTAAAATGCATTGTAGGAGACCCACCTTCACCCCATTTTTGAGTTTGATGAGTGGGAAACTGGAACAAATCTTTTTAATTTGGAGATACAAAGGTAGAAAGAGAGTATAGGCCTCTGTATTAGTTTGCTAAGGCTGCTGTAACTAAGTACCATAAACTGAGTGGCTTAAACAACAGAAATGTATTGTCTCATAGTTCTGGAGGCTAGAAGTCCGAGATCAAGGTATCAGCAGTGTTGGTTCCTTCTGAGAGCTGTGAGGGACAATCTATTCCAAGCCTCTCCCCTAGCTTCTGCTGGTTTGTGGGCAATCTGGCAATTCTAGCTTCTAAGAAGTATCACCCTGATCTCCGCCTTCATCTTCACATGGCATTCTCCCTGTATGTATGTCTGTCTCCAAAATTCCCTTTTTATAAGGATGCCAGTCATACTGGATTACAGCCCATCTTAATGACTTCACCTTAACTAATTATATCTGCAAAGACTCTATTTCCGAATAAGAACACTGAGGGTTAGGACTTCAACATATGAATTATGGGGCAACACAATTCAATGTGTAATAGCCTCCTTGGCAAATCTGAGGGAGATGGGAAGTCTTGTAGAAGGTCTCCTGAAGAATCATGGAGATCCAGCACAAGATTAGAAATGGTGGGGTGGCATGTTCCAGGCATAAGGGGCAACAGCCTTCCATTTACCCTCCTAAGGGTCCTATGGTTTCAAACAAATAACAGAACATCCAAAAGCTGAAGTGATACCCCAGGAGAATATTAGTTTAGAGAGAAATTGCCAGCAGACTTGTAAATGTCTTGAAACTAGTTCAAGGGAATGCTGCTACAGAGGGTGCATTTTGCACTGGCTTTGGGATTCAGCCGTTTTTGTGAATTTCTGCTGATGGCAGGGTGAGCGGAGACAAACCCAAAGGCCAGACTGCATGAGTTTTATCACTTTAGATGCCAGCAGGAGACTGACATAGAGCAAGATGGAGAAAAACGCTGACTTCCCACTGGTGACAGTGGCGTTTGTGTAAGCCAGTACGATTTAACATCAATCCCAAAGAAAAAAAAGAGTCCAAGTACAGAATTTTTCTTAGTTAAAGCTGAAATGACTGAGAAAAATCACCAAAGTAACTAGGCTTATCTGGAAGTGGTAGGATCCTAATAATAATAATAATAATAATAATGTTGTTATTGTATCAGAGAGAACCAGGGACTGGTATAGAGTATGTTGTGATAGAAATTAATTTGTGGAAAAGAAAGAAAAGTTACCTCTTGTCACATAAGGCCTAAATTTGTGGTCTATTAAGTCTGTACCCATCAAGTTTTCTTTAACCAAGGAGATTCTTTAACCAAGGAGAATATTGGAAGGATAACTTGCTATTGATGTACTATTATGAATAATGCCTAGACAGTACAACATAAAAATTAAAGGTTTCATATATTTTACTGGCTGGAAAAATACATATTATGGGTAAAATCCATATGTTTTTTTGGTGCCAACATGATCAATATTCCCACTAATCTCCATTAAATATCATATAATAAATGGATCACCTAAAATAATACAAGAATAAGACTTGTTCTTTTTTCTGTAATTTTAACTCCCTCTACAATATACCTTTCTAATGGTTACTTATGACCACTTGCTCACTCTTTACGGCAGATTGAGTTCCTCTAGGAGACGTGACCACAGCCACCCTTGCATCCCACCTGCTGGTTCTTGGTCTTTCTCAGAGCGAGCTGACTCAGGACAGGGTCAATTCTGCCCTCCTTTTCCTAGATGCCCTTCCAGGTTATGCACAGCCATTGTACCCATTCCCAGCTTATTGGTCATTTTTTTCCCCTTGACTGAAGTGAAAATGTTTTCTCCTGGAAAAAAACTGTGGAGGCCCTGGTTTTATAAGTTTGATGGCTCTTATAATAACATCATTTAAAACAAGCAAAAAAAATGTCCTTCCTAAACCAGCTACATGTTTTACACTATTCATATATTTAGACGTACCGCTCTCTTTAATTTTCACTTATTTCATCCCTTCTGCAACAGGATCTTCTTTTCATTTGGGAAGTCTTACCTGCCATTTGTGAGGATGAGGCACACGAGGGTTATAGGAATCTCTCTTGGGGCTCCATGTATGCTTCCTTGCTTCAGTGCACCACAAATCAGGGTCCTGATTAATGTGCAAGTCACCCCTGACTGCTGAGTTGGACGTGCCATCTCACAGCCACCTGAGTAATAGGAACACTCTTGATGACTTGGTCCCTCACTGATGGTCCCTTCCTTCTTAGCCTGGGGGCCCATTTTGCTTCCTGTATTTTCCTAGGATATAACAACTACATTGAGGAATGTTTCCTCTCTCTCCTTATTCTCACTACCTTCTTGTAGGACTTTATGGGAATCTGCACACTAAATCATCCCACAAGGATGTAAGACCCTCTCTTTTTAGGGTCTTTCTGACATTTAAAAATAAAGATTGGAACTTGTGATAGTAGTTAGGACCACTATAAAGGAGCAGATAGCCTGTGTTTACTAGACTGATGGGGCTCACTGAAGAGGTTTTTACACCAATTTGCAAGGGACAAAAGATGCCTTTATTTTGATTTTTTATTCTTGTTAAATAAAATGAGAAATAACTTGCAAAATATTAACCTTAAGAAGAGGGTAGTTTGTTGGCAATATTTCAACATATATATGAATAAGCAACGGTGACTTATAAAGAAAAATGGGTACTATTCTAATCAATAATTATTGTTATCATTCATACTGCCCTGCCACATAATTCTCAATTTAAGTATTTATGTACACACCCAAATAAAATGTAAACTCCTCCAAGAAAAAGGAAAGTTTTATCATGTATTATAATTTTATCTAGGACACCCAACAAGGGCTTTTCACATAGTGCGGCTGTCATATATATGTTATTGTATATGCAGAGATGTATATATACTAAATGTATCACATATATAATATACGCATATATCTTATATATTTCTTTAACATTTTCATATATTACACACATATACTAAAGCTACCGCATATATCTACTATATACTTACTCTATATCATGTATATATACTTAATATATATTTACATATTTTGTAATATACACCTTACATGTATGCATCTTGTGTAGCTTATAAGATATGCATGCATGTATTATAGTTCACATATATCTTATAATATCTTCATATTTGGTGTGATTCTTATTTTAACAGACAATTTTTTTCCCTAGGAAGCAAAAGCCAAGTAAAAAGATTTGGAATCTTTAAAAGACCCATGTTAGACTGTTAAATGTTAACGATGCTATGAATTCCTAAGCTGTGTGCTAACCAAACACATTATTAAAAGTGCTAATATTCAAATGTGAAAATCACCAGGTGGGAGCACAACAGAGGACTCTGGTTTGCAGAGGAGCCCTCATCCTGGGGACACAGGGTGAAATAAGGACGCTGGAGCAGAAGGTGATGTGATGTAATTGTGAAAATTCTCCCTGAAGCAGGATACAGATTCCTCCTTTCACTTAGTCTGATGCTGTAACAGGGTTCATTTCACCCAAACCGGAGGTCTCCTCATTATCCCTTCACACCCGGCAGACACAGCCTCTGAAGCAGTTTTCTGTGGTGCTTGCCGGTCTAGACAGGCATGATTTGCTCGGATGTTGAGAGGTGAAGGGGCAGAGCCCGGGAGGCTCCCTCGTGAATTTCGCAGGCAGGTCTCTTTAATTCAATCACTTGCTGGACCTGCCAACCGAAATGGGCGTGTGAGAGAGAAAGTCGGCTGTCCAGCAAAGGGGCTGCAGTGCCGGCTTCATCTCGGCCTTTATCAAGTGCGACTGTGTTTTAATGCAGTGGCAGTAATTCCAGAGGGAAAGGTGGAGCTGTGGCAACTTGTTTGGATCTAACATGAGGCTTCAAGACGTGCCTGGAGAGACTCGTGCTGGGAGGAGCCCGTGTCTCTGACCACGGCCTGTGGAGACGCTGCATTGGCTGCTGTCTGTGCATTTGAACGTTCTCAGTTGTGCTCGTCAGCTCGTCATCCTCAGCTGTAATTGCCTCTTTTCTAGCTTATTCTCTGATCGGCATCACCTGCACTGCAAATCGGCTTCCCACTGCACATGCTCCGTCGGCCTCTTGGTGATTTCCACACCCCAGGCGCCTTGATAAACACACTCAGCACCAGCGTCCAGTTTCAACGCTGGAGAAATGGGTTCTCCTCATCACCTTTCCCTCCCCTCCTTCCTTCTCGTTTTGATGGGCTTCGTCCATACAAATACGGTCCACTTAAGGCTAAAACTACATTCCACAGCACACCTTCTGGCCCCTTCGGTATCAAAAGTGAATTATCTTTGCCTTAATTTTCCCCCTTTGGTAAGGGGTAGGAGGATTAGTACAGGGAAGCCAGGCAGGACAAAAAACCAAATTCTTCCACATTCCACATTTTCCTAAATGGATTACTAAATGCGTATTGCCAATCACACCATTTTGTTTAGGCAAAAGAGAGAGAGAATATCAAGCTGTTGTTATACACTGCTAATTACGGATGAAAGGATTAAATTGGAAAGAATCTGACTGCAGGAAAATGGCGAAGGAAAAAAAAGGCTAATATTGTTATTATTCAACAGAGACAACACAAAGAAAACAGAGTTTAAGCCTTTCTTCAAAGGAATTTTGAAGGTAATTTGATGGATTTTTACAATGCAATTATTATTAAGAATCAAAAGTACATTTTTAAACAAAAGAACTCATGGAAGGGCAAAATCTCCCCAGCATGGACAGGAGAGAAAAGGGTCTCAAAAATTTCATAGTAGGTGGTTCTTTACTATGAAATCCCTGATTTCTGTCCCATTTTGGCTACCTCCTGCCTAGTATCCTCTATTCCCTTCTAATATCGTAAGCTTTACACCCAAGCCATCTAATCAGGCATACTTCCCAGTATGATTTTGAAACTTCGTTGGTCAGGCTAAATGAATCTTAGCCTACAATGTAGAATACATGTTCTCATGCCTCAGAAATGCATTTGTTCATTTTCAGGTGTTTCAAGGAATAAATTACTTTGCTGCTTGATGCAGCATAACAGTTCCGTGCCTCAGTGTTCTTTATGCTAATTGAACTAGTCTGCTAAGTTAACAGCCTCAGACCTCCCAAAGCAGTGAATTCATATTATCTATCCCACAAACATGTGTGACCTGCGGAAATGACAAGGAAAAAACTTGGGCCAACTGCCAGGTTTTCAATGGATTTTCAATTTCTGTAAGTCTCCACTATTAAGGAATAAAATGATCCCTCTTTTAATTTAAACTAACAGTTTTAAAGTGGGATAGTAGAAAATAAAATTTTCTTACAATTTTTGAAATTATTTTGGCACACATACCTCATGCTTTACTTGATTTGTGTCCTATAATGTGTAATGCAGCTAGACTAAGACTTCCATGATCCTGCAATAAATAGGGAAATAACTAATTATGAATATTTACAAAAATGGAAATGTTTCTTTAGAGAAGTTATGATGAGCTGAGTTTTGTGGGAAAACAAGCAGAGTAAGCTAAACGCTAATGTGATATTTTTTTGTCTGCTAATGCAGATCAGTCTGCCCCTAATAAAAACCAGAGGTTTACTGCAAAAAGCAGTGGCAGAGGAAAGTTGATTATGATTTTAGCTCAGAGGGGAAGCACAGGTAATAGAAATCTTTAGATCATTTTCACACTTTAATTTTAGATATTCATCTCTACTTTTCCCGAAATAAATATTGTACCATATCTATAGTGTTGTGACTTTTCCATATAAATCTAATGGAAACAGAGCCACTTGGATTTAATTTTTTAGAACTGGTGATTCATTTGGATCATTTATTTCAAATTAATTATTGAGCGTCTACTACACACCATGAGTGCTAGGGGGTTACAACTGTGATGGGACATTCACAACCAAAGCCCCAACAGAGATCACCACTTAGCGGTTCCGAGTTTGCACTATTTCTCTTTCCTCCAAGGCCGACAGTCATCCCAACCTCCTTGGACTCACAGCTGCCTCCATACTAGAGCTGTGATCTGTGGCTGTGGCACAGATTTTTCTCTTTGAGAAGAAGCGATCTTATTGGGGGTGAACAGGCCAAGGCTGCCAGCATCTCTACCCCAGAAACAAATGACACAGCAGATCCACCTGGGCAACTTAGAATACCAAAGTTTGGGCTTCAATTTCTCCTGAAGTTGGTTTGCAGGTCAGGAGGAAGTGCTAATATTCTAAGGAAAACCAAAATGCGTGTGCATCTTCCTCTTCACTCCATCTCCTTTCCTCCCAGCTAGGCTGTGACGTCCTCCCCCAGTGTTCTGCTGCAAGGCTTGCTGAGTAAGGACCTAGGTTTCAGAGGTGAGACGGTAGAAGTACTGTTCTGTTTATGTTGTCCTAGACAGGTTATGTAGCATTCTGTTTGTTTTTTCCAGCTTCAGTGAGGTGTAGTTGACATAAAATAAACTGCAGGTGTTTAAAACATATAGTTTGATAAGTCTGGGCACATGTGTATATCCATAAGGCCATTATCACCATCCAGATAATAAACAAATCAATGACCTCAAAATTGTTTCCTCACCTCCATTTGGTACTTAGCATTCTAAGCCCCAGATTCTTCACCTGTAAAACCAGTATGAACATAGCAACCTCATAATGTCATGAAAAATTCACAACACACAGGTAAAGTGAACACTATATAGCAGAAGAGGGGTCTGTGTTAGATCCTTACCCCCACTTTGCATTAGTGAATATTCATGAATTGTCAAGTTCTCACTGATTCTACCATTTTATGCTTCTCATTCTTTTCCCCCAGTAAGTCAAATCTTTTCTCATGCTTATAACCAGAAATAAAAGATTCCTAGGTAAGCTCTACAGGAGGTCTGCTGAGCTAGTTGGGGAGAGGAGAAAGCTGGGCATTTTGAACTACCCAGGCAGTGGATGGTAACTATGGACACAAGTCCTACTGCTGGCTGACAGCTGAGCAAATGTGTGTGAGAGAATCTGGAAGGGAGGGGGCACATCAAGGGCACTGATGTCTCTACCTGAAGGGAGTCTGATCTTACATCAGTAGCTGGCACCAGGGATGGGGATTCACAAAATTCTGTCAGCAAGGAAAGTGCTATCTGGTTGAACAAGATGGGGTAGAGAGACAGTTAGCTCCCAGGAGGAAGCTGTGCTTACCTGAGTCCACATAGAATCAGTTCCTGTTTATTTCCACAGACATTCAAAGTAAAATGGCTGAGATGTGGCACTCATAGAAGAATAGATTGTTTTCCTGTACCTGTGTAGGAAAAGAAGGGAAGAAACTATCTTAAGGAATCCAGTTGCATGTGAGAAAAACAGATGAGAACTATGTCATATTTTACAGACGTAGAAGGGAATCCATGGCTGACTAACCATTGCCTAGGTTGAAAACTGCCATTTAGAGTTATTTACAATTGATTCTTACTCCTTTTCTAACTATAAAAATGCACCTGTTTAAGTAATGTTTGAGCACCACATGATTTAAAGCAATAAAAGACTGTCCAAGTGGCATTTGGAAAATTTATTTGAAAAGCACCCTATGTTATTAAATGATTCATACCCCCAACACACACAGGCCTAGAAATTATTTTAATTCATTGTTTTCCAACTTGGGATCTCACATTTCTAGCATAGTCCATTTTGATACTTTTTAAAAGTCAGTATTCTGAAGAATCTTGGAGACTAGTAGAGTTGGAAATACTTTAAAAGCTTCAAAAACAGATGAAAAGCTATTCGATTCAACCATAAGAAATTGCCGGGGAGACCTTCAAGATGGCGGAGGAGTAAGAAACGGAGATCACCTTCTTCCATACAAACACATCAGAAATGCACCTACATGTGGATCAACTCCTACAGAACACCCACTGAACGCTGGCAGAAGACCTCAGACCTCCCAAAAGGCAAGAAAGTCCCCAAGTACCTGGGTAGGGTAAAAGAAAAAAGAATAAACAGAGACAAAAGAATAGGGACGGGGCCTGCACCAGTGGGAGGGAGCCGTGAAGGAGGAAAGCTTTCCACACACTAGGAAGCCCCTTCGCGGGCGGAGACTGCGGGTGGCTGAGGGGGGAAGCTTCGGAGCCGCAGAGAAGAGAGCAGCCACAGCAGTGCGGAGAGTAAAGCGGAGAGATTCCTGCACAGAGGATGGGTGCGGACCAGCACTCAGCAGCCCGAAAGGCTTGTCTGCTCACCTGCCGTGGCGGGCGGGGGCTGGGAGCTGAGGCTCGGGCTTCGGTCGGAGCGCCGGGAGAGGACTGGGGTTGGAGGCGTGAACACAGCCTGCAGCGGCTAATGCGCAGGGGCTAATTCGCAACGGCTAGCCGGGAGGGAGTCCGGGAAAAGTCTGGACCTGCCTCAGAGGCAAGAGACTTTTTCTTCCCTCTTTGTTTCCTTGTGCGCGAGGAGAGGGGATTAAGAGCGCAGCCTAAACGAGCTCCAGAGACAGGCACGAGCGCGGCTAACAGCGTGGACCCCAGAGACGGGCATGAAACGCTAAGGCTGCTGCTGCCGCCACCAAGAAGCCTGTGTGCGAGCACAGCTCACTCTCCACACCTCCCCTTCCGGGAGCCTGTGCAGCCCGCCACGGGACAACTTCTGTTCTCCCGCGGAAGGAACAACTTCCGCGGGAGAACGCATGGCGCGCCTCGGGCTGCTGCAACGTCACGCTGGCCTCTGCCGCCGCAGGCTCGCCCCGCCCTCCGTGCCCCTCCCTCCCCTCGGCCTGAGTGAGCCAGAGCCCCCGAATCAGCGGCTCCTTTAACCCTGTCCTGTTCCGGCAACCTACACGCAGAGGCGGGGCCAATTCCGAAGCTGAACCCCGGGAGCTGTGCGAACAAAGAAGAGAAAGGGAAATCTCTCCCAGCAGCCTCAGGAGCAGCTGATTAAATCTCCACAATCAACTCGATATACCCTGCATCTGTGGAATACCTGAATCGACAACAAATCATCCCAAATTGAAGTGGGGGACTTTGGGAGCAACTGTAGACTTGGGGTTGGCTGTATGTGACTGACAGGTTTCTGGTTTTATGTTTATCTTAGTTTAGTATTTAGAGTTTATTGTCATTGGTAGATTTGTTTATTGATTTGGTTGCTCTCTTCCTTTTTTTCTTAATATATAGATATATATATATATTTTTTCCTTTTTCTCTTTTTGTATGTGTATGCTTTTTTGTGTGATATTGTCTGTATAGCTTTGCTTTTACCATTTGTCCTAGAGTCTGTCTGTCCGTTTTTTTGGTTTTTTTTTTTTTTTTTTAGTATAGTTTTTAGCTCTTGTTATCACTGATGGATTTGTTTTTTGGTTTGGTTGCTCTTTTCTTTTTTTCCTTTTTTATTACATTTTAATTTTTAATAATTTTTAAATTTTTTTAATTTAAAAAACCGTACTTCTTTTATTTATCTTTTTCCTTTCTTTCTTTTTTTCTCCCTTTTCTTCTGAGCCATGTGGCTGACAGGGTCGTGGTGCTCTGACTGGGTGTCAGGCCAGTGCCTCTGAGGTGGGACAGCCGAGTTCAGGACACTGGTCCACAAGAGACCTCCCAGCTCCACGTAATATTAAATGGTGAAAGCTCTCCCAGAGATCTCCATCTCAACACTAAGACACAGCTCCACTCAACAACCAGCAAGCTACAGTGCTAGACACCCTATGCCAAAAAACTGGCAAGATAGGAACACAACCCACCCATTAGCAGAGAGGATGCCTAAAATCATAAAAAGGTCACAGCCACCACAAAACACACCACCGTACGCAATCCTGCCCACCAGAAAGACAAGATCAAGCCTCATCCACCAGAACACAGACACTAGTCCCCTCCACCAGGAAGCCTACACAACCCACTGAAGCAACCTTAGCCACTGGGGGCAGACACCAAAAACAACAGGAACAATGAATCTGCAGCCTGTGAAAAGGAGACCCCAAACACAGTAAGTTAAACAAAATGAGAAGACAGAGAAACAGCAGATGCAGGAGCAAGGTAAAAACCCACCAGACCTAATAAATGAAGAGAAAATAGGAAGTCTACCTGAGAAAGAATTCAGAGTAATGATAGTAAAGATGATCCAAAATCTTGGAAATAGAATGGAGAAAATACAAGAAACGTTTAACAAGGACCTAGAAGAACTAAAGAGGAAACAAAGAATGATGAACAACACAATAAATGGAATTAAAAATTCTCTAGAAGAATCAATAGCAGAATAACTGAGGCAGAAAATGGATAAAATAGTGGAAATAACTGCTGCAGAGCAGAATAAAGAAAAAAGAATGAAAAGAATTGAGGAGAGTCTCAGAGACTTCTGGGGCAACATTAAACTCACCAATGTTCGAATTATAGGGGTTCCAGAAGAAGAAGAGAAAAAGAAAGGGACTGAGAAAATATTTGAAGAGATTATAGTTAAAAACTTCCCTAATATGGGAAAGGAAATATTCAATCAGGTCCAGGAAGTGCAGAGAGTCCCATACAGGATAAATACAAGGAGAAACATGCCAAGATACATATTAATCAAACTATCAAAAATTAAATACCAAGAAAAAATATTAAAAGCAGCAAGGGAAAAACAACACATAACATAAAAGGGAATCCCCATAAGGTTAACAGCTGATATTTCAGCAGAAATTCTGCAAGCCAGAAGGGAGTGGCAGGACATAAAGTGATGAAAGGGAAAAAAATAAATACTGTATGCTAACACATATATATGGATCTAAAAAAAAAAAGGTTCTGAAGAACCTAGAGGCAGGACAAGAAATAAGACGCAGACGTAGAGAATGCACTTGAGGACACAGGGAGGGGGAAGGGTAAGCTGGGACAAAGTGAGAGCATGGCATGGACATATATACACTACCAGATGTAAAATAGATAGCTAGTGGGAAGCAGCCGCATAGCACAGGGAGATCAGCTGGGTGCTTTGTGACCACCTAGAGGGGTGGGATAGGGAGGGTGGGAGGGAGATGCAAGAGGGAGGAGATATGGGGATATATGTATATGTATAGCTGATTCACTTTGTTATAAAGCAGAAACTAACACACCATTGTAAAGCAGTTATACTCCAATAAAGATGTTAAAAAAAATTAAAGAAAAAATATTGCCATTTGCCAAGTGAAAATCATTCAAATATAGGTGATTTTACATGGCTCATCCTAAATAATTTGGATTCTTTAAGAGAATCTTAGCACAGAGTCTATTTCTAGAAAAGCACAATTTATACATTTTGGGCTTTTTTGTGAAGCTCCTATCGATTATGAAGAAAAGGCACATGAGCAAGTCCAGCGGTAGTCACACTAATTTAGTCCTGTGCAACTGTTCTTATGTTTTTTCAAGCTACTGAAATAATATCTGCTTATTTGCTTTTTCTATAATTAAAAAAATATCATTGTTATTTATGTTTATCTACATTGAGTGACATGTCCTAATTGTTATAAGACTAAAGTTTCCCAGGGATCTTGTTAAATGCTGATTTCTGGGCCATGTTCCAGACATACCGAGGGTGGAAGTGTTTTAGTCAGCTATAACAACATACTGAAGTCTGGTTGGCTTAAACAACAGAAGATTATTTTTCATAGTTCTGGAAGCTGCCAAGTCCAGGGGATCAAGGTCTTGGCCGAGTTGGTGTTTGGTGAGAACCCACTTCCTAGCTTTTAGACAACTGCCTTCTTGCACTATGTGCTCACATGGCCTTTCCTTGGCATGTAGAATAACTATGAGTATCTCTCGTCCTTTTCTTGTAAGGGCACTAATTCCGTGATGAGGATCACACCCTCATGATGTAATCTAAACCTAATTACCTCTCAAAGACCCCATCTTTGTGAATTTGTGTGGATACAAACTTTCAACCTATAACAGGGCAAGAACATGGAATTGCAATTTAAAACAAATTTCCTGAGTGAATATTAAATGCATATTTTTGAGACAATGTTATATACTTTTCATTTATCTTAATTTAAAATTTATAGCACTTAGATGTGGTGCATTTTACAACTGGAATTTTTAAAAAGAGGACTGAAAATTCAGCAAAGCTGAAGAATTTGCCAAGATCTGACAGCTGCAAAGTTCTGATTGATTTGAAATATGTGAATTCCCCTACATGTTTCAAGCCCTTTGTATGCCTATTAGTTTTCATCCTTCTGGAACCTTTTGCACATCAGTCTAAGTCAAATAACAGTAGCTTGACTGTATTAAGGCTGAAAAAAATATTGGCTACCTGAAAAGAACTGCTGTATTCTTGGAAAAATAGATGTGGTTGGTATTTCTAAGTATGAATCAAAAGTACAACAATAAGAAGTCACCAGAAACAACATAAGTGGAGCCATCTGGACAATCTATTCTTCATCATGATACTCTGTCTGTTAGGCATTGGCTGTTGATAGGAAGATCATAGTTCCTCTGTTTATAAAGGCTGCAGTAAACTGAACCTGGATTTAATGGCATATAATTTAGTGAACTCAAATTTTTAAGGGGGGGATAAACTGGGAGACTGGGACTGACATATACACACTACTATATATAAAATAAACAACTAATAAGAACCTGCTGTATAGCACAGGGAACTCTACTCAATACTCTGTAATGGCCTATATGGGAAAAGAATCTAAAAAAGAGTGGATACATGTATAACTGATTCACTTTGCTATACACCTGAAACTAACACAACATTGTAAATCAACTATACTCCAATAAAAATTAAAAAAAAAAAATCTGAACATACACAAAAGAGAAGAACAATATTATGTGCCAATCTCAAGACTAAGGACTTCTAACACATGGTAATATTTAACTGACATAAAATACATGAAGGATTCCATCCCCTTTTGCACTGCCACAGATCAACTCCTATGCAAAGATTCTGGGGTAAACAATATAGGAAGAGAGAGCTCTGCCTGTTAGCCTCTGCTGATGATATTTGAGCTGTTTAAGAATATAATTTTTGGTGTAATAGAGCCAGCACCAGGTAAAGATATGTAAGTTTATGCCCTGCACTGTTTGGCATCCAATAAGTCACCTCCCCTGACATATTTTCACTGTAAAACATGAAGGGATGGACCAGGTGATGTGTGGCATCATTTCCTGAAAAAAAATTTTTTTTAGCTAGATTAAGAAAGAAGACTCAAGTTAATGAAATTAGAAATGAAAGAAGAGATTACAACTGAAGCCACAGAAATAAAGAGGATCATGAGACTATTATGAATGATTATACAGCAACCAACTGGACAACACAGAAGAAATGCATAAGTTACAGAAATATACAAACTGCCAAGACTGAGTCATGAAGAAATAGAAAATCTGAATACACCTGTAACTAGCATGGAGGTTGAATCAGTAATTAAAAACCTCAACAAAAAAAGCCCAGGACCAGAGAGCTTCCCTAGCAAAACTTGCCTAACATTTACATAGGCATTAATGACTACAGTTAATTAAACTGTATTGTACACTTGAAATTTGCTAAGAAAGTAGATGTTAAGTGTTCTCACTAAACCAAAAAAAAAAAAAGGTAACTATGTGAGTCTATGGGTGTATTAATTAGCTTGATTGTGGTAACAATTTCACAATGTACATGTACAGCAAATTATTCTGTTGTACACCTTAAATATATATAATTTATATGATTTTTGTCAATTATACTTCAATAAAGCTGGAAGAAGAATTAATGCCAATCCTTCTCAAAATTTCCCAAAATTGAAGAGGGAACACTTCCAAACTCATTTTATGAAGCCAGAATCACCCCAATACCAAAACCAGACAAATAAACCATAAGAAAATAATTATAGGCCAATATCCCTGATGAATATTGATGCAAAATTTATCAACAAAATACTAGCAAACAAAATACTAGCAAAATACAGCATATTAAAAGGATCATACACCATAACCAAGGGGGATTTATCCCTGGCATGAAAATATGATTCAACATATCAAAATCAGTAAATGTGATACACCACATTAACAGAATGAAGGATAAAATTCACATGATCATCAGTAGATGCAGAAAAAGCATATAATAAAGTTCAACATTTTTTATGATAAAAATATCAACAAATTAGGTATAGAAGGATATTACCCCAACATAACAAAGGCCTTAAGTGAAAAGCCCACAGCTAACATCATACTCAATGATGAAAAACAGAAAGCTTTTCCTCTAAGATCTGAAACAAGACAAGGATACCCCCTCCATTTATTTCTGTTCAATACAGTGCTTCAAGTCCTAGCCAGAGAAATTAGGCAAGGAGGGGAAATAAATGGCATCCAAATTACAAACAAAGAAGTAAAATTGTCCCTGTTTGCAGATGATATAATAAAGAAACCCCAAAGATTGTACAAAAGATTGTTAGAACTGAAAAATAAATTCAGAAAAGTTTTGGAATACAAAATCAACACACCAAAGGCAATTGTGTTTCAATACACTAATAAACTATCTGAAAAGGCAATTAGGAAAACAATCTAATTTATAACAGTATCAAAATAAAATACTTAGTAATAAAATTAAGGAAGTGAAGGACTTGTACACTGAAAACTAAAAAACACTGATGAAAGAAATTAAAAATGACACAAACGAAGATATCCTGTGTTCATGGATTTAAAGACTTACTCTTGTTAAAATATCCGTACTACCCAATGTGATTTATAGATTCAATGCAATTCCTATCAATATCGCAATGGCACTTTTTCCCCAGAAGTAGAAAAAATATTCTAAAACTCATATGGAACCACAAAGACCTCAAATAGCCAAAACAAATCTTGAAAACTATGACTCAAGCTGGAGGCATTACATTCCTGATTTCTGTATGTTATAATGCTCTAGTAATCACACCAATATGCTACTGGCATAAAGACATATAAATCAATGGAACAGAATAGAGAGCCCAGAAATAAATCCATGCACATATGCTCAACTGATCTTTGACAAGTATGCCAAAAATACACAGCAGGGAAAGACTAGTCTCTTCAACCAACAGTGATGGTAAAATTGGTTATCTACATGCAAATGAATAAAATTGAAACCTTCACTTAACACCACATGCAAAAGTCAACTCAAAATAGATTAAAGATTTAAATGTAATATGTGAAACTATAGAACACTTAGAGGAAAACATAGGGGAAAAGATTCCTGACATAGATCTAATGATTTCATAGCTGTAACAGTAAAAGCACAGGCAGCAAAAGCAGAAATAGACAAGACAGACTACATCAAACTGAAAAGCTTTTGTATAACAAACGAAGCAATCAACAGAATGAAAAGCCAACTTAAGGAATAGGAAAAAAATTTGTAAACCATGTATCTGATAAAGGGTTAATTTCCAAAAAAACATAAAGGACTCCTGTAACTCAGTAGCAAATAAACCCATTAATGTGATTTTAAAATGGGCTAAGAACCTGAATAGACATTTCGCCAAAGAAACATACAAGTGCCCAAAACATATATGAAAAGATCCTTGACCTTGCTAATCAGGGAAATGCAAATCAAAACCACAATGCAACATCACCCCACACCTCTTAGGATGGCTATTATCAAAAGAACAAAATACAACAAATGTTGATGAGGTTGTGAATCAACTGGAACCCTTTTACACTGATGATGGGAATACAAAATGGTGCAGTGACTTTTGAAAACTATTTTTTGTTTTCAAAAACCTCAAACAACTTTTTGAGGTTCCTCAAAAAATTCAAATTAGAAAAATCATATTATCCAGCCATCCCACTTCTGGGTATTTATCCATAATAAATTGAAATCAGGGTCTTGAAGACATATTAGCACTCCCATGTTTATTCTAGCTTATTTATAATAGCCAAAATGTGAAAACAACCTAAATGTCCATAGATTAATGAATAAAGAAAATGTGGCATACACATACAACAGACTATCATTCAGCCTTTACAAAGAAGGAAATTCTGCAATACATGACAACATGAATGAACCGGGAGGGCAATTTTGCTAAGTGAAATGAGCCAGTCACAGAAGGGCAAATACTGCACAATTCCACTTATATGAGATATGGAAAACAGCCAAACCCATAGAAGTAAACCATAGAATTGTGGTTTTCAGGGGTGAGTGGAGGGTAAATGGAGTGTTGATAATCAACAGTCATAAAATTTCAGTTATGCAAGATGGATAATTTGTAGAGATCTGCTGAACAATATTGTGCCTATGGATTATGATACTGTATTTTGCACTTAAGAATTTGTTGCGTTCTTAAGTTCTTACGTTAAATGTTAAGTGTTCTAACCACAGTAAAATTAGTAATAAAAAGAAACAGCCTTGCTGGCACCTTGATCTTGCACTGCTAGCCTCCAAAATTCTGAGAAAATAAATTTGTTGTTTAAGCCACCCAGTCTGGTCCTTTGTTAGGGCAGCCCGGATAGATTAATACACCAGGGAAATCACTGCCATGTTGTTCCTCAAGTCCCAACGTTCCTAGTCATCTCACCAGCTTTCTGCCTTTCAAAGTCTTCCTATGGTTTTCTACTGTGTCAGGTTTAGGACTTTTCATTTTAAGACTGAAGACCTAGAAGAAAGGGGGCTTCTCCAACTTGGCTGGAACCAGAAGTCTCCTGCTAAGGGTCACCAGGCAGAAGTACAGGATGACTACATTACGTAAACCCTTTCCAATTTGTAAGGATCAAATGAAATAGGCATGTGTCAGCTATGTGTCAGGATTAGCTGTTTCTTTTGTGACCCTCCTGTTCATATCACTATATGCTCAGCATGAATGGGAATAAAGTAAGCATCGGATTCAGTCCCCACTTCACTGTTCTTCTCTTTTAATTTACTCTCTAAATAATACCCAACTAGAGACCCTGACCAGTTCAAACACCTAGACTTGTTTCTTCTTTGCTAGTCCGTGCATCCACGAGGATTGAACTTGCTTTACGGCACATCAATACTCATCTGTGCCTTTGTTATAAATCTCCCTAGTGGCAGCATTGCAAGCCTTACATCTGCCCGTTGTGCAGCTTAATTCCAGCCTATTGCTGTCAGTATCTGCAGGGATTAAATACTGATTTTTTGGTTTTTTTAAGTTAAGTATCTCCTTTATCTACAAGACACTTTAAATCTGTAAATAATAGACCACTATGGGATGCAAGGTGCTTCCTGTGGATTTTTAAGGAGGATGTTTGATCTTTTTCTCAGGCCTGGATACTGTATTCTCTGTTCTCCCATTAAATTTTTGTTTAATATTGACTGAAAGGGGTGAGCAGTAACACTAAGAGGTGCCCTGGTGGCTCAAGGACTCCAGAAATGTTACTATCATCCATGGAGCTACAGGATGTGATAACAAAGGAAGATCGGGCCTTCTTCCTTTCAGCTGAATCACATCTGAGAAAATGAGCTTCTGGCTTCTCCTGCTTCCCAATGTGGCACTCAGCAACATACTTTCAAGTCCAGTATGCTTTTTTAATTTTTCCTCATTACTTTGCTGTTTTTAAATGCTTAGCCTCAAAAGTATCCTGGCAATTAATTGTGGCGCTTCATAGAAATTATTCTTAACCCTTGACCCCCCCCCCCCCCAGTTTATGTAATCTCTGCCCTCCCTAAAGATAACTCGGAGTGGCCAAAGTGTCATGACTCTTGTAAATTTTAACATCTTTTTTGTGAACCAAAGGAGGGTGATTGAATTGGGCAAATACCTGACGTTTGGTGCTAAAAAGTCCTTTAACAACACTTTGTAGATTCACAACAAACTCTTATCTATAGTTATAATTAAGAGCATACTGTTAGTTTCTTTCTTTTTTTTTTTTCTACATCTTTATTGGAGTATAATTGCTTTACAATGGTGTGTTAGTTTCTGCTGTATAACAAAGTGAATCAGTTATACATATACATATGTTCCCATATCTCTTCCCTCTTGCGTCTCCCTCCCTCCCACCCTCCCTATACCACCCCTCCAGGTGGTCACAAAGCATCGAGCTGATCTCCCTGTGCTATGCTGCTGCTTCCCACTAGCTATCTACCTTACGTTTGGTAGTGTATATATATCCATGCTGTAAGGCCAACTGGCCCGAGGCAGGGGAACACAATCAGATTCACAGGTTGCATCAGACCGAAACTCTCCGGACCACCCAGTTCCAGAAACTGACCTGGAGACTTTCCGGACCACCCAGTTCCAGGAACTGACCTGGGGACTTTGAACCCAGCCCAGCCTTCCAGCCTTTCGAGGGGCGGGACTAATGGTCCCCCAGGATACCCGAAAAGACCACCAAATAAGGAATACCCTGCGCCTTCCCAGATTCACCACACCCCTTTCCCTTCTTCCCCTATAAAATCTTGCCCAACCCTCGCCCGGGTGCGACTTCTCTGGCCCCTTTCTCTCGGACCAGTGAACCTCGCCCGGGAGCGCTCCCTAATAAAGCTCACTTGAAGCTTTCCTCTGTTTCGCGGTGCCCTTTGTTAAGATCCGACCTTACACATGCCTCTCTCCCGCTTTGTCACAGTTTCTTAAATGTGTTTTGAAAGTCTAAAACCCTCCTCTGCAAATAGAACGCAAAGCTATAAAAACACAAGTAAATTACCCCACAAGTAAATTACCCCGTCATCTATACTTAATAACATCTAAACACCAATGACTATTGTAATGAAAAACATGAAATACTTTCTATTTGTGAAACAATATTTACACTTTCAAACTGTATTTGGAGATGAAAATGAACTCTCCCAGCTATACACAGAGAATCCATTAATTAAAGACAATTGTTTAATTATTAGCAGTTTGCATAGTTAACCAAGGCTCATAATTTTCCAAGTTCAGAGATCAGAAACCACATTTTCTCACTTAAGCTGTGTATACCAGACTCATCTTCAAAGGCCAAACTAGGAAGGGTTCAGGAGGCCATAAAACTCAGATTTCATTAAGAGGTAAGGAAACTGATGCTCAAGGTAAGTGGCTTGTCCACGGTTATAAAACCAGTTGATCCTAGACTCAAATTCCGACCTCTTAACTCCCGGACTGTTGGTTTCAAACCTTGGGCGTTCCCTGAGTAAAATGTGAAACTGGCCCCAGTACAGGGAGAGCAAGGAAAAACCAGAGAAAGAAGAAGACCACTCCAGATTGGTAGGTGGCAGGTTTAAAAACAAAAAGCAAGGGAACTTACATGTGAAGTTTCTCTCCGGCGGCCGCAAGATGATCTCCTCACCTGCCTGCCAGAATCTTAAGGGTTTATATAGAGCACTTCTGAACGTTTGAGAGGAAGACTCCAGGAATCTGTCCGGTGAGAGAAAGAGAACACACGGCGTGCCTCAGGCTGTTGCAGTCACACCGGCCTCTGCTGCCACAGGCTTGTCCCGCATTCCAATTATAACTACTGTACCCCTCCCTCCCCCTGACATGAGTGAGCCAGAGCCCCCTAATCAGCCGCTCCCTTAACCCCCTCCTGTCTGGGCAAAGAACAGATGTCAGAGGGTAACCTACACGCAGAGGTGGGGCCAAATCCAAAGCTGAAGCCCAGGAGCTGTGTGAACAAAGAAGAGAAAGGACATATATACACTACCAAACGTAAAATAGATAGCTAGTGGGAAGCAGCCACATAGCACAGGGAGATCAGCTCGGTGCTTTGTGACCACCTAGAGGGGTGGGATAGGGAGGATGGGAGGGAGATGCAAGAGGGAGGGGATATGGGGATATATGGATATGTACAGCTGATTCACTTTGTTATACAGCAGAAACTCACAGAACATTGTAAAGCAATTATACTCCAATAAAGATGTTAAAAAAAGAAAAGTTTATATAGAGGCTTTCATGAGGTTCAGTCATGTATATGCCCAGATGGTTTCAATAACATTATGATCTGAGGCTGCATCCTTGAAGTAGTTCCTCGGAGTGGGGGTGGGGTGTAAGGAGCCTCTGATTGCCCAAGTCTAGCCTCCATTAGGGACAACCTCCAACACAGGCTAATCCTATTTTCATTATATTAATGATTTTCACATTTTAGTGGTATATCAGAATCACCTGAAGGGCATGTTAAAACACAGACAGCCGGCTCCCACCCTCAGAGTGTCTGATGCAATTTACCTGAGGTGGGACCCAAGAATATGCATTGGAAACAAGATTCCAGATAGCTGTTGATGCTGCTGGTCCCAGGGACCACTCTGAGAACCACAGCAGTACAGTGGTTTCCTCTTACGTTATGTAGTACTTTACTTTTAAAGGACTTTTAAAAACTTTTTATTTTGGAGAATTTTGTAAATACACAAAAGTGGACAGATATGTATAAGGAACCGTCACAAATCTATTGAGTATGGACAACCATCCAACAATGGGCCATCTAAAGGACTTCTTATCATGCCACTTTATTTTTTTCTGCACTTTCTCCTGGGAGACAGGCATTTTCATAATTTCCAAGATGCTAACAAAAATTGTTTTGTATTATTACTCTGCTAATGTTTAGTTTGCAGTGTTACTTAATGTACACTGTCTCCACAACTCTAAGTCGGAGACAGTGGTTTCCCAGCTTCCATGTTACAGTGAGGGAAATGGAGGCTCAGATGGTCATTAAGCAACTCACCCAGGACTCATACTTAAGTCCAACTCCAGAACTTATCATGACAGACACTATATTCAATTGTTTCAGTTAAAGTCAAACTTACCTGATTTTAAGACAAAAGCACATTTCAGCTGCACTTACTTTCATATGTGTAGCCGGTAATGGTGATACAACCTAAGCACTTGTGGTCAAGTGTTAATATGGTTAGTGGCCCAGGAAGATTCAGACCTCCTGGTGGAATGGTACTGGCTGCATTTTCAATCAAACCCCCAGTGTGGTTAATTGCTATTAGGATTTAGACACCATCACCTGACTCATTCTTCATGCCAGAGTTGGAGTTCTTCCTTCCTTTAGGACCTGAGTCTCCCTGGGACTTGTCGAGGAGAAAGACATTTTCCTCTGCCCTTCGAGGTTCTTCTGGCTATTCTAATAATTAAATTGACATGAGACAGATTAATGTGGGAAAATCAAACAAAAGTTTAATAACATGTCTAAACAGGAGAGACCCAGAAGAAATAAGTAACTCACCAAAATGGCTGAAGCCCTCACCTTAAATATCATCTTCAGCTAAAGACAAAAGATGATGTTGAGGGAGGCGAGAGTCAGGAGAGGTTACCAGGAAAAGAACAGTAAACAATCTTTATGCAGATTTAAGTCATCATCTTCTCCACTGATAAGAAATTCTAGAGATTAGAGTCATCCTCTTCTTCCTGGTACAGTAAGGCAGACATAACTTACTAATGGAGGTTTCCCTTATAAATGTTCATGTTTCTTACAAAAGAGTAACTCCTATTTGGTTTTCTGAGTTTTTTCCTTATCTGTTGCTTCTTAAAAAACAACCAGCTTAAAATAATTAATGTGCCAAAGAGATATATTTTGGGGTACCAAATTTTTCTCACCTACAGACTCTTGCCTCTTGTTTTCAGAAATATGCATAGTTTTTGTCACCTGTGTGTCTCAGATGACTTGTGAGGCTCAATGAATTATTAAGAACTGTTTAGATGCATGCTCATTTATAGTAGCATGGTCTTGAAATAATTCTCTGCACTACATATTCATATGCATATACATTATGAGTTATACGTCTGCATTTATGACTCAATGCTCACACAAAATTTTAAAACATCTATGTATGTCAAATAAAATGCCACTGATCATGGTTAATGAAATCTTATCCTAAACTGCTAACCTTTGCAATGTTCTAATAGTTATTACCTTTGAGACATAATTGATTTAGTCAGTGTTGTTACATGCGTCTCTATTTGTGATGGACATGGTGCTCTGTACATTTTGTGATTAGAACAGAACAAACAGAAAAGGTAGAAAAAGCTCTGTCTGAGATAAAGCTTGGCAGTTACAATACTTTCTTAACACTGACCTGTGACTTTTTAAAAATGCGATTCCGGTTTCTTTTCTTCAAGTTTATTACATTGTAATAGTAAAGAATGGTTTTAGAGAATTTGTGAAATGACATCTATTTTTATCTAAGATCTATGAAGAAAAATGAAAATATTTAATTTATGATACATTTTTATTGAGATATAATTTACATATAACATTGTGTAAGTTTGAGGTATGTTTATATATCGCAATATGATTACTACAGTTGTGTTATCGAACACCTTTATCATGTCACGTAATTATCATTTATTTTTTAGTTGAGAACAATTAAGATCTAGTCTCTTAGCAACTTTGAAGTTTATAATACAGTATTGTTGACTATAGTCACTATGTTGTGCATTTGATCCCCAAGACTTATGTATCTACTAGTTGCAAGTTTGTGCCCTTAACCAACATATCCTCAATTTCCTCCCCTACCCCCCAGACCCTGGTAACTACAATTCTACTCTCTGTTTTTATAAGTTTAGTTTTTTAGATTATTATTTTATAATAAACCAGTAATCCAGTAAGTAAAATGTTTCTCTGAGTTCTGTGAGCTGTTCTAGCAAATTAATTGAGCCCAAGGAGGGGGTCATGGGAACCTCTGATTTAGAGCCAGTTGGTCAGAAGTGCAGGTGACAACCTGGACTGGCAGTCTGAGTTGGAGAGGGTTGTTGAGTCCTCCAGTTTTTAGATTGTCTGCCAGAAGTACAGGTAACAAACTTGGGCTTGTGCTGGTGTCTGAAGTGGAGGGTGGTCTTGTGGGACTGAGCCCTTTACCTGTGGAATCTCATTCTATTTCTGGGTAGGTAGTGTCAGAATTGAGTTGAATTCTTGGACACCTTGCTAGAATTGCTTGTTGGTGTGGGAAAGCATCCACATACACACATTGGAATTGAGTCTGGGAAGCTTATTTAGCTGAATACACGACAGAAATGTCTATACATGTGCACCAAATGTCGGACAGGAATGTTCTTGGCAGTTTTGTACATAAAGACCAAAACCTGGTAACAACACAAATGTCCAACCACAAGTGAAAGGAAAAATACATATGATACATTCATACAATGTAATAATGTGATATATATAATGTGATTCATATAACGGGATATAACTCACAATGAAAATAATAAACTACTGATAGATGCAAAAGCATGGATGAATCTCACAGACAAAATATTATGTGAAAGAAATCCAAACAGAAAAGAGGACAAACTATGTGATTCCATTTATATGAGGTTCAAAAGAGCCACAATTCTTCCATAATGACAGCATTTAAAATCATAGTGACCTAGAGCAAGTGACGCTGAAATGTAGATTTAGTATCATTTCTTTTCATTGTGAAATGTCACTCAGTCATGTAACTCATTACTTTCTTCCTTTTTTAAAAAAAATTTATTTATTTATTTATATTTGGCTGCATTGGGTCTTCATTAGTGCACGAGGGCTTTTCTCTAGTTGCAGCAAGCGGGGGCTACTCTTCGTTGTGGTGCGCGGGCTTCTCATTGCAGTGGCTTCTCTTGTTACAGAGCACAGGCTGTAGGCGTGTGGGCTTCAGTAGTTGTGGCACGTGGGCTCAGTAGTTGTGGCCCACAGGCTCTAGAGCACAGGCTCAGTAGTTGTGGTGCACAGGCTTAGTTGCTCCGAGGCATGTGGGATCTTTCTGGACCAGGGCTTGAACCTGTGTCCCTTGCATTGGTAGGTGGATTCTTAGGCACTGCTCCACCAGGGAAGCCCCATTATTTTCTTTCTTACACACAGAAGTAACAACTTGAAAACAATTTAAAGCTTGTATACATCTATGTAGCCAGCACAACTTATACAACTCCTTGTAAGCTATTGTTTAAGTAACTGCAAAGGTGTATCTATTCTTGGAGGACTGCAGTATAAGTCTAAAAGAAGAGCTTTGCTTAAAAAAATATTTATCTTTTTTTGAGATTTACAAAAATAAATGTCTAATAAATACCTTATTTCATAATTTTTAAATATATGCCTTATTTTCAGACACATTGTTGTTTCAAAGAATGATAAATAACATGCAGACCTGGAAGAAAGATACAGCCCCTATTTCTAAACCATACTCTGGATGGGACTATTTTCTACCCAAGCTGGACTATTCTACAAAGACACACAAGGCAGGAAGGTGCTCTAGACACAGGAAATTCAGGCCACAAAGACATCTGCTGAGGTGTTGAGTTTTGGTTTTGCTAAAGTTTTGCAAAATCCTCTGTCATGGTTGTCCCAGATACAAAATTACACAGGGAATTAATTCTCACGGATGCAGCTGAAGTCACAAGTTTTGTCTGTCTTTGGAAATCTCAGGATTCTTTTTCAGTACTGCCTTTCTCATCTTGGAAATGGAGCAAATCTTCACACTCTGGAGATGATTTTTTACACCAGAGGACAAGCTTAAATATCATTTTTCTTTTGGGGAGTGACTTTTTTAAATGGTAACCTTGACATATTATTAAATGTGTCACCTCTCCCAATTAAAATATCCTTTTACAAGCCAGGTGCCGCTCTCAGCATTACAATGGCTGAACTAAAGTGGAATACAGAGGAAGATTTTTCACATCAGTGGAAGTGGTAAAGCCAGAAAATGAATTGGATTCCTTTTAGATGAATCTTTTATGGATCAGCAGATTTATTCAGAGTTACTTAAAAAGCAGTTAACATTTCATTAGCAACAAACTGTGATCTGTGTCAGCAATAAGACACTCTTCGGTCATTTATTTCAGCACAAGAAGTCACTTCAGAAAAAAATGCAATTATTGAATCTCTAAAAGGCAAATAAATACTGAGGCAAAACTAGGTCATTTTTCTTATAGAATTATGAACATTATGCTTGATTCTTTGCTTCATTTAATCAAAGCATTTGTTTTATTTTTGTAAGTTTATGATCAGGAAGGAAAGATAAATGATTTCTTTTTAAAAAAGAACAGTAATGTTAACATATTTTCACCAAGTTCATAGCAATGATTTCAGGAACAAATGGTTGGAGCTATTGCTTGAAGGGATGGGAGATGCTATTTGGAGTTTCCCAAGCCTGTGTTGTAGGACAGGGGTACTACCAGACATGAAGAGACGCCTGGCCTCAAGTGCTGGGGAAACTTGGAGAGGTTAGCATTCAGAGGCTTATTAATGCAGAGTGCTCTTCACTTTGACTGCGTTGGGCCTAACCTCAAGCCCCTATACTTTAGAATCTCTTTTGGCATTAACAAGATGGAAGCAGATAGTAGAAAAATCCCAAAGGGGTCTATGAGTCATGCTGAAAGTTGGTGTCTCATAGAGTAGAGAGGTAAAGGGCCCTGAACCCCTTTTGACTTTTGAAATAAGTGGATGGCAAGGATGCTGGAATAAACTGAAAGCATTCATGTTATTTTTTTCTCTGAGTTAATTAAATGAATATGAAGCTAGATCTCCTCTTCTGGGAAAATGGAGTAAACGTATTTGTCCATTTTCCTCCCAATAAGTACAACTAAAACACACACACACACACATATGTAAGTATATATATGTATGTATGTATAAATATGTATATTACTCTAAAAGATGGAGAGAAGGCAGATGGACTAAGGACAACCTTGGAACTCAAGGAACAACATGGCTGTGAGTTTCCAAGGAAAGTCTGCTCTCTTTAGAGAAAGGACTCAGAAAAGGTCAGCCTAGCAGAGAGAAAACTTAAACAATAGCTTCTCTACTCCAGCCAAATACTACAGAAAAAACTATTGCCTCACACTCACCCTCACCAATAAAGGCCAAATAGGGGCCTAGACTTTCAGATTCACATTTGCTAGGCTGTAAGGAAGCGCCATAATTCCCCACTGGAGTGGTGTCAAAGAAGGTTGAGTAGGGGTCAGGGCTTTCATAGTCAGCCCTGCTAGGTGGTAATAAGGCTCTGCCTTCAGGGGAGGTCTCTGTCAGGGAAGGCTCTGCCTTCAGGGGAGGTCTCTGTCAGGGGAGACCGCTGCGTGGAAAGCCTGAATATCTACCCACACCCTGCAGCAACAAGATGCTCCTGCCCCTCCCAACTGGGGTGGTGGAGAGACAAGACTTTCACCACCTCTCTCTCGCTCATGAGGAGGACACCAGCAGCACAATGGAGGGGGGCAGAAAAAAGGGTTAGTGAACTGAAAGATAGAACAATTCTAATTCTAATCTGAATAACAGAGAAGAATCTAAAAAATGAAGAGAGCCTCGGGGATCTGTGAGATTATAACAAAAATCTAATATTCATGTCATCAGAATCCCAGAAAGAGAGAGGAAAAAGGATAAGGCTGAAAACGTACTTGGAGAAATAATGGAGGAAAACTTCCAAAATTTGGCAGAAGACATATACCTACAGTTTTTAAAAGCTGATACAATTCCAAATAGGATAAATCCAAAGAAATAACAACACACAATAGAGTCACACTTCTGAAAAATGAAAACAGAGTAAAAATCTTGAAAGCAGCTCAGAAAAATGACACCTTACCAACAGGGGAAAACAATTAGAATACAATGAATTCATTATTAGAAACCATGGAGGTGACACATTTTTTTTTTTTTCCAGTGCTGAAAGTAAAGAACTGTCCACCTAGAATCCTATATACAGTGGAAATATTGTTCAGAAAGGAAGCCCAGATATTCTTAGACAAAGGAAAGTTAGTGGAATTTGTCACCTAGAGATGGACTCTAAAGGTGAGAGAATTTCTCTAACAGAAAGAAAATTATAAAAGCAGGAATATTGGAATATAAGAAAGGAAGAAAGAATGCAGTGAGCAAACATATGGGTAAATGCCAGAGACTTTCCTTCTTCTCTTGAGTTTTCTAAATTATGATTGATGTTGGAAGAAAAAATTATAACATTCTCTGATGTGGTTCTAAATGCCTGTAGAGGAAATATTTTTTAAATTATATAATAAGCAAGCGAGCATAAAGGGAGGTAAGAATGCTGCACTTCACTCAAACTGACAGAATGACATTAGTAGACTGAGAAGTTATGAATATATAATACAATAAGTAAGCTATCATGAAAATTTTATGCAGAGTTACTCTTAAAAAACACTTTAGATGAATCAAAGTGGGACTTAAAAAATCTACACGTAAACCACAGCAAGCCAGGATCATAAACAGAGAAACAAAAAATGGAATGAACAAAGACAAATTAAAAAAATAAAATGCTTAAAAATAGGGAGAAGATTGGCATTTTTCTATTAGGTAAGAAACGTGTTGTATCATTACAGCCCCTGTAGGCATCAGAAGGTTAATAAGGGAATAATACAAAAGTGTCTACACACATACATTTATCTACACAATTGGCAAGGATGTGCAGAAAGTGGAACCTTTGTGAATTGCATTTTGCAATTGTAAAATGGTGCATGGAAAATAGTATGGCAGTTCCTCAAAAAATTAATAATAGGATCACCATATGTTACAGCAATTCCACTTTCAGGTATATACCCATTAACTGAAAGCAAGGAATCATACACATATTTGTACACCCATTTTCTTTTTTCTTTTTAATTGAAGTATAGTTGATTTACGGGTGAACAGCACAATTATTCAGTACATATATAACATGTTCTTTTCATATTCTTTTCCATTATGGCTGATTACAGGATATTGAATATAGTTCCCTGTGCTATACAGTAGGACCCTGTTGTTAATCTATTTTATATACAGTAGTTTGTATCTGCTAATCCCAAACTCCTAATTTATCCCTCCTCTGCCCCCTTTCCCCTTTGGCAACCATGTTTGTTTTCTATGTCTGTGAGTCTGTTTGTGTTTCATAAATGTTCATTTGTGCCATATTTCAGATTCCACATATAAGTGACATCATATGGTATTTGTTTTTCTCTTTCTGACTTACTTCACTTAGTGTGACAATCTCTAGGTCCATCCATGTTGCTGCAAATGGCATTATTTCAGTCTTTTTTATTGCTAGGTAATATTCCATTGTATATATGTACCACATCATCTTTATCCATTCATCTGTTGATGGACACTTAGGGTGCTTCCATGTCCTGGCTATTGTAAATAGAGCTGCAGTGAACATTGTGGTACATGACTCTTTTTGAATTATGGTTTTCTCAGGGTATATGCCCAGTAGTGGGATTTCTGGGTCGTATGGTAGTTCTATTTTTAGTTTTTTAAGGAACCTCCATACTGTTCTCCATAGTGGCTGTATCAATTTACATTCCCACCAACAGCATAGGAGGGTGCCCTTTTCTCTATACCCTCCTTAGCATTTGTTATTTGTAGATTTTTTAATGATGGTCATTCTGACCATGTACACCCTTTTTCATAGCAGCATTATTCACAATAGTCAAAAGGTGGAAGCAACCCAAGTGTCCATCGATGGATGAAGGGATAAACGAGTTGTGGTATATATATATAGACACACAATGGAATGTTATTCAGCTCTAAAAAGAAGGAAATTCTGTCATATGCTACAACAGGGATGAACCTTGAGGACATTAGGCTAAGTGAAATAAGCTAGTCATAAAAGGACAAATACTGTATGATTCCACTTATCTGAGGTGTCTGGAGTAGTCAAATTCATAGAGGCAGAAAGTATAATGGTAGTTGCCAGGGGCTGTAGCGAGGGGAGAATAGGGAGTTATTGTTTAATGGGTACGTAGTTTCAGTTTGGAAAGGTGAAAAGTGTTCTGGGATAGATAGTGTTAATAGCTGAACAATGTGAATGTACTTAATACCACTGAACTGTAAACTTAATGGTTAAAATGGTAAATTTTGTGTATTTTACCACACATAACACAAAAATGTTAAAATGAACAAAAGTACTTGACTCAGATACATAAATAAGGTACCACATAGTATTTATTTATCTCTATATCTGGTTATATACCTCATCTCCCTCACTGCAACTTGGTCTGACCTTGGTATAATGTGGAGGCCATCAACCTTCTACATTCCTTATTCCATATATCAGTGTTCTTGTGCTTTCTCTTTAAATAGGTCCAGAAGGAAATCCATCTGGCAAACACATTCAGAGTAAAGAATTAGTGCCTGAAGTTTAAGTGTAAAGGAGAAATGTCAGGATTCAGGTGTAACCCAGGGATAATCAATATAGACAGACTTCCCCAGCGGTATGATCAAGCCACTTGAATGGTATTAGTAAGCAAGACACAGCATAGAAGCTCCAGTTTGTTTCTCTCTATACATTTACCTTATTTCTCTATCTGGAGTTCAGCCTTATTGATGTTTGTCTGCTGCATACACTGTCATACCTTGGCTCCCAAATTTTCCTAACTGAATAACTGAGACCGAAAGAGCTTCTCCCGTCCCAACGCCAAATTCCTAGAGAAAGAATCTGATGGCTTTTCCCAGGTGAGTTCCATGCTCTTTTTCCAATTGATTTGTGTGGTCATGTGGGAGGATGAATACGGATACTGAGGACTCATCTAGAATCCAGTGACATTTGTCTTTTGAAAGAAATGAAGCTATTGGTAAAAGAGAACCATAGGCATGAGTGAAGCAGATAACTTTGGATGAACACTTTGCTGGTGCCTCACAAATACCACTGCCTGGACAGCCTATGCATGTAGTGGGGATGCCCTCACCTCTGTGATACAGATGTCAACAGTTCCTACATAAGTATTAGAGGATGGGAGTGATTCATCAGTTCCTGTTAGCACCTCTCCCATACTCATTCAACACTCACTGGCCAGTACATAAACAACCCTGATCCATTGCAAATTTCTGCTGAAGGGCTTTCTTTCAGATACTTGTGAATTAATGCCCTTAGAAAGTAAATGTTCCTATGGAGCAGCCCTTAGCAATGACAAATGAGTACTGGAGGATGAATATGGACCCCACTTGGCTCTGAGAAAGAAGGGGGATTACTCTGAGGCATGATCTACCTTGGACTTCAGAGATCCTGAGGAGAAGTGATATCCATTTGGACACAGAACAAACCTGTTAATAACTCACCCTCTTTTGGGTTCCTCCCCTTCCACATATCATCTCACTACCTTCTTCCCCTAATGGTGCTTTCTGTGATCAACGCCCAAATAAACTACCTCCTATCACATACCATATAAAGATTTCCCTCTTTGGGATGCAACGTAAGATAGGAGCATAGGACATAAATTGCCAAATGCCTATCTTCAGGGCTGGCATGATGGAGAGAAACAGGAAAGGACAGTCATTGGCAAAGGTAAGAGAGAGAAGCAGGAGCCGTGAGAAAGCTTCAGGTCTAACGTGTACCTGGCTGAGTCAGGGTGCAGAGTGTGAATACAGCTTGAACACTGGAGGAAGATCTAATCTACGCAGAGAAGGGAAAAAGAAGCATTGGAGAAGAGGGGGTAACGTCCTCAGCCAGATCATGGTGCAAGATCAGTAACAGACAAGCTAAGTAAGACTCATCCCCTTGAAATCTTAGCAGATGGGAACACAAAGGGAGCAGGGCCCTGCTGGCTGCCTGGAGACATGGGATTCATGTGGTCAGTAACCTGAGATGTATTAGGGAAACTTCTCAGCTGAGATCCAGAGGAGTGAATTAACAATCCACTAATATATTCTTAGTTTTCACTTGAGTAATTAATTGTTAACCAGTCAATATAAAGATACTGCCTTACAAATGAAACCATTGGCTAATGTTTCACTTCAGTAAAGTGCTTCTTGTAAGAGGAAAGAATCCTTTCCTTGTAGATATAATTTTAAAAAGATAAGGCCTTCATTTGAAAACTGTATAAGACACCATATTTTAAGGCTTAAAAACAGAGAGAACTTCAGAGTTTTACTCAGGAACATGTTAATTAATAAGTAAACATATAAAGATCCAACAATCTGATATGTATTCACTGAGACTACAGTAACTCTGACAGAAAAAAAGCATAGAAATTACTTATCTAATCCTAAACTGTAGACACCAAGGTTCTTTTCAGTGATAGCTGATGAGAAAGAACCAGTTCCAATATCCCTCACTAGCTGACTGAATTGCAAAGTTTTACATAAGTCTTTCAAAGCTAAGTACTTCCTGAAACAGAGAAAAAAAAAAAAAAAAAAAACTTTAGTAACTGATTATAATCTATATAATTAAACCTCTAGAAACTCCATAGCTATTTCTACTTGAAAGTGATTGGATTTCCTTTATTAATTATATTTCCAACATTCTAATAAAATTTGTAGTTAAAAATTAACCCAGAGACACTAGGAAAAAGGCACTCTGTTGCTTCTTTGATGTATACCCTTTGGCTCTCAAAACTTAGCAATATAAAAATACAGAATCAAAGAGACTTAGACAAAATAAGCATTTTCGTACACAAAAGACAATATAGAAAGCTGGAGTGCTTAATGGAGCTGATGGTCTATATTCCAAAGCAGGCAGTGGGAGATGCAAATTTACCTCTTTGGGATAAGAAGGACTAGAGATCATCCATGTGAAATGGAGAAAAGGAGTTGGCTTCACTGCTTAAATCCAGGGGCTATGATTTCTAAAAGTAGGGTGAAAAAATACTGGTAACTGCTGCTCAGAGCTGCAGGCAATGGAAGCTCGAGCTGCCTGAGGTTCACTAATCAGTCCTGTATATCTTTCATATCCCTACCAGGGAGGAGGCCCAAGCCTTCATTATGAGAGCTACTTGTCAACTGAGGGCACCAGGACATTCCTGGAAGGAGCCTCATAACTCCTTGTCAGAGAGGAAAGAGCCCGGAAAGTGAAAGAAAAAGAAAACAATGCAAAGCAAAAAAATACATATTCCCCTTAGATAAGCCTGTGATCCACCATTCTAAAATGCATGAAGAAACCTAATGCTAAGAAAGACAATCAATAAGATAAACATCACAACAGGAATTATCTCCTCATGATATTAACTTTATGGAATATTTTGACAAATGCTTTATAGTAAACACTGCTATGATACTCAAAGATAAAATCTTATTAAGGAATGAACAAGAAAACATCAAACGAGAAGCTACATATATTTAAAAGGTGAATATAAAAAAACTAATCGAAATATAAGAAATAAAAAACATCATCAAAATAAACAATAAAATCAATAGACAGGATAAACTCTAAACAGAACACCCCTGAAAAGACTATTACTGACTTGGAAGATAGCACTGAACACTTCATCTACCACACAGCAAAGAGATAAAAAAGGTAAAATATATGTACAAGCTGTTAATATTCCCACAAGATCGATTGAGATCCTTTACACTTAAGCTTCAGGCCCTAAGCTCTTGGGATCTCTTTCCAGAATACAGAAAATGCAGGCAAGGAAGAGAAGGAATATTTGATAAGATATTAGTTGAGAATTTTCTGACATGGAAGAGAGATATAAGTATTCAAAATGATAGCACAGTTTGAGTACCAAGCAGAATAATAACAATAATAATAACAACAATAATAAAATAACATAATAGACCCATTGCTAGATACATAATAGAGAAATTTTCAGGAAATCAAGAATGAAAGAAAAAAACCTTAAAAGCTAAAAAGGAAAGTCAGTTTACCTTTCAGGTAAACTTGACATAGAACAGATTTCTCATCAACAAGAAAAGTCATAGAAGATAGGGTAATAACTGCAAAGTGCTGAGGGGAAAAATAGTTATGAACCCAGAAATCTATGCCTAGAGAAAGTGTAAATTGAGAGTAAGGGCAAAATGAAGACATCTCTAGAAATAAGACTAAAAGAAGTTGTCACAAACAAACCCTTACAATATTGATTTAGGTTACAAGAAAAATCTTAAGTGAATGACAATTTTTTTTTCTTCCTGATTGTATGTTTGAACCATGTGTTTTGTTTACAAGGAGGCTCCTCACAATCCCAGCTTAACTCTTTCCTTCCCAGGGTAAATACACCATGTTGCCCAGTCTGTTCTCCAGGAACTATCCTTGCTATGTGGTTGTTTGGCTCAGTGGGGACAAGACCCGGGACTGCTGTACCCAACATCAGGATCAGGATCTAGATATTCCTCTCTTTAACCAACTTCTTCTTAGTTTACACCACTGCCTCTTCTCTCTGCTTGCTACTTTTTAAATGTTTGTTTTTCAGAGTCATAACCATGGCCCTCTTCTCTTACTGTATATTTTGCCTTAACGTGTGAACATTAGAAGCACCTAAACACACGTTAAAATGTAGATTCTTGCATTTAGCCCCAAATAATGAATCAGAATGGAGGAGAGTGAACCTTGTAACTGCATTTTTAGCAATCAACTAAGACAATTCTAATGCATACTAGGATTTGAGAACCACTGCTTTTATAAGCTTACTATAAACATTATCATGCTTTCCTTTTGACTCATACCAATAAGTCACAAAATTATCAGAATCAAACCCATGTTCTGAGTTCCATATGCATATATTCACCTGCTAACTGGCCATTTCAATATAAATGTCCTTTATTTATCCATCTTCCTACCCCTTTACTCTATGTAGTCCCTTAGCTGAGAATGTGTTCCCACCAACATTTGTTCCCACATTTTCTGTTAATCCCCAGCCCATTAATCCTGAGCTCCAACCATTGCTTACTCCTGGACATGCTATGTACTGTCACATTTTTAGGCTTTGGCACATGTCCCTCCTCCCAGTCTGAGAGGCCACACTCTCCTTCTATACCCAGAAGACAACAACTCCATTAATATCCTGGTCAAATGTAATGTCTTCTGTGAAGCCTTTTCTTACTCCCCAGCCAGGTCCCCACCTCTGTCTTTCTACACCAAGGTCTCAATCACAGCATTTTCCATGTGGTCTGGAAACTACCTATTTACACCTGTCTTCCCCACCAGTCAGGGAGCACTTGCAGGAAGGTCTGACCAGTGCTCATTTGTTTTTTTATCTCAAGGCTCAGTACAGAACCTAGCTTGGAGTAGTACGCAGCATGTGTTTATTAAGTAAGGGTATAAACACATAAGTGAATTGATAGATACTTGGCCAACATTCACAAATTCCAAATCAGCATATGTATTTTTTTAAATGTACAGTGTCAGCTCCATATGGAACTTTCAGAATCTCAGAAAACTCTTAGATTCCGTTCTTCAGAAAATTCACATACTAATTAGCAAATTGAGATCCTCAAGTAAGAAACTCCAAGTAAAATCTTTTAATACTTTTTCAGACTTCTTTTTAAATATGAAGCTACAAAAATCAACAGCATGTTCTGCGTTCTCTAGAGTTAAGAAAGAAGTTTGTGGACACTGTTAGCTCTTTATCTGGTTACTCCCCCTACTCCTCATGTAACTGCTCTAGTCTCTGAATTGATGTGGTGCCCTTTGATTTTTTTAAATTGAAGTATAGTTGATTTACAATACTATCTATGATACAAAACTATCACTATAGTGATAGTTTCAGGTATACAGCATAGTGATTCAGTGATTGTTTTCTGAATATATTCCATTATAGGTTATTATAAGATATTGAATATAATTTCCTGTGCTCTACAATAAATCCTTGTTGCTTATGTTTTATGTATAGTAGTTTGTATCTGTCCACTTCTGCTTTGTATGTAGATGCATTTGTACTATTTTTTAGATTTCACATATAAGTTATACCATGTGGTATGTCTTTCTCTGACTTACTTCACAAAGTAAAATATTCTCTAGGAACATCCATGTTGCTGCAAATGGCAATATTTCATTCTTTTTTATGGCTGAGTAATATTTCATTATATATATATATATATATATATATATATACACACACACACACACACACACACATACACATTATATATGTATACCACATACTCTTAAGCCAATCATCTGTAGATGGGCACTTGGCTTGTTTCCTTGTCTTGGCTATTGTAACTAGTGCTACTATGAACATTGGGGTGCATGTATCTTTTCAAATTAGAGTTTTCATCTTTTCCAGATATATGCGCAGGAGTGGGATTACTGACTTATATGGAAACTCTTTTTTTAGTTTTTTAAGGAATCTCCCTATTGTTCTCCATAGTGGCTGCACCAATTTACATTTACATTTCCACCAACAGTGTATGAGGGTTTCCTTTCCTTCACAATGCCTCCAGCACTTAATATTTGCAGACATTTGATGATGGCCATTCTGAGTGGTTTGAGGTGATATCTCACTGTGGTTTTGATTTACATTTCTCTAATAATTACTGATATTGGGCATCTCTCTATGTGTCGTTGGCCATCTGTATGCCTTCTTTGGGAAAATGTCTATTTAGATCTTCTGCCTATTTTTTGATTGCATTGTTTGTTTTATTTTTCACATTGAGGTCCACAATTTATCTGGAGTTAATTTTTGGTTATGGTGTAAAGTAGAGGTTAAGATTTCTTTTTCTTAAAGGAACGAAACTGAGTTATTCGTAGTGAGGTGGATGGACCTAGAGTCTTTCATACAGAGTGAAGTAAGTCAGAAAGAGAAAGACAAATACCGTATGCTAACACATATATATGGAATTTAAGAAAAAAAACATGTCTTGAAGAACCTAGGGGTAAGACAGGAATAAAGACACAGACCTACTAGAGAATGGACTTCAGGATATGGGGAGGGGGAAGGGTAAGCTGTGACAAAGTGAGAGAGTGGCATGGACATATATACACTACCAAACGTAAAATAGATAGCTAGTGGGAAGCAGCCGCATAGCACAGGGAGATCAGCTCGGTGCTTTGTGACCACCTGGAGGGGTGGGATAGGGAGGGTGGGAGGGAGGGAGACGCAAGAGGGAAGAGATATGGGAACATATGTATATATGTGACTGATTCACTTTGTTATAAAGCAGAAACTGAGACACCATTGTAAAGCAATTATACTCCAATAAAGATGTAAAAAAAAAAAAAAAAAGAAGGAAATACATCAACATGATCATTTAAAATCAAATACTAACACAGGAGTGGGTTATGTGCAGCAAGTCTCCAGAGGCTTTATATTTTTATTACCTGGGTTGTAAGGACTCTAAGATGAAAAATAAAAATAATTTTCTCAAGCAATATCCAACATTTTTCTCTATTCATTAAAACAGTAACAACACATTTTTCTGCCAATGGTGCTGCTTAATTAATGTCTGATTCAGAAGTCTAGTAGACACTTTGGGATCAGTAGTTGTGTCTCAAAACAAGACTACAAGTCCCTTGTGCCTGTGCTACTGAAAACAGACAGTGGCAATAGGCATCTTTTCAGAAATAACTTGAAAGTTATCTTCAGCCAAAATGTTCCTAGTGGCATATATGTGGGAAATTTTATGGAGAAGTGTTGCTTACTGGATAAATTTTCAGAATTGTATTTACCTTAACTTTTAATAAAATGATCACTTTAACATTATTTTACATTAATGGCCCATTTCACATCGTTTTTTTTTTTCAATTCAAGATAAAATTTATCTTCTATTTAATTTTCTTCATTTTAGACTTTAACATTTTGACAACATCTTATCCCTTAATCAAAGGTTTCAAAATCTCTATCACAAATCACCTAAAGTCTTTGAATAGGTTATTACAGAAAATAATATGTGACTATACAAATCACTTTACAGTCATTATTTATCTCTTCCACAATTCCTTAATATGGAAGAGAAATAATTTCCTATTTTCACTGGTGATAACAATATTTTTGGCTATACTTCACATTTAAAATTTCTTTATTGACCAAAAGGAAGTTAAAACAATACAGAGCAGTTGAAATATGTTGACTTTTACAAGATAATGTTGCTATTCTTTATCTGTGATCATTGGGTGAAACCTTTTCTCCCAAAGTCATTTAATGACTTTTGTGACATCAAACATTCCTGACTACTGCCTTTGTAGAACTCACCTGTATTGCTAACGTTGCTTTGTATTTCCTGCTGTACATTTTGGGTTTAAAACCCACAACGATTAGAGTTCCTTCAGTGTCAAAAGGAAGAAGTTCTCCAACCTGAGGTTTTACAAAAAACTCAGGATCACTGCCAGGTAGGAAGTATGCCGTGAATGGCTCGGGATTTCTGGAACAAAAATATAATATCAACCTTTAAAATTGTATCATTACCCTGTTCTCTTTATGAGAACTTGATGGGTAGGGCTTGGTTTATATCCTGTTGCATAGGACTACAGTTAAACATTAATGCTGTTATGCAGCTGTGAGTCTGATACTTGTTACTTTATGGAATGCTTACAGAATAATAGTGAGGAGGCATTTTTTAAATTACCAAAAAGTGTCATTCTTTGCAGGGTGACAAAAATGGAATCTTAAAGATATTTTCAATCACATTTTATATTTATAGTGTACAAAGAATAAAATGCTGTCCCTATAATAACTGAATAACAAATGAAAATTCAATTATTTTTAAATAAATTAATATCTAAAATGCCTGACCACAGCAGCTATCATAAAGCCTTTGTTTTTACTATTATTCCAATGTGACATTTGCTCACTCTCCTTCAGTTTTCCACCTGCTAAGTAAGACATAAGTACTTTACAGGTTCATTAAAGATTCTTGGGCCTGAAGATGAACTGCTATGATCTGAAGTGAACTGAGTGACACTTAAGATTCAAGTGACCATCTTGAAGTCAAGGTAGATTACATTTGAGATGAAGACTGTGAAAGAATTTGAGGAACTTCTTGGTAGAAGAAAGCAGGAGAGAGGCACAGTACATGGGAGGTTGTGAGGATTTTAAAATCCAAACTGACAGGGGAGATACAGGCAGAAGGTAAAGAACAGTTTCCTAGAAAAGATCCAACAGTGAAACACAGAAGAGCAGATGGGAGATTCAGGTTGGGACTCACTGATCCTTTCAGTAAATGTGTATTGAGTATCATAGTAGGTGGTCTGAGAAAGTGGACTATGGATACAGATGGCTTAGACTGGAATCTTAGCTCTACCTGGGAGCATGACTTCAGGCAACTTGCTTAGTCTTTTTGAACCTCAGTTTTCATTCTGTTAAATTAATAATACCCATAAAGATTATTATCTTTCTTGGCACATGGAAAGTACCTGACAAGGACTAATTAATATTAATATAGTCATTATGATTGTTATCGTTTTAAAACATTTTATTACCAGTGCTAGGCAATGATGCATGATCCGATAAATAAGAGATGTATAAAACAGAATATCCAGAGGGGTGATGTCAGGAAGATGGCAGAATAGGAAGCCCCAGATCAGTTCCATGGAGACACTGATTCAAAAATATGCAGGCCAATTTCCATTGTGAGAAATTCTGAAACCAGTTAAGAGGCTTCTGCCCTCCAGGTGAGTGCAAAATCAGCTGCTCTGAAGCTATTAGGAAAATCTGTGGATGCAGTCACCACAAGCTCTCCCTCCTGAGCACAGTACCACAGGATTAGGAGGGAATTCTCAGGTCTCACTTCTCCCAGGTGAAGAAAAGAGAAGAGTGGACCAGACGTCCAACATCTGGATATTGGAGGTGTGGGGCTGCTGGGGGACTGGCTTCCGTCTTGCCTATCTTGAAGTACTGATGAGACCTGACACACTCCAGAAGCACGGTAGTTTCTGAGAACAAAAAAGAGCTGGGCAGGGTACTGGTTCTACAGAGGTCTCATGGTATGGCAGACAGAAACTGATATAGCTCGGAAGGCTCTCCATAAGTGCAGAAAAAGAAGAGAGGAACATGCATCCAAATTTCTGGCTTTTCAGTGGGCTGCTTAAGGTTCTGATTTCTGTCTTGCTTGTCTTATGGAACTGAGAGAACATGACAAACTCTAGATGCCTAGAGGCTGCTGAAAAAAAGATCTGGGCAGTGTGCTATTTCAGAGTACTCACACTACAGAAGACAGACACCAGAGGGAGCAAGAGATTACAAACTCCTGAGAAAATAGAAGCTGGCAAGCCCCTCTAATTAGTGATCTTCACACACAAGATCAGAAAGACATATTCACAGAAAAGATCTGAGAGGCCCCCAGAGTCTCTAGTTGCACTGCTTGGTGAAGATCTTTCCCTGTATAAAGCCAGTCTGTAAAGAATGGGAGAGGTAGCTATTTTTTCAAATGTGTAGATACCAACACAAAGTTAAAAAGAAAATGAAAAAAATTACCCTGTTAAAGAAACAAAATAAGTCTCCAGAAACACACCATAAAGAAATGGAGGTACAGGAATTACTTGACAAATTATTCAAAATAACTGTCATGAAGATGTTCAACAATATCAGGAAAACAATGCATGAACAAAGTGAGAATTTCAACAAAGAGATAGAAAATATAAAAAAAGACCAAACAAATTTTGGAGCTGAGGAATGTAGCTGAAAAATTCACTGAAATGAAAAATTCACTAGAGGGTCAACAGATTTGATCAAGCAAAAGTAATCAGAGAATTTGAAGAAAAGTCATGTGAAATTATCCAGTCAGAGGAGCAAAAAGAAAAATAAATAAAATAGAGTGAAGAAAATCTAAGGGACTTACACAACAATATCAAGAGGACCAATATACACATTATGAGTCTCAAAAGGAAAAGAGAAAAATAGAGGCAGAAAGCTTATTTAAAGAAATAATGGCCAAAAACTTCCCAAATCTGGAGAAGGAAATGGACATCAGATTCATTAAGTTCAAAAGGCTCTAAACAGGATGAAACCAAATAACTCCACAATGAGATGCATAATCAAAATGTCAACAAAGCCAGAAAGAGAATTTGGAAATAGCAAGAGAAAAATAACTTATCACATACAAGGGAATCCTTGTAAGACTCTCAGCAGATTTCTCAGCAGAAACCTTGTAAGCCTGAAATGAGAGGGATGATATATTTAAAGTGATAAAAAACAAACTGCTAAACAGAAACACTATAACCAGAAAAAACATCCTTGAAAAATGAAGTAGATACTTTCCCTGACAAAGAAAAGCTGAGGGAGCTAATCACCATTAGACCTGCCTTACAAGGCATGCTAAAGGGAGTCCTTCAAGTTGAAATGAAAAGATGCCAAACAGCCACACAAAAGCATTCGAAAGTATAAAGCTCACTGGTAAAGGTAAATATATAGAAAAATATACAAAACTCAATAGTGTAACAGTGGTACATAAATCACTTTTAATTGTGGCATAAAAGTTAAAAAACAAAAGTATAAAAATAACTATAATTATAAAATATATTAATGGATACACAATATAAAATATGTAATTTGTACATCACTAACAAAGTGTACAGATTTTTGTATGCAACTGAAGTCAAGTTATCAGCTTAAAATGGATTGTTAAACTTATGAGGTGTTTTATGTAAGCCCTATGGTAGCCACAAAGAAAACACCTACAGAAGATACCCAAAAGAAAATGAGAAAGGAATCAAAGCATGTCACTAGAAAAAAAATCAATACAACATAAAGGAAGACAGCAAGAGAAGAAAAGATGGACAAAAGAGCTATAAGACATACAGAAAACAACAAAATGACAATGCTAAGTCCTTCCCTATCAATAATTACTTTAAATATAAATCAAACTCCCCACTCAAAAGAGACAGTAGCTGATAGGATAAAAAACAAGATCCAAGTATATGCTGTCTATAAGAGACTAACTTTGGGTTTAAAAATACACATAAGCTGAAAGTTTTAAAGGGAAGAAAGACGGCAAATGGTAAACAAAAGAACATGGATGGCCTTACTTATATTAGGCAAAGCAGACTTAATAAAAAACTGTCAGAGAAGACAAAGAAGGACCTTATATCAGATCAACTTGACAGAATGATATAACGATTATACATATTATAGCTATACATATGCCCCACAATAGAGTATCTAAATATATGTACCAAAGATTAACAGAAATGAAAGGAGAAATAGAAAGCAATAGAATAATAATAGGAGATTTCAAAATCCCATTTCCAATAATGGATAGAAAACCGAGAAAGAAGATCAATAAGAAAAAAGAAGACAGGAACAATGCTATAGACAAATGGTTCTAAGAAATATACGCAGAGTATTCCACTCAACAGCAACAGCATTTACATTCCTCTCAGGGGCACATGGAACATTCTCAAGGACAGACTGTATGTTAGGTCACAAATCAAGTCTAAACAAATTTAAGAAGACTGAAATCCTACCAGTTGTCTTTTTCCACCACAGTGGAATGAAACTAGATATCAATAGCAGAAGGAAAATTGGAAATACACAAATATGTGGAAATTAAAAAATCAAATTTTAATTTTAAAAAAAACAATGAAATCTTGAACTACCAATGAACCAAAGAAGAAGTCAAAAAGATGTTAGAAAATATCTTGAGACAAACGAAAATGAAAACACAACATTGCTTGTGGAATGCAGCAAAAGTAGTACTAAGAGGGAAGTTTATAGTGATAAATGCTTACATTAAAAAAAAAAAAAGAAAGAAAGAAAGAACTCAAATAAACAACCTAACTCTATACCTCAAGAAACTAGAAAAAGAAGAAAAACTCAACCCAAAGTTAGCAGAAAGAAGGAAATAATAAAGAGTAGAGCAGAAATAAATCAAAGAGACAATAGAAAAAAATCAACTAAGAGTGAAACTAAGAGTTTGTTTTTTGAAAAGAACAAAATCAACAAAATTACCTAATTAAGAAAAAAAGAGAAGACAAATATATAAAATCATAAATGAAAAAGGACACATTACAATTGATGCCCCAGAAATAAAAATGATCATAAGAGACTGTTATGAACAATTATATATCAAAAAATTGTATAACCTAGAAGAAATGAATAAATTCCCCCCAAAATGTAATCTACCGAGACAGAATCATGAATAAACAGAAAATCTGAACAGATCTATAAATATTAAGCACATTGAATCAGTAATCAAAATCCTCCCAACAAAGAAAAGCCCAGGAACAGATGGTGAATTCTACCAAATATTTAAAGAAGAATTAACATTAATCCATCTTAAACTCTTCCAAAATATTGAAAAGGAGGGAATACTTCCAAATACTTCCAAGTATAATTTATCCTGATGCCAAAGCCAGAAAGACACCACAAGAAAAGAAAACTACCAGCCAATATCCTTGATGAATATAGATGCAAAAAATCCTCAACAAATGCTATCAAATTGAATTCAATGGCACATTAATAGGATCATACACCATGTCCAAATAGGATTTAACTATAGGATGCAAGGAAGGTTCCACATAAGAAAATCAATTAATATGATAAACCACTTTAACAGAATGAAGGATAAAAAACACATGATCATCTCAGGACATGCAGAAAAAAATTTGACAAAATTCAACACCCTTTTATGATAAAAAAAAAACCCTCAACAATCTAGGAATAGAAGAAAATTAGTTCAACATAATAGAGGCCCATATACAAAGTCCACAGCTAATATCATCCTCAATGTTGAAAAAACAAAAGCTTTTCCTCTGAGATCATTATCTCTGTTAGCAGATGACATGATTTTATTTGTAGAATGATTCCAGGAAAAACTGTTATAACTAATAAATGAATTCAGTAAAGTTGCAGGATACAAAATCAACATACAAAAATCAGTTGTATTACTATATACTAACAATGAACTATTTGAAAAAAGAAATGAAAAAAAAATCCTATTTAAAATAGCATGAAAAAGAATACAGTTGACCCCTGAACAACACAAGTTTGAACTGCATAGGTCCACTTATACATGAATTTTTAAAAATACATATACTACAGTACTATACGATCTGTAATTGGTTCAAATCTGTTGGTGTGGAGTCACATATAGGGAAGGCTGACTGTTGACTGCTGGAAGGTCAGTACCCCTAACTCCCATATTGTTCAAGGGTCAACTGTACTTAGACATAGATTTAACCAAGAATTTTAAGATCTGTACATTGAAAACTAACAGACAAGGATGAAAGGAATTAGAGAAGACATAAATAAATGGAAAGATATCTCCATATTCATGGACAGAAGAATCAATATCGTTAAAACGTCCATACTATCCAAAGCAATCTACAGATTCAATGCAATCCCCACCAAAATCCCAATGGCATATTTTGAAGAAATAATAAAAAAAATTGTAAAATGCATATGCAATCTTAAAGGATTCTGAATGGCCAAAACAATCTTGAGAAATAAAAACAAAGCTAGAGGCCTCATACTTAGTAACTTCAAAATTTATTCCAGATCTGCAGTAATCAATATGGAATGATACAGGAATAAAGACAGACATATAGACCAATGGAACAGAACAGAGAGCCTGGGGATAAATGCACACATATACAGTCAACTAATCTTCGACAAAGTTGCTGAAAATACACAATGGGGAAAGGATAGTCTCTTTAATAAATGGCGCTAGGAAAGTGGTATAACCATATACAAAAAAATAAAATTGGACCCCTATCATATACCACTAACAAAAATCAACTCAAAATGGATTAAAGATATAAACATAAGACCTAAACCCTGTATAAATCAAAAGTAAAAATTTCAGAGGAAAACAAGGGAAGAGATCCTTCACCTTAGTCTTAGAAATGAATTTTTGGATATAACATCAAAAGCACTGGCAACAAAAGCAAAAATAAAGAAGTAGGACTATATCACACTAAAATTTTTCTGCACAGCAAAGGAAAAAAAATCACCCAATGAAAAGGCAACCTCTGGACTGGGAGAAAATATTTGCATACCATATATCTGATAGGGGGGTAATATCTAAAATACATAAGGAACTCATACAACTCAATAGCAAGAAAACCCACAAATAACCCTATTAAAAAATGGGCACAGGACCTCAATAGATATTTTTCTAAAGAAGACAGACAAATGGCCAACAAGTATATGAAAAGGTGCTCAACATCACTGATCATCAGGGAAATGCAAATTGAAACCACAGTGGGCCATCACCTCACACCTGTTCAAAGAGTCAAAAAATAAGTGCTGGCATGAATGTGGAAAAAGAGAAAACTACTGAACACTGTTGGTGGGATTTAAAATTGGAACAGCCATTGTGGAAAACTGTACGAAGTTTCCTCAAAAAGCTAAAGTTGAATTACCATATGATCCAACAATCCTACTTCTGGATTGTATATCTAAAGGAAATGAAATCAGTATCTCAAAGATATATCTGCATTCCCATGTTATTGTAGCATTAGTCACAAAAGCTAAGATATGGAAATAATCTAAGTGTCTGTCTACAGTTGAATGGATAAAGAAATCTGGTATATACACAGAATGGAATATTATTTAGCCATAAAAAAGAAGGAAGTCTTGGGACATTAGGGACAACATGGATGAACCTGGAGGGCATTATGCTAAGTGAAATAAGCCAGATGAGAAAAACAAATCAGCTGCTACTTTAACCCTGTCCTGTCTGGGGAGGGAACAGACGCCCTCAGGCAATCTCCATGCAGAAGAGGGGCCAAATTCAAAGCTGAACCCCAGGAGCTGTGCGAACGAGAAAGGGAAATTTCTACCAGCAGCCTCAGGAGCAGCGGATTAAATCTCCACAATCAACTTCATGTACCCTGCATCTGTGGAATACCTGAATAAACAATGAATCATCCCAAAATTGAGGTGGTGGACTTTGGGAGCAACTGTAGACTTGGTGTTTGCTTTCTGCATCTAATTTCTGTCTAGTCTTATGCTTATCTTAGTTTAGTACTTACAGTTTATTATCATTGGTAGATTTGTTTATTTTTTTTTGTTTGTTTTTGTTTTTTTTTTTGCGGTACGTGGGCCTCTCACTGCTGTGGCCTCTCCCGTCGCTCCGGACGCGCAGGCCCAGCGGCCATGGCTCACGGGCCCAGCCGCTCCGCGGCATGTGGGATCCTCCCGGACCGGGGCACGAACCCGTGTCCCCTGCATCGGCAGGCGGACTCTCAACCACTGCGCCACCAGGGAAGCCCGGTAGATTTGTTTATTGATTCGGTTGTTCTCTTCCTTTTTTATATATATATATATATAGATATATAGGTTTATTTTCTCCTTTTTCTCTTTTTGTGAGTGTGTATGCGTAGGCTTCTGTGTGTCATTTTGTTTGCATTGCTTTGCTTTTACCATTTGTCCAATGGTTCTGTCTGTTGTTTATTGTTTGTTTTTTTTTTTTAGTATAGTTTTCAGCACTTGTTATCATTGGTGGATTTGTTTTTTGGTTTGGTTGATCTCTTCTTTCTTTCTTTTCCTTTTTTTTATTACTTTGTAATTTTAAAATTTTTAATAATTAAAAAAAAATTTTTAATAACTTTACCTTTTTCTTTATTTCTTTCTGTCTCTTTCTCTCCCTTTTCTTCTGAGCCATGTGGCTGGCAGAGTGTTAGTGCTCCGGCCGGGTGTCAGGCCTGTGCCTCTGAGGTAGGAGACCCAAGTTCAGGACATTGGTCCACCAGAGATGTCCTAGCTCCATGTGATATCAAACGGTGAACGCTCTCCCAGAGATCTCCATCTCAACGCTAGACCCAGTTTCCCTCAACGACCAGCAAGCTACAGTGCTGGACACCCTATGCCAAACAACTAGCAAGACAGGAACACAAGCCCATCCATTAACAGAGAGGCTGCCTAAAATCATAATACGGTCACAGACACCCCAAAACACACCACCAGATGCGGTCCTGCCCACCAGAAAGACAAGATCCAGCCTCATCCACCAGAATACAGGCACCAGTCCCCTCCACCAGGAAGCCTACACAACCCACTGAACCACCCTTACCCACTGGGAGCAGACACCAAAAACAACGGGGACTATGAACAAGCTGGTGGTGAAAAGGAGACCCCACACACAGTAAGTTAATCAAAATGAGAAGACAGAGAAACATACAGCAGATAAAGTAGCAAGGCAAAAACCCACCAGACCTAACAAATGAAGAGGAAATAGGCAGTCTACCTGAAAAAGAATTCAGAGTAATGATAGTAAAGATGATCCAAAATCTTGGAAATAGAATAGAGAAAATACAAGAAACGTTTAACAAGGACCTAGAAGAACTAAACAGCAAACAAACAATGATGAACAACACAATAAATGAAATTAAAAACTCTCTACAAGGAATTAATGGCAGAATAACTGAGGCAGAAGAATGGATAAGTGACCTGGAAGACAAAAGAGTGGTAATAACTACTGGAGAGCAGAAAAAAGAAAAAATAATGAAAATAATTGAGGATAGTCTCACAGACCTCTGGGACAACATTAAATGCACCAACATTCCAATTATATGGGTCCCAAAACAAGAGAAAAAGAAAGGGACTGAGAAAATATTTGAAGAGATTATAGTTGAAAACTTCCCTAATATGGGAAAGGAAATAGTCAATTAAGTCCAGGAAGCACAGAGAGTCCCATACAGGATAAATCCAAGGAGAAACATTCCAAGACACATATTAATCAAACTATCAAAAATTAAACACAAAGAAAAAATATTAAAAGCAGTAAGGCATAAACAACAAAAAACATACAAGGGAATCCTCATAAGGTTAACAGCTGATCTTTCAGCAGTAATTCTGCAAAACAGAAGGGAGTGGCAAACATATTTAAAGTGATGAAAGGAAAAAACCTACATCCAAGGTTACTCTACCCAGCGTGGATCTCATTCAGATTCGATGGAAAAATTAAAACCTTTACAGACAAGCAAAAGCTAAAAGAATTCAGTACCACCAAACCAGCTTTACAACAAATGTTAAGGAACTTCCCTAAGCAGGATACACAAGAGAAGGAAAAGACCTACAGTAACAAATGCAAAAATATTAAGAAAATGGTAATAGTAACATACATATCGATAACTACCTTAAATGTAAATGGATTAAATGCTCCAACCAAAAGACACAGACTGGCTGAGTGGATACAAAAACAAGACCCATATATATGCTGTCTACAAGAGAACCACTTTAGACCTAGGGACACATACAGACTGAAAATGAGGGAATGGAAAAAGGCATTCCTTGCAAGTGGATATGAAAAGATAGCTGGGGTAGCAATTCTCATATCAGACAAAATTGACTTTAAAATAAACACTATTAGAAGAGACAAAGAAGGACACTACATAATGATCAAGGGATCAATCCAAGAAGAAGATATAACAATTGTAAATATTTATGCACCCAACATAGGAGTACCTCAATACATAAGGCAAATGATAACAGCCATAAAAGGGGAAATCGACAGAAACACAACCATAGTAGGGGACTTTAACACCCCACTTTCACCAATGGACAGATCATCCAAAATGAAAATAAATAAGGAGACACAAGCTTTAAATGACACATTAAACAAGATGGACTTAATTCATATTTACAGGACATTCCATGCAAAAACAACAGAATACACTTTCTTCTCAAGTGCTCATGGAACATTCTCCAGGATAGATCATATCTTGGGTCACAAATCAATCCTTAGTAAATTTAAGAAAATTGAAATCATACTAAGTATCTTTTTGGACCACAGTGCTATGAGACTAGATATTGTGGAGGCTAAACAATACATTACTAAGTTATCAAGAGATCACTGAAGAAATCAAAGAGGAAATCAAAAAATACCTAGAAGCAAATGACAATGAAAACACAATGACCCAACCCTATGGGATGCAGCCAAAGCACTTCTAAGAGGGAAGTTTATAGCAATACAATCCTACCTCAGGAAACAAGAAACATCTCAAATAAACAATCGAACCTTACACCTAAAGCAATCAGAGAAGGAAGAACAAAAAAACCCCAAAGTTAGTAGAAGGAAAGAAATCATAAAGATCAGATCAGAAATAAATGAAAAAGGAATGAAGGAAACAATAGTAAAGATCAATAGAACTAAAAGCTGGTTCTTTGAGAAGATACACACAATTGATAAACCATTAGCCAGACTCATCAGTAAAAAAAGGGAGAAGACTCAAATCAATAGAATTAGAAATGAAAAGGGAGAAGTAACAACTGACACTGCAGAGATAAAAAGGATCATGAGAGATTACGACAAGCAACTATATGCCAATAAAATGGACAACCTGGAAGAAATGGACACATTCTTAGAAAAGCACAACCTTCCAAGACTGAACCAGAAAGAAACAGAAAACATAAACAGACCAATTGCAAGCACTGAAATTGAGACTGTGATTAAAAATTTTCCAACAAACAAAAGCCCAGGAACAGATGGCTCCACAGGTGAATTCTGTCAAACATTTAGAGAAGAGCTAACATCTATCCTTTCCAAACTCTTCCAAAATATAGCAGAGGGAGGAACACGCCCAAACTCATTCTACAAGGCCACCATCACCCTGATACCAAAACCAGACAAAGATGTCACAAAGAAAGAAAACTACAGGCCAGTATCACTGATGAACATAGATGCAAAAATCCTCAACAAAATACTAGCAAACAGAATCCAACAGCACATTAAAAGGATCATACACCATGATAAAGTGAGGTTTATCCCAGGAATACAAGGATCCTTCAATATATGCAAATCAATCAACGTGATACACCATATTAACAAATTGAAGGATAAAGCCATATGGTTATCTCAATAGATGCAGAAAAAGTTTCCGACAAAATTCAACACCCATTTATGATAAAAACCTTCCAGAAAGTAGGCATAGAGAGAACTTACCTCAATATAATAAAGGCCATATATGACAAACCCACAGCCAACATCGTTCTCAATGGTGAAAAACTCAAATCATTTCCTCTAAGATCAGGAAAAAGACAAGGTTGTCTGCTCTCACCACTATTATTCAACATAGTTTTGGAAGTTTTAGCCACAGCAATCAGAGAAGAAAAAGAAATAAAAGGAATCCAAATCAGAAAAGAAGAAGTAAAGCTGTCACTGTTTGTAGATGACATGATACTATACATAGAGAATCCTAAAGATGCTACCAGAAAACTACTAGAGCTAATCAATGAATTTGGTACAGTAGCAGGATACAAAATTAATGCACAGAAATCTCTTGCTTTCCTATACACTAATGATGAAAAATCTGAAAGAGAAGTTAAGGAAACACTCCCATTTACCATTGCAGCAAAAAGAATGAAATACCTAGGAACATACCTACCTAAGGAGACAAAAGACCTGTGTGCAGAAAATTATAAGACACTGATGAAAGAAATTAAAGACGGTGCAAACAGATGGAGAGATATACCATGTTGTTGGATTGGAAGAATCAACATTGTGGAAATGACTATACTACAGATTCAATGCAATCCCTATCAAACGACCAATGGCATTTTTCACAGAACTAGAACAAAAAAATTTCCCAATTTGTATGGAAACACAAAAGACTCCGAATAGCCAAAGAAATCTTCAGAAAGAAAAATGGAGTGGAAGGAATCAGGCTCCCTGTCTTCAGACTATACTACAAATCTACAGTAATCAAGACAATATTGTAGTGGCACCAAAACAGAGATATAGATCAATGGAACAGGATAGGAAGCCCAGAGATAAACCCACGCACATATGGTCACCTTATTTTTGATAAAGGAGGCAAGAATATACAATGGAGAAAAGACAGCCTCTTCGATAAGTGGTGCTAGGAAAAGCTGGACAGCTACATGTAAAAGAATGAAATTAGAACACTCCCTAACACCATACACAAAAATAAACTCAAAATGGAGTAAAGTCCTAAATGTAAGGCCAGACACTATCAAACTCTTAGAGGAAAACATAGGCAGAACACTCTATGACATACATCACTGCAAGATCCTTTTTGACCCACTTCCTAGAGAAATGGAAATACAAATAAACAAATTCGACCTAATGAAACTTAAAAGCTTTTGCACAGCAAAGGAAACCATAAACAAGACGAAAAGACAACCCTCAGAATGGGAGAAATGATTTGCCAATTAAGCAACTGACAAAGGATTAATCTCCAAAATTTACAAGCAGCTCATGCAGCTCAATATCAAAAACAGAGACAACTGAATCCAAAAATGTGCAGAAAACCTCAATAGACATTTCTCCAAAGAAGATATACAGATTGCCAGCAAACACATGAAAGGATGCTCAACATCACTAGTCATTAGAGAAATGCAAATCAAAACTATAATGAGGTATCACCTCACACCAGTCAGAATGGCCATCATCAAAACATCTACAAACAATAAATGCTGGAGAGGGTGTGGAGAAAAAGGAACCCTCTTTCACTGTTGATCAGAATGTAAATTGATACAACCACTATGGAGAACAGTATGGAGGTTCCTTAAAAAACTAAAAATAGAACTACCATACGACCCAGCAATCCCGCTACTGGGCATATACCCTGAGAAAACCATAATTCAAAAAGAGTCATGTACAGGCTTCCCTGGTGGCACAGTGGTTAGAGTCCGCCTGCCAATGCAGGGGACACGGGTTCGTGCCCCGGTCCGGGAAGATCCCACATGCCGCGGAGCGGCTGGGCCCGTGAGCCATGGCCGCTGAGCCTGCGCATCTGGAGCCTGTGCTCCGCAACGGGAGAGGATGCAGCAGTGGGAGGCCCGTGTACTGCAAAAAAAAAAAAAGAAAAAAAAGAAAGAAAATAGGGGTGAAAGCAGGTTTACCTCAGTGGTTTCTTTGGTGCAAATATCAGACTGAAGACCAATGTTACCCTTTCAGCCTTGATATTATAAGATTTTTTAATGTAATATAAAGCCACGCAGGATTCCAAATTAGCCTTCACAGCTTCAGATTCAAATTGAATTTCATATTCAAATTCACGTTTTACAGGTATATCTAAGAAAATTAAGATTAAAATGCATTTTAATTCGATTAAATATGTATAGGTTGAAAATCAATTATGTCAGCATTAATCATGCACAAGTATTTAGAGGGAGGAAGATGGTATATGTTATTTAGCTTTGTGTTCATAATACCTATTGCATTACCAGATATATAATAGTACTCAGTATGCCTTTGTTAAAAGGTAAATAAATGAATGAACATAAAAAAAAAATACATGCACCCATCATCCTTAAATTCCACTATCTTAAATCCTTAAAATTCAGACTTATGAAACAAGAAATAGCCAAGTGGAAACTAAAAATCAATATTTACTATAAAATAAAAATAATGACATGCTCTCTATAAAAAATATATTAAAAGCCTATAGACTTGTAATTTATAAAGAACGATTTGAATTAAGTTCAAACAATATTAAAACTGCATCCCAGTCTATTAGGGCAGGATTTTCAAACACTGGTATATTTTATTTTTTGGCCACATTGCACGGCTTGCGGGATCTTAATTCCCGGACCAGGGATTGAACCTGTGCCCTCAGCAGTGAAAATGTGGAGTCCTAACTACTGGACCACCAGGGAATTCCCTGGTAAAGTTTAATACAAGAGAGAGTTCTTCATTAGTCTTGGGTTATTATAGACAATATGGTTAACTGTATTTTCTTACCCAGTAGGTTACCAGAGGAAAGTTAATTATAGCAGGGTTTTGTTAGGTACATGTGAAAAATATCTTAAATTCAAGACTGGCATGTAGAAGAGAAGCACAAGCATTTATTATATTTATGCTCCATGTCCATCTAAGGAGCCCAACTTGCAAATCAAGAAGTTTGTTGCACATAGATCATGGAAGAGAGCTCCAGAGAACCATGACTTGACCTGGTCCACAGCTGAGCTAATTTCTAAAGTCTGTCTCTAGTGTGTAAAGGTAAACGCGATCCTTGGATTCACAGAACTGACAGCCACCTCTAAGCAATCCTAACAGAAACCAGACCACCTTTCAGAAGTAACTGATTATAATTTCTGCCACAGAACTCTGAAAAATAGCTTGGCTGTAACAAGCCTGAGTCACATTTAATGATTACTCAGCAAACCTTATTAATGTAAAATAACTGACTGACCCACACCCTTACAAGATCTTTTTTTTTTTTCCACGTGTAAAAATAAATCTCTGACCTCCTGAATTGCTAGTTCTCATCCTGTTGACAAAATCGGCAACTGTTGTTCCTATCAATAACCATTCTTTGTTGTAGCAAAATCAACATGTCTACTTTAATGTGTCTATTTGTTTTGGGGACAGGATATGGAAATGTATAGGAAGCAGCATTCCATACAGAGAAGCAGTATTTAAGAATTTTAGAGTGTTTAGTGGGAGATGAAATTTCCACTGCATTCAAATGACATATTTTTCAAAGTAAATACTGTATGTAGTTGAGATTTGCATCTGTTTCTGCTTAATTATTGAAGCCTTTATGGGAATGGCTGTGTTAGAATCAAGATAGGAAACGAGAAGCTAAATTTAGTTTCAGAAGCATTGAACCCCTTGTGGGGAATCGTCTCTATGGATGTCATAATTCCAATCATAAGAAAACCCACTGGTACAAAAAACAGAGATGATTATCTGCAAGGGACAGGGGGTGAGGCAACTAGGAATTTTTTTCAAACTACACATAATTTTTTCAAACTACACATATCCCCCTTACCTGTAACTTGAATATGTTGATACTAGCACCTAAGGGAGAGGGACAGAATTGGGTTGTACAAAATCGTAAACTGACATTCTGTATCGTGTCTTAAAGCTATCATAATAGAGTCTCTGCATTTTACTTGAAAAGTCATATTATCAAGTTAAAAACATGCCTTTTGCTAAGTGGAAGAAAATCTGTATAGTACTTTTATGTGGACATGGTTGATAAGAGCTAAATCAGTGAGGCCAGTGTAAATTAATTATCATCTGATTGTTGTATAAAATTAAGCACTCATGACAAACATAGCTCATAACTTTAAGAGAGTAATTGCACATTTCTAAAAAAATATCTAAATAAATGTAGCTGCTCTTAATACAGTTTGTAATTTCAAAGTTACAGGTCAACAGTTCTTGGGACTACTGTAACAAATACAGGAGGAAAATTCTGTCCTTAGCAGTCCCTTAAAAAGACACTTGATGATGGCCATTCTGACTGGTGTGAGACGATATCTCATTGTAGTTTTGATTTGCATTTCTCTAATAATTAATGATGTTGAGCATTCTTTCATGTGTTTCTTGGCAATCTGTATATCTTCTTTGGAGAAATGTCTATTTAGGTCTTCTGTCCATTTTTGGGTTGGGTTGTTTGTTTTTTTGTTATTGAGCTGCATGAGCTGCTTGTAAATCTTGGAGATTAATCCTTTGTCAGTTGCTTCATTTGCAAATATTTTCTCCCATTCTGAGGGTTGTCTTTTGGTCTTGTTTATGGTTTCCTTTGCTGTGCAAAAGCTTTGAAGTTTCATTAGGTCCCATTTGTTTATTTTTGTTTTTATTTCCATTTCTCTAGGAGGTGGGTCAAAAAGGATCTTGCTGTCAAAAATCTAGAAACAATAAATGCTGGAGAGGGTGTGGAGAAAAGGGAACACTCTTGCACTGCTGGTGGGAATGTGAATTGGTACAGCCACTATGGAGAACAATATGGAGGTTCCTTAAAAAACTAAAAATAGAACTACCATACGACCCAGCAATCCCACTACTGGGCATATACCCTGAGAAAACCATAATTCAAAAAGAGTCATGTACCAAAAGGTTCATTGCAGCTCTATTTACAATAGCCAGGAGATGGAAGCAACCTAAGTGTCCATCATCGGATGAATGGATAAAGAAGATGTGGCACATATATGCAATGGAATACTACTCAGCCATAAAAAGAAACTAAATTGAGTTATTTGTGGTGAGGTGGATGGACCTAGAGTCTGTCATACAGAGTGAAGTAAGTCAGAAAGAGAAAGACAAATACCGTATGCTAACACATATATATGGAATCTAAGAAAAAAAAAAAATGTCACGAAGAACCTAGGGGTAAGACGGGAATAAAGACACAGACCTACTAGAGAATGGACTTGAGAATATGGGGAGGGGGAAGGGTAAGCTGTGACAAAGTGAGAGAGTGGCATGGACATATATACACTACCAAACATAAAATAGATAGCTAGTGGGAAGCAGCCGCATAGCACAGGGAGATCAGCTCGGTGCTTTGTGACCACCTAGAGGGGTGGGATAGGGAGGGTGGGAGGGAGGGAGACGCAAGAGGGAAGAGATATGGGAACATATGTATATGTATAACTGATTCACTTTGTTATAAAGCAGAAACTAACACACAATTGTAAAGCAATTATACTCCAATAAAGATGTTAAAAAAAAAAGACTTGAACTCATGAAATTAATAGGATAAATATATATTTAATTTCAATTGTGTTTTAACAGGTACTGAAATATTTACTAAACTTTTTTTTTTTTTTTGTATTTTACAATATATAATGGTTATCACAGGCTTGTCTAAAAGCACTTCCCATTTTCAATGGTCTCCCATTCTCTGAAGATTTTCATAAACTGCTCACTAAGACCTGTAGAATTTGCCCCAGTAAAACTTCCTAGCTACGGCTAAATTCATGAATATGAGGCAGATAATTTTGTTTCCACAGCCAACATCTAAACAGACTTTAAAAACGTTTTTCTTATCATTTATATTTTCATTTCTTTATTCATTCAATGAATAATAATTGAAAGCTTTCCTTGAAATGACAAATAAGGTTCTTGTCCTCATGGAGCTTTATGATTGGGAGGGAAAAACTGCCAATAAACTACCAATTATATCACTAGTTTTTAAATGACTACTGTGATAACGGCTACTATGGAGAAGCAGAAGAGACTATGAGAGCAAAGGTCCTGGGAACTTGACTTCTAAGGTCCTGAGGAGGTGACCAGTACACCAAAGTTGAAAGGCGATAAGGGTTTCCTGGATGTAGAGAGAAAGTAAATGCCTCCTAGGCATCAGAGCAGCATGGGGAATTTTTCCATGGTGGAAACCACCTTGGCTCATTTGAGAAAGAACTTAAGCAGGTGGAGCAAAAGGGAGTAGGAAGAACTTGTCAAGAGATGAAATGGGCAAAATAGGCAAGACCATGCAGAGTACAGTGACGATTTGGGACTTCTAAGAATAACAAGAGCCTACTGAATGTTTTAAGTATGGAAGTGATGTGATCGTTGAATGGTAAATTGAGCAAAAGGGGATTAGGAGAGAAGGTAATGAAGTTTCTGCAGTAGTTCAGGCCATGTGGTGACTTTCACAAGGGTGAGAGGAAGATGTAGATTAAGCTCAAGCAATGCCCTGAGATGTGTGAAGTGGCAGCTACATGAGCAGTCCTGACTGGTAACTAGAATCATGAGCTTATCACTTCAGTACTGTATTCATACCCTTAACATATTGATACATACAAAATATTTAATCAAACAGGTTTCAGAGAATTGTAGAATATGAGATATCTATATCTTTCTATCTATCTATTGATCATTTACTGTCTCATAAAATAATGATGGTAATAATCATTTGGGTATGACAGCAAGGTCATTATATTGAATAAGAGGGGTATGTCTCCATCCAGATATTATGCCTGCATAATTATCATTCAATCTAATGCTTGTATCATCATGCCCATAAATCATGCAATGGGCACTATGTTGGCCAAGGGTGCCTATTACTTGGGTGAATTTTCTCAGGGCAATGACTGCATTTTATTCAATGTGGAAGAATATTAGTAATTTTTAAAAAGAGAACGCTTGATTAAATATGATAAATAATCAAAAAGTACTGAATTTTAACCAATTTATTTGCAAAATGTACTTTGAAATTATGTATTTTATACCATATATATTTTAATCTGTAAGAAATACGTTTCATAGTAAACCGAACCAAAATGTCTCAATTATAGAGAAATGAATATCAAAGTATAAAGAACAATATTATTCATGCTCCTTCCCTAAATTTCTATAGTTGTCTCTTCATTAATAACAGGCATCTACATTTGTTTGAAAGAACATAGTAATCATACAAGGAATGAATGGAGTACTGAAGACAAATCTGAAATAGGATGACGACAACAAGGTATTCAAAGAAAAGAGAGGATACTGGATAAACTATCTAAAGCTATTTTCTTTGAACGGATAATGAAGAATGTGCCGTCTGCACATTCTTATTATTTTTTTACAAAATTGTGTACCTTTTTGAAGGGGTATTTCATTTACATGCTTTACTGCACTTTCATAAGGTCATTTAATAGACCAAACATTTTGATTAACTTAAAATAACTGCATGGTCCTTTAATACAACTGCAAGCACTACAAAATGAAAATTAAAGGAAGAAAGTGGCCACATAGCTGATGCTCTTCTTACATGTTTCATTTTAAACAAGAAACCAGAAATAAAAGATAAAGGAACTTCTTGTAACATAAATATTTTATCTAACCTTTTAGCAATGAGCACCCAATTTCAGACTCTAAGATTTAGGTACCACATTTTCGTACTTTCTTTTTTGATAGAATATTCTTTTGTGTATTAATGACAAAACCCACTGAATGACATTGAAAGAATCATGTTTCCATCTCAACATGTCATTTGTCAGTGACTGAAGACAGGCCCTCTAGTTACATCACTGTCAGAGAATGCCCAAACAGAGCTTTAAATGATAATAATGGTAATATCTAACACTTCTGAGACACTTACTGAGAATCAGGCACTTTTAAGGATTCTATGTATTTGCACTTAATCTTAAAAAAATATCCTATGAAATAGATACCATTACTATCTCCATACTACAATTGAAGAAACAAAGTTTATAGACAACTAAAGTAATTTTGTCAAGGCCCTACAGAGACTAAATGGAAGAACCCAAGCTGTCTGTGTTCAGGTGTCACAACCTAGGATACCAGGCCTGTCAAGTGGCACAACTGCTGAGAAGACGCCATCAGCAGCTGCATCTGGAAATGTGCAGGCCACCACCTGCGCAAGCGGGTGTGATGGCCCTCAGGGCAGAGGCCTGGGTCACTCAAACATTTAGATCCTGATCAGAGGAAGAGGAGCCAACAACAGAGATGGAGAAGGGAGAGATAAATAAAGCTAGTCATGACAGCCAAGAACAGAAATTTCTTTAACTGGGTCAACTGGTAAATGCTGCCGACGCGTAAGCTCAGAACACAAATCTGACCACTGGATTAGGCATATTGGATAAGGTTGACAATCTTGTCAGGGGTACTCTCATTAGAGTAGTTACGACAGAAGGCTTAATGGAGTGAGTGGAGTAGAGAAAGCAAAATGAAGAGAAGCAGAGGAAAGGATCAAATCTAGAGGCCAATATGGGGTCATGGGAGGACCAATGACGAGCTTCTCAGGAGCTGTTTGTGATCACAGATCAAACCCAACATGGTGTTTACACTCAACACGTAAACAACATGCAACAAGATGACTGGCCTGGGGGGTGAAATGGCGACCAGTGTGACACATAAATCAGCAAATCAGGCACAAAAAAAGACAATAGATTAATCAAAGAAAAACAGCCTCAAGCTACTGAACACTGGGAAATAACAGGAAGAGGCATGAATCTGTTATGCAGTTCAATGGCAAAACTACTCTCACAGAAAAAGTCCCATAGAGAGAGCGTCACCGAACTAATCTCCAGAGAGGCACAAAGAAGGCACGGACTAGGAGTTACTTAGGAAGAATAAACACAACTATAGGGGAAATTCTGTCCACACGGTATAATTTGTAGTCTTATAGAAGTGACATTTCAAAATACAGTCTAAAAATACAAGTATTATAATATCCCAGTAGGGCAACACCAATTGATTTAAATAGTACAGGTGCATAAATCCAACATATTGGATAGATGTTTTTTGAATTCCTTCACAACAGTTTGTGTCTTGTTAAATTTTGGCATCTCTGGGACTCAGCATAATACCTGGGAGCAAAGATGCTCCCTAGATTGTTGCTGAATAAAAAAGATATGAAAGCGATCAATCTTCATTAACTCAATGGTGTGTGTGAGGAGTCAGGGTGGAAAGAGAACAGAGAGGTCCTGGTATTTTCATTTAATGAGGTTTGATAGTTTTATTGGACTCTCAGGGAAAGAAGATGATGAAGATAAAGGGAAATAATGGGAAGGCAGTGGTGGGGATCCTTATTTCCTACTGATCATGTTTACATAGAGAGGCTTATTCACTCACTAGAAGGGAAAGTTATGGGAGGAAAAAAAATCTCAGCATCAATCTGCCTCCTCCATCATGATCTGCCATCCAAGGAAAAGCAACATATCTGATCCGTGAATTTGGGTGAAGAAATGAAGCATGAGCAGATGAGCAGACCCTTTTTTTTCTTTCCCGATGTCCTGAATCCAGGATGTACACTTTCTCTTTCTTCTTCATGTGTTGGTTGTTTATTCCTATAGGGAGTCTACAACTGGCTAGGTTGGGGTTAATGCACTTGATTTTGGTGGAAGGTATTAATAAGCCCAAACAAATCCAAAGTCATTTTCCAGTTCACCTTTATATAAAGGTACCTTTTGATCTCCATCTGCTTTATTTCTACATCTATTTCTCAGATGCTTATAAATTCGGATGAGGGAATACAGGGTGTAATTAATGATCACACCTAAAAAAGCCCCATCAAAGTTCAAGCCACAGAGTGAAGTGCTCTAATTTCCACCATAAGGGATTTAAGAGACTACAGGAAGTACAAAATGGCTTAAACAACATGATTCTTTTGAATTCTATATAATGTGTTGAGTAAACTATAATTAAATGACACGCGTAGGTGAAAACAGCTGGTTTGCCTTTGCATAAAGTCTAAAATAGTATTCAGACTTGTGACCAGACTTGTCCCTCCATAAAGAAATAGGTGAGAAGGAAAGGGCGAGCAGGGAGAATTACAGAGTGCATGTAAGTTGGTTACATCTTTGGAATAACAGCAGTGAAAGGAATCCAGTTATTACCAGATGCTTTTAAGGAACTCAGAAAAGAGAGAGGTCAACTGATTTATTAAATATTCAGAGAAAAGACACTAAGACAGAGAAAAACATTAAAGTTGAGAGGGGACTGAACAAACGTACTTCTGTGTAGCAAGACATGCTTCAGAACAGAAATAAACGTTCACCAATTAAAATGTCTTTTGCCAAAAAATAGATAGCTTCTCGCGTTCGGTGGTACTGAGCAGAGAAAAAGCTATTTTAGAGAGAATGATGGGAAGAGATAAGCCTGCAAGCCTTCCAAATAGTAATTTTCAATAGTAAGCATTACTTTTCATCATGAAAAGTAATGAAGCAGTAAAATATGAACCATATCAAAAGGTGTATTTTCAAGAGCTATTTGAGAGAGACTGTTTTCCTAACATGCCTTTCAAACCTCTCAAAATGATGTTGGCAGCTTCCTTATAGACCCTGCTTATCTAGGAGGAAGCGGATTTTTTTCAGGTAATAAGATTTAATCAATTTCTATTATCAGAATTATAATTTCTTTAGCTTGCAACCTGACAAGGGTACAATTTAAGCAATTTAAAGTAGCAAGAACATAGTAAGATGAGTCCTGGATACAAGCATTTCTTTACCTTCCTTTCCACTTCATGTCATAGAAGCATCAACATTTTCCCTTCAACGGGATAGATTTCAAATAAAAATCAAGGCTTGAACACTAAACTATTAATATTCACTGAAGTGGACTTCCCTGGTAGTGCAGTGGTTAAGAATCCACCTTCCAATGAAGGAGACATGGGTTCGAGTCCTGGTCCGGGAAGATCCCACATGCCGCAGAACACCTAAGCCTGTGCGTCCCAACTACTAAGCCTGTGCTCTAGAGCCCGTGAGCCACGACTACTGAGCCAGCAAACCACAACTACTGAAGCCCACGCACCTAGAGCTCGTGCTCTGCAACAAGAGAAACCACCGCAGTGAGAAGCCTGTGCACCACAACAAAGAGTTGCCTCCGCTCGCCACAACTAGAGAAAGCCCGCGTACAGCAACAAAGACCCAATGCAGACATAAATAAATAAATAAATTTATTTATTTTAAAAAAAGAATAAAGAACCCCCCCTTAAAAAAATTCACTGAAGCATAGTAGGATGACACACAAAACAATGGTTTCACTTCAGAAAGAAACTGGACATTCACTGGGGTACAATTATTATAGGTTGGCTGCTTACTAAAATTATTTTCTATTTTAATAAGAAAGCACTTACATTTATTTATCACTGGAAATTGGAAGTTGTATTACACATCTGAATTCTGAGGTTAATCTACACTAATATTCTTATCTCTGGTATGTATAAACAATCAGAATTTTCTTTGAGTATTGTCTATCAGTTGAAGCAAAGAAAGCCAACAGAATTTCATTTAATTAAAGATTACACATTTCCTACATTTGTCTAATGTCACTACATGATTCACTAAGGTAAAATCTATATCCAATTTATAATAACTTTTTTGAGATAAATGGAAATGCTTTGTATCAGTCTGATTCCATTATTAATGGATAGTTCTTTGAAATAGAGAATAAATGAAAAGGCACTGAAATGGAAAATTTCCCTCTCCTCATATAAATTTATTTCACTTTTTATAAATTTAAGCAGTTCGTGATTACACTGGCATTTTGCAATGACAAAACTAAAATTCAACCAAAGGGAAAAAATAAGTTAATATAATTAAGAATTAAATATCTCATTGTGCAACCCAGTAACTGCATTACTATCTCCAACTCTCACATACTTCATACTATCTATAACTAGCCAGTAAATAAAAAGAACACAGTTAGGGTGAACTAATATTTTTGGAATTCCAAAGACCTTTTGAAATACATTGGATACATATAACATAGATACTCATTTCATAATTCCATCTCCAGCTTTTCAAATATTGCCTTGCAAATTTTATAGTGAAAGTGTGTAGGGGAGATTATTCTGACATTTTTGTAATTCATTTAAGAAATATTTATTATTTCTAGTTCCTCTTCTACATTTACTCTCAGAATGTTTATTTGCAAATAATAGAACCCCAGTTTGAATAATCTTTTTTGGAAGACACCAAGGGTTTCATGAAGCAAATGGAAGTGTTGATTAAGTGTGATGGAGCCATGTGTATAAGTCAATGAGCAGGCAGAGAAAGGAGACCTGCAAAGAGAGGAGAAAGCAGGCCTGCATAGAAAAGCAGAGAAATAAATATTCCCTAGCTCTACATATTACAGCTTCAGCAAATAAAGATAAACAGGCTAGAATGACAGTAGGGAACAAATGGTGAATGTAATTCAAGATTATTTTATATAGATTGAATCACGTCAAAAACATTTTAGTAGGGCTTCCCTGGTGGCGCAGTGGTTGAGAGTCCGCCTGCCGTTGCAGGGGACACGGGTTTGTGCCCCAGTCCGGGAAGATCCCACATGCCGCGGAGCGGCTAGGCTCGTGAGCCATGGCCACTGAGCCTGCGCGTCCGGAGCCTGTGCTCCGCCACGGGAGAGGCCACAGCAGTGAGAGGCCCACTTACCGCAAAAAAACAAAACAAAACAAAAACATTTTAGTAGGTAAAAGTGATCAAATATCATTTCATACGGAATAGATATTTTTATAGGTGAAAAATTGATGGGTATTGGTACTTTTATATGTCGCAAAGTCATTTTTTATTCAGCAAGTAATGTGTAAACACTACTACTGAAAAAAAGAGCAACAGGATAAAACAGAGTACAAAGTAAAATAGAAGAGAGTGTGATAATAAAGGGAAAGCTGAAACAACTCTGTTTATTGATTGGCCACTTTGTACCGGGCATTATACCTTATGCTAGGGAACCTCTTAGAAAGCTTTTCCCTTGTAAAAGTTTTTGATTTCTACAGGGCTTTAGAAGATAAAGCAATTAGGTTAGGCCTGATGCCAATATGAACAGCTCAGAACCTACTATTTCATCTTTAGGTTTTAAATCTAAAGTATTTGTTAAAACGGTTTTAAAAAATAGTCAGGGGCTTCCCTGGTGGCGCAGTGGTTGAGAGTCCGCCTGCCGATGCAGGGGACACGGGTTCATGCCCCGGTCCGGGAAGATCCCACATGCCGCGGAGCGGCTGGGCCCGTGAGCCTTGGCCGCTGAGCCTGCGCGTCGGAGCCTGTGCTCCGCAACAGGACAGGCCACAACAGTGAGAGGCCCGCATACCACAAAAAAAAAAAAAAAAAAAAAAAAAATCAGGCCTGGATTCATGCATTATCCCTTCCACTGCTGCATTGTAGGACCCTGGATAAGTCACTAAACTTCTTTTACTTAGATTTCCTCACTTGTAAAATAAAAATACAGGGATACTATGTGCTTCATAGGGTTTCTTTGATGATAAGTTCTATAATAATACAATAAATACAAAACATAAAACACTTAGCACTGTTCTTGGAAGACTAAGCGCTTAATAAATAAACTGGCATGGATATCAGAAAGGTTCTAATCTGGGTTTGGGGTATGGTAGAAGGCACAGACAGAGTGACAATACTTTATATCAGATAGGTGGCTGAGAGAAGTGGAGAATGGAGGGTGGTGCTCGGTTCACAGCAACAGCGGCTGTGCAGAGCCAGCCAGTTAAACCTGGATCCTCATCTCAGTAGGCGATTTGAGATGTTGACCAGAAACTGACTGGAACTCTATCCTACAGAGTGGGGAGACCAGTCTGATGGTAGGAGAGGGATAGGGGTATGTGTGAATTTCCATGCCCAGAAAACACTTGATGTATAATAGGTCCTCATTAAGTACTTTCGGATGGACTGATGATAGATTTTAACAGTTCACAGCAAATAAAATATGGCAGAGACTGCTAATTGTCTCCCCAATATTTACTTTCTCTCTTTTCCTCTTTTTTCATAATAGAATGTCCCCCAGTTTTATCTGGGTCTGTCAAGAGGCATTTCCCAGCCTCAAGTGCAGCTAGGTGTGCCCATATGACTGAGGTCTCACCAGTGGGATAGAAGTAGAAATCACATATGCGTCTTCAGGTCATGGCTTTAAAGGGAACCAGCTTGCTCTTCACTGTGGACATGACTGTAGAACTGATCATGCAGAGGAGGACAACTTAGTGGATGGTGGAGCAACAAGAGAAAAGGAACCTGAATCCCTGATAATCTTGAGGGGCAGAGGCACTGTACTGCCTAAACCATGCACAAGTCCAGGCTTACATGTGAAAGAGAAATACGCCTGTCTTGTTTGTCACTGTTAATTGGTCTTAGTTAAAATAACTGGTTAAATTCCTAACATGTTTCCATCACTCAAGTATGGCCGGAAGTATGAGAGGGTATATATCAAGTTTATTATATCCTAACACCATCTGAGTGGGGCTGAATTGAGTTGAGGGGCTGCTTTCCATATTACTTCAGGAATTTCTTGAACCATTTAAAATGAGCATTTATAACTTAGTAGAAATAGCTGCTATTATAAAATATTAAAAACTATTTTACTATCTCTTGTATATCCTCTCTATACTCTTGTATACTCTCTCTCTCTTCAGTTATACCTCATTTACATTCTCTTATCACTGAAATAATTAGATTAGACACAGAGATGATAGTGAGATTAAAGTAAAAAACTATACATATAAATGAGAAAACTAGAGAAGATATTTTGTTTCTGCAAGGAATTTCATACTTAATTTTGTGGTTAATTTGCTTTTTAAATAATACATAAACATAGATTTCTCCCCTTGATTCTAATAAAACACTGCTATGGAAATTTCCCTTTCAGTGTGAATAGGAGCATTCTACTTTAGTTCATCTGGGAAATAGCTGAAAAATAAAGTTTGCATCATTGAGATTTGATTTTGCCAGACCATAATATTAACTTTTTGAAAAGTCTTATTTAAGGTTCTAAATGTCAGAGGGGTAGTTGTACAAAATATATGTCAATTTATTGATTTATGTCAATTTTTATTGACATAAATTTTATCTAATTTATGTCAATTTTTCTATTTCTTTAAATAAGAAACATTTTATTCAAGGTTCTGCTTCCAAGTTTAAAGCTGAAGCCATGGCTTCAATCTTATTCCTTAAATCAGAAAAAGAGAGTAAAGGAAGAAATTAAAGTTGAAGGAAAATGAAAATTACAGTTACTGTAACTTTTTCTTTCCTCACTGATGACAAAATCACAACCTATTTTTATAAGTCCACTGATAACCATAATTATTGTCGCTTTGGAGAAAACTACTATGTGAAGAGAAGAAACATAAGCGAACACTCATTGGACACTGTTTTAATGATATTGTATGTGAAAAATAAATGGGAATGGATTTTCATGCAACTGAGTAATCAGCAACCTGAAATTTAAGGAAAATTGAGTTTTTATTTATTATAATTTTTTATACCCATGACTGTGGTTCTCTTACCTTTGATATCTTCATAAGAATCATATGATTTTCTTTTTGGAATCACTACAAAGTCTGTCAGATCTAAGATAGGATTTTGTCCCCAAAAATCTCCATCCAATGTGACTTCCACCTCCTCTTCTACCCACTTCCTGGACTGACATTTTATGACAACTACAGGAGAGAAATACTTTCAGTTAATTTGACTATTGGGTTATATGATTGTTCTTGAGATAGAAAAAATGAATTATGTTATGAAAAATAAAAGTTCCTTTGGCATACTTTGACACGTCATTGCATCTGGTATTAACACACATACACTCATCCAGTATCAACATACATTGACATTTTGGAAGCAACATGAATATTAAATAATATGTAAAAATAGCATGACAAGAGATAAATCTAGAAGATACACACCAAAGTATAGAAGATTACATTAGGATGTAGAAATGTGATTCAGGGACTGGATTTTTCAGCTAGCTGTATACTCATTGTGGTAAATACCAAACTTTACTTACATAAAAATACTACAGCAAATACCTTCAAATAATTAAAAAAATAAGTTTATTTTATAATAACACTTATAAAATATATTTTATTAAAGTATCTCCTAAACCAAAAATATTAGTTTATTTACATGCACCTTAAAATTCACTTAAATTAAGTAAAATATTTTGATTTCCATTTGTGAATTGCTTTTAAATTTACAAAATACACTATTTAGTAATTAAAAATTGTAACGAATTATTTAAAGTTAATATTAAAATGTTATTACATATTAATTTAGCATACAGCACTAAAACATTAAATATATAACTTTACATATTTCTATATATATATAATTCCAACATTTTCTTATATAAAGTGCAGAAGTTGTTAATGATCTTGTGAGCAACCAAAATATTATGTCTATATCAACTACTAATTATATAAAGGAATATTAATATATTGGCATTAGCTGTATAATATTATGGGGCCATGTATGCTAGAGTCCATATTTAAGAATATTATTTCTCCAAAATATATTAACTGTTATATTTTTATCAGTTCAGATGCACATAGGACATAAATTGAATATGAGATAAAAAGGGAGTCATAATACTAAAAAAGCTTTGAAATGGATTACACTATGCTTTCGTGGCATCAATAATATTGATAATATGTTCATCTGAACAGCAAGATTGGATAATGTCCTCAGATTTATGTGTTTTCACAGTATAGACCACATTTATAGTAAAGAAATGTTTAAAATAAATTTATTTTAATTTTTAAATTTACAGGTTAATACTGAACATTTTGGACTTAGAATATGTGAAATGTACAACAAGGGTACAAAGTTAGATGTAAATTAAGTGGGTTGAAATGGCTGAGGAAAATGTACAAGCTTTTCTGGTTATAATTAGCTTCAGTCCTAAAGCATTAAATTGGAAATTAGTGTGATCAAAGTTACAATTAGTATCATGTCATTGGTCTTGTCCTGTAAGTCCTTAGGAAATTACTGCCCTAGCAATGCCAGGATTACTAAACCACAATGGATTCACATTCCATTGTCTTTACACTGTGATAGGGAGTACAGTCCTTTTCTAATTATCTACCCCCAAAGGACAGGAGAAAAAGTGGTTCACAGAGCAACAAAAGTACCCTGGGCTTGAGAATAACCTGGGTTATAGATACATAGAAAAAAAAAGAAACAACAAACATTGATGGTGACACAGTTGAGCAGGGAAAGCAATGGGTTATTTCTGATGTGCTCTTAAGAATGAAGAATGGACTGTACTGAAAGTAAATAATATTTACGTATAAAATCATACCCATCTGTTTCTCAAGGGCATTTGTAGAGAAAAAGAATTACTAGAATAGGTTTTAGACTTTTGGTAAAATGATTTAATAACTAGTACACAGTCTGTTCAGAACACAGTTGTTACTACTTGGTTGTGCTAATGTAACACAGGCTATTTACAGAACTCACATTTACTTTAAAAATCTAATAATTATGAAAAGAAGTGACTTGATAGAAAATTTCTATGTTTCTGGAGCATATTTAACCTTTGAAGAAAACTGTGCAAGAAATTTGTATTTTCTCATAGGTTTTATTTTAGACTTTAAAAAATCTGCTTTAAGTCTTTAATCTGGGAAAAAAACAAGCAGTGTCTGGGGTAGACATGAGCAACACTGCTGTTAGAATCCCAACAGAGTAATGTCTAGGCTGTATTACATCACTTTGATCAGAAGACTATTATAAATTTTAAACTGTTCGGCTCTTTGGAAAGTATAAAAACAACTATGTTTTGAAGGAAATAAAAAAAAAGCATTTTGACATGTTTTTGAAGCATTCTGAAGATAATTTAGTATATATGAAATATTTATGTGTTGATAATTTTTTGTTGTTGATAATTTTTTAACTCAAGAGTAAAAATATTTCAAGTAAAACAAATGACATTTATTGTCAAAGGTACTGTTAGTTATGTGGATTTTCACTCCAGTTAAAATTAAACTACACAAGGAAATATATAATCTTGGCCTTCCTTTATAACCAGTGTCTCTGGGGAAATGCTGTTATTCACAAGCAAAACTGACTATTTTCTCTTCTAAGTGTGGTGACATAATTTGTATCAGTAAAGACTAGCTCTTTTTCACTAGCAAAGATTGGTATTGGAGGGAGAAGAAAAATTCAAAATTTCAAGACTTCTTTTAGCTTATCTGTGTTGCTCAAGGTGGAGATCAAAAATAGATATCCCTTTGCTGTGCAATTCAGTGATTCTTAGTTATGAAAAACTATGCCTAGAGCCTGGTAAGAGGCTGGGATACTAAATTTCACCTTATGGTTATCTAAGAGGAGTTGTGATTCTTACGCTGACCCTGGGAACAAAACGGGAAAATAAAAGTATGCAGAAGAAGTGAGAAGAGTGTTGGGGAAAGAGAACATACAGAAACTTGAGAGAAGCCTGGAGTATGTGGAGGAAAAAAAGGGTCATTGAGGGAAAAAAAGGCATTTTAAGAGTAGGGATTTTACGTTGCATGTGTGGTGGCCAAGCCCACCTCCCTAAAATCTGTAGTACATTCTGACTGGTTTTTGGAGAACACCATAAAAGTTTTGTATCTGGGACAACTAATAGAGGAATCATTGCCCCCATGAGTTACACAGAAGCTGGAATATGGTGATTAAATGTGATCCAAGAACCCCAGTACCCAGGAATCTTACAGATCTAGCACAGGGCTCTGAGCATATCAAAGAATATGAAATAAAGGGGTCTGAATTTAATGTTATTTCAATCTTAGTTGATTTGTAGGTTTTACCAACAAGGAAGACAACAGGAAATGGTATGGTTTTGTGGAAAGATCATTGGACTTATTGTTAAGAGACAAGATTCAGTCCTAGCATTTCCACCAATAGGGCTAGGTCACTTTACAACCTACTTTCTCTGGACCTGGATTTTCTTACTTGTACAAAGAAGAGATGGGATTAGAAGGCCTCTAAGATACCTAAAATCCTGGTGTTCTCTGACTCTAAGATATACCTACCTTGGGGGAATTTAGGATGTGGTGCCTGTGGGAATCCAAGAATAGGGTATATCCAGCATATTCCTGGGATTTCTTCACTGTCTATCCCCAAAGCTCTAATTAGAAATTAAATTATTAAGAGTGAACAAAAGCATAAACACTTTCAATATTAGCATGAAATGACATATTTTTTAGTAACCTAATGGTGTTTTAGCAAAGCTTGTGAATTTAAACTTTGGCAGAGAAAAACTAAGTATGAAATACAAAACATTTTCTGCAAATGTTGATTTTATAACCATTTCAAACCAAACCCTGGTAAACTGTCACAAAGAAAAATGTAATACAACCATTGTAAGATGCAAGTTAAAACTGAAGAACTTTTTTCTCTACATTCAAAGGTTAGTACAGCAGTTGGCCCTCCATATCTGTGGGTTCCGAATCCAGATTCAACCAACTGTGAAATTAAAATATTAAAAAAAAAAAAAAAGAAATTCCAGAAAGTTCCAAAAAGCAAAACTTGTATTTACATAGCATTTACATTATATTAGGAATTATAAGTAATGTAGAGGTGATTTAAAGTATATGGGAGGATGTGCATAGGTTATATGCAAATACTATGCCATTTTATATAATGGACTTGAGCAACCATGGATATTGGTATCTGCAGGGGTCCTGGAATCGATACCCCATGGATTCTGAGGGATGACTGTATTGGTATTTACTGATGTGACTAAACTGATTAATCAGAAGTAATACAGTTTCCATATTATGTTCTAAACTGGATGGGCAAAGCACAAAACACAAAAAATACCATTAAGTACAGGACTTCAGAAAGTTATCAGTAATTTACTTTTGGAGGCTACCAGTTAAAAGAAAAAGGGCATTTGTAAAATTATTCTACGTCCATCATACACCATCAGGAGAAAAGCAATACTAGAAAATGATTCTGGTCGTTGTTGAAAACAGGCTTTTCTTATGAAAAATGGAACATAAGACACGACAGGCAGGACCAGCTTCATGGGCATGTGACGTATGCAAGAACTCCACACTTGGAATTGCTCATGTTTGTTTAATGTCTTGAAATTCTTAATACTTTTTGAACAAGGGCCTCCTCATTTTCATTTTACCCAGATCACGTCGGCAGTCTTGATTGCAGGAGTGGTAAAAAGCATGGGAGAATGGACTCTGAGCCCACAGGAAAGAATTTTCTGAATGTGAAGAAGAAATATGCACATATAGGACAAAGTAAGAATTTCTTTTTAATTAATAAAGTTTCTAGACAAGTATTTAATTAAAATTATAAAAGCAGAGAAAACATTTAAATTTTGCATCATCACTGGAATCTGCTTAAATTTCAGCGAAGCAAAGAGGGGACAAGTAACCTGCATTCTGGCAACGACAGCACACCCTAGTCATGGCAGTATCTCATCAGGACGTCATATACCTGGCACAGTGCCATCACTTGGTGAACACGAGCATCAGAAGTCCTATGCTTTGCCCAGACAAGCTGTTCCAGGTTGTTCTCTAGATACAGACTCAAAAAGGAGTCCCTTTGCATGTATCTGACTATGATTCACTGATACGATACTTAGATTGACTTGTTCCTCACTCTGAACTTCAAATCAGCAACGATATATACAACCCCATATATCAAATATATTTTCCCCCTCTGACCATGTAAATTTGAACACTTCATGAACTTCACATTGCATAACATATAAAAGAAACCGATCATATCAATGCCAGTCAAAATGAAATCATGTTCCTTCAATGTGCTATGTAAATGTTACCTTTTCACCTCTGTGTGCAATTCTTTAAAATTGTCAACAGGCCACCTTTCTCCACTTGCCTTCTTCATTTGAACAATGACCATTGTTTTTTGTAATTTCATAACCTGGGGCACAAATAACACCTGGATATCTACAGTCCCTTTAGGAGGCAATGCAATTCCTGTAAAAAAGAAAAACACACACACAAAAATAAGTTTTAATGTGGTAAACGTTTTTAGAATATAATTTTAACCACAGAAAGTAACCTCTCCTTACTGATGACCTAAACTTTTTAAAATCACTCCTGAACAAAAAATACATTATGCTAAATTATAAGTGCACTTCACTGGCTTCACTAATTTTCCTCAAATGTCACCAAAATTCTTTAAAAAACACATTTTATCCTGAGCCAAGGAGGTTCTCCTGAAGAGGCTGGAAGAATTGAAGAAATGTTCATAGTGATGGCTTGAGTTTCCCAGAGTGATTAAAAAAACCCCATAAAACCCATGGATCTTTTCAAGTCTTACCACATTTTGCATAAGGCAAAGTACAGCAATTTCTGACCCTTTCATTTCTTTGCATATTTTTGTTCTAGACCATAACAGCTCCATGTTTCTGCTTGGAGCCCCAGAACTGCTACCAGTAAACTGTTCATTTCTTTAACTGATTCACGAAGGAAGCCAAAGCTTATTTGTGAAAGAAAGGGGCATCCACTTCAAGTTGTAAAAATCAGAAGACAGAAAAACAGACAGCAATTTCTTGTGTTCTAGTGAATTCGAATTTTTCAACCTTTGCTTTGAATAAGTACCACCTGCGAAAAACTTGTTAGACATGGAGCTTGCTAAGGCCCAACTACAGAGATTCTGATTTGTTCAGTCTGGGCTGGGACCTCAAAGCTGCGTACTTAAGTAGCAGCTCATGAGATCCAGAAGCAGGTGATCATGAGACCATACTTAGAAAAAAACCCTCTATCTACTGGACGAGTAGTGAGCTTCTAGCCATTTGTAACAGTGAAGATTTCCAAGTGATCGGTGTCTTCCTTTATTTTGAAGAGTAACACTCTTTACAAGAAAATGGGATTACTGACTATATTTTAAAAATTCTTTGTTATAAGATTGATGATATTCAAAGTCATTTTGTCTCAGATGAGAATACTGTACTAAACTATTAAGAACATCAAGAAAGAAAATAGAAAATGGCCCCTCTGCAAAATATCCCAACTCAAAATTCTTATAAATTTTCAAATTTTAAAGTTTATTCCTTCAGGAAATGAAAATTTTCTAAGGTGTACTGTCATACTTAACAATAACTAGTAATTAATATGATTACGAGTTAATATTTATTCACTACTGATTCTATGCCAGGCTCTGTGCTAAGTATTTTTCACACAATTATCTCATTTCATTCTCAGAAAATCGCCATAAACAAGTGTTATTATGTTTCTCATTTTAGAGATGGAGATACTGAGACAATTTGGTTAAACAACTTGCCCAACGTCCCAATGAAAGATCATGTTGTTTACTAAGATATCTGAAAAATTTCTATCTTCAATTTTGCCTTTATGAGTTCTGTATTTTCAACGAATCACTGCATTCAAATAAGTAAAAACAGCAAGAGCCAGAATAAAATAGGATAAAGAGCTGGAATATGATAAAAAAAAAAGCAGAGCTGAGTCAAATAAACCATACATTGCATCTCCAAGGAAAAGTTTAGAAATGATCATTTACCCTTACAAAAGTATATTACCACTAAAAATAGATTATATTATAACTAAAAATAAACCCAGACATTTAGATGGTGTAAGGAGTCAAGACAAAGATACAAAAGGGTACTTCATTGCTAACATCATGCTTTCTTATAATATTTGAAATGAAAGATAATGCTATAACCAATAAGCTCATTTAATTAAAAATCTAGCAGGCTATTTGTGGCTGTAACTTTTTACCAGTCTACAAATAGAACTATAGTTCCCTATTGAATTCACCATACATTTCTTTAACTACTATTACATGCTTAAATAGTAAGTCACTGCAATGTTAATAAACTTCCAAGAAATCACTGAAACTTAGCAATGAAAAGAACTTTGAGAATTTATCAAATTCATTTCATGTCTCACAAATATTTTATATTTTCTGTGGTTTTCCCATCGTCCTTTGCAACACTTTGAGTAGAGACAGAAAAGTCGTCCACACTTCTATCTTATAAAGAATCTAACCTATGTTTTCTTCTAATATCTATATATTTTCATCCTTATAGTTAAATACTCAATCCACTTGTAATTTATCCATATGTAAGGAATGAAGAATGTATCCAATGTTGTTGATTTTCTATATGAGACTAATTATCCAAAAACCACTTATTTAAAAGTTCAATGATTTGAAATGCCACCTACACGGCATTTCCTTATATATTTTGGTCTTTTTCTGGAGTCCCTAGATTCCTCTTCATGTGTAAGTACCACACTGTTTTAATTATAGATGCTTTATTTTCTACTAGAACTGTCTCCTCCCCTAGCTCATTTTTTTAAAAGAATTTTTCTAAATTTGGAATGAACAGTTAGCTCCAAGAAGGGGATGGCCTGGCAAATAGTTCTTTTAATGGGATTGCCCCACATTTACGCTTTAGGGATCACTGACATTTTTGTCCATTCACGATCTATTCAAGAGCAAGGATATGGCCTTTATTTTTCTCACTTGAGCATTATATTAGGTGCTTCCAGGTTCTTGGAATAGGTTTTCAGCCAGTGTTAGTGTTCAGTGTTGCTGGAGGCTCATTTCAGCATCTTCATATGTGTTTAGCAGGAAGCTGGGAGAAACCACATCAGTTGTTTCTATCTTCTGACTGGGAAATGTAGCTAGTGTGATGATTACTAAATCTATTAGGTTAAACAATCTAGTAAAACATATTCTAAACTCAAAACATTTTCTAAGCTTATCTTTTTCTGTTTTACTCCATTTCCATATAGTAACTACACAAAGTAACTACAGATGTATTTACTTTTTTCTATTACAGTTACCATTCGGGGATTCAAAATGCTAATAAGTATCTAGGGGGAAATATGCACATTTTATTTTACATAATTGATTTTAGGTACTTATATAGTTTATGAGAGAAGTATACATTATTTATATAATTTTGAGACCTGATAATACGTCATATTTAGCATCTGAGAAATATTAAAAAGAGTGGCATTCAATGTATTATTATTATTGTTATTTTGCTTTTGAAATCTGCTATGGCCTAGCTGCACTTAATATTCAAATTTTATTCAGTGTATTCTAATACTGCTATTTTGACTGCTCTTTTGATCAAATGTAATAGAAATATTTATGCACTGATCTCCAATTTGAAATATAGAAATTGTACAATACTTTAATGGAATGAGGTTACTTGCCTTCTTAGAAGAAAATCTTCTCAAGAGCATAAAGTGAGCATAATACTCATTTTAGTAATGAAAATATTTCATTTGGAGAGATTAATTTTTAATCACTTTAGTGGTATTACACTACTGCTCCCCACAGCATAATTTCTAATATTTAGCATGGAATTAGAAATAGCCCATGTCAGGAAATCAAAGAGATACTTAAACATTCTAGCTCCCTAAGTGATGCTATTATTTTTGTTATAGTGGTTTCTTTAATTAATTTATTTATACTTTTGTCAAATGTCTATTTGTTTGTTTTAACTGAAGTACAGTTGATTTACAATATTGTGTTTCAGGTGTATACCAAAGTGATTCAGTTATACGTATATATGTGTATATATCTATATTCTTTTCTTTGATTCTATCCCATTAGTTTATTACAACATATTGATCATAGTTCCCTGTATTATACAGTAGGACCTTGTTGTTTATCTGTTTAATATATGGTAGTGTGCATCTGTTAATCCCCTACTCCCAATTTATCCCTCCTCCATCTTCCCCTTGGTAACCATAAGTTTGTTTTCTATGTCTGTGAGTGTCTTTCTGTTTTGTAAATAAGTTCATTTGTACTATTTTTTTTAGATTCCACATATAAGTGATATCATATAATATCTGTCCTTCTCTGTCTGACTTACTTCACTTAGTACGAGAATCTTTAGGTCCATCCATGTTGCTGCTATAGTGGTTTATCTTAAATAAGAAAGCAAGCTTTTATTTCTAAAACATCAAGTCATCAAGAATGTGACTTTTCATCAACCACTTTCACACATGAAATGTGTGCACTTTCTACTTGAATACTTTATATTTTCAATAACTGATTTAATAATCTTTAAATTATCACTAAAAAATAGAACAGAATTGTTAATGTGGTAGTTTGGAGAAGAGTCCTTTCATTGGTTCTTTAGAGATATTATAGGCTGAATTATGCCCCCCTCCCCAACTCATATGTTGAAGTTCTAATTGCCAGTGTCTCAAAAGTGACTGTATTTGAAGTTGGGGACCTTTAAAGAGGTGGTTAAGTTAAAATAAGACTGTTAAGGTAGGCTCTAATCCAGTCTGACTGGTGTCCTTATAAAAAAAGGAAATTGTGACACCAAGACAGACACCAAGGATGCCCACATACAAAGGAAAGACCATGTGAGGGCACAGTGAGAAGGCAGCCAGCTACAAGCCCAATAGAGACACCTTAGAAGAAATCAAATATCTTGGTCCCTTGATTTTGAACTTCCAGCCCCCAGAACTGTGAAAAAATAAATTTATTTTGTTTAATCCACCCAGACTGGTATTTTATTATTGCAGCCCTAGCAAACTGATACATGAAATTATCTTTCCTTCTATGTTATCTCAGAGGCTGAGGCATGGGATGCCACTGAACTTGCTTAGAGACTTTCTAATTCCAGGCTCTCAAAACAGGACAGATAGAGAAATTTGACTCTGACTGCCATTTGGCTGCTATGATCATGGAAAAGCTAGGGATGAAGCAGTATTCCCATCCAACCTGTATCTTGCTGACTGAGGTGCATGTATTGAATGGAAGCATCTATTGAAGAACAAAAAGGGCATTTCAGGGATGGAATTTTCTTCATGAAGGATTAGAGACTGCTGCTGCTTTACTCCTCCATCTTTTATAGAGCGAGCTAATGTCTGAGATTTAATAAAGAACTTGTCCAAAGAAGACACCATTAAAAGGACTAGTGTACAAAAAGTGAGCACTAAGTAGAAGGTCACATTTACTCGTATAGGTCATTGGGGAATAGATACAAATCCATGCTTCTTAGAAAAAAATGTTCAGTTTGAGACATATAATGCTTTTAAAGTAGATATTTGGGATTATTCAACACAAATATGATTGCTAAGGTAAGTTTTACATCATGAACTAAGCACCTGTAAGTTAAAGTTTTATGTTTGCTTTTTTAAAAATCTAAGAATACATTAGCAAAAAATAAACAAATAAAACTTAAAGGAAATACTGATTCCAATGTAAACATTCCACTGCTGGGTCAAAAATGAGTGAAAAGTCCACTATCAGAGCCTCCTGACCAGAGACACAGTAAAGGACAGAGTTTTCTGTTATTGAAGGCCTTCAAGCACATGCTAATAACCACTGACAGTGATGACCAAGAGAAGGGTTTTGAGCTTTACATTAATATTTAGAATATCTTAATGTGCCTTCCAGTCTTAATATTCTATGGTAACATTTTTCCTTATAAATAGAAAAGATAACTAAGGTTTTAAAAATTAATGTCAGGAAATTGAATATTTTCTTGGAAAGTAATTTTAATTTCAATTAAAATAATATCCCTTATTGATCAATTACCATATCTTCCTTGTTCTCTGCACTGCTAAGTTGTGTGTGTGTGTATGTAAAATCTCTCTCTTCACCTGCAGGAATACTCTATGATATAATGTCAAGCATTTGAGATTTACAAATTTAAATCTATGCTCTGATATTCATTAGTTCTGGGAAACTGGGAAAGTTATTTAAATTTCTAAGTGAGATTTTCCTCATATGAAAAAGGAAGCATATATACACATATATATATATATATATATATATGAATATAATATACATACCAAGATTTTGCTATGGCAAAGGTACTATTTCAGATCCATCCAGATAATTCCATTTTGTACAGTATACATCGATTGTACACTGTTTTATTCTTTCACTTATTCATTCAGAAAATACTCTGTGCCATGCATTGTAATAAGGGATAAAATAGTGAAGAAAATAAATTCCTTGCTTTTCTGGATCATGCATTCCAGAATGTGTTGGGGGTGAGAAGTCAAACAATAAATAAAATGTATTATATGTATGGTGTTGTTAAGTAAAACAATAAAGAGTTAGAGAGTGATGTGGATGTTAATATAGGGTGGTCCAGGAAGGCCTCTCTGATAGGTGTCATTTGAGCAAAGCACCTAAGGAAGTCTGAGAAGCCTTGTAGACATCCATGGGGGGAATACCAAGATAGCAGGTGGCTATATGTGTCTGAATTTAAGGGGAAATTGAGGCTGGGGCTATCAATTTAAAAGTTGTTTGAATTCACTTGTGACTGAATGAGAGCTCATCAGGAACAAGTATGGACAGAAATGAAAAGAGAAGACAGCACCTTGGGCCTCTGGGAATTCAGGGGATAGGAACAGGGGAGAAAATGCAAAAAAGACTGAGGAGGCCTTACTAGAGAGATAGAAGGAGAATCAAGGGAGAATTGAATCCTGGAGGCCAATTGTTTCCAAAATGGTGAGAGATCAACTGTATCAAGTAGAGCTCATGAACAAGATGAGGATGCACATAGACGATTAGATCTGGCAGTGTTATGTTACTGATGAACTTCAAAAGAGCAGAATCGGGCTTCCCTGGTGGCGCAGTGGTTGAGAGTCCGCCTGCTGATGCAGGGGACATGGGTTCGTGCCCTGGTCCGGGAAGGTCCCACATGCCGCGGAGCGGCTGGGCCCGTGAGCCATGGCAGCTGAGCCTGCACGTCCGGAGCCTGTGCTCCGCAACGGGAGAGGCCACAACAGTGAGAGGTCCGTGTACCACAAAAAAAAAAAAAAAAAAAAAAAAAAAAAGCAGAATCATCTGTAGACTGATGGGGAATAAAGTAAGATTAGCTTTTGCAATAACTTATAAGGGAAAATAATCTGAAAAAGAATCTATCTATCCATATCTATATCTATATATCTGAATCACTTTGCTGTACACCTGAAACTAACACAACATTGTAAATCAACTGTACCTCAATAAAAAAAAAAAAAAGAAAAAAAGGATAATGTATAAGAAATGAGGGCCATAAGTATAGACAACCTTTCAAGTTGTTTTGCCATAAAGAGGGATCAGAGAAATGGGATAGTACCTGGCAGGGATAAGGGGTAAAGAGATGCATGTCTTTTAACATTAAGAGGTATTATTGCATGCTTGCTATGTTGATAGGCATAATCCCACAAGAATTATTACACAGAAGACAGAGGAAAGAGCTGGAGAGCTCCACATAGTTGAGTAGGCGTGGGATTCAGTGAACAGGTAGAGGGCTGGCCATAAGAACACAAAGAGCTTTTCCAATGTAATGGGAGGAGAGGCAAGGCACATGGATGAAAATAAAATCAGGCTGGTCGAGCTAATGGAAGAACCAGACAATTAGATTCTGATTTGACTTTATATTCTTAATGAAATAGGAAGAAAGAATATCAGATGAGAGAAGGGGAGGAAATGCTGAATGTCAGTAGTAGTCATCAGGTTTCAATTCATTGCAGGCAATTTTACTAAAGGAAAAGAATGTGTCATCAAAAGTTCATCATTCACTCACAGTTTTATTTCTCTATCTCCTTTCTATCTATCCATCTCTACATCCATCAACCACTTTACCTATTGTAAAAGCCCCAAATTCTCTAAATCCTAAGAAGACATTAGTCCTCTCTCTGTTAGAATACTTATCTGTATTTCTGAAGCTAAGAAAATTGTATAAAATGACAGAAAAGAGAAATGGTACTGTAAGCCTTGGGTTCCATTTTACAAGCCCAGACCATATAAAATATTTTAATTAGTTCGATTTTCATTCTCTTCATAGAAATATTCTAGTGGTAGAAGTAGGTCTAAATTTCAGGTTATAGAGATTTTTCTGAAGGGCAGGCATCCAGGCATCTTTGCATAACAAAAGCTATAGCTTTGTGTTTTACAATAAAATCAGCAGCTTCACTGACTAGCTTAGAAATCTGCTTGCTTTATGCTAAAAATCATAATTACAAATCTGTCTGATTGGAACCTGAGCTCATTTGTGTGGAAAATTGGTCATCTGACATAATAGGAAGGGAAATTTTATAAAAAACATGAAATTATGCTCAGCTGTCAACATAATTTAATCAACATTCATGACAATTATCTGGAGACCTGGGTATGCTTTACGTCAGGCAGCAGCACACATTAAATGCCACTAAACACTGAATTCTTGAAGACATTTTCCAATTCACAAGTAGCAACGTTTAAATTGAAAAAACATTTTTTTCTGCATAAAATATTTTTATTATTCATTGCCAAACTGCATGATATATGTTAACTAAAATGAACATGAGTCTTGGGAGCATGTGTGCAAGGGTTGGGTGGAGACTGTTAAGAATTATATACCTGATTTTCCTTTGCAAATTCGGTCACATTCAATCTGTTCAATGTATCATATATTAAGTTTATTTTACAACGCTAAAGTTAAATATCAGGACTAAACTATACATTAGTCAGTGATGTATTAATTAAGACTTCTGAGTAGAACTACATAATGTGTATATTCCTTTAAATTTTACAAATTACTGCTTCATTTTATTCTCCTGCATATCCTTGGTAATTGGTGTATAACAGTCTCCATAAATGTTTCTTGAATAAATATAAGAAAAAAATAAAATAAAAAATAAAATAAAATCAACATGAGACATAGCAATTATCTCTCATAAGGAAAAAAAATACGTCTCTTTTCTAAATGCTTATTTAGCTCTAATTATTAATAATCACATAAATTATGTATATTTTATCTTTTAAAAAGTAGATATTATAGATACCAAACATAGTGTATATCATTATCCTTCTGATTATTCTCTCTTATTATAATATGATATAATCCTTATCCATTATAAAAACATTTGAGATAATTATAAACATGCAGTTGTAAGAAATGAAAGTATGCTTTACTCAGTTATCTCCCATGGTAACATCTCGTAAAGCTATAATGCAATACAAAATCCAGAATGTTTACATTGAAATAGTGAAGATATAGAAGTTTCATCACCACAAGTATCCCTCTGGTTGACCTTTTACAGACATCCCTGCCTCCCCCACTACTCTAACCCTGAATACTACTATTCTCCATTTCTGTAATTTTGTCACATCAAGAATACTCTATGAATGGAATCATACAGTATATAAATCTGAGGGACTGGCTTTTTCACTCAGAATAATACCCTGGATATTCAATCAAGTTGTTGTACTTATCAATGCTTTGTTCGTTTCTATTGCTGAATACTACACAGCGGTATAGATATAACACCGTTTGTTTAACCATTCACACTTTGAAGGGCATCTAGGTTGTTTTCAGATTTTGGCTATTACAAATAAATCTGCTATGAACATTCATGCACATATTTTTGTATGACATAAATTTTTACTTTTCTGGGATAAATTCCCATGAGTGTAATTGTTGGATGGTAGGGTAATTGCATGTTTACTTTGATAAGAAACAACCAGTTTTCCAGAATGGCTATACCCTTTTACATTCCCACCAGCAATGTATGAGTGATCCAGTTTCTCTACATCTTTCCTAATACTTGATGTCACTATTTTTTATTTTAGCCATTCTGATAGGTTTGTAGTGAAAACTCCTTGTGTTTTTATTTTGCATTTCTCTAAAGATTAATGATGTTGAACATCTCTTCATGTGCTTATTAACGATCAGTATATTTTCAGTATAGGTGAAATGCCTATTCATATTCTTTGCCCATTTTCCAAAAATTGTATTATTAGTGAGTTTTCAGTATGTTTTAAATATTCTAGATACTAACCCTTTGTCACATATGTGGTTTGCAAACATTTTCTCCCAGTTTATAGCTTTCCACTTTATCGTCTTCTCATGGGCTTTTACGGAGAAAAATATTTTAGTTTGATGTCCAATTTATTAATTTTTCCTCTTATGGAATTTTTTATTGGTTAAAAGCAAGAACTATTTGCTTAGCATTGTGTCAATTTTTGCATAAAGTCTGAGCATCCTGGCTGGAATTGCATTAAACCTATAAATCAAGTGGGATAGAACTGACATCTTTACTGTATTGAGTCTTCCAATTCATGAATAGAGTGGATCTCTCTATTTATTTAAATGTCATTTGATTTTGTCATTTTCAGCATACAAGTCCTGAACATGCTCTGTTAGATTTACTTCTAAGTAATTTATTTATTTGGAGAGATAACAAACAATATTAGATTTTAACTTTCAGTTTCCATATTTTCGTTGGTAATATATATAAATACGATTGATTCTTTGTGTGTCGTTCTTATTTACCATGACCTTGCTGAATTCACTTAATACTTCTACAAGCTTTTTTTTTTTTTTTTTTTTAAGATTCCTTGTGATTTTCTGGTAGATAATCATGTGATATGAAGATAAGGACAGTTCATTTCTTTCTTTCATTCTATTTGCCTTTCATTTTCTTTACTTGCCTTATTGCACTGGCTGGGACTTCCAACAGCATGATAAATGCTGAGAGTGACATCCTTGTGTTGCTCCCTATTTTAGAGAGAAAGTATTCAATGTTTCATAACTGAAGGTGACACTATATTTTCTATACTGAATGACCTGTGATTTTTTTCCTTTATTCTTTTTAAGAGAGTAGATTACATTAATGAAATTTCAAATGCTCAACCAGCCTTTACATTTGGAATAAATGCCATCTGTTCATGGGTATATTTTTTTGTTATATATTTTGATGGGTTCATTTTATTAATATTTGTTGAAGATTTTTGTGTCTAATTTCAGGAACAGTATTAGTCTGTAGCTTTCTTTAATTGTGATGTGTTTCTAGTTTTTGTATCAGGGTAATGCTGTCCTCATAGAATAAGTTGGAAGGTGTTTTCTCACCTTCTCCATCTTGGAATAATTTGAGAAAGATTGGTGTTAATTCTTTTTTACATGTTTGGTAGAATTTGCCAGTGAGGCCATTTGGGCCTAAAGATTTCGCCTTGGAAGTTTCCCAATTATTAATTTAATTTCTTTAATAGATGACTACTCATATGATCTATTTCATCTTTGGTGGATTTTGGTAGTTTGGAATTTACGAGAAATGGATCAATTTCTCCTAAGTTGTTGAATTTATGTGTTTATAGTTGTTCATAATACTGCCTTATTTTTCTAATGTCTTAGGTTATCTGTAGTGATGTTGCCATGGGTTACTTGAACATATTTTAGGATTTTAACTGATTTACAGTGTTTTTGAGTCTATCACTTCATACAATTTTCTTAGTTGTTTAAAATGGTAATTCAATATACATACGCAACTTACTGCTTTCCATAGGTATCAATGTTTAATTTGAATGAAATGTATCAATATGTACCTTATGTTTTAAAATGCACTCAGGATTTGTTTTAATCAGGTATGGTGAGACATACAGACACAGAAATGACTGTCATGAAGAAAGAAGTTTTATACTCACATATCCCTAGGAACGGGAGGCATAGCATGCCATGCAGGGACACATGGGGAATCATCAAAATTAGTCATGGGGTGAGGGAATGGCCAAGAGCTTTTACTGTGGTTTTCATGGGAAGGCTAAGCAGGTTTAGGATAGAGGGTATTTTCCTTACGATACATCACAAATTCTAGAAGATGGTGTGGTAAAGTTTTAGGATTTAGAAAGGAGTGAAAGTTGTGGTAAAAAAAAGAAAGTGGATGTACACTGCCACTGGGGATATGAATGTTGAGAATGAGGGATGACCTGGAAGAACAGGTGCTCATATGGTAACAGATACAAAGAAGGATAAATACATACTTATATACTTCCTGATGAAAGAAAGATAGATGGTGGTGGTAAGATCTCACACTCGCACTATGGGGATGAGACTTTAGAGATGGAAAAGAACGGATAACTTAGCAAATATACATTACATATAAGGATTTTCTAATGGCTTGAAAATAATCCATCAATTATTCAACATTCTCTAACTACCTAAACATAGGCATATACTTTGCTATATGTAAGCTTAGCATTCTTAAAACTCAGGTCTCATAAATAACAAACTAATGCCAAATGCTGAATTTGCTAACATACTCATGAATTGAGTGCTTGTCTGCAAGACAAATGTCTCAGCGTCTGCATTTTCCTCCTATTAGTTTCTTCCTGATAAGAAGTTTTGATAAAGATTACGGTACCATTTATATTTGATAATAAGATAAATAACACTCAAAGTTGGCATCTTCTGCTGTTATCGAGGGGATAGGGATTTCAGAACATGCCCACTTGCTACAGGAAAAGAAATCAATTAGAGCTACAAGAATTCAGGAAGAATACAAGTGGCAAAAGGTAATGAATGGTTGTGCCTAGTCAAATTGGGGAAATTCTAGAATGGATATTTTCCTAAAATGCATTCACCATATTTCTTTTATGAGTTAACTGAAAAAACAGAAATCTAATCCTTTCGTAAGATTAAATTTTGACTTGTCCACAGAGCTGGTGACAGTAGAGTTTCGACTGTGTACTCATGTCCTACACGTGGAGACCATGACAACTTATATCCATCTGATTTTCCTTTTAGGCTTAAATATAAATAGGGGTGTCAGCTAAAAGAAGAAGAAAAAATAACAATTTCAGTTCAGGTGTAATTGGATTTTTGACATATCAGAGCTCTGATTACATCTGACAGATGCATATTGATTTTCATTTTAAGCTCTTCTTCTCCAACACACTTGGTAATTTCTGGAATTTTTTGCTTTAAATTAAATAAAGGTTTGAAGTGATAGAAGATTTTAATTAACTTCACTGACAATGTAATACCTACTCTGGAATTGGAGTCTGATATTATATTTTTTCATACAAAATAAACATAATGAGAAATATCATATTTATGTAGCATAAAGCAGGAATTTTGTTTTTTAGAATGCACCAAACAGGTCATAAGGTATGGCTTAAAACATGTTCTCACTTGTCAGAGTCTAAGAATTAAAACAAAAATGTGAAGTCTACAAAACTGCATTGTTTCTCATAAGTGACCCAAATGTGCTAAAGCTGTCACCGCCGTTACTCTCTCTCCACACTGTATTTACAGCTTCCATCTCTTGAGGCTCTTGCATAGAAGCTAATGCATTGTATGTTTTTCCATACCCGTGGATTCTGTGCCAGTGATCTTCAATAGTCTTACCCTGATTTCTTCTCTATCTCACACATGTGGATAAATGCCCAATGTTAAGCATGTTTTATGTTTTCCCCAAGACAGGCACTTGATACTTGATCCAAACATAATAAAAACATCATTAGACCAATAAAATGTGAAAGAGTATATTCCATTTACAAAACAAAATTTCACTCTCTAACTAACATCCTGTTGTATTCCAGAACTAGTAGAAAAGTATATAATTGACTTTTCATTTTACTTCTGAGCACTTTTATTCTAAATTTTTCTTTTTTATGCCTTATCTAGCACCTAAAGAAAAAAGGGTTCCATTTTTTAAAGAAAATATTTTAAACTTAACATCAAAATTAGCATAATTGTTCCAAAACAATTATCCTGATCCTATACAGATCAGTTTTTATTAATGTTACCAACAAAGAATGATAGAATCTTTGAGTTCTAACTTAATGGTCCTCATTTATAACCTCCCAACGAGTGTAGCAACATATTGTAAGAAGTCTATGCAAGACAGCCCCTCAGCAACCATTTGGACCCATCATCTGATGAGGAGTTCCTATTTCTTATGGTACTCAGTTCCTTCATGAAACAAAATTAGAAGGTTTTTCCTTGTTTGAGCCCCTAGTTCCACTGCTTAGAACTAACCAGTCTCTGGTTGAAGTTCTGCCCTCAGCAGGGATACAGAAAATTAAACTCTTGTCTTCCACACTTGGAGAAACTATTTTTCGAAGCTCATTATAATTTAACCCCTCAAGCACTAGACCCAGTTCTATATGTTTGCCAGTATTTTGCTAGTTATTCAGATTTTCAAGGACTTAACATCCTGACTATCTTGTCTCTGCTGGGTCCTTTGCTAGGCGGTCCAAAACCGGTAAGCTCAGCTACGTGTTATATTTCACCTATGATGAATGATTTCCTGGATCTCTAAATACTGTCCTTGAATTTCTAACTCCATGGACTACCTGCCCATTAGGACATCACCACTTATACCTAGATTATAACATGTTGTCTGTTGCTTTATCCTTAATGCAAGATTTTCCAGATTTCCAATTTCACTCTTTCCTAACAGGTATAATTATGTCTGGTTTCTGCAGCACCAGTGTAAATTCAATCAAGAGGTCTAGTTGGAGGTTTTGGCTACAAGTAGAATTGTCTAGCTATTTATCAGGTATTTACTAGCCATTTCCTAAGATATGACAAAGGATCCTTCATCAAGCAATATGCATGCAAAGAAGCAATCTATTTTCTAATATCTTAAAAGATAGCATGTTTAATAGACTCAAATTATCTAGGTATGATCTAATTAGTTCATAGCAATTACCTATATTCTCATACCTGAGAAAAGCAATTTTACTATCATGATTGAAATTTACTTTACATTTGTAGACAATCTTACTACAAAGTATGTTATCAAGAATGAAGGGACTTCTCTGGTGGTGCAGTGGTTAAGAATCTGCCTGCCAATGCAGGGGACACGGGTTCGAGCCCTGGTCCGGGAAGATCCCACATGCCGTGGAGCAACTAAGCCCACAAGCCACAACTACTTAGCCCACGTGCCACAACTACTGAAGCCCGTGCACCTAGAGCCTGTGCTCAGTAACAAGAGAAGCCACCACAATGAGAAGCCCGCACACCGCAACAAAGAGGAGCCCCCGCTCACCACAACCAGAGAAAGCCCGCACGCAGCAACGAAGACCCAACACAGCCAAAAATAAATAAATTAATAAATTAATTAATTGAAAAAAAAGAAAGAAGTAAGCCAAATCCAACAATGTGCTCCCAAGCCACACACCACATATTCAATTTATGCTACTGGTGCTTTGAACCCACACGTGAGACATTCTGATCTCCAAAATACTATGTCTTGAAGACCACAGTCAAACATTGTAGAATATTGAGATTAATTATACATTTGGTATTCTAGCATACTGACTTTCTCTTCCTGTTTTTTGTAATACATAAAGTTGCTTAATAGTCTATGGTTTTACGTAAGACATAGATGACATGGACTCCAACAAGACTCTGTCAGCAATTTATTATAGCCATCAGTGCAGGTTAATTCATGCATTCACTTTTTCCCTTCAGTAAGGACTTTTCTAGCCACCCTATTCAAAACTGCACCTCCAACACTATGACTGTCTTTAACCCCTTCCCCTGCCTATTTTCTCCCCCCCCATCCTATTTGATCATTGTCTGTCTCTTTCCATGAGCATGTAAATCCCAGGAAGGCAGGGATTTTTGTATATTTGGCTCCCTGTGTATCTACAGAACTTAGAACGGGATCTTAGCATATGGTAGTTCTTAATAAATATTAGTACTTAAATGGATTCAGCAAGGAACTGTTCTAGTTGCTGGGGATACTGTAGGAAATGAGACAGAAAATATCTCTCGCATCATGGAACTTAACTTCTAGTGGAGAAAAAGAAGAGAATAAATAGATAACTGCATAATAGATTTCAAGTTAATTATTTAGGGAGAATTAGTGGAGTGTGCTTTCAGAGCAAACTTCTCTAAAGCAGTGATGTTTAGTGGAGGCTTCAAGGATTTGGAGAAAGTTAAACAAGAAGTTGCGTAAGAGTGTTGCAACCAGAAGTGTGAGCAATGTAAAAGCTTAAATAGGAATTGGCTCAGAATGTTGATACAGTCAGTAGCTCAGTGAAGGGTGGGAAAGAGCAGAGAAGGTAAGGTCAGAAAGAAAAGCAGGGACCAGATCATGGGGGGCCTTTCTGACCTCACCTCCTAATGTTAAACTGGAAAACATGGGAAGGTTTTAAACAACATAGTGATACGACCCAATTTTTGTTTTACAAGAAATCGCTCTGTCTTCTGTGTGGAGATTAGAGTACGGTGTATACGACTGAAATACAGGAAGCAGTTGCAGTAGTTCGGGTGGTATAGTCTAGGGTGGAGGTGCTAAAAAGTGATCAGAATGAGATATATTTTTATGGCTTTGCTATCAGTATTTACTCATGGGCTGGAAATTTGCAATGAGAAAATAAAAGAAATCAAGTATGACTCCTAGGTTTTTGGAAAGATAAACTGGATAAATAATGGTGCCATTGACTAAGATGAAGAATTATTCGGGGAATAAACTAGCATGGGTGAGGAGACAGGTATATCAAGCATAATATTTAGTAAGAGATACCTGTAAGATATCCATGTGAAGATGAAAACATGCAGCTGAAACTCAGGAGGAAGTTTAGAGTTGGAGATATAAATTAAGAGGCCATGTATAGATGGTATACACAGGCTGAAAAAAAAATGTCCAGGAAGATATTATAACTGGGGAAGAGACTGGGATAAGCCCTAAATCAAGCCAACATCTAGAATTCTGATAGCAGTTAAGAGACAGAAAAGAAGATTTAGAGGAACTGAACAATGACATCGGAGGAAAACTAAAGCCAAGTGAATATAACATTTTAAGGAGAAAAAAAGACAACTACACCAAAGGCTACTGAGAGATAAAGTAAGATAAGGACATAGCACTGACCTACAGATAATGAAACATAAAAGTCGTGATTTCCTAGACAAAGGCAATTTCAGTCAAACTGTCAAGACTAAATCTTCACTGAAGTGAGTTTGAGAATTGGAGAAAAAGAAGTCAAGACATTCTGTACAGCAAAGGAAACCATCAATAAAATGAATGGCAACCTACTGAATGGGAGAAAATATTTGCAAATCATATATCTGATAAGGGATTAATATCCAAAATATATAAAGAATCCATACACTCAATGGCAAAAACAAAAAACAAAAAAATCCCATAAACCCCCAAAAAATCTGATCACAAATGGGCAGAATATCTGAATGGATATTTTTCCAAAGAAGACATACAGATGGCTAATAAGTACATGGAAAGATGTTGAACATCACTAATGCAAATCAAAACCGCAGTGAGATATAGCCACATGCCTGTTAGAATGGCTATCATCAAAATGATATGAGATAACAAGTGTTGGTGAAAATGTGGACAAAAGGGAACCCAACACAATGTCCTAAGTGCCCACTGATGAATGGATAAAGAAAATGTGGTATATACAATGGAATAGTATTTAGCCATAAAAAGGAATGAAATCTTGCCATTTGCGACAACATGGATGGATCTCAAGGGCATTACACTAGGTGAAATAAGTTAGAGAAAGGTAATACAATATTATCTCACTTATATGTGAAGTCTAAAACAAAAACAAAAACAAGCTCATAGATACAGAGAACAGATTGGTGGCTTCCAGAGGGGGGTGGGGGGGCAAAATGGGTGAAGGGGGTCAAAAGGTACAAACTTCTAGTTATATAATAAATAAGTCCTAGGGATGTAATGTACATCATGGTGACTATAGTTAATAGTACTTTACAGTATATTTGAAAGTTGCTAAGAAAGTAGATCTTAAAAGTTCTCATCACAAGAAAAAAGTTTATTTGTAACTATTGTGTGGTGACAGATGTTAACTAGACTTATTGTGGTAATTATTTTGCAGTGTATACAAATATCAAATCATTGTTGTACACCTGCAACTAATATAATTTTATATGTCAATTATATCTCAATTTAAACAAAGAAGTAGAGACAATGAGTATAAACAACTCTTTCTAGGAATTTTACTTCAAATAAGAAGACAAAAATGGATTGGTAGCTGCAGAGGCCAAAAGATCAAGGTGTTCATTTAAAATATATTAATATTATAACATGCTGGTAAGTACTGTGAGAATCTCCAGTCAATGGAAACACCGTAGATATAGGTGAGATGAAAGATAATTGAGAGGTAAGGTTGTTGTATAAATTAGGAGAGGTGGGATCTGGGGATCAAGTGGAGGGGCTGGCTTGTGACAGGAGCACAAACCATTTGGCCCTAGTAATGGGAGTAAAGTCAGAGTTTTTTTTGTTTTGCTTTGTTTTTTTCTTTTTCTTTGTCCTTCAGCGATAATCAGCTATATGTGTGCAAATGTAGAAAGGGCAGAGAGTTAGTGTCTGATGTAGCAGACTAGATCATTTTTCCTGATAACTCTTTAATTATATAATTATAATTTTACTCCTCTTTATTATAATTATATAATCATGGCCATACTTTTATGTTTCCCATGTTAAGGTAGGGAAAATATATCTCCCACTTCCACTGATATTAAACATACATTAATTTGAACAATGGAGTGTGGGTGTAGGTGAAATATGCAAATGAGATCTTAAGAAGTATTTTGTATTTCCACTTGCCCTCTTGTGCCTCTTCCAGCCACAATAAGAACATATTCTAGGTATGTTCCAGAACGAGTAAACCTATCGAGCAGTCCTGAACCTGAGGCACAATCTAAAGAAGAGCTGCCCAGCTGATCAGCAGATCCATGAGCAAGAAAAATAAATGTTTCAGGTTATAAGACATTGACATCATGGGGTTGTTTGTTATGCAGTTTTAATGCAGCAATTACTGACTAATTCACCATGGCTGTGGTTCTGCCTAGTGAACAGAAGGAGGAAGATAGACAAAAGAGTTGAAAGCATAAAGAAGGAAGTGACTATAATGACAGACAGAAGGTTCTGACCCTTCACAGAAGTTTTGGCTATAAGTGTTCAATATACGAAAATGCATGTACTTGTCATCACAAAGATCTTATAATGGAATTTGTCCAATGCCTTGTGGAAAATGAAGAACATAATTATTACATATTTCTAAGATGTAAGAGTTTAGTAAAATAAAATTAGGTTAATGTGTTAGAACTTGCTCTTAATCTACCCATGCTGTTATTACTCTTCATGTTTGTTTTTATTGTAAATATTCTACATGATTTTAATGATATGTCAATAACTTTTTTAGGAATTAAAATAGCTGTCTAGCCTTAGAATTCTCCTTGTTCTACTTTTTGTATGGTAACAACCAAACTCAATTTATCATCACAATATCATCCTAAATTTACTTAACATAAAAGACTCACATAAGCTTACAGAAATTATAAAACATGCCATAGATTTTTAATAATAAAATTCAAAACTCTTTGGTGTTTGGAATAATTCCAGAGATTATATTATCCAACAGACTTTAAAAAAATTTTACTCAGAAATGCACAACTATAAAAACTAAGGCAGTAACATTGGTACAATATGATTAACTAACCTACATACTTAATTCAGATAACATCAATTATTTCACTAATGTTATTTTATATCACAGGATCCAGTCCTAGATTCTACATAACATTTAGATCCCATGTCCCCTGAGTCTCCTTCAATTTGTGAGTCAGCCTTTCCTTGTCTTTTATGACCCTGACACTTTTGAAGAGTACTGATAAGTTGTTTCATAGAATACCCCTCAGTTTGAGTTTCTCTGATGTTTTCTCATGATAAGATTGAGGATATATATTTGGAGGAAAATACCAGAGAGATTATTTTCCCTTCTCAGTGTCCAATAATCAGGGGATACACGGTGTTGATATATTTTATTACTGGTCATATTAATCTTTATTATTTGGTTAAGGTGATATCTGCCAGGTTCTCCAATGTAGACTTAGTATTTCCCCTTTGTTTTTAATAAATACTTTGTGGAACTACTTTGAGATGGTGCAAACATTCCCTTTTTCTTTGAATGTTCACCTTCTAATTTGTTCATCCGTCAGTGGACCTTGTTTGTACCAATTATGTATTTAGTACTTCTTCAAGACCCTAAAACATCCATTTGACTATATTTGTTTGAATCTAAATCTGAGTTTTCTCTTCTGTTCATTTGACCTCTATGCCTGTTTAGCCAATACAAATTAGTGTAGTTTTTAGGTCCACAAAGGATAATTATTCAAAAGTTTCTCCAGCCTTGTCTGGAGTGCCAGTGAGTTTTTAGGGGGTTAAGCTTCTAAGAGGGTAACACTGTCCCTCTATCTTAAGCCCTTGGGATCTTTCTACTCCTTTATCAGTGCACATTCAGTATCCCAGTTCTCCAAACTTCTTAGCTGAACTCTTCTTACAAGTGTGCCACTGTAGCTTTATCCACAGATAAAACTACTTTGCCTCTAGTATCTCTCTGCAGGTACCCAGTCCTTGTTCAGATTTTGAGCCAACCGATTCCTACTTTAACTCTGATTTTTTTTTTTTTAAATTATAACTTTTCCATTTTCCCGTCTTTTCATTGTTGCTATGAGTGTGAACAGTGCTTTTTTCCAATGCTAAACATTTAAACATTGCTGAGCAGACATGCAAATGCCAAGTGACAGATTTTTAAAATGAGAAAACTTAAAAGGTCTAGAAGACGTCTCTTGTCTAATTGGTGGCAGAGTAGAGTTCACAGTAACCATATCAGCAAAACACTATTTATATGAACCTTTTACTGGGTCATTAAAATATTTTATTACAAAGAAACTTTCTCTGAAACATATTTCTCTTAAATGGTATTTATGATAATGGAATTTTGTTTATACAGTGATACCTAAATATGTACTAATTTTTAATCCATTTTGGTCTGTTTCTCTTCTGGAGATACTTATTTTCTGAAGTCATATTAGTAAAAAACTGTTTTAAATGTAGCAGCTTTTATTTCTGGATGAAATGGATTTTAACTGGTAAGAAATTATTTATATATTCTTTTAAGATACTGGTGTTTTATACTTCACTAAATATCCATGAATAATAACTGAGAAAACATGGTTGTTGTCATTAAAACTATTAAATTCTAAAATACAATTCCTTTGAGGATGTAACTTCTAGTGATTATAGCAAAAATTCCAAAATTAGAATAACTTCCATATTAATAATGAAAGCAGTAGCAACAACAATAAAAGCAAAATTATTATCCTATAAATTTGTATATCCTTCTACATGTATAAAATGCTTTGAGACAGAGTTTTGGCTTCACATTTATTATCTAGATTAATGCTGAATTAGAATATTGTCATAAATCATCACTAGTATAACTCATATTGCTTAAAGATATACTTTCTCATTTTGAGGATTATGCATAATACTTTATATAAAAATATAACAACATAAAAAGAAGAAAAATTGTACATTTTTATTCTGGAGAAGGATTTTGGCTTTCATTCACTGGCAATAATATAACTGAGTTGTAACTATGAAATCCTCTCTTGAGAATTTTGTGAAGCCATTATGTGAAAATAAGCATTTAAGGTGAATGGTAAGTGTCAGCATTTAAATATTATAGACTGGTAATATAACAAGAAAAATTAAATGACTTACCAAAAGCACATATAAAACTGTAAGAATTACTGTTTTAAGATGGATTAATATAGTCAATGATAGAATTGTGTTCTTACTTCCCAAATATCCTATGCTGATGATGGGCTATATTTTATGCAACATCAAAATTAATAATTTATATTGCTGGTTTCTATTGTGTCATATTGAGAATAGAGAAAGGGACTAGCCATATTAGATATAAATACAATGCCACAAAAATCACAATTTTAAAAAAGGTACTGGCTAGTTATAACCAAATTAATTAATGAAGCAACATATAGAATGACCATAAAGAGATCTGGAAGTATGCATTTATGAATATATTATCTTATTAACATATGCATCAATTAATTAATATACTAAAATACTGAATATATTAAAGTTAATATACTCAAATATGCATCACTATATTATAATCATCATAATACATCTTCAAATAAATTAACTTATAAATTATTATTTAGTTATATAAATTTTAATAATTAATATATAATATATAACATATATTAATGGTGTTTCCATTCAGTGGGAAAGGGCTGGTTTATTTCACAAATGATACTATCACAACTTGCTATCTAGCTAAAGGAAAAAAACAAATGGGAAATTTTGCACACCAAATATAATACAAAGATAAATTCCAGATGAATTATATATTTAAATATATTTTTTAAACTCTACAAGTCTTGCAAAAAAATTTACTAGTCTATTTTCACAATGCTTGAAGGAGAAAATCTTTCTAACCAAGACAGGTGACCCAGGGAATATAAAAGACAGGACTATTTAATCATAAAATTGCAAAAAAACTTATGGGAAAAATGCTACAATCAAACATAATAAACAAATAATAAATTGAAAGAAATCTCTCTCAGTGACATATCAAAAATGTTTTTTTAAACTGAATAGGAGGGAACACTCTCAAATTCATTCTATGAAGCCACCATCACCCTGATACCAAAACCAAAGAAACCACAAAAAAAAAATTATACACCAATATTTTTGATGACTATAGATGTAAAAATCCTCAACAAAATATTAGCAAAATGAATCCAACAATACATCAAATGGATCATACACCATGATCAAGCTGGATTCATTAGGGGTTGCAAGGATGGTTTGACATACGCAAATCAATCAATGTGATACACCATATCAGCAAAAGAAAAGACAAAAACTACATGCTCATCTCAATAGATGAAGAAAAAGCATTTGACAAAATTCATATTTTTTTATACTGTTAAAATGGCCATATTACCCAAAGCAATCTATAGATTTAATGTGATCCCTATCAAAATACCCATGACTTTTTTTTTTTTTTTTTTTTTTTTGCTGTACGCGGGCCTCTCACTGCTGTGGCCTCTCCCGTTGTGGAGCACAGGCTCCGGACGCGCAGGCTCAGCAGCCACGGCTCACAGGCCCAGCTGCTCCGCGGCACGCGGGATCCTCCCGGACCAGGGCACGAACCCGCGTCCCCTGCATCGGCAGACGGACTCTCAACCACTGCGCCACCAGGGAAGCCCCCCATGACATTTTTAATAGAACTAGTAGAACAGATAATCCTAAAGTTTATATGGAACAACAAAAGACCCAGAATTGCCAAGGCAATCCTGAGGAAAAAGAACAAAGTTGAAGGCATAACCGTTCAGACTTCAGAGTACACTACAAAGCTACAGTAATTAAAACAACATAGTATTGGCACAAAAACAGACACATAGATCAATGTAATATCAATAGAACAGAGAGCCCAGAAATAATCCCAACCCACACAACTATGATCAATTAATCTATGACAAAGGAGGCAAGGACATAGAATAGAGGAAAGACAGTCTATTCAACAACTGGTGTTGGGAAAACTGGAAAGCTACATGTAAATCAATGAAATTAGAACACCCCCTTACATCATATACAAAAATAAACTCAAAATGGTTTAAAGACCTAAATATAAGACATGACACCATAAAACTCCTAGAAGAGAACATAGGCAAAACATTCTCTGACATAAATCATAGCAATATTTTCTTAGATCAGTCTCCCAAGGCAAAAGAAATAAAAGTAAAAATAAACTAATGGGGCTTAATCAAACTTAAAAGCATTTGCATTGCAAAGGAACCAATCAACAAAATAAAATGACAACCTATGAAATGGGAGAAAATATTTCCAAATGATGTGACTGACATGGCATTAATCCCTAAAATATACAAACAGTTCATACAACTCAATGTTGAAAAAGTAAACAACCCAACCAAAAATTGGGCAGAAGACCTAAACAGACATTTCTCCAAAGAAGACATACAGATGGCCAACAGGCACATGAAAAGATGCTCAACATAGCTAATTATTAAGAAATGCAAATCAGAACCACAATGAGGTATCACCTCACACCAGTCAGAATGGCCATCAACAAAAAGCCTACAAATAATAAATGCTGGAGAGGATGTGGAGATAAGGGAACCCTCCTACACTGTTGGTGGCAATGTAAATTGGTATAGCCTCTATAGAAACAGTATAGAGGTTCCTTAAAAAAATAAAAATAGAGGTTCCATATGAGCTAGCAATCCCACTGCTGGGCATGCATCTGGAAAAGATACAAACTCTAATTCTAAAAGATACATGCACCCCAATGTTCACAGCAACACTATTTACAATAACCAAGACATGGAAACAACCCAAGTGTCCATCAACAGATGACTGGCTTAAGAAGATGTGGTTTAGGGGGCTTCCCTGGTGGCACAGTGGTTAAGAATCTGCCTGCCAATGCAGGGGACATGGGTTCGAGCCCTGGTCTGGGAAGATCCCACATGCCGCGGAGCAACTGAGCCCGTGAGCCACAACTACTGAGCCTGCGCATCTGGAGCCTGTGCTCTGCAACAGGAGAGGCCGCAACAGTGACAGGCCCGCGCACCGTGATGAAGAGTTGCTCGCCGCAACTGGAGAAAGCCCTCGCACAGAAACGAAGACCCAAAACAGCCAAAAAATAAATAAATAAATAATTTTATTTTAAAAAGAGGAAAAAAAGATGTGGTTTACACACACACACACACACACACACACACACACACACACACACTAGAATATTACTCATCCATAAAAAAGAAAGAAATATTGCCATTTGAAGCAACATAGATGGATGTAGAGAATATTATACTTAGTGAAGTAAGTCAGACAGAGAAAAACAAATATATGGTGTCACTTATATGTGGAATCTAAAACATAATACAAATGAATCTATATAGAAAACAGAAACAGACTCACAAACATAGAAAAAAAAAATTATGGTTACCAAAGAAGAAAGGGAGGAGGGGAGGGATAAATTAGGAGTATGCGATTAATGGATACAAACTATTATACATAAAATAGATAAGCAACAAGAATTTACTATATAGCACAAGAAACTATATTCAGTATCTTATGATAACCTATAATGGAAAAATATATATATATAACTGAATCACTTTGCTGGTACAACTGTAACTAACACAATATTGTAAATCAACTGTGCTTCAATTAAAAAGTTTTTAAATTAATGATATGGAAAAGTTTTACAAATTAATGGCAGATGTAAAACAACGCAGTATCATTAAAAATTGGCAAAAGTTATGAAAATACAATTTACAAAAAGTCAAATGTAAACATTAATGTTAGATCTGAAAGTTCTGCTTCCTGGAACCCAATGGACTTCTTAATTAGCCAACTGAATGGCTTCATGTTGACAACAGAGGCATTAATTTTCAAAGAAGGGGATGTTACCTAACATCTATCTATCTGTCTACCTACATATCTATATTTAAATAAAGCTAAAATAGAACACTGACATTTTTAAAAATCACATAAAAATGACACTAACTAAAATTATATCTGATTAGTTTCAATTAGATATAGAAAATTATGTGGAAAAACAAAGGCCTGATGTTTTAAAGAAAAATATAAATAGAGCAACACAGTTAAATGTATCTTCCCTATGTGCTTTTCTGCCAGGAATCTTTATCTAACCAGAAGTAGGATTCCCTAACATTGCAATTACTCTGTGGACAACAATCTAAATTAAGGCTCTAAATATTTTCTTTTAAATTGAAGATAAAATTTAATTATCCCTTACAGAAATTATTTCACGGTATAAAATGTTTTGAATACTGTGATAATCCTTTTACTATTGCATCATGGAATATCAAGAGTACTAAAGCGATATGATAGTCATTGTATGAGTACTTTTAATTATATTACCCTTTCTCATTAAAATGACTAAAGGTTTTCTACTCTCGAGTAAAATGTTATTTTAAGCAAAGCCTTTTTTGTTATTTGGGAAGCAATAAGAGAAAATATAATAGTGAGCTGTTACACTTAAAATCAGTAATAAAATATTGAGTATAAATGATCATAAAGGTAGCTTATATTATGTGAAAACAAATTGTATATTTTCTGTTGCTCTAATATCACAAAAAGAATGAGATATATTGCTAATACTGTCACTTTTTTTAAAAGGTGATCTAAAGTGGTTTTAAGCATGATTTGTCCATTAGAACACATGCAAAAAACATTTAAAAAATAAAATTTAAATGTTTTTGAAGGCACAAATCTGCTGAACTAGTGAAAATACATAAAATGACATTGATACAAAGATGCACTATCACAGAAATGTCATTTCTTCTTATATGTATAGAGTTATAATTTAAATTATAAATTTAAAATAATTCCAGTAAATATTCTATCAGGTTTTCTCTGGAGGTAGTCAAGTTTATTATAAGGTTCCTACAGATAAATAAATAGGGAAGAACAGCTAATAAAATCTTAGAATGGAAAAGCAATATGCAAGAGCCATCTTCACCACGTATTAAAGCACATTATAAAGATTCTCTAATTAAAACAGTGTAGTTTTGGCTCTAAAAGACAGATCAGTAGAATAGTAGAGATAACCCAGAAAGGACCCAAGTACATATGGCAGTGTAGTCTATGATAATGTTGGCATGTCAAATCAGTAGGGATAAGATGGGCTTTTAAATAAATCTTGAAGAAATAGATAGCCATTTGGGTAAATTAGGTGGAGAGAAACACCATGTTCTTGGATTGAAAGACTCAATAACTCAGTATTTCTAAGATGCCAGTTGCCCCCAAATCAAAGTATACTTTCAATACAATTCAAAGTCCTCACGGGGGTATGTGTGTGTATCTGTGTTCCTGTGTGTGTTTGGAAATTAACTAGCTGATTTTGAAATTATTATGAAAGTGCAAAGGATCGAGAATAACTAAGAAAATGTTGAAGAAGAGGAAAAATTTGAAGGATTTACGTTACTACGTGTTAAGACTTGCCATATAGCTATAGTAAAGACATACGGTATTGCTGCAAAAATATATGAATAGACAACTAGAGATGAATAGAGTACAGAAAGAGACTCATACACATTCTGCCAGTGGATTTAGGAGAAAAGCGTCACTGCAATTTAAGGACGGAAAGGATGGCTTTTTCTTTAAATGGTGCTAGGACAATTAGGTATACATAATGAATAAAATGAACCTTGACTCTGATATCTTATCATATTTTAAATTATTGATATAAGTATCAGGAAAAGTGAATAATGCTTCAAGTAAAAAGAGGAATATATCTTCATGACTTTATGTCCCAAGCTATCAAGATTATTGCCAGTATACAGTACCTAGATATCAGCTTTCTGGGAGAATTGCCTTCAGCTGAAGACAGTCACCTGACCAAGGTTAAACTCCTTTCCAGGATTAGACTACATTTCATGATGGATTGATGGGATGGGGGATGGGAGGGTTGTGGGTGAGGAAATGAGATATAAAATTCTGGCTTCCTCATCCCAAACTGGGGAAACTCTGAAGAACTATCCTAGTTTCGGTGCTTGCCAGGGTGTGAAATGACACCTTTGTCCCCACCTCCCTTTGTTAAGCTTTGCTTCATCCTCTTCTTCCCCCAGTGCTGTGGGTCCTCATACACTTCTCCCTAATACAATTCCTGCATGCTAACCTCCTTGTCAGAGACTGCTTCCCAGGAAAACCTTTTTGGCAACAGTGACATTTAAGATACTTCTGAGTGAAAGCTGGACAGATATTTAAAATTTTTATTTTATTATTTACTGATTGACGTTTTAAAGTTGTCTTCTATTTATAACAGTATTTTGTAGTTGAGTAAGAGCCCAAGCCCTATATTCAAACACAAGCTCCAGCACATACTGTGGGTGTGATCTTGGATATAACTCCTGCACGTCTCAGTATACTCATCTCTAACATAGGGTTATTAATAGAATCTATCTCATAGGGTTGTTGTGAAGACTAAATGAATTAATATTTGTGAAGTGCTTAAAATAGTTCCTGGAACAGAGTACATTGCTACTGCTCATGACAAGTGACACTGCTTTCTACTAAAATACAATTAGGTAAATTATTATATAGGTAATACAAGGGAATGCCAAAATTTGTGAAAGTGGTATATGAATTTACTGATTTTTTAAAATTAAAATGTTGAATGAATAGAATACGTAAAGGATTAGGGATATCGAAAGGAAGAACAAGGTTGCATTATTTTTTAAATATAGTTATAGATATCTACAAAGTTGGATACTCTTAAAATATAGATATAAATACAGAAATAGATATCTACTGTCCTGTAAGATATCCTTTTCTAGAAAAGGTATTCACCAAGGTAACAAGACTGTTTCATCAACGAGTAGTTGATGAAAATTAAAATCATTTGTCTCATAACTGTTTCACCTAAAAAACAAATGGATTTCAGAAGAAAAATAACTGCTATTTATTTCTTTGCTCATTTTTCAGAAATATATTTCCTGGCATGTACTGGCAGTGTACTAGGTCTTGTTTCATCTAAAACTGAAGAAAATCAGGAATCCATCTTTGGGTTTACCTATTTTCACCTATACAAGTAATACTAATAAACAATACTTGTATATACCTTTAGTGTTTAGACATTTCTTCACATGCACAACTGTGTTTGTTCTTCAAAAAATATCCTATTAGGTAAAACTGATTTTCATTCTTTCTGATGTCCAAAACAGGGTCTAGAAAGTACAGAAACCAGCTCAAGCTAACACAGCTTTTCCACATCACAGTCAAAACCAGAACACAGATTCTCACACTGCAAGTCTAATGCCCTATCCCTGCAGCTTGACTCCTTTACTAAAGTCCTACGTCTAATTTTATACATATATAGATTTGTAAACTAGTACCTTACTCCCTAGCGCTACACTATGATATATAATAATGCTAATCCACTGCCCCCATTTTTTTTAAACTATCACAGTCAGAGGACCCAGGAAAATGTTTCAGCTAAGACTGTTTTCTCAAGAGTTTAATCTTGATTTTGCTTCAGTGACATTTGATTACTTCCCAGTAAAAGAGAAAAGGAACACTGCAACTCTTATACATGTATCACCGTTGCAGAAGGATGGCTTCTGAGATTACAATTCACCTATACTCTTGTCTCATTTTTGGTTACTCGACCTAATTAGATGTGTACACAAGAATGAGCTTCAAACTGAAAACCTGGCAGGTTAAGATTCTTTGCTGACAGGAAGACCCTTTTTTTAAATTTTTTTTTTTTTAACTCCTGTCTAGTTTCTGTCACCAGTTTTGAAAGAAAGATAATGAAAAGAACAGTGAAACTACTAAAAACAAAATGAAGTATAGCCCAGAACTCATTCTAAGGAAGAAAAATTCTAGGAAAACAAAAATGTTTCCTTGGAGGAATGAAATGGACATGAACATCTTTTTCCAATGTAAAAAAAAAGTGTCAATGGCTAGAGTTCTTGTCTTGGTATGTATGTATGTATGTATGTATTTATGTATGTATCTATCCATCCATCCATCTATCCATCTATCGTTCCATCAACCCACCCACCCACCCATCCAATTTTATTAAGGGATTTCAGCAATGCAAAGGAACTTAAAATTTCAGAAAGAAGTTAATATGAGGAGTATTTGCAGAAATTATTTTTATCCATGTCCTTTTGTCATATATAGAACAAAATGTTGGTAAAGTCAGGCTGTGACTGGGATGATGCATAGACTAGCTTACCATGGACTGAAGCAGCAGCATTCACATTTGAGGAATATATACTAGTCTTACCAGCTATCACTTGGTTTCCCTTTAATGCCTAGCACTTAACTGAATTGAACTGAACGCACTGTCACATTACTTGGCAAACTGGACGATACAAGTTTAGAACCTCTCCACTCAATCAATTCATCTGAGATCATGTAGATGTAGAAAGACTTAGTTTTAAGGATACAAATGCTTTATATGGTATATGAGATTTTCCCTAGAAGCAATCTTTACAATATGGTCAATGAATCCCAAAGTCTCTAAAAATGCCAATAGCAGTGTAAGAAACAGAGATTCCATTTCTGTTGTACCCTTACTGTTTATGCTCCCCAAATCATCAGGGATATCCATAACACTAATATAATACCATATAAGAATACCAGAGCAAATAACAAATTTCTTGAAAATAAACAAACCCCTTTGGAGATTTTATTATATGAGCAGCAGAGACTATATTTGGAACTGTCAACCCACTGCACAGTCAGGGTGGTCCATTGCTAGTTGAAAAATCTAGCAAAGACGGCATTAAATTTGAAAAACATTTGAAGACAGCAAGAACAATATAAATTATAATTAAGAAAGTACGCTTAGGGACTTCCCTGACGGTCCAGTGGCTAAGACTCTACTCTCCCAATGCAGGGGGCCTGGGTTCGATCCCTAGTCAGGGAACTAGATCCCACATGCCACAACTAAGAGTTCACATGCCTCAACTAAAGATCCTGCATGCTGCAACTAATGATCCCACATGCTGCAACTAAAGACTCTGCATGCTGCAACTAAAGATTCCGCATGCCGTAACTAAAGATCCGGCACGCCACGATGAAGACCCCGCACACGGCAATGAAGATCCCACATGCTGAACTAAGATCCGGCGCAGCCAAATAAATAAATAAATATTTAAAAATAAATAAATATCTATGTACCAAACAGCATTGCCTTAAAATATACAAAGCAAAATTTTAAAAAGAGAAAGTACATTTATAATTTTTCAAATCTGAAGATTTTAAAATAGAACACAATGTTGGTCTCTGTGTTGCATAGAAATTACATTATATATAATTGCTAACTGGATTATTTAGTTAGTTTTTAATTTGAAAATATCTTAAAAATTACTTGCAGCAGAATAAAGAACCAGGAATTTAAAAAGAAACAAACAAAAAATAAGCATTCATTGCAATATATAAGTAGTCCAAAATTAGTAAACAAAGATGAAAATTTTATAAACTAATACAATAAGATAGTTGACTTTGGTAAAAGAAACAATAATTTCCATAATTCCCATACTCTATGTTTACAGTGGATGATTCCCTGCCATTTTATTAATTTATTTACCTTTTGACCACCTTTACCCATTATTTGTATTATTTAAATAAGAGAACTGCCACTGGAAACTTTATGTTTTTTTCATGGAAAAACGAACTTTATTAATATTTATAAATACTGTGCTCAAAAATATTGAGGAAGGGCTTCCGGGAAGATGGAGGAGGAGTAACACATGGAGGTCACCATCCTCCCCACAAATAGGTCAAAAATACATCTACATGTGGAACAACTCCTACAGAACACCTACTGAACGCTAGCAGAAGACCTCAGACCTCCCAAAACGCAAGAAACCCCCCACGCACCTGGGTAGGGCAAAAGAAAAAACAATAAACAGAGACAAAAGAATAGGGACGGGACCTGCACCACTGGGAGGGAGCCATGAAGGAAGAAAGGTTTCCACACACTAGGAAGTCCCTTCGCGGGCGGAGACTGCGGGTGGCAGAGGGGGAAAGCTTCGGTGCCGCAGGGGAGAGCGCAGCAACAGGGGTGCCGACCAGCACTCACCAGCCCGAGAGGCTTGTCTGCTCACCTGCTGGGGCGGGCAGGGGCTGGGAGCTGAGGCTCGGGCTTCGGTCGGAACGCAGGGAGAGGACTGGGGTTAGTGGCGTGAACACAGCCTGCAGGGGGTTAGTGCGCCACGGCTAGCCGGGAGGGAGTCCGGGAAAAAGTCTGGACATGCCAAAGAGGCAAGAGACTTTTTCTACCTCCTTGTTTCCTGGTGCGCGAGGAGAGGGGATTAAGAGCGCTGCTTAAAAGAGCTCCAGAGTCGGGCGCGAGCCGCGGCTAAAAGCGTGGACCCCAGAGACGGACATGAGACGCTAAGGCTGCTGCTGCCGCCACCAAGAAGTCTGTGTGCAAGCACAGGTCACTATCCACACCCCACTTCCGGTGAGCCTGTGCAGCCTGCCACTGCCAGGGTCCCGGGATACAGGGTCAACTCCTCCAGGAGAACGCATGGCGCCCCTCAGGCTGGTTCAACGTCACGCTGGCCTCTGCCGCCGCAGGCCTGCCCCGCACGCCGTACCCCTCCCTCCCCCTGGCCTGAGTGAGCCAGAGCCCCCGATTCAGCGGCTCCTTTAACCCAGTCCTGTCTGAGCGAAGAACAGACGCCCTCCAGCGACCTACACGCAGAGGCGGGGCCAAATCCAAAGCTGAGTCCCTGTGAGCTGTGGGAACAAAGAAGAGAAAGGGAAATCTCTCCCAGGAGCCTCAGAAGCAGCGGATTAAAGCTCCACATTCAACCTGACATACCCTGCATCTGTGGAATACATGAATAGACAACCCATCATCCCAAATTAAGGAGGTGGACTTTTGAGAGCAAGATTTATTATTTTTTCTCCTTTTCCACTTTTTCTGAGTGTGTATGTGGATGCTTCTGTGTGAGATTTTGTCTGTATAGCTTTGCTTCCACCATTTGTCCTAGGGTTCTATCCGTCCGTTTTATTTTTGTTGTTTGAATTTTTTTTCTTTTTTTGTCTTAATAATTATATATTTATTTTAATAACTTTATTATATTTTATCTTACTTTATTTTATTTTACTTTATCTCCTTTCTTTTTTTCCTTCCTTGCCTCCTTCCTTTCTTCCTCCCTCCCTCCTCCTTCTTTCCTTCCTTCCTTCCTTCCTTCCTTCCTTCCTCTCTTTCTCCTTCTACTAATTCTTTCTTTCTACTTTTTCTCCCTTTTATTCTGAGCGGTGTGGATGAAAGGCTCTTGGTGCAACAACCAGGAGTCAGTGCTGTGCCTCTGAGGTGGGAGAGCCAACTTCAGGACACTGGTCCACAAGAGAACTCCCAGATCCACATAATATCAAACGGCAAAAATCTCCCAGAGATCTCCATCTCAACGTCAGCACCCAACTTCACTCAACAACCAGCAAGCTACAGTGCTGGACATCCTATGCCAAACAACTAGCAAGACAGGAACACAGCCCCACCCATTAGCAGAGAGGCTGCCTAAAATCATAATAAGTCCACAGACACCCCAAAACACACCACCAGACGTGGACCTGCCCACCAGAAAGACAAGATCCAGCCTCATCCACCAGAACACAGGCACTAGTCCCCTCCACCAGAAAGCCTACACAACCCACTGAACCAACCTTAGTCACTGGGGACAGACACCAAAACAACGGGAACTACGAACCTGCAGCCTGCAAAAAGGAGACCCCAAACACAGTAAGATAAGCAAAATGGGAAGACAGAAAAACACACCACAGAGGAAGGAGCAAGATAACGACTCACCAGACCTAACAAATGAAGAGGAAATAGGCAGTCTACCTGAAAAAGACTTCAGAATAATGATAGTAAAGATGATCTAAAATCTTGGAAATAGAATAGACAAAATGCAAGAAACATTTAACAAGGACCTAGAAGAACTAAAGATGAAACAAACAACGATGAACAACACAATAAACGAAATGAAAAACACTCTAGATGGGATCAATAGCAGAATAACTGAGGTAGAAGAATGGATAAGTGACCTGGAAGATAAAATGGTGGAAATAACTACTGTAGAGCAGAATAAAGAAAAAAGAATGAAAAGAACTGAGGACAGTCTCAGAGACCTCTGGGACAACATCAAACACACCAACATTCCAATGATAGGACTTCCAGAAGAAAAAGAGAAAAAGAAAGGGACTGAGAAAATATTTGAAGAGATTATAGTTGAAAACTTCCCTAATATGGGAAAGGGAATAGTTAATCAAGTCCAGGAAGCACAGAGAGTCCCATACAGGATATATCCAAGGAGAAATACACCAAGACACATATCAAGCAAACTGTCAAAAATTAAATACAAAGAAAACATATTAAAAGCAGCAAGGGAACAACAACAACTAACACACAAGGGAATCCCCATAAGGTTAACAGCTGATCTTTCAGCAGAAACTCTGCAAGCCAGAAGGGACTGGCAGGACATATTTAAAGTGATGAAGGAGAAAAACCTGCAACCAAGATTACTCTACCCAGCAAGGATCTCATTCAGATTTGATGGAGAAATTAAAACCTTTACAGACAAGCAGAAGCTGAAAGGGTTCAGCACCACCAAACCAGCTTTACAACAAATACTAAAGGAACTTCTCTAGGCAAGAAACACAAGAGAAGGAAAAGACCTACAATAACGAACCCAAAACAATTAAGAAAATGGGAATAGGAACATACATATTGATAATTACCTTAAATATAAATGGACTAAATGCTCCCACCAAAAGACACAGATTGGCTGAATGGATACAAAAACAAGACCCATATATTTGCTGTCTACAAGAGACCCACTTCAGACCTAGAGACACATACAGACTGAAAGGGAGGGGATGGAAAAGATATTTCATGAAAATGGAAACCAAAAGAAAGCTGGAGTAGCAATTCTCATATCAGACAAAATGGACTTTAAAATAAAGACTATATTAGAAGAGACAAAGAAGGACACTACATAATGATCAAGGGATTGATCCAAGAAGATATAACAATTGTAAATATTTATGTACCCAACATAGGAGCACCTCAATACATAAGGCAAATACTAACAGCCATAAAAGGGGAAATCAACAGTAACACATTCATAGTAGGGGACTTTAACACCCCATTTTCACCAATGGACAGATCATCCAAAATGAAAATAAATAAGGAAACACAAGCTTTAAATGACACATTAAACAAGATGGACTTAATTGATATTTATAGGACATTCCATCCAAAACCAACAGAATACACATTTCTCTCAAGTGCTCATGGAACATTCTCCAGGATAGATCATATCTTGGGTCACAAATCAAGCCTTGGTAAATTTAAGAAAATTGAAATCGTATCAAGTATCTTTTCCGACCACAACGCTATGAGACTAAATATAAATTACAGGAAAAGATCTGTAAAAAATACAAACACGGGGAGGCTAAACAATACACTACTTAATAACGAAGTGATCACTGAAGAAATCAAAAAATACCTAGAAACAAATGACAATGCAGACACGACGACCCAAAATCTATGGGATGCAGCAAAAGCAGTTCTAAGACGGAAGTTTATAGCAATACAATCCTACCTTAAGAAACAGGAAACATCTTGAATAAACAACCTAACTTTGCATCTAAAGCAATTAGAGAAAGAAGAACAAAAAATCCCCAAAGTTAGCAGAAGGAAAGTAATCATAAAAATCAGATCAGAAATAAATGAAAAGGAAATGAAGGAAACAATAGCAAAGATCAATAAAACTAATTGCTGGTTCTTTGAGAAGATAAACAAAATTGATAAACAATTAGCCAGACTCATCAAGAAAAAAAGGGAGAAGACTCAAATCAATAGAATTAGAAATGAAAAAGGAGAAGTAACAACTGACACTGCAGAAATAAAAAAGATCATGAGAGATTACTACAAGCAACTCTATGCCAATAAGGTGGACAAACTGGAAGAAATGGACAAATTCTTAGAAATGCACAACCTGCCAAGACTGAATCAGGAAGAAATAGAAAATATGAACAGACCAATCACAAGCACTGAAATTGAAACTGTGATTAAAATCTACCCACAAACAAAAGCCCAGGACCAGAGGTCTTCACAGGCGAATTCTATCAAACATTTAGAGAAGAGCTAACACCTATCCTTCTCAAACTCTTCCAAAATATAGCAGAGGGGGGAACACTCCCAAACTCATTCTACGAGGCCACCATCACCCTGATACCAAAACCAGACAAGGATGTCACAAAGAAAGAAAACTACAGGCCAATATCACTGATGAACATAGATGCAAAAATCCTCAACAAAATACTAGCAAACAGAATCCAACAGCACATTATACGGATCATACACCATGATCAAGTGGGGTTTATTCCAGGAATGCAAGGATTCTTCAATATACGCAAATCAATCAACGTGATACACCATATTAACAAATTGAAGGCGAACAACCATATGATCATCTCAATAGATGCAGAGAAAGCTTTCGACAAAATTCAACACCCATTTATGATAAAAACCCTGCAGAAGGTAGGCATAGAGGGAACTATCGTCCGCATAATAAAGGCCAAATATGAACCCACAGCCAACATCATCCTCAATGCTGAGAAACTGAAAGCATTTCCACTAAGATCAGGAATAAAACAAGGTTGCCCACTCTCACCACTCTTATTCAACATAGTTTTGGAAGTGTTAGCTCCAGCAATCAGAGAACAAAAGGAAATAAAAGGAATCCAAATTGGAAAAGAAGAAGTAAAGCTGTCACTGTTTGCAGATAACATGATACTATACATAGAGAATCCTAAAGATGCTACCAGAAAACTACTAGAGCTAATCAATGAATTTGGTAAAGTAGCGGGATACAAAATTAATGCACAGAAGTCTCTGGCATTCCTATACACTAATGATGAAAAATCTGAAAGTGAAATCAAGAAAACACTCCCATTTACCACTGCAACAAAAAGAATAAAATATCTAGGAATAAACCTACCTAAGGAGATAAAAGACCTGTATGCAGAAAATTATAAGACACTGATGAAAGAAATTTAAGATGATACAAATAGATGGAGAGATATACCATGTTCTTGGATTGGAAGAATCAACATTGTGAAAATGACTCTACTACCCAAAGCAATCTACAGATTCAGTGCTATCCCTATCAAACCACCACTGGCATTTTTCACAGAAGTAGAACAGAAACTTTCACAATTTGTATGGAAACATAAAAGACCCTGAATAGCCAAAGCAATCTTGAGAACGAAATACGGAGCTGGAGGAATCAGGTTCCCTGACTTCAGACTATACTACAAAGCTACGGTAATCAAGACAGTATGGTACTGGCACAAAAACAGAAAGATAGATCAATGGAACAGGATAGAAAGCCCAGAGATAAACCCACACACATATGGTCACCTTATCTTTGATAAAGGAGGCAGGAATGTACAGTGGAGAAAGGACAGCCTCTTCAATAAGTGGTGCTGGGTAAACTGGACAGGTACATGTAAAAGTATGAGATTAGATCACTCCCTAACACCATACACAAAAATAAGCTCAAAATGGATTAAAGACCTAAATGTAAGGCCAGAAACTATCAAAATCTTAGAGGAAAACACAGGCAGAACACTCTATGACACAAATCACAGCAAGATCCTTTTTGACCCACCTCCTAGAGCAAAGCAAATAAAAACAAACATAAACAAATGGGACCTAATGAAACTTCAAAGCTTTTGCACAGAAAAGGAAACCATAAACAAGACCAAAAGACAACCCTCAGAATGGGAGAAAATTTTTGCAAATGAAGCAACTGACAAAGGATTAATCTCCAAAATTGACAAGCAGCTCATGCAGCTCAATAACAAAAAAACAAACAACCCAATCCAAAAATGGGCAGAAGACCTAAATAGACATTTCTCCAAAGAAGATATACAGACGGCCAACAAACACATGAAAGAATGCTCAACATCATTAATCATTAGAGAAATGCAAGTCAAAACTACAATGAGATATCATCTCACACCAGTTAGAATGGCCATCATCAAAAAATCTAGAAACAATTAATGCTGGAGAGGGTGTAGAGAAAAGGGAACCCTCGTGCACTGCTGGTGGGAATGTAAATTGATACAACCACTGTGGAGAACAGTATGGAGGTTCCTTAAAAAACTACAAATAGAACTACCATATGGCCCAGCAATCCCACTACTGGGCATATACCCTGAGAAAACATAATTCAAAAAGAGTCATGTACCAAAATGTTCGTTGCAGCTCTATTTACAACAGCCCAGAGATGGAAACAACCTAAGAGTCCATCATCGGATGAATGGATAAAGAAGATGTGGCGCATACATACAATGGAATATTACTCAGCCATAAAAAGAAACAAAATTGAGCTATTTGTAATGAGGTGGATAGACCTAGGATCTGTCATACAGAGTGAAGTAAGTCAGAAAGAGAAAGACAAATACCGTATGCTAACACATATATATGGAATTTAAGAAAAAAAATGTCATGAAGAACCAAGGGGTAAGACAGGAATAAAGACACAGACCTACTAGAGAATGGACTTGAGGATATGGGGAGGGGGAAGGGGAAGCTGTGACAAAGTGAGAGAGAGGCATGGACATATATACACTACCAAACGTAAGGTAGGTAGCTAGTGGGAAGCAGCCGCATAGCACAGGGATATCAGCTCGGTGCTTTGTGACCGCCTGGAGGGGTGGGATAGGGAGGGTGGGAGGGAGTGAGACGCAAGAGGGAAGAGATATGGGGATATATGTATATGTATTACTGATTCACTTTGTTATAAAGCAGAAACTAACACACCATTGTAAAGCAATTATACTCCAATAAAGATGTAAAAAAAATATTAAAAATAATGAGAAAAAAAATATTGAGGAAATAAGTGGTCATGGATAAGAAGATTAAATATTGTAAAGATGTAGTTCTTCCCAAATTTGTCTATAGGTTTAATGTAATTTCAATCAAATGTTTACTGGGACTTTTCAGAACTTGTTAAAAAGTTGTTCTAATTTTTTTTTCCAGAAAGATAAATAGATGATAAAAGGAAGGAAATGATTTAAATGATAATGAGAAAATAGAAATAAAATAAGAAAACATAAACCTGTAGAATTTAAACTGTATGGCACTGGAACAAGACCAGAAATACAGATCTATGTAACAGAGTATAGATGATTGAATATAGGATGTCACATTGCAAAAATAAATAACAAGAGAATAATAATTATTATTCAATTAAAAGACTGAAATCTTGCTAATTAATGGGGAATCAAATTAGATTGTAATTACAGAGCAAAAAAGCAAAATCTGGATGAATTAAAGGAGCAAGTGAAAAAGATACCTACCTACCTATAATTCTTTCCCCATTATAAACAAAGGAGAAGAAAAAAAGAAAATAGAGGTGTAGTTTCTATTGATTCACATGTAGAAAGGCTTTTAAAGTGCAGAATCAATGGAAAAAATGAAAAAAAAAGAAAATGTCTCATATATTTAATGGATAAGTAAAATTAAAATATAAGCAGACATATAAATAGTTACTACAAATACAACAAAGTTGTTATTTGGCACTGAGGTGATTTCCAATTTTTGCTGTTATAAATAATTCAATATCAAACATCTTTGTGGATAAATAATCCATCTTTTGATTATTTCTTGAAAAGATCTCACTGGAATTGGAATTACTGGGTCAAAAAGTGGTAATGTCTATGGTTCTTTATATACATTACACTAAGTGCTTTTCAGAAATTATGTAGTGATTTATACTCCACTAATCAGTGTTTGTTCCAATTTCATCACAGTTTAATTGAAATAGAAAAATTTTTTTTAAAATGGATAAAGAAAACTTAGCTGGCTATCATTTAAATCAAGATCTATTTGAATATTAGTGACTTTGAACATATTTTCTGTCATTCTTTGGCCATCGGTACTTCCTCTTTTGTGAACTGCAGTTCATACTCCTTTTAATACATTGCAAAGAAAGAGAAAACAGAGATGTTGAAATCAGACATATGGTAGTTCGGCTTTGCCAGTAAGCAACTGTTTTGATTTTGTGTAAGTTAATTTTTCTGAATTGCAATCTCCTTGATTCAATAATAATAATAATAACACCTATACAATGGAGTTGTTGTGAGTATCAAATGAAATAAATTAATGAGATTCAGGATGCTAATAAAAATGACTATAGTAAATATAAAAGAAAGTCATGAACTCACTTATATTGGAATGTTAGTAGATTTTAGTTATTATTTTTGTAATAATTATTATAATTATAATATATAACATATAATTATAACTTATAATAATTATAATATATAATTATATATTATATATAATATATTTATATATATAATATATAATTATTATTATTTTAAGATAATTTGCATTTTATCATATGTACAATAATTAGTTTTTTGTAATGGAAAGTATTTTAAGCAAATTCCTATTTTGTGAGCCTTAGATTTTTAAGCAAATTCATTATTTCTTATGCCTTAGATTTTTTTTCCTATTCATCAATATGCAGTTGGGATTACTAATACATGTACACCCTATAATACATTTTCAGGGAATTGTCAGCTTTGCAAAGATGGAATTATTTTCATAAGTGTGAGCAGCATTAGCACACTAGGTTTTTTGTTTTTTGCGGTACGCGGGCCTCTCACTGTTGTGGCCTCTCCCACTGCGGAGCACCGGCTCCGGACGCGCAGGCTCAGCGGCCATGGCTCACGGGCCCAGCCGCTCCGCGGCATGTGGGATCTTCCCGGACCGGGGCATGAACCCATGTCCACTGCATCGGCAGGTGGACTCTCAACCACTGCGCCACCAGGGAAGCCTCACACTAGGCATTTTTAATTTTCCAAAATATTCTTTGACTCACACAGTTATGTATTAAGTGGTATGACATTAAACAATTCACCATCTCAGAGATAAGATTTTCTGCAAGTTGTATTCATGTGAAAAGGAATGAAAAAAAAAAGTGAAGATATAATGACTATATGTAAAGGTTACACTATCCATGTTTTTTTATCAACTTACTAAAATTTGTGTCAAAATTTTTAACTTATACATTTAATTTTCATTAAATATTTATTAAGACAACAAGACATATTTCATCATCTCTGAAATGCGATAGCATATAGAAGGACAGAATATAAGGCAGAAATCCTGTACCTTTTGTGTGACTCAGACCACTAAGCTTGAAGGCAGAAGTCTCTACGAGGAAGCTGTCCCAGTATGGAGCCAGGACGAGACACTTGTGCTTCCCCTGACCTAATCAAAATATAAAGAGATATTGCACTTCAATGTCACATTCAAGAGGAAAAACATCAGTGGAGATTGAAATAGAATCAAAACTTCCTTCTAATGGGAAATTTCTGAGATGATCATTTTCAAAGTACATTTTAAGATGAGATTTAAATGGCATTTTTGAAGAACATATTCAACACTATTAATGATTTTCTCTATAATACTCAAAAAATATTATAAAATCAACTAATAAAGTCTTGGAATTTTAATGTAAACTATTCAAATAAAAGATATTACTGAGAGCCTGTATGACCCTACCCATAAAAATGGATTGTAGTAGTTAATATTTACACATGCACAAATATACCTTTTGCAATGTTAATAATTTAATAATTTAAACTAATATATGCAAAAATCAATTTTTCAAAACGTGCTTATGGGTTACATAACATGTACTTGCTTTTAGTGCTACCATGTATAAAAAGTAAAAAGCTCTGTCAGCACAGAAATTTTTAATTTTAAATATATTGAACTAGATATCAGCTGATGCCTTGGAAAGGAATGGGAGTGTTACAACTTCTAAGAAGGGAATTTTTGTAACATACAGTAAAATTGTATATATATTTACCATTTTTCCCATCAATACAACTTGTAGAAATACACCTTAAATATACAAAGGCATTATTTGCATAGCAATATTTGTATAGCAAATTATTAGCAATAATGAAAAGATCTACGCACTGGAGACTAGCTGTGTATAAACAATAGTGCAGGAAAAAAACTGAGGTACTAAAAAGTCATAAAAATCTATGAGAAAGATGTCCATTAACTATTTTACTAGGATTCCAGACATATTATTAGGTGAAGTTAGCAAGGTGCAAAAGAAATTACACAGTATCCCACCTTTGTGTAAGATAGAGGATGAAGCAGAACCATGTGTGTACATACGCATTTATTCATATATACTCATTTTTGCAAAACTACACACAGTATGGATAAATCAGAATCAAATGATGATGGTCATCTATATGATTGTTTGAGAAAGTGGTGGATGGTTGAGTTATGGGAATGGGATTTCTTTAAGTAGAACATTTTACATAGCTTTGAGTTTTGAACAATACATGTTTTACAAATTCAAAAATAAATTTAGAAAGTGTGAAAAAGCAAAGCTAAAACTGAATTCAAATTAAAAAGTAAAGAATCAATCTTTATATAAATTGACCACAAAACTATACAGAATAAAGAATTAATTAAAGAATATTTTGGCCATAGTTCTCTGACTGTTCTATTGTAGTACAATGTATTCCAGGAAGAAAAATCAACTGCAAAGATAGCTTTAGATTTAGTAGTTTTCAGTTCCTTTTTCCTTTTCTCTCTCTCTCTTTCTCTTTTTCTTGGTAGTTAAGAATATAGTAATTTAGAAAATATAAGGGGTATATAGGTATGATAGAGCAAATGGGTACTGAATTGATGTGTTGGGAGTGAGGTTTTTCACATGGGAGAAGAGATAGTGAGGTGAATTGAGGAAGAACCCTATGGTGTAGGATCGGAATAGGAGGTATCAGTATGAGATAATTGTTTTTAATAATTATTTTAATAATTATACTTCTTTGCCTGTCCCCTGAAAGGAACATCCTAGCAGCAATGAGCACATCTAGTGCCCATATCTTGGACACTAAATACCTTGTCTCTGTATAGTAAACCATTGAAAAATGCCGAATTCTAGTTTTTACAGCAAGTTGAGTGCTAGGTGAAACTAGAACATCTTATTCTGCCAGAAAGTAACAAAATATTCAAAAACTAATGAAGACAATAAAAAGGACTTAGGAATTGTCTTGTAAAGTGTCCCACTGGCCAAATTTGGGAGTGTCCAAAAGAATAATAATAAAAATCCACAAAAATGAAGTAGCCCCATTCCTCCTAGGCTCCCCCTCTTACAACTAAAAATTGCCAGACATAATATACAACAGACAAGGATAGGGAGACTCTGAAATATGAAAGAAGAAGGCAGTCTACTTAGGGACCTTGGGACTTGAGGAACGACATTGTGGTGGGTTTCCAGGTTTCCATACTGCCTCTCATATATACTGGACAAGGCACTGAACAAGTCTCCAACCCAGATCAACTAAGAGGGGCAGAAAAATAAAGGGGAGGGGAGCTGATCTTCTATCTCTTGCTTGGTAGAAAGAGGTGGCACTCCAATTCTCTTGCTGGGGTAGCAGGCTGAAGGAAAGGGTAGCTAGCCAGGGTAGAGTTGAAATATTTATATATAACATGGTCCGACAATGTTCTGTCTAAAATAGACTTCTCCAAATTTAATGACATAGGTAGTTTGAAAGAAAAAGGATGATAAAAGATGTACCATGAAAATGTTAATTTTAAAAAACAAAAATGGGGCTTCCCTGGTGGCGCAGTGGTTGAGAGTCCGCCTGCCAATGCAGGGGACACGGGTTCATGCCCCGGTCTGGGAAGATCCCACATGCTGCGGAGCGGCTGCGCCAGTGGGCCGTGGCCGCTGGGCCCGCGCGTCTGGCACCTGTGCTCCGCAGCGGGAGGGGCCGCAGCGGTGAGAGGCCCGCGTACCGCAAAAAAAAAAAAAAAAAAAAAAAAAAAAAAAGGTTACATTACTATCATATAAAGCAAACTTCAGAGAAAAGAAAATTACTAGAGACAAAGAGGGGCAATACATAATTATAAAATATGGATACACCAGGAAGACATATAATACTAATGTGTCTATAACAAATAACAAAGCCTCAACGTACATGAAGCAAAATTCAATAGAGGGGAAAGAAGAAATAAATACACCATTATAGTTGTGTGATTTAATATCCCCCTCTCACCAAGTGATAGGTAAAACTACCAGTCAGAAAATCAGCAAGGATACAGAAGACCCAAATAACAAAATTAACTGAGAATTTGAATGACATATGTAAAACACTCCATAAAACAACAGCAGAATACTTATTTGTTTCAAGTCCTATGGGACATTCACCAAGAGAGACCATATACTGGGTCATAAAACAAACCTCAACAAATTTAAAGTACTCTAAATCATACAGATTCTGTTCTTTCGACCATAAGGGAATCAGTAACAGAAAGAAATAAAAAAGAAAAAGGTCTGGAACTGTCTTTTCCCAGTCTGCTCTGGCACTACTCTTTTCTTTTTTCTTTTTTTTTTCCTTTTTGGCTGCATAGTAGGTCATGTGGAACTTCCCCCACCAGGGATAGAACCCATGCCCCCTGCAGTGGAAGCACAGAGTCTTAACCACTGAATCACCAGGGAAGTCACTACTCT